>NC_082669.1:97744405-98994405 GCF_025265405.1 Mesoplodon densirostris
TCTGGTGTTCTCGCAAGAGGGAGTGAGAGCACGTCCTTTTACTCTGCCATCTTGGTTTGTGGGCTATTCCTATTTTAAATGGTGGTATCTTTTCTATTTGTTAAGTTATGCTTTCTAGTTGTTCTTTGCTGGTGACTAGATCTGAATTGATACTTGTGTGTTTAATCTCACTTCCAGCAATATTGCTCTAGTTCTGTTGATTGTCTCTAGGTACTTTAAAATTTCCTGTGAAAACAATAACAAATCCAATAAAACTATTATTTATTCATTTCCAATCTTTACACCTTAATTTACTTTCCATATTTTATTCTGGTTTTGTGCTTCTACTATAGTGTTAAATAGAAGTAGTAAAAGTGGCAATCCCTGTCTTGTTCTTAAATCTAAAGGGAACAATTCCAACATTTACCCATTTGTGATTGTACATATTGTAGGGGGTATTTTGGTTATCTTGTATCAAGTTAAGTTAGTTTCCTTTTATTTTAGCTTATTAAATTGATCTTGAATTTTATTAAGAATTTTTTATGTATCTACTGAGGTGAGCATATGGGGTTTTTTTCTATTATCTATTAATGCAGTGAATTAAATGTATACACTTTCTATTAAAAATATCATTGCATTCCTGGGCTGTACCCAACTTGTTTATGGTGCATTTTTTGAGAGTACTGAGTTTCCTTTGCTAATATTTTGTTTAGGACTCATGCAATCATGAGGAAAATAGGCTCTAATATTTATTTTAATTGATCTAGTTTAGGGTTGTATCAGTCAGGGTGAATTACACTGCACCACAGTGAAAACACTTCCAAAATTTTAGTGGCTAAAACATTATACTTTTATTTATTGCTCATGCTACATGCTCATCTCACCTCAGTCACACAGAGACTCGGGATGACAGAGCTTTCACCATCTGGAACATTGCCAATTACCAGGGAGAGAAGGACATAACAAAACATGCACTGACTATTAAGGACTTTTTCTGGAAGTTACACAAATCATAGCTACTTATATTTCCTTAAGCAAAGCCAGGTCAAATGGCCATGGCTCTCATCGAAGAATTAGGCAATTGTAATTGTAGGTTTGTCAGAAGGGGAATAACTAAAAGATTGATAAATAGCTCTAAAGACTGCCATAGTCCACACTTCTGGTAAGAAAACGTTTAGTTTTCTATCGTACTCGCATATAAAATATATCCCCCTCCACTCAAAGGAATTAATACAAAAGTCCTTTCTAATCATGACATCAATTCCACAACCCAAGATATTTAAGGAATATAGTGGCTTTGTGCACTGTCTTGGTATTAGGTCTGGATGTGGCTCTTCTTGACTTGAAGGCCTATAAACTCCTCCAAAATACAATATGCAGTAATGGAACCAGGACTGATTACTGCAGTAATCATTCTGACAGAGGAAGAATTGGAGTCACAGAGCAAACACTGATCCCAGAAAATAGAGATTTGTCTGTAGCAATTCTGAAAAATTTCCAAAAGACATATTGAGGATTTCCCCCCAACGTTGGTGGGGAGTGATTTTTGAATAAGCACTGGTTCTCCTCCTTAGGACAGCTAACTTGTCCAATTTTCTCCCTGGATAATTTTTCTTTTTCTTCTCCCCCCTTCCCCTTTTTTATTACATTATTCTCCTTGGCTGTATCTGAATTGGACATCAGCAAGATGTTCTTGGAACCTGAGCAACTCTCTCAGCTGACTTCTTACCTATAGATAGTTGGGAGACCCAGGATCTTTTTAAGTATCAAACAGTTATGGTCTACTTTAGTCCAAGCTGTTGATTCTTTTGACAGCACAATTTTCTAAAACATAGTTTTGGCTTCTCTATTTTACTGCAGTCAGCTCTATGAGCAATGATCACACCTAAGTTTCTTTTGAATCACGGTTCTCACTTTGAATATTTCTTTGCTGTCTCTTCCCCTTGCCTCTCTCTCTTTCTCCACTTAGCTGTGTATATCTAAAGCTTGTATGAATGCCTCCATTACTGCAATTGTTGCTTTTACCAAGTATTTAGCCACTACATAATAAAGACTCTCACTCTTCTAGTCTATGGTATACCACATAGTTAGTGTTGTTTGATAGCACTCTGTATATCAGGGTACCAGTATCTGTCAGCATAAGCCTGATTTTGCCGTGTATGATATTATGATTTATAATAAGAAGTATAGATCCAGTCTTTGTCCACTGTTGTTGGAACAGAACTCTTAAAACCCTTGGAATTTCCTTTGAGGAGAGTGATAAATGTGTCCTTGTTATGTGAATGAGCTGATTTTGGACTAGCTGGTTGCCAGAGCCCTGTGATTAGATGGAGACTTAAAGCCCACCCCCTCCACTCTAACCCCCACACACCCCCTGACCTCCAAGGAGGAAAGAAGTGTTGAAGATTGAGTTTAGTTGTCAATGGCCAATGATTTAATCAATTATACCTGTGTATTGGAGCCTCCCATAAAAAACCAAGAAGAGAGGGATCAGAGAGCTTCCCAGTTGGTGAACATGTGGAGATTTGGAGAGAGTAGCATACCTGGAAAAGGCATGGAATCTCCATGCCCTTTTCCTATACTTTGCTCTATGCACTTCTTCCATCTGGGTGTTCCTGAGTTATATACTTTTTTAGTAAACCAGTAATCTCATAAGTAAAATGTTTCTCTGATTTCTGTGAGCCACTCTAGCAAATTAATCAAAACTAAGGAGGGGGTCTTGGGAACCTCCAATCTATAGCCAGTTGGTCAGAAGCATAGGTGATAGCCTGGGCTTGTGACTAGTGTCTTTACTGGGGGAGGTGGGGGGCCTTATGGGACTGAGCCCTTAACCTGTGGATTCTGATGCTATCTCCAGGTAGATAGTGGCAGAACTGTGTTAAAATATAGGACGTTCAGCTGGGTCCAGAGGAATGCTTGTTGGTGGTGTGAGGGGAACCACACACACACACATACACACACACACTGGAATTGGATCCAGGAACCCAAAATACTATGGCAGCAAACAATACCCAAATCTTAGGGGCTTAAAAATAACAAAGTTTTACAACATTCTTATGATTTGGGGTCAGTTGAGACTCCTCCAAGTCATCCTCACTTGGAAGAACAGGATGATGAAGTCCTCACTTATCACCCTGGCAGGGTAAAGGGAATGTTGCAAACCACATGCTGGCTCTCAATGACTTCCAAACTAATCGGCCAAAACAAATCATGTGCTGGTGTCTACATGCAACAGGATGGGAAGATGCAGTATTACCACATGCCTGGAAGAAGGAAGAAAAGAATATGAGAAATTATTATGGTATTTACTCTATGTATCAGATTAATTTTTTTCAGCTGAAGAAGTATGGGTAAAAGAAAATTGGATGCAAATGTTGGCTGTGATTGTTTCAGCTCTGACGATGCTGGAACCCTCAGGCTAATATGAGCATTGGGTCTTTCTGATAGATGGGGTCCTATTATAATGATGGAAGCATCAAGCCATTAGGCCTGATACCACTAAACATTCTCAACATTGTACTAACTCATGTTATTCCGACTCATGCTCACCAAATTATCTTCTAATAAATTATCTATGATAGCTTGCTCTCAAGGAAAAAAAAACACACTAGGGAGATGTGAACAGTCTGTCCCTTTATGGTCATAATTCCCAGTGAAATTTAGTAAATCAGCATTATGCTTTTATATCTTGTGTGAGATTTGTAGCATGAGTTGGCATCACCAAATCTGATAATCTCTGCTACACTGACATGATCAAACTCAGAAAAGTGGTCAATTCCGTGGAAAACTGCTGCTTGAAAATCTGGAGTCAGGGGGAATCAACCAGACATTTTTTTCCTTTGACTGAGGATCACATGAAACTGCATTTCTAAAAAATCAAAAACAAACAACAAATCAAAAACCTTGCATTTCTTCCTTTCTTCAAAAGATGTAAAGTAAAAAAACGTAAGACAAGGAGGTGTGGAAGGAAGAGGCCTCAAATTGTGTTTAGATCAGAATCAGCTGGAGGCTGATTTTCCCCTAGCTACTTCTAGGGGAAAATCTGGGCACTAGATCAGAGACTACAGCTTAAAACAAGTCAAGCAGAAAACAGACACGAGTATAAAGCACAGTGAGGCGTTGCTGAGCATGGTGAAAATCAGCCCTAGCTGATGGAAGGAGCCGAGAGCGGACTCAGAACAGGCTCAGCAGATCTCCACTTGGTTCAGAACACCCTCCATCATCCCTGTCCCACTGGCCTTTTTGCTGGTCCTTATACACAACAAGCTCAATGGATTTTGAATTGGTTGTTACCCCTGCCTGAAATGCGTTCTCACCAAATTGTTCACCATGAATACAAACATGGGCAAGAGGGTAGGTGGCCTAAAGCATGTTCTGGCTGTGTTGGCAAGTTCTTGTGCCCTTTTTGAACCATAATAGTGATAATAAATGCTTAACAAATGCTTAATGAATAAATATGAGAGCAGTAGATGGCAAATTCATTTATTCCTTTCTTAGAAGAGAAGACCAGTCGTGGAGCCCTTGTTGACACAGCATATTGACAAAGGAGGCAGAGGAACAAAGAGAAACCTGCAGCTATGACATGTTCACAGATTAATCCTAAGTAGGACTAATCTTCATAGGCTTATACTGTGGTAAAACACAGGATGATAAATGAGAGTCAGGAAGTTCTGAGTTTGGTGATCTTGCTCAATAGATGGTAAATCAAAGCTAAATTATTGCACAGAGTATCTGTTACATGAGTGGCTTCACCACAAGCCAGAAAGAATTCTTGTTAGCCTGGAGTAGGGCACCCATCTTTAAGATGGTCACGTCTCCCTGTTTTCTACCACTAAACTTCTATATCAATCCCTCATAAAGAACAATCTCCATTTAGAGGTGAGTAAAAATAAAAAATGGGTTATCTTGTGTCCATCAGACTCAGGTTAAAAGGAAAGACTGAAATATGACCTCCCTCCCCAACAAAAATGAAGTATACTACTAGGCATCAGAAAAGTACTGACCAAAAATTTTTCACAAATTAAAATAATTTGCTTAAGATATGAAATTAAAGAAAAAAATTAAGAACTAAAGAAATCGTCACTCAAAAAAAATAGCTCAAGTAAAACAGGCCAGCTCTCAAATCAGAGATGAAAAAAAAGGAAATAAAAATATAGCTTTCAAAACTCCAGGAAAAACAATTTCCATCAATAAGGGTATACTTAAATATATTTTAGAATTTTAGAAAATTGGTGAAGGGGTATAGGAAACACAAAAAGAAGTCCAGAAGATATATAGATATAGATATGAAAAAAAAATAATACTGGAATAAAATTAAATTACTTTTGAATATAATAAATTATTTTTGAATAAATTCAAAACTGTCTCATCTTACAGGGGGAAAATGTATAACCTTTAGATTTATCTTCTTTTCTGGAGAAAATCATTTACATCTAATTAGTTTCCTACAAATTAACATCCAACTTTAAAGAGTTATAAAATGTCTGCTGCTAATCAATGGTAAATCAAACAAAGGCTTATGTCTCTCCAGTCAGTAGATTCTTAGGCAGGTTTATCCACACAGCATGACAATGAAGGTCATGCTGTCATCCTTCTGCCTTGTGTCTATTTAGGATAATCTTTCTTAGCAACTCTACCTTGTGATAAAAGTAATCGCCAAATAGTATTTAATTTACATAAATGGTATTAGAATATGAATCTGTGAATTCATTTATTTTTCTCTTTCTCTTTTTTGTATTAGAGAGAGAGAGAGTGAGATTTTGTTGTTTTTTTTACTAATGCGTGGTATTCCATTAGTGTGCTTTCACAAGGTGCAGAGCTATATTCAGGGAACAGTAAAGAGTTTGATGTGACTGGAACATAAGGTCCACAGAGAGAAATCTAGAAGATAAGGCTGGTAAGGTCAACTAAGGGCAATTTGTAAAGATCACATGTGTTATGTAATGGCATTTTATTGGTGTTGTAGCTGATGCTAATGATGTAATACTAAGTTACTGTCCTTAGAAATTCATCCATTTATTCATTAGTTACCCCATTCACCAAATATTTTTAAAGGGTGATATATGAAAAAACAACAGCAATGTAATAGGCACAAAACAAAATGTGTCATGTAAGGAGACAGGTTTTATTTTCCATTCATCAAAGTGAAAAACATTACAAAGGTGATTCACTCCTTAGGTATATACTTCCTTCACCTTTTTACCTATAAATGCCCCTTCTCATTCTTAGGACCTACTGTAGACGCTACATCTTTTGAGTTCTCTCTGATTATCCCAAGCTGGGTTAGGCATACAACTACAGTCTTTGGTAGATACTTCCATTATTGCAGTATTGTATTATTACCATGCATTATTATCACTAGTCTATTTATTTTGTTCCCCATTGAATTTTGTATTGCATCTATTATATTGACTATTTTTGGTAGACACATAACCCTTTATAAATGTTGGGTGAACTGAAAAATCAGTGAATAAATAGATGAATTCTCTAGGACAGTAACAACAACTGTTACTAGTGTAACAACACTAGTGTAACAACAACAAAAAGCCATTATCATTTTTATACCCTTTTTTTTTTTTTTTTTTTTTTTTTTTTTTTTTTTCTTTTTGCGGTATGTGGGCCTCTCACTGTTGTGGCCTCTCCCGTTGCGGAGCACAGGCTCCGGATGCGCAGGCCCAGCGGCCATGGCTCACGGGCCCAGCCGCTCCGCGGCATATGGGATCCTCCCAGACCGGGGCACGAACCCGTATCCCCTGCATCGGCAGGCGGACTCTTAACCACTTGCGCCACCAGGGAGGCCCTTTATACCCTTTTGATTGTACAAAGGACAGGAAGCCCTGGAAACTAATCTTAAGGAAAATAAATGACATGAAGATATTCATTGTAATGTTATGTTGTAATAGCAAAAATTTGAAAAACAAGTCAATACCAAATATTGGCAGATAACCATGTAAATAATGGTATATCAACTGGTTGATACATTATTCATTAAAATTACACTACAAACAGTTGCAACAGTATATAACAGTATGGAAAATACCTAAAACATAATTATAAATTCAAAAGCCCAAAAAGTTTATATTCTCAAGAATTTTAATTACATAAATATCTACAAATGTAACAGTCAAATCAGGTGCTGATAAGATGAAAGATATTTAACTCTGTTTTTCTATTTATGTTATATAATACTTTGAATATATGTGCTTAAGAATTTCATTGAAATAACCCACAATTACCTGAAGAATAGAAGGTGCTAAAGAAAATTTTGAAGTGCAAATTATTGGAAATAAATCATGTTTTAACTGGACATTGTCTATTGGCATCATTAATAGAAATAAAAATGATTATTAATCATATTTCAAGTGAAGTGCAATTTATATTATCTTAGAATTATAGCAAACTAAGATATTTAGGCTACTGGATAATTAAACATCAGGTTTATCACTTCTATTCATCGTACCCCAAATTTAGAACTGAGGAAGCTAAGCGTCCCCCTTCTCTCAAATTAAGGGATTTTCAAAAGATGAACATATTAGAAATCAAGTATATTGCTTCTTTATTCTGTGCTGTTACCTCCTTGGAAATATCCTGATGCCTTTTCTTATCAGGATAAGAAATTTTTTCCATATTCAAATTCTAAGTCATGTTTGTGATTCCTTCTGTGTGAAAAATAAAGCCAATAAATGCTTAATTAAAATATTTACACATCAGAAAAACACCTCTGGAGTTTTGTTTATTTGTGACATCATATAATTTATCTCTCTATCTCTTGTCCTTGTGTTGAGCAGGCAGAACTCAGAGTCCAGGGAGAGTCTGCAGGACAGAGTAGCAGAGAAAAGAGAGGTGCACGGAGAGAGATCTCTGAAGACCTACAGAGGGCCTCCCTTGAGTATTCAACTGATCAGCACATCATGCCAGGGAACTAACTGAGACCAGGGAAAGAATCACTCATCACCACTTAAAAGGATAAGAGGTAAGACTATTCAGTGCTCATACAGGGCAGGGAACAGTGCTTGTTTCCCTGGAGATTCTGATGATTTATGAGCCATTGTATAGAATATACAGAGGCTCTTTTCTCATTAATGAGGATTTAATTAGACTGAGCAGTGCTCTGGTCTCACCTAACAAATCTTAAAAGCTGCAATCAATAGGATCAAACTATCTTCAAGTAACTTAACTGCATTCCAGAACAAAACTAAATGCTATCTATAGAAACACAAAAATAATTAGCATCCAATAAGGTAAAATTCACAGTGTTTAATTCAATCAAAAATTACTAGGCATGCAAACAAACAAGGAAATAAGACCCATAACAAGTCTATAAATCAGTTAATTGAAACCTGCCCAGAACTGAAACAGATGTTAGAATTAGCAGACAAGTACATTGTAACAGTTATTATCACTACAACAAACTAGAGTTAACAGACTACTAGAGATGAAAATGCAATGTGTTCAAAAAACTTAAGTAGAGGGCCTCCCTGGTGGCGCAGTGGTTAAGAGTCCGCCTGCCGATGCAGGGGATACGGGTTCGTGCCCTGGTCTGGGAGGATCCCATATGCCGCGGAGCGGCTGGGCCCGTGAGCCATGGCCGCGGGGCCTGCGCATCCGGAGCCTGTGCTCCGCAACGGGAGAGGCCACAACAGTGAGAGGCCCGCATACAGCAAAAAGAAAAAAAAAAAAAAACTTAAGTAGAGGCATAGAAGATGGCAACAAGACCCAAATCAAACTACTAGAAATGAAAACTACAATATGTGAAGTGAAAATACACTGGATAAAATCAAAAGATTAGACCTTGTAAAACAAAATATTAATGAATTTGAAGGCATAGCAATAGAAGCTATACAAGGAAAACAAAGACATAAAAGAGAATGAGGGAAAATGAGCAGAGTCTCAGTGAACTGACCTGTAAGACAACTTTAGGAGACGTAATATACCTGTAATGTCCATAAAATGATTAAACTAAATATAACCACTCTAACTATGCCAATTAATAGACAGTGATTGTCAGAATGGATAAAAAAGCAAGATCCAACTATTTGCTGCCTACAAGAAATGCACTTCAAATAAAAAGACAAAAATAAGTTATAAGTAAATGGATGTGAAAGCTATACCATGCTACTTTCAAGTGAAGTTAGAGTGACCATATAAATATCAGATAAAATATATTTCAGGGCCTCCCTGGTGGCGCAAGTGGTTGAGAGTCCGCCTGCCGATGCAGGGGATACGGGTTCGTGCCCCGGTCTGGGAGGATCCCATATGCTGCGGAGCGGCTGGGCCCGTGAGCCATGGCCGCTGAGCCTGCGCGTCCGGAGCCTGTGCTCCGCAACGGGGGAGGCCACAACAGTGAGAGGCCCGCATACCGAAAAAAAAAAAAAAGTATATATATATATATATATATATATATTTCAGATCAAAGAATATTATTAGCAAAAATGTTATTATATAATATTAAAAGGGTAATTTCATCAACTGGACATAATAGTCCCAAACATTTATACACTAATAACACAGTTTTGAATATATGAAGCAAAACTTATAGAACTGCAAGGAGAAATAGTGAAATCCACAATTATAGTCAGAGATTTCAATATCTCCCTCTATATAATTGACAGGAGATGCATACAAAATTATTAAGGATATAGAAGATTTGAACACAATCAACAAACAACCTAACTGATAGTTTTAAAACACACTACCCAGCAATGGCAGAATACACACTTTTTTCAAGCACACACAGGATGTTTATAAAAATAGACCATATTTTACTCCATAAAACATGTCAGAATAAATTTTAAAAGATTCAATTCATACAATGTAAAGGAATTCTGATTCGGGAAGTTGTATAGAGTTCAGAAAAGCTGAGAAAACTCAGAGAATCACTGAGTTCTTTATTCTCCACCCCCCCGCCTTACTCTGTGATGTAACCAAAACTTACCTTAACATGCTATCATTCATTGTTCTTATTAATATGTTTCCTATTTTGTTATTTTTATGAATCTGGTCACACTTAAACCTATTACAAGACCACTGGTTATCAGTGGTAATTTAAAGGGACATTTCCATGCAGGTATGTTCTTAATTGAGGTCACTGTCAGCAGCTCAAGTTTAGTGGCCCTGATCACTAGGGAGCATTCTGTTGGTCTTTGCATGGGATTGTGCCTATTAGGTCTGTTTCTTGAGCTGTAGATCACCCACCAACTGCAGCCACTGTATCTAAGTAATGTGCTTCCTCATTAGATAAAATATATTATTTCTTGGTCTCCCCACACCCAAAACATACTCCATTTTCATAAAGACTCTGTAAGACAATGTTTGGAGAATACAGAAGGCATGGATGAGGTATGATACTGAGGCTGTAATAAATACACAAAGTGATTTATGGAGAGTCAGTCACCAGGCACTCTGCCTCCTCTCTGAGGAATTTTTTGTAGTTTTACTCATAAAAATGAAAAATACATGCAGTGGATAGTGAACTGGAAAATGTATTTAAAGGAATAATTTGTTTTATATCAAAGGGCAAAAAAAAGAAAAACAGCCAAGAGGCCACTGTACTGTTCCTGCCTTTTAATTCCAAAGTGGAATGAGGCTATCAGACAGTAAATCTGTTTTTTTTTTTTTTTTTTTTTTTTTTGCGGTATGCGGGCCTCTCACTGTTGTGGCCTCTCCTGTTGCGGAGCACAGGCTCCAGACGCGCAGGCCCAGTGGCCATGGCTCACGGGCCCAGCCGCTCCGCGGTACATGGGATCCTCCCAGACCGGGGCACGAACCCATATCCCCTGCATTGGCAGGCGGACTCTCAACCACTGCACCACCAGGGAGGCCCGTAAATCTGTTTTAAAGTGATTTTTTTAAGGGAGAAGCTAGGAGAGACACACAGAGAGGGATATTTTAACCTTAGGAGAGTAAAGGAAAATACTTGCAGTAATCTAAAATTGTTATTCTATTTATGTCTAAAATAAATGCATTGCTGGACAATCTCACTGAGTAATGCTCTGTTCTGGAGCCGTATTGCTGTCGTAAAGCCCAAAGCTACTGCCTTGCTTCCCTATTCCATTTCTAGAAGTTGTGCTGTTACGATGCCGCAGAGCTCACAGATGGTACCAGGCAGTATAGTGGGGGTTATTCGAGTCTCACTCATGCCTCGTACACCCCTGAGAGTGACTGTAGAATGGAGGCCATGATTAGAGGGTGGAATCCAGCGACCATTATCCCTGCTTATGTTATTAATTAGGAGCCCTCTGCACATAAGCAAGATGTGCAGAGGAGCCTTTTATTAATGTAACAAAGAGATCTTTTCAGTATCTGCAATTCACACACACATTAGTTCCCAGGCATTCCCAGAAACTGTTAGTTCCGGTAAAATCAAGTTGTTTAGAGCACATGGTCAGATTTTTCTCATTTCCCCTCCTCTGGGCAAGGCATGCTGAAATGAGTTATTGAGGGAGAATTTGGAATAGTGATACTATTAATTCATACATGTGTAGCGTCCTTAGTTTACAAAACACATACATACACGTTACCTCATTAATCTTCACAACCATATGAGACAGATTACTAACATTATTGCCATTTTTTTTTACAAATAAGAGAAATGAAGTCTCTCAAGCATAAGAAACTTACCAAGACCCCACGGCTTTTAAACAGTGGAGCTGGAGTTACAGTATGTATTTTTTTAAGTGCAAGTTCAGGGGGACCATCTATACCAAATTAAGAGTAACCAACTAGCCCCCAAACTGGATAATACCCATCTATTATTAGGCATAGCCCTATCTGATCACAAAGTGATCTTTGCTGAACACTAGACGTCCATTCTGGGCATAGAAGCAAGGGACATTCTGAGCATTTGATATCTTTTAGAGCAGCGCCCCTCAGATCGTGGTTCCCTTACTGCTGCTTGTCTGCTGTTTGTAACTTGTGTGCAATGTGATAAACACCGAAGTTAAGAGCAAGCATTTGGAACATTTCATGGCAATTTGGCAGTCATTTTATGGCTGTTGAATAATAAAAAAATTGAGGCCTGTATGTTATATGTCCTTTTAAAAATGTTTTATTTTCCTATTAATTTATGTTTATTGTATTTTACAAAAGGATCAGGCCATAACAGAATGGGAGGAATAGTGATCCCTCTCCCAATTTTGCACAGGAAGTACTGCTGTGTCCTGGCAGATAGCATGCCTGGGTTCAAATTCATCAGGGCGTCCTAGGGAGGCTCTGTTCTACTCTATTGAAACACTTAATGTGGGTTCTCCCTGAGGGCCCCCTTCTCTTTGTTTTCTGAAGATCTGCATTTGCAATAAGCATGTCCTTCAGGGTCTTTAATGCCCACTTCTGAAGAGTGGTTGTGTCAGTTCTGCTGCATAACGAATTACCACAAATTCAGTGACTGAACACCACCCATTTATTATCTCCCGGATTCTGTAGGTCAGAAGGCTGAGCATGACAGGACTGGATTCTCTGTTCAGGGCCTCACAAGGCTGGCACCATGGTGCTGGCAGGGCTGCAGGCTCATCTGAGGTGCTCTTCCAAGCTTATTCAGGTTGTTGGCAGAACCCAGTTTCTTGCAGGACTGAAGGCTCTGTTCCTTGCTGGCTGTCAGCGGTGCTCATTCTAGAGGCTGCTCTCACGTCTCAGCCACGTGGCCCTCCTCCAAGGCAGCTTGCAACATGTTTACTTGCCTTCTTCCAAAACAGTAGGAGAGGGATTCCAACATTTGACCCTCTTTACCTTTTCACCTGATTCAGTCAGGCCCATCCAGGATAATCTCCTTTCTGATTAACTCAAAGTCGACTGATTCGTGACCCAATCACTGGAGTGATATCCTGTCATGGTCCCTGGTCCCAACCATACTAAAGGGGAGAGAATTATACAGGGTATGTACACCAGGGGTGAAAATTTGGGGGACATCTGCCAACCACAATGGTCAACATGTGATTTAAAAAGCACACAAAGAAAATATATTGCTTTGTGAACTTGTCTTAACTACTCTCTTTGAAGAGTTTATGTAAAAATATTATTAATTAAAATGTGTAACTTTCCATTCATGTTGAATTACACTAATTCCATGCCTGCGTGTGCCCTCCATTTCACAACAGGAGGAATCATCTGTCCCAAGAGGCATTTTGATCTTCAAATACCAAAATAACAGAGGTCACTAATGCCTTCGTGCAGCAAATCCAGACTCCTCAATGTTTTCTACTGTGGCACTGCCAGGTTGCTGGAATTATACTCATTATAGCCAGTAGTTATCAGATTATGGGACTATAAGTGGAATAGAGCATGTAATCTTAGGATGAGGTCAGGAAAAGTCAGGCTCTGAAACTAACAAAACTGACACACAGTACAACCATGCATGACAGCATCTGTAATTCATCCTGCCGTGGGTTTTTTGAGAGAGTTTACTTCTGGGACTAAGGCACCAAAAATCAAAAACACACAAAATAAAAATAACAAAATAATCTGCAGTCATGGAAATCACAGTAGTTCTATTTGGACACTGATAAAAATTGCTGAAGTCATCGAAAACTAGCAATTTTCCTTGTGCCTATAGTACTACCTAAAGATAGTGAAGCTCTAAATTATTACCTTAAAAAATCAATACCTTTGGTAGTTTCATCCCCAGTAGAAAGGAATATCACCAGAGCGTTAATAAGTATTCTCTTAATACCATTTAATGCCATTCAGTGGCAATAGGCACTAATAGTTTATGATACTTTTGAAAGGAATATTTTATTATTTCATGGACATACTTTTATTTACTGTAACCTTAAGGTCTCAAAACAACCTTCTCATTATGGTTTGTTTTGACAAGTTGATTGTCCTAATTAAAAAAGAAAAGTTTTTTTCCCTAATAATTAGAACTCTTTTGTGCAAGTAACAGAAATTACTAACTAAAATAAGCAAAAAATTGGGGGCAGTTATTAAGAGGATGGCAAAAGATAATTCTTAAAAAGGTATATATGCATGGCTCTTACACAGAGGTAGAATAAACACAGGTCAAAGATTTTGTTTAAGTCATTAATTAATGAGGGAAACAATAGATGTTACATCTTGTTCAAAAGAGAACTCAAAGAACCAGACATTTATAGTCATGTAAGGAGTGCTGAGACAAATACAAATGTGTGGAAGTTACTCTTAGAAGAATAAATTGAATTTTTGAGCTGAGCAACAAAACCTGAACTTCTCTGGACTCTACCAAAGTATAACCAATACATGAGACCCATCCAGAAAGAAGCAAGTGAATTATTTAGCATTAACATTAATGTAGACCATCACATAATCAAATCAGCCATATCAATGGGCTGCAGCTAAGGATAGAATTACAAAACTAAACTCTCTTTCTCAGTCCAGCTTTGCCAGTCCAGTGATCTCATATAGATTAAGGCTTGGATTTATCTGCTTATTGTTTGGTATGAAAATTAGACTTAAAACTTCTTTAAACTTTCTAAGTTATCCTATTGTAGGCACAAACCAATGCATCTTTTTACTCAACCTTCCCTTCCCTAAAGACTGCCTTCCTGGTCCAGATTTGCTAACAGAAGGGGACACTGCAGGAACATCTTGACAATTGAGACATCGTTAGTCTAATTACTTCTATCACACTCCTGCTTCACCTTCCCCCTCCCCCATTTCTTGGAGAAGCATCTGCTAAATGTCAGTAGTTAAGATGTGTCAGACAGAATCCAGAACTGCATAGCTTAGTTTGTTGGGAGGCAGCCAGAGAGGAGAAGAGGAAGAAAAATATTTCTTTCAAATTCTCTTTTTCAGTTGCCATCTGATTATTTTACAAAGAGAGAGGAGTCCAACAAAAATGGAAAGAGAGGTTATTTGTGTACCTGTATGAGTATGTGTGAGCATAGTGTGTGTGTGTGTGTGTGTGTGTGTGTGTGAAACAGAGAGAGAGAGATTTTCCAATCAGCCAAGGGTACGGGTATACACATATCCGGGAAAAAGCATGACATCGTTGGCAAGATTTATATGCCTGTTAATGAGTTAATGTTTTAATGGTTTTTTAAATAGGGTGGAGAATGGAACACACATAAAACTCAGCATGCCACTTGTATCCATCCCTGATGGATCAGACGTTAAAATTTAGCTACTGAACTAGATGCCAGTTATCTATGTCTATTTGGGGATGATATCTGTTACTAGCTGGTGATGATCAAAATTACATATACTATCTATTCAATGCAAAAGTGGTATAAAAGCCAAAATTTCTCTCATCTACAATTAACGTTTCCCACTGTCTCTTTACATGTGTAATAGGGCTATCACCAACAGTAAAACAGGAATTCTTTCCTCAGTCTCTCATAGGAATGGCTACTTCACTGAAGCAATCAACATTTTAGTATCTGTGGAGAAGTCATTTAGGGAAGAAAGATCTGTTTGTTCAAATGCCACCACTTTACTTTGTAAATACTGATATCATCTTCAGTCCCTAGTATGCATGTTCCTAGTATGCATGTTAAGTCCCATAGAATAGTGGTTCTCAACTTGGGGTGCCCAGAGGACAAGCCCATTTTTAAAACCCCATAGCTGATTCTCATCTATACCAGGCTTCAGGAACCACTTCAGAGACTTTTGCTCCCTTTGAGCTGCCATACATGTAATACCAGTAGTCACTGCTGGCAAGTGGAACATATACACTACAGAATGGGTACATATAAAGGGGAGAAAATATTTTTTGTAAAAACAAGTAATAATTAAATACAAATTATTTAATAACTTCATCAGTGGATAAAAACAAAAACGAGAAAAAGAATAAAAACAAGTAACTACACATTAATTCCCTGTACCTAAACTTATCATTAATTTTGACCACTACTGACCCCTATTTCTCCTCATCAGACTGAACACACAGCACTCTGTAATCTCAGCGAGGGCATGGACTTTGTCATACTCGGCTGTAATTTTCGTGGTTTAGAACAATCTCAAGCATAGAGTATTGACTTAATAAGTATTTGTTGAATGAAAGAATTGTGTTCTCAAAGTCAAATCATCTGGGGAGGCAACTGCTCTGACTTAGACACAATCCTCGGGTTTTTACATCTTGGGGATTTTTTTCCCCCATGTAAAAGCTTCACTACTCTAATCAATGATTATATCACAAATACCTTCCAAACCTTGCCTTCCTCACTCCCAGTAATCAGGGCCATATGTGAGCTATTCTATCCCATAATGTCCATTCCTCTGCCTCTCACATCCACATCCCTCTGTGCTCCCTAATGCAAGAAACTTTCCATCAAACTTATTTTCTGCTCCAAGATCTGAATTCTGTTTTCCGGGGCCAATAACAAAGATAAAAAATAAACTAAAGTGGTTAAATGTACTTTGTTTCCACTACCCTCCCCCAGGCACTCTTCTTTAAAATATTTTTTTCCCAATAGAAAGAGGTTACTTTTGGCTATGAAATCACTCGTTTCCCTCTTCCAGCTGTAGCAAACATTAACAAAATAGAGCTTTCGCTTACTTCTCTGGTTTCTATAATTTACCATTTGGCTCAGGCTTTTGGTTGAAATGGCTCTGAATTATTCAAGGGAACTATGTGTTTTCCTTTCTCTGAATGGTTTACAACATTTAATAAAACAACTTAGTCATTCACTTAAAGATATTTATTGGACACCTACTATGCTCCAGGCACTGGGGATATAAGTTGGATAAGGCACAAACAGTCTCTGGATGCTTTCTAGAGAAAGAGGCATACAAGTAAATCAATGTGAAAACTACTCTGGTGGAAATATAGTTTTAGTCCATGGCAGCATAGAAGAGGGATCTCAAAATGTGACAAGACTCTAAAGAAAGACAGCTTAGAGGAAGGAATATTTGAATTGAGGTTTTGAAGACATGAAAGAGCTACATGATAAGTATGTGTGTGTTGGAGGATGTAAGAAGCTCTTAACGTAAATAGAATGACAGTATTAGGTATGAAAGTGTGAAATGTAGGTAGACTTCCTTGGGAAACTATAGTCTGGTACAGCCGGAAAGTACATGAAAGTGTGAAAGGGGGTTGGATGAGTAAAAGCAGTAGAATGAGATGAAGAATATATGGCAATTAAACAGAAATAGATAAACTGATCAGTAGTGAGTCCAGAGATCAGTTTAAATATAATTTACTATATGACAAAATTACTATTTCAAGTCTGAAAAAAAATTGATTATTCAATAGTGGCTTGGCCAACTGGCTAGTCATTTCAGAAAAAAAATCAAACTGTAGTTCTAGCTCACTTCTAGTAGCAAATGAAATTCCAGGTAACTCAAAATGCAAAAATCAGACCATAAAGTCTTTTGATTATTTTACTAGAGATTGCAAATAATCCTTTCTAGGACATGATACCAAAAGTAAGAAAATTGTTGAACATTTTGCTGATTTTTAAAAGAAGAACAAGAAATTTTGCATGTCATAAAACAGCTTAAGAAAGTTAAGATACACCTGGTAAAATGGAAATATGTATCTGCAACATATTTTAATAGTAATAATATGGGTAGCTGTTATTTTATTAAGTGCCGGACCATCTTTCAGCATTTATATACATCGTTTAATGTTTGCAACAACTCTATACTCTTATTTTACAAATAAAGGAATCGTGAAGCGGAGTGATCTTGCTATAAGTCTCAGAGCTAGTAATTCTAGGAACTGGATTTCACACTAAGCTTGCATTGATTCCAAAGTTTGTGTGCTTAACAACTATAATACTGATTTGTAAGAGGTTAACTACCTATTTATACAAAATTCATACAGATCAATGAGGACCAAAAAAAAAATGTACCAAAGAAAAATGGGTAAAATATAAGAACAAAGGAAACTTCTCTCTCCTTCTCTCCCACCCTGACGTCTTTATCACTCATATGTTGTCATATATATACAAATTGGCACTAAATAGTAAAAAAAAAAAAAAAAAATCTAAAACTAAAATTGAAAACGTTGGGAAAAAGGTATTACTTTTTACCCATCAGACTGACAAAGATTAAGAAGACTAACTATCTATTTTGAAGAAAATGTGAAAGGAATATGCTCACTGTTTATTTTTATTGAAAGTGTAAATATGTATAAACTTCTGGAGAGTATTTTGGAGACACTTATCAAAGTTTTAGTTGTACATATACTTTGACTCAGCAGTCACATCCAGGAATATTTCCTAAATTTATGACTGGATAAGCATGACAATATACAAGATAATATACAATGAATTCATCACAATGTTATTTATACTATTACAAAGACTGGAAACAATTGAATGTCCCCTCTTATGAGATTGACTAAATATAGCGTGGCCATATATCCTGTTTTCTTTTAACCAATGCACTTCTCTATTGCCATTGAAAATGATATTAACATCTGACATTTAATGTCATATGTAACATAGTAATGAGTATAAAAGACAATATAAAAAACAGGTTATGAAATACTACTACTTTACTTAAATACTTATTTGTATGCATACTCATCTATCTACCTATACCTAATTATCTATCTACAAATACAATAAATTAACAACTTGTTGTTGCATAAAACTCCTAGGAGAAAACACAAGAAGTACACTCTTTGACATGGATCATAGCAATATCTTTCTAGATATGTCTACTCAGGCAAAGGAAACAAAAGCAAAAATAATCAAATTGGATTACATCAAACTAAAAAGCTTATCCACAGCAAAGGAAGCCATCAATAAAATGAAAAGACAACCTACAGAATGGGAGAAGATGTTTGCAAATGATATAGTTGATAAAAGGTTAATATCAAAAATTCATAAAGAACTCATGAAATTCAACAACAAAAATACAAAGTGATGTAAAAGCCAGCAGAGGAGTTGAATAGGCATTTTTCCAAAGAAGACATAGAGATGGTCAATGGGCACATGAAAAGATGTTCAGCATCACTAATTATTCGGGAAGTGCAAATCAAAACCACAATTAGACATCACCTCACACGTGTTAAAATAGCTACTATCAAAAAGACAAAAAATAACAAGTACTGGAAAGGACATGGAGAAAAGGGAACCCTCTCACACTTTTGGTGAGAATGTAAATTGGTGCCCCCACTATGGAAAAGTGTATGGAGATTCCTCAGAAATTTAAGAATAGAACTACCATATGATCCAGCTATCTCATTTCTGGGTATTTATCCAAAGACTACAAAAAACACTATTTCAAAAACACATGCACCCCCTATGTTTATCGCAGCATTATTTACAGTAGCCAAGATATGGAAACCACCTGTCTCCATCAAGGAATGAATGTATATATACATATATATCTCAATTGAATAATACTCAGTCGTAAAAAGATGGAATCTAGCCATTTGCAACAACATGGATAGACCTTGAAGATATTATGCTAAGTGAAATAAGTCAGACAGAAAGAGACAAACACTGTATGATTTCACTCATATGTGGAATATAAAAAACTAATAAACAAGCAAACAAAACCAAAGCACATGAACAAACCAAACTAAAACAAACGGTAGATACAGAGAACAGAGTAGTGGTTACTAGAGGCTGAGGGTTGAGAGGGAGGAAAAAATGGGTAAAGGGGACCAACTATATGGTGGTGGATTAAAACTAAATTTTTGGTAGTAAGCACATTGTAGAGCATACAGAAGCAGAAATATAATTTGTACACATGAAACTTATATAATGTTACAAATCAATGTTACCTGAATTAAATAAATAAATAAGTAAATAAATCTGATGAACGTTAAAAAATTTTTTAAAATCATGCCCAATTAGAGCATGAAAGCAAAATAACTGGTTGTTGGATTTCAGACACATTTTATTTTATTTTTTTATATTTTTATAGTTTGAACTTTTACAACAAATGTATTATAATTTAAAAATGAAGCTGTTTTTGTTTGAGAAGAAAAGGTCATGAACATGTAGATATCTGGTAAATAAAATCATATACAAGAAAATAATATTAACCAAGTTGCTTTGTGCTCATTAGATATTAAAGTAAACTTTGCAGGTTAAAATATATTCAGTATTAATATCAAAAATCTATATTCTATAAAAATATACAAAGGCTTATAAAATTCAATAAATGTTAGTCTTATTACTAAAATTTAATAAAGAGATATACGATAGATAGGTAGATAGATAGATAGATAGATAGTTAGATAATGGTTCAAGAACCAAAGTTACTGAGAATTTCATCAAGAAACAATTTGGTCATTTTATTGGTGCTTTATTTAATCTTTGGCCAGTTCATAGGCCAGTCTTAGGCCAATTACTAAATACCAACTGCTACTAGATCAACTAAACTTGCTTTGAAGTATCACTGACTTCTGCCATTTTGCTACAAATAGTTGAGAATGGCAGTAACCTTAATGGAAAAGGATAGTGAAACAACAAAAACTTTTTTCAGATCTGTCTGAACCGCCACGTCCTTTTGTCCTGAATTTAATGTCAGTGCTTTGAAAATGGTGACAAGAAGGAATTTCTTTAATGGAGAGAAACAAAGATGAGGTTAAATTTCCTTTTAGTGTGGAATGCCTAAATGCTACTTTTTCTGTTTTTCTCTCTCTCTACATACTAGATTTTTTTTCACTTTTTTTTTTTTTTTCCGGTATGTGGGCCTCTCACTGTTGTGGCCTCTCCCATTGCGGAGCACAGGCTCCAGACATGCAGGCTCAGCAGCCATGGCTCATGGGCCTAGCCGCTCCACGGCATGTAGGATCTTCCCGGACCGGGGCACGAACATGTGTCCCCTGCATCGGCAGGCAGACTCTCAACCACTGTGCCACCAGGGAAGCCCCTATTTCCCCCTTTGATGCAAGTATGTAATGTTCTGATCTTTCACTTAAACTGAAATCAAAAACCTTAGTAAGGCAGTCATATGCCATTTTTTATAACCATACTCACTCTAAAATTTTATGATTCTATGATTCTATTACAAAACAATTCTATTGCTACATATGGTCCTTTGCTCAGTGCAAAGGGGAAAGTATGCTTGCACAGTAATATTTACCCTCTACCCTGATGAGTGCAAATCTTATAATATGGTAGATACACAAATGTTTGTCTATGATGTTTCTGGCTGCAAGATAAGTGAGCAGCTATCATGGATGTGGCATGGTTTACTTAACCAGAAGCATCAAAAGCTGAGAAGCAGAAGACTGACATCAGCTTCCACAATGGAAAAGCATAATCATTAAACCAATATTTGTCAGCTTGTTAATTTTTAATATGTTGTGGTTTCCTTTCCCTTTCTAAATAAATATTCATTTTTATGCCTAATTGGTAATTATCTTAGTTAATTCAGGATGTTATAACAAAAATAGAATAGACTGGGTGGCTTAAATAACATTCATTTCTCACGGTTCTGAAGGTGGAAAGCCCAAGACTGAGGCACCAATAGATTCTGCTCTTGGTGAGGGCCCTCTTTGCTGTGTGCTCCAATGGTGGAAGGGACAAGACAGCTCTCTGGGGTCTCTTTTATAAGGGCACTAATCCCATTCAGGAGGGCTCCACCCTCTTTACCTAATCACCTCCCAAACGGTCCACTCCAAATACTACCACAATGGAGATTAGGATGTCAACATGTGAAATCTGGGGAAACACAAACACCCAGCTATTACAATATTAAAAATTTATTATTGGAAAAGGAAAGTTTTAATTGATTCTTAAGATTGCAAAAGTTCCAGGTCCCATAAAACCTGGATCCTTCCCTGTGAACAGTGATTGACTTCATTTCCACTAATATGTCTATGAGATCACAAGAACAGTATACAAGTTCACAGCACAATAAAACTGAAACAGAAAAATTTTCCCACTGTTTTTGTAGTTAATGAAAAATATAATTTGTGACAAACTGCCACTAAATTACTAGAAAGAATACAAGACTTCCTGACTAAACTCTGCCACCTTGTTTATCCCTTGAAAGTTAATCAGAAATTTCCTTATTACATGAGGGCTTGGCTTTTATGCTGCTGGAATGCTGTTCCCACATTATCCCACCAAGATCTATCTTTCAGCTAGTGGACACAATTTCTGGAAAACAATTAAGCAGGATGTCAAGGGACGGTGGACAACATATTTTCAAGAATGTAAGGAGCAGCCCTGGCGTTGGAATGTTCCAGAGGTAGCATACTTTGTATTTGATCAGTTTGGGGCAGGGACACTAAACCTAGAGGGTACAGAGAAAAAACAAAACAACAACAACAACAACAAAAAAACACAGAAAAAGAGCATAAGCTAGTTCAAAGACAAAACAAGGTACAGTGTATTAGAGATGGGTGGGATAAGAAATAATTAGATGGAAACTAAAAATACAACCTAAGAGAAGAATATCAATCTTCTTTGACAGCAATAATGAGCAGAACTGGCACTGTAGAAAATTAAATTGGTGATATACCAGACAAACTTGAGAAGTTTTCTATAATGCAGAAAGAAAGGATAAGATAAAAAACAATGACGACTACAATAGATAATAAGAAGAAATAATGAAGATACAAACTAATAGTAACAGTTGTTCCTGAATGAGCAACAGAATAATTAGATCTAAAACAATAACAGGAGGACCTTCAAGATGACGGAGGAGTAAGACATGGAGACCATCTTCCTCCCCACAAATACATCAAAAATAAAACTACATGTGCAAAAACTCCTACAGAACGCCTACTGAACACTGACAGAAGACCTCAGACTTCCCAAAAGGCAAGAAACTGCCCACATGACTGGCTGTGTGGTTGACAGGGTCTTGGTGCTGCAGCCGGGTGTCAGGCATGAGCCTCTGAGGTGGGACAACTAAGTTCAGGACATTGGACCACCAGAGACCTCCTGGCCCAACGTAATATCAATCGGCAAGAGCTCTCCCAGAGATCTCCATCTCAACGCTAAGACCCTGCTCCACTCAACGATGAGCAGGCTCCAGTGCTGGAAACACTATGGTAAACAACTAGCAAGACAGGAACACAACCCCACCCATTAACAGAGAGGCTGCCTAAAACCATACTAAGTTCACAGACACCCCAAAACACACCACCGGATGTGGTCCTGCCCACCAGAAAAACAAGATCCAGCCTCATCCACCAGAATACAGGCACCAGTCCCCTCCACCAGGAAGCCTACACAACCCACTGAACCAACCTTACATGCTGGGGGCAGAAACCAAAAACAACAGGAACTACGAACCTGCACCCTGTGAAAAGGAGACCCCAAACACAGTAAGATAAGCAAAATGAGAAGACAGAGAAATATGCAACAGATAAAGGAGCAAGATAAAAACCCACCAGACCAAACAAATGAAGAGGAAATAGGCAGTCTACCTGAAAAAGAATTCTGAGTAATGATAGTAAAGCTGATCCAAAATCTTGGAAATAGAATGGAGAAAATGCAAGAAACATTTAACAAGGACCTAGAAGAACTAAAGAGCAAACAAACAATAATGAACAGCACAATAAATGAAATTAAAAATTCTCTAGAAGGAATCAATAGCAGAATAACTGAGACAGAAGAACGGATAACTGACGTGGAAGATAAAATAGTGGAAATAACTACTGCAGAGCAGAATAAAGAAAAAAGAATGAAGGGAATTGAGGACAGTCTCAGAGACCTCTGGGACATTAAAGGCACCAAGATTCGAATTATAGGGATCCCAGAAGAAGAAGAGAAAAAAAAGGGACTGAGAAAATATTTGAAGAGATTATAGTTGAAAACTTCCGTAATATGGGAAAGGAAATAGTCAAGTCCAGGAAGCGCAGAGAGTCCCATACAGGATAAACCCAAGGAGAACCATGCCAAGAAACATATTAATCAAACTATCAAAAATTAAATACAAAGAAAAAATATTAAGAGAAGCCAGGGAAAAACAACAAATAACATACAAGGGAATCCCCATGAGGTTAACAGCTGATCTTTCAGCAGAAACTCTGCAAGCCAGAAGGGAGTGACAGGACATATTTAAAGTGATGAAAGGGAAAAACCTACAATAAAGATTACCCAGCAAGGATCTCATTCAGATTTGATGGAGAAATTAAAACCTTTACAGACAAGCAAAAGCAAAGGGAATTCAGCATCACCAAACCAGCTTTACAACAAATGCTAAAGGAATTTCTCTAGGCAGGCAACACAAGAGAAGGAAAAGACCTACAATAACACACCCAAAACAGTTAAGAAAATGGTAATAGAAACATACATATCAATAATTAACTGAAATGTGAATGGGATAAATGCTGCAACCAAAGGACACAGGCTCGCTGAATGGATACAAAAACAAGACCAATATATATGCTGTCTATAAGAGATCCACTTCAGACCTAGGGACACATACAGACTGAAAGTGAGGGGATGGAAAAAGATATTCCATGCAAATGGAAATCAAAAGAAAGCTGGAGCAGTGATTCTCATATCAGACAAAATAGACTTAAAAATAAAGACTATTACAAGAGACAAAGAAGGACACTACATAATGATCAAGAGATCAATCCAAAAAGAAGATATAACAATTGTAAATATTTATGCACCCTACATAAGAGCACCTCAATTCTTAAGGCAAATGCTAACATCCACAAAGGGAAAATCGACAGTAATACAATCATAGTAGAGGACTTTAACACCGCACTTTCACCAATAGACCAATCAACCAAAATGAAAAGAAATAAGGAAACACAGGCTTTAAATGACACATTAAACAAGATGGACTTAACTGTTATTTATAGGACATTCCATCCGAAAACAACAGAATACATTTTCTTCTCAAATGCTCATGGAACATTCTCCAGGATAGATCATATCTTGGGTCACAAATCAAGCCTTGGTAAATTTAAGAAAATTGAAATTGTATCAAGTATCTTTTCTGACCACAACGCTATGAAACTAGATATCCATTACAGGAAAAGATCTGTAAAAAATACAAACACTTAGAGGCTAAACAATATTCTACTACATAATGAAGAGATCACTGGAGAAATCAAAGAGGAAATCCAAAAATATCTAGAAACAAATGACAATGAAAACACGACTACACAAAACCTATGGGATTCAGCAAAAAGCTGGTCTATGAGGGAAGTTTATAGCAATATAATTCTACCTTAAGAAACAAGAAAAATCTCAAATAAACAACCTAACTTTACACCTAAAACAATTACAGAAAGAAGAACAACAACAAAAAAAACCAAAATTAGCAGAAGGAAAGAAATCATAAAGATCAGATCAGAAATAAATTAAAAAGAAATGAAGGAAACAGTAGCAAAGATCAATAAAACTAAAAGCTGGTTCTTTGAGAAGATAAACAAAATTGATAAACCATTAGCCAGACTCATCAAGAAAAAAAGGGAGAAGACTCAAATCAACAGAATTAGAAATGAAAAAGGAGAAGTAACGACTGACACTGCAGAAATACAAAAGATCATGAGAGATTACTACAAGCAACCCTATGCCAATAAAATGGACAACCTGGAAGAAATGGACATATTCTTAGAAATGCACAACCTGCCGAGACTGAATCAGGAAGAAATGGAAAATATGAACAGACCAATCACAAGCACTGAAATTGAAACTGTGATAAAAAATCTTCCAACAAACAAAAGCCTAGGACCAGATGGTTTCACAGTTGAATTCTATCAAACATTTAGAGAAGAGCTAACACCTATCCTTCTCAAACTCTTCCAAAATATATCAGAGGGAGGAACACACCCAAACTCATTCTACAAAGCCACCATCACCCGGATACCAAAACCAGACAAAGATGTTACAAAAAAAGAAAACTACAGGCCAATATCACTGATGAGCATAGGTGCAAAAATCCTCAACAAAATACTAGCAAACAGAATCCAACAGCACATTAAAAGGATTATACACCATGATCAAGTGGGGTTTATCCCAGGAATGCAAGGATTCTTCAATATATGCAAATCAATCAATGTGATACACCATATCAACAAATTGAAAGATCAAAACCTATGATCATCTCAATAGATGCAGAAAAAGCTTTTGACAAAATTCAACACCGATTTATGATAAAAACCCTCCAGAAAGTAGGCATAGAGGGAACTTACCTCAACATAATAAAGGTTATATATGACAAACCCACAGCCAACATCATTCTCAATGGTGAAAAACTGAGACCATTTCAACTAAGATCAAGAGCAAGGCAAGGCTGCTCCCTCTCACCACTATTATTCAGCATAGTTTTGGAAGTTTTAGCCACAGCAATCAGAGAAGAAAAGGAAATAAAAGGAATCCAAATCGGAAAAGAAGAAGTAAAACTGTCACTGTTTGCAGATGACATGATGCTATACATAGAGAATCCTAAAGATGCTACCAGAAAACTATAAGACACTGATGAAAGAAATTAAAGATGATTCAAATAGATGGAGAGATATACCATGTTCTTGGATTGGAGGAATCAATGTGAAAATGACTATACTACCCAAAGCAATCTACAGATTCAATGAAATCCCTATCAAACTACCAATGGCTTTTTTCACAGAACTAGAACAAAAAATTTCACAATTTGTATGGAAACACAAAAGACCCTGAATAGCCAAAGCCATCTTGAGAAAGAAGAACGGAGCTGGAGAAATCAGGCTCCCTGACTTCAGACTATACTGTAAAGCTACAGTAATCAAGACAGTATGGTACTGGCACAAAAACAGAAATATAGATCAATGGAACAGGATAGAAAGCCCAGAGATAAACCCACGCATATGTGGTCACCTTATCTTTGATAAAGTAGACAAGAGTATACAATGGAGAAGAGACAGCCTCTTCAATAAGTGGAGCTGGGAAGACTGGACAGGTACATGTAAAAGTATGAAATTAGAACACTCCCTAACACCATACACAAAAATAAACTCAAAATGGATTAAATACCTAAATGTAAGGCCAGACACTATCAAACTCTTAGAGGAAAACATAGGCAGAACACTCTATGTCATAACTCACAACAAGATGCTTTTTGACCCACGTCCTATAGAAATGGAAATAAAAACAAAAATAAACAAATGGGACCTAATGAAACTTAAAAGCTTTTGCACAGCAAAGGTAACCATAAACAAAATGAAAAGACAACCCTCAGAATGGGACAAAGTATTTGCAAATGAATCAACAGACAAAGGATTAATCTCAAAAATATATAAACAGGTCATGCAACTCAATATTAAAAAAACAAACAACCCAATCCAAAAATGGGCAGAAGACCTAAATAGACATTTCACCAATGAAGGTATACAGATTGCCAACAAACACCTGAAAGGATGCTCAACATCACTGATCATTAGAGAAATGCAAATCAAAACTACAATGAGGTATCACCTCACACTGGTCAGAATGGCCATCATCAAGAAATCTACAAACAGTAAATGCTGAAGAGGGTGTGGAGAAAAGGGAACCCTTTTGCACTGTTGGTGGGAATGTAAATTGATACAGCCACTATGGAGAACAGTATGGAGGTTCGTTAAAAAACTAAAAACAGAACTACCCTATAACCCAGCAATCCCACTACTGGGTATATACCCTGAGAAAACCATAATTCAAAAAGAGTCATGTACTACAACGTTCATCGCAGCACTATTTACAATAGCCAAGACATGGAAGCGACCTAAGTGTCCATCAACAGATGAATGGATAAAGAAGATGTGGCACATATATACAATCAAATATTACTCTGCCATAAAAAAAAAGGAAATTGAGTTATTTGTAGCGAGGTGGATGGACCTAGAGTCTGTCATACAGAGTGAAGTAAGTCAGAAAGAAAAAAACAAATACCATACACTAATACATATATATGGAATCTAAAAAAAAAAATGGTTCTGAAGAACCTAGGGGCAAAACAGGAATAAAGACACAGAGGTAGAGAATGGACTTGAGGACACGGTGAGGGGGAAAGGTAAGCTGGGACAAGGTGAGAGAGTGGCATGGACATATATGCACTACCAAATGTAAAATAGCTAGCTAGTGGGAAGCAGCCGCATAGCACAGGGGGATCAGCTTGGTGCTTTGTGGCCACCTAGAGGGGTGGAATAGGGAGGGTGAGAGGGAGATGCAAGAGGGAAGGGATATGGGGATATATGTATATGTATAGCTGATTCACTTTCTTATACAGCAGCAACTAACACAACAATATAAAGCAATTATACTCCAATAAAGTTGTAAAAAAATAAAAAATCATAGAAGTTACATAATTAGCATATAAGGACTTTAAAACAGTTATAAATTTACTTAAAAACTGAAAATATGAACTTTAAGAGAATAAAAAGAAAACAGTAATGGAAAACATAATGAAAATGTCCTTAGCTGAAAATCAAACAATTAGAAAAACATGAGCATGAAGATAGAATTGGATCCATCACGTGCCAGAGAATTCAATGGAAATAAATCCACACTGAAATCCACACAACTTTTTCCTTGCTATTACAAGGGCAAAAAAGAAATATCTGTAGGTATTCAGGATTAAAAAAACAACAACAACTAAAACCAAAATGTTAAAAATAGAAAAGCTGGTTATGTTCAAAAGAACAAAAATCTGCCTGTACTTAGACTATCTTCTGCAAGAATGAGGTCAAAAACCAGAAAACAAACTCAGTAGCTGTTTGAAGATGGTAAAATTGTGTATCTAGAAAACCCAGGTAATTTAACAGAAAATCTATTAAGAAGGAAAACCAAAACAAAACAGAATTCAGAAAGTGAAAGGGCTACAGGATGGCCACCCCAGGTTTATGCTGGTTTTATCCTGGTTAATATGCCTATAGAATTACTGAAAATTGGCCGTGGTTTTTGTTTTAGCCATGGTTTGAATTATCCAGTATCTCTTCTCACTATTCATTCCCTTTAGTCATATTATATACTGAAAATTAAAGTACAGTCTCATTTAAGAGTTCCTGGTATGTTGACAAAGACTGATGATACACTTTTCCTCCAAAAAAAAAAGCCTCAGTAAATTTCAAAGAGCAGGAATTATCATATAAGCTTTGATAAGTAGATAAAATGAGAAAACAAGATTTGAACAACAAAAACAAAACACTTAGAAATTAAATTTCTGCTAAGTAACTCCTGCAAAACTTAAAGGATTCAAACATGACATGCCTGAGGAGAGAAATATCCTAAAATGTCTCATTCTCAAGAGAACTGTTTCTCTCTGGCCAGCCCACCAACCTCAGCACATCCTCTCTTTTCAAGGATCAGATGCCTCTGGGTAGGATGCCTTCCTTATCTTTCTGCCAGGCCTGTGATCGACTATACATCTTCATTACCTAATCAATTCGTGCACTGAATGTGGAATGGATTCAGTAGTCAGAGGAGGAAGTGGAAAAACAAGGCTACAATGATTTGGGATGTGATATGACTTAGGTAAAAGCTGTGTTTTAAGTCCACAGTGATCCGATTTGGCTCTCCAACCGGTTGTGCTTCTCTTCCTTCAAATTTGATGCAGGATGCTCGAACCCTAGAAACAGATATTTTTCCTCTACCCTTTTCAAAATAGGATGACTTTGTGCAGCCCACTTTACTGAAAGCCAAGGTAGGTGGCAGTCTGAGGGAAAGGATAGGGCCAGATGTCCATACAGCATGGGAATAAAGTCAGAAAACTATGATGTTGTGTTTTTCCAAAGAACCGAAACAATTGGAGGACACTCTGGTCCCGTCAAAATGCAGGCTATTTTAATAATTGGAAGAAATGGTTGTCAGTAGAAATGATTGGGACCTCAGTCACAGGTCTGTAATGATTATTCCCCAGTCCTCAGCAAATGGTGAGATTTGGTCTATTTAAAAAAAAAAAACACAAAAAAACAAAAAAACATAAAGTCTGTGAGAGGAGGAAAACAAGATGGGAAGAAGCATACTGTGTTGTCTCCTCTACTTCCCTAGAAAGATGAGATGAAAAAACTTCCAGAGAGGAGTCCAGGAAGGTTTAGGGCAGAAAGAAATATATAGAAAGCCAGGATAGGATTTTGGAGAAGAGAATTTGTTGCAGCTCAGTAAAAAATGTTAAGTTATTCTGGTGTTTTCATTCTAAAGGGTGGCATTTCAAATAAGAAAAAAAGATGGGCAATGGGACTAAAGAAATCTTACCAGACAGGTGAATATGTTGATCTTAGGTCCCCCCACTTTGTTGTACTTTACTTCTCCACGCTTGCCCCTTAACCCCATTGTAATGTGATTGTTTGAGCATGTGTGTCTGTTTCCATTAGACTCAGAGACTCAGAGGCAGGCTACCTGCCTGTCTCTTGGTTGTGCAGTGCCTGACAATAATAACTGCTTGTTGAAAGAGTAAATGGCATGGTTATATAGATGAAAATTAGTGGTCATACGTATAGTCAAACCTCCAACTGACAGCAGGCATCCCCTGAGAGCTGGTAATTTGGAATTTTTGGAATAGCTTCAAGAACAAAGAGCTCATTGCTTGTAAAGGCAATTTGGGTAATTTAAATTATTGGGTAATGTAATTGGTCATTTAATGAACAAATTTAGATTATTAGAATATATTAAATCAAAATTCTCTTTCTTTTCACCTTACAAAGCTAGGTGGAATATGTCTTCTTCTGTGTATCCCCCCTTTAAAATCCAACTTCTGCAGCACCTATTCTTTTTCATTACTATCATAAACAATTTACATATACAGAGACTCAAATAAACTAGATAACTTATCCAAAGTCAGAATGCCGGGGTTAATGGCTACTATGGGACTTGAACTCAGTTTTCTTTGACTCCATAATCTGTGAGCTTAACCACTCTGCCATACTGAAAATAACTACAGTTCTTTAAAATGAACCTTTTTAAGTGGCTTCTGCAGCACTTACCATCTCAAAATCTTTTCCATATACCATTTACTTTGTCTGTATCTCTCTCAAAATGCAGCACAAAAATAAGCACAATGTGTCAGATATTATCTGACTAGGACAGAGTGTGGTAGGACTATTACCAAGTTTGATTTGGGCCCGACAGTTCCATTTCAGTAAAATAAATTTGTGTGGGTCTTACCAAATCTATACTTATTTTTTAGTAAACAAAATTTCTAGATCATTTTTATACAGATTATTCCAAAGAAAGGTCTTCCCTATCCAGTTGTAAAATTTACTGTTTTAACTAAAATACGAGATCATTTATCTTTGTTAAATTTCATCGTTTTGGATTAGACCTGCCGTAATCATTTTAAAACTTGATTCTGACATCTATCATATTAGCCAGCCTCTAAACATGATGGCATCTGCACATTTGGTAACCATATTTTCTAAGCATTTACTCATGTCATTGCTAAAATATTAAAAGGACAAGATAAACATTTATCAATATTCCATTAGAAATGCCCCTAAATAGAGAAAAAACTAAACATCTCTGGAGAAATTGCTCAGTGGTTTGCAGGACAATAATCCAGATATATTTCACTATATTATTAACCAGGATATAAGAGTAACTTTGTTTAAATGCCATGTAAATGCCATTATACCCTACAGGTCAACCTTACCAAAACAGACTAATTGGTTCTGACATACTCTAAGTGAATCCATATCGGCTCCTGGTAATCACATAATCTTTTCTACCGGCTCAGAAAGCATAAGGTTAATAGTATGTCCTGGAATTTTCCAGGGAGCAAATATCTATATGCTTGGGAGTTCTTCTTTCTGAGAAAAGAAAACATGTGTCTTTCAGTGGAAGGTAATGGTGCAAACACAAGATGATATTATTTGCAGTACCAAGTTTTTGTATATAACATAATTGCCTCCCATTTTCTTCAACACACATCCTGGTCATTTCATTAACTTCACAATTACATGAGCCTACATCTTATGTATTTGAATATTTTGAAACTCTCTTATAATATATATACAACATTACAGTGTTTTGAAACTAGAAGATAGACTATGTATAGAATCATATTATAAATAGGCTAAGTTCCTTAATATTGTCAAAGCAATTTGCCAATTGGAAGAAAACGTCTTGTCATTTCAGTCTTCCTGATGAGTGACTATACTGGCTTGAATACTCTTCAAAAAGAATTACTCATCATCTCACAGCCCTTATTTTATTTAAAATCTATATCTCCTCTTATAGAAGATATAAGAACTTGACCCAGTTATTATACTTCAAACTTTGCCATGTGAACCCTGGTTTCAGCCGGCATAGGTTTGTCTAAGGCTCCATTTTATGTTTCATGATTTCATTGATTCTTATCACATACCTAGTTACTTCAGTCTGTCTTTTATTTCTTTTGAAATAGTAACTGGTCTTCACCGAACCTTCTCTGGATCTTCTCCAGGTTTCTCAGACATTTCTCAGGTATGTTGAGCAGGTGGGATGCACTGATGTCTTGGTCATTTGAGTCTCCCCACTGCAATGGGGACGTGAATATCACTGCAGTTCCGTCAGGTTCCACATGATGGTGGCCTTGTCTCCGCAAACCGGACTTCAGGTCTCTCTATGTGCTAGAAGTTTATTGGCCTCAGTTTCAAGCTCCCTAAATAAAGCAGCTGTCAACTTGCCAAGCCCCTGTCAAAAGGCCGAGGTTTTCAGCTTGGGCTCCACACCTGTGGGCAGGGATTGCGAGCTGTATGACACTTGCAGGAGAGCAGCTGGAATAGCTGAACACTTTCAAATGCTTCTTATGGACACTACTGTGCTTTGGTGTTTTGTTTTTTTTTTAAATTATTATTATTATTTATTTTATTTTATTTTTTTGCTTTATAACAAATTAAATCAGTTATACATATACATATGTTCCCATATCCCCTCCCTTTTGCGTCTCCCTCCCACCCTCCCTATCCCACCCCTCCAGGAGGTCACAAAAATGTGCTTTGGTTTTGATTTTCATTTTTCTTTGGAATATTTTTCTAGCATAAAATTCAAATTTGAGGATGGAGGATGAGGATGCATAATAAAAACTTAAATAATGCTACCGTCAGAATTGAGATCTGCAGAAAATATCACACACAAGATTTCAAAGATTTAATATGAAAAAATAACAAAAATTATTTATACTTATTTTATATGAAAATGATCATAATTGGGGGTATAGAGTTAAATAGAGTATATTAATAAAATTAATTTCACTTGTTACTTGTTACTTTTTTAAATGTGGCTACTAGAAAATTTAAAATTACACATTACTTGCATTTGTGGCCGCATTGTATTTATATTGGACTGAGCTTGTCTAGAAGGAGGTGGGTGATGTTTACTAATCACTGAGTGTTCTTATATTCCTCAGGAAATCTCTGACTTCAGCACAGTTGTCAGATTGACCCCAGAATCTGAATTCTCAGGAAGTGTTGGAGGCCTCCATATGGCTATGGCATAGAGCAGTTCCAAAGAAGAGCTTCTGGGTCAGAATTGATTATCAGAATTATGTGGTAACAATTTTCTAATTAATTTTTGATCCCTTCTACAGATATATTGATTCAATGCATATGGATTGATTGTTTTACTCTCCTCTATTTGTTTTCTTTCTTTTTCCCTCCTCTCCAATTGCTTTACCTATAAGGAAGACGTGACCTCCATATAGGAGAATACTGTACTGTCTGAAAAAACAGATGTGAAAGAGACGTGACGATTGGAGAGCTGCAGAGAGAGCATGGGTTGAACAGGAGTGGACTGAGGGTTCCCACTGTCAGTGACACTCCAGAGTAGTTCTGGTATTTCAAATTAGGGCATATTCAATTGTATAATCAGAACATGGGCATAACTGGAAAACCAGCCAGTTGACCCTAAAGTCTGAGGTTGATTTACAACTATCAAAACTATACACAATTTCTGCTCACTATTCTGTTATCCTGAAAGTGATTATAAAATTGCATACATTAGGGCTTCCCTGGTGGCGCAGTGGTTGAGAGTCCGCCTGCCGATGCAGGGGACACGGGTTCGTGCCCCTGTCTGGGAAGATCCCACATGCCGCGGAGCGGCTGGGCCCGTGAGCCATGGCTGCTGAGCCTGCGCGTCCGGAGCCTGTGCTTCGCAACGGGAGAGGCCACAACAATGAGAGGCCCACATACCGCAAAAAAAAAAAAAAAAAAAAAAAAAATGGCACACATTAGACGTACTTTAGATTGGAGAGCCATCAGCCCTTCCCTCCATTACTTAAATACAACTTTCCTACATTTGGAAGCAAACAGAGCTTTGCTTGAGCTACATATGCTTTCTTAGGAGGAAGCTAAAGTCTCTAAAAAAGTAAAATGCATTAATTTGAAACAGCCTGAAGAATTGAGTTGGGTAGTTGGTGTGCATTTGACGATTTACTAGTTTCACAGCAACTTTTTGACTGGATTCTGTTATAGTCTCCCAGTGAGGTGATTTGTTTTTTCTTGCTTTGTTTTGTTTTTAACTTTAGCAGCCAACTAACTTTAACTGACAACCCTTGGGTGGCATCTGACAGTGCAATATAATTCTTTGATTTTTTTTTGGTGGGCTGCTTTGAGTCTGCCTGATATATATATGACCTAAGTGTCAGCCAGAGATTTGGGCAGAGATTTCCACAAAGCTTGGGATTCCCTCTCTCTGGTTCTCTCCTCTCTAAGACTCCTCCCTCATTATCCTTTGTCTGTGGTTTGTCTGAACTCACTAGATGAAAATGAATGTAGGTTTCCTAGCAGAGATTTTGCCATTCTGCACGGTGAAGACTGTGACCTGCCCTAAGGCTGAAAACCATAATAAATGGGAAGCTTACCCTCTGCCTTTCCCTTCTTTCAAGAGTTGGCTCCCCTCCCAAATCTCTGTGCTTACACTCCCTGTCAAGTGCTTTCAAATAATTATATTTTATGATTTGACAAGGCCTTATAGTTGTTGCCTGACGAAGGACTGGTACCATACAAGCTTATTCAGCCATCATGGAAGTGGATTTTCTCCCCTTTGTCATTTCTTATTTTGTAAATTTGTGCTTTCTCCATTTTTAAGTTTGATTACTTGCTAGTGATTTGTCTATGTTCTTTTCCGCCTTCCAGAATTTTGATTTAAAGTTTTTCTGTTCTCTACTCATTTTTTATCTTCAATTTTTCCTTCTTTGTGCTTTCTTTTGGTTTATTTTATTGTTATTTTCTACTTTCTTATATCAATGATTTAAATCATATATATTTTCCCATGCTTTTTATTTATGTATTTATTTATTATAATTATACAAACAATAACATTAATGTAGTCTAACTGTGAAATCTCAACCAATCCATTTTCAGAACAAAAGAGAGTTTTTGCTCTTCTTTTCCCTCACGGGTTTGTGTCCTTGATTTTTTAAATTAATGTATAAACTTTATTAGAAACAAATAAACAAACAATGACTGATACACTGTTCCTTTTATGGAACCAATCAATTTAATCAAGTAACATCATTTGTTAGTCCTGGAAGAGTTTGAAAATGGCAGTAAATAATTTATTTTTAATTTTTTACTTTTATTGCTATAATTTTCAATGCTATGCATTTTGCTTTGAGTATTGCTTTAAAAGTACTCCATATATTCTGATATGTTCATTATCTGATTTTCATTACCATTATTTTTCAAAAAAACTTAATTAGTAACATCTTTATCCTTTTATTCAAGAGTTGTTTAATAAAAAATTCTTGAATTTCTAGATTGTACTTGGTCACAAGAGAAACGGGTGCAAATTTAGAAGGTGGAAAAGAAGAAGCAGCCATTCTTACGCTCTGATGGTGGATATAGAACTTGAGGTGATGTGGCACCCATGTGTGTAGTCACTCATCTGCTAACTCAGTTGTTGGCATGGGGCAGCATCTAACCCAGCCCCTCCAACTCCCATCAGATCTTCTCGTTTGGTTTCTCAAGTCCTGGCCTAGGTACATACACAACTTCATTGTAAAAGATACCAGCTTCCCTGCAGGCCTTCAGCATCATCCAGGTAGGTCAGAAACAGACTCTGGTTCCAGTTTGTCTTTTTGGATTCTGTTTATTTCCACAGGTTACAGCTTTCTCCGCTCTCTGGCTTCATAAAGACTTCAAGCACAATCCAGCTTCAATGGCAAGAGTTTGCATAGCTTTGTCCACAGATCCCACAATTGGGAAGGGTCTAATATTTATAATAAATCTCTTGTTCTATGCCACTTATAAGAGTGGCTTCTCTGATAAAAACCTGACTTCAGAAATTGGAAGTGGTTCTAGAGGAACAGAATCTTAAGGAGGGGTTCTCTGAATTGATTCTGTGTTATCTGTACTTGTTACTATGTTGTTGTTGATATTCTGCTCAGAGAGACATTGATAGTCCACGATAGCACAATAGTTCCTTAAATTATCACCTGTAGACATCTGTAACAAAGTGCCTGCCTAAAAAGAGGCACAAATTTGGTAGGTCAAGCAGTTGCTACCATAGAACATGTTAGAAAAAAATAACTATAATGAGGTGGGTGGTTAGTTGGTTGTTTTTTCGTTGGAGAATTTGGGGAAAGAAAATGTCCAGTCCAAGATTCTAGTTAGAACCAGAGTAATTTTATTATTTACCCTTTAAAAAATTGGAATGGGGACATATGGGCAGATTCTGATAAAGCTGGGGACCTTTTTCTATTTTCTGCCAAGTATCCTTGACTCATAAAAGCAGCTCTTTATGTCCTGTCAGGGGAGTTAGTCTCCTCTTGCCTGAAGACTGTGTAATGCGCTTCTCTGATATAATTTCAGAATAATTTCATAATTTTATAAGTTTAGGGAACTACTGATTCTCCTTAGGAACTGCCCTCACCACTTCTCATTGTTTCTAGTCCTATAAACATACTCAAGTAATAACAGTTCCCAGAGTGTAAAGTACAAAGTATAACATTTGAGGAGGTGTAATACGCACACAAAGAATTGCAAAAATTTACCAACTTATATCAATAGAAATCTTGGAAATATGCATAAGAATGCGTCCTAAGTTATTTGATGAGGAGTGTAAGGAATGGGCCTAGCCATTGCTATTGGTGAATTAAGACACAATTCTGTACTTAAAATATTGGCAAAGGTGGCTGGAGGTGCCCTAACAGTTTGCTTGCTTGGTTGACTAAAACCTGGACACAAAAGTGATCTGCATAAAATGAAGATGAGATAATTGCTAGACCTTCCAACAAAGGTATCCAAAGGTTTAGGAAGACTGGAATGCTAGAGTGGTGTAAGACTTGCTCACCCACTCCCTAAATACATCCCCTGGAAAGCCCAGAGGATACTTACTTCACAAGGGGTGTGCAAAATACATTAGTGAAAGGAACTCTGACGTCTTATGGTGGCTATTCTCTTAGGCCAATTTTGGTGGTGGGAACTGCTGCTATCAAATTGGCTTGCCTGATTTTAATGATGATGATGGAATTCCCGGGTGTCATGGGCCACGTGGTGGCATTAAATTACCAAAGACAAGAAATGTATGAATACTGAAATGAGAGGTAGAGCTCAAATCTGTAATAGGAATGGTCTCACTGGCAGAAATCTTTGGTATTAGCTAGAATGTGGACTGTGGTTTCCCTAGAACTGATATAAACAGACAGCCTTCTCAAATTTTACTTAGTTTGTTTAATTAGAAAGCTCTAGGTTTGTGAAACAGAGGACTGACTGAAATCACTGTGATTACCAAATGGAACAGAGGGTTTAACTGAACCAGGACCATGGAACAGAGGGTTTCATAGCTGGCTACCTCAGGTTAAAAGTACCTCTCCTAGTAACGGTTTCACAGAGTCCAGAACAACCTGCCATTGAAATTAAAAAGCAATTGCAGCAGAGAGATATCAGTGATATAGCAAAACCCCACCCTGGTGGAATAGCTCTTTAATCAGTGGATAAATCATGTCCCCAGGTTATGATTTGGGGCTGCATGCTGACCCTGTGAGCTCAGTAATCTCTTGGGTACTTTAGACCTTTTGGAGGTCCTGCTGATGTGATCGTGAGCAACGTAAACAGAATAGTGAGCAACATGGAAGATATTAGGTTAAATAGAAGAGACTGTATATAGTCAGACTATATATGACTTCACGTTCATTGTGAAGCAGCAGAGTTCCATGACTGACTGCTTTTGAGGTTTTCAAAACTGCTAGTAAAGGAACATTTTCCAGCTGTAGTCTTGGTGAGGTCCAAATCTACTGAGATTTCCCTATGTCCTGATAAATCTTTGGGGTTTTTTTTCATACCTAATTAAAGCTATTAGTAGAATAATTCTTTATTTCTATAACTTCTTTTATATAACTACATGACTATTGATTTCAAACTCATCAGAGATGTCCTTGAGATTTTTCTCAGTATTGAGTATGTATGAAGGACCTGATGTCTGATCAGGATTGCTCTGTGATGCTTTGAGGTAATACAAAAGCTATCAAATATGTATTTACCACTAGGCAGAGATTAATCTACAGCAGCTGTTACAGACTGCATGTTTGTGTCCCCCTAAAATGTATGTTGGAAGCCTAACCTCCAATGGAATTAGGGGGTAATTAGACCTTTGGGAGGTAATTAGGTTCAGATGAGCTCATGAGAGTGGAGCTCCCATGATGATGGGATTAGTGTCCTGATAAGAAGAGACTCTAGTCTCTCTCTCTCTCTCTCTTTCTCCCTCCCTCCCATGTGAGGATATAGCAAGAAGATGGCCATCTGCAAACCAGGAAAAGTACCCTCACCAGACACTAAATCCCCTGGCACCTTGATCTTTGATCCCAGCCTTCAGAACTGTAAGAAATAAGTGTTGTCTAAGCCACTCAGTCTTTGTCATAGCAGCCCAAGCTGACTAATACAGCAACACGGGTCCTGCTTTGTTCTTTGAGGCAGCCAAATGCAGGGTGTGTGGGGGAAAGGCACAGTGTATGCACATGCACATTCATTTGGCAACATGTCTGAGTATTTATTTTAAAAAAACCAATAACTTAAATAAATACATTTAAGACAGGACAGTTGAGTTCCTGGATAGGAAAACTATGTGAAAGATTTTGCTGGAAAACCCAGAGGGCAAACTCACTTTGTTGTGGAGTCTATCCAATTAATCAAGATAGTGATAGACCACACCTCTCATATATTTTCCACATTGCCAAAATATTTTATACCTTAATAATACTGTGCTTAGTGTATATTGGAGTATCATTAAAAATGAGCTCATCATGTAACAGGATGACAGAAAGAAAATAAATCTCCCTTTGCTGCATGTTATTCATCTCTGCCCTATTAAATTTTTCTTCTCAAATTGGCTTTTTTAGCTAGCCAGAACATGGCCAGACACTTTGATAATGACACAGTCTACACACACATTTTCTATGAGCCTTTATGCAGCTTATATAAATTCTGTAAGAAGTGTTGTTCCAGTCTTGAAGATTTTTCTTGATATATAAGAACTCTCCTCTCTCTGTATCATCTTGAAGTCTCTCTTTTCTCCACTTTCATAAAATGTGAGAAGAAACTTCTTTCAGAAGGTTATTAAGTTTGTTTTGCAGTCCACTGGTTGGGAACGTGATTTCCTGGTAATTAAATTTTGATGTGTTTCCTAACTTGGGTTTAATTCTATTCATCCCAATAGATACCAGAGTAAAGAAGTACATATTACTACTGTAATATTGTATTTTATTACTAAGAAGTATAATTATTTTAAATAATTTAATATAGAACACTTTCTACTCTGGCAATTTTAATGACTTATATCAACAGTAGAAATTTCAAAAACAGTTACATGAAATGGAAGTATCACTTGGAAAAGGCAAGCTGCACACTAGAAATTATCCCACAGGGCAGCATTACATTGCGTAGTATTTCATGGTTCAAGGACTGACCCCAACTGACTCAAAGATTGAATTATCAGCATACTAACATTGGACACACATGGCAGAGGAGACTCCCATTAACCGTGTTATAGAGCTGAAATATAAAATCATAATCTCCATGTATTAATTTATAGTGATGAAAATACCTCTATCTTAGGCTGCAATACTCATTTTGACATGGCGTTGATTTTCTTCCTACGTGTAGACATAAATGGGGCACAGATATTTGCTCAGTGAGATCAGTTCTGTCAAGGCAGTAGTTTTGGATATGATAGGGTGTCTTGGCTTAAGTTTCTCCCTCTTCTGAGCATGCTCATAATGGCACTGCAACAGGGGCTACTGCAACACCCCTTTCCCTATGCTGACCATCCTTTCTTACCTCTCCCCACCACCTCCAGACTCCTAATTCTGATTGACACATCCTTTTTTGATAACTTTGTGACATCCCTATGCTGACCATCCTTTCTTACCTCTCCCCACCACCTCCAGACTCCTAATTCTGATTGACACATCCTTTTTTGATAACTCTGTGACGTCAATCTTGCACCACTCAATTCCTTGATCTAATAGCCATAGTTTTTAAGTTTTCTTTGCATGTGACCTAGTAAACATTGATTTCTTAGATTCACTTTCAGAAGGTAATCCATTTGTTTTTAAAATATATTTTCAAGTTCTTGGAGACTTCCTCTAAGTAGACTCCAACTACTGATAATCGGCAAAAATAATTTTACATAATTGATTAGAACTTGAAATATGGTAAATGAAAAACAATTCTGAAAAGAGAAACATAATTAGGAATTATAAAGCAGAGTTCATGGCAGAACTCTGACGAGTCCATTGAAGAAGCTGAGTTTAAGGCTCATGTTAGAAAAAACATCTTTATGACTCTTGGAAATAATGTGACTTCCTTTTAAGAACTACACATTTATTACCATCACTAAACAAAAGAGTATAAAAAGTGAGAGACCTGTATAATAAACAATTTTCCCATCCTAGTATTAATTTATAATGAGAAAAATAATGGCATCTCAGGCTGGAATAATCACTTTGACATGGAATTAACTTAATGCCTATTTTTTCAGCCTAAACTAACCTTATCACATAGAAATCTAATCTGGACAGAGATGTAACATTCCTTTTTGGTCGCACTTAAAAACTGTTGGTCGAATTAAAGAATAAATCAATGAGTTCAAGAATAATGAGTAAACAGGAAGCTAGGTAAGAATTGGGGGAGGAGACGGTGGTGACGCTGTGCAAGGAGAGCTAGCATTGCAAACGGGGGAAATAACGAGAACAAAAAGGAAAGAAGAGGTGTGTTTGGGGCTTGACCGGAAGGGCAGCCTAGTGTTTAGGAGGATGGGCAGTTCCCAGTCGGATAAAATAGTGAATGGGGCCACTAAGGATCACAATACAACACTCTTTTCTTGCCTGTGACCATGATTTCCATTGGAATAATGTTCTGTTTTTTTTCCCTTAATTTATTTATTTTTTGGTTGTGTTGGGTCTTCGTTGCTGCGCGCGGGCTTTCTCTAGTTGCGGCGAGTGGGGGCTACTCTTCGTTGCGATGCGTGGACTTCTCATTGTGGTGGCTTCTCTTGTTGTGGAGCACGGGCTCTAGGTGCTCGGGCTTCAGTAGTTGTGGCACACGGGCTCACCAGTGCATGAAGTAAATGTGGGGGTTCAGGACTTAAATAAGAAAACAAATCATGTTTATTTTCACTCGTCTCTAACCAAACTAAAATTTAACATTTTCTTCCATTGCAAATATGGGCAACAAACCACAAGAGTATAAGCAGGATTTCTGACTTTGTCATGAATAGGAATCACAGTCTCATATAACAGTTGTCACAGATAGCTACAAATATCATGTATATTACCACTGTCTTCAGTAGTTATTAGACTAAACTCTAGATCTTCTTATTTAATGGCTAGTGAAACACAAATATTTCTGCATCAAAAATTTTTGTCAGTATAGTGACAACTGCATTTCAATATAATTGGAATGGTTTATAATCCAATATAATTTATATTATGCATTTAAAAACACTATTTTGTGAAGGGATCCATAGGCTTCTCCAGACTGCCAAAGGAGCTCATGGAACAAAAAACATTAAAAACCCCTACATTAAAATTAGTATTTTGGTTTTAGCATTCCTCACCCCTTTCTCTATCAAATTAGTTCTCCAGCAGTCTCCAGGTAAACAATTCCATCTATTAGCTCTCTCTAGAATTCTTATGTAATTGATATCTTGGACAGTCCCTATTAGTGTAAGTGTGGGTAAGATAAAGAATTTTTACGTCACCCTTTCATATTGTTTTCTTTACTCTCTCTTTTGTCCATTTCTCTTCCATTTAAATGAATTCCCTATTTCAGCATATACCTGGAGATGAAGGGGATAACTCCAAGCAGGTAGGGAGATTCAGAAGGGCTTAAATATAAAAGCAGAGCTCCCCACACATGAATGGGAGCTGCTGAAAGGAAGGAAAGGAAAAGAAGGTGATGGGGCAGGAGACAGAGTTGCAGCTGGTAGGAAGAAAGTCCAACCCAGCAGACAGAATCCAGCACTCAGCATCCAGAAGACAGAGAGGTAGGCCACAGTTTGGCCAGAGGCTAGCATCAGAGAAGTACAGAAAAAAGTGAAATGTTTGCTGAAATGTAGCCCGGGGAACATGACAACAAGTACTCTAAGATCAATCAAAATATGAATATATACCCTGGCCTGGAAATTTGATTTGCATCAGATGAGTCTCTCAGGACGTGGAAGAGGTTCAGAAAAGGACTATACCTGGGACAGTAGTGGTGTGGTTAGGGCAGGGGATTGAGAGAGGAAAACAGAGCCTGGTCTTATAAGGGTAAGAATACTGGGTTGACTACAAGGAATTTAATTAAGGACATGGTAGAAAAGGGTAATAAAGTGGAAGTTTCTTACACCTGGACACAAGTTGAGCACAAGAAAACAAGATTGGCTTGACGACGGATTTCTTATTATTGAATCAGATCAACTTAAATAACTAAGGAGAGGAGGGTTCACAAAGCCCATATTGGGACTAAGTCTGCGGGTCAAGGTGACCTGATTTATGCTAATAGAAATGGAGGGCTTTGAAGGCAGAGAACCAGGAAGTTTATGACAACTGGTCAGCTCTCTAAATTGGCTTTACTTTCTGAGATATCTACTCTGTGTGGCATTAGGCTCCCAAAGCATGAAGCAGAATATGTCATTAAGTCAGATCTCCTTGGATCACAAAGAAAATACTAAGGCAACAGTGATAGAAGAGAAAAAGAAACAATCCAGAGAAAAAAATGACTGGGTCGCCAGAGGCAAAATGTATGACAGATCCAAATGGCATTCATTATTTCTCAGTTGGAAAATTCCAACAACTTCCTAAATTGTCTCCCCATCTTAAGTGCTTCACTACTCAAATTTATCTTATAAACCACTTCCAGGCGACACACTAAAATTCTTCAAGTGTAGACACCGTTTCTCACTTCAGTCTTCTACTAAAAAGTACCAACAACACTTTGTCACCTAACAAGACCCTTTTCTTTGCATTCAAATTTCCGTGCAATATGGTTCCAACCCATGTCAATGCTTATTTCCTAGTATTTTTTATTTTTAATATTAAACATCATTAAAATAAATGATTGAAATATTTATTATTTGAATGCTTCATTTTTAATATCTCCTTTTTATTTCTGACAAGTATGCCCTTCTTTGAAGACTTTCTCTACTTCATTTCCATGTGATTCTGGTAGACTACCAATCAGAAGACAGTGGACTTCTGACAAGAGGAGTACCACATGGCCCAAGTTAGGCCACCCAGAGTTTCCTTCCCCGGAGGTGTGTCCCAAGAATGCAAGGACAGAGAGGGACCAAAAATGATTGGAACTGAGGCCTAAGAGGAATTGTTGGGTATTTGTGTCTTTATCTTAATGTTCCTCTGATCCTCTCTCCTTCCCTAAATTCTTTCACTCAATTCTTTGAGCTACTCAATATCCTTTCAGGAAATTCCCTTGCACACATACATGCACAGACGCTTCAGTTTAAGAATAGTAGTTTCTATTGCTTGTAACCAAAGACCACTAAACGATGCAGAAATGAGCAGAAAAGCATAGGGGAGATTGTTAGGTGTGGAATAGGGCACAGCTCCCCCCACCCCTGCCCAGAGATGACTGGTGTATGTGGAATTAATTATCAAGCTAAAATGTCATAAAAAGCAATGGGGCTGACATTAAAATTCTAAGATGAGAAATTAAAAGTTCATGACATATAGTGGAGAGCTAGGAAATAAGGTCATTCACTGGGCTGCCTGGAACACTGTGGGTGAAACTTCTAGGAACTGTTGGCGTTTGCAATAGACCTGGATAAATGAAACTGAGGGAATTGTGAGCTCAAATGTTAAAATTTTCACTTTGAGGCATGGACTAAAATCCAGAGTCTTCTTGTCACCATGCCCCAAGCATCTCTTTTTACTAGTTGTCATGAGACTGAGATTGAAGAAAACCAAACTCAGAGATGGGTCATCCAGCTTGTTATGTTAGATCAGGACAATTCAGAACGTTACCACGTATCTTGCATAAATCTTGAGGGAGAAAATGGCATATGAGCTGTTCACCAGTTATATTAGTAAACCTTTGATCCTGAAGAAACCTGAGCCACCAAAGGGCTTGCCAACATTCCCGGTCTGCCCAACCCCCGCCCCGCCCCACCTAGTGATTGAGGAAGCGGTGTCTCCCGCCAGAGAAATAAAATGATTCCTCTGGCGCCAAAGCTCCTCGGTGCTGACCTCGTCTCCCCTTACCCTCCTGATCTCTTACTCCTTTATCCTTTGCTTACTTCATTCACTGCCTCCCTGCTCTGCCTCGGATGTGCAGGGAGCTCCCGTCTCAGGGCTTTGCACTCACTGCCCTTACTGCTATCTCTGCCTGTAGCTCCCTCCCTCCCGATGACAGTAGCCGCCTGACTTGCTCCCTCACCTCCTTCAAACTGTCACTGGCTTGAATGTTACCTTCTCCTGGAGGCTTCCTCTGACCACTGTATTCGAAATTGCAGCACTTGCCCAATATTCTGTTGCCCTTTGGTATTTTATTTTTCTCTCTTGCACTTACCCCACATCTACTATATATTTTACTTTTTGTGTGCTTTGTCCCCAGACACGGCCCCCAGTGAACCCTGCCTCTTGGGATTCACTCCCTCGAGTAGTCCCCCTCCGCTAGAATCTGGGGCGGCTCTGTGACTCATCTGACACAAGAGAATGTGGCAGAAACGGTGCTAAGCCAGTTCCAGGCTTAAGCCTTAACAGGGAGTGGCAGCTTCCAACTTTGTGCTTTGGAGAGCTCTGTGCTGCCCTGTGAAAAGGCTGGTTATTCTGCTGGGCAGACTCTGTAGAAAGAGACAATGCTGTGTGGAAAGAGTGAGTCCTTGGACTACACGGAGAAACTGAGAGGCTCAGCTAGGAGAATGGAATCCCACTTTGGATATGGTCAAATTTCTTGATAAGGATGCATTCACTAGAAAGTCTGAATTCAATTTTCCAGCACTGGTTAAGTTGCCTAACTTAATTAATACAAATCTAAACCAGACGCTGCCAATAGAAAACTACATTAGATGGCCAAATATTGTTTAGCTTAACACAGAGGGAGGGAATTCAGAGATTCCAGAAATTCTTGATCAAAGCAGTTATACACAACTTGCCCACTTTCCTCCTGACCACATCCCAGAATAGATCACTAATAACTCTCCCTTCCTCCTTGCCAAGAGATAGCAGGTTGGCATATCTCTAAATAAATTGGTAAAAAGTTTAATTATTAGCTATGACTACCTTAAAAGCATACAAGTATGGACTTAGGAGTCTAAAACTTATATAATTTATTGCAAACATCTCAATCTGTTGGTCATTTATAATAACTGAGGTATTCATGTAATTCTCCAAGAATCTCAGAAACTGAGATACTTGATGATTTCTTTCTCCTATATTTGATGGATTTGACAATCAAAAGACAGAGGGAAAAATGATTCTCTGTGATTAGTGCATTTTATGTAACATTTGTATCTCCACTAAGAGCAAGTTTAGTATATGGACTCAGTCACTATATCTGTATACACTGTAAGGCATCCCTCCATTCCCAGGAGTTTAGGGATATGATGTCAGGATTTTCCATGTTGTCATTCTCTAATGTAAATTGTATGGCTTCCATTCACATTTCCAAAGAACAAAAGAAAATATGTGGCAATAACCTAGATATATAAACTCCTTAGCCAACCCCATGAATAACTTAATATAGTAGTTGTAATGGATATATACATAAATATATCAAAAAATGTTCTGCTGGTTAAGGTTTTGTCCTTTAAAAAATTACATTACAGAAATTAGACATTGAAAGCTAATTGTTCTTTATTTCTCTTTTTACATTCAAAAAAGAAACACATGTCAGTTTGCATTCCTTTGTGTTGAAATATTCTTGAATTACATGATTTTACTTGTGACCCAAACAGGACTGAACATTTACTTTACTTTTGGTGCCTTATTTGGAAAATTGAAAGATTGGGAAGATGAGAAACAGTGTGGGAGGGAGTAGATTTCTAAGATCATGGTATGTTTTTCTCTGATTAAAATGTTCCATATCTTTTATTTCTAGGGGAATTAGAGTCCACATAAGTTTGAGGTAGGTATTACTTGTTGAATGCTCAAAATAACATTATGCACCTTACCCCTTGTGTAAATATATTCCAAGACTCTATATCTTCTTTGAAAAGTAATTTGAAAATGCATCTATTTGACAAACCTGGAGCAGTTACTGTCTGCTGCTTAAATTTCCAGTTACAAGGGAAAAAGTGTCCTCTGGCAGCCCAGATTGAATAGGGGAATACAGGAGAAAAACATGGTAAGATAGGGAAAAACATGGAGAGAATCTTTGTAACTCAGAAATAAACTTGTAGACAGTGAAGAGTCTGTTTTACTCCAAAGGAGAATCTAAAATTTGAATTTACATGAGAGGGATTGGGACATTATTCTCTGAGCTCTCACTTTCTGATTGATTCCACTTTTAAAAGCTTAAGGGTTTCAACTAATTAAATTAAAAGCAAGCCAGAAAAAAAAAAGAGAGAGAGAGAGATTGAATGCTTTGATATTCCATATCCAAGGATGCTGATCTGCCTTATTATTTTTGGGAGAAGATTAATGGGAAGAAAGCCCTTTGCTTCACTCCATTAGAAAATCCCATGACTAAAGGTTGATAAAATTTGAATTTTTATGTTTGGAAACTATTTTAAAATAATTCAATTTGTGAAAGACAGTATTTTATATTGCCTCATCCAGTGAATCCTAAGGCATATTTACCTTTGTTTTTCATTTAAAGAAGTTGTGAAACAACTTAAGACTTTCAGAAATATGGAACTAAGTATTACATATTATGGAAGGAAGTATGTATCTCTTATTCCTAAAGAAATATCTGTTTTCTCAGTGGGGAAAGGACTGTAACTTTTCTTTCCTCAAATAAGGCTTCTTATGGTCAAGGACCCACAAATGAAATTATTTAGTTTTTTTTTTTTTTTATACTCACACAGTTTAGTAGAATTTGATAACTATTCAGAGCATTCGTTAAATTCTATTTGGAGTTCTGGTCCTACAAAGTTAACAAGACGTTATGATGTCACTCTAGGAATATTGTGTGATAGGATTCATACAATCAGGATAAATCAGATAGTCTACCTGAGTCCAGGTGTGGAGGCTGCAGTCACTGAATTGAATAAGGACATGTCTGGTAACTGAAGGATTGTTCTTGATGATTGGAAGGAAACCTTGTCTTCAGTCTAAGGTTGTTTAAGGAAACACAGCTGATTTGTTTCCATTTCCTTTTCCTTCCTCCAGGCTTAAAGAACACTAGGGTAAATAAGTTCCTAAAACTCAGATCGACTGGGCAGAGAGAGTTGGTGGAGCACTCTGTGAAATACTGAAGATGATCTTTTTTTTCCTATTTGTGAGAGTCAGTGATTTTTGGAGTCTATCCTTTGTATTTATGTTTTCAAGACTTCAGTGAGATTTAGCAAGATGTTTAAAGCTGGGGCTGGGGTAGAATAATTCTTGAGAATTTAAGTTTAATTTCATACCCTATACAGTGGAGATTAGCATTCCAAGCCTTGCTTTCACAGAGAATCAGGGAGTTATTATGTGATATATTAGGGATCATCCTCCACACAGCAGAGAACCCCTGGCTTCCTGCCATGTCCTGAAAAAAGGGGGAATGCCACGGTTATTTACAGGACCATTTTTTCCTTTGGGAGGTTTTGTTCTAGTTCACCTTAGCTCATTACTGATTCATGGGCTGCTATTTTGGCTGAATGATGATGGAGGAGCAATATTAGGTGAGAGGCTAACCAAATATGCTGTAGGCTTTTCCACCATCCCTATCCTTATAGGGTCTTTGCTGTCAAAAAAATCCCAGTCAAGATAATGCCTTCCTTTCATCTCCTCCATCCATCCCCATGAATACTTTTCTCCTATTAAGGTTCACTTGTAAAAGAACTGCATTCACTATTAATGTGTCTGCATTTGCACTTTACAAGGTACTCTGCTTTTATTAAGCACCAGTCTATGAACTGTTTCATGTATGTGCCCAGAAGCCCATCCCTTTTTCTGCTCCCCACTGGCAGTTGGCTTTGACTTAGTGGGGAGATATGGACCCTTCCAACATGCCTAGCTCAAGTGGAGTCTTCGACCAGATGGCAAAAATACTACAGCTTTGAAGACACTTTGGCTGCATCATTAGACCAGTTTGTAATTATTTTATGGTTAGCCCAAGGTATTGAAACCACCATTTCTGAAAGTGGACTTAGAGTTATCTTGGCAGATAAGTGTTTGTTTATTGAGTCTTATTGCTTTAAAATTAGAGGCGACTTTTTCAAGAGAAATACTTCGAGGCTAATCCCAGCTGACTTCTGAGAGGTTATTCCTCTGAATAATAGAAACATAGACTTATAATATTTACTTAAAAACTGTGTTCAGGGCTCAGCAGATAAGGGAGTTAGTTGTACAGACAGTCTGTGGCACTTATATAGTAGATAATAGAGTAAGAATTATTGGCTTATAGAAACCAAGTACAGGCTATCATTTTGCCTGGTGTTACTGATTTGGACTATGCAAGCCCAAACTTATTCAATAGAAGAAGAGTGTTTTTCTGTTCTTCCAAACACTACACTACTTTGGAACTTTTGTTTCATTCAGTAGCACCAGTCCAACCTACTATATACTGATAGAAAGTTAGAATATATATATAGTTATAGAGCTACATCTACAGCTACATCTATATAAAATTTGTGCCCAAGAGTGATTTAATTAGCTTGTATGATCAATTCTCACTGCTAACAGGTCAGATGGGTGAGTGTAGCTGACAAAGGGAGAAGGGTTACAATATCAAATTATTGCACACAAAAGCATCTTTTTTTCAGCATCACCTTGATTTATTTTCCTAGTCTTTTTTTTTCCTCAGGTGGAAAAATAACTTCATCAAGAAAACAAATATTTCTGCCAAAGCAAAATAATTTCATGTTTTAATGCTTTTCTTTTTAAACAAGTCAACATTGAACTAGGACATGCTCTGACCCCACTCCCCTCATTTTGCTGACTAAAATTTATTTTAAATCCATTGGCAGAAAAAAAGATATTTTCCTCAAATAGGATGATCATATTTTATTGCTGCTTTGTTTAGTAGACATTTTTCTCAATTGGGAAAAAAAAGTCTAGGTGAAAAATTACCTAACAAGAGAAGTAGTTTACATGGTCATAACATTTAAATTGCTGCCAACAGAAAAAAAATGTAAAAAAAGATTTTAAATGTAAAATATCACATAACTTCAAAAAACTTACCTCAGTTTTCTATCACTTATCATGTACTATAAGTCAACTTTCTAAATAGGATTATAGTCCTTTATTATAAGCCCCTAGTTGTACTATGGTATACATTTAAAAGAATGCTACTACAAAATTTTTCTTTTCTTTTTTTTTCTGCCTATTGTGTACTTAAGCTATAGATAATTTTTGAATAAAAAGCCTACGGTAGATATAAATGCAATAGTTAACTGATCCTGTTTGCTGATGTCCTTTTCGTGGTCCACGGAAGGTGGCGTCTTTTAGTCCAGCATCTTCTCCTGTTTCTTGCCTTCCTTTTTCTTCTTCTTAGATTCTGCTGTGATTAAAAATAAAAGAAAGAGAAGAAGAAGCATTGCATTAGTAAACTATGAGGGAGGGAGCCACTTGTCTTATAAATGGCCAGGAATGAAATGATTAGATACATAGAAAAAGTACATGTGTGTGAGGGGGGGTCTGCTTTTGTGCTTTTGCTGGGAGAATGCCTATGAGAATAGGCAGGAGTAATACAACTTACCTTCCTGTGTGAACGCATATAAATGCCTGTTATCTTACTGGTTGCCCCCATTTGATAAACAACATACTGTCTGGGGTTCCTACTTAGAAAATACAAACACAGCCAGCATCTCTGAGAGAATAAGCCAGGTCACTGCTCAATGGAGAGCTACAAATGCTTTCTTAGCCCTTCATTTCCCACATTCCCTTTCCATGGAGAGTTGATAAGCATTCTTTACTGACAAACATTTTCAAAGTGCTTCCACTCCTGATTTGCCCTCTGTTTATACATTTAGCCAGCTATTCATATACGAAGGACCACCTTTGAACCTACCAGACGTGGAGCTTTGACTCTACAGAGACTCCTAGCCTTGGATGAAGCAAGTGGAATGTACCAACCTGGGCTAAACCAGGTGAGTAAAACTATGAGGATTTAAATCAAAAGACTTTATCCTTTTCCATTCAATCATCTGCCATCTCCCTTTTCCTAAGCATAGGAGAATGCAGTAGAGAATAGGACATGTCAGCTTTGGCTCCAAAGATAAGAATGGTCAGCATCACCAGGCTAGTGAGTAAAAGGGTATTGCTAAATGTTGCTAAAATACTTCCCCCATTTGGTCCACAATAGTGGCAGAAATGTATGGATTTGGGGCTGGAGCCAGACTGCTGGAGTTTAAATTCTGGCTCCATCACTAGTTACTATAAGACTGAGAAAGTTAATTTGTGTATCTGTGTCTCAGATTCCTCACTTGTGAACGGGCATATGAATAGTACCACTTCGTAGGGTTCATATCCAAATTCAATGAGTTGTATAAAATCCACTGAGGGCTTCCCTGGTGGCGCAGTGGTTGAGAGTCCGCCTGCCGATGCAGGGGACACAGGTTCGTGCCCCAGTCCGGGAAGATCCCACATGCTGTGGAGCGGCTGGGCCCGTGAGCCATGGCCGCTGAGCCTGCGTGTCCGGAGCCTGTGCTCCGCAACGGGAGAGGCCACAACAGTGAGAGGCCCGCGTAACGCAAATAAATAAATAAATAAATAAAACTATTAAAAAAAAAAAAAAATCCACTGAGAACAGAGCATGGCACAATGACATGTGCCAATAAAAGTAAGCAGTCATCATTAGTGTGATAATAGACTAAGAACAAGAGGTAATTTCTCTGTAAGATTAACACTCTTTGTCATCACCAAGACATGTGCACTGAGCAGGTTATTGAATGTGCTAAGCAACAGAGGAATATCAGGACACAAACAATGGCCAGTAGGGATTAGGGCTTTGTTCATCAGATCATAGGACATGTGTCCAAGAGGGTCAAAAGGCTTATGATGAGAGGGGACATGACACCAACCACAAATGGTGTACAAAACCCAGCTTATACTTAAATAGAGCTTGAGCTTTTTGCATTCTTACCAGCTCTTCAGATAAGTTCCAAAGTCCATTATATATTAGATGAAGTAGTATTTCTGTACAAAGTAATTGTCCTAAACTTCCTTTACTCAAGCTTCAAGGGTGCAACATACACAATTAGGTCAGGAGTTGCTAAAATTTTGCTAAATTGCTGCTCACAAGCATTCATTTTGTTCATGTGTATCCTCAAATTTTCCCCTCTCCATACGGAAGTAAGAATTTTTTATTCTTTCTATTTTTACTTGTCATTATAAAAGTCTCCCTTTTTTTAACCTATTAAAGGTGAGATGACCAGAACTTCCAAGTTTAAAGATACCTCTAAGCTCAAAGGAGGTTTTCTGTTCAATTTCTGGACAAATAATGTCTGAACATTTAATAATTCCCACTCTTTGGTTGACATTTGAAGTAACAGCTGTGTATTAAAATGGTATCCTCAGGGAATAATCTAAGATGACAACTGAAATATAACTTTGATTTCCCTTGTCTGATTTCCTCCAGATCCCTTACTGGGGAAGCCTTAGTAATTTATAATCCTCTAGCTCTCCAGTAGAGTGGATGTTTGGGGCAATAATTTGCATATTTTGGCTAGCATGTCCCTATTTCATATGTAAGTAAATGGATCCCATACCAATCAGGTGTTTGTAAAATTTTATTTCATAACACTTAAAGTTATTCTGAATATTGAACACTATTTGATCTGACTAATGTAGGTTGTTCATTTCAGGGAACACTTTGGGAATGGGAATCTCTCCTCAGTTCTCCTTGGTAAAGGCAAGAGCACATCCTCTCTCTGTTACCTGAGCCTGACATTTATTTTATATTCATCAATTAACAACTGGCTAAATACCAAGAAATCAACCAATTGCCATGTAATCTGCATAATATCAATCAATTTATTTTTTTGATGCAACTGACAAGTCATCATGGCATTCCTTTGACACTACACACCCTAAGTCCACTCTGGGTTCAATATAAATAGGAAAATGAGGAGCCTCAGTAAAAGGTAGTGGGAAGAAGGAAGAGTTTGTATTTGCATAAGGTCAATTTGATTTCTCACATTGTGACTTGTACGTACATTTTACTGACAAACAAAATGAACTTTGTCACTACTTGTCTCTGTGGTCTCAAAAACTTGCGAACATCCTCTCAAGCTTTATCCTGTCTACATGAGGGTTTTTAAATAGTATCATGGAATCTATGATCAAGAAAGAACTTAATCCAACTCCCCTGTGTAACTGGTGCAGAAAGAGAAGCCAAAAGAGTGTCAGTGATTCCTCAAGGTCTACAATGATCCAGCAGTAGAATCAGATGAGGTGCCGTTCCCTAACTCTTGGACCTCTTTGCACAGCACAGCACCACATCCATTAATCATCACACCTGTAGTAAATGCCCATTGGTCTTATTTTGTGCTTATATGTTGCCCATTGTTCAGATCACCTCCCTTTACTTGAATCTCTACACTTAACGCTTATTTCAGTTCCCCCAAGCACATCATTCCTTTTTCTCTCTCAGTCTTTGGCCTTCAGACCCACTCTTTATTCCATCAACTCCACACTTCCATGACCACCTCCATCTTGTTAATGCCTCCCATCCTTCAGGAACCACTTTTGACACCACTTCTAGTTTGTTAAGCTCTTGATCTGAGTTAGAAGCCTATTATCTTTATTTCCCCAGCAGAGCACTTATCTCTAGTACTGTAGTTGTCACCAAAGTATAAGCTGTGAGAGGGCAGAATCTCTACTACTGTTAACCCCGTAGCCCACAGCATGGTACCTAGTGCATTATAGCTGACTAGTAAATCTTCAGTGAACTAAATAAGTCTGCAGCACGGCAAGAACACATGCCTCATTGGCTTACCATTTTCCTTATGTACTCATTTTCCTTATGGAGGTTCCCTGAATTTTCCTTGGTTGTTTCCACCTCAGTCTTTACATATTATGTTCTTTTTACCTGAGTGTTTTTATTCCTACTATCCTAGCTTTGCTTGGCCAACATCAACTCATCCTTAAGACCTTCAGTTTCACTTCTTCAAGGATGCCCTTCCCAAACTCCCAAGCTAAGCATATTTCACCCATGGTTAGACACTTCCATTGTGCCTCTCACTGCTAGTAATATTGTATTGAATTATTTAACATGCATTTTCCCTTCCTACGAGGGTAGAGACTATGTTTGCCTTTTGCATCTGTGTCTTCAGTGCCTGGTACATGATAAGCCTGGTACATGAAATGCAAAAAAATATTTGTTGCATGCAGAGTGAAGAAATAAACACTTGAAGGGGAAGTAAAAAGAGTCAACTCATTAGTACATAGAAAAGTAGTATTTCTCGAGGAAAGTAAAAAAGTATAAATTCAATCAGAATCTTGTAATATTTCAGTGAAATATTTAAAGTTCTTTAAATATTCTTTGAAGAATTTTTTACAAAGAATCATTTACAAACATATATACATGAAATTTATCCAAGCTTCTCAACATTTTTCTTGTCTTCAAAGTCCTGAATTAACTCTGTGGGTAAAAGTAGTGTACGATTTTAGTAGTCTTTCAAGGTTATGGTGAAAGAAACCTTTCCTCTAAGCATGAGGGTCACGAATTGGCCTAGAGCAGGGGTCTAACTGGGTAAAACAAAGTGCTTTGTAATAAAGTCATACAGTGGCTACTCTCAAAGGTTTTAAGAGCCCATGTGATCATTGTCCTGACTTGAAAGAGTAGGGCACCTTAATTCACACTGAAAAGAGCCAAGTCCAGGGAAAGCAGTACACACTCACCATACCTCAAATAACACCCCAGGCTACTGTCACTCTTCCCCACCTGGACTGAAGTTGTGAAGCAGAAACGGGTGCAAACAGGAAATGAGCCATTGTCAAAACGTGAGAGCGAAGGGCTTGTTCTGTTCCCTTGAATGATCACTCCCGAGATATTGCTGCACCGGAAACTCACAGTGGTGCCCTTGGTGTGCTTTAACTTCCTGGGTTTCCAAACTTACATCCTTTCTTTGGCCAGTTTTTGAGTTGATGGAGGAAAGTGCTTATCTCTCTCTCATGGTATATATGTAAAACTTTGTATTATTTGAATAGAAGCAGGATTTTTTGTTTGAGATATATTTGAAAGTGTTCAGAAAGCACTAAGACTTTCCTAAAAAGGAACACTCTAAACAATTCGGGATCTTCATATTGCTGTGAATGACAGCACCTGGAGTGCCATCTTTGCCATATTCTATGTAGAAAACTCAAAATCTAGCCAGGAAAATTCTTTCAATGCATAGCAACTACTGATCGTAAAGAATAGAGGCAGTGAGAAGAATAAGAATAATATGAGCTATGCTAGAATAAATTCTGAGCTCATATATATACTTTAAAATCTGAATAGAAAACAAAATCTTGATGGACTCTGAAGAAATAAGTGGCACAGCGGCCATGTGTTTAGTCAGGCAATGAGGCTACAAATTCTGTTAGGAACGTCCTGAGAACCAAGTCTTCACCGAGAGGATTGGTTCAGACTGATGTCTTCCATTTACCAGCTCTGTGATCTTGGGCAAATCAATCGTTCTGCATCTGCTTCTGTAAACTGAGGATAATAAAACCTAGTATATCCTCCTCATAGGGCCATCGTGAATATCATATGAGATGATGACCTCTAAGATCCCATTTTACTACTACTAAACAAAAAAATTCATATAACAAATATTTACTCTATATCGACTACCTATCTGGTGCTGTTCTAGATGCTGGGATATAATAGCAAACAAGACAAAATTCTGCTCTCACAGAGCTTACATTACAAGTACTGTTCTCAAGGTTGCTTTATGTGAGGGTCTTTCAAAATTGTAAAGTACTCTGAAAGTGTATATTTATATTAAAGATCACGGCACCTATTTTTATGGCTTCACTCCGTATTTCTCTTGGTACACCACAGATGCATGTGATGTAAGAGAATTAATTAGTAGGGAGAAAAAGTATGTCTATAGTAGATTTGGCCTGAGGGGGGAGAGAGTTCCTCTTCTCTGAGTTATTTCATTCTTCTTAAAAAATATTAGTTAGCTTTTCAGTTTTAAAAGTAATACCAGGGCTTCCCTGGTGGCGCAGTGGTTGAGAGTCTGCCTGCCGATGCAGGGGACACGGGTTCGTGCCCCGGTCCGGGAAGATCCCACATGCCGCGGAGCGGCTGGGCCCGTGAGCCATGGCCGCTGAGCCTGTGCGTCCGGAGCCTGTGCTCCGCAACGGGAGGAGCCACAACAGTGAGAGGCCCGTGTACCGCAAAAAAAAAAAAAAAAAAAAAAAAAAAAGTAATACCAGCTTATATAGAAAATAAAGAAATATATGGTAAAGAAATTACCCATGGTTTCACAATATAAAGATAACACTTTTAGCAACAGGTTCTATTTATGTTTCCTTTCTATAAATATATGTAATATATACATTAAACTAGGAACGTATTGACAGTTGATAAAGTATATTATACTAAAAGTTCTATTGTATTCGTTTTCATGCCACTGCATATATTCTGAAACATGACCAAGTAGTATTCCTTTATGACATGCCCACCCTTATTTTTTGTAACCTTTCTTCTTTTGCTGCTCAGTTGGCGTGTTCCCACTTTCTGTTATTATGAATAATGGTGCAATGTGTGTTTTTACAGACAAATCATTGTATGTTAAAATTCTGCCTTAGTATAAATTATTAGAAGAGGATCTACTTGATCAAAGGACAGAGTGTTTTTAAAGCTCTAGGTATATACTGGCATAGTTCTTTCTTGAAAGGAAGTACCAATTTAAATTTTTATCAGCAACCTATATGAGTCTATCACAGCAAACTCGTTCTCAAAAGGCAAATAATCAAACAGGATGCATCATCTCTTTTCCATCTATTCACAGGCCCTTTTAGAAATGGGATTGCCATGTGGATGGTACAAGTAAACACCCACTTCCGTATCCAATATTAGGGAAATATGGAAGAAATAAGGTTGTGAGTGAGCATTGAAAGACATCAGTTTAAAGATTTTTTGAACACCTTGAGAGGAAATGTTATTCTATGAAGCAGAAGAGTTGAAAATTCTGGGATAAGCTAATCTCATTTTCTGAGCAAAATGTCTTGGTTTGATTTCTCTCTTTCACATGATGTATGGGGTAGATGGAAAACATAAAAAGAAAATTAAGAGATGACAAGATTTGAGAGGCGCTTGAATTTTAACTGAGTCAACCTCTCTTTGCCACTGATTCAAATAAAATGGCTTTGGGTCATTAAATTGATGGGAGGAACTATTGATTAGACTAGGAAGAAGAGATTTGTACCTTCTAAGAGTTAGAATTCCTATATGAGGAAGCTATGAACACTCAGAAATGGACACTGGAGATTCAGAGGTCAAGATTACCAGCAGACAGGGACAGCGGGAGGCGTGCCATAGAAAGCCCTAAAGCTAACCTGTGGAGACTCATTCAATAAATCATGAAAACTGAGTGAAGGAAAGGGATCAGATTACTGACAAACAGTAACATCGCAATGTAAGTAAGTCCAAAATCTGGATACCACCAACACCCTTTTAATGCTTCATGAACCTATTTAAAGGAACTCACCTGTATTTAAGAATTAGCTGCCTAGTCACCTGGAAATATCTAATTCCTTGCACCATGCCAGCTGTGTCTCAGAACTGATAACAAGGCTTGCTGAATTGTAAATGTACAGCTCAGTGATCCACCAGGGATCCAGGTACTAGTTGGCTTGGCTTCCCGGCATGGCACCATTCATTAAACTTCCCAATATTAAGTGGCACAATACAGGAAGAAATTTCTATATATTTAAAAATCAAAAGTATAATCTGTTAGATTTTTGTTCTTAAGATATTATTCACAGATATGGTTTGGTCCAACATCTGTGTAATGATTTGTTGTTTCCTCTTCGATTTCTTATTTTGTAATGTCACTCGCTTCATTTCCTCTTTTAGGGACTCAGTGCATTTACTTCTAGGATTATGTATGGAATACATACCTACCTCTATACATACATATCCACCTGCATACGGCTGCTACTCAGTGCTGCCCATGTGCTGACAGCTGTTCCTTCCCTCACTGTCCACCTTCCTTTTTGCTCATCAATTCTATTTCATAACAATACCTACAACTTCCTCCCAATTATCTGCCCTTCTACACATGTTTGCTTTCTGACATCAAGTAGATGTGCATAAAAGATAGTATACATCTGTGTCTAGACACAAACAAAATATGTCTGGACCCTCTGAGGAACCTCTGTTCTGCCCCCATTTACTTTGAGAGGTGACTCGGCACTTAACTGCACAGCCTCCAAATAGCAAGTTCAGCCATCAGAGCAGTGGTGAGTAATGTGGACCTAACAGAAGATTTAGTGGAGGTGAGGAAATTATTTCATCAGCCACCCAAAGCAAGCTTAGTAAAAGTCCCTAAGCATGTCAGTTATTTTCCAAAGCAACTCCCACTGGGTCAGTAGATGAAGCCCTTCTCCCTTCACCCAGAGACTCCTCTTTTCAGCCTCTTTTCCCGCTTGTCTCTCCGTTTCCTTTTCTTTGAAGGAAAATGTTGAGATAACTATTGGCTTCTCCAACCCATCTAGAAAGGAATCCTCTCTAGGATGCGCTTCCTTTATACAGTAGACATGAGTGTGATGCGGTCACTCCTACGTGCATGTGTGTACCAGGTAGAGAGTCACCAAGTCAAACCCCTCTTTTTAGCTCAGCACATTCACATTGTCCTTATGTATCAGCTACACCTATTCATGTGTTTGAAAATGTAAAAACAACTGAAAATTTTTGTGGATTTTTCCTCTGAATTCACAAGAGAGAAGATCAGTGAAGAAAGGAATCAGAGTTGTTTCATCTGTACATCCTTTAATCCAGGGCTTTCTCACTTGTAGATAGTTACAGAAGGAAAACAAAAAGCTCTGTGCATGTGTGTGTGTGTGTGTGCGCGAATGCCTGTGTGTGTGTGTTTTTGTCTTTTTCAGCTTTGGCCAAAAAAAAGGTTTTTAAGTGTTAAATAACATTGAAGAGAGGCAAATATAGCTAAAGCAAGTGAAACTCTTCAAAGAATGTGTGATTTTACATAGGTAGCTTTGAGAATGTAGGTTATGATTATGCCCGTATATTTGTGGGTACAATAGCATGCAAATCTGATACCTGTGTTAGAGACTCGGGGTATGTATGTGTTTGGTTTGGCAGTCACTATATGCTGTCATGCTTGGTGATACTGCTGGCCCTAACTCCGGCCCACGCCTCCCAGCTACTTTGCAGAACTCTAGAAGCTAGAATAGAGTGATATAATTAAATCCACGTGTCTCTCTCTCTCCCTCTCTCTCTCTCTCTCCTTCTCTCTCTCTCTCTCTCTCTCTCTCTCCCTCTCTCTCTCTCTCTCCCCCCCCACCCCACACACACAGCCTTACAAGGGGGAATGAACGTGTAGGTTTCTTCTGTTCAGCAAAGCATCTGCCCCTTCTTCAGTCCTAGGCCACTCTCAACACCTTATACTTCTTGACAGTGACTTCCCCACACACAGATTAACTGCCTTCTTCTACATCAAAAGCAGAAAAGAAGAACGCTTATTTCTAATATGATATTTAAATATTTAAAAGCTTGTTTCTGCAATAATGAAGGCATAGGTAGAAAATTTACCTTATTATAAAAATATTAAAATTTATATTGTAGCCCAAGTCAGAAATGAAATGTATCATTATAAACAATAAGTAATTCCCACTTAGCACATCATTATTTTTCTATTACCATATCTGATGTTTAATATTATAGGACTGGTGTTACTGTAAACTCAAATTATGATTTATGAAAAAGGGGAAAAGCTTGAACTCTAGAATATTTAAAAGCTCAGTAAGTACAGCTCAATAAATCATTTTTTATTCACTCTCAAATGAAATTTTTTTGGTGTATATATATATATATGTATATATAAAAATCAGTTGTTTTATATGTAATATATATATATTATATATATATAAATTATATATATATTATATATATATAAATTATATATATATAATATATATATATAATATATATATGAATCAGTCGTTGTGGGCTGAATTATGTCCCCCTCAGAAATTCATGTTAAATTCCTAACCCCGATACCTCAGAGTGTGAACATATTTGAGACAGGGTCTTTACAGAGGTAATTCAGTTAAAATGAGGTCATTGGAGTGGGCCCTAATCCGATATGACTGGGGCCCTTATAAGAAGAGGAAATTTGGACACAGATATGCACAGAGGGAAAACGATATGAAGGCACAGGGAGAGGACAGCCATCTATGAGCCAAGAAAAGAGGCCTGGAATAGACCCTTCCCTCATGGCATTCAGATGGAATCAACCCTCCTGAAACCTTGATCTCAGACTTCTAGCCCCCAGAATTGTGAAAAAATTAATTTCTGTTGTTCATGGTATTTTGTTACAGCAGTGCTACCAAGCTAATACAGCAGTGAACTAGACTTCACACTAGTTTTCATTTTTGTATATCCTTCAGATCACCCTCATTAGTTGTAGAGATGCAAAATATACGTGTTTATTCTTATGTTTTAAAAAAATCTGTTCCCCACATTTTAAATAACATCATTTGAATATATGACTTTGGTACTGCATACTCTAGGACTTTATGGTCATTAATGGTTTCACAGTGCTCTCTGCATTAATCCACTTACTTGTCTCCACCCTTGTCCTCCAGATTTCCAGCAGGTGAGCTACATTTCCCCATTACTTGATTCCTTCCACCCCCATCCACCCAACGCCCTGTCTACAGCAGCAGCAAAAGTTAGATCTGAGGAGATTCCTGTCGACTTCTCCACATTTTTTTAGACAGCAGCCTTCACAGCAGCTTAATTTATTACTCTTGTGCATCTGGGCGAAGACCTGAAAATAAAGTTGTCCTTTTTTCTGTAGAATGAGAATAATTCCTGGAATTATCTTTGCCTTGCGAAAGCGAGTGCTGTGAATGTGTGAACCTGCGGCAAGGAGCTCTGGGCCTTGCCCCCTGTGTGACCCAGAAGGAGGACACCAGAAAAATGTTTACCTGCTTCTTGCTCTTTGGATTTCTGATGAGCTCTCTATAAATACTGTTCTTTCCTCCTGAAAAAGTCTTTTTTTCTCTTCCCTGTCTGTGCGCTGAGCAACAGCCAGCCCGCTTTGATTTCCCTGTAGGCTCCTGAAGGCTTTGCATCAGGGCCGAGCTGGCTGGAGTCACGGAGAGTGTGCAAAGTATCTCTGCTAGCAGCACTTGTTACCAGGACACCGGTGCCTTGGATCCTGGGGAAGCACCAACATCTCTACGAATCTCACAGTGGAGAGAAGGTAGCCCTGAATCCAGCCCTGGGTTGAGCCTTGGAGGCCACTGAGTGTAACAGGGTGTATTGCACTGCTGTGTCTTACTCTGGAGGAACTCAACCCCTTTAGAGGACCCCAGCTTGAGAACTGCAGCACTAAAAGTTATCATTTGCTCCCATCCAATTATTACACAAAGACAAGCTTGAGTCAAAAATTATCTGACATGACTCAATCGTAAATGACCCCAAACATGCTTATACCAATGTTTTAGAATTATCGTTAAAACAGAAACCAAAACTATTCATTTATTTTACAATACCCAAAGAGATCCCATAGGAAGCGCTCAGTTTAGGAAGAACTGGTGTAATAGAAAAGAACTCTGGACACAGTCCTGACTTCAAGTTCAAGCCTGACCCCTCACTGGCTAGTGACCTTGTGCAAGTTGCAACCTTAGTGTCCTCCTTTGTAGAATGCGAACCAAACTCCTTGGGGCTTTGGTGGGGACCAAGTGAGACAATGCATGCTAAGGGCTTAGTATAGTGCCTGTCATGTTGTAAAGACTCAATAAATAGCAACTGCTTTTGTGATGCTCAAGAAATGCTGATGATAATAGCTAAAACCTAAAACACAAAGCAAAAGTTAGAAAGGAGAAATGCAGAAGCTTCAGGGGGAAATAAAAAGAAGGTCTCTCAACCCAGTATCTAATTAGTGCAAACATTGTTCTATTATGCAGCCTTCCTTGATACTAATTATTATATAGCTGTTTTGTGTGTGCACAGCTAATGAGCCTCTGAGCACGGAATTTACCAAGGGAGATGGAAGAAGACACACAGCATGAAGTAAACTCTACAAATATTTATAGTTCCTAGTCCTCACATCTGTCCCAGCATAGAAACAAAAATTCTTCAATAAGGATGGGAGTAAAACACCCAGGTGACTCTTCTTCCAGGTGAGTGTCTTGTGCTTTAACTGTGATTTCTGTATACATTTTTTGGCAGCCAGTGAATGAATGATGTGCTCTAGTGAGCCAGACCAGGACAGTTTAGTTGGATACATCATTCATTCATTAAGTCGGTACTATATGTTGAGCTCCTCTCAGGGACTAGGGACATGAGATGTAGTAACTTGCAAAGGGGAATGGGCTGTGGCTCCTGACCTCAAGAGGTTCAGGGTGGGGCAAGGCAGACGTGCACTCATGGCAGAGACAGGGATGAATGTCTTACCAGAGGAGCCAGCCCTCGGAGAAAAGGCAGCAACTCAAGGCTCGGGAAGGGAAGTCTGGCAAGTTCTCATATTGATCTCTTTTCTAATCCTTGAACAAAACAAGCTCTTTTTGGCCTCAGGACTTTGAACTTCCCCTTGTTTCATTTAGAACATTAGTATGGCTAGCTGCTCTATGTCTTCAAGTCCAAGTTCAAAAGTTGCCTCTCAAAAGAGCTTTCCCCAGTTACTCTATCTAACTTAGCCCACTTCCTTTTGGTCACTCTGACACTTGGCTCTTTAGATTTTAAGACCACTTACTCTAATATGTAGTTCTAATTTTAATTACTAGTTATTTATTTTGGTCACTATTATCTACCCACCACCACCACTAGAACATAGCAGTAAGAGGGAAGGAAACTTGTTTAATATCAGCAGCACCTAACATACAACCTTTACCACTGTAGGCTCTTAATAGATTTTATAAATAAATGAATAAATTGGAAACAATGCCCAAGGACAGCATGCTGCTCTCTTTCATAGCCTTTGTACTCTGAGCGGTACATTGGGATTTATCCTCCTGTTTTTCCTATTGCACTATAGGTCCATATAGGTCATTGATTTGTCCCTGGTGCTAACTCTAGCCTATAGAACCCACTCCATAAATACTTGCTCAATGAATGAGCTGGGTTTTACAGAATGAAATGTATGAAGTATAGAAGAAGGAGAACAAGTTCCAGGTTTCTACAATCATAGGTGCAGAGAAATGGACATATAAGAGTTCATGGCCCATTCGGCCATCTCTGGGAGTTTGATGTGGCTGAGGCAGAGTATACGGGCAATGCCAGGAACAAGGATCCGGCAAGAGCCAAACTGGATGATCACGTCCTGCTCACGAGCCAGGATCTGATTCTGTTGCTGGTGGAAGTGATGATAAAAGAGGGATTTTAGGAAGAATAAGTGGGTCTGAAATTCATTACCTTTCTTTCTTTTTTTTTTTTTTTGCGGTACGCGGGCCTCTCACTGTTGTGGTCTCTCCCGCTGCAGAGCACAGGCTCCAGATGCGCAGGCTCAGCGGCCATGGCTCACGGGCCCAGCCGCTCCGCGGCATGTGGGATCCTCCCAGACCGGGGCACGAACCCGTGTCCCCTGCATCGGCAGGCGGACTCTCAACCACTGCGCCACCAGTGAAGCCCCATTACCTTTCTTAGATAAGAAACTGAGATGCCCATGTTGAATAGATACAGGGGTAGGAGCTGTACATAATGCAGGAGATCTAGATTCAGGCTGCCTTGTATTTAAGTCCTGGCTCCTCTGCCTATTAGCTGTATCACCTTACACTAGGCGTCTCACTTCTCTAAGCCATAGTTTCCTTATACATAAAATTGGGGATGATCATAGTAACTATTTCACAGAGTTTTTGTGAATATTCAATGACACAATGTATGAGCAATGTACCCAGCTATAATCAAAACCTACTAGGCTCTCATGAAATATTAACTATAATTACTATCGTTGTAATCACCATAATTCTTTTGCCTGAAAAGGTGCTGAGGGAAACGCCCACCTCAGGAAATCCATTTGGAAGGAAGGAAACAGTCTGAAAAACACTGCACATTTATCAGGTATTTTTACATAAATTACTTCATCTTTACAATAGTGCTATGAGATATTCATTGAAGACTTTAGTTTACAGAAGACAAAACAGATATTCTAATAAGAAAGTTGCAGAATTAGATTTTCTCACTTCAAGAACAGTATCATGGATGGGAAATAAAATAGACATTCAAAGATTTCCACAAGCAGAATAAAAAAGAAATGAAAACCTTAAGGCCAAACTGAATAAGAGTGTTTCCCTCTGATCAAAAAGAACAAAATCCCCATAAGATGCCCCAGGCTGCCTCTTTCTGGTCAAATGCAAGGGCAGCAGCCATCAACCCCATCAGGGGTCTTAGAGGGGAGGGAGCCCATTCCAGGCTGGCCTACAGTGGGATTCTGTGCATTCACCTCTCTCAACACAGTTAAAAGTCTCTCAGCCTAGCAAAGCTCATCCACAGAGGGCTGCATGCTCATTCCCAAGGGATGTCAGAGCCCAGAAAATAGAAAGAAATGTTGGGGAGCATCTTTTATCTTTAAAAGAACTAACAAAAGAATCTACTTAGCGGGAGAGAATCGAGAATGCTGGTAATATCACTTTACTGACCCCCTTTCCCATTTAATGATCAGTTGCTAAACGCTGTGTCCTGCACACAGCTGAATCTCACACTTAAATGGTTGCTGTCCTTTTGATTTTTAAAGATGAATTGCCAAACCTGAGAGGGCTAGGAAATCATCCAAAAAGAGAGAGCAGCGACATGGCAAAACTTTTAGAAATAGCTGGGAAGAACTAAAAGGAATTAGGGTTATCGATAGCAGGGAAGTTTAACAAGGGCTTGGTACGAGCAGAGCATGAATTGGTGGACAGGACAGCAAGAGGGATTAACACTGTTGCCTGGACCACCTGTGACACAGACATCCATCCATGTGCTTCTCCCTCTGCCTACCCCAGAAACCATTTGTGAATAACCTTCTGTCAGGCAAACTTGGAAGCAGATATATGCCAAGCTGGCCTGTCAGTATCAAAAGGAGTTTCACAATACTTCACAATATTTATGTATCTTGTTTATAAAGCAACTAATAATTTCCAGGTCAATGATAACTCAAGATTCTAGAACGATCCAAGATGATCATTAGGCTATATCATTTATGGCACCTAAGAAAATCTCAGTTCATCTAGGTGCCTTCCACACAAGCCCCCACCTTGGCCTCATCTTTGACTCTGCATTCTGGTGATAGCTACCAGCAGCCCGCTCCCCTGGGCTGTACCTGCTCCCACAGACAGCACTGCCTGGAGGACCACAGCTTCCCCACAGAAGGGCCCTTCCTGAGTCCCATTCAGCTCGGCCGTCTTCTAATTCTACAGTGAGTCCATCCTCCAAGGGGACCACTGAGAAACACTTGTGGCTTGGAGAACAGTTATTTGCACCGCCCCCCCCCGAAGGGTTCTCTGCTCTGATCTTTGATATAGCGCGGTCAGCCCAGGCTGGCCACAGCTCAATTATTCCTGTGCATTATTTTCAAACTGAAAAGGCTGAAATGACTCAACAAAGAATGACTGGTGGTTCCAATAAGGAAAGACCTAACTCTCTCTACAGTTGGGTACTCAACTGGCCCAATATGATTACTCCGGGCAGCTTTCTCTCCAAGGAATGTCATCAGTGCCTCTTCTAGCCCGACAGGAGAGAGGGGTAGGTCTGATGATATACTCCAACACATACTCCCTGAAGGATCACTCACTAAAGAGCAATTCAAATCCCTTTCGGCTTCTCTTCTCATATTTACAGGCAGAGTTTGGAAAGTTATAGACATTTCCCAGACCCTCTTACAACATAATTTTATATGTGACCTACTTTCTACCATGCAGGCACTCTTAAATGAGTCTTAGAGGGAGAAGTGAACAAGTAGAAAATAAGGCCAAATTTGGGGATATTGGACATTTTGGCAAGAAAGGAGGTGGACGTGTCTGGTTTTAGGGGTACAGGGAAGGTGAAGTTTCCAGTGTCCAATTCTTAGTATTATATGTGCTGAGCAGTGGGTAATTTCAGCAAGAGGGTCTCTGCTATATCAGTCACGTATGGTGTGATTAGACATTTCTCTTGAATCTCTTGCCTTCTCTGCAATATTGTTGGATCCAAGTCAAATCCTCTGGCCCTTGTAGAGATTCTGTGAGCTATATAATACTCTCCAATCAACCCCTTTCTGCTTCACTAGCTAGAATAGATGTTGCTGCGGCTAAAAACTCTGACAGATACGGGATTTTCTTAATGAAAAATTTTAATTAATACTCTCAATCTCTTTTCCTAAGAAATTAAAATCTCAAGTGCCCACACAATTGCTCACCAATTTCTCCCTGCCAGATTCTGGCAGCAATTAAGCAAATTCCAGTTATAACCTTTCAGTCAATCATTGACCTTCCCCAGAGCAATCTGTCCCCATCCCCAGGAAAGCTACATTCCAATTTTGCATCTTTCAATTCTTATGCCTACATTAGAATATCAATAGTCTCCCTTCTTCTGTATACATAATATAGAAGTGAACGACTAAAACCTCTCTTCAGAATAAGTGGGATTCCAACACAAGAGAACCTTTAGATAAGGATTTCCAACCTGATATCTGGTATTACTGAAAGTGTGGACCAAGGCTAGAGAATAGAGTTTGTACAATATTGACACAGCCATAGGAAGGACCACTTCTTTACCTTCAAAAGCTAATGCTGTTAGAATGGAGTGTAATGAAGTTTAAGGCAATTTTTAACCAAAGCAAGTGGGATATTTAGTAATTTAGTAATTTCCCAAAGTTTAGATGGCAATTCTAGATATTAAGTGCCTCCTCTCCCCAAGCACGTCTTTTTTTTTTCCAGTACTTTATTTTATTTTATTTTAATTGGAGTATAATTGTTTTACAATGTTGTGTTAGTTTCTGCTGTACAATGAAATGAATCAGCTATATGTATACATATCTCCCCTCCCTCTTGGACCTCCCTCCCATTCCCCACCCCCGACCATCCCATCCATATAGGTCATCACAGAGCACCGAGCTGAGCTCCCTGTGCTATACTGCAGGTTCCCACTAGCTATCTATTTTACACATGGTAGTGTATTTATGTCAAAACTAATCTCCCAATCCATCCCACCCTCCCCCTCTCCCCCTGTGTCCATGCGTCTGTTCTCTCCTCTCCCCAAGCAAGTCTTTTAATCTTTTAGCCTTGTTAATAATCAAGTCACAACCATCATCCCACAAGGGGTATGTTTTCCTATCTCTCCTCAATTTCATGGTGGGTTGTCACAGCCTTACCAACATCTTTATGTTCCATTCTAAAATTTAAAGAGCATATTTTTCACACTGAAAATCATGCAGTTTGCGTATTGATCCACTACCATTTCCCAAAACAGTAACCAAGGCCAGTAACCAAGCAAAAGAGTTTTATAAAACAAACAAACAAAAAAAACAGACAAAAAAATCCCAGAACTGATGATGTGTTTCATGAGAAGGATAATGATGTGTGGGGAAAAAAAGGTACATTCTAGCTATAAGTTCAGTGACTGGGTTTAAAAAGGCAGAATAATGATGTCAAAAGAGAACAGGGGGGCCTCCCTGGTGGCGCAGTGGTTAAGAGTCCGCCTGCCGATGCAGGGGATACGGGTTCGTGCCCCGGTCTGGGAGGATCCCATATGCCGCGGAGCGGCTGGGCCCGTGAGCCATGGCCGCTGGGCCTGCGCATCCGGAGCCTGTGCTCCGCAACGGGAGAGGCCACAACAGTGAGAGGCCCGCATACCGCAAAAAGAAAAAAAAAAAAAAAAAAAAAAAAAAGAGAACAAAGCCTGGAGCTGATTCTGCTTCTCAACAATAGGGGGACTTGGATGAATCACTGATTTTTTTTGTCCTCATTTGTTACATGAGGGTCCCATCAATCACAGGCAAGGTCCCCAGAAGCTCTACCATGTAATGAGTCTAGGAATTGAGATTTATCTAATACTACCAGAGTTTCATGGGTTTGTAAAACCTAGTGGCAGCACGGTGCAATTGAGAAGGCAGTGGGTCTTCTGAGTCAGTCTGACTTTGAGTTTGAATCCTCGTTTCAACACTTACAAGCTGTGAAACCTCGGGCAAGTTGCTTAACCTCTCTGAGCCTGTGTTTTCTTATATATAGAGTAGGATAAATAAAATGCAGTACATAGTGTTGCTTTGAAGCTTCAATTAAGCTTCAAGTTAAATTAAATGATGAGGTAAAAAGGAACAAAATTGGGTCATTTGTAGAGACGTGGATGGACCTCGAGACTGGCCTTCAGAGTGAAGTAAGTCAGAAAGAGAAAAACAAATATCGTATATTAACGCATATATGTGGAATCTAGAAAAATGGTACAGATGAACTGGTCTGCAAGGAAGAAATAGAGACAGAAGTAAAGAACAAACGTATGGACACAAAGGGGGGAAGGGAGGTGGGATGAATTGGGAGATTGGGATTGACATATATGCACTAAGATGTATAAAATAGATACCTAATGAGAACCCGCTGCATAGCACAGACAACTCCACTTCGCTGTACAGTAGAAACTAACACATCATTGTAAAACAACTATATCCTAATAAAAAAATAATAAAATAAAATAAATTAAATGATGAGGAGTGCCTATGACAGTGCCCGAGTCAAAATTAGTGGGTCCCCTACCTCCCTCTGTCTTTTTCATGTCCTGAGCTAAAATAGGAGACAGCATTGATGACTTATTCTTTCCTGAATAAAGGAAGAAACTAAGTTATTATTGTATAACTTTGAGAAAAATTTGCTTAAATGACTTCTTTACTACAGCTTCCACCAGTCTTTGGTGGATCTAGTGTACAAAACCTTTTTCTCCTCTTTTAGCATTTATTTATTTTACAAATATTTATTCAGCACTTAACTACGTGCTGCTCCATGTTCTAAGCAAAAGGGATACAGTGGAGAACAAAATAGACCAGGTCCCCATCCTCCTGAAACTTATGTTCTGGGAGATGTCTTCTTTCATAACAGTTTTAGAAATAATGTTCTAGAAATTGTCTTCTTCCATTTGGTCATCATCCCACACATCAATATTGGGCTTTACAAACCTCACCTTCTCCTATTTCAAAGGAAAATAAACTCATGGAGCTTACCTTATACTCATATGAGATTAAGTGAGAAATCCACAGGGTATAAAAGAGAACATGAATTTAGAGTCAACCAAATGTGGACTCTGTCATTTATTAGAGATGTGACCCTGGGCAAATATTGAATAAATTAACCAGGGTTCTTCAGTTTCCTTCATACCACTATTTACCTGCAAGGATATATGGAATTTTTATGAGATAATATATGTTAAACACTTAAAGCAAGGCGTGAGATTAGAAACAGAACAATACTAATCATAATAGAGATTCCATCTTATTACTTATTTTTCCATTGATCAGAAATAAAGGAGCTATCTTAAGTGCAGAAGTTCACACAGGGAAAGCTGTAATACCCATTCATGATTATTTGAGAAAAATGGTATAAATATATGTGAAACCCACACATGCCACTTGTTACATTTTACTTAAACCAGGAAACATATGTCATGAAAAGTGTGAGTGAATCCCATTAAGAAAATCTTCTATCTGACATGTCTCCCTAGCTCAACTCGTAGGATAAGATGATTCTTTGTGCAGAGTTCCTGGTGCCAAAACAGGATTCATAGAACCCTCCGTTGTTGAGAGGGAAAAGATTACTTTTAACAAAGGTATGTTAGGCACAAAAAGAAGATTACATTTTAATGACCTACGAAATGCATAACCGGTAATGTTGTGAAATACAGACCTCAGGGTAATTCCATTTTCAATTAATTATCTACCTTAATTTTTGACATAAAAAATTACAGACTGTCTACACACTTGAAATATTTTTACCACTATTTTTCAAGTCTGAATCAGACTTTTAACCTTCATTACATATCACTAAATGGGAAATGTAAAAAGGTGAACTATTCACCAGTCCAATTAAAAAGGAGCCTCACTTAACGTATTTATCAAATATCCTGAGGAGTCTTTTTTAATCACGTTCCCATTTTGTCTGATATATTCCAAACTTTTCAACATTCTCCATATTCACCCAGCCCCACCATCATCCACCACCTACTTAATCACGATCCCATTTTTTTCCTCCCCATCCATTAAGCTGCAGTTTCGCTCACCACAGGAGAGAACAAGGATGGCATGTGTGCTTCTGTGTGTGTGTGTGTGTGTGTGTGTGTGTGTGTGCCTATGAATTTCACACTAGAGCAGTAAGTCTCAATTTTAGTTGATACTGAAATCTCCTAAACAACATTTTAATTTTCAAAACGACTGATTCTGACTTAGTTGGTCTGGGTTATACTTGGGTACTGGGACTTTTATAAGTTCCCATAGAAAATTGTGTGTGCAGCCCAGGTTGAGAACCACTGGACTGGAATATAGAGATGTCTTCAATCCCTTTTCTTTTCCCACTCTATATTTATGCTGAAGATTTTGGTTCTCTGACTAGGTTAAAAATCAATTACTTTGAAAACTGTATCTGTTAGTTCTTCCAGTTTGGGGACTATCTCACTGAATAGATGAGGCCACCGATTTCCATTAGATCTGGGTAGTTGTCTCCAGGTGAGTGACATTTGTACAGTTGGCACACGAACTCAGTGCACTGACCCTAGCCCCACGTCATGCCTTCCAAATATGCACTACAACCAGCAGAGGCTTCCATGCTCTGGAAAGAGCAGCCTGAATCCTAGACATTCACCTGCAGGTCTACCCTGCTTCTAACCATCCTGAAGTTGGAGGTAACCATTTCTATGGACCACCTCATCAGAGGCTAAAAGAGTGAGGCCTGTGAAAGGGGTCCTTCCTGACCATCAGCGGCAAGTCAGCCAATCCTTCCCAGTTTCTGGGGATATTCTTGTATTCATTTATTATGGATTTCATGTTAATTTTTCTGAGTTTCTCCTTATAATTAATCTAGCCAGTATGAACTTTCAGGTCCATTTTAGAATCAAAAATGAGCAAAGGCCAAGGAGATATTTTAATGCAGAGTTCACTGAGGCCCACTGTATTCATTTGCTAGGGCTGCCATACACTGAACCAAAGAGTACATGGCTTAAATAATAGAAATTGATTTTCTCACAGTTCTGGAGGCTAGAAGTCCAAAATCGAGATGTCAGCAGGGCTGATTTCTTCTGAGGCCTTGCTCACTGGCTTGTAGGTGGCTGTCTTCTCCCTGTGTTTTCACATGGTCTTCCTTGTATGTCTGCCTGTGTCCTAATCTCCTCTTATATGCCAGTCATATTGGAATAGGCCCACCCATATATGACTTCATTTAACTCTAACCTCCTCTTCAAAGGCTCTGTCTCCACATACAGTCATATTCTGAGGTGCTGTGGGTTAGGACTTCAACATTTGAATTTTGGGGGAAATAACTCAGCCCATACAACAATGAAATAAAAGAGTTTAACACCTCTTTGTCTTCCCTCCACTGGGATTCTATTTGTATGAAACCATGGCCGTGATATTTGGTTTGGTTTACTTTCTCCAGCATGAGAACAGAGTCTGACTTTCTGGGAATGGATAGAAAGATAGTTCTACGTAATTCTGAAATTCCATGATAAATGTAATTGGTAAGCTAATCTAACTAAACAAATATAAAGGCTCTAAAAAAAATAATAGAAGTACAGAACCTGTCAAGTTATGTGGTAAAAAAGGAAAAATATAAAATAATTTAACTGATTTCATGAAAACTATATATGTTGATAATCTAGGAGAGACTTGATTTTTAATTTTCAGCCTCTTGATCTTTCTAAGTTTGTCCATACTTGTCAGGATGTAGTCCTGATTTAGGGCTTGAAATATATAGTCACCATGCAGCTGTCTTAATTGGCCTGTTTTGCTAAGTTGTTTATTTGTGCGAGGAGACTGTTCCTATCCCCCCATCTGTGCAGAGGACTTCAATTTGAATTCATCAATTGCCTGCTGAAAAGTACTTGTATGATGCTCAATATATGAGCTTTTTTCAATCCCTTTCTAAAGGTAATTCACCCAAGTTTTCCTTCTGGAAAATTTGAGTGTGCACATCTGAAGATCCTGCCTGAGTCCGTCAATCCACTCAGATTAAAATTATGGTTCAAAGGCAGGAACCTACCTTGAGGTTTGGTCTTAGTCAGTTTGCCACAGGGCTTGGAGATGGTGACTGTCTTCTGACAGTCAGCGTTGTGGAGGGCTCGCTTCAGGCTTCCAGTTCTGGTCTTCAAGGCAGTATTCAGGTCACATTCTCCCCAGGCCTGGAACTGGTATTTGCACTCCGCTAGAGGCAGGGTAGGACCAAACAGAAATCTGTGAGTTCCTCTTGGAGTGCCATGAAAATAGACACTTCTGTTAACTTTTTGTAGTGAGGTAATTGTAGGTTCACATGCAAGAAATAATACAGAGAGATCCCATATACCCTGCACCCAGTTTCCCTCAGTGGTGATATCCTGCATAGCTATAGTCCAATAGCACCACCAGGAAATTGATGTGGACACAGTCCATAGACGTTATTTAGGTTTCCCCAGTTTCACCTGCACTCATTTGTGTATATGTACGTGTGCACATTTAATCCTCTGTGACTTTATCACATATGTAGGTAAGAGTGAGTACCCCCACCATTAGTATTCAAACAACTTCTAACACAAGGGTCCCTCGGGTTATCCTTTTACAGTCAGAACTTAGCTTCCTTCTTCCTTTCCTACCTCCTTAACCCTTGGCAATTACTAACCTGTTCTCCACCTCTGTAATTGTGTCATTTTACGAATGTTATATAAATGGAATCATACAGTATGTAATCTTTTGAGGCTGGCTTGTTTTGCTCAGTAAAATTTCCTGAAGGTCCATCCAAGTTGTATTAATCAATAGTCTGTTCCATTCATTGTTGAGGAATCCTCCATGGTATGGATATACCCCAGTTTGTTTAACCATTCACCAGTTGAAAGATATCTGGGTCATTCCCAACTTTTGGTAACCGCTAAAGCTGCTATATACATTCATGTATAGGTTTTTATAAGAACATAAATTTCCATTTCTCTAGGATAAATGCCTAAGAGTGAAACCACTGCATTGTATAGTAAACACAAGTTCAGTTTTGTGAAAAACTGCCATACTTTTTTCCAGTGTGGCTCTACTATTCTGTCTTCCCATCACCAATGTATGAGTGATCTAGTTTCTCTGCAACCTCGCTAGCAATTGATGTTATTTCTAATTTTAGCCATTCTGATAGGTGTGTAGTATATAGTGATGTCTCTTGGTTTTCATTTTTATTTTCCTAATGGAGAAAAGACGTTGAACATCTTTTCAGGTGTTTATTTGCCACCTATATATCCTCTTCAGTAAAATGTTTGTTTATGTCTTTTGCCCACTTTCTAATTGGATTTTTAGTTTTGAGAGCTCTTTATATATTCTAGGTATAAGACCTTTAAGACACACTTTTTAGGGCATTTTGCATGTAGTTCTTTAGGGTACCCATATACAATTTAAGATCAAATGTATCTGAATTTCACCATGCCTTTATAGAATTAACCTCCATTCATAAAAAGTTATAACCCCAAAGGTTATAGAGAATGAAAAAGATATAGTGCGTATATTCATTATCCTTCTCCATTGAGCAATAGGCCAAAGCACATTTCTGTAAACCAGTGAGAGTATTTGGGGCATTGTGTCCCACTATGGCTGAGAAAGACAAAGAATCTAGAATGTGAAAAAACAGGCAATTTGGGTGTTCAGTGGTGGCTTTAAAGTTGGAAGTGTGAAAGATTCCTTCTCAAATAAGGAGATGAGGTCAGCATGAAACTGGTAATAGTCAGTGAGAGAAAATCTGTGAAAAGTGGCTCATAGCAGCCCTGCTGGATCTGATAAGTAAATCTATGAAACAGTGTGGAGAGTGGGGAGGGAACAAAAGAGAGAGAGGGACTGGAAGTAACAGAAAGAGATCTGGAGGAGGAGGAGAATAAGTAAGAAAAGAGGAAGGGAAGATCAAAGGAATCTAGAAATAGAAGAAGGAAAGAGAGCACTGCTAGGAGAGCTCAAGGGTATATTTTCTGTCCATTTTGGTAAGATAGTGGCCTCAGTCAGGGACTATGCTGACACGCCCACCGAAAGGAAACATGCAGCAGTATCTGGAGATATTTTCAGTTGGTGCAGTTGGTGAGGTGGGGAGTGCCACAAGAAACTAGTGGGCAGAAGCCAGAGATGCAGTTATTATCCTACAATGCACAGGACAGCCCTCCCTCCAGGACAAAAAACTGTCTGGCCCCAAATTCTGGTAGAACTGAAAATGAGGGACCTGGGGTTAGGCAAGATGCTTGGTTATTTTTCATCTGATAAAATAAACTTGTTAAAATAATAAATAGAGTCAACCTCAAAAAGATGCTTGATGGGAGAATGACAGAATTATCTCAAGGTGGAAAATTAAATCAATAGGACAGAAGGGGTGGGATTTACCTCCAAATTGCTTTTTCCAGTTGCAGGGGATCTTACATCTCTGGGTCTTCATGGTTTGTTTACACTCAGCTCCGGTCCGGGTGCCCTCCCGGGTGCCCAGCCCACAGTCCCCACTGGTGGGCACACACACACTCCACTGCCATTCTCCACAGTCGGACTTCTTCACTTTCTTTTCTGAAAGGGAGGAAGGAAAAACAATCAACTTCCAGAAAACTCTTTAACTGCTAAATATAACCAAGTTAATTCCTGAGCTCCATAATTGCATGGTTGTGCTTTTAACCTCTATCTTCAGTGTCCAGTAAAGAGTAGGGACTCAATAGGTATTAGCTGAATGGTTGAATCAACCAATGACCAAGAGAATGGAGAAAGAAACCAAAGGAGCTAGAACTAATATTCATTTAGCTCTTACTATGTGCCAGGGACTGTGCTAAGTGATTTACTGACATCTCCTTTTAGAAGCAAACATTTCTGAAAAAGAGAAGATGATCAAAGTCAGTTAAACCTAAAAAATGAGAAAATATTCTTTGAGAAGTAACAGCTGTCAGATTAGCCATTTCAATGCATGCCAATGTTCCTTTCTCTGTCTTATAGATGGAATAGCATAAATTAAATGTGGTGGACCACAGATGTAATAGACTCTCAGCTCCACAGCCTCCTTATGACATTGGGAGTGACACAGAAAAGGTGCTTTATCCTCTCTATGCTTCAGTTTCCTCCTTTGTAAATATGAGATAAAACAAAACTTGCTCGCAGGACTCTTTTTGAGGAAGAGTGTCAACATAAGTAAAACACTTGATTGCTGGTCAGTTTCTGTATGTTGTAGCTGTTAATATGATTATTATTATTTCAGTCAGTAGTTAATGATCACCACCTATACTTCAGGACTTAGAGTGGGGGGTGGAATCAGAGGGGATCACTTAGGCTCCTCTAAATACTTGGAAGGAAGGAAGGTGGGAAGAAAGGAAGAAAGAAAAGGAGGGAGGGAGGGAGGGAAGGAGGGAGGGAAGGAGAAAAGACAAAAATCAGGTAGTTGGATTAGATGGACGTTAATCAATGAAGAGTTTGGTGTTCATAACTGTCTTGCTTACCTGGTTTCTCTTTCTTTCCTGCTTCAGCAGTATCCACAGCTGCTAAAATGAAAATAAATGCCAGGAAGGCAGCTGCAAATTTTCGACGCTGCTGCAGGTACTGTTGAGTCTGCATTCTAGGAGTAAACAGAGAAACAGAAGAAGGTGGTGTCAACCTAAGTAACTATAGTCATCCTTATAACTCCTGACAATTCCCCAAAACAGCCATGGTGTTGTAGCCCATGTGGATAATCTGAATGGACACAACGAATGGATTACCTGTGCAAGTATATGTTTGCTGTTATCGTCAGATGCATCAGTAATGACCAACATCTCAGATTTTTTTTTTACCGTTTCCATCATCATGATTATCTTATCATCATAATTCTATTATTCATTGGTCCACTGAAGAGTAAAGCCCAAAACAGAAGAAGAGCTAGCACACCTTCGATCTATAGCAAAAACACTTCTAAACTCACATGTGCTGAAAATCCACTAAATTCTAGGATGGAATGAAGAGTTTACACTTACTCATAATTTGAAATTCTCCACATTTGATATGAATAAAATCCCAGGATAACATTATGAAGAATCCCTTAGAACTTAAAGTCATTTGCGACAGCCTAGTGTCAGTATGACTGCCTTGCTAAGCAAATTTGGGAAGTCTCAGTTCAAGCCCCAGGACAGCCCACTTCTTGAAGCTACACCAAGTCATTGGCTGCAGCAAATCACCTGGCAGTCATTTATCTCTATCTGGTATGTTCATGGTGTTTTATACTTCATATAAAAATGACAATAATAACATATGGTCATTAACTCTGAGAATTTTTCTTCCAGAAGTATAGATTGTTTAGATAATTTTACATTCTCATGAGTGTAAACAATAAAATGTCACACATATAAGGGATTGAGATCACTCTATTCTGCAATTTGCTTTTCCTCATTCAAACACATCTACGAAATGATGTCCTTGTCCGTGAATTTCTCCCCTTTCTGTGACATTGGAAATGCTATCCCTTATTAGTGTTTTTTAAATTCATGACTCTAGATTCCATTGTATGGATGAAGCATATTCCATCTATCAGTTAAAGTTAGTATTTTGGTCATTTGGTCCTTTCAATGAATCTTACATCCTAAATAGCTACTCAGCATCTCCATTACTTTCTAAAATCTAAAATTAGGTGTTTTGTTCTTCCTCTTAATGCTAAATTTTTATAACTATACTTCACTGATGGTCAGACAGAAGAGTTCCTACTGTTGCTGAGACTTTTCCTATGACTCTCATTGGACATGAACTATATGAGAAGCCAGTCTGGATGTACTGGTTGGCAAGTCTTCTCAGAGTGCATCTACACTACTATACATATGTCACTTAGCCATGTGTCATTTACAATTATTAGGTGTAATGTGAACCAAGGTGAAGGTCTTCTGTTGTTCTCTCCAAAGGCTGTCCAAGAACATACTCTCAGGGACAAACCACTTTGGAGGCGGAAACTTTTCATTTGAACTTTCTTAAAGGGTAAGTTAACTTTTAAATTCAGAACTTTAAAATTTTAACGTATTTCTTTCCAAGTTGGAATACACCTTTATGTTTCACAATTACCTTTGAATACCTGAAATATTTAGATTGTGAATTAGATGAGAAATCAGAAATTTCCATCATGAAAGCACAGCTCTTGAGAGAACTTTCTGATCAAGCAATGGAGAGATGCTTGCACAGCCTTGTAAAGAAATGTCACTGAGGAAACATGGCCACTTGGCAGAAACAGAAAGAACTCTTCCATAAATAACACACACACAGAGTTATTAATAGAAAGGTGCTATTGCTGGCTATTTTAACCTCAGCATTTCTAGTTTGACATTGCTAAGTTCTTACTTTTATAATTATTTTCAAAAAGCTTTCTCTCAATCAAGTTAAATTCACTTAATTTCAAGAAAAAAAAAATCCCACATGGGCCAGAATTTCCTGACCAAAAATTTCTTGTGAGTCATAGAATGGTCTATTAAACAAGTGATCTTAACCCTGGTGGGAGCAGAGAGGAAGGAAGGAGAGAGGAATTGGGGTGAGGGTTGAAGAGTTGGTAGAACGGAAGTGCACTCTAGTCTGTTATTTCTCCTATTGATTCAGAAAAATTCGGAATCTTAATTAGTGGGCAAACGGTTAACTTCAGCTGTTAGATGTTCTAAAGAAAAATGCATGCAATTCCATGTGCACAGGGAAAATATGTAAAGTATGTGATCAGCAATAGGTGTGAGTTGGAGAATCTTCTCAACCTCTTTTCCCTTCCCTCCTGTTTTGCCTACCATTCTGCTTAAGCCTCTATTTTGATAGCTTAAGATTTTGCGGGGTAGAGCAAATGAAAAAAATGGTTATTTAAAAGAAGAGAGTAAGGGAGTTTAGAAAAGAGATGACTCAAATTATCCAAAAGCCCAAGTAGTATGCTGGTGCCTTGGTACCGTGGTAAAAACTTGGGTAATTAAACATGTGTAGATAACAGTTTCCCTTGCTTGTGGTATTTGCATAGTTGATTGTTTATTTGTCCTTAGCATCAAACAAAGGCAAAAGCATCTGTATATTGTTTAACCCTGCCTGCTATCCAACAGATGATAGATGAGCATGGAGGCAAGAACATTGACCTTAAGGAAGTGGTCAGGATCATGACTTACTTTTCACACAGAGGGAAATAAAACAGTGGCAGAATAAGCCTTGCTAAGTCAGCTCAGTTCTTTTGAATAATTTACTTATTTTCACCCCCTCCTACTGCCATCTTGTGTTGTACTTGCTCTGACAGATTTAATTTCATAGGGTTTAACGGTTAAGTTGAAGACTACCCTAGATGTCTGTTGTCTGGAAATTATTGTTAAGTTATCTCAATCACTAATAAGTATGAAGTTCAAAGTTTCCCCTGAGTTGGTTTCAGAAACCAACTCAGGGGAAAAGTGTTAATTTATTAAATCCTGGTCACTTCTATAGAGAAATCTCTGATGAAAAGGAAAAGAGAGGTTTACTTTCCTTTAGCATTTTAATAGGATCTAGAATAGGATAGGATCTAGAATTTTTTAAGATGATTAACATCTCGTGTAAACATAAAACAAGAATGCTGGAATCTGTCTCTTAGTGATCTGTTTGGAATGACTAATATAGGATTTGAAGGCAGAAGCTTTGGCTTAAACTTCAGCTCCACCATATAATTTTTGGAATGTGCTTGGCAAATCACAACCATCTGAATCGCTGTTTTGACATCTACAAAGTGGTTTTGATTATAACAACAACTTGAGAGGTTTATTGTGAAAATGCAAGATGTAGACACAGAGCTAACCCAGAATATCAAGAAATATATTATTAGTTGTTGAATAAAGTTAATTCACCCCTACACTCGTATTACTTACTAAAAGGAAGTACTTCTTTTTATTAAGACATAACAAGCATGACACTTTAAGCCATCTAATATCTAAAATCAAAAGATAAAAATTTTAAAAAACAAAAAAAAGAGACAGATATTATTTAATGCCAACTAAAGATTTGTTCAGCTTTCTAAGGATACAAATTTGTTCAGCCTTTTGACTTCTTAAAAAGTTAAAATAAACTCAAGGACCTTCATCCCCAGTATTTCTTTGGAGTTTGCTGAAGTAAAGAGACTCCATGTTGAGAATTAGGGAAACTGTTGATGTAATTTAACATGTATGAAATGAAAAAAAATCTAACTTTGCAACTGCATGTTATGCCTCTTGTGTGGTGAAACTATTCTACTGCCCTCTTTATTTCAAGTACCTAGGATAGGGCCCCAGCACTTAGTTGCCACTCAGTAAAATTTTTGCCAGCAAAAATTACCACCAAAACATGGTATCAAAGAGAGGAATTAATATTCATGCTAAAATGATGTCTCAGCCCTTTGTCTATACCATGGGATGTAAACTTCACTGAAGAAATTGGGCTGGAAACAAACAGAATCTAAAGCAGTTTCATACATACAGGAATAATCAGTGAATGATTTGCAATGCTTCTGCATCATATATTACACATCATCAGACTTTTCTAGATATTTTGTGATCTACCTGCCTAAATCTCTGTGAAAAAGTAATTTTTTTCCTTTTTATAGGTCACTTTTCTTTATTTTCACCAACTCTTCTTCAAGTCGTAATCCTCATATTGATTTATTTTCAAATGGTTTGGTCATTGCCTTAGATTCCTAAAGTCTCATATAAATAGCCATTATGTTTACAATGGAATCTTTTGCTATATCAGACCTTCACTTGGACCTTGTTAAGCTTATTTAAACACTAAGCCTTGAAAAGAATGTGTCCCAAGCACGTGTGTGCATGATGACCTCAGGTACACTCTACTCACACCCCAGAAATGAGTTCAACAGTGTTCCATCTTTGATTTTAACTAAGTTTGATTTTAACTAAGTGCATTATCAATTAGATGGATAAAGAAGGAATTAGCTTAATTTTGTATGACTCAATAAAAACAGGCAACTTTAAGGCTGAAATATTTTCATGGCATGGTGGCACCTGCTAGAAAAATGTGATATTTTAAGACATCTTCTTTAGACATCTATTCACCGATTTTTAGAGCACCTACTAAGGGCCAGGTGTATGCTGGGCATGGGAACATGATAAAAGAATATGATTCAGCCCTCCCCCTAAAAGAGTTCTGTCTAACTGGGAGAAAAGGGAGAGGAATGATTCACTATGGTAAATATCATGAAAAGTTTATACACATAGTGCTAGCTCAGTACATAGGCTCAAGTGATAATTTTGCTTAGCAAGATTGAGTGAGGTGGAGGGCTGGGTATATTTTATCTTTTTTTTTTTAAATAGTTGAAGTCTTCTAAATAAGGAAAAGAGGGAAGGAAGAGAAATTCAGGCAGAAAGGACCAAATAAGTGAATATGTGGAGATGATGTTTATAATACATTCAGTGACAGAATGTGATTAGAATAGAGTGTACAGTAGCAAGTAACAGTGGGTGGACCTCAAAAGGAGAAAGATAAAATGAGTTAATCCTGGGAGCTGTGAGGGAGGAAGGTAGAGTTATTAACTGGTCTGGAGAAGTGAAGCAACAGAAGGTCAGGGAGGGAGGAAAAGGCTGCATGTTGTATAAATGTGACTAAAACCCTAAATCACCACCAAAGGGGCAGCCACCATACTCAACAGTTCATCCAGATATCTTTAATATAGTACATTTTTAACCCTTTTGGCTTTGTTTTTATTTTTGTTTATCAGTTTTGTGGCTGTTCTATGTACTTTGATTCATTTTGGGGTGTTTATTACCAAAGTACTATAATTGGAGTCAAGAATGAGCTCCAAGACTCAAAAACTTCATACTCAAAAAAAAAAGTTCATACACACATTTAAAAATCCCTTCTGATTTTCATTAGAAAAATAAAGTTGGGCTAAAGCAGTGATTTTTAGAGCACCGGTGTTTCCAGGAAGAGGTCAAAGGCTGCTGCCAGGCGTTAAAGGATCCTGAAAATGTGTGTTGAAAGCCACCCTTCTGTGCCCATAGCTCCCACCCTTATCTCAGCTTCAGCTGGAGCAGCTCCTCTTTAACTACTTTCCTTAGTGGCTTCCTTGTAAGTTTTCATTTGTCAAGAAAGAAAAATGTATTTAAAAGTCACTGGTCTGGCCAATATCAAGATCTACCCAGTAGGGGGTATGATGGTACAAAACAGTATTTTTTCAAAAGGTAGAAATGGAAAAATGTCTCAAGTAGCTGATGTAAATATGAAATATATTTGAGTATGCAAAATGCCTTGCTTGTGGTAGCAAAAATAGGAATTTTACAAGTGTGTATTTTAACTACTCCATACCTTACAGTAAAGTTGGATATGATTATATCCTCTTATCAAAGATCAAACACACAGTATAACAAGTATGATTACAAATATGAGGAAAATATGTCAGAAAATCATAAGGCATTAAAAACAAAATTTTTAAATCTGTGGGAAGAGGACCTTTGGAGTCAGCCAGATTTCTTCCATATAAGCTTCGTCACTTATTATATCTATGATGTGGACAAAGCAGTCACTCCCTTTTACTCTCAGTATCCTCCTGTAAGAAAATTTAGAGTTTTATCGTGCAGCCTCGTTGTTTGTTTAAAGATCACAATGAGAGGAGACCTTCAAGATGGCGGAAGAGTAAGAGGCGGAGATCACCTTCCTCCCCACAAATACATCAGAAATACATCTACATGTGGAACAGCTCCTACAGAACACCTACTGAACGCTGGCAGAAGACCTCAGACCTCCCAAAAGGCAAGAAATTCCCCACGTACCTGGGTTGGGCAAAAGAAAAAACAGAGACAAAAGACTAGGGACGGGACCTGCACCTCTAGGAGGGAACGTGAAGGAGGAAAAGCTTCCACACACTAGGAAGCCCCTTCACTGGCAGAGACGGGTCGGGGGAAAGCTTCGGTGCCATGGAGAGGAGCGCGTTAACAGGGGTGCGGAGGGCAAAGCAGACAGATTTCCGCACAGAGGATCCGTGCCGACCGGCACTCACCCGCCCGAGAGGCTTGTCTGCTCACCCGCCGGGGCGGGCGGGGCTGGGAGCCGAGGCTCGGGCTTCGGTCGGAGCGCAGGGAGAGGACTGGGGCTGGCGGCTTGAACACAGCCTGAAGGGGTTAGTGCACCACGGCTAGCCGGGAGGGAGTCCGGGAAAAAGTCTGGAGCTGCCGAAGAGGCAAGAGACTTTTTCTTCCCTCTTTGTTTCCTGGTGCGGGAGGAGAAGGGATTCAGAGCGCCGCTTAAAGGAGCTCCAGAGACGGGCGTGGGCCGCGGCTAAAAGCGCGGACCCCAGAGACGGGCATGAGACGCTAAGGCCCCTGCTGCCGCCACCAAGAAGCCTCTGTGCGAGCACAGGTCACTGTCCACACCTCCCCTCCCAGGAGCCTGTGCAGCCCGCCACTGCCAGGGTCCCGTGATCCAGGGACAACTTCCCCGGGAGAACACACGGTGCGCCTCAGGCTGGTGCAACATCACGCTGGCCTCTGCCGCCGCAGGCTCGCCCCGCACTCCATACCCCTCCCTCCCACCGGCCTGAGCGAGCCAGAGTCCCCGAAGCAGCTGCTCCTTTAACCCTGTACTGTCTGAGCGGGAACAGACGCCCTCCGGCGACCTACACGCAGAGGCGGGGCCAAATCCAAAGCTGAACCCCGGGAGCTGTGCGAACAAAGAAGAGAAAGGGAAATCTCTCCCAGCAGCCTCAGAAGCAGCGGATTAAATCTCCACAATCAACTTGATGTACCCTGCATCTGTGGAATGCCTGAATAAACAACGAATCATCCCAAATTGAGGAGGTGGACTTTGGGAGCAACGATATATATATTTTTTTCCTTTTTCTCTTTTTGTGAGTGTGTATGTGAATGCTTCTGAGTGTGATTTTGTCTGTATAGCTTTGCTTTTACCATTTGGCCTAGGGTTCTTTCTGTCCCCCCCCCCTTTTTTTTTTTTTAGTATAGTTTTTAGCACTTGTTATCATTGGTGGATTTACTTTTTGATTTGCTTACTCTCTTCTTTCTTTCTTTTTTCTTTATTACTTTTTAATTTATTTTTAGTAATTTTTATTTTAATAACTTTATTTTACTTATTTTATTTTTTTCTTTCTTTTTTTCTCCCTTTTACTCTGAACTGTGTGTCTGACAGGGTCTTGGTGCTCCGGCTGGGTGTCAGGCCTGTGCCTCTGAGGTGGGAGAGGTGAGTTCAGCATATTGGTCCACCAGAGACCTCCCACCTCCACATAATATCAAACGGCAAAAACTCTTCCATAGATCTCCATCTCAGTGCTAAGACCCAGCTCCACTCAACGACCAGCAAGCTCCAGTGCTGGACACCCCATGCCAAACAACTAGCAAGACAGGAACACAACCCCACCCATTAGCAGAGAGGCTGCCTAAAATCATACTAAGTTCACAGACACCCCAAAACACACAACCGAACACGGTCCTGCCCACCAGAAAGACAAGATCCAACCTCATCCACCAGAACAAAGGCACTACTCCCCTCCACCAGGAAGCCTACACAACCCACTGAACCAACCTTAGATGCTGAGGGCAGACACCAAAAATAAATGGGAACTACGAACGTGCACACTGCAAAAAAGAGACCCCAAACACAGTAAGTTAAGCAAAATGAGAAGACAGAGAAATACACAGCAGATGAAGGAACAAGGTAAAAACCCACCAGAACAAACAAATGAAGAGGAAATAGGCAGTCTACCTGAAAAAGAATTCAGAGTAATGATAGTAAAGATGATCCAAAATGTTGGAAATAGAATGGAGGAAATACAAGAAATGTTTAACAAGGACCTAGAAGAACTAAACAGCAAACAAACTGATGAACAACACAATAAATGAAATTAAAAATTCTCTAGAAAGAATCAATAGCAGAATAACTGAGGCAGAAGAACAGCTAACTGACCTGGAAGATAAAATAGTGGAAATAACTACTGCAGAACAGAATAAAGAAAAAAGTATGAAAAGGATTGAAGACAGTCTCAGAGACCTCTGGAACAACATTAAAGGCACCAACATTCGAATTATAGGGATCCCAGAAGAAGAAGAGAAAAAAAAAAAGGGACTGAGAAAATAGTTGAAGAGATTATAGTTGAAAACTTCCCTAATATGGGAAAGGAAATAGTGAATCAAGTCCAGGAAGCACAAAGAGTCCCATACAGGATAAATCCAAGGAGAAACATGCCAAGACACATATTAATCAAATGATCAAAAAATAAATACAAAGAAAAAATATTAAAAGCAGCAAGGGAAAAACAACCAATAATATACAAGGGAATACCCATAAGGTTAACAGCTGATCTTTCAGCAGAAACTCTGCAAGCCAGAAGGGAGTGGCAGGACATATTTAAAGTGATGAAAGGGAAAAACCTACAACCAAGATTACTTTACCCAGCAAGGATCTCATTCAGATTCCAAAGAAGAATTAAAACCTTTACTCAAACCAGCTTTACAACAAATACTAAAAGAACTTCTCTGGCAGGAAACACAAGAGAAGGAAAAGACCTACAATAACAAACCCAAACAAATATGAAAATGGTAATATGAACATACATATCTATAATTACCTTAAGTGTAAATGGATTAAATGCTCCAACCAAAAGACATAGACTGGCTGAATGGATACAAAAATGATACTCATATATATGCTGTCTACAAGAGACCCACTTCAGACCTAGGGACACATACAGACTGAAAGTGAGTGGATGGAAAAAGATATTCCATGCAAATGGAATTCAAAAGAAAGCTGAAGTAATTCTCATATCAGACAAAATAGACTTTAAAATAAAGACTATTGTAAGAGACAAAGAAGGACACTATGTACTAATCAAGGGATTGATCCAAGAAGAAGATAGAACAATTGTAAATATTTATGCACCCGATATAGGAGCACATCAATACATAAGGCAAATGCTAACAGCCATAAAAGGGGAAATCGACAGTAACACAATCATAGTAGGGGACTTTAACACCCCATTTTCACCAAAGGACAGATCATCCAAAATGAACATAAATAAGGAAACACAAGATTTCAATGATACATTAAGCAAGATGGACTTAATTGATATTTATAGGGCATTCCATCCAAAAACAACAGAATACACTTTCTTCTCAAGTGCTCATGGAACATTCTCCAGGATAGTTCATATCTTGGGTCACAAACCAAGCCTTGGTAAATATAAGAAAATTGAAATGGTATCAAGTATCATTTACGACGCCAACGCTATGAGACTAGATATCAATTACAGGAAAAAATCTGTAAAAAACACAAACACATGGAGGCTAAACAATACACTACTTAATAACCAAGAGGTCACTGCAGATATCAAAGAGGAAATAAAAAAATACCTAGAAACAAATGACAAGGAAAACACGACGACCCAAAACCTATGGGATGCATCAAAGCAGTTCTAAGAGGGAAGTTTTTAGCAATACAATCCTACCTCAAGAAACAAGAAACATCTCAAATAAACAACCTAACCTTACACCTAAAGCAATTACAGAAGGAAGGACAAAAAGACCCCAAAGTTAGCAGAAGGAAAGAAATCATAAAGATCAGATCAGAATTAATTAGAAAAAAGTGAAGAAAACAATGGCAAAGATCAATAAAACTAAAAGCTGGTTCTTTGAGAATACAAACAAAATTGACAAACCATTAGCTAGATTCATCAAGAAAAAAAGGGAGAAGACTCAAATCAATAGAATTAGAAATGAAAAAGGAGAAGTAACAATTGACATTGCAGAAATACAAAGGATCATGAGAGATTACTACAAGCAACTATATGCCACTAAAATGGACAACCTGGAAAAACTGGACAAATTCTTAGAAAAGCAAAGCTTCCAAGACTAAACCAGGAAGAAATAGAAAATATAAACAGACCAACCACAAGCATTGAAATTGAAACTGTGATTAAAAATCTTCCAACAAACAAAAGCCCAGGGCCAGATGGATTCACAGGTGAATTCTATCAAACATTTAGAGAAGAGAAAACACCCATCCTTCTCAAACTCTTCCAAAATATAGCAGAGGGAGGAACACTCCGAAACTCATTCTACGAAGCCACCATCACCCTGATACCAAAACCAGACAAAGATGTTACAAAAAATGAAAACTACAGGCCAATATCACTGATGAACACAGATGCAAAAATCCTTAACAAAATACTAGCAAACAGAATCCAGCAGCACATTAAAAGGATCATACACCGTGATCAAGTGGGGTTTATCCCAGGAATGCAAGGATTCTACAATATATGCAAATCAATCAATGTGATACACCATATCAACAAATTGAAGAATCAAAACCATATGATCATCTCAATAGATGCAGAGAAAGCTTTTGACAAAATTCAACACCCATTTATGATAAAAACCCTCCAGAAAGTAGGCATAGAGGGAACTTACCTCAACATAATAAAGGCTATATATGACAAACCCACAGCCAACATTGTTCTCAATGTTGAAAAACTGAAACCATTTTTACTAACATCAGGAACAAGACAAGCTTGCACACTCCCACCACTATTATTCAACATAGTTTTGGAAGTTTTAGCCACAGCAATCAGAGAAGAAAAGGAAATAAAATGAATCCAAATCAGAAAAGAAGAAGTAACACTGTTACTGTTTGCAGATGCCATGATGCTATACGTAGAGAATCCTAAAGATGCTACCAGAAAACTACTGGAGCTAATTAATGAATTTTGTAAAGTAGCAGGATACAAAATTAATGCACAGAAATCTCTTGCATTCCTACACACTAATGATGAAAAATCTGAAAGAGAAATTAAGGAAACACTCCCATTTACCATTGCAACAAAAAGAATAAAATACCTACAAATAAACCTACCTAAGGAGACTAAAGAACTGTATGCAGAAAACTATGACACTGATGAAAGAAATTAAAGATGACACAAACAGATGGAGAGATATACCATGTTCTTGGATTGGAAGAATCAACATTGTGAAAATGACAATACTACCCAAAGCAATCTACAGCTTCAATGCAATCCCTATCAAACTACCAATGGCATTTTTCACAGAACTAGAACAAAAAATTTCACAATTTGTATGGAAACACAAAAGACCCCAAATAGCCAAAGCAATCTTTAGAAAGAAAAATGGAGCTGGAGGAATCAGACTCCCTGACTTCATAGTATACTACAAAGCTACAGTAATCAAGACAGTATGGTACTGGCACAAAAACAGAAATATAGATCAATGGAACAGGATAGAAAGCCCACAGATAAACCCACGCACATATGGTCACCTTATTTTTGATAAAGGCAAGAATTTTATTGTTTTAAGGATTTTTTACATAAAGTGGTGTAATGTTCATTTTGAATAGGAAGTTATATGTCAAAGATACATATGTCAATTCCTAGAGCAACCATTAAAAGAAATAGTTCAGAGTTACAACTTAAAAGAGTAGGGCTTCCCTGGTGGCACAGTGGTTGAGAGTCTGCCTGCCGATGCAGGGGACTCGGGTTCGTGCCCCGGTCCGGGAGGATCCCACGTGCCGCGGAGCGGCTGGGCCCGTGAGCCATGGCTGCTGAGCCTGCGCTCCGCAGTGGGAGAGGCCACAACAGTGAGAGGCCCACGTACAGCAAAATAAATAAATAAAGGTTTAAAAAAAAAAAAGAGTAGAAAAATTAAAATAGGAAACTTAAAATAAGGTTTGATTAACCTAAAATCATCAGAAAAGGAGGGACAAAGGAACAAGGAACAAATGGGATAAAAAGAGATAGCAAGAAAGTATGTGTAAACCTACACATATGAATGATTGCACTAAATACAAATAGATGAAATGTATTAATCAAAAAACACAGATTGTCAAACTAAAGAAACAAGAAATACTGAACTGCATGCTATCTACAAAAGACACACTTTAAATATATATATATGTATATATATATATATATATGTATATGTATATATATATATATATATATATATACATATATATATACATATATATATATTTAAGTTAAAAGTTAAAGGATGGGAAAAGTTATTCCACAAAACCAGTCATCATAAAAAAGCTAGTGTGTCTATAGTAGTAATAGTCAATGTAGACTTCAAGTCAGGAAGAATTAACAGAGACATTTCATAATTAGGAAAAGTATCTATTAATCTAGAAGGCATAATACCAAATGGATTTATATATAATAAAATTTCAAAAGACATGAATTACTCACTGACAGAACTGAAAAAAGAAACAGAATAATCCAGAATCATAATCTAAGGTTTTAACCACTCTAATTGGTATAAGTGAAAAAAATTCAGTATGAATGAACTTGACTTGATACCAAACCCTAACAAGGACATTTCAAGAAACTATAGACCAACACTCCTCATGAACATAAACATAAAAATCTTTAAAAAATATTAGTAAATCAAATCCAGTAAATGTTAAAAAAAGCTAATAAGTCATAACTGTGATGATGTTTATTCCAGGATGCAAGGCTGTTTTAACAGCTGAATGCCAATGTATTTCATTGCATTAGCAGAATTACCAGAATAATGGAGAAAAATCATGGGATTATTTCAACAGATGCCATAAAAAACCTGAATCAAATCCAACACTATTTCATGATAAAATAATGATGCACTAAAATTAGAAAATTGCTGTAATAGTTTTGTTCTTCTTCTTCTTCTTTTTAATGGGCATAAAAAAGTTACCTAAGTATGTTCAGAGTCTTTAAGGAAAGCTTCCAGAGGAGACTAATTTTGAGTTTAATCTCAAATAACAGATTAGTTTAGAGAAAGAAGAACATGCAGGCAAAGGCCTGCAGGTTTGAGTAACTGTGATATATTCCAGGAATCAATGATTAGTTAAAAATTGCTCAAGCATCAGTGAGAAAAGTTGAGAAATAGAAAAGAAACTAAGAGATGGAAGAGACTAATCTTGATGTTTCTTGCTTGTCATATATAAGGCTCACGTGAGAAATGCAATTATGTTTTACTTTAGGAAATACGGAGCTATGAAGAATTTTGAGAGAAGGAGGACCAAGACCAGCTGTGAATATGAGAGAGCACTCAGCAATCGGTAAGCAGAGTGAATGGAGGATGTGAGCCTAGACTCAGGGAGGCTTAGACAAGGGCAGTTGACATAATCCAGGTGAGACACTGAGAAAAGGGATAGAGAGAAGACCAAAAAAGGTATTTAAGGGATAAAATTTATTGGACTCATCACATTAATTGAATGTACTGTGGAAGGAGAATCTAAGACATCTCCCAGATTCTAATCTTCAATCCGGAGGTAGGTGCCAACATAAACAATATGGTTTTAAACAGATTCATAAGTAATACACACTCAGATCTGTCCTAAGGACAGTATTCTCAGCAACCGACATATATTAAATCTCAGAATTTGTATAATAGATATTTATATATAATATAGTTAATATAATATCTATTAATATATTAATTCTCAGACATCTGATTATTTAGGTTCTTTCACTAGCCTGACTTTTCAGATCAGTAAAAAAAAAAAAAGCTTAAAGATGTTAAATGACTAAGGTTAAGTAAGGAAGGGTAGCAAAGATCTGTTTGGACACACTGAGTTTGAGGTACCAATAGGATATCTGAATTGAAAGAGATAGTAGTTATCGATCTAAGAGACCACAGAGTAAGAAGACACAGAGTAAGAACTGAAGACGTACACAAGACGTGAGAATTCTAATTCTTACATAAGTGAATCGGGGGTAGCAACAGAGCAGTAAGAGGCAAGCAAAGGAAGTTGAATCATGGAAACCAAGCAAACAGGAAGTTTTGAGAAGTAAGAAATGATGAACAGGGTCAAATTCTAGAGATAGGTGCCTATGGGAACTAGCAACAAGGAATCACTGGTAACATTGAGGTATATTTTAGCAAAATTATGAAGTTAAATAAAAGCACATAGCTGCTTCTGAAACAATCATTAAGTTAACATTAGTTTAGAGACTGTTTCTTGGCCAGTGGGTATCTATGTGACTCGGCCGAGTTATTATGTTAGAAGAGCCTAATAAATATTCAATGTGACATAATGAAAGGCCCTGAGAACTGCCGCAGTGTAATGGAAAAGACTCTTTCCAAGAGTCAAGGGACCAAGGGTCTGCTCAGGGAACTGCTATGACTCAAAAGGACGGCAAAGACAATGACTTGTGTCAGAAATAGAATCCCATGGGACTCTTTCAGGTAATTTGGATTAAAGAAAGGAATCTTTTACTCATAAAAGAATAAGAGAAATAAGACACCATCTCACTGCTCTTGGTTGCGAGTCAAAGTGTGCTAGGCACTGGATACTTTGTGTTTTTATAAAGCTCTAAGCTGCTCTTCTGAACCCCTTGCTCCACAAAGCACTCCTCTAAGGACAGCAGCATCAGCATCACCTGGGAGCTTGTTAGAAATGCAGACTGTCAAGTCCCACCCCAGACCTTCTGAACTAGAATACTCATTCTAACAAGGTCAAGATCCCCAGGTGATATTGAAAATTTGAAAACACTTCTTCTAAACCATAATTTCTTTAGGAATAAAAAACTTAAATATTTGATTACTATTTGATTACTTATTTAATTTATTTATGGTCCAATTTCTTCCAATAATTTTAAGGTACCTTTTAAAATATATACATTCTAGGGCCTCCCTGGTGGCGCAGTGGTTGAGAGTCCGCCTGCCGATGCAGGGGATACGGGTTCGTGCCCCGATCTGGGAGGATCCCATATGCCGCGGAGCGGCTGGGCCTGTGAGCCATGGCCGCTGGGCCTGCGCATCCGGAGCCTGTGCTCCGCAACGGGAGAGGCCACAACAGTGAGAGGCCCGCATACCGCAAAAAGAAAAAAATAATAATAATAAAAAAAATAAAAAATAAATAAAATATATACATTCTAGAAAGATGAAATAATAAAAGTAAAGAAAAAGGCAAAGGGAAAATAAGAGTAGGGAAAGATAATAGCCATCATGGATTAAAGGCTTTGCTCTGTGCTAAAAGCTTCCTCTTTTATCCTCTCAACAACATTAGAAAAGAGTCAATATTATTTCAGTTTTACAGGTGAGTAAAACATAAGTTAAAGAATCTAGGTAACTTGCCCAAGATCACAAAGTGTTAGAAGCAGAGTTTGTAAGTCAACTATATTTCAATTAAAAAAAATAGAATTTGAACCTAGACTAGTTAAAACCAAATTAGGTCTGTGCTCTTAATCACAAAGTTGAATAGAGAGGTTAAAATACAAAATGCCCATGATGTACTCTTTTATACTTACTAATAATTTACCAACATTTGGTTCTATACTTTCTAGAAGCTGATGTGGAGAGAGAATACAAGAACCACATCCGTATTTAATTCTCTGCCCATCACAATGCTATTTGTGCAGTAGAGGAGAGAGCTATCACTACTTTTTTGAGGAGCTATACATCCTTGTAAAAATGTGAATTATGTAAAATCTCTAGATTACATTTTCCACTTTGCAGGAATTCTTGAATATACTTAGTGACAGTCTAAAAATGAATGACTTGAGGGCAAGTCATTCATTGACATTGAGGGCAAGACAAAGAGATCAAAATGGTTCCTTCATGCCAAATAAAATTTCTAAAAGCAAAATTACAAATAATTTTACCCCCCAAAATATATGCATATGGAAATAGATAGATGTAGATGTAGATACATAACTCCTGCAAAGATATTAGAAATCCTTGTCCTTAGTATAGGTACCAAAGTGGATGGAGCTGCCTGACTTCAGAGCTCCTAGTTTTCTCCTCTGTCTGTAGTTTAGGGCCTATGCTAGGTTAGGATGGAACAGGAAAGATGAAAGAGCCTGAAGGTTATCCTCTCTACACACCCACCACGAACCCATGAGTGATTTAAAATCCCTTCCTACACAGTTCCCACACTGCTAGGAAGTGTCCAGATGGGTACTAAGACACCTGAAGGTAAAGATGTGATGTATGTTTTCTTGGTTTAGCTTGCAAAGTCTGGGTTATTAATGCCTGGTTCCATACTAGGAACAAAGCACTAGAATAATGAAACAATTGCCCAGGAAGCCATTTGGATTGAAGTTAGCCTCTCCTTCAAGAACGGAAGAGCTGAAACTTGCCAGCTTTGATTTGCACGCCTTTCAGCTACTATTTCCAGCCAATTCAGTTCATACAGCTCCAGCTTTCATTTAGAGCTGAGCTCATTGACTAAAAAAATAAAGAAGAATGGAAAAAAAAAAACAAGAAAAGAAATCAAGGAAAGGCTTAATTGATTATGCAGAGTGTTGCTTTGGGAAAGAGGAAAATCTTGTTAGAAGCCTAGCAAACTCACTTCATTAGGGACCTAGTGACATCTTCCAAAACCAGAACATTACATCAGGTTAGTTTAAAACATCAAGTGACATTGTAGTTTGGTAGAGATACCTCACCCCCATTCATTCTTTGCATTCTTCATCATATTTTATCAACGGTGAAAAGTCTGCTACTAAAAAACATGCTGAAAGAGATGTAACACTGGAAACTAGAAACATTAAAATCAGGCGTTGTGATTCTGCTCACTCGCCTTGTCCTCTAAAAGCCCACTTTCTGTTTCTGCTTACATGGTTATTTTCACCTCGTTTCCACATCCTCTTCTCTCATACACAGAGTTCCTTCCACTCATTCTTCTTTCATCTAATGATTCACTGAATGCACTGTTGGTAAAGGAATGTGGACATGAGTATCACATCTCATGATGGTTCGTGAGAATCAATTGCTTCTTGTTCCTTCAGAGATCCTGTGAAGTCCTTCTGCATTGTTTCCATGTCAAAAAAGGAGGTTGTTGATTTTTTTTTCCTTTTTTTGGAAGCATCAAATGTCCCACTTACTGAACTCCATCCTTTCTAGAAATAATTAGCCTGAGGGCTAAAACTACCATTGAAATTTATAAAAGAGTGACAAAGAAATCAAAATGGTTCCTTCATGCCAAATAAAACTTATTTAGTTGTGTGAGAAGGTGGCTAATAATAGTGATCTTAGGGCCATAGAGTATCTGGGTTTCAGGAAATTTTGACACATTCTGAAAACATATCTCTTGAGTAAGACAGCGAAGTTCCAGTCAGGCAATAACTCTGTGAGGTGGGTACACTGTGATATAACTACCCATTCCACCAGAGAGTGCTTATATTGAAAGGGAAAAAAATCTAAAATCAGTAATTTAATCTTCCATCTCAAAAATCTAGGAAAAAATTCAAATCCAAATTAAATACAGGTAGGGACTTCCCTGGTGGCACAGTGGGTAAGAATCCACCTGCCAATGCAGGGGACATGGGTTTGATCCCTGGTCCAGGATGATCCCACATGCCGCAGAGCAACTAGGCCCGTGCATGGCACTGCTGAGCCTGTGCTCTAGAGCCCGCAAGCCACAACTACTGAAGCCTGCGTGCCACAACTGTTGAAGACCAAGCACACCTAGAGCCCACGCTCCGCAACAAGAGAAGCCACCGCAGTGAGAAGCCCATGCACCGCAATGAAGAGTAGGTACCACTCGCCGCAACTAGAGAAAGCCCACGCGCAGCAACGAAGACCCAATGCAGCCAAAAATAAATAAATAAATAAATAAATTTATAAATTAAATACAGGTAAGAAATAATCAGGATCAGAATAGAAACTGACAAATAGAAAAGAGAAAAATAATAGAGGAAGTCAACGAGATGTCCACAAGAAATTCACAGAAGTTTCTCTCTTTAACTCTGTTCTGTAAAAATCTGTGCAAATACTTGGAATGAAAACATGAACAGGATTGCAGTTAATGTGCAGGCCACTTGAAACTGGGGGAACTATCAAATTATACTGATGGTAAATTCAAGATTAATTCTATTCTTTTTTTTTTTTTTTTCTTTTTGCGGTATGTGGGCCTCTCACTGCTGTGGCCTCTCCCGCTGCGGAGCACAGGCTCCGGATGCGCAGGCCCAGCGGCCATGGCTCACGGGCCCAGCCGCTCCGCGGCATATGGGATCCTCCCAGACCGGGGCACGAACCCGTATCCCCTGCATCGGCAGGCGGACTCTCAACCACTTGCGCCACCAGGGAGGCCCTAATTCTATTCTTAATGGACTACAATGTTGACTTGAAATAAATGAATTAAAAATTAATAATGATAACTGGAAAGTCCTGCATTTGAATGTATTTAAATCAATAACTTAAGCAAACAGCAATAACTTGCTTCACAGTGCTTCACAGGATACAGTGAAGTGTTTATTGGACCACAAGCTTAATATATACAAATGGTAAATATGGGTGGAAAAATGAAGCTAATGAGCAATCAGTACATTCTATTTTTAAGAAGCTCAAACAGAAAATTCTTCTTTATATGAGCTGAAATCTCTCCACCATAAATTTCATTTAATTTTTCTCAGAGGTAAATGAGGTGAATTCCTGGCAACTCTTACATAGACAATAGGATACAAAATTAACTCTGATTATAATATGTCTAACATGACGATGACATCAGGGAACAACACTCATAGGTTAGAGATTATTACCTTGCAGCTGCAAATTTTAACTAGATTTAAAGTAGTTGCTAACCTAGATCATATTATTTCTTTTAAACCATAAAATAGTATCTTGTTCTACTAGCAAATAAATCCAGAAATTTTATATATCTATAAAACTGTGTTCTATACATCTTTCAATCTCCATACTTAGTAACTACCTAGGTACTCAGCAAATATTTACTGAATGAATAAATGAATAATGTTTAAAAGACTGACCAGCCCAACCCAATGAAACAGCATCACATGGTTGATGCCCTTAGGATACTGATCATTATCTTTTGAATTTCATATATAATTCTACAGGTTTGGCTATTTCGTTTTCAGGTCCGTAGTAAATTAGAAGGAAGAAAATAAATGCTATCACCAAGTACATCAGTATCCGCATAAAGATAAAAGAAAATATGGGAAAATTATTTTTAAAAACTCATATGCACATATGAGTCATTTAGGATAGAGTCAAATAGCCCCCAACAACTCAATTTTCCCTGATTGGAGCACCCAGATGTCACAGTATTGATACCTGCAAGACAGCTAATATCATCAATGTACACCGATGTTTCTTATATGTGATCAGCAACATAGAAAAGTATGCACAGTAGCTTTACAAGGCTACATCTGCAAAGCTAATGAGCTGAAAGAATTAGTACATAAAGGCATAAACTCTCAGCTCTCTAAAAAACACTCTAAACTCCACTATTCATAGTTAGTTGCTTCCTATGGGAGGCTGACAGCCTCAGTCTCATCACAGTTTTAGAAAACCCCCATAGCAACTTAAGTTTCTAGCTTCCAGCGATTCTTATTTTCACCTCAATTATCATAACACATCAGAGCTGTAGAATGAGGACATTAACTCCAATTTATGGACATGTAAACCAAATGAACACAAAAGAAAGTGAATCAGGAGAAACTGAGACCAGTCTACTCTTTAAAGGTAAAGATGTTGTTTTCCACTCAATCATTCACTTAGACTGAATAACTTGATGGTGTGAATGTGTACAACACACCAGGCACCAGGTCAAGTGATGCAAATGTAGAGGTAAGGCAACTCTCTTCAGAAAACAGACACATAAACAAATTTGGAGGAGTATTTTCAGAATGAGTTAAAAATTGAAAGGTCTGATATGTTTAAAATACTATATATATATGGTATTAAATTTTTTCCTTTAAAGTGCTTTTCATTTTTAATCACTAATTAGACTAAATAACTACTAACTACTTTTCAACCCCAAAATGGTGTGATTCTATCTTGTTCAATTCTGCAAAACCACTGTGGGATAAACAATGGCAGGCACTGTTAATCTGCAGTTAATAGACTATGAGATTGAAGATTTAATAGATTGCATAACTTACCTCAAACCACACAGCTAGTTAGTAGTGAAGCCAGATAAGAAGTTAACTTGATTTGAATCCTAATTAATTATTCAATATACTATATAATATGTCTCTTCCATGTTTTATGACAGGAAATCATCAGCTATCCCATCTCATAGCTTGAAATCTCATTCTAGTCATATGTTTACAAAGGAGCATACTGAATAAACAAGACTTGTTCCCCATATGGTATAATAGCTGCTGTTCTGCTAGTAAAGTCTTTCTCTCTCCTCTCTTGACATTCCACAGTCACAATTTGTGAATGAATTCACTGTTAATCTCTACTTGCAGTGCTTCTTTTAAATAAATGCTGTTTCCAGAGGACTTATAAAAAGGAATTTATGAATTACCAAATGTACAGCTTGTCAGCTATTTTTGGGTCGACATGGAGTTTCTTTCTGTTTAGGGTGTGATCTAAGTACAAACAAAATGTACCTTTTTTCAGAGAATTTTAGAAAGAGGAGTGACCTTAAATTGATCTTTCAGCTCCTAATCCATCAACTAGAATTTATGTAGTGTTGTTATGTACAAGACTCTGTGGACATAAATAAATAAGTAAGTAAGTAAGTAACATGTGACCCTTATCCATAAAGAAAGTAAACTAAAATCTGAAGGTTTTCATGAAAATGTAAACATAGCTCCTTTGCTCAATATGACAAAGTGTCCCACGGAATTAAAAGCCTTATGCTGTATATGCTTCTCAAAATGCTTACAATGTGGTCCATTCTGAAGCCAGGGAGACCTATTTACTAGATGATTTCTTTTCTTTAATACATTTTTCCAAATTATAAAAGGTGCATATGATAATTATTATCACCTGTGGACTCTCCCCACAGAAGACCAAACAGAAAAATCTATTAACTAAGCAAAGCTAATTTTAAACCTACTACAGTAAGGAAGATATAACCTTGACCACATCTCACTGTCTCAGAAGGAGTGGATTCGGGAGGATATTTATAGATTTGGGGGATCTGGTCTCAAGTAGTTGAAGTCGAATCTTTGAAGGCAATGGATTGACTAGGACTGAATAAAGTTCATAAGGTAAAGGTTTAGTGAAGCAAAGGTCATAAAGTGAATCTTGATAAGTGAACTGTTGTTTAATATGCAAACTCTTTAACCAGGTAAGAAATCTATTGCTGGGGCTTCCCTGGTGGCGCAGTGGTTGAGAGTCCGCCTGCAGATGCAGGGGACATGTGTTCACGCCCCGGTCCGGGAGGATCCCGTGTGCCGTGGAGTGGCTGGGCCCGTGAGCCATGGCCGCTGAGCCTGCGCGTCCGGAGCCTGTGCTCCGCAGCGGGAGAGGCCACAGCAGTGAGAGGACCGCGTACCGCAAAAAAAAAAAAAAAAAAAAAAAAAAGAAAGAAAAAAATAAATCTATTGCTCTAATGGGAGAAAAATTTGCCCAGAAAAGTAAACTATGTATTTGGATATACTGGCTTTCAGGAATTTTATGAAGCATCAAAGTTATGACTTGGTTTTATAGCCCTATCTTCCTGGTGAAATATTTCCCAGAAATACGGGAGTTAATCAGAAGCTCTGCCTGGCTTCGTTCTCAGTGTTGCTCCTCACTTCCCAGTTCACTTATATGTGAAGTATGATTTGTGATTATTTTTTATACTTCAGAGGTTATTTGACCACATTCTAGGGGCCTCCAATGAAAATCAGTATATTTAATTTGGTGTGGTGACCTAAAAATCAGGAATAAATATTTGCAGAGATGGAAAGAAACATTTATTTGAGGAAAACAAAATTTTCATTTGCAATTTGGAAAATTTAGATGTATCATCTCTCAAAAAAGCTAAAAATGCATATAAATTTATTTATTTTATTTATTTATTTTTGGCTGCATTTGGGTCTTCATTGCTGCACGTGGGCTCTCTCTAGTTTCAGCGAGCGGGGGCTACTCTTCATTGCGGTGCGCGGGCTTCTCATTGCGGTGGCTTCTCTTGTTGCAGAGCCCGGGCTCTAGGCGCACGGGCTTCAGTAGTGGTGGCACACGGACTCAGTAGTTGTGGCTCGCAGGCTCTAGAGCGCAGGTTCAGTAGTTGTGGCGCACGGGCTCAGTTGCTCTGCGGCACGTGGGATCTTCCCAGACCAGGGCTTGAACCTGTGTCCCCTGTGTTGGCAGGCGGATTCTTAACCACTGTGCCACCAAGGAAGCCCCAAAATGCATACAATGTATTCATTAATACTGATATTATTACAGGATATCATTTTCAGTAACAGCACAAAAACAGCAGAATCAGCCCTTCTGCTGGTGGATTTAATTTAAAAGAAAAGAAAATAATATAAATCTGCACTTTCTTTTGCTTTCCTCCCCACTGAAACAAGATGAGATGACTATTTATTTTGCACTTAAATGCAGGTGCTATACTAAAGCTTTGTATACACATATTCTTACTTAATAGTCACAATGATCTTGCAAAACAGGTAGTATCATCACCATTTTACAGGTAGAAAAAACAGAATCAAAGAGGTTAAGCATCTTGCCCAATTCATATAGGTCTTGGTAGAGAAACATGAACTTTGTATATCAGATTTCTAGGCCTGTTCTCGTAGGACTGGTAAGAGTAGGTTAACATGACTGTCATTGTGAAATTAGAACCTCAGTAATGAAATGGGATCTCCTAGCTTTCTATCAATAGAACTCAGATCTACTAATGACTTCCACACTGGAGGGTCTGTTTTTACAGAAAGAACAGTCCTCTGAATCATTGGAAAAGAAGAACCTCGGCTTTCGGGGGTATGGCAAGCAGAATTCTAAGATGTCCCCAAGATTCCCGGGCCCTGCTGTAACATACCTTCTCCTAATTACTCAAGCAAACACTAAGTGTTGCTGTAAAGGGATTTCACATATGCAGTTAGATCCCAAATCAATGACCTCAACATAGGGAGATTATCTGAGTGGGCCTGACCTAATCACCTGAGGACACTAAATTAGGATCATGCAGTCAGAGACAGGGGACATGCGAGGGGGATTTGGCACAAGGAACATTCTCCTGCTGGCTTTGAGATGGACAGGTCACCTGGCAAGGAGAGTGGATGGCATCTAGGAAGCCAGTGGCCTCCAGCTGAGAGCCAGCAAGGAAACAGGACCTTCAGTCCTACAACTACAAGGAACTGAAAATGACTAATAACCTGATTGAGCATGGAAGCAAATTCTTCCTCAAATCCTCCAGAAAGAAACACAGCCCAGCCAACCCTTGATTTCAGTCTCAAGACCCTGAGCAGAGAACCCAACCACCATGCCCAAACTTCTAACCTACAGAACTGTGAGCCAGTAAATAGGTGTTGTTTTAAGTTTACAGTACTTTGTTACATGGCAACAGAAAACAAAAACAAGGGGCTAAACACTTTCATAAAACAAGTGCTAACCTTTGATTAGGACTTCAATGGATACTTCAGTTGGCTTGAAAATGAGCTTATCTATTAATAGTCTAATCAATTTTCTACAAACTCATAAGTAAATTGCAGGACCTTCAAATTCCTCTGGTCCTCTAATCATGTGGACTTATAAATAATAATAATAATAGTAATAACAAGTAAATACTGCTTTAGGGTTCAATGTACTTCCACATTCATTATATCATTTGAGCCTAACCCAGTGGAGTATACAAATGGTAATTATTAGTATCCTTTCTTACAGTACAAGAACTGAATATGTAGAAAAGTTAAGTTACCAACTGAAGGTTAATCACAAAAATTTGGGGGTGCAAAGGGGTGGCCAAAAGGTGACAAAGTCTTCTGATTTCGCTCAAAACAACTTTTTTTCTCTGGGCTGACTTAAAATATTTTGGCAAAACAACAGAGTTATGTCCCCCTCTCCAACTCTCTTCCTATTTCAAGAAATAAAAGAATAATAATTTTATATTTGAAATAATTGCTTTGCTTCCCACATCAGATTTTCCTATTCTTCACACAATGTGAGCCTTTAAAACATTTATTTTTATGTTTTTAAAAACACTTTAAAAACATGCAAACTGATTTTGTAAAAACTTGAACTAAGCTGCAAAATACCATGCATGATAACGGAAAATTGTCAATACTCAATATGGATTCACTAACTACATCTATAAAATGGAATTCTATGTAGCCATTCAAATGTGATCTATCGCTATGCACATGAAAAGTTGTAATATATATTTATTTACCTTAGAAGTGGCTGATTCCATTTATACAATCCCATTTAATAAAAAAAATATATACATATACACACACACATATAATATACCAAATTTTTCACTGAGGTCTTGTGGTATGTAAGACATTTTAACTTGCTTTTAATGCTTTCTAAATTTTCTGCAGTCCTTATAAATACTGTATATTATAGTGTATTTTTGCCATCCAAAAAATACACTAAAGTCATTTTCATTTTACAAAATAATTTGATCCACACTCTCAGCCTAGTCATATCAAAGCAACGTAGTTACTATTAAATATCCAGAGTCTATATGAAGGTTGAGAATTAAATATGGAGCGAGGCTCTCATCTTTAAGAGCTTACGCCTCGTTCCCATTAGTGTAGCTGGGCACGCACCTCTACTTCACAGGCTCAGCATCTATAGCTTCATGACCAATGCCTACAAATCCCTGACTGTTCCTGACCACCAGTTTGGGCTTAAGTCACAAGTGCCAATTAACGCTTCCAATAGCATCCTAAACCTGGCCAGGTACTCTGAGCAAACAAACAGGCCTTGACTCTTCTTCAAGGCTCCAACTAAAGTAAGTTGAAGGGAATTTGCTTCCTTCACTTTCTCTTTCATGGGCTGTGAAAATGTCAGACTCTTTAAATGGAGCTTCCAATCAGAGTTGCTGAAACCTATAAATTTCCAGACAAAGGCAGTGGATAAAAATGACTGTGAGTTCTTTTGACAAACTTGAAAAGTAGGTGTAACTTGGCCAGGGTTTCAACCGCCCACTCTTATTGGGATTACATCCTTTGCCTTCCTCCTCTAGAGACCTAATGTCATTCACTCCCTGTGTCCCTTTGTGTCTAAGGAATAAAACTAGGATTCTAATAAAGCATGAGGACCCTTGGATCTTTGGCTGGCTCTGAACCAAAGAAAAGGCACATGAATTTTGTAGTTTTCCACTGCCACCACTGGAAAATATTCCATGTAGGGTCAAGTGGGTAACTTTTGGCAGGGTCATCTTCAAAAAGCGAAAAATAAATAACCAAAACGTGGAATAAAACAATATTTTGACAATTAAAAAGAAAAAAACTGAATCCTTAGTCCTAACACCCTAGCAAAATTGTTTTAATTTTTAATTACCTTTAATACTTTCCTCACCTTCATATTTATTTTTACATAGTCACTTATGATACTCACAATTTTGGTTGTTATTCTCAAAATTTAACAAGTCATAGGCTTTTTTTAAATAGTTCTTTGTTATGTCTTAACTTCTATTTTTAATGGCTGCATAATTCCTACCAAGTAGATGTGCCACAGTTTGTTTTTTCTCTTTTTGCCAATTCCCAAAAATGAAGATTCATACCTAAATGTTAGGCAAAAATATGCAAGTAGCAAAGCCCCATCCTGCAGCCCACTTGCCTCAGACTAGCTCTTCCACATGTCATCCTCTGGGGAACTTTCCTTTTCTGGAGCTATTCCTGGTTCTATAAACGGGTTAACGTAAACTGGGTCTCGTGAGGAGCTCAACAACAGAGTTTGTTTAGGCCGTTTTTGCTTCACACCCAAGTCAAAAGATAAGAGAGAAAAAGAAGAATCCATAAATAGATGGCGAGGAACCAGCTCCTACTTTCTGACTCATGGGACTAGAAATAAGTAATTGAAACTGGTTTGTGCTGATATGGGACAGGCATTTTTTCATCTCCCAAGCAGTATAACTACTTACTGGGGAAAAAGCAAAATGCCAGCAGACCTAAATACCTTTACAAGCCATGCTTCATACAATTGATAAAGTTTATGGGCCAGCATACTAGAAATGCTAGTAATTAAGGGTGGAATTAGTTGTGTGGGGTGCTGAGGGAAGATAGAAATACGTTATCTTGGGAAGTGGAGCTTTGCATGATTCTACAATGCACAGCACCATGAAGGCGGCAACTGACGTCCTGACCTTACTTTTTCTACTGAATGATTTATTATAGAAATAGAGATCATGTTAAGAAAGGGAAAACAGTGAATCTTAAATGTTATTTTTATTAGATGCGATAACAGTATTGTGGCTATAATTTTTAAAGAGCTTTAATCTTGGCATTTCAGATGAAATAATAAAATGTCTAGGATGTGCTTTAAAATACTTAAGGAAAAGAGAAGTTTTGGCATACCACCCAAGGAAAAAGAGTTCACAGAGCATTGCAAGTATATCTCAATTCTGTTCTTATGTATGTACTCAGTTTTGTCGCTTTTTGTTTCCTTTTATTTTATTTCCTAGAAAGAAATAATACTCATATTTAGTCCAGTTTTGGGTATGTAAAGTCTTCCACATTTTAGGATTTATCTGCAAACTGATTTTTTTTTTTTTTTTGTCGTTGTTGTTGTTACTTTTTTATAGCTTAGCCAAAGGGAGTTCTTCCTTCCAGCCGTAGTTTGAGTGCTGACTATGGCCGCTTAAGTCTTAAAGTGGGCTGCTGATGGCCAATAAGGTGTCCTGGTACAAAATTTAACAATGCTTCTCTCCCTGCAGCTGAACGCAAGCCCCCAGCAGGGCACAATTGGTGTGCATTTTACTACTCACTCTCCCCCTGGGACGGGCACCCCTGTGCAGGGCACAATTTTGCATTATGTTGAATTACGTGCAACAGTCTTGGTCCTGAACATTTATGTTCTTTTTGTAAAAAATTTTAATCTCTGACTTCTTTGCTTGACAGTCAAGTATCTAGTCAGAAGCCAAATGAGGATCACTTGCTCCCCACCAGGACATCTCTTGCACCACCAAGAGAGTTTGGCCGGTTGGTAAGTTTCTCTGCCATCTGCCCCAGTCTCCAGAAAACAGGCCAAGCTGCAGTTACTGAAAAGCCCATTTTCTATTGTGTCGTTAATTTCTCCTTGGTGTTTCTAGTTATGTGTCCTTGTGGTATTTGTACACCTTGGGGAGGGTGAGGAGGCAAATAAAAATGTATCCCATTTCCATTCGCCAAACTGCTTGGATTGCTCATGAAGGTAATAGTAATTGTTTTGGTCAAGTAGGGGTAGGATTAGATGTGAATGTCATATATCTTGGCTATTGTTTCCTCTATTATAAGGCAATTCATAATTCTAAATTGGAACTCATGCTTCCAGAGAGTTTGGCAAACAAAAAACAGAAATAAATTAACTTTCTGTAGGTCATACATCTGGTGATTGATGTTGGTGACTGAGTCAGTGGTATATCCCAGCAATCTATACCTATCCTGTCTGATACAATAGCCACTAGCCATGCACGGCTACTGAGCACACAAAATGTGAATGGTCTGAATTGAGATGTGCAATAAATGTATAATATACATCAGACTTTGAAGACTTAGTATGAACAAAATGGAATGTAAAAATATCTCAAATATAGTTTTCTCATTCATTCTATCAGTAATTCATTTATTCAAGAGTTGGGCAAGTGGACTAGTCATTAAAAATAGAGCAATGAATAAGACAAGCTCAGTCCTGGCCCTCATGGAGCTTAAAGTCTAGTAGATGTTATTTAAAACTGTCTTCCTTTATTGGTTGGCCTTTTGCATGAATACTCTGACTGTACTTCTGATATTCTCAAAACAGACATGACTGTAGTGCTGCTGCAATGTCAAGGACAGGGATATGTGCTAAGGGAACATCTCAACTGCCAACTGGCAAAGGTGCCATTTCTCAATGCTCTAGAGCCTCACTGTTCAATAAAATAGCCACTCATCCCAGATGAATGTTTGAAATGTGACTAGTCTGAATTACAATGGGCTGCTAAGTGTAAAATACACACTGAATTTCAAAAACAGTATGAAAAAATGAATAAAAACTATCTCATTCATATTTTATATTGAGTATATGGTAAAATGGTAATATTTTGTATATAGGTTTAATAAAATGTATTATTAAAATTAATTTCACCTTTTTCTCTTAACTTTTTAATGTGGTTACAAGAAAAATTAAGATTACATATTGGCTCTCATATTATTTGTATTGGCCAGCACTTCTCTGTACTGCTGTTTTCCATTCCACCAGTGCAAATATCCACACCAGATGCCCTGCAGAAACCTGTGGAACAGATGATGGAGGAACTTGAACCAAACTAGGGCACTAATAAGCTGCCTCAGCTTCTTTCTCTTTTCTTTTCTGTTTGAGGATAACTTGTACCTTGAGTGATTAGTGGACACAATTCAAATGTCTAAGCAGCGTGATGCAATGGAAGGGCAGTAGCTGTTAATCAGAAAACCTTATTTCTGCTGGTCTCAGAGTTCTTATTCACTTAATGAAAAATCAAGAGTAAATCATGAGATGTTGCAGAATCTCCATCTCTTTAGGTATAAACTTAAAAATAATCTGTTCTCAACAAATACTTAGAAAAGCACAACCTTCCAAGACTGAACCAGGAAGAAATAGAAAATATAAACAGACCAGTCACAAGCACTGAAATTGAGACTGTGATTAAAAATCTTTCAACAAACAAAAGCCCAGGACCTTCACAGGCGAATTCTATCAAACATTTAGAGAAGAGCTAACACCTATCCTTCTCAAACTCTTCCAAAATACAGCAGAGGGAGGAACATTCCCAAACTCATTCTACGAGGCCACAATCACCCTGATACCAAAACCAGACAAAGATGTCACAAAGAAGAAAACTACAGGCCAGTATCACTGATGAACATAGATACAAAAATCCTCAACAAAATACTAGCAAACAGAATCCAACAGCACATTAAAAGGATCATACACCATGATCAAGTGGGGTTTATTCCAGGAATGCAAGGATTCTTCAATATAGGCAAATCAATCAATATGATACACCATATTAACAAATTGAAGGATCAAAACCATATGATCATCTCAATAGATGCAGAAAAAGCTTTTGACAAAATTCAACACCCATTTATGATAAAAACCCTCCAGAAAGTAGGCATAGAGGGAACTTACCTCAGCATAATAAAGGCCATATATGACAAACCCACAGCCAACATCGTTCTCAATGATGAAAAGCTGAAACCATTTCCTTTAAGATCAGGAACAAGACAAGATTGCCCACTCTCCCCACTATTACTCAATATAGTTTTGCAAGTTTTAGCCACAGCAATCAGAGAAGAAAAAGAAATAAAAGGAAGCCAAATGGGAAAAGAAGAAGTAAAGCTGTCACTGTTTGCAGATGACATGATACTATACATAGAGAATCCTAAAGATGCTACCAGAAAACTACTAGGGCTAATCAATGAATTTGGTAAAGTAGCAAGATACAAAAGTAATGCACAGAAATCTCTTGCATTCCTATACACTAATGATGAAAAATCTGAAAGAGAAATTAAGGAAACACTCCCATTTACCATTGCAACAAAATATCTAGGAATAAACCTACCTAAGAAGACTAAAGACCTGTATGCAGAGAACTATAAGACACTGATGAAAGAAATTAAAGATGATACAAACAGATGGAGAGATATACCATGTTCTTGGATTGGAAGAATCAACATTGTGAAAATGACTATACTACCCAAAGCAATCTACAGATTCAGTGCAATCCCTATCAAACTATCAATGGCATTTTTCACAGAACGAGAGCAAAAAATTTCACAATTTGTATGGAAACAAAAAAGATCCTGAATAGCCAAAGCAATCTTGAGGAAGAAAAACGGAGCTGGAGGAATCAGGCTTCCAGACTTCAGACTATACTACAAAGTTACAGTAATCAAAACAGTATGGTACAGGCACAAAAACAGAAAGATAGATCAATAGAACAGGATAGAAAGCTCAGCGATAAACCCACACACATATGGTCACCTTATTTTGATAAAGGAGGCAAGAGTATACAATGGAGAAAGGACAGCCTCTTCAATAAGTGGTGCTGAGAAAACTGTACAGCTACATGTAAAAGAATGAAATTAGAACACTCCCTAACACCATAAACAAAAATAAACTCAAAATGGATTAATGACCTAAATGTAAGGTCAAACACTATCAAACTCTTAGAGGAAAACATAGGCAGAACCCTCTATGACATAAATCACAGCAAGATCCTTTTTGACCCACCTCCTAGAGAAATGGAAATAAAAACAAAATTAAACAAATGGGCCCTAATGAAACTTGAAAGCTTTTGCACAGCAAAGGAAACCAGAAACAAGATGAAAAGACAACTCTCGGAATGGGAGAAAATATTTGCAAATGAGCAACTGACAAAGGATTAATCTCCAAAATTTACAAGCAGCTCATGCAGCTCAATATCAAAGAAACAAACACCCCAATCCAAAAATGGACAGAAGACCTAAATAGACATTTCTCCAAGGAAGATATACAGATTGCCAACAAACACATGAAAGGATTCTCAACATCACTAATCATTAGAGAAATGCAAATCAAAATACAATGAGGTATCACCTCACACGGGTCAGAATGGCCATCATCAAAAAAATCTATAAACAATAAATGCTGAAGAGGGTGTAGAGAAAAGGGAACCCTTTTGCACTGTTGGTGGGAATGTAAATTGATACAGCCACTATGGAGGATAGTACGGGAGTTCCTTAAAAAACTAAAAATAGAACTACCATAGGACCCAGCAATCCCACTACTGGGCATATACCCTGAGAAAACCATAATTCAAAAAGAGTCATGTACCACAATGTTCATTGTAGCTCTATTTACAATAGCCAGGACCTGGAAGCAACCTAAGTGTCCATCAACAGATGAATGGATAAAGAAGATGTGGCACATATATACAATGGAATATTACTCAGCCATAAAAAGAAACATTATTTGTAGTGTTATTTGTAGTGAGGTGGATGGACCTAGAGTCTGTCATACAGAGTGAAGTAAGTCAGAAAGAGAAAAAGAAATTCTGTATGCTAACACATATATATGGAATCTAAAAATAATAATAATAATGGTTATGAAGAACGTAGGGGCAGGACAGGATAAAGACGCAGATGTAGAGAATGGACTTGAGGACATGGGGAGGGGGAAGGGTAAACTGGGATGAAGTGAGAGAGTGGCATGGATATATATACACTACCAAACGTAAAATAGATAGCTAGTGGGAAACAGCCACATCGCACAGGGAGATCAGCTTGGTGCTTTGTGACCACCTAGAGCAGTGGGATAGGGAGGGTGGGAGGGAGATGTAGGAGGGAGGAGATACGGGGATATATGTATATGTATAGCTGATACACTTTGTTATAAAACAGAAACTGACACACCACTATAAAGCAATTATACTCCAATAAAGATGTTAAAAAAAATCTGTTTTCTCTAGTTCAGATAGAATTGTACTAAGTGAGATAAATATATGCATACAAAGCCACCTGATAAACTGTAAGCCATTTTGTCATTATCATCATTTATAATAATGATCATAATAAAATTCTTCCATAAGCAATCAAGAAAACTTTTGAGATGTAGAAGATTAAAATACCCTAATTCTGGGGAAATTCCAAAAGCAGCAAAAATTCAAATAGAAATATTAAAACACAAATGTTTAAATAGTAAAATTGGCAAAGGAAGATGTGAGTTACAGGAGTAGGGACTCCTAGTGGAGGCACGTATTATAGAAGGGTAGGGGCAATTTGGTTTTGGAGCTCACATCTAAATGAATTGCCTGATGCCAAGAGATCACTTTGATATTACTTGTTTTTCCAATGAACATTGTCTTATACATGCTACTGATTCAAAACAGCAACAGCAAACTCACCCTATGTATATTGTAGCCAATCATTTGAGTATTTCTGCAGTAGCAAAAGGTGGGTGGTAGGTTTCTGATTTCACGCTGCTGAAGATTGTTGAAACAGAGGGCACTTTGTACAACTTCTGGCTTAGCAACACCAGGCACCACACCACTTAGCCCATAATTGCACACCAGTGAGACACAGAGACACGATTATTTTTCTAGGTATGTGAGCTGGTCCCAACATTCCTGGTCTCCATCAGACCCTGAAAATCAAGGCAGATCCGATGGCCTCAGAAGTCCTAGTTTGGTTGTGCTTGCTATAGTCTGGGAAGCTTGTCACAGTGTGGATATGGAGCTCTTTCATGCTTACTTGACTGCACAAACAATTCAAAAAGTAGCCCAAGTCAGAGCTAATTTTAACCAGTAAATGCATCTTCCAGTGTGCGTGACAAAGAGGCTGACATCATGGGGAAATGTATAGAACTGAAGGAAATGAGCTTTGCCCAAAGAAGCTTCCTTAAGACAGGGCTAGATAATAGTGTTGAATAATATTTTTTCAATAAGGCATTGTGGTAAAATAATACATGATCTTTTTTTTCCAGAGAATCTGTACCACCACTTTCCTCTGGAGCAGCTAGTCAGGTGAGCATGGTTAAGTTTGGCTTAAGTCTGATTTTGTGGTACGAAGGGGCGTGGGACTTCACCCACATGGAGGTGGAAAAGCCACAGAAGATGTTTAAGATACAGTGAGCAAACCCGTCTGAATGGAATGGAGGTTTCATGTAGTGGCACAGAGAGGGGCCTCACAGAAAGCAGATGGCACACTCATCGTGCATTCACTGAGAGTGTAATGACTGCATTATTTACAATGATGTGAGAGGAGTTAAGTGAAACCAAGGGGAGGTGTTGAAACCTCCTGAGGTGAGCAACAAGAAGGTGCCTCCCCCTTTCCATCTGAGGTGGAAAGTGGAAGGAATCATTGTCAGAACCTCAAGAAAGCTCAAACTGTAGGAGACCACAGCCGAAGAGGACCAACCTCTGCAAACTCAGGAAACAGCCGAGACCCCTTTTTTCCTCCTCTCTGATCTCCTGACTGTGCCTTCGCTGAGCAAACCCAACCAAAAGCCAGACGGCAAAGGAATCTGCTGATGTTTCCTAGAAAGTTCAGCCTGTTGGTATTCGGAGCAGAATAGAAAATACTGGAGAGGGGAATTGAAGGGACGAATAGAACATATCCCAAAGAGCTGATAAGTTAGATCAAAAGGATACTGGGTGACTAGAAGCTTTCCTCTGGTGGGCTGGGCTGGGGAAGTGTCTATGTTTCCTGTCCATCCCGCTTATCCTGTCACAAGTTTGCTCTGAATCTATTTCCCATTGTCCACATGACAGGTAGCTTACACTGCAGGCCGCAAAGAACTGTGACAAGCAGCTATTCTACAGACGTTCAACAAGAAATACCTAAATCAAGGATTAAGGAGCAAGAATGAACAAGAAATAGGCCCATGGGCAACCTGAAAAGTTCAAAAAAATAATTCTTAGGTATAAAAACATTATTGTTTCTAATCTTGAGTTTTTGAAAATTTTGAGTTTTGTCTTAATCCAAATTTTGATTAAATTTTTATTGAACTAATACCAAACTCTGTGTTCATTAGCTGAGTAAATATGCTTTAGATTTTCTTTTTCCTGACTCAGCCAGATATTGATCTGAACTATCCAAAAGCTTTCTGAGTCTGAGCAGACATGAGACAGAGAAAAGTGCCCTAGTCATTTAATATGGTAGATTCTTTAATGTGAATTTTTTTTTCAAATTTTCTGCTCCTTCTGTAGGCTTTAACATAAGAATGTTGCTAATTAAAGAGCTATCAACCTCTTATTATAATTCATGTTAATAAATACATGGCCACTGGGTGGCTGGCCACTGAGACACAGTGAGACCCAGTCAAGATTCTGTGCACATTCTTGGTGGCTCAGCATACCGTGTTGAGAACAGCTTGTTTTCATAGAATCCCTGCTTTATTCCTGGCCCTGTTGCCCATAATTATTGTAAATCAGGACTATTTCCTGCCTTCCTGCCCAAAATAGCAGGAAGCATCCAACTCTTTCAACCCACTTTGCTCATGGGCACCACCTCTCTGCAGGGGTTAGGGTTCACTGCCAGGAATTTCAAAAGAGCTGACTCTGTTTTGGTTTCTTATCCAGAACGTAGCTTGTGAGCAAAGAAATGAAGCAAGATCTGTAATACATCCCGGGATTTAGAGAAATGGCACAGCTTCAGGCCTGGTTAATAGCCGCGAGCCACTGGCAATATAGAGCTCTTGCTCTTTTCCAGATTCATTGTGGGATCAGTTCCAGGTGAGACTTTGTGAGCCTGTGACTAATGGGAAACAATTGGAGAACTCTGGAGTGTGTCTTATGAAGTCCTAAGAGCAAAGAGAATGTTCACTGCCCCTTGGCATTTAATACAAAATTGCACCGAGCCTTCCTATATGCCTCCTCTATGGGTCCATGCTACTTGATGGGGGCATTCACAGCCAGAATACTATTCATGCACAATATGTCTAGCCTCACGTCCAGCCTTTGATAGCCCCCGGGGGTCACTTTATTCAGGCATCCCAGTGCCTAGAATGGACTACTTCTACCTATAATAGTTAACACTAACTGTTATTTATTGTTATTGTTGTTGTTATTTTTCTTTTTTTTTTTTTTTTTTGGTTCTGGGCACAATACTAAATGCTTTGTATGCTTTTATCTCAATTACTCTTCACTATAAGCCCACTAGCCATCCCTGTTAACCCCACTGTACAAATGAGAATACTGAGTTTTAAAAAGATCAAGTCAAAGAGCTAGGGTGCTAACTAGGAGGTGCTGTACCAGGAGTGCAAAGTGCACCTTGGCCTGCACCTTGGAGAGGCCTCTGAGGGACACAGAATAGCACCATGCATGACAAATAGAAGCATCCCGACCAGACCACCAAATATGGTGGGCAGTCATCTCCAAAGAGGAGGCAGACATTAATATAACTCAAAATCATGCTCTGGTATGAAAAACACACTCCCATCAAATGTACAACCTTTGACCTTGGACAGGGAATCTGCCCTGACTCCTCGTCCCTGCTTCCGCCCTTGTGAGAGGGATAGATACCAAGAAACACAAGCCTTCTAATTCTAACTTCTCTGCTTGAGAATCAGCCTTAAAGAACTAAACTTCTGACTCTTCTGCCAGAGACCCTGTCCCGACCCTAAAATCATAGGGGACCCCAAGCAAAAGGTGCTCTTTACTTAAAAGGCCAGAGAAGCCCCAAATTCTACCACAGGAGCCAAAGCCTCACAAATCCCCTTCATCGGGGTTAATCCTTTCGTGGAGCACCCACGCCCTTTTACCCTAAACCTTGTAGTGGAGGCAGAGTGTGGACCAAAGGCCTTAAGTGAGATGACGTCCCCCTCTGAGGTAGCAATGTCACCTCTTCTCTCTTTAAAATTTGAATCTTCTTTCTTTCTTGATAGATGATAGATAGATAGATAGATAGATAGATAGGACATTAGTATTGCATTAAAATTCACTATTTAAACACTTTTATATCTTTTATGCCATTTGACTTAGAACTTTGTGACCATCAGGGTGGCCATAGGACCTAAGGCAGAGGTGGTTGATCCCAGCAGGATAATCTGAGAAACATAAAAATGCATCAGCTATGTTAAATGTGCTCAACAATTTTTTCCTTATGTCTTCATGCATTTATTTTCATTAATATTTATTAAGCATTTTGTAGGTATTGGCTATGGTGCTAGAGAACAGAGACTGAGAGCAAAACACAGCATGGTACCTGCCCTCAAGGAGACCACAACCTGATAGAAGAAACTGACAAATAAGCCAGCAATGATAGAGAAGATATCAGAGCATTATGGAAACAGACAAGCAAGGATCTCACTCTTCTTGGGAGCTGGGGTAAGTTAGGGAAGGTGTTACAGAGACAGTAAAGCCTGGTGGACCCTGGAAGGGATGAGCAGGCATCAGCATTAGATGCTCTGATGGCAGAGACAAGGAGACACTAGGGCCTGGCAGGCCTGCTCACCACAGTGGGTCTCCTGACTAATAAAGAAGGACTATGGGGCTTTGGAGAAGGGTGCTGCAGTAAAAGCATGAAGGCAGACCTTCTCTGTGTCTCAGATTATCTTCACAGGGCTTTCATTTTTTCCTGAATTCATCAGTTCAACCCCAAGGGATCATAACTCCAATTCCTGGGCACTACTTTGCCCAGCTAAAGGTTCCATTTCCAAAATCCTACTCTGAATATAGTACAAAGTTTGTCTAACCTATTCCTGCCATGTTGTTAGGGATTAGCCCTTTTATAATTTAATCCTTCCACCTGTACCTTAAACTGAATTCTCACTCGTTCCCCATTTTTAATGTTGTGGAAATAGGCTCTTCAAGGATGTTTGGGATATTTGCAAAGGAGACAGGCTGAGGTTCTAGAGAGAAAAAATGTAAAAGCTCTTGTACTGTATATGCTAAAAACGTGGCTTCTGCAATCAACACCCTTATATAACTAGAGTTTCCTAAACAATACCCTAAAGATTTGCAAAATGCGTCAGAGAGAGAAATGAACCATGGCAATTTGGGAAATAGAGTTGACATGTGAAAGTAAAGCACTCCTGCCGTTAAAGACTGACATGGTAAAGAAAGCAGGAAGGGGAGAGCCCTAAGTTACAGTGAGGAACCCATGGGTGGTATAAAAAACACTGAAGACGGGGGGGGGATGCGGCAGGCTGCTTACCGGACCTGCACTATAAATGTCCACTAATCCACCAGGAGAGAGAGCAGTGAGGGTTGTCAGAGTACTGGAGGTGAACCAGCTCACATACGATTGGACTGGATGCTTAAAAAGAGGGAGGAAGAGTGAGCCTCTTGGTCAATTCACATAAGTAATAAAGAGAAGGGTCCTGAGTTTCTCTGAAGGAGGCCAAGAATGGCCGAGGCTTATGTATATAAAGTCAACAGAAATGTATAACACGCCTACTCAGTGCAGAACACCATGTGTAACAGAAGTTTACATTTTGGATTCTCATGGAAAAGTACCAATGAGCTCCCTGACAGGTGCAGAATAAGCAGAATTCTGGGAACTCAGATTAAAGCAAGCAAACATGAAAACTATTTTTTCGGGCTTCCCTGGTGGCGCAGTGGTTGAGAATCCGCCTGCCGATGCAGGGGACACGGGTTCGTGCCCCGGTCCGGGAAGATCCCACATGCCACGGAGCGGCTGGGCCCGGCTGGGCCCATGAGCCATGGCCGCTGAGCCTGCGTGTCCGGAGCCTGTGCTCCACAACGGGAGAGGCCACAACAGTGAGAGGCCCGCGTACCGCAAAAAAAAAAACTATTTTTTCTTTGAACGCTACATGTTTTTTACTTTATATTGTAATTTTAAAATATATCTTAACATTTGAAGATCAAGACCTAACAAAGTAGAGGTAACCCAGAATGCTTTACTCTTGGTCGTCAAAAATCCAGGATAAGAATCACAACGTTAATATATGTCCCTTAAAAGTTCTAGTAATTTCTTGTTTTTGTTATTTCTTGGGTTTTCAAATAACACATCTTAAAGGCATTCTTTTTAGAAGTAAATGTTATAAAAATTATTTTTTGTAAAATAAAAATTATTTTTGTGTAAAATAAAAATTATACAGAGATTTAAGAGAAGTCAATACAGGGACTTCCCTGGTGGTCCGGCGGTTAAGACTCCGCGCTTCCACTGCAGGGGGCTCGGGTTCCATCCCTGGTCAGGGAACTAATATCCCACATGCTGTGCAGTGCAGCCAAAAAATTTAAAAACTAAAAAAAAATTTTTTTAAGAGAAGTCAATATAATAAAGAAAGTAAAGCCTAAAAGGTCCCTACATTTATTCAGTAATTTATGATTTACTTAGAATATTGTGCAGATTTTCTTATTTGATCCCAACCATTTTGTGAAGCAAGTGGGGCAATCTGTATTATCCCCATACTCCAGAGGTGAAACCTAGTTCTCAGAGAAGCTAAATGCCATGAAGAAGTTTGACACAGCTAGTAAGAAACAAAGCAGAGGCCACATACCATGTCTGCCGGCCCTTAGTTACCAAATGACCCAAATGTTGTTGGTATTGTAACACAATATTTAACTAATGGTAAAAAGAAGAATTTGGTTGCTTTTTTTAAAAAAATAGATTTATTTATTTATTTATTTATTTTTGGCTGTCTTGGGTCTTCGTTTCTGTGCGAGGGCTTTCTCCAGTTGCGGCGAGCGGGGGCCACTCTTCATCGCGGTGCGCGGGCCTCTCGCTGTCGCAGCCTCTCCTGTTGCGGAGCACAGGCTCCAGACGCGCAGGCTCAGTAGTTGTGGCTCACGGGCTTAGTTGCTCCGCAGCACGTGGGAATCTTCCCGGACCAGGGCACGAAACCATGTCCCCTGCACTGGCAGGTAGATTCTCAACCACTGTGCCACCAGGGAAGCCCCGAATTTGGTTGCTTTTAAAATGAAAATAGACAGTTCTGGCCATCAGGTGAAATTCAGTGAAAAAAAAATTCAGAATAGACTAGATAAAGAATAGACTTCAGACTAGATTCAGACTAGATTCAGAATAGACTAGATAAAGCAAAATTCAGAATAGACTAGGAAATCAAAAATGTAAAAGGAAGTTGAATTTACCAGCAACAATGCCAAATATCACAAGGAGTTTTATGGACCATCAGCACACTCTCCCTCCAATCACTTCTGGGTGTGAGCTCCAGGTTAACTTTTTTGATAAGGAATTTCACAAGGTATTCAATATTGTGGTTGCTGTCCTTGACATGAAATTTTTTAGGCAGAATGTAATAGTGGACTCCACCTTACACTTACTTGGTGCTTTTATAATTTTAAGCGATTTCCACTTGAATTATCTCATTTTATTTTCTTGATAGGTGGTTGGAGTATATAGCATGTACTATTTAATGGTAGGGCACAGATGCATAAATATCTCAAAATAACTCAAAAAGTATATCAATTCTGCTCTGCTCTCCCCACTCTCAATGTAAACTGTACGCAATTTAGTTCCTTCATGAAACAATAGCTATTACTTATATGGCTTCAGAGAGAAAGCACTTGATGTTCATGTTTATTCATTGTATAGTATTTATTGTAATCATATCAATAAGGCACTGTTTCTATGGGCCAGCTGCATGAGACATGGAAATAGCTTTGTTTCATAACACTCTCTTTGTATTTTTTTGTTGTTTTTATAATGGAATTTTGTTGTATATGGCTCTGAATTCTACTAAGTGCTTCAGATTGAAGAGTTTATTTGCACAACTTATTCCTTCTTTACTTTCCCTGCACTATGATAGTAGTTTATGAAACAAGTCGCACACCAGAATCATCAGTTATGAAGCCCAGGAAGAATTTTAAAGTTTCCCAAGTGATTCTGATGAGTTGCCAGACTTTAAAATGACTGTGCTATGGACATCCTTTTATTTTACCGTAGACTCAGGTTGAACGGTTATATTTTGAGGATTCCATCTGATTATTATTGTATTATTAGAATGAAAGCCTTTCCCCAGACCAAAGTAAAGCCTAATCGCATGAAAACTTCTCTTAGGCTGACTCCCAATTTGTATTTGGATCTTTTGATATAAACCAAGTAATAGCCTAGCATGTAAAAAGTACTTAAGATGACAAAAAATTCTTAAATTCCCCTTGTTTAACATCCATTTTTTCCATACACAATTACTGAATACTGCTGAGGTTAGTACTATGTGCATAAAGATGAAATGAATAGAATAGAGACCCAGCCCTTAAAAATTCAGTGGGAAAATTACAATTTCATCCTGTTGTTAATCCATTCCTCACCACAATTATATTTGGGGATGTTAAAACGCACATATGAGTGAAAAACCAAGCAAATATCACTCACTGATCTACATCTATAGAATTTCTTGCAGTTTACCCAGGAGGCAGTCACTAAGAAACTAAAACAGATAAACTTAAGGGCATATGTAATGCCAAATAGGGCCAGCAAAGGGCCTGTTGAATGCAAAGTCTTGCAAAGTCTCTAGGAAGTAAGAATAAATTTAACATGTAGCATTACCCCTCTCCCACCAAAAAAGCTTTGATGTTGCACAATAGTTTGCCACCTAGTTAAATAGTTTTAAATAAAGCTGTCTACAAGGTAGGAAGGCTGTAATCTATATACAGGCTGCACAATATATTCCAGGTCCACCCCTTGAGAACATACAGAGAATGATACAAAGCATAATGGCCCTTGCATGGAGTCATGAAACACGATCTCAAAAAACACTGCAAATCATGTTAACTGACCCCAGGGTTTGCATTCCTCCCCTTCTCTCTGATCTTTCCCCCCTTTTTTCTCCTCTCTCCCTTTGCTTTGAGCCTTCTGACAGTCAAGTACTTGCACAGTTACTTTGGGCGACAATATGTTATCCGCAGTGGAAATCAGAAGCTTTAATTCAAAAGGTGACCACTCTTGACCTCTGACCCTGGTGCCTCCTACCCTGCTGCTCCCCTCCATTTTCTGTCTCCATGGAACTGAGTAGTCAAGTGGAAAAATGGGAGCAGGCAGAGCCTATAGCTATTCATAGACCACCCCACTCCCCTTCGCTGCCCCCCCAAAAAGAGAGAGAAAGATGAATGAAAGTCATTCATCAATAAGCAGGAGATGAAGAAGAAAGCCCTACTGGCTGAGAAGCAAGCTAAGAAGCAGAGAGGGCAAAAGAGGAGGACTGCCAGGAAAGAAAAGGGGAGGAGTAAGGAGCTGGTATGGAGGGCAAGTTGTGAGTTCACGAAAATAAAAACCCAGGGGCTGAAAAGCAGCACTGCACATTTCCCGAATCGAGTTAGCTGAAAGGGGCCAACTGTTTCAAAAATGAATGCCTAGGGCCTTCCCTGGTGGTGCAGTTGTTAAGAATCCACCTGCCAATGCAGGGGACACGGGTTCGAGCCCTGGTCCAGGAAGATCCCGCATGCCACAAACAACTAAGCCCGTGCGCCACAACTACTGAGTCTGCCCTCTAGAGCCCGCGAGCCACAACTGCTGAGCCCATGTGCCACAACTACTGAAGCCTGTGCGCCTAGAGCCCATGCTCTGCAACAAGAGAAGCCACCACAGTGAGAAGCCCACACACCACAACGAAGAGTAGCCCCCGCTTGCCACAGCTAGAGAAAGCCCACGCACAGCAACAAAGACCCAACGCAGCCAAAAATAAATAAATAAATTTATTTTTTTAAAAAAAAGAACGCCCTTTACTTGTGTCACACCTTCGTAAAATAAGAATGCAGCTAAAGGAGAACCAAAGGGAGAAGGCCTGAGCCTCTGGGATTGTTCTTTAAACATCTTGATGGCACCGTTGGGAGCCAGGAGATACAGCAGCTGGGACACCTGCTCACAGAGTTGAGAACTGAGACCCTAAAATCTACACTCATCCAGAGGAAATGTTTTTATGTGTCAGAAAGCAAGTGACAGCAGATATATTATTTGTTACACATAGAGTCAATCTTTATTTCAACTATCTTGGCTGAGCAATCTGACGTCCCCAAGATCAAACTGCAACCTAAGAAAGTGGCCCAACTCTGACTGGCCAATGGCCTCACAGTCAACCAACGTGGTAACAGCACAGAGGCTAGAGAACAGAGTATTTCCCCTCAGTCTAAGAATGTTAGGTGTGAAGAAAAAACAGCATTAAATTCAGATCAAAACTAGATAGAGTTCAGTGATTCTGCAGCATTCACCATATTTCCTCCACCCTCACAAGATGTAAACATTTAATAACTTATTAATCATCTATCTGAACACCTGTTTGTTTTTTTCCATGAGAGCTGTCTCTCAGATTAGCACTCCAAAGTAAAAAGTTTTCATTTTATGTGAATCCAAGGCGACGCCACATGCATCCAGATAAAAAAAAGTGAGGGCAAGAAAATGTTTCTGCCACCTGTGATCCATTTCTCTCCCACCAATGGGACATCACCTGCACCCATGTAGCTTGATAAGAACTGTATTTGCGGGAAGCAAAGTCCCCTACTTGCTGACATATTCCAGCTACTTTCAAATAGAAATCTAAAACCATTTTCCCAGAAAATTTGGCATTAGTCCTAAATAACTGTTGCATGTTCCCTAGTTTTTCCATCTGTCAATGATACTTTTCTGACCATCTACATTTTCTAGCACTTAGGTTTTGAGCATAAGAATACAATTGAAGGAGGTGATGTATTGTGATTGGGGAAAAAAAAAGATGAGGCCGATAGTAACACTGGCAAATTCACACGAGCTCGAGCGGAAATCTCATGAACTTCAAACATACATACTTACCACTGTCAAGGGCAAGGCCCTTGAACATCTCACACAAAATAAGACTAGAGATGAGTGTGGAAGAATCTCTCATAGAAGAAACAATCAGAGGCTCTATTGTCAGTGTTCTAAACAAGACAGAGACTAACCTGCAGCTAATACTCTTGTGAAGACCCCCTCCCTGCATGGCTCCCTTACCTCCTCCTTTACAATTCTACAGCTTCTCATGAAAAGCCCTGAAATGGGGACTAGAATGCAGAGGCAGAGTGGATTCAGCTCCTTTTGGGCCTCTGCCAGATTCTCATTAGGTCCTGAACATGTGAGCCAATGCTGATTTCCATGGCTGATCTACCCTAAATCTGCCCTTCCTGAAACACTAGGCTTTGTCCTTCCAGTCACCGTCTCTAAATGGGGATTTGGGTGAGAGCAATACCAAGGGGACCATCATTATACACTCATTATTATGAAATTGACGGCTTCTAAGTCTTTCTGGCTGAAAGCTCTGATGGGGTGAGATCAATGGATTGTAGAATCATTGCTTTCCCTGGTAATTCGGGTTACAAATGAGTACTAGAATGGGAGGGAGGGTAAGGAGGAGGATAAAGGAAGAGTGTTTTTCCTCAAATTCACCTCACTTCATGCTGGAGTGAGAGGCCATCTATACTCACGAAAGGCTAATTATATAAATCAGATGCCCTGGCTGAGTTTCCAACCCCCTGGGAGCAGGGAGAGCTAGGAATAAATGAGGTCTTCTGCAAAATGAAAGAAACCCTTTGAAAAAATGCCAAAACCAATGGTTATACAGCTTAACTCACAATTTTTTTATAGAAACAGAAAAATCTGGACCAAGGATAACAAAAATAGCTGAGTTTTCATCTTCCAGCAGATTTGGAAATGTACTCTGAATTTATTTACCTCCTTGCTAGTATGTACTTTACTTTGCATCGCTAAATGTGACAACTCCTGAGATGTTCAGATATCTAAATTCATCCTCAAAATAATAGCTGACTTTTGTTTTAGGAAGATCACATTTGTGTTAGGATGCCATGATAAAAAGCCATTGTTCAAGTAGCAGAGCTAAATAAGGTGGGAAAAATCATAGCAGTAAGAAAAAGGGATCTAGACGTTTAGTTCTGGCTTTACCACTTGCGAACATGCAATCTTGGACAATCACTTCAATTTTCAAGGCTTCAGACTCCTCATATGAAAATAACTGGATTGATGTACACTAGCACCATTTGGTCTATGATGTCGCACATGCTACAAGTAGTCAATACTCAGAGGAACAGCTAAAATTCACCAGCTATCAATGGTGGGCATGTCAGTTACTTTGAACATAAGAGTTAAAGTTTGGGCTTTGGTGGATGTTAACATTTCCCTATGGTTAGTCTTAGCTTCCATGAAAGTTCATTCCTTTTCCTGTCCCAACTCACTGATACTTGCATCCTGCTGGATCCAATGAAGTACAGCATCTGAGAGCTATTTAATTCCTGACAATGTAAATTCCTTTTTAGGGCAGGACAGGAAAGGTACCAGGATTCCCAAACCTGGTTCCTGGAAATTACTCAATATATGTCTGTTAGAATAAATCATTACATAAATGTGTGAATGGAAAGGCCACTTAAATATTTTAAAGAATGCTTCTAACTGGATGGAGAGCTGACTTGCTCATACTGATTTTTCTTTTCAAACAATCCATTTTTTATAATTTTTATTTCTGACCAGACCAATGCATTAAAATTCACTCTTGCCTGATTAAGAACTCAGACTAAACATACAGGCGTAAATTTTCAAAATCATAGTTATCCAGAGATGAAACAGATTATTGAGGCCATCTGGTCTTTCTCCTTTTAGTTTTCAGAGGTAAGAGGCTAAGAGAGATGAGATGAAATGTCTTGCTCAAAATCATGTAATCATAGTAGGACTGTGGTGGAGCTGAAACCAGGACCCATATTTTAGGATACCTAAGCCAATGGTCTTTCTATCATGTCATATCCTGATTCTACTAAAAGTTTATCTTATTTGAATACAAACAAATACAATATAAAATGTATACATACTTAATATATGTGTATATGTAAGATTTGCTCTGTTCTTCATAAGTGAGAAACAGCTTCACCTGTTCATGGAACCTCTAAACTATCTAGGATTATGTTTCCTATCCTCTTTTCCCAAAGGGAAGAGTTACAAAATCCCTACTGAGGACATGCTTAGATCTTAGCAATCCTACTCCCTCTGACTTGCTTTTCTTACAGGCTGTAAAATCTTTCGTCCAGGGGGAGGAAAAACCATCCCTTACTGAACCAATTCATTGTTTGTCATTATAACCTTTATCCCCTGAGTCCTGCATGGCTTTGGAGGCCCCAAAATTGATTACTATTCAAAAGTCATAAATTTTGTTCTCTTTTCCTATCATCTGCTATATGTGTTCTCTCTTGAGGGTTGCATTATGGTTTTGTCTAGCAACTCAAATGAAGAAGGGATATAGGGAAACTGGATTTACCAGTAGGAAAAAAAAATCAGCACAGAACTATTTCTTCTATTTCACATCATTACTTCATAGAAATACATGCATTCTTAGGTACAGTCCTACATCCTACCAGTGGTGATCAGATTCTCAAATCAGTTGACCAAAACCTGTTGAAACCACTAGAAGGATTAACCATCTGCTTTCTTTCCTTTTCATGGTAGGTTATGCCAAACTGCTGATGAGTTTGGGGTTCAGAGCTTGGTAAGGCAAATTTTTGTTGAAGATATCACAAAAGGGACTTCACTGGGGTGATCTGGTCATGATCACAGTTTATATCCTAAGATAAGAGAAGATTAAAATCTTTGCAGAAAACAGAATGACCAAGGATAAGATGCTCCTGACCCAAACTCCATCTCGCCATCTCTCTCTAGGACATTCCTCAGGTTCCATGGAACTGAGACACTATTCTAGGAACTATAGAGATTAGGGAAGAACAAGAAGGTTTGAATCAACTGGCTGACTCGAGATTTACTGGATTACCCTGAATTGTCTGAGATGGATATTTTGCTCCCTAACAGGCTCAAGTGGAAATTGTTACCTCTAAACCTGAGAGGATGACTTTTTCTGTTAATTCAAATGGCCCAATGAAGTTGGGACTGAAAGATAAAGAGGATGGGATCTAACATAGACATTGAAATGGATCTGAAAGCAAAGAGGGTAAGTTGGGTACAATTCTTCTGTGAACTGGGTGGTCGGGATGCCCGAGGAAATGGGTTTATATCATCCATTAACCATGTCATACAAAGATACATAGACCTGATTTTAAGATACAGGTGGCAATTCTGAAGCTCTAAGAAATCTATTAAAACTATCAGACATTGGCAACATGGGAGAAGTGTGATGTTTTCTGGTTTGAAGGACAGGATATTAATTATTGTCTATTTTGGTGCCAGTAGTTTTCAAAGCCAATTTTAAAATTATACAGTTTTAATCATTCTACAGTGAAAAATGAATATAAATTAGGGTGTGCAGCAATGAGGCAGACAAATAAATCCATCCATTTCTCTTTGAGGCGTCTCTGCAGTGTACATTTCTTAGGACAGTTTTACTTGCTTTTCTACCAATGAAAGAGAGAAGGGTAAATGGGACAGGAAACCAGGCAGTGCGATGCCTACTAAAATGAGAGATGGAAGATGCTTGAAGATAAACTTGTCTGGCTTGACATCTTGTCTGGGTGGTTTGTTCTGCCCATTTGCTTTCTTTGCCTGATGCTAAGCTGAAATCTCTACAGTTTCTGAGACATACTCTTTATCTCAGCTTTCAAATTCAGTTTAAATACCTACCTTTTGAAAGATTGTTGCTATTTATTTTTTTAACTACTTCCCCATCCCTCCCTCATATTTAATGAAAAATAGAAGCTGTTAACACAGGGGAGATTTTTAAAATCTGGTCCAAGGGCAGACAAAAACGTAAGGTAAAAAGAGAGCTAGAAAATTATATTTGTTTTTTAATAAAAATTTTAAAATATTGAATTTTAAGTAGAGTCATACTCTAACTTACTGTAAAACAAATGTGTAAAACATAAATTATGGAGTAAAGGAATTAGTTGATATTAAAACTAATTCACTTACTTTTTACCTACCTCACAAGATTGTTCTGAGAATCAAATGAAAAATCAAAGATTGAGCATAATAAAAATGCTGAGATAATTTTATACTGTGGTACATGTTATTTATACTATGATATTGTTACAAAATGCTTCTAGGTATTTTACCACAGGTATTTTAGTAACACTCTCTCTTTTTCTCCCTTTTGGTTACCCATCCCTCACGCATCCTGCTGAAGCCAATAATCCTCCTGGTCACCCTCACTCCCCACTTAGGTCTCCAAACAGACTTCTTCAAGAGTCATCTGACTTGTCTATCTCCCAGTCCACATCACGTGTTGTCTTGTTCCACACCCACCCCAACCCTCTTCCAAGAAGCAGAAAATGAAAAGCAAAAAGCAGAAAGAGTAACAAAACCAAACAATTTTTCTGAAGAAAATTATATTTCCCAGCCCATCTTAGAGCTGTTTTGCAAGTGGTTTAGGGAATTGCCAGTCCAATGCACTCATAAGAGACTTTGGGAATTAAGTCATGAGGGGACAAAGGTAAAGGGTGTGGTATCTGGTTTGTGGGTGAGGATTATGACAGGACAACTTGATTCTGGAGACAGTAGCTCTGTTATTTGCCAAGTGGTTTAGCCAGAAATCCTGATTCCCTTCCTTCCTGTTTGTGACAGAAATGGTGTGATTCCTGAGTAGCAGCTTCCTGAATCTTAGTTTTTTTTTTTTTTTTTTTTTTTTTGCGGTATGCGGGCCTCTCACTGCTGTGGCCTCCCCCGTTGCGGAGCACAGGCTCCGGACGCGCAGGCTCAGCGGCCATGGCTCACGGGCCCAGCCGCTCCGCGGCATATGGGATCCTCCCAGACCGGGGCACGAACCCGTATCCCCTGCATCGGCAGGCGGACTCTCAACCACTTGCGCCACCAGGGAGGCCCTGAATCTTAGTTTTTTGATTATGACAAAGGCAGCAACTCCTATAGTGACCCAGCTATGCAGTGTGTTTTTAAGAGTCATTCCCAGGAGTTCAACCTAGAATCTATTTCTTCAGCTCTCTCAATAATTGTGGGAACTATCTCTACTCCTTAATCAATCTCTCACTGCTTAAACTACCCAGATGGGATTTTGTTGTTTGCAACTAAAAAAAAATTTTTTTTAAACTGACCTAAACTCACTCTTTCCCTTGTCAAATTCTGCTCTCAGCCAACCCTTCCATAACTGTCAAAGGATGAAATAAACTCTCACTAAGATTTTTTATTTCAATTCATATGCAAGAACTATTCTGAAAATTTACAAGCAAGTATAAATCTTGCCTCTATCTCCAAAAAGATTGAAATCTAGTGTACCAGATATCCTCTTTGTTTGGATTGAGAAGCTTCATTTAATCCACTTAGGAACCCAACAAGAACCCATATCCTCTTGGAACATAACCTCTTCTTAGCATTGGATGCTCATCATGCATGGTCTTACTGGACTGGCATAGATGTAGGTTTATTATTCAGCCTCTTTCATTTAGCTGCTGAGAAATCACATTAGGAAGGCAGAAGAAAGTATCTATTTTGGAGTCATTTAAGCAGAGCATTAAGCTATACAACAGAGCCAAAAATTTCAGAAGGCTATATGATACCCTAAAGGTAGAATCCCAAGACAGGCCCACTCTCTAGAATAGGGTCTACTTTGAGTACTCTATTAATTAAAGCAGTTTCAGCATTATCATGACTTTTTATTCTCTTCTATATTTATTGACCTACTTTGTTCCATGTCTTAGGGCATATAGCAGAGATGAGAGTCACCATTGAGGAATCTATTGTGAACAGAAGACACACATGTATAGAGATATTAGTAGCACAATGCAAAGATGCCATTGTAGAAGTAAGTAAAAAGTGCTATAAGAATACAGACTCAGTCTCAGGAGATTTGATAGGCTTAGAAGTCAAGGAAAATTATATATACATGAATGTGCAGTATACATTATACCAATTTTTATGTTCTCTTTGGTCCAAACCCATCCTTCTATATGCTGCTTTGGGATACTTCATGATTCCTTAGTGTTTTGTTTGCAGTTACCTAGTTAATAACTTTGTATATAGTTAACCAATATTTATATTCATTCTCTCTTAAAATAATGTGTGGTTTTTCTCATGGCTGGTCCTGATTGATACAGAAATTGACAGGTATGAAACAGGGAATCAGAGCCTCATAGATGGTATTTAGGAATTGGTTTGGTTGTGTCCTTAGGTTTGAACACAGTGATGGGCTCCATGCCAACGGAAAATAGGATGCTAATAATTATGCAATGCAACGGCATCACAGTTAATCAAATGAACACCTGTGGTTGATTGTGATAAAGTGCCTACTGAAGAAAGTGCCTTGAGAGCCCAGATGGCTGATGTTCTTGACCACTGTGGCAGCCATGATAACTGTGAGGACCGTGGTGTGGGCTGGATTCTTCTGAGTACTCTGCAGTGATTAGAGAAAGAAGTGGCAAGCTCAAGTCTAAATTCTTATCAATCACAAATCACAAAAGAGAAGTTATGTGGCATCCCTAAAAGAATCTCTTATCTCTTGTAACCTCTGGGCTGACATCTCTGAAAATCAAACACAACATTTAATGGTGTGTGTTACAGAATTACAAACTATGTTGAAGTCACAGCTTCACCAGGTATCTAATGTTCAAGTCAGGACATTGGGAAGTAGAGTTCCTGATATTTGAAAAGGAGAGATCTAGCTGGACTCAGACAAAACCCAGACACTTAAACCCCTGAGTTACTCTGAATTTCCCTCTAATACTCATTACTGACAGCCTAACCTGGAGCCAACTAGCAAAACAGAAATGTGTCTGCAGGGTCGCGACTCCAGCACCACAGGGTAGACTGTAGAAGGGTAGGTTTGGAGCTGAGAGACAAGAGTCTGGAACAAATGTGCAGCTCAACTGTATAGTGTGAGAGGTAGCATGACGTACCAGAAAGACCTAGTTATGCCGTTCTGTGATCTTAAGTAAGTCTCTGCCTTTGTTTCTGCATTTGCATATTGAAAAGAAAACACTGGACTAGATTGGTAGTTTAGTTCCACTTTTGTTTTCAGTAGCAAAAACCTCTTATCAAGTAAAACCATGTATAAAACTCTACTATATAAAACATATAAAAATAAGCTGCTCTGATTATATTTTGTACCCAACTGGGGGACCTCCCCTTGCCCACTGCATCCACCCTGAGGTACCTCTTCAGGGCCCTAAGGCTCTACTGAATACAGTCAGTAAACCTCTCAACAGGATAATCTCTCAAGATCCTTCTTATTCTAAAGGTACCTGATTCTGAGATTCTTCATGTCTAACGTACCTTGTTCTTAAACTGCAGTCTCTGACCAGCAGCATCATATCACTGGAGACTTGGCAGAAATGAAAATTGTCAAGGCGCTGAACTCAGACTGCCTGGGTTCACATCTCAGTCTCCCCACTCACCACTGTGCACCCTGGGAGCAAGGAGCTTACCCTCTGCTTTCATTTCCACCCCTGGAATTTCCATCCGGAGAGCCCTTCGTAGGAAGGAGGGAACTCAAATAACATAAGAAAATCCCTTGGGAGGACAAACAAGTCACGTTCCTGAGAAATTCAGAGTGAGGCACTTCCATAACTACATATGTCAGGTGACCGCATGGAAGAAACCTTTATAACGACAGGCCAAGGTCACCTCACGTTAATAAGAGAGGTCTCACGTCTTTCAAACAGGAGGGAGCTGATTTCCAAAATGACCAATGGCAGATACCAAAGGATCAAGAGGGCCCAAAAGAGAGTGGAAAGCACTTTGCTGTAGACACTGGCCGGCAATTCATCAAGAGCAATAAGCAGGGGCACTAAAGCCCTATGGGGGGCATGGGGTCTCAGAGGGGGTTCCCAAAGCATCACCTTTCCTACAAATGAGCCAGCTGCCAGATTTGGTAAATGTCGTAAATCTCTAAGAACACGGCTGCACTCATGAGGTAACCCAGGTGTGTGGCCACAGAGGATGTTGGAATATGCAAGGCCAGCACTGCCTGTGTGCTAAATGGGTCACAGCCGCCCCTCTGGGCACAAGTTTCCCAGGCCCCTTAGTGGAACTGCTCACAATTAACTGCTTTGTCTGTCCCCAAGCCCGCCTCTCTGTTGGACATGGGGTTCCTCTCAGGTTGGTGGTCTCTCTCTCTCTCTGTCTCCCTCTCTCTCTTTATTTCCACACATGCATGGCAATCTTAATCAGAAATCACATCAGTCCCCTAGAGCTTTTCTGAGACTATGTTAGTGAATCCATCACTTAGGATGTCAGGCTTGATGAAAAGAAGCCCTGGGTGAGTGGGGAGGGAGCAGGGGGCTGGGAATGTGGACGCAGGCTCCGGGTGCTCTCCTCGCACTGGCCTTCGGATCTGAAGTGCTTTCACCATCCTGGCCTCTGGTATCCTCAGCTCAGGGATCAGAATGTGATTTTTAGATTTTTTCCCATGTGGTTATGGAGAATATCATATAGGTTGGAATATCAAGAATTTTATAAACGTCGAAGTACCTCCAGCATCATACTTTCTTCTTTAATCTTCCTAACAGAGCAGTGGGTGTGAAAATGTGGGTAAAGATACGAGAGGAGTCCCAGAGGTCCCCAGTGTGGCAATCGCGGTGGCCCAAAACTCCTGACCACATACGCAGGAGTCTCAACTTTGGGAAATCCTGTAGGCCTTGAAACTTCACTGACTTTCTTTCCATCCACCAGAAACTTCAAACTGTTCCTGTCCCACACCAACAAATGCAGTAACAGATAACCATGTGTGTCTTTTCTTTCTGTCTCTGGATTTTATAGGGCCTTACTGAAAGAATACCTTAATTAAATACAGTACAATAATTATATGTAGAACAGTGTTGGCTTGCAGGGTACTGTGCTATATTTAAAAAGATAGGCAGAGTCCCTTCCTGTCTTTGCAGAGAAGAGATGCATCAACACACACTGAGTGGTATAGGACCTGCGAATAAGGGCTGACATGAGTAAGTACCCTAGTAGCTCAAGGAGTGGATGTTGAGCTTGGCCAGAGGTTTAAAGAAGATTTCCTGGATAAAATGGACTTGAGCCTTTCTTCACAAGAAGCAGTCTAGTGCAGAGAGCCCACTGGAGATGAAGGTATGAAATAGACCAAGAATTTCAGCACCTCACATTTCCCTTGCTGGCCCTGCTAGTAATTCCAGCAATTCCAGAGGCTTTGAAGCATAGAAATGAGTTCTTTTTTTTTTTTTTTTAACATCTTTATTGGAGTATAATTGCTTTACAATGGTGTGTTAGTTTCTGTTGTATAACAAAGTGAATCTGCTATACATATACATACATCCCCATATCTCCTCCCTCTTGCATCTCCCTCCCACCCTCCCTATCCCACCCGTCTACGTGGTCACAAAGCACCGAGCTGGTCTCCCTGTGCTATGTGGCTGCTTCCCACTAGCTACCTATTTGACATTTGGTTCCTTTATACAGCGTTTTACCACGTGGCTCCACATTAAATATTAACTTTTATATATTTTACATCTATTTTTATGTTTTTGTTATAAAAATATATTTTATACTTATATTTTACGTTACATATATTTTATGTTACATGTATTTTAATATAACATATTTTGTGTTACATATATTTTATATTTTGGGCTCATGATAACATAATTTTTAGACAACAAATGGTAAGCTCTAAGTTTCATTTAACCTTGTGTTCCATTTCAGAGACCTGACTCACAGATGTGTGTGCTATGACTGAATGAACACGTGAGTGAGCAGCATCCACAGACATCTCTGAGTGGAATGCTTCCTCTCCTTTATCTTTCAGCACGTTCATTTCATTCACTGTGAGTTTATAAACGGCATGAATTTTGGAGTCAGACAACCAGAGTTCAAATCCAGCCTTTGCTCATCACCTGGCTGATGACTTTCAGAAATCTACTTAACCTTCCTAAGACCTCGGTTTCCTTATCTGCAAAATGGGATAATAACCCTTCAAGTGAAATAAGGTATTTGAAAGCAGTAAGCATAGCCCTCAATACATAGAATTAACTTCCCCTCCATCAGCACCCAAGTTTCTTTGTTCTCTGGCATTTTAGGGACTAGTGTCATTGTCTTTCCCTTTTACCTAACTAAAGGGAGAAGCTTCTAATCCCCCTATCTATCTACCCACCTATCTATTTCTCTATATATCCGTCCCCCCCACTAATATCTAAGCTATGTGAGTTCTGGAGTAACACACACACTAGCTTTCAGATCTCGCCTACTAGCCCAAAGACCTTGTGCTTTACTTAGCAACAATTGTACTTAACAACTCTCAGCCTCAGTGTTCTCATCTGTAAAATGGGATTCATTAGTTTCCATTCTTTATAGAATTATTGTAAGGATTAATTGAAGTCATTTACATAAAGGATTTATCAGAGATCCCAGCTCAAAAAATGTTAGCTATTGCAAAGGTTAGCTTTTTCTCCCTTCCATTTCCTCTCAGGAAGCTTAAGTCTCTAGAGGGCATGAGCTGAATACCCATAACCTGAGAGTTCTTTCTTGAGTACTTCCTTAAAACTTGACATTGAAGCAAAGCACTCCCAGGGACTGAAAAAAAAAAACATCTCTGTCATTTCACTGAGACAGCCACTCTCCTCACAGAGCTCATAGTTCCTTTTTTGGCTGTTCAGCTTCCTCTGTAATCACCGAAAGCTCAGGATTTCTCCCCTATAGGGTTCTGTTTTCCATTTTATCAGAATCTGACTGAGATCTCAGACTGTTTCTGGGCATCCACAAATGGTATTCAAACCTGCCCAGAAGAGGAGAAGGACAAACTGCCAAGATCTCAGGACTCAGAGGCTGGGCGCAAGGCCTGAGTTATCTTGCTGATGTGGGCAGTGCCTGCTGCGTGGTCTCCAGCCTCTCACAGCTTTGCTAGGACTCACTGACTCTATATTTTTCTACATTGAGGTTAGGGTTTAAGTGACATCAAAGGGTCAGAGGGAATGTTAAGATGGCCTAGGTCACTGTTTCAATCCATACTCAATACTACTGCCCTCTTTGATACCCCCCGGATACATAGTCCACTAATTAAGAATCCACATGGAGGAGTTCCCATGACATTCTAAAAGGCAGAAAACAAATCCCTCCCTTTTTCCAGCTCTGAAATTCCCTTGCACACATGTATACATATGCTCGACATGTGCTTGGAAAATACAAACACATGCATTCATATCTAAATGACAACCACTGAGCATCCTCAATTTTATTTTATTATTATTAATTATTATTATTTTATGCCATGAGTGAATAAGATAGTCTTATTATTTCTTTTCCTATTCACCTTTCATCATAATTCACCCACACACACACAGCCCTTTCCCATGCTCACACTCACTCCTCACTCACCTGATAGAAAAAATAAAAGCCATACGTGGGGTCTAAAATCTCTTTTTAAAGCAGAAAATTTTAGTGTCCTATTTAAAATGCAAACTGTATTTTCTAACTATTCTGTTCTGCTGTTTTCCTCTTAGAGTTTAATATCTGGCCTTTGCATTAATAAATATATATTTATTATAAGATTATGAACACTTTTACTCCATATACAACTTAAAGCTATGGCTGGGAGAGATTTTTAAAAAAAGGAAAACACTTCTGGAATGTGTTTAGATAGGAGAAAGAGCTAAAACAGGAATCAGGAGTACTGTAGAAAAAAAAAATATGACGCTGGACACTGAATAGAGAAAAGTAAGTAAACTTTTATAACATCGTGGGGTTTTCCCCAAGTTTGCATCATCCATTTTCTCTTGATTTTCTGACATTAGCTTGTCAATTGAATTTCATTCCTAACAGCAGTAGCCTTACACAAACCAGCACTCTGGCCTCTCTGGGGCCCTGCAGCTCATTGTCAACCTACCCCACAGGAGACCTTGTTATTCCTCTTTAGAAGTCTGAGTGTGATGGTTATTCATCTCGCAGAGCAAGCTGGGATTGGGGGAACCCTCTGTGTTAGAACTTCTGGCTTGATTTTCTGCAGACTCAAAGTCAGCTCTGAGGTGAACTGTATGCGCTGTGGCTCTGTAATGAGCATTCAACAATGTGCTTTGTGTCCACAGGTGTCCCATTCAGAGCATCCAAGCTAATGGACAGTTAAGGAAATGACCCAACAGCTGGCAGGCCTCCCCTGCTGTTGCCAATATTGTTTTCATGCTCCAGGCGGTGCTGAATTATAAGACACGTGCAGCAAAACTAGCACAGAAGCCCCACGTCCACCAAACTCTAAGGTTAATACCACATATCAAACTGGCTTTGGGCAGCCTTCTACCTGCCCACAGCTTGACTAAGAATCAAAGAAATGTTTGCTTGGCAAGAAGATAATCCTTTAAACCAAATTTGGCTTGAAGTTGTTTGGCTTTAAAATAGTTTTTAAACTATTCTCTCTCTCTCTCTCTCTCTCTCTCTATATATATATATATATATCTATATATATATATATATGCATATATATACACATATACATGTATATATACACATATATATTTTATTCCTATTCATATATTATGAATATATGAATAAGAATGAAATGAATATATACTCACAGTTTCATATTTCACCACCTAAAAAGATAACCCCATGTCTTTGTTTATGCCCATGTGCGAACTACAAAATCCCTATAGCAGTAATGGCAGTATTTCTCTTGTCATTAACAGTGCTTATCACTGATGCCAAGTTCTTACATGATGGATGATAAAAAATGTTTTACATGTGGATTTGTAATTTCTCTATAGCAATAGTACTTTTGCTAGGTATTTACTAAAGCTTGAGCAACTTTTTTAATGAACATTAGCATATGGTTCCCTCTCCTTGTCTAAACCCTATTTAATATTCATTTCTCAGTTGAGATACAGCCACAGCCTTTGGAATTCAAACATATGATCCCAGATTTAAATACATGTAATCAGTAAACATAAAATATTGTTTAATGCTTAAGTCTTGAGTTAAGGTTCTATTCATAAATTTATTCTTAGAGTTTTTATTTGTTTTTTTTAAAACAGACCATACGTGTAAGTAAAGCAGTATGTTTAACATTAATAACTGTTTAATTTTCATAAATATATTGTACTTCAAGTTACAGAATAAGAACTTTAGACTTAGTTATTGAAATTGTATGAGATAACATTTTAACAGTTGTTTTTATCCCTGCCCAGGAACAGAAAAGAATTTGGTGGAAACTCAGTAGGCCTTTCCTGATACTCTCCTCCCTAAGCCATCCCTCCTTCCCTTGACAAGCACAATCATTCTCCATCTAACTACCCGGTTTTATTTTCCTCATAACTTACCATTAACCGAAATTGTGTCTACTTATTTGGGTCTTCATTCATCAAGAATAAAAGCATGTACCCTCTACATTTTCACCCTTGTGTTGCCGTATAGTATAGTATGTGGGCATCCTATAAATATTTGATGAGTGAATAAATGGGTAGATGTTTTCATATATACTCTATTTTAAAAATACAAAATATATAATCTCATATCATTATTTCTCAGAAGTGATATATAGACAGATATATACAGGCAGTCACTGCTTTACACAGAAGTGTGAGACAATAAAAATGGTCACGTAAAGTGGAACCATGGAAAGCAACCTTAATAATCATTGGGAATAGTTATGATTGTTTCTTGAGCTTCAAAAATCTTTTGCCAAATCATTAAAAAATCTTACTATCAGAGGTAAATGTATAGGGAAATAAAGAAATATAGCAAAGCTCATATTTATTTAGTATACGGTAACTTACAACATTAGAAATGTTAAGATTTAAAGTGTTTCGGTTTTTTGGTAAAATACTGATCAAGACTACTTTGAACAGCTTGCTTTCTTTTTCTCACTGTGTAAATTACAATACAGAGTGAGCATCTTTTCTATGCCTTGGCCAATTGTCATATGCCTTTCTAGGTCTGGATTGGCCTCCGACGTTTTATTCTTCATGCTTTCAACATCTTAAAATATACTTGAGAATTCCATTAAAGTGAGTTTCTTGCCAGCATCAGTCCCTCTGGGACATGTTCATCCTCTTTGTTTTCTCTGCCTTCCTCATTTATACAGACAAGCGTGGCTCCACTAAGTGTCTTAGGATGCGTAATGCAGAGCCTCTCCACTGGCAGCACTGTCAACGTTCCCACCCACAGGTATTTCTTTGCTAACTCCATTTATGTTTCATCTGAATTTCACTTCCAGTGTTAAATCACCTCTCATTTCTTGCCTGCATATTCCTTTCTGTTGGCCAATTTCTTCTTTAAATTGTCTGTTTTTGAAAAATGTCATTGGGTTTATACTGGGAGACAACGAGGCAACAATACTCCATGCTTCACTGTCTGTGCATAAAGTGAATAACAGATGCACAGGGACCAATGATGGGCAAAGGATGAAGGAAGTGATGTGACTGGTCACTGATCAGAAAGCAAATCTGTTAATTATGGAGTGATTTGTGGACGGAGGAGCTAGCCGTTTAATTTGTACTTTATGCAATTATTTATAGTTAATATACTCAAATTTGCACCATGCTGCTGGGGAAGAGGTGCTAATTAACTAAACCGTAGTAACAAAAATTCATGCACATTGGAACCATGCAAAGCAAAAACTGCCTGTAATTGAAAGTACCATTGCTCTCCCGAACTTTCATATGACTTCTATCTCTATGTATGAGAGAAGCTACTTTAGAACCGTGCAAAATCGGGTTTTTACCCTCAGAAGTCATGTATTAAAAACAGAGGGATCATACTTTCCTTATTGCCTTTCCCTGAGGAATAGAGAGCTGTAGATTTTCGGTTATTGCGTAGGTCAAAGAAAACAAGATGTTGTAATTGTACTACTACATATTTGCATGTATTAGCCAGGATCAGAAATGCATAAATCAGTGGTTTTCAGACTTCATCATGTGTTAGAATCACCTAGATGGATTATTAAAACACAGATTGCTGACCCCACCCTCAGAGTTTCTGATTTAATAGGTTTGGAGTGGTACCTGGGAATCTGCCTTTCTAATGAGTTCCTAGGTGAAAGTGATGCTGCAGATCAGGAACCACATTTTAAGAACCACTGACTTAAGCACATTCAGAATCATGAAGAGAAAGAAAAGAATCGGGAGACTGAAATCTGGCAAGAGCACAGAAGCTAAATCAAAGTGCTTTGGGTATCTTAGACATCCTTTATTTTAGGCTTCTAGTTTTACAATTAAGGAAGTGGAAGCCTGCAAAATTCAAATTATTTAATTCAAATACAAAATTAACCAGACTTAGAGTCTGGTCTAAAACCTAGAATCTATAACCAATACTTTCTAGCACCATAAGAGACCCTATTCTCAATAGCTATAAGGTGAAACTATCACACACACACACACACACACACACACACACACACAAAGAGTTTCTCAAACTTTGCTGCATATGAAATGGCCTGGTTAAAAATAAATATTCTGATTAATTAAGGTTCTGATTTCAAATGGAGGATGCAACCCCATGAGATCCAAATGCATGTGAACTGTTCTTTAAGAAACTGCTTTAGAATTGTGTAAGCCAATGTTTTAAAGCACAGAATCTATACACAGGAGAGAACAGAATGCCAACTTTTTTTGGAATTAATTTTACAAAATACTTTTACAGACTATGAAAACTCCCCAAACTATCCTATGAGGTAGATGAGGCACCTTCTTGGAGAAACCTTGGTCAAGCCTCCTCCATTCTAGAAGCTTCCTTTTCCTCATCTGTATAGAGGTAAAATTATTAAAACTGATCTCATACAATTTTTCTGAGGATTAAATGAGATAAAATATATGAAGGCAATTTGTGAAGGGAAAAATATTACATGGGTGTTAGTTGTTAGCTTCATTATAGAGAAGCCTAAACAGGATATGATTTTTTTTAATATCAAGAGGAGAATCTGCAGAAAAAAGATTCTGAATTGTATTACAATAGGCTCATCCTGGCAGAAGCTTACTTATTGGTCAAAGGAACCAGAAGAGGTAAAACCTCTGTAAAATCACAAGACATCACCCTTCACAGGCCCCAAATTACCTGGAACAGGACTTGGAGACTAAATCCTAATCTGGAACAATAAAAAATATAATATATCCTAGGCTCAATGGTTTTCTTAGAAAACATCTTGTCTAATCTCTGTCCCCAAGACACTTCCTGCCTCTTCTGACTCTCCAATGAACTGGGGATTGGAAACCAGACAATTTTGACTTCCCAAGCTTTCTTTTCTTTTAGCAAAGCTGAAAGAATAATTTTTAAGGAAGGAAAATGAAAATGATCCATTTACCTCAACTCTGCCCTCACTATGAAGGAAGATCCTGGAACTGGAGAAAGAAAATATCAGAGAGGGAGAAAGAGTCTGCCTTCCCGCAGAGTGTTGAACATAAGACACTTTCTCCCTTTGAGGGCCCATCACTTGTTTTTCTCCACATATTTTAATCAATATTCGTTGAGCCATAACAATCTGGCTTCCACGGTCACTCTGGTGTTGAGTTTCATGAGTAACTACTTTTTCCACTGGCTGCAGAAGTAATGAGTCTGTACATGCTGGCAGAATATCATTCCTTTGAGCAAAGCAAAATCAGCAGTTTCAAGGGAAGTGCGGGCATCTCAGTGTGGTGATCAGCCCACATCTAAAATGTAAACAAAGTACAGAAAGCAACTCACAGGCCAACTGATCTCTTTTGGAAGGTGTGGCTTCAAACCATTCCATGTGCATGTGAAATGCCTAGACCTCATTACAGAGTTTTCCTGAAAGCTGATGCATCCAAGGAAACCTTAAATTAAGGAGCAAAGTAATAACATATATTCCCCAGAAAACTGTTAACACAGCCTTGCCTCATTCTAGCAAAAGTATGTCGCAAGATCTCTTGAGGAGGAAGGTATGGTACTGAGCTCGGGGATTTGAGTTAGATGGGAGCCTGGTCACCACCGTCCACCACATGCCTGAGGCTCCTTCTCATGAAAAGGTCTCCTAGACGTTGAGGGTGCCCATGAAGGTCAGAGACCTGAGAAGCCTGAGTCCGGCTCACACTGCGTTCTGAAGATAATCCAGTCTCTCCACAATTCCTTCTAGCCCAGAACACTCCCCTCTTCCCCCCATATCAGCTCTTTTCTCTAGATTTCTTCCATCAGTGGCACTGGAATTCTTTCAAATTGATCAACATCTCATTTTTCACTACCCTTTCATGCCCCTACCTTCCATCCTAACATCTAGACTTCCATCCTAATGTCAGATAGCTTTTATTTTCCTTTGTAGTGTCTCCAGAAAGAATTCCTCCTAAGTACCTACTTATGTCAAGGCATCAGAAATCCATCCATCCATTCATTTATTCATTCTTTCAGACATTTGGTATCATGCAAAGCATTGGGCTAGTTAAGTAGGGGAGAGACAGTCATTTAAAATAACTGCTATATGATAAGAATGAAGTCAGGATTCACACTCTTGTCTCTACCAAGAACTCCCACTCTCCCTTATCTTTTTCAGTCTTTAAACACAAGTCAGGAGACACTTCTTCCTGGAAGCCTGCCCTGAATCCACCCCCAGCTGAATTAGGTGTCTCTCTTATGGGCTTTCAAAAGTGCCTATCTAGATCATTGCACTGATATTGCATCCATTTGCTGTTGATGTGCCTGGCCCCCAACTAGACTGTGCGCTTTAAAGACAGAGACTGTGTTGTATTCATCTCTGCATTCCTAGTACTTAACATAGAGCCCAGTAGACTGTGCTCATTGCATATTTTTGAATGAATGAATGAATGAATGAATGGATAAAAACTATGAAAGAAAAATCATAGAAAGTTGTGAAACAGAATAAGGAATAAGTATTCATTTTTAACTAGAGGAATGAAGACAATTTTCATGGAGGAGATGGTATTTAAGCAAAGCACTGAAGCGTGAACAGGATTTCCAGAATTTGGAAAGATCAAGGGCTTGGGGGGAGGGGTGGTACACAGAGGATTACTTTTTAAAACCTAACGGATTCTCTCCACCTCTAATATGTTACTTCTCTGAAAATAATCTTTCTTATACTCTAGCAAAGTTTTGTTTTTTCCTTCCTTGCTTGTGGAGAACCTTCAGTGATGCCTTACTATCTATCAGGATAGAATCCGAGCAGATCAGCTTGCCCTTCAAGGGTCTTGCTATTGTTACCCAAAACTTTTTTCTAATCCTAACTTTCACTCCTTGGCCACCCACTGTCTGCACAAATCAGGCCCTTCTGCTCTCTGTCCCCCAGTATCTTGCTTTTTATCATCTCTTTGGCATTCCTCTTTCTCCATCCCTCACCTACAATGCCTCCCCCGTGCCTTCTTGCCATAGACAATACCACTCTGTCTTTGAAAACCCTACCCTCTTCATGCAGCCTCCCTTTCCACTCCAGATTGGAATACCTTCTTCTTCTAGACAATTTGATAACCACTCGTTTACCATTTAATCATTGTATGGTTTTCTAACTATAAGCCTGCTTTGTCCCCCTTATGAGGACCGAAATAAGGTACCTACAAGCTAGGATAATGGATGGTGGCTTTTTGTAACATGCACAGTGTTCCAGACAAATATTCTATTGATGAAAAATTCTTGATAACTTAACGCACTCCCCTAAGGATGTATGAGGAGTCTTTCCTTTAGGCAGACATCTTATTATTCAGCTACCAGCAGATGGGGGTGCATACCCTAGATATCATATTTAATTTAATGAGAAGAAATAAATTATCTATTATCAGTGTGTCTATGTTATGAAATCACTAACTTTGCCTATGTTATGATATAAAAACTTGCTACTTTCCTCCTTCATTGATAGAGGTATAGTTATTTTTACCTCTTCCATGCAGCCAAAGTAATGGCATTTTTTAAACTGTGTGACTAGCCCTTTAAGATAGGTGCATCTTTTTCACTGTTTTTACCCTTGCCCTTGTCAAGGGCTTCTTCATGCTTTTCAGCCTTCCAGTCTTTGCCCCTCGTCAAACCACATCAATACCAGTCTCAAACCTTAATCGTAAACAGGCTCAATACTTCACGTAAAGGAGCGACTTCATCACACACAACAGGCTGCAGGGCATGGAGAATCCATCACCTAACCTTTCCCAGCCTCTATCCATCTGTGCCCCACTGTTGGATATCCAAGCTTGACAGTGAATGCTTTCCAATGGGAAACTGTAGCAGGATTTTTTTCCCATCCTTTGGTCCCTATTGTATGTTCAGCTGCACTGAAGCTAGCTGCTAATCAAAGCCAGAGACTCTCATACACAAACAAACAAGGCATTGTGGCCTCCCCTGGGGCTGGAACACAGCAATCCAACAAACAATTTGGTCAGGTGATAGCAGCCTGGAGGAACAGACAGAGCATTGCCCAGACATCCTCCTGTCTTCACTCCCCACCTCCCCTTCCTCAGCACGAGCCAGTCGAACCACCAGGTCAGGCAAACCGATGCTTGAGAAAGCAATGGAGAATAAAACAATATGCACTAATATGCAGTCAAAAAGATCTGGTCTGACAACAGGATTCTTTATCCAAGAGAGTGTATTCTCTAGATCATAGTGAGGCAGAAATAAAATACATAGCATGAGAGCATATTCCTGGACACAGGAAAGAGGAAGAAGGAAGGGATTGGACCAAAATATCTTCAGATGCTCACTGGGCCCTTGTCATAGGCCAGTGGGGTGGCCGTGGAAGAGTGTGATTTAGGAGCTTTGTGGTTAGATATATTTGATCTACAATCTCAGTTCTACCTCTTACTACCTCGTGACCTTGGACAAGTTACTTAACCATTCAGAGACTCGGTTGCCATTGTTAGTAATGTTGGGGAATTGTGCTCAGAAAGGAAAAAGGAGGGAAATGCTAAGAAAAGAAAGCAAGGTCTTCAGCTTCCAGAAGTAGCTAGTGATAGAGGATGACGGCTCCTCCCTGGCCCTGGCAGTTCCTAGGAACACAGCCTCAGAGGCACTGGTAGCTTCTGAACTTTGACATACTGCCATGTGTCCCCAGAGCACATCAGGGAAACTAGGGATGCCCACGGCCAGCATGAAGTCTGGATCAAGATGTCTTCATACAACAGCAGGAGCTGGGACTCTGGGTGCCTGCACATTGATAATGGAAACATCCCTGAGTTTGAAAGACGGAGCAGAAAAGCTAGAGATGCCAAAGAAAACGATTGCTCACATCACAGTTTTTGGTTAGGGCAGCCAGTTAATGTTAAATCTTACCAGGGTTGGTGGAGATTGCAGGAGAGAGGGGAAATTGAGTAGGAACTAGGTGAAAAGTTATCTTAATTCTATGCAATGATAAACATGAACTGAGTACCTACTATGTGCCATTTGTTATTTGGGTAGTGGTAATGTGAAAGAACTAGAAACAACTGTCTAGCAGTACAGTATAGAACAGAGAGGTTCAGTGAGAAGATGCAGGACCACTGAAACTCAAAATTAATATAGTGACTTCCTTTAAATACAAAGGGGAGACAACCCAAAATGATTTAATAATTGAAGCATCTTCATATGGAGACCTACAAATGGAAATAAAATCAGTTAGATGCTATCTTGAGGAATCTATTATAAGATCTGCAGATTTACTTCAGGAAACACCAGTCAATATTTCCATGTCTTATCCTTTCTAGGATGTACCTTAAATGTCCCTCAATTGCACATGGCACTCCTCATTGGGTTTGTCCACATCCTCATTTCAGTAAAAGTCAAATTTATCAGATAAGCCACAGTCCCATAGTTTCTCCATTTCCACCTTCTGGGAGAGAATTTTTTTACTTGCTCCTTAAAACTTTACTAACTGTCCTACACTCAACTGTCACATTTCTCACCTCTTCCAATTCAGAGGTTCCTGGCCTCCCCACAGGAACTCCAATCTCACTGCAGCATTAGGAGTCACAGTAGATACAAATATTTGAAGATTCTCAAGGGACAATGTGTGATTTTGCTTAAATTCCACCAAGAATAGAGATAAGCAATCCCATGTTGCATTAGATGAGTAGTGAAATCTATTCCCTTTTGAGGAAAACAGCCCCTAATACTTAGGCTGATATTCCTCACCAAAGAAACATTAAAATCACCTTAAGAAGAGTGGTCACACCTTCCTCTGTTCTGTACTTATTTTCAATAGTTGCTCAAGTTCCAATAGATGATGATAAATCTGGCTATACCTTGGTATGGACTTGGAAGTTAGACAAGGAAAGGGGTCAATTTCAGATGGGAAGGAGGCAAGGAAATAATATTTGTTCTTCAAAATAAAATTAAACAATTTTTAATAGAAATGCCCAAGTCTAAACTTTTTTCTGATTTCAACAAGATATTTAATGTTACACATTAGAGGCGGCAAATGGAAGTCAGGGTAGAAAACTAACCCAGGAAGCTAACTAGTGTGTGTGTAGCTAAGCCCTGGGCCTGGAGGGATCCTATTGTGCCCATGAAAGGGAGCCTCTGGGTCTTTTCCTTGGTCTCCTTTCATGATCCCCCCGCAAGAGTGGGGGAGATATGAATGGAAACAATGGGGTGGAGAGTGTAAACTTTATGGATGAGTTGACTCCAGTGACCAGGTTGTCTAAGTCATGGCCCTGCATCCAAGATTGCTCAAGTCCTATTTGAGGCAGCAACTCTTCACTAGAACAACTGATTCTGTTTTGCCTTCAAATACTTCCTCTGCGAGGAACGAGGAGGGGACAGGCTGGTTCCTGTCCTGGAATGACTTCTTGGCATTTTTATACTAAGAGGCATGTAGAGCTTAAGAGATTTAGAAAGCAAACAAGACAAATCCACTGGAGAGAAATCTCCTAACGAACCCCACCAGAGCCGGATGGGCCAAAAGGGCCCAAAGAGAGTTGCCGAGCCGTTCATCCAGAGTGGAGGAAACCTCAGCGCTCTCTAGTAGAGTTTTCTCTGAGGTCTGAAGCTCCTCTCCCCAAGCTCATGCTTGGCTTCTGTCTATCAGATTTTTGGATGTTTTCCCTAAGGTCTCAGTTCAAGTCCACTTCTCTTTCTTTTGTCTTCTTGGTTCTGCTGCCTTTGAAGTTAACTGCTCTCATTTTAACCTCTTGCAAGAGAACATCACTGGATGAGATGTTGGAAACCCACAGTTAGCTTGCTTTTAGGAAATGTGGATCTAGTTAGAGCGAAGTTGGTAGAAATCCACCTCTACCCACTTATTCCTGCTAAATTGCTTTTGATCTGTTTCTCCAAACCACATTCATTTATGACAGCCTTGAAGTGCATCTTCAAATTCCCAGATATCATATATCAGAGGGCAAACTCTGTGATCCCTAACCATCAGACTCAAACCACTGTTTTAAAAGGCTAGAAATCATTTCAGGCTCCAGTTGGTGGGAATCCCAATACTGGCATGGACAGTAAAAGCCTTCCACCCCTCCTCTACAAACAAGAGTGCGGTTGACAAACCCAAATTTGATCTGACTCACTTTAAACTAGAGCCAATCTGTACACTATTCATTCCAAATAATAATAGAGCAAATAAATAATTCCCCAAAGGGTGCCAAGCCCTGGAGTGACATGCATCAAAGAGGTTTGCTGCCCCTGCAGGTTTCATTAGGCCCTCTCTTCTTAGCCCAGAGCAGCTCAGAAGTTCCCCAGGTTCCTGGGACCTGCTAAGGGGGTGAGATTGGACCTGGGTGGGATCAGGCAGCTGTGGCTTCCCTGGGGAGACTTTTACCCCTGGATATGCATCTGGAAGGGTCCTCAAGGTTAAGAATGGAAGATAATGTTTACTCAGCTTGACCTTTAATTTGTACACACTAAGGTCCACAAGATTATCTGTTCCATCTAAACAGCGCATCCTTTGCTGGGAGATTTTTTTTTTGCTTCATGGGATTATGTTTGTTTGTTTGCATTTTTCTATTTCCAACTTTTTAATGAGAGTCCATCAGATTAATTTACTAAGCTTTTTTTAATGATTCAAATTTACCCATGTCAAGCTAAATAAATTGAATTTCCATCTTAATTGGCCCACTTAGCAGAAACAAATGCACATGTTAATGTGTGAAAGCTATAAACATATAGCATACATCGATTACTATGTTGATCTAAAAAGCAGGACACACAATTATTTGTACAACTATTTTCAAAGGTTAAATCAGAAAAACTATAAAAGTGTATCAGAGTGTTAACAGTGGTGTCCATTTTGAGCAGGATTATAAGTCAATTTTTTCCTTCTTCATAACTTAAAAAATTTTAATATCTTGTAGCATGGACATTTTTCTAGAATGAGAAAAAATAATGTGTTTCTCCAGGTATATATTTGTGTTTTCCTAATAACAAACATAATAATGAAAAAACCCTATTGTTTTTCACATCATTAAAATTAATCAAACTTTTCAGAAGTTTGAAATGAATTGAGCTGTATGTAAGATTCTGCGTTTTGCCAGAGGCATTGAATTTAACAGTTAACTATATATTGTAATCAAGAAAAGAGGATGAGAAGAAAGGCTTTATATTATTGTTTCAAAACTTAAGTACCTCCACCAGTTAAAATAACGTAATAAACTCCCTGCTTTCTTTCCTATAGCAGCTTCAGGCTTCCTCATTTGATCACCTTGGACCATATCTAAAGAAATATACTGTACCCAGAAGGCAATGTTATTCTATAGAAAATATTTTTTGAAGAACTAAATTGGCCCTTGCATAAGATTCTCCAAAGCTGCAGGATATTTTTTTAAGCCAAAGATCCAACTTCTGACTTAACATGGACACCCCATCTGGCCAACTGGAAGATGCCCAGTGGAAGCCTTCGGATGTTCTAATGCTCAGAAACGAAGGTCACTATGTGTTACAACTTTAGCGATGATTCTCTGCTATGGGGAGCAATAATCCCATGGGCAGGTTTAGAACAGGCCATATTATTAGCAAATAAGGAAGGCCATTATGAAAAAATTATTTTAAAGTTTTACATGGTCTCCATTTGTTTTATCCTGAGTGGAGACTTTCTCTGTCACCTAAGATTGTTACTGAGATATGTTCCTTATTGATTGAATTTGAACTCCGAGGCAAGAGTCCTTGGCTCCTTCCTTAGGCAGCCCAGCATCTCCCAGGAAGCCACACAGATGGATGGTCCCTGCTTTACTTCCCTTATGGTGTGGAAGGGCACATCCAAGGGAAAAAACAGATGTTCAAACCTTAACTAAGAGAATACTCTAGCATTCAGAAAGCGTATTACATTACATCCTTCTCATCGTAAGAATGAAGTTTCCTAAACACTATTACGAAGGCAGTATTTGGCTCACTTACACCCTCGCAGGGGAAGGCTCCACAAGAAGCACAGGTAAGAGGCCTGAGATCACACCTGACAGGGGGCCTTGTATTCTTAAGGGGCTCAGTCAAGTCAATAGCAATTTGGATGGTGACTGCAAATTTCTTTTATAAATAATCCAACATTGTAAATATGACTTGCACATGAAGATACAGGAGTGATCAGCTTTTGCACATAGTAGGAAGTGTTATTGTCAATGACCTTCGTTGTGTGTTTCAAGCTATGCATCTCATGATTAGAGAGTTCTGATTTCTTGCCTGCTCTCCCAATTTATGGAAATAAACACTAGTGACTGGTCACTCAAAGTGAGGTCCCCAGGCCAGCAGCTGCTATCGCCAGGGAGCCTGTTAGAAAGGCAGACCCTCAGAGTCCACCAGAGACCTACTGAATCAGAATCGCATTTTAGCAAGATCTCTAGGTGACTGACACGCACATTGAAGTGTGAGAAGCACGGCTATAGTGTAAACAAAGTGCTGCTAATGAATTGTAAAAACCTAAATTTAGTGAGAATAACCGATTGAAATTTTTGGTATGCATCCTTTACAACTCTTAGGAAGCCCTATAACATAATATTTAGTAAAACAATTCATAACCATTTTAGTTTAACCTTTTTTAGAATTGTCTACTCACTTTTTTTTTTCACTCTGACTCCGATTTCCTTTTCTTCACACCTGTCACACATCTTTCCTCCTACTCACTTCATCTGGTCAAACTTACCTTTCAGCATCTTAGGCAATCTCTAGGGGTCCTGAGAAAATGATAATGACAAGCAGCAGAGCTGGGGAAAGAGACAGGCGGGACTGGCTCCGCTGATTTTATTAACAGTAGCTTATGTTTAGTGTAGCAGTTTACAGTTTATAAACAGTGCATTGTTACGATCTACCTTTACCACCAGCCCATGAGGCAGGCAAAGCATCTATCATCACCATCGTCATCAACACCATCATCATGAACATCATCACCAGCTTACAGATGAAAACCCTGAGGTTCCAGGAGATACAGGGACATACTCAGCGTCCGGCAGAACTGCGATGAGAAAAATGCAGGCTCCTGAATCCAAACCTGAACGCTTCTTCCCTCTGAGCTGACGGCTCCATAATGGCATCAGGGCCAGAGCACATGGCTATGGATGTCACCAACATCAGCAATGAGATGGCTGCACCTTGGCTTGGGAGTGCCCGGTAGGCAAAATGCTCTCCTAGACACTATAGGAAAGGCCAAGGTCAACAGTCTTATTTGGGGACCTTACATGTCAAATTCCCTGGGGCCTGGAGCACGATCACATGTTCCATGTGTTTCTTTTCAGAAGGGGTTTTGGATCTGCATTTAGAGAGAACAGTCTGAGAGTATAGAGGGCAGAAGCATTTCAAGAAGAAGAAGGTCTCAGCTAGGTTTCTGTTTGTTTTCTCATGCCAGCTGGACATGAGAAATAGAGCAGTGGGGGAGGGAAAGCAAGGGTGGACTTTCATGGGGGGGGCAGGGCTGCATCCCCATAATCAGCATTTCCATTATCCTCATCAGACACTCCGTAGCAGTCAGACTCTGGGTTCTGTCCTTCACACTCGTTTTCTAGATTAATATTCATGTCAATCCTAGGAGGTATTAGTGCTGTCATATTAGGGATAAGGAAATTGAAGCAAGAAAGACCACGGTATTTGCTAATGGTCACACAGCTAGTAAGAAGCGTAGCTGTGGTTTACCTTGACTTCTTTAAACTTAGAGCTCAAATATTGGAGCCTTACAGCTAATGTTTCTAATACATCACCTGCATCCAGGTGCCCTGTCACATGTCCATCTTCCTTGACTCCACCTCTTAAATCAGAATCTCTGGGGATGGGCTCCAGGCATCTGGATGCTAAGACATGACTCCAGTGATTCTGATAAACACCGAAGAAAGGAAACCACTATGCTGGGTGATTTGGCCGCTTACTGTACATACACTGGAGTTTAGGTTTGACATGAGAGGCAACTGAGAAAGAAAATTAATTAGTCAGAGGAAGATACGGCATTATACCATAGAGGGGAAAAAATATCCAAACTAGGAATTTTAAGATCTTTTAAGATCGTCAAGATTCTTGTATTAAATAATGGGGTCATCTTAACCTCTTTAAATTTGTATCCTTATCAATTAAAAAAAATCCTCTTCAGCCTACCTAAGTAGAATTGTTATGAAAATATGATGAGAAAATAAATGTTATTAGTTCTGAAAAGCAAAGGCCTATAACCACAGTGAAGTTATGATGAAAATAATGTCCCAAGTGCTCAGTCTTAAGGCTTTGAGTAACACAGTTTGTTAAAGAAGAGGTAAGGTTTCCTTCTCCTTTACGCAGGTGAGTCAGAGACCATGCAAGGTCGAGAGCCTTAAAATGAACAAGGTGAAATATGATTAGGAAGACACTCCAGAGAACTGGCAGACCTATATGATGTTTGCAATTAAGGAGGTAGAGGAAAAGACAGGAGAGCCTTCTTCTAGAGGTTCAAGGTTGAGAATGGGGTGCTTGGGTTTAAACAGGAAATTGGTACCAGGTGATTTATAGAGGGATTGAGTATAGAAGGCAGTCAAGGTCCTTGGAACATGAGGAAGAGCAGAGAAAATGGTATTCAGAGTCATTTACTTATTTTTTCACTCATTCATCAGATATTCATTGAGCATTTCAATGGTCTCACTCTAGATATGCTAGGGTTCTGAGAGGAATGAGAGAGTCCCTGCCTTCTAGGGGTGCATGGTCTGGGTGGGGTGGAGCTGGTGGTAAAAGTGAGTAATTCCAAGAGGTAAACGATGTGCTTTTCCAGTGTTGGCGCTGCTGGGAAAGGAGGAACTGAAGTCGCCGGAAGGGTGGGTGGAGGGGAGAAATAGAGCACCACTAGAGGGAGGATTTGCCTGGGAAAACCCTCCCTTGGCGCCGTTAATCTCAGACTCATTCAGTTTCACCTAAATTCCACAGCTGAAGGTAGAAGACTGGCTATCGTTCCCTCCATGTCTGTGATTTCATTGAAGGACAGTCATCTCATATCTCAGTATAAAAAGTGGAAGAAGTGGGAATAAAAGGTGAGAGATACAGAATGCTATTTGTGCCTTACAATGATGTTTTGGTTTTTTTTTTTTTTTTTGCGGTACGCGGGCCTCTCACTGTTGTGGCCTCTCCCGTTGTGGAGCACAGGCTCCGGACGCGCAGGCTCAGCGGCCATGGCTCACGGGCCCAGCCGCTCTGCGGCATGTGGGATCTTCCCGGACCGGGGCACGAACCCGTGTTCCCTGCATCGGCAGGTGGACTCGCAACCACTGTACCACCAGGGAAGCCCATGTTTTGGTTTTTAATAAGCACAATTCTTAGAATTAAGAGCCCAAGTGTCAGTTACTATGACTTACTTCATTCAAGATTAATATGTAACAATAGATTTTTTTCACTAACTATGAAGTTTCAGAATCTAAGAACTCTGCTTTTAGGAAACTCATTATGATGATGTTTTTATTTGAAATATCACTTTATCTAAACCTACTATGAAGAAATGGCTCCGAAGTAAAACCCAGTAGAAAAAATTAAATTATTTCTCAAAATATCTTAAGCATGAACTATTCACTGTATTCCCTGTTACTTTGAAGAAATAGGGATTTGTGGTGAATGTGATCTACATAATCAAATCTGCAATATTACCATAATCATAATGCCCTCTGATATGTTACATTATAGTTATCCTTCTAAACCACAGAAATCTTAACTTGTCATTTACCAAATACTAAAATAGGGAGGAACAAAAGGCTTGTTATATTTGACAATCTAGAAAGATCGTATGACATCTATGCCATGTGGAAAACTATTCCACATACAAGACTGGCAAGAAGTGCATGGAAAAATGGCCCAGTGGATAGAAAATTGAATGGGCCATAAACGTCAAGAATGGAGAACTTTCCAAAGTGAGGCTGTGGCCCAAATTCCACTCAAGCCAATTGACTCTGGAAGGAAAAAAGCTGGCTCAGCTTGTAAAGAGAAGCTCCATATCTGAATATTATTTTACCCCAGGGCAATGACATGGTTTTGTGTCAAAAGGAAACAAAAGTTCTCTGATTATTCATTAGAACTGCAGCCAAAAGAGACAACATTCATCACCCTTAGAGAAGCTCCACTCAGCATCCAAACAAGGGCTGTTGGGAGGCCTGACTCACCTGATGCTTAAAGATGAGCATCTCTTTAAACGGGACTGACCTGCACGCAGGTGTAAACCAGCTTGCTCCCTGATCACCCTGGGAGGTCTCAGTTTGGGCATTACCTTTAGGAGGGATGTCAAGGACAGCCATCCTATTCACTATGTCACCATATTAAAAAGTGTAAGTGTTGGGAGAACTGGAATTTAGAATCTGAATTCTAACTACTGGCCCTCAACCCACCATTAACTCATACACCATTTCAAACAAGCCACCCAAACTCAGTCTCCTGAGAAAATTTTGAATAGTAATAAAATACCACATGGCAAATAAGAATATGATCAGAATTCACATGAGAATGTCATTTAAATAAGAAAGCAAGAGTATCTTCAAAAGGAAAAAAATAGTTAAGCCCCAAATACTTAATTTCTAAGATTGATTTTATTGATAAAAGTGATTAAATTATTTGGGGACCTTATTTCTCTCAAGTTATTTCCAATAATCAGGTTCTGTGAAAATTCAAACCAGGCCACTAGCTTTTCTAGAGTAAAAACATCAAAAATGTTCATTAAAAAATGTGGGTTCTGCCACATGTTGCTATATGTGAAGACTAAATAGGTACATGGAATTTTTCAATAAATCAGTAAATTTATTATACCCAATACCATGAAAAGAGGTCTAGGAAACCACAAAGTAATGTATTATAAACATAATATATTGTACTATGAGTATTTTAAATATATGTTATCATCCTCATTCTATATAATACTGCATCGAAAAGTCAGATAATAAAAAGTCACATATTAACTGTAGTTTCTTTTCTCTCACACTCTAGCTTTGTAAATATAGTACATTTGTACCGACAAGCAAGCATCTGGAACACAGCACCTAATGCGTTAAGGATGGCTTCAGGTGGGTGTTCCTTATAGAGGCCTTTCCCTAAATGATAAAAAAAAAAAAAAAATGTCCTAAAAGAGGGCTAGGAACAGGAGGAGAGGAAAGATGAACTTCTACAGATTTAAAATACGATTAGAGAATAAAAAGCACCAAAGTTTCTTACAGCACAAAATAATGGTATTAGAGGTTTTTTTCACAACATAATTTTTCAAAAGCCCATCCTCTAATTTAAATGAGAAAGTACAAATATTGCCACTCTAAAATAACTCATTTCCCAAAGGGAGGAAAAAAGAAAATCTCCAATTTTCTTTGAATTTAACTGAACTATAAAATTTTTTTAAATGATTTCGTCTTTAGAATGCATAATTTACTTAAAAAGGAACATAATGAAGATGGAAAATAGAAGCTTTATTTTCTACGCTGGGAGACACCTCTTTTGTTTCACTCCCATTACCTTTCAATATTTCAAATATCAGTTCATCCCCAGATGATCAAGGGGCTAAAAAGGGCTTTGCTGTTTCGTCAACTCCACATTTGCCTGAGATCATGAAATGGCTTCGTTATATCATTAGTTCGAAATCTCCTCTTGATAGTTCCTGGACCTCCTCCCAGGCCCTTCCCTCCAACACACACCCGTAGGTCACCTTTCTCAAGTTGTTAAAGCAAAATGCCTAAATAACCCTCCAGATGAAAGCAAAAGATGCCAAAAGACTGGAACTTTGATTTCTCTCGAATTGTTCATTCTCTCCAACCATCACCTCCCCCCACCACATGCCACTCCTACTTTTTCAGTGTATCCCCCAGACTTACAGAGCAGCTGTTACCAGAGGTAGGGGTGAGTTAACAGGAGTGTAGATAAACTCAGTGTGTGTTCTGGTGTTCCTGCGTGTTCTGTTAAAGAAAAAGGGGTGTGTGTGTGTGTGTGTCTGTGTGTGTGTTGAAGAGGGAGCAAGTATTCTGTGTGTTAAGTAGAGAAGGGAAGGAGTTGAATACATTCCTCCCTTTTAAAATATTTTAACTTATTAGAGACATCAACTCAGAAACTAAGAATCTAGAAGATTGGTAATTAATATACCCGAGCTTTATGTGGGTGAAATAAAAAGTTCAAGTGTCTCTGTACAGGGCAGTTCTTAAAATTATTCAAATGAGAAATGGGATTCAAGGTGTGTCTTTTAAACTTTGGACGTAACCATTTCTAGAACCATTCCTGGGCTGGCAGGCGGGACAAGGAGGGCCCGGATGCTTTGCGAGGGACCCGCAAGGTCAGCTGGCGCTGGGAGGCACAAGCCCCCACTTGGTACCTAGAAATGCCAGCTAAGACGCATCAGCTGGCAAGCCCTGGGGCAATCCAGGAGGCAGGGGAAGGATGGGAAAATGAGCCCCGCTTGCTCAGGCTGCCTGACTTTCTCTCTCTTCTCTACCCAGCCACAGTCACACCTACTAACTCAGGTTTTACAAAGAGCAAAGCCCCTGCATGTTCTCCATTCCGCTGGAAGCAGGAACACAGTCCAAATGCGCACATAACATCACAAAAGCTTCTTTCCTTCCACCCATCTATAGGCACCCTGACCATCCTGACCAGACGTCCCCAAAATATGCCTCTGGAGCAAATCAGTTTTGAAAGCAGCCGCACCAGCAAAGACACCAGCAGCCCCTCTCCCACTCCTACCACGGTCATCCGCGGGCACCCAGAAAAGTGGCGGAGGACGAAGGGGAAGTCGATCGGAGAGCCCTCGGAGGAACCGCGCATTCCCTTCCACTTACTCGGAGTTGCAAACGTGCCGCGTGCGCTCAGGCTGCCTTTGTTGGTCGGGGCGAGGTTTTCTGCCCGGAGTCCAGGTACCCGAGTCACTGCTGCTCGCGGCCGCGCCTCTCTCTGCCGCCGGCACGCACGGTGGCTCACTGGTCTCTTTCTTCCCCTCTCCCCACTTTGGCTTTTCCTCTGCTCTGCGGCTCCCTTGGCGGGATTTTCGGACGGGAAGGCGGGGAACCAGACGGATCCTGCCTCGGAGTGGAGCACGCCCTGCCGGGGAGGGGACGGAAGGGAAATGGAGAATGGGAGGGAGGAGAGGAGCTGGCAGGGAGAATGCGAGGGCTGGGCGAGGGTGGGGGGGCGCGCCTTTCCCTCGAGAGCTGATTGGGAAACTTATTAAAAGCAGGGTTCACCAGGGGCAGTATCTCCCCACCCGCGCCGGCACGCGGATTTGAACCCAGAGGCCAGAGGATGAAGCCCTGTTTCGTTTTTAGCAGAGACAGATGCAATATCTCTTTCCCAAACTTTGTGCATGACCTCTCCTTTAGGTGGGTGCGTACCTCAGTTTATCAAGTAGCGCATCTTAAATGGACGGTTGATGGCATCTTAAACTACAGTTTGGGCCCCAGGGCGATTCTTTTTAAATGATACTCAGGGTGGAAAAGCAGTCTTCAAGACCAGGCTCTCATTTGCCCCCACGCCTATCGCCCTCCCCCAGCGCAGCTTGTCACTTCAGCTGTCAGTCCCATCCCACCTGCGCGTCACCACATGTGCAAAGGACTTTTTTGCGCTTGTCACAGAGTGACAGATGTCTGAAAGTTCCCAATGAAATGCCACGTTCCTTTAGGGGGCTCTTTCCTTTTCTGGCTTCCTTGGTACATTTAGTGACCTATTTAGTGACATACCTTTGACACCCAAGAATTTAGGGGATTAACGAACGTAGCTCGAACTCCGAGTTTTGTAAAACTCAGAGGCTGGGTTTCCGTGTCTTTCTGGAATTACATTTTTCTTCGAATGAGGAAAGAAGCTAAGGTAATATACCTAGGATTGTTTAAGTAACACACAGATGAGTATCTGTGATATAGATGAAAGTATTGCGCAAACATGATTAAGTATAAAACAAATTTACCCAAACATTCTCAAAAAGGAAATTTTGAGGTTCTCCTCCGCTCACCCGTTTTTTCCTGCTCTTCGTCTTGCTCCTTTTACTTCCTTTCAGCTTATCATTTGATGGCGCCCACCCCAAATGTGGTTGCAAAATATACTTCCATTTCCTATAGTTCTGAGGTAACATCCTTTTAATTCAGTTTGATAAATATCTATTAAGTGCCTTATATAACTCTTTTTTTATTAATTTTTATTGGAGTATATATAGTTGCTTTACAATGTTGCATTAGTTTCTGCTGCACAGCAAAGTGAATTAGATATATATATATAGATACATAGATAGATAGATAGATAGATAGATATAACCCCCCTCTTTTTTAGATTTCCTTCCCATTTACGTCACCACAGAGCATTGAGCAGAGTTCTCTGTGCTATACAGTAGGTTCTCATTAGTTATCTACTTTATACATAGTAGTGTATACATGTCAATCCCCATCTCCCAATTCATTCCACCCCCCTCCCTGCTTGGTTTCCATAAGTTTGTTCTCTACATCTGTGTCTCTATTTCTGCTTTGCAAATAAGTTCATCTGTACCATTTTTCTAGATTCCACATATAAGCGATAGTATACCATATTTGTTTTCCTCTTCCTGACTTACTTCACTCTGTATGACAGTTTCTAGGTCTATCCACGTCTCTGCAAATGGCACTATTTCGTTCCTTTTTATTGCTGAGTAATATTCCATTGTATATATATAACACATCTTCTTTATCCACTCCTCTGTTGATGGACATTTAGGTTGCTTCCATGTCCTGGCTATTGTAAATAGTGCTGCAATGAACACTGAGGTGCATGTATCTTTTTGGATTATGGTTTTCTTTGGGCATTTGCCCAGGAGTGGGATTGCACGGTCATAAAGTAGTTCTATTTTTAGTTTTTTGAGGAACCTCCATACTGTTCTCCATAGTGGCTGCACCAATTTACATTCCCACCAACAGTGTAGGAGCGTTCCTTTTTCTCCACACCTTCTCCAGCATTTTTTGTTTGTAGATTTTTTGATGATGGCCTAAGTGCCTTATATAACTCTTAAAATTTACATGTACTTTGAACTCAACCTAAACCCCAAAATAAGAAACATTGTTTTGTGGGAAGTAGTTCTTAGGGACTTAGGGACTCTGAGGGCTATGTAGACAAGTGTACCATGGAGGAGCTGGGTGGGGACGAAGAGCTGTCTCTACAAGCAGTGCTTTGAATCAGTCAATCAATCCATCCATTTTTTCAAAAGCAGAGGCATCAGAAATTCACTTACACACCTCTAGTCTGTCCCCATAACCAAACTCTCCATACACCTGCCACACACCATCCTCAAATGAAATAAATGACTAAGGAACTATCTTCCTTCTACACACAGACTTCCTGTTGCCTGTTTCCCTTTTGTGATCCCATTTACCCAATGAAATACAGCAATGTTTGTTTTAATCTGATTTTACCTGTATAAATTGTGGAGGAATGGACATTATCACTTTTTATTATTATTTTTCCCAGACCCTTTACTGAAAGAGACTTTCCATATTCACTCTCACTCCATAGGGGTGAAATTTCCAGGCTATTAAACAAGGAGTTATCCATTTTCTCTACCTTCTTAAACATTATCTTAACATCTATAAATGTAACATGTTGCTACCAGTTATGGTGTTTATCTATAGGGTTGATCAAGTAAGCATGAGATCCCCACGATTTCCACTCCATTACATGTTATATCAAAAATATAACCCTTTATTCAAATAGGAACATATGAAAATTATTTACATGAGTGGTTCTCAACCAGGAGCAATTTTGCCTTCACGTGAACATTTGGCAATGACTGGAGACATTTTTGGTTGTCACAGCTTAGGGGAGGGGTTGTTACTGGTATGTAGTGAGTAGAGGCCAGGGATGCTGCTAAACATCCTACAATGCACAGGACAGCTCCCACAGCAAATAATTATTTGGCCTGAAATGTTAATAGAGCTGACATTGAGAAACCCTGACAAACATTATTAACCATTGCATTTTTTTAATTAAAATTTTTTTTATTTATTTTTACTTTTTATTGTGGTAAAATATACAATGATTTTTAAGTGTACAGCTCTCTGGCATTATGTACACTCACATCGTTCCACGATCATCACCACCATGCTTCCTAGGCTCTTAATTAGAGATGATAATGGCTGGAAGGAGCCATAATTACCATTTTTAACCACTGTATTTTAAAAATATAATGGAAGATTAAAGAGAGTTTCTTTTTAAGAAATAGAAGTCTATGAGATTGATATTAGCCCAGCACGTACACCAAAGTTTAAGAGAAGATGTTTTCTAATGCAGTCTAAAATGTGCAACTTCAAATCCAAACTTCGTCCTGTGTCACAGTCATGGGTCTGTTGATCTAAGATTTCAAGTCATTTCATTTATTTAGCTGACATTCCCTGAGCACTGAAGTTTTTGAGTGAATAGAGCCATGGACAGAAACAGATGAAAAGCCCTACTCTCATACAGCTTACATTTTTGTTTATATAAATAAACAGGCAAATGAAATTAATTAAGGAATTAAACTTTTTTAAGGATGTGATAAGTGCCATGGAAAAAAAGACCGTGAAGGAAGATGAAATCATCAATTTGGGGGAGGAAAAACTTTCTGGTGCGAAACGTGAGTGAAGACTTAAAAGAGGTGAGGGAGCTGACTAAGCAAATATTGGGGAGAAGGACCTCCAGACAAAGGTCAGCAAATTCGAAGGTCTGACTTTGCTGGTTGTGATAGAGGACCCGTGGGGAGGTCACTGGGGCAGGAACATAGTGCATGGAGGTGAGGAAAGTAACAGGCCAGATCATGCAAGGCCTGTGTCCACCGCAAGGACACAGGAATTCCACTTTTATTCTGAATGAGGTGGGAAGCCGTGAAGAGTGGCAGAACGGGACTCTGGTCCAACAGGGTCTCTCTGCTGTGTTGAATGGACCACTTGAGGGCAAAGGTGGAAGCAGAGATCCCAGTTAGGAGGCTACAGCAGTAATCCACTTTCCAGACTTCTTCCGTGTGTCCCTGTTTCTCGTGAAGAATAACTAACCCCAAACTTACCCTTTCATACTTCCTCTGCCCCCAAAAGCGCCTGTCAGCAGTCACCTTGGTTTGCTCATGCCAGTTCCCAGCCTCTCCAGGGGTAATTAATGAGCCCCCTGCATGGGTGTTACCAGGCTAAAATATAACTAAATGCAAGATGATCTGAAGTCATAGAAATCATAACATGTCCTAAGGGTGTTTTGAAAATGAGGCTGCTGATTCTGCAGTGACAACTTCAAGGAGAGGTGTGATCAGCATGAAGTTAAAAAATGTGAAAGAACCTGCTGAAAAATTGGCCAGCAAGTCCCCTGGATTGCCTGCTTGGCAGGATGTTTAGATTCTTGATTACCACCCTGAGTTCTTCAATATGGCTAGAAGGCAAAAGGACAATTCATCATGCCCTCAGTTTGACAGAAGTCCCATTAATACATTTCTCATCCTCTCTCTGGAATAGTTGAAAGGTAATTTTTTTAAAAACCTTTTATTTTTTGTTCCCTGCAACTATATTACAAAACTTACTTCAATTTCAGGTAATTTTTTAAATGATTTTGCTGTTTTTTGATAAGAAAACAGAAAACTCAACTAAGAAGGGCTTAAGTAATTCAGGAATTTATCTCACAAACAACACAGGTTAGTAGACAGTGTTTAAAAGTCTTCAAGGACCCAGGTCTTTCCATCTTTTGTTTGTTTGTTTGTTTTGTTTGTTTGTTTGTTTTGCAGTACACGGGCCTCTCACTGTTGTGGCCTCGCCCGTTGCGGAGCACAGGCTCCGGACGCGCAGGCTCAGCAGCCATGGCTCACGGGCCCAGCTGCTCCGCGGCATGTGGGATCTTCCCAGACCGGGGCACGAACCTGTGTCCCCTGCATCGGCAGGCGTACTCTCAACCACTGCGCCACCAGGTTAGCCCTCTTTCCATCTTTTGACTCTGCATCTCCAATTTGTGAACCACTTCTCTTCAATATGGGGTCAGGGAGCTTCAGGCATATGTGGCTTAAAATAAAGAAAGCCCAAACCCCAGTGGAGAATAGACCCCTAGCCACACAGCCATAGACTCTGCCAGCAAAAGGAAAAGGTGGAAAGGATTTGGGAAGCAACCCACAATGCCTGCTAGAGTTTCTCCCTGAAATTTTTTAAATGTGCACTTTATCACTCAGTCTCTTATGAATCTAAGTAGCTTGACTCAAGCCCCTCAATCTTGTCTTTCTTGTCAAGAACTGCTAAAAATCAAGGTTCTAAACTGGCAAAGCTGAGGAGCAGGACTTGGGCAGTGGCCTCCCCCAGACTCATCCAGAAAATCCAGCCTGAAACACACAAAGGAGCTTGATCACACGTTATAAGAAAATAAAATCTACAGACCAATATCCATCATGAGCATGGATGCAGAAGTCCTTAACGAATATCATCAAATCAATACTAGTAATGTAGAAAAAAATATAATACTGTACATAAATTGGATGATTATCCCTGGAATGCAAGTTTGGTTTTACATGTGAAAATCAAACAATAGAATTCGGGCTTCTCTGGTGGCGCAGTGGTTGAGAGTCCGCCTGCCGATACAGGGGATGCGGGTTCATGCCCCGGACCGGGAAGATCCCACGTGCCGCAGAGCGGCTAGGCCCGTGAGCCATGGCCGCTGAGCCTGCGCGTCAGGAGGCTGTGCCCCGCAATGGGAGAGGCCACAGCAGTGAGAGGCCCGCGTACCACAAAAAACAAAAACAATAGAATTCACCATTTTAACAGATTAACTAGAGAAACAAAAGGAACACATTAAATATACAGGAAAAGCATTTGAAAAAATTCAACACCCATTCATGATAACAATTCTCAGCAACTTAAGAATATAAATGAATATCGTTGTTCTGATAAGACATATCTGCAGAAAGCCTCCAGCTAATGTGATACTTAATAGTGAAAGTGAATGCTTTCCATCTAAGATTAGGAACAAGGCAGGAATGACCACTCTTACCACTTTTATTCGATACTGTATTGGAGACTTCAATCAGTAAAATAAAGCCAGAAAATGAAAGAAAAATAATGAAAAGGAAGAAGTACAATTGCCTTTATTCTCATATGACATGAGTATGTACATAGAAAATTGTCAGGAATGCACAGAAAAGCTTCTAGAACTAAAAAGTGTCTTTAGCTGGATACAAATTATAAAAATCAATTTTATGTCTATATTCTCGCAATGAACAATTGGAAAATGAAATATTAAAAAGTACATATCAAAAGCATGAACTACTTTGTGGGATAAATTTAACAAAACATGTCAAAGGCTTATACACTGCAAAACAACAAACATTTCTGATAAAAGTTATAGAACACCTAAAAAAATGGGAGAGATTCGTTATGTTCATTGATTTGAAAATTTTAAATTGTTAGGATGAAATTCTCTCCATACTTATTTATAGATTAAATGCCATCCAAACCCAATCCCAAGAGGCTTTTTTATAGAAATTGACAAAGTGATACCAAAATTCCTATGGCAGTGCAAAGGATCTCAAATAGGCAAAACATTTAAAAAATATTTTTAATTAAAAAACCTTTTTTCCTTGAAGTATAGTTGATTTATGATATTATATTATTTTCAGGTGTACAACATACTGATTCAGTATTTTTAAAGATTATACTCCTTTTAGAGTTATTATAAAATAATAGCTAGGGCTTCCCTGGTGGCGCAGTGGTTGAGAGTCCACCTGCCGATGCAGGGGACACGGGTTCTTGCCCTGGTCCAGGAAGATCCCACGTGCCGCGGAGCGGCTGGGCCCGTGAGCCATGGTCGCTGAGCCTGCGCGTCCAGAGCCTGTGCTCCGCAACGGGAGAGGCCACGACAGTGAGAGGCCCGTGTACCGCAAAAAAAAAAAAAAAAAAAAAAAAAAAGCTAAATTTCCCCATGCTGTACAATATGTCCTTGTTGCTTATTTATTTTATACATAGTAATTTGTATCTCTTAATCCCATACTCCTATCTCATCCCTCCCTAGCTCACTCTCTCCACTGGTAACCACTAGTTTGCTCTCTATATCTGTGAGTCTGTTTCTGTTTTGTTATATACATTCTTTTGTTTTATTTTTTAGATTCCATATATGTGATAATATGAAGTATTTGTCTTTCTCTGTCCTAGTTCAATAAGCATAGGTCCACATACATTGTTCCAAAGAGCAGAACTTCATTCTTTTTTATGACTGAGTAGTATTCCTGTGTGTGTGTGTGTGTGTGTGTGTGTGTGTGTGTGTGTGCGCGTGCGCGTATGCCATATCTTCTTTATCCATTCATCTGCTAATGGGCTCTTAAGTTCCTTCCATATCTTGTAAATAATGCTGCTGTGAAAATTGTGGTGCATGTATCTTTTCAAATTAGTGTTTTCATTTTCTTTGGATATATACCCAGCAGTGGAATTGCTGGATCATACAGTAGTTCTATTTTTAGTTTTTTGAGGAACCTCCATACTGTTCTCCACAGTGGCTGCACCAATTTACAATCCCACCAACAGTGTACTGGGGGTCCCTTTTCTCCATATCCTCACCAACATTTGTTATTTGTAGCCTTTTTGATGACAGCCGTTTTGACAAGTGTGAGGTGATATCTCATTGCGGTCTTGATTTGCATTTATCTGATAATTAGCGATGTTGAGCATTTCTTCATGTGCCTCTGGGCCATCTGTATATCTTCTTTGGAAAAATGTCTATCAAATAGGCAAAACATTTTTAGAAATAAAGAACAAATTTGGAAGACACACTGCTTGGTATCAAGTCTTACTGTAGAGTAAAAATAATCAAAATTATTGTTTAGTACTGGCATAAATATAGACTTATGGGTCAATGAAGAACAAAATCATCAATTCACAAATAAACTCAAATGTATTTTAGTGGAGAAAAGATGATCTTTCCAACAAATGGTCCTGAAAGAACTGGATATCCACATGGAAAGAAATAAACTTTGACACCACAGAGAAAAATTAACTCCAAATAGACCTAAATGTAAAAGCAAATACTATAGAATGTCTAGATAAATAGTAGGAGAAAATCTTCATTACTCTGGAGTAGGCAAAGGTTTCATAGATTGGACATAAATAGCAGGACCTATTATTAAAACACTGAGAAATTGCACTTCATCAAAATTAAAATTTTGCTCTTTGAAAGCCATCATAAAAATAATGATGCAATCCTGACAATGAAAATAAATACAATTTTCCCTCAACATTTGCCGGAGAGATTTGTTCTGTGACCCCCATGATACTAAAACCTACCCATGCTCAAGTCCCTTATATAAAGAAGCATAGTGCAGTTGGCCCTCTGTATGCATGGGTTCCACATCCTCGGATACAGGAGGGCCAGCTGTCTTCTCAAAATATGTGTCTGACAAAGATCATGATCCAGGATATTAAAGATTCCATATAACTCAATAATCAGGTGTCAGCCATCCTAATAAAAAATTGCCAAAAGATCTCAACAGACACATCACAAAATGAAATATGTAAATGCCAATAAGCATAGAAAGAAATGCTTAACATCGTTTGCCCTGTCAAGGAAATGCAAACTCAAACCCCAATGAGATACTACTACCTACCTACTCAAAGAGCTAAAATTAAAAATATTGACAATCCTAAGCATTGGTGGTAATATAAAAAGATGCAACCAGTTTGGAAAACAGTTTGGCAGCTGTTAATAAATTTAATAAATTAAAAATACATCTATCATATGATCTAGACTTTTCACTCTTAGGTATTTACTCAAGTTAAATAAAAATATGTATCCCACACAAAATTTTGTATATAAATGTTCATAGCATTTTTATTCTTAATAGCCCCAAATTGAAAATCCATCAGTTGTTGAATGTGTTAATAAAATGTAGTAGATCCATTCAATGAGATATTACTCAGCATTAAGAGAATAAACTACTGCTACATGGCGACAACATGGATTAACTTCAAAAACATTACACCGAAAAAAAAAAAAAAACAAAAACATTACACCGAGCAAAACAAGCCAGACACTTGTGAGCATATACTGTATGATTATATTATATAAAATTCTAGAAAACCTAGCCTAATCGACATTGACAAAAAACAGATCAGTGTTGCCTGCAACTGCAGTTCAGGTTGGGAGAGGTTGATAGAACCACCAAATAATCTATTGATGTGGTGATTGCATGGAAATATACATTTATTAAAAATCTTCAAACTGTACACTTAGCATGAGTGCATTTGATTGTATATAAGTAAAATTCTTAAATGGACCTCAAGAAAATTTTTTACAAAATCAAATAGTGAGGTAGCTAGCTGTAGTGGTTAACGACATTGACTCTAGTCAGACTTCCTGGTTTCAAAGGCTGGGACTTTCACTTACTGGCTGTGTGATCTTTGGTAAGTTATTTAACCTCCCGTGCCTTGGTTTACCATTTGAAAAATAAGGATAATAACAGTGCCTGCCTCTCAAGTTTGCAAAGAAAACTAAGCTTTTAAAATGTCTAGAACACTGCTTGGTTATTAATAAACACGATATCATCATTCGCTAAACTAATAAAGAACCTTTAAAATTACTACCTAAAAATCTGGGGCAGACACTGCATTATATTGGGACTAGATCCATGTGTAAAGGAGATAATATGAAGTAACAAGTCCTTTAAATATGTGCTTTCCCTTAAATAAAAGCTGTATCCTAAGACTCTCAAACGTAAACCACTTTATTTTAAGAAATCAGTTTTTCTTTGCTCATTTCCCAAATTAGATTGCTAACCCCTATTATTAACAGATATTTTGTTGATAGTCAACAAAGAAGGATGTCTGCAGTATGTAGGTGCCTGACTAGTCAACCCTCAGATTCTGCTTCAACACCAGCTCATCTAGGCAGCACTTATGCTGGGGATACACAAAGACAAAGCAACATGTGAAGACACGTGCCCTGTCCTCAAAGAGATTACACATATGGCATTACTGACAAATGTGTATGAGTTTATAATGAAGGGTTGTTTCCTCAGTTCAGAGGAAAAAGCATCCACAGCAAAAGTCAGGAAAAATTAAAGAACACTTAAAAGAAATGGAAAATTTTTTACTGGTTTTGAAGAATGGGTTTTATGAGTCAAGTCAGAAATGGCAATTATTCTAGCCAGGGAAGCCCATGAAGTCCAGAAAAAATGCTGGGTATGGTTTGTGGACAATTTTGGCTGAAGCAGAGGCCAGACCTGGGAGCAAACTTGAATTGGAGTGAAGGTCACTTTGGGGCAGATCTTGAGTCTGCCTTTATTGTCAACCCTGCAGAGACGTGGCGGTGTCTGAAACTGACACGGTGCAAGCAGTATTTAGGAAGATTAATCTGACAGATGTATAAAGCATGGAGACAGACTAAAAGAAAATCCTTTAAGAACTTGTCACCTTGTCAGTCTTTGATTCAATAATTCAAACTTTTACAATGCAAGTAAAATGTATTTGAATGACATCGTCTAAAGTTTGGCCGTTAATAATGTGCTTCATTTCTCATCGTCTCCAATATCCATTTCTACTGTAGCCAGGTAGCTCTCCCCAGCAGCCTCTGTACATAGCATGCTTCTTTACGCCTCATAGTTTCTTGCTATTTTTCTGGACTGATAAGGTCTTCCCTGCTCTACTGCATTTACCCAAACCCTATTCTTCAGTCAAGTTCCTCCTGCACCATGAAGACTTTCCAGGTTTACACAGTGGCAATGAACTGCTCCATCACCTCCAACACCTCTCTCAGAGCTCATTGTTTAAAAAAAACAAAAACAGAAACAGTGAGTTGTCATTTGGAAGGAATGCAGACTCAAGAATACTGGGTTAAAAATGAGCAGAATCAGATTCCCTTGATCTGTTGCTAGTTAGTTTTCTGACGTTGGATAAACCACCAATGGCTCTTGACCTTCATGTTCTTCTCTTTACAGTATAGTAGAACAAGTAATCTAAGATCCTGCTATTCTGAGTATGGGATTGGATATTTTATTATATTATTATATAATTGGATATTTATTATTATAATTTTAGGAATTTGGAAGTCCATAGTTAATGTGTCTTTTTTCTGAACAAAATCCATCTTTCTTTTCATTTTCCTTCTTATACATTGCCATCTTCAAGTGCTACAGCAAATCCACTTTCTTTAAATACTGTAAGTTTTACAAAGTCTTTCACATATATTTTCTCATTTGATGCATATCAGGAACCCATAAGGATAGATATCATATTACTCTGTCAGAGCTGAGGAAGCAGAAGTTTAATCCTCTGATGAAGATGGTGACAACTTTTCACAGAGGCATTTCGATCTTGTCTAGGGTTCTTTCCCCACTCCCTGCCCTGCTTCTGTCTGCCTGTCTGTCTGTCTGTCTCTCACTGACTCCCTCTACCACTTCCAGAAAATGTACATATTTTATACTTGAGATGAACAAATTTCTCACTAATGGCAGTTCTGCAATATACTGAAAAGGAGCAAGGTTATGCCCATGCGCTCAGCTGAGACCCTCCTTCAGACATTAGTATTTCCTTTCTTGTATCAGAAGATTTTTTTAGGGGAATCAGGCAAAGGGATGTGAGCCTGAGTCATCCTGTTCAGATATGTTGGGGCTCTGTGGTTTATTTTAAGATCAGTTGTTATTTAGTAATTCATGGCCCTAGTTTTATTTTGGAAATGACTTTCACTTCCATTGGGCATGAATATTTAAGCCAAGATTATTATTATTTGAGACCAAAGTTTAGCCTATGGAAGTCAGCAAAATATTTTCCAAGACTCAAGGAGAAAGTGGCTCTGGGACATATTAGTACAGATGGTCTGCAAAGCATCTACCACACACCTACACACAAATACACAATCACACACACATGTAAGGAAGGAATCAAAGGAAGCCTGTCAACAAATGATATATTACATATGACCTTTTGGCAAAGGGTACACACACACACATCTAGAAATGAAAGGAAATGTGCCCACAAATTATGTTTACCAAAATTGCTCCTTGAGATGAAATTTCAGAATAGTCATTTGTTCATTAGAGAGAAAGAGAAGGAGAGGGGAAGGGAGAGGGAGAAGCAAAAGAAGCCTGGAGATACTGAATACCTTGTTTGTCCAAGGCTAACTTGCAGTAACTTATGCGTATAAAGCAATTTTTCTTTCAAGGATACACCAAACTATCCATTTTCTGCTAAATGTGCATAAAGAAATAGATGCAGATGTTGGATAACTGAGTTGGAAATGGAAATGTTCTTCTTATTCCTGGGGTACAAGAGCTCAGAGTTTGCAGCATTTCTGCTTCTGCTGTCTCCCCCTACCCCCGCACGGGTTTGGGTTGTGCATGAAAAGGGAGATTCTGTGACTAATATCAATGAGACAAAGAAATGAAAGCTCTCTAATCCCTGGGCCAGGCGCCAGCCGTCCCACTGTACGGGGCCACTGGCCAGAAATCCCACTGTATGCTGGGCCCCAAGCCAACCACGATTGGATACAATGAGTTTCACAGCCACTTTTTCAGAGCTGACAGCAAATGTCGGGGCACCAACAGCCTTTGATAAGAGCTCCAACTTTCTCTCTAACATTTCTACCCAATAATACTAAAGCTTTTTTTTTTTATTTATAAAGCGGTACTCTCTTGAAGATTGCTTAGTGCTTTTAGAGACACAAACTCATTCATCTCAATGCTTATAGTGAGAAGGGGTGGGGCTGGTGGCCAAGACTGGGAAATCAATATTCTCTTCCTGTTGAGAGAGAGAGAGGGAGAGAGAAAGAGAGAGAGAGAGAAAGAGAGAAATAGGCATATTACTTTGTGCAACAGTTCCTTCTGTTATTGAAATTTCTAGACAATATCTCACATGAATATTCTTCCTTAAATTGAATGTGTGTATCATGAGCTAACTAATACTTGCTCTGTGATTCCTAATGAGTTGTTTACTTAAAATGTCTTCTCTCTTCTTAAGACTGGGGGCTTTTGAAAGGCCAAACACATACACAAACCAGTTAATACGGGCACCTCTCATTGAACTTTCTGGCTGTTTCAGATTTAAATATTGATTTCTTTCTTTTGCTCTCTCCGTCTCTTCACAATGGCAGCAGCTGTCAGGAAGTTGGGAACTTCATGCCAAGAAAGCACCCAAGAGAATATGAACACCATTAAAATCTTTTTTACCTTTTACTTTATTGTTCTCAAAAGCTCTTGAGTAGCTAGCTGAGTATTGGGTGACCAAGAAGGGCTGCTCCCCCACCGAGGAAACGTTGGATCTGATTTCCATTAGAGATTCTGAATTATTTAGTGGGAATTGAGTGCCCCAATCAGCTGCTTTCTGAGTGGTTGCCTTTAGGCATCCATTCACATTCACTGTGCCTTGAGGTCTTCTTCTCTTGAAAGCAGAGTATGCACAATTTGAAACGTGTTCATTTTTATCTAGAATGGTTGGGGGAAAACTTACTTTCCAAGAAGTAGGTTGAATATAGTATGCAAAGTGAGGCCTAGTACATTGAAAGTTAACAGAAATGTGAGGATCTCATTTAATCACAACCTGCTGTCATTTCAGACTCTTATCATAATGGATTCCGGCATATAATTTTCAGATTCCGGCATGTAATTTTCAGATTTTTCATTCTTTCAAACTGTAAACGGATGGTAATTGCTGTAAGAAGTTAAATTCCTAGCACTCGTTACCCTGCTGACTTACTGGTATATATTTAGTGGATTGACATTTTTGATTGACACTAGTGGAAATTTCAGTGGAAATCTAGACAAGAAAATAAAAGGTTGGGTTGAAGGAAGAAGCCAGTATATAAATACCTATATATCCCTTTCTATCTCTGTGTACATGTGAAAGACTCATCAAAACTGGAACAATAATACCAATGACTTATTATAGGTTTGCCATTTTTTCATTACACAGCATGCTTAGAAAGATATTATAGGGGATGAATTTGAAGAGATGAACAGGGGTCAGATTTATGGATAACCTTGCCAACATTCTTAAGGAAGCTAGACTTTATTTTATTGTTATAGGCCTTCCTTGATTCGTTTTAAGCCATAGAGTGCCATATATCAGACTTCCCCTTTAAAGATCTTACTGCATTGGGTAGGTAGAATAGAAAGAGTGGAGATGAAGCAAGGACACCAGCTGAGATGATCTAGGTGGGTAACCACGTGCTTGAATAAATAAACCAGCAATGGTGATGGAGGAACAAGAGATTCGAGAGAAAATCATTGTCAAGAAGCAGTGGCTGATTGGCTATAAATGGTGAAAGGAAAAAATTATCAAAAATAACCCCTAGGATTCCACGTTTGTGGATGATGATGCCAACTTTTGAGACAGGGGACAGGATTGGACAACTAGAGATGAGTCCACCTTTAGAAATGTTGAGTTCTGAGGTTTATGCAAGATTCAAGTAGAGAGTGTATTATTTGAGCAAAATTTAGAAGTATATACCACTGTACAAACCGACAATTTAAAATTCCCCTTTTATGCATTTTTAAAGAATGATTCAAAACTATGGGCCCCTTGCTTTAATTAGTCCATTTATAATACTTCCTTAAATCAGTTTGTGCAAGAAGCTCTCAACCCTACAATAAAAATCTTTTCAAGGGCCTCCCTGGTGGCGCAAGTGGTTGAGAGTCCGCCTGCCGATGCAGGGGATACGGGTTCGTGCCCCGGTCTGGGAGGATCCCATATGCCGCGGAGCGGCTGGGCCCGTGAGCCATGGCCGCTGAGCCTGCGCGTCCGGAGCCTGCGCGTCCGGAGCCTGTGCTCCGCAACGGGGGAGGCCACAACAGTGAGAGGCCCGCATACCGCAAAAAAAAAAAAAAAAAAAAAAAAAAAAAATCTTTTCAAGCTAGAGTTTGCCCTTTTAAAAGGGGTGTTTGATTTATCTTTCTGATGCTTCTATGTCCAAAGTAAAAAAGGAGAAACTTAGCTAATGACGAATTCTTTCATTTCTCCCAGACTTGGAGGTAATCATATTTTGGTAGTTCCCCATATCAAAGTGGCTGGAGGAAAGGGAAATCATGCCTTTTAAAGAAAAATCTGGTTATCTGCTACTTAAATGACAAAATTGGTAGCTTAACTAAGTCTTCTTTCCCATCTCATTCCATCCCTCCATGTCCCTTCCCTTATCCATTAAAACTATCATACTAATAACTCTTTAGTAAACTTGCAAGGAGATTTTTGCTATTACCCAAGCTTACAATTTCAGTGTCTTAGGTTCTGCTTGCTTTTTGTTTTGTTGCGTACATGTTTGTGAATATTCTTTCTTGTTTTTTCATTATTTTGTTCTGTTTTGGCTTTCTGTATGTATGCATGAGAGCATCAGTGCCACCTTAAGGTCAGCACTATTTCCCTATCCCAGCTGGGTGAAATTTCCCTGACATTGATTTTACATGTGTTGGGCTGGGTACTTGTCTCCGGTTATTTTGACATTCCCATGCTCTTCCCTTCCCCCACGTTCCCTTGCACTACACTGATTTTGGCCTCATCCTAGTTAGGTGAATGAGGGAGAGAGTTGGTGAGAGGAGTACAGTGTTTGCTTTGTGCATGAAAGCTAAAGGATTGTAATAACTACTGAGAAAAAAACTTTGGCACCAATGAGAATTTTGTCAAAAAGGAAAACTGAGTATATTTGAGAAGTAATCATAGAATAAATATTTCCCAAAAAGCTGGGAAAGTGTAAGGTGATATCAAAAAGATGACTATAAAAATTGAACATTTATTTATTTATTTTTTTTTTTTTCTTTTTGCGGTATGTGGGCCTCTCACTGTTGTGGCCTCTCCCGTTGCGGAGCACAGGCTCCGGATGCGCAGGCCCAGCGGCCATGGCTCACGGGCCCAGCCGCTCCGCGGCATATGGGATCCTCCCAGACCGGGGCACGAACCCGTATCCCCTGCATCGGCAGGCGGACTCTCAACCACTTGCGCCACCAGGGAGGCCCTGAACATTTATTTTGCAAATTAATTCAGGAGTATATAATAAAAACAGGCTATAATCATCTTCATCTTCCAGGCACTGGGGTAAGCAACTTACAAATATCACATGTAATTCTCACAAAAACTCTGTGAGGTAAATGACTCATCCTATTTTTTGGATGAGATCACACAGTTAGAGGGGGTCAAGTTGAGGTCTGAGCCAGTCCTGACCAAGAATATACTCTGGTCTTTTTCAGTCTTCATCTTCCCAATTTTTTCATTACATTTTTGCCACATCCTATAACATTTTGATCTCTGGGAAATGAATTATTATGATTTCTCACGTTTTGAAACTGTAAATTGCTAGAGAAAAATCATGATGGAATTCAGATAAGGAGATTACTATCTAAAGTGTGGCCTCCATCTTTAGGGATAATTAGGAATGCTTGCAGCTTCAAATAATAGAAAACCTGACTGACAGTATCTTGCATAACAAGACTTCTAGAAATAGGTGGTTGCTGGCATTGATTCAGTGTCTCAAAGATTTGGGTTCAGTCTGGTGTCTCTGCCATACTGCTGTCCTGCACTTATGTCTACAAGATGGCTATGTCTCAGGGATGGTTCTGGACAGAGGGTTTCTCCTTGAGTATCTCTTTCTCATGGGGAAAGGATAAATCCTTCCAAAGGCCCCCAGAAGACCCCTTACACATTATTAGCCGTGACAGTGTCATAAGTGATTGACATGGAAGGAAGATCAGTAAGTTGAAGATGATAGGATTTTTTTTTCAGCCTCTATATGGTAGGAAGGCAAAGGAAATGGAGGTTGCAGAAGGCTATGGGGTAGCCAACAAACACTTCTGCTACAACTATTACATGAGATGCATAGATTGTTCCCCCTATGATATGACAAACAAATTGTAATTACATGATCTCTCCCCCAAAGACCAAACATAGTTACTTGCACCTCCCTGGGTTTTGGGTTTTGTTTTTTGTTTGTAATGCTGAATTTCAGCATCTGTACTGAGTTTTAGGAACATTCTTTAATTTCCTTTAACTAGCTCACTATTAATAAAGAGCTGTTGCAATGGAAAATAGTTATTTTACTCTGAATTTCCATCAGATCACATACTTCTGCCTGTGCCAACATTCTATTCTCTCCCTTATACCTTTTATTTTCTACTTCAGTCTCTTCCTTTAGAGTTTTTGGTTGCTCTCACCTTATAAACTCAGGATTCCTTAGCAAGATCTATTGATAACTAATTTGTGTACATTGAAACTGACTATGTATTTTAGACATTAACATTTTGTGTCTCTGGATCAAGGAGGAAAGGGTCAAATTAACAGCTGAGAAATACACTGCTTCAAACATTTTTTCTATCATATTAGTTAGAATAAGAAAACACTAACAGCATAAGATATATTTTCAGTAAGTCACACTAATGCCTTATTCAGCCAAATATTTCATCTCTAACAGTGGCACAAAAGATGTGTAGTGTGGCCAAATGTTATTAAAGGAGGGATGTGTGTTCAGGAAGATGAATTTTTCCTGATTAGCCAATTATATATTTCTTGTTGATGAGTTTTCTAAACCCCAATTGTTCCCCTTCATATTTCTTTTCCACTTCAAGGTGGGGAGCTTTGAGGGAACCACATGCAATGTCATCCTTTGGGCTGTGTCACTCTAAAACCCAGTAATAGGAAGACTACTTGTCCTTCCATATGAGCCACATGTCCAATATCAGATTTTTCAGTAATAAAGGCAATATTTGGGGCTCTCATTTGCTTTATCCCTTTTCTTTTTTTTTTTTTTTTTTTCAGTACGCGGGCCTCTCACTGTTGTGGCCTCTCCCGTTGTGGAGCACAGGCTCCGGATGCGCAGGCTCAGCGGCCATGGCTCACGGGCCCAGCCGCTCCGCGGCATGTGGGATCTTCCCGGACCGGGGCACGAACCCGTGTCCCCTGCATCGGCAGGCGGACTCTCAACCACTGCGCCACCAGGGAAGCCCAGTCCCTTTTCATTTTTATTTATTTTTCTGAATAGGCTCAGAACTTGAGCTGCCATGTAGTGTGTCATTTACTGGGTTCTTCTTGAACCCCATCAATAAACAACTTACAAACATAATTCCTTCTCTTTCACTCAATAGCTATCTGACTTTATATAAGCCCTTTATCTCACCCTTTTTCTTCTTAAACACTTGATTATCACCATATCCTATGTGCTCTGATATGGATATATATGATATAGATGATACTATATCAGAGGACATAGTAAGGATCTGGAGGCTTTAGATTAACATTAGCAGAAAAAGTGTGATAATGAAAAAATTAATGCACATTAACATATCATTTACTATGTTCTGGATGTTGTTAACAGTGGTCCACTTCCTTGAAAGTGTTGAAGATCACTGTAGTCAACGTGGTACAGATACTGAAAGAATCACAAGACTTGGATTCTATTCCCAGCTTAACTTTTCTGGACTCCATTTTTTTTTAAATTTTCAAAATGAAGAGTTTGAAAATATGCTTTGTGAGGACTCTCCAACTCCCTAATTCTATGATTCTATAGTGTAGTTTGGGCCACTCCAATACCACAAATTCAATTATTGATTGGGCCAAAAAAATTATGTAACAGTCCCTCCTCCTGTCCCCTCTCACGTAAGGGAATGGATCGCAAATGATCAAGCCAATTGGGTTGTCTCTTTTTAGAAAGCGAGGTTCTGATTCAATTATCTATTGCTATGTTGTAATAGGGAAGAACCTTTGTATTCAATTACAAGTTAATCACCAAAGGAATGTTGCCTCTAAGCTTAAATTATACATAATTGCCCATCTCTGGGAACCCTGCCTCCCAGGTAATGAGCATTAAGCTAAAATATCTTTGTGTAGCTCACAGGGCCCACCTGTGAATGCCTGCAGGGCAGAGGAAATTAACACATCTCCTCCGGGGGCTGACGGGAACCAGGAAATGTTTGGCTTTACTCCCTCCCCTTTCAGTAAAAAGGAGCGTGAACCTAACTCAGGCAAGATGTTTCTTTGGGAGACAAGTCCGCCATCTTCTTGGTTTGCTGGCTTTCCGCATAAAGTCGCTATTTCTTGCCCCAACAAGTCGTCTCTCAATTTATTGGCCTGTCATGCTGCAAGCAGTAGGACCTTGGACTTGGTAAACAAATTTTGGTGCAACCAGCCAGGAGCCTTGCTGGTAAGGCCCTAGCAGCTGCCGGGACCACTTGCCTGAGCCTGAGGATCTCCCCTTCCAATTCCCCAAAGCGGCACAGGCTGCCCAGCATTGGCAGTTGGAGCAAAAGCCCGTGACAGTAAGGTAAGTCACTCCGGTGTGTACACCCGGGAATGTTATTTCTCTCCGTTTGGGGCTTTTTCTCTGGAATAAGCCGATTTGTTTTCTATTTGAGTGGGGTACCCTGTTGGACGGAGGAAAGAGTTGCATTTCCTCTCTGTTTGGAGCTTTTTCTCCGGAATAAGCTGATTCGTTCTGTAGTTGAGTGTGGTATCCTGTTGGAGAGAGGAAAGAGTTGTGGGACTTTTACTCAATATGTGAACTGGTTCATTTGTTTCTTTGAATGCTAGCATTTGTGTGTGCAGGTTGTATTTTGTTTTTCTTGAGTTTGTCTTTAAAAATGGGTAATATTTCGGGCTTTCCTGGTGGCGCAGTGGTTGAGAGTCCGCCTGCCGATGCAGGGGACACGGGTTTGTGCCCCGGTCCGGGAAGATCCCACATGCCGCGGAGCGGCTGGGCCAGTGAGCCATGGCCGCTGAGCCTGCGCGTCCGGAGCCTGTGCTCCGCAGCGGGAGAGGCCACAGCAGTGAGAGGCCCGCGTGCCGCAAAAAAAAAAAAAAAAAAAAAAAGGTAATGTTTCAACTATTCCTAAAGAAAATCCTCTGAGGCGCATTTTGAATAAGTGATCTGATTACAACTATGAACCCATGGGTGAGAGGAAGATATTTATTGAAACAATGTGTAGCCATAGTACCTGTTAGGATCTCCACAAGGGGTTTAGGCAGGGTTATCTTGGGACCCTGTATACTAAGTACTGCTACCCTTACAGTGTTAATTATGTTGTTTATGGTCTCCTGTGTCGTTGGTATACGTAAAACCCCAAGACCAAACTTGAGCGTTTATTTAGGATTTTCTGTTTGTTCTTTGGGTTTTTCATTTTATTTTGTTTGGTACTGTTTCTTCATTTACAGCCAAATCCGTTTTGTGATATTTGAAACTTTTACTGATGTCAAATGGAGGAAAGAATTGGGAAAAAAAAACAAACCTGTCTGTTCTTGCCCAAGAGTGGGACATTCCCAGGAAGAGGAGACAGGTTCCACTCGGTTCCTAAAATCAGAAAAAGCTACAGATGGAAATAGAAGTGTCTTTTCCATAAATATTAGTAAAAAAGGGTTAGCCATCTAGACAGGTGACCTTGATTTGTCCCATCTGCCAGAAACCCAGTTTGAATCCAACGTTTTTTTGTAACTGATGGGTTTTACATTGTTGTACCTGATTCATGGCTGAAATTTTGGAATGGGAACCGTGAGGTCTGTATGTTTGTTTGTGTGTTTTTACACGTGTTATAGATGTGTGGCATTGCCATAATTAATTTGTAAAAGAGCTCTATGTAATTGACTTAAAGGAAAGTAAGCACTTACATAAATACTCAAATATAAAAAATTGGCCAGAATGTATTTTGGATTCACATGATCTAGGAAATATTCAGTATTGAATTAATATTTAGTACTAAAGTTAGATTAAGCTTGTTGGTTTGATTAATACAGACATGTCTTTACAGTCATTTACATTAAGTATAGTGCTTTTATTGTACCTAGGTTTACTAGAAATCAAGTAAGATCTTATTATTCCTGTTAGAAATGTTGTCAGCAGGAAAAATAACATTATGACAAGATTTTAAGTAAATGAGGTAAGAGTTTTAGATGAACTCTATAGGAATGATTATGTTTTGGGAATGTCTATTTAAGATAGTCTCTGGATTTTCATAACTTGCAACTAAACTAAGTTAAATGGAGAGAATTCATTGAATACCTGGGTCCTTTCACACAGGATGAAATATTAGAACATTAATTGCTGGGCAGGTCTAAATTTACATACCTTTAGGAGAGGAAGACTAAAGCATAAGTTTGTCAATCAGGAAATGCTGGAACAACCATCTACAAAGACTTGCCTCTTGGTTTTCATTAGAGGTTAAGGTTTTAAGGTTAAGAATTATAAGGGAAACATTTCAGCATACAAAAATAGAGGATGTGTGTTTTCAGCAAAGAAGGTATGAGGAATGAAAATGCATTTTGTTAAAGGGGGAAAGGTGACTTGGTCCTAAGCTGGTTGTTTCTGAATGGAAAAAAAAAAGTGAGGGACAGATTGATATGGAAACAGAAAGTTGTGGAAGGTTATTGGAGGAGGAACACTGAGTTTTGTGCATGGTCAGGATTGGGTAAGATTGAACCTAATTAAGAAAATGAATTTTTAAGGTAAAGTGGTACAAAACCTGAATTTGGTTCTCTAAAAGGACAAAATTTTCTTGAAATATTGAGCTGCTTTTGGTAATAGATTGTGAGTTTCTTTAAGTGATCTGTATTTGCCATTGAGATCTTTTATTATCACTGGTTAAAACTTTTCCATATTTTTGTCAAATTTCCCGAAGTTCGAATTCTAAATGAAGTTCTTTTGACTTCTAGCTAACTTTGAGTTTTTCCAAAGGGTCCCTGGAAAACCTCTAATTATTTGTTTTCTCTCCATCTCAGAGAGGGGACTATTAAACTAATTAGGCTTATTTGGTATGGTAAATTACATAGGAAGCATTGTCAAATAAGTGGTGATAAAACTTCTTAGATTATATCATATGGGTAAACGTTATTAATATACACACTCTAGAATTATATGGAGCTCCTAAAATTCTGGTACATCCTGGAAAATGGTATCAGTTATAATTTTAGTAATTATCTTAAATTTTTGTATGTCACAGCAGTAACCAAGTTTCTCTTCAATTGCATTGTAGTCCCAGTTGGTTGATGCCAAAGCAAAAAGGCATCCTTTGGGCTTCCCTGGTAGCGCAGTGGTTGGGAGTCCACCTGCCGATGCAGGGGACACGGGTTCGTGCCCCGGTCTGGGAAGATCCCACATGCCGCGGAGCGGTCCGTGAGCCATGGCCGCTGAGCCTGCGCGTGCAGAGCCTGTGCTCCGCAATGGGAGAGGCCGCAACAGTGAGAGGCCCGCGTATCGCAAAAAAAAAAAAAAAAAAAAAAGCCTCCTTTTAATGGTTAGAGATGATCAATTGCTATTTATGGTTTTACAGTGGCTTTTTAAAAATTGAAGTGTAATTGATTTATAATATTGTAGTAGTTTCAGGTGTACAGCAAAGTGATTCAGTTTTATATATATATTCTTTTTCAGATTCTTTTCCCTTATAGGTTGTTGAGGTTATTTATAGGTTACAAAATATTGAGTAGAGTTCCCTGTGCTATACAGTAGGTCCTTGTTGGTTATCTATTTTATATATAGTAGTGTGTATGGGTTAATCCCAAACTCCTATTTTATCCCTCTCCCCACACCTTTCCCCTTTGGTAACCGTAAGTATTTTTTCTCAGTCTATGAGTCTATTTCTGTTTTGTATATAAGTTCACTGCATCATTTTTTTTTAGATTCCACATATAAGCAATATCATATGATATTTGTCTTTCTCTGTCTCACCTCACCTAGTATGATAATCTCTAGGTCCATCCATGTTGCTGCAGATGGCATTACTTCATCCTTTTTTATGGCTGAGCCATTATCTACATATATACCACATTATCTATATGTAGTCCATTATCTATATATAGATAGTTCATTATCTACATATATACCACATCTTCTTTATCCATTCATCTGTCAGTGGCCTTTTAGTCGCTTCCATATCTTGACTATTGTAAATAGCGCTGCAGTGAATATTGGGGTGATGGATCTTTTCCAATTATAGTTTTCTCTGGATATCTGCCCGGGAGTGGGGTTGCAGGATCACATGGTAACTTCCATAAAATCTTACGGAAAAACCCAAATGAACTTTTTGGCCAACCCAATAGTTTTTTTAAGGAAACTCCATACTATTCTCCATACGGGTTGTACCAGTTTACATTCCCACCAACAGTGTAGGAGGGTTCCCTCATCTCCACACCTTCTCCAGCATTTGTTGATATTATTTGTAGACTTTGATGATGGCCATTCTGACCGGTGTAAGGTGATACCTTATTGAAGTTTTGATTTGCATTTCTCTAATAATTAGCGATGTTGAGCATCTTTTCATGTGCCTTTTGGCCATCTATGTCTTCTTTAGAGAAATGTCTATTTTAATCTTCTGCCCATTTCTTTACTGGGTTGTTTGCTTTTTTGATATTGAGCTGTATGAGCTGTTTGTATATTTTGGAAATTAATCTCTTGTTGGTCACATCATTTGCAAATATTTTCTCCCATTCTGTAGGTTGTCTTTTCATTTTGCTGATGGCTCCCTTTTCTGTGCAGAAGCTTTTAAGTTTAATTAGGTCCCATTTATTTATTTCTGTTTTTATTTCCATGACCCTAGGAGATGGATCCAAAAAGATATTCCTGCAATTTATGTCAAAGAATGTTCTGCTTGCTTTCCTCTAGGAGTTTCATAGTATCTGGTCTTACATTAAGGTCTTTAATCCATTTTGAGTTTATTTTTCTGTATGAAGATAGAAAATATTCAAATTTCATTCTTTTAAATGTAGCTGTCCAGTTTTCCCAGCACTACTTATTGAAGAGACTGTCTTTTCTCCATTGTATATTCTTGTCTCCTCCGTCATAGATTAATTGACCAAAGGTGCATGGGTTTACTTATCCTGTTCCATTGATCTATATGTCTGTTTTTGTGCCAGTACCATACTGTGTTTTTAAATATTTTAATTTTATTGGAGTATAGTTGATTTACAGTGTTGTATTATTTTCAAGTATACAGCAAAGTGATTCAGTTATACATATACATATATTCATTCTTTTATAGATTCTTTTCTCATACAGATTATCACGGAACATTGAGTAGATTTCTCTGTGCTACACAGTAGGTCCTTGTTGGTTATCTATCTTATATATAGTAGTGTGTGTATGTTCATCCCAAGCTCCTGATTTATCCCTCCCCCACCTCCAGTTTTCCCATTTGGTAACCATAAGTTTGTTTTTTGATATTTGTTAAGTCTGTTTCTGTTTTGTAAATAAGTTCATTTGTATCTTTTTAAAATTAGATTCCAGGGCTTCCCTGGTGGTGCAGTGGTTGGGAGTCTGCCTGCTGATGCAGGGGATGCGGGTTCGTGCCCCGGTCTGGGAAGATCCCTCATGCTGCGGAGCAGCTGGGCCTGTGGGCTGCTGAGCCTGTGCATCCGGAGCCTGTGCTCCGCAGCGGGAGAGGCCACAACAGTGAGAGGCCCATGTACCGCAAAAAAAAAAAAAAAAAAAAAAAAAATTAGATTCCACATGTGGGTGAAATCATATGATACTTGTTTTTCTTTATCTGACTTACTTCACTTAGTATGATAATCTCTAGGTCCATCCATGTTGCTGCAAATGGCATTATTTCATTCTTTTTTTATGGCTGAGTAATATTGCATTGTATATATGTACTACATCTTCTTTATTCATTCCTCTGTCGATGGACATTGAGGTTGCTTCCATGTTTTGGGTATTGTGAACAGTGCTGCAATGAATATTGGGGTGCATGTATCCTCTCAGATTATGGTTATCTCCGGATATATGCCCAGGAGTGGGATTGCAGGATCATATGGTGGTTCGATTTTATGTTTTTAAAGGAGCCTCCATACTGTTCTCCATAGTGTTTGTGCCAATTTACATTCTAACCAACAGTGTAGGAAAATTCCCTTTACTCCACACCCTTTCCAGCATTTATTGTTTGTAGACTATTTGATGATGGCCATTCTCACTGGTGTGAAGTGATACCTCATTGCAGTTTTGATTTTAATTTCTCTGATAATTAGTGATGTTGAGGATCTCTTCATGTGCTTTTTGGCCATCTGTATGTCTTCTTTGGAGAAATGTCTATTTAGAACTGCCCATTTTTTGATGGGGTTGTTTGTATTTTTGATATAGAGCTGTGTGAGCTGTTTATATAGTTTGGAGATTAATCCCTTGTTGGTCTCTTCATTTGCAAGAGTTTTCTCCCATTCTAAGGGTTGTCTTTTCATTTTGTGGATGGTTTCCTTTGCTGTACAGAAGTTTTTAAGTTTAATTAGGTCTCAGTTGTTTACTTTTGTTTTTATTTTTGTTATTCTAGGAGGTGGATCAAAAAAGATATTACTGTGATTTATGTCAAAGAGTGTTCTGCCTGTGTTTTCCTCTAAGAGTTTTACAGTGTCCGACCTTATGTTTAGGTGTTTGATCCATTTCGAGTTTATTTTTGTGTATTATGTTAGAGAATGTTCTAATTCTAATTTCATTCTTTTACATGTAGCTGTCCAGTTTTCCCAGCACCACTTATTGAAGAGACTCTCTTTTCTCCATTGTATATTCTTGGCTCCCTCATTGTAGATTAATTGCCCATAGGTGCTTCAGTTTATTTCTGGGCTTTCTATCCTGTTTCATTGATCTATATGTCTGTTTTGTGTCCGTACCATACTGTTTTTGATTACTGTAGCTTTGTAGTATAGTCTGAAGTCAGGGAGCCTGATTCCTCCAGCTCCATTGTTCTTTCTCAAGATTATTTTGGCTATTTGGGGTCTTTTGTGTTTCCATACAAATTGTAAAAATTTTTGCTCTAGTTCTGTGGAAAATGCCATTGGTAATTTGATAGGGATTGCATTGAATCTGTAGATTGCCTTGGGTAGTATAGTCATTTTGACAATATCAATTCTTCCAGTCCAAGAATATGGTATATCCTTCCATCTGTTTGTGTCAAATCCAATTTCTTTCATCAGTTTCTTATAGTTTTCAGAGTAGACGTCTTTTGTCTCCATAGGTAGGTTTATTCCTAGGTATTTTATTCTTTTTGATGCAGTGGTAAATGGGATTGTTTCCTTAATTTCTCTTTCTGATCTTTCATTGTTAGTGTATAAGAATGCAAGAGATTTCTATGTATTAATTTTGTATCCTGCAACTTTGCCAAATTCATTGATGAGCTCTAGTAGTTTTCTGGTAATGTCTTTAGTATATTGTATGTATAGTATCATGTCATCTGCAAACAGTGACAGTTTTACTTCTTTTCCAATTTGTATTCCTTTTATTTCTTTTTCTTCTCTGATTGCCATGGCATAAAAGTGGTGACAATGGACATCCTTGCCTTGTTCCTGATCTTAGAGAGAGTGCTTTAAGCTTTTCACTGTTGAGAATGATGTTAGCTGTGGGTTTTTCATATATGGCCTTTATTATGTTGAGGTTAGTTTCCTCTTTTCCCACTTTCTGGAGAGCTTTTATCCTAAATGGGTGTTGAATTTTGTCAGATGTTTTTCTGCGTCTATTGAGATGATCATATGGTTTTTATTTTTCTGTTTGTTAATATGATGTATCACACTGATTTCTGGATATTGAAAAATCCTTTCATGCCTGGGTTAAACACCACTTGATCATGGTGTATGAACCTTTTAATGTATTGTTGGATTCGGATTGCTGGTATTGAGTATTTTTGCATTTATATTCCTCAGTGATACTGGCCTGTAATTTTCTTTTTTGTGGTATCTTTGTCTGGTTTTGATATCAGGGTGATTGTGGCCTCATAGAATGAGTTGGGAGTGTTTCTTCCTCTAAAAGTTTTTGGAAGATTTTCAGAAGTATAGGTGCTAACACTTCTCTAAGTGTTTGGTAGAGTTTGCTCGTGAAGCCATCTGGTCCTGGACTTCTGTTTGTTGGGCGTTTTAAAATCACAGTTTCAATTTCAGTACTTGTGATTGGTCTGTTCATATTTTCTATTTCTTCCTGGTTCAGTCTTTGAAGATTGTACCTTTCTAAGAATTTGTCCCTTTCTTCTAGGTTGTTCATTTTAGTGGCATATAGTTGCTTGGAGTAGTCTCTTGTGATCTTTTATATTTCTGTGGTGTTAATTGTAACTTCTTTTTCATCTCTTATTTTATTGATTTGAGTCTTCTCCCTTTTTATCTTGATGAGTCTGGATAAAATTTTATCAATTTTGTTTATCTTCGCAAAGAACCAGCTTTTAGTTTCATTGATCTTTTCTATTGTTAGTCTCTATTTCATTTATTTCTCCTCTGATCTTTATGATTTTTTTCCTTCTAGCTTTGGGTTTTGTTTGTTCTTCTTTCTCTAGTTACTTTAGATGTAAGTTTATGTTGTTTATTTGAGATTTTTCTTGTTTCACGAGGTAAGCTTGTGTCACTATAAACTGTCTCAGAACTGTTTTTGCTGCCTCCTGTAGGTTTTGGATAGGCATATTTTAATTTATTTGTCTCTAGGTATTTTTTGATTTCCTCTTTAATTTCCTCAGTGATCCATTGATTGTTTAGTAGCATATTGTTTGTCCTCCATGTGTTTGTGTTTTTTGCAGTTTTTTTTTTCTTGTAGTTGATTTCTAATCTCATAGATTTGTGGTCAGAAAAGATGCTTGATATCATATCAATCTTCTTAAATTTACCAAGACTTGTTTTGTAGCCCAGCATGTGATCTATCCTGGAGAATGTTCCATGTGCACTTGAAAAGAATGTGTATTCTGCTGCTTTAGCATGGAATGCTCTACAAATATCAGTTAGGCCCATCTGTCTAATGTGTCATTTAAGGCCTGTGTTTCCTTATTGATTTTCTGTCTGGATGATCTGTCCATTGATATAAGTGGGGTGTTCCCCACTATTATTTTGTTACTGTTGATTTCTTCTTTTGTGTCCGTTAATATTTGCCTTATATATTGAGGTGGTCCCGTGTTGGGTGCACATTAATTTACAATGGTTATATCTTCTTCTTGGATTGATCCCTGATCATTACTTAGTGTCCTGCTTTGTTTTTTGTAACAGACTTTATTTTAAAATCTATTTTGTCTGACAGAAGTATTGCTACTCCAGCTTTCTTTTGATTTCCGTTCGCATGGAATACCTTTTTCTGTCCCCTCACTTTCAGTCTGTATGTGTCTCTAGGTCTGAAGTGGGTCTCTTGTAGACAGAATATATACGGGTGTTGTTTTTGTATCCATTCAGCCAGTTTATATCTTTTGGTTGGAGTATTTAATCCGTTTACATTTAAGGTAATTATTGATATGTTTGTTCTTATTTCCACTTTGTTAATTGTTTTGGATTTGTTTTTGTAGGTATTTTTTCTTCCTTTCCTCTTCAGTTCTCTTCTCTTGTGATTTGATGACTATCTTTAGTGTTGTGTTTGGATTCCAATTTCTTTTGTGTGTGTATACCTATTATAGATTTTTGGTTTGCATTTACCATGAGGTTTTCATATAGCACTCTATATATACATGATTGTTTTAAATTGCTGATCCCTTAATTTCAAATGCATTCCAAATATCCTGCATTTGTACTCTCCTCCTCTCACAATTACTGGTTTTGATATCATATTTGTGTGTGGATGATTTCCTACCTTTACTGTATGTTTGCTTTTACCACTGAGCTTTCCCATTTCATAATTTTCTTGTTTCTAGTTGTGGCCTTTTCTGCCTAGAAAAGTTCCTTTAGCATTTGTTGTAAAGCTGGTTTGGTGGTACTGAATTCTTTTATCTTTTGCTTGTCTGTAAAGCTTTTGACTGCTCTGTGAAATCTGAATGAGAGTCTTGGTGGGTGGAGTTATCAGTTGATAACTTTATGGGGATTCACTTGTATGTTGTTGCTTTTGTTGCTTTTGAATATTTTCTCTGTCTTTAATTTTTGTCATTTTGATAACTATGTTTCTCAGCATGTTCCTCCTTGAGTTCATCCTGTATGGCACTCTGAGCTTCCTGGACTTTAGTGACTGTTTCCTCTCCCATATTAGAGAAGTTTTTAGCTATTATCTCTTCAAATATTTTCTCAGGCCCTTTCTCTCTCTCTTCTTTTAGGACCCCTATAATGCAAATGTTGGTGTGCTTGATGTTGTCCTACTGGTCTCTTAAACTGTCCTCATTTCTTTTTATTTTTTCTTTATTCTGTTCAACGGCAGTGGTTTCCACCATTCTGTCTTCCAGCTCACTTATCTGTTTCTCTGCCTCATTTATTCTGCTATCAATTCCTTCTAGTGTATTTTTCATTTTAGTTATTGTATTCTTCACCTCTGGTTCTTTATATTTTCTAACTCTGTGTTATAAACTTCTTTTAACTTCTCACTCTGTGATCCATTCCTTTCCCAAGTTCCTGGTTCATCTTTCTGATCATTACTCTGAACTCTTTCTTGGGCAGGTTGCCTCTCTCCACTTCAGTGAGTTGTTCTTCTGGGGTTTTATTTTGTTCCTTCCTCTGGAACATATTCCTCTGCTGTCTCATTTTCTCTAAATTTCTGTGTTTGCAGACTCATTTCCACAGGCTGCTGGATTGTCATTTTCTTGATTCTGGTGTCTGCCCCCTGGTGGTTGAGGATAGTCTAGAGGCTTATGCAGGCTTCTTGGTGGGAGTGGCTGGTGCCTGCCCACTGGTGGGTGGACCTGTGTCTTGGCCCTCTGGTGGGCAGTGGTTTGTCATGGGGTTTGTCTAGAGGAGTCTGTGGGCTCAGGAAATCTTTAGGCAGCCTGTCTGATGATGGGTGGGGCTGTGTTCCAGCCCTGTTGTTTGCTTGGCCTGAGGAATTCCAGCACTGGAACCTACAGGCTGTTGAATGGGACCAGGTCTTGGTGCCAAAATGTCAGCCTCCAGGAGAGCTCACACCAATGAATACTTGCTGTTTCATCTGCCACCAGTGTCCTTGTCCTCATAGTGAGCCCCAGCTTCCCCCAGTCTCCCCAGGAGACCCTCCAAGACCAGCAGGTAGGTCTGGCCAGGCTCCTATGGAGTTGCTGCTTTTGCCCTGGGTCCCAGTGTGCATGAGACCTTGTGTGTGCCTGCCAAAAGTGAAGTCTCTATTTCCTGCAGTCCTGTGGCCTTCAAAGTCAAGTGCTCTGGGGGCTCCTCCTCGTGATGCCAGACTCCCAGGCTGGGGAGCGTAATGTGGGGCTTAGAACTCTCTCTCCTATTGGAGAACTTTTGCAATATAACTATTCTCCAGTCTGTGGGTCAGCCACCTGGGTGGGTGGGGGGTGGGAGCATGGAATTTGGTTATATCATGAGTTTGCCCCTCCTAACATCTTGTGGTGGTTTATTCTTCATGTCTTTGGATGTAGAATATCTTTTCTGGTAGGTTTCAGTCTTTTCTAATCAATGGTTTTTCAGCAGTTAGTTGTGATTTTGGTGTGCTTGTGAGAGGAGGTGAGCTCAAAGTCCTTCTACTCTGCTGTGTTGTCCAGGAACTCCAGCCACTTTAAAAAATCTACAGTGGCTTTTGGAGGACTCCATAGCTATTTTGTGAAGAAGTGGGGAAGAATGATGACATCCTTTATGTACAAGCATTTGTGCTATTACCTCAGGGAAAATAAGAAAAGAAAGGGAATGGGAGCGAGGATATGTTTCTTCAAACTTGAACTCCTCCAGCTGAGCTAGTTGTCCCAGCCATTCTGGCTGTCATGCCAGTATATCCACCCCTTCTACCACCTTCCATTCCTTTCCAGCCCCAATTCCTGACATGGGGCCTCAGGACTGTCCCTGCTTATAGGAATCAATTAGAAAATCTTCTGTTAGTTTCTGGGGCACAGGGACTTGGTCTGGTATCACCATCTAAGACCAGACAGGGCACCCAATTTGGGCCTGGAGCCACTCCCAGGGCAAGGCAATTTCCATCACTGTTATCTCATATAGGGGACTAAATGCAAATAACAAGCCAGCTGGGTATCTCAGACTTTAATTGGAAAGAATACAACCCTGCTTTATAGGGAGGATCCTCTACACCTGAAGCCTGCTTGGCAGTACCCACAGCTGAACCAAATTGGGACCCCAATGAGGGAAGAATACCCTTCCTAAAGCACCCCTTATTAGTGCATCTTGGCAGAGCTTTGAAAAGAGGAACCAAAGCAAAAGACTTTGAACACAATTCGAGAAACACAGAAAAAAAAAATTCAAATGAAGACTTTCTTAATTTTTTGAAAAGATTTATCAGGCCCACAGATGTCATACTAATGCCGATCCCAAGGCCCTTGAAAATAATATTAGAATGGTAAATTTGACATTTTTGGGGGCAAAGTGCCTCAGATGTCAAGAGAAAGTTGCAAAATTTAGATGGTGCATTTGGAATGAACCCTTCCCAATTGTAGATGTTGCTTTTGAAGTGTTAAACAGGGAACAATAACAGAAGAAAGACGATGCAAAAGGAAATGCCACTTTTTTGGCAACAAACAGGGAACAGTAACAGAAGAAAGAAGACGCAAAAGGAAATGCTACTTTTTTGGCAACAATATTGGGTTTCCCAGAAGGCAAGTAACGCGAAGAGAGGTAAGCCACTATTGGGGAAGGAACAATGTGCTTACTGTAAGGAAGAAGAACATTGGAAAAGAGATTGCCCTCGGTTAAAACATAAGGAAAACAATAAAAGACGAGAGCCTGTCATATGGTAGAAAGAGAGGAACACTCAGATGAATGTAGAGGTCCAGGAACTCCCTTGGACTAGAGACATCTAATTTCCCACAGTAGCCCTGGGTAAAATTGACAGTGGGGAACGAGCTGATTAACTTTCTGGTAGACCTCACCCTGAACTTTTTCACCAGAACAGCTTGACATCAGAGTCCACCAGAACATGATGTCAGCCGACAGATAGCACTCTTGAAAACCCCAGGAAAGGAGACGGAGCTCTTTCCCCCTCCCTCCACATCTACAGAAATGTAAGACCATAAGTGTGTACTAGGGACATTCCAGGGAAGCTCAAAAACACACGGCCAATATGAATCCCATTAAAAAGGTATTCTAGAATGCAAACCTCTTAGTCAACCTAAATAATAATTTTAAAATATGTAAAGTAAAATGAGATTTTTTTAGTAACCAGTTAGATTAGCAAAGTTTAAAAATTATTTTTAATTCCAACAATGTTATGGAAAAAATAGTTTAGATTTAAAATTTTTTAATAGACTTTATTTTTTAGAACAGTTTTCAGTTCACAAAATAAAAGGGTTGGGGGGTGTTGCTGGGACACCTAACCTAAAACAATATCTTCTGAGGCAAGAGGATTACTTCTCCCACAGATTGACTTGTCAAAATACCAGCCAGTGTATTCAGAAAAGGACAAAGAGAGGGCCAAACTGTGAAGATTTACTTGGATCACACCTTGGACACTGTGCTGTAGCACATTCATAATAGTACCCATTACAGGAGAAATGCCACGTTATGGTGGATTCAAAAATATAGATAATGGGGCCTAACCTACAAAAGACCATCCAGCCACTCACTCAGAATTGCATGATTTAAATGACCCAAAGACTGCTCTCAGACATCCCCAGATGGGGAATCAACACAGAGGAACCTGCCCCACTGAGGACTGGAAAATAGACTTCACTGAAATGCCTCAAGCTGCAAGAAATTTCAAATAACCTGCTAGTGTTTGTGGATACTTTTGAGGATGGGTGGAAGCATATCCCACCTGGAGAGAAAGTCTCTGAAGTGATTAGAGCCCTTCTTAGGGAAATTATCCCTTGATCTGAATTAAGGCATTGAAACTACACTCATCCTATAGACCACAACAGGAAAAAAACAAGAAAATGAATCATATGTTAAAAAGGAACATCACTAAAATATGTCAAGAGACTAATTTAACTTGGTATAAGTCCTTGCCAGTTGCCCTGCTACAGATCATTGGCTCCCAGAAGCAGGCTTAAATTAAGCTCCTTTAAAATATTGCATTGTAGGCCATTCCAGGTGTCAGCTCAGGCAGGAAAATCTATAAATGCTCTAAAAGACCTAGCAGTTTCCAGTTAGGCTAAAACTTTGTGAACTATACTAACCTCTGTGCATGAGTTTGCCTCCAACAGGTCTATCCAGTTGAAGTAGATGGTAATTTCATTGCAGCTGGAGAAGTGTCAACCAGTTTGTTTAATTTTGTCCAAATAAATAGCACAGGAATGTAGTATGTTTATTGGGAACTAGAACGAAAACCCCAAGTTCAATTACAAATTAGACAACAAAGTGCTAAGGGGTTTCATCAGGTTCAAATAGTTGTAGATAAAAAATGACTGACTAAAGAGTCTAAGGAACATTCGTTGCCTCTGCAGGAAGTAGCCAGAACAGTCTTCATCTCTTTCCCACAAGATTGTAGAATGGACATTGACAGTGGGGAGTTGTAATAGGGAAAAAACTTTGTATTCTACTGCAAATTAATCACCAAAGGGACGTTGCCTGTAAGCTTAAATTATACATAATGGCCCATCTCTGGGAACCCTGTCTCCAAGGTAATGAGCATTAAGCTCAAATACCTTTGTTTAGCTCACTGGAAACATCCTGACCAGGCCCACCTGTGAATGACTGCAGGGAGGAAGAAATTAACATATCCCCCCTGGAGGCTGACCTGAACTAGGAAATGTTTGACTTTACTCCCTCCCCTTTTAGTATAAAAGAACCCTGAATTCTAGCTCAGGCAAGATGGTTCTTTGGGACACGAATCCACCATCTTCTGAGTCTGTTGACTTTCCAAAAGAGTCGCTATTCCCTGTGCCAAGAACTCATCTCTTGATTTATTGGCCTGTCTTGTGGCAAGCAGTATGATCTTGGACTTGGTAACAGTGTTACAAACCACCCAAAACTCAGACATTTACATACTCATGATTTTGCAGTTTGGACTGGGCTTGTCAGGCCAGTTCTACTCTGAGTCATGCTGGGACTAGAACATCCAAGAAGTCTCCTTCAATCATGTAACTGATGGATGCCTCAGCTGCAGTGGCTGTACATCTCTCCCTTTCTGCACACTTCCCCACGTGGCTAACTTGGGATTTGTCATAATGGTGCCGGGTTTCCAGAAGGAGCATACCAAAGGGACAAACCCAATGTGCAAGTGCCTATCAAACCACAACTTAGTTCACACCAGCAAATGTCCCATTAGCAAAAGGGTCAAATCCAAAGCTAATGCTGGAGGGGACTATACAGGACGTTAATAGCAGGAGACAGGGTTCATTGGGACCATAAAAAACAATCAACCCAAGACACCAATATGGGATTTCTGGTTCAAAAAATTGATACCAATGAGTATACTAGTTCCAGCTTCTGACCCAGGCTCCTACAATTGATGAACAAAATCTATGTTTTGTTCTTTGAAAATAAAAATCACAACAGAACTAATCTCTGAGAAGTTCATTTTTCTTGAGTGGACCTACTAAATCAAATGACTAGTTTGTTATTCTACTACAAACTATGTGGATGACATTTAGCATTTGTTGCTCAGCTAACTTTTACTCCCTAGTTCTTTTTAGACGAGATAAATAGAATGGAAAATATGATCTGGTTTGAGTTAGAGCTAGAAAATTCCATTCCTTCAGTATCAGCCTTTCTCTTGACAACCTAAATGGCTATTTCAAATTTGGTGATTAAGAATGTACTTTTACCAGAGGCTATTGCTAATGGAGTTCAGACTCCGGCTCCTGATTGCACCTGTGGAAGAATGAGTGTGTCGTTGGCAGAGCAGCTGTAACCTCTTCCTGCAATAATCCGGCAGCTCACTGACCCAGCACCAACTGCCGCCATTGATTTTTCTATACAGATAATTGAAAACAGCTCGTATGCCTGTATTTCATACCCATCATCAGTGACATTGAAAAGGCCTTAATTCCTGTGAATATATCATGGTCCCTGTTGCAAACTTTAGGTTTGAGCTGAAGAAGCATTTTCCTTTCTGTGGAAGTACCAAAGAAAAAAAAACCCAAAAAACAAACAAACAAAAAAACACCTAAATTCAGAGGAGCCAGGCCAAACATAATTTCAGAACTGAGATGAAAAGTTATGGATAGTGAAAATTTAAAGAGGCTTCAAGCAATGGGACTAAACACAGAAACTGAAACTGAACCTTTGCAGTATGTGGAGTACATACAGAATATCACTACAACTTAAATATTGTCAGAGGTTTTAATGTTATGAAAGAGTCTTCAAAAGTTTGGTTCTATAGCATCCGAGTTAAGAACTTTGGTGGTTTTCAGAATGAAGATAGTTTAAAAACAGGTAAATTTAAAATGAGAAGACTAATCCAAAGACTTTTAAACAAATTGTTAATACACATTGAGCGTGTATGCATGCATTTCCAAAAGGACAGCACAGTGGTTTCCTCTTAAGTTGTCAATACCCACTGACTGACATACTATGAAACCAGACCTTAGGTCAAACTGATGGAATTTTTTTCCATTTTCATTTCAATTTTTTTTAACTTTAAATTGAAGTATAGTTGATTTACAATATTGTGTTAGTTTCAGGTGTACAGCACAGTGATTTCAGTGTGTGTGTGTGTGTGTGTGTGTGTGTGTGTGTGTGTGTGTGTATATATATATATATATATATATATATATATATATATATATACCTTTTTCAGATTCTTTCCCTTATAAGTTATTACAAAATAGTAAGTATATTTCCCTGTGCTATACAGTCGGTCCTTGTTGGTTATCTGTTTTATATATAGTAGTGTGAATGTTAATCCCAACCTCCTAATTTATCCCCTTTACTTTCAGCTTTGGTAACCATGAGTTTGTTTCCTATGTCTGTGGGTCTCTATCTGTTTTGTAAATAAGTTCATTTGTATCTTTTTTTTTAGATTCCACATATAACTGATATCATATGATATTTGTCTGTCTGGCTTACTTCACTTTGTATGATAATCTCTAAATTCATCCAAGTTGCTGCAAATGGCATAATTTCTTTTTTTTGTGGCTGAGTAATATTCTATTGTGTATATACCACATCTTCTTTATCCATTCATCTATTGATAGACATTTAGATTGCTTCCATGTCTTGGCTAATGCAAATAGTGCTGCTGTGAACATTGGGGTGTGTGTATCTTTTTGAATTACAGTTTTCTCTGGATATATGTCCAGGAGTGGGATTGCAGGATCATATGGTAGCTCTATTTTGGTTTAAGTAACCTCCATACTGTTCTCCATAGTGGCTGTACCAATTTACATTCCCACCAACAGTGCAAGAGGGTTCCCTTTTCTCCACACCCTCTCCAGCATTTATTATGTGTAAACTGTTTTATGGTAGCCATTCTGACCGGTGTGAGGTGATACCTCATTTTAGTTTTGATTTGCATTTCTCTAAATAATTAGCCATGTTGAGCATCTTTTTATGTGCCTGCTGGCCATCTGTACACCTTTTTTTGAGAAATACCTGTTTAGATCTTCTGCCCATTTTTTGATTTGGCTGGTTTGTTTGTTTGTTTGATATTGAGCTGTATGAGATGTTCATATATTTTGGAAATTAATCCCTTGTCGGTTGCATCATTTAGAAATATTTTCTCTCATTCTGTAGGTTGTTTTCTCGTTTTGTTTATAGTTTACTTTGCTATGCAAATGCTTTTAGGTTTTAATTAGGTCCAATTTGTTTATTTTTGCTTTTATTTTCATTACTCTAGGAGGTGGATCCAAAAAGATATTGCTGTGATTTTTGTCAAAGAGTGTTCTGCCTATGTTATTCTCTAGGAGTTTTATAGTATTTGTTCTTACATTTAGGTCTTTGATCCATTTTGAGTTTATTTTTATGTATGGTGTGAGGGAGTGTTCTGATTTCATTCTTTTACATGTAGCTGTCTAGTTTTCCCAGCACCACTTATTGAGGAGACTGTCTTTTCTCCATTGTAAATTCTTGCCTCCTTTGTCATAGATTAATTGACCATAGGTGCATGGGTTTATTTCTGGGTTTTCTATCCTGTTGTATTGAAATATATGTCCATTTTTGTGCCAGTAACATACTGTTTTGATTACTGTACCTTTGTAATATAGTCTGAAGTGAGGGAGCCTGATTCCTCCAGCTTCCTTTTTCTTAAGATTGCTTTGGCTATTCAGGATCTTTTGTGTTTCCATACAAACTTAAAAATTTTTTGTTCTAGTTCTGTGAAAAATGCCATTGGTAATTTGATAAGGATTATATTGAATCTGTAGATTGCCTTGGGTAATATGGTCATTTTAACAATCTTGATACCTCCAATCCAAGAACACAGTATATCTTTCCATCTGTTTGTGTCATTTTCAATTCCTTTCATCAGCAACTTTTAATTTTCCGAGTACAGGTGTTTTGCCTCCTGTACAGGTATGTTTATTGCTAGGTATTTTATTCTTGTTGATGAGATGGTAAATGGGATTGTTTCTGTAATTTCTCTTTCTGATCTTTTGTTGTTAGTGTATAGAAATGCAAAAGATTTCTGTGTATTAATTTTGTATCCTGCAACTTTACTGAATTCATTGATGAGCTCTGTAGTTTTCTGGTAGCATCTTTAGGATTTTCTATGTATAATATCATGTTATTTGCAAACAGTGACAGTTTTACTTCTTCTTTTCCAGTTTGGATTCCTTTTATTTCTTTTTCTTCTCTGAATGCCATGGCTAGAACTTCCAAAGCTAGGTTGAATGAACGTGGTGAGAGTGGGCACCCTTGTCTTGTTCCTGATCTTAGAGGAAATGCTTTCAGTTTTTCAGCATTGAGAATTATGTTAGCTGTGGGTTTGTCATATATGGCCTTTATAATGTTGAGGTATGTTCCCTCTATGCCCGCTTTCTGGAGAGTTTTTATCATGAATGGATGTTGAATTTTATCAAAAGATTTTTCTGCATCTATTGAGATAATCATATGGTTTTTATTCTTCAATTTGTTAATGTGAAAAATCCTTGCATCCCTGGGATATCATGATCATGGTGTATGATCCTTTTAATGTATTGTTTGATTCAGTTTGCTAGTACTTTGTTGAGGATTTTTGTGTCTATGTTCATTGATGATATTAGCCTGTAACTTCCTTTATTTGTGATGTCTTTGGTTTTGGTATCAGGGTGATGGTGGCATCATAGAATGAGATCGGCAGTATTCCTTCCTCTGCAAATTTCAGAATAGTTTCAGAAGTACAGGTGCTAACACTTCTCTAAATGTTTGGTAGAATTTGCCTGTGAAGCCATCTGGTCCTGGACATTTTTTTGTTGGGAGTTTTTAAATCACAGATTTGATTTCAGTACTTGTATTTGGTGTGTTCATATTTTTTGTTTATCCCTAGTTCAGGCTTCGGAGATGGTAACTTTCTAAGAATTTGTCCATTTCTTCTAGGTTGTCCATTTTATTGGTGTATAGTTGCTTGTAGCAGTCTCTTGTGATCGTTTGTATTTCTGTGGTATGGGTTGCAACTTTTCCTTTTTCATTTCTAATATTGATTTGGGCCCTCTCCTTTCTTTCTTGAGGAGTCCAGCTAAAGTTTTATCAATTTTGTTTATTTTTTCAAGGAACCAACTTCTAGTTTCATATTTTCTATTGTTTTATTAGTCTCTTTCATTTATTTCTGCTCTGACCTTTATGATTTCTTTCCTTCTGCTAACTTTGGGTTTTGTTTGTTCTTCTTTCTCTAGTTGATTTAGGTGTAAGGTTAGGTTGTTTGAGATTGTTCTTGTTTCCTGAGGTAAACTTGTATCTGGATAGACTTACCTTTTAGAACTGCTTTTGCTGTGTCCCATAGGCTTTGTATCATTGTGTTTTCATTTTCATTTTTCTTTCAGTATTTTTGATTTCCTCTTTGATTTCTTCAGTGATCTATTGGTTATTTAGTAACATATTTTTTAACCTCCACATATTTATGTTTTTTACAGTTTTTATGTTTTTTTACAGATGCATGAGGCATCTAGCACTGGAGCTTGCAGGCAGTTGGGTGGGGCTTGGACTTGGAGTCAAGATGGAGACTTCCTGGGGAGCTCTTGCCAATTAATATTCCCTGGGGCCAGGAACTCTCTGGTGGTCCAGCATCCTTAACTCAGTGCTTCCACCCCAGAAACTCAGGCCTTACCCCCAGTTGGGGAAGTGAGACCCTGAAAGCTGCATGGTGAGGAAAAACAAAGCTGGGGGTGAGAGAAGAAAACAGACAGACTAACAAAGCCCAAGACAAATAGCAAAGACAAAATCAAACAGTGAACAACAACAGTTAAACAAAGAAAAAAGAGGGCTTCCCTGGTGGTGCAGTTGTTAAGAATCCACCTGCCAATACAGGGGACATGCGTTTGAGCCCTGGTACGGGAAGATCCCACATGCCACAGAACAAATAAGCCCGTGCGTCACAACTACTGAGCCTGTGCTCTAGAGCCCATGAGCCACAATTACTGAAGCCTGTGAACCTAGAGGCTGTGCTCTGCAACAAAGAGTAGCCCTACTCACCGCAACTGAAGAAAGCCCACGCATAGCAATGAAGACCCAATGCAGCCAAAAATAAATACATAAATTTATTTTAAAAAAAGAAAACAAACAGATAAATAAAACCCAAGACAAATGTAAAAGCAAAACCACACAAACAAAAACTAACAAAGAAACATACACACATACCAAAAAAAAAGAAAAAACAAAGAAGCAAAAAACAAGAGACTAGGGCTTCCCTGGTGTTGCAGTGGTTGAGAGTCCGCCTGCCGATGCAGGGGACACAGGTTCATGCCCTGGTCCAAGAGGATCCCACATGCTGCGGAGCGGCTAGGCCTGTGAGCCATGGCCGCTGAGCCTGTGCATCCAGAGCCTGTGCTCTGCAACGGGAGAGGCCACAACAGTGAGAGACCCGCGTACTGCAAAACAAACAAACAAACAAACAAACAAACAAAAACAAAATGAGAATAAACAGACATATAAAAGATCCCAAAAAGGAAATCAAACAATTAAAAACAAAACTAACAAAAACAAAAGATAAGAAACTATAGAAAAGCAGAATGCAAACTAAAAAAAGGCAAAGAAAACATAAAACAAACACACAAAAACAATAAAGAAAGATTAAAAGCAAAACATAAAAAAAGCAAGAAAAAGACTCAAAACACTGAAAAGGTAAAGGAAAAAAAAAACATATATTTAAAAATTTTTTAACATCTTTATTGGAGTATAATTGCTTTACAATGGTGTGTTAATTTCTGCTTTATAAAAAAATGGATCAGTTATACATATACATATGTTTCCATATCTCTTCCCTCTTGCATCTCCCTCCCTCCCACCCCTCTAGGTGGTCACCAAGCACTGAGCTGATCTCCCTGTTCTATGCGGCTGCTACCCATTATCTACTTTACGTTTGGTAGTATATATATGTCCGTGCCACTCTCTCACTTTGTCACAGCTTACCCTTCCCCCTCCCCATATCCTCAAGCCAATTCTCTAGTAGGTCTGTGTCTTTGTTCCCATCTTACCCCTAGGTTCTTCATGACATTTCTTTTTTTCCTTAGAGTCCATATATATGTGTTAGCATATGGTATTTGTCTTTTTCTTTCTGACTTACTTCACTCTGCATGACAGACTCTAGGTCCATCCACCTCACTATAAATAACTCAATTTCGTTTCTTTTTATGACTAAGTAATATTCCATTGTATATATGTGCCACATCTTCTTTATCCACTCTTCCGATGCTGGACACTTAGGTTGCTTCCATCTCTTGGCTACTGTAAATAGAGCTGCAATGAACATTTTGGTACATGACTCTTTGAATTATGGTTTTCTCAGGGTATATGCCCAGTAGTGGGATTGCTGGGTCATATGGTATTTCTATTTGTAGTTTTTTAAGGAACCTCCATACTGTTCTCCATAGTGACTGTACCAATTCACATTCCCACCAGCAGTGCAAGAGTGTTCCCTTTTCTCCACACCCTCGTCAACATTTATTGTTTTCTAGATTTTTTGTTGATGACCAGACCATATTGACTGGTGTGAGATGATATCTCATTTTAGTTTTGATTTGCATTTCTCTAATGATTAATGATGTTGAGCATTCTTTCATGTGTTTGTTGGCACTCTGTATATCTTCTTTGGGGAAATGTCTATTTAGATCTTCTGCCCATTTTTGGATTGGGTTATTTGGTTTTCTTTTATTGAGCCATTGTAAATTTTGGAGATTAATCCTTTGTCAGTTGCTTCACTTGCAAATATTTTCTCCCATTCTGAGCATTGTCTTTTGGTCTTATGTATGGTTTCCTTTGCTGTGCAAAAGCTTTGAAGTTTCATTAGGTCCCATGTGTTTATTTTTGTTTTTATTTCCATTTCTCTAGGAGGTGGGTCAAAAAGGATCTTGCTGTGATTTATGTCATAGAGTGTTCTGCCTATGTTTTCCTCTAAGAGTTTGATAGTGTCTGGCCTTACATTTAGGTCTTTAATCCATTTTGAGCTTATTTTTGTGTATGGTTTTAGGGAGTGTTCTAATCTCATACTTTTACATGTACCTGTCCCGTTTTTCCAGCACCACTTATTGAAGAGACTGTCCTTTCTCCCTGTACATTCCTGCCTCCTTTATCAAAGATAAGGTGACCATACGTGCATGGGTTTATCTCTGGGCTTTCTATCCTGTCCCATTGATCTATGTTTCTGTTTTTGTGCCAGTACCATTCTGTCTTGATTACTGTAGCTTTGTAGTATACTCTGAAGTCAGGGAGCCTGATTCCTCCAGCTCCGTTTTTCTTTCTCAAGACTGCTTTGGCTATTCGGGGTCTTATGTGTTTCCATACAAATTGTGAAATTTTTTGTTCTACCTCTGTGAAAAACGCCAGTGGTAGTTTGATAGGGATTGCATTGAATCTGTAGATTGCTTTGGGTAGTAGAGTCATTTTCACAATGTTGATTCTTCCAATCTAAGAACATGGTATATCTCTCCATCTATTTGTATCATCTTTAATTTCTTTCATCAGTGTCTTATAATGTTCTGCATACAGGTCTTTTGTCTCCATAGGTAGGTTTATTCGTAGATATTTTATTCTTTTTGTTGCAGTGGTAAATGGGAGTGTTTTCTTGATTTCACTTTCAGATTTTTTACCATTAGTGTATAAGAGTGCCAGAGATTTCTGTGCATTAATTTTGTATCCTGCTACTTTACCAAATTCATTGATTAGCCCTAGTAGTTTTCTGGGAGCATCTTTAGGATTCTCTATGTATAGTATCATGTCATCTGCAAACAGTGACAGCTTTACTTCTTCTCTTCCGATTTGGATTCCTTTTATTTCCTTTTCTTCTCTGATTGCTGTGGCTAAAACTTCCAAGACTATGTTGAATAAGAGCGGTTAGAGTGGGCAACCTTGTCTTTTTCCTGATCTTAGTAGAAATGGTTTCAGTTTTTCACCATTGAGGATGATGTTCGCTGTGGGTTTGTCATATATGGCCTTTATCATGTTGAGGAAAGTTCCCTCTATGCCGACTTTCTGCAGGGTTTTTATCATAAATGGGTGTTGAATTTTGTCGAAAGCTTTCTCTGCATGTATTGAGATGATCATATGGTTTTTCTCCTTCAGTTTGTTAATATGGTGTATCACGTTGATTGATTTGCGTATATTGAAGAATCCTTGCATTCCTGGAATAAACCCCACTTGATCATGGTGTATGATCTTTTTAATGTGCTGTTGAATTCTGTTTGCTAGTATTTTGTTGAGGATGTTTGCATCTATGGTCATCAGTGATATTGGCCTGTAGTTTTCTTTCTTTGTGACATCTTTATCTGGTCTTGGTATCAGGGTGTTGTTGGCCTCATAGAATGAGTTTGTGAGTGTCCCTCCCTCTGCTATATTTTGGAAGAGTTTGAGAAGGATAGGTGTTACCTCTTCTCTAAATGTTTGATAGAATTCGCCTGTGAAGCCATCTGGTCCTGGGCTTTTGTTTGTTGGAAGATTTTTAATCACAGTTTCAATTTCAGTGCTTGTGAACGGTCTGTTCATATTTTCAATTTCTTCCTGATTCAGTCTTGGCAGGTTGTGTATTTCTAAGAATTTGTCCATTTCTTCCAGGTTGTTCATTTTATTGGCATAGAGTTGCTTGTAGTAATCTCTCATGATCTTTTGTATTTCTGCAGTGTCAGTTGTTACTTCTCCTTTTTCACTTCTAATTCTATTGATTTGTCTTCTCCCTTTTTTTCTTGATGAGTCTGGCTAATGGTTTATCAATTTTGTTTATCTTCTCAAAGAACCAGCTTTTAGTTTTATTGATCTTTGCTATCATTTCTTTCATTTCTTTTTCATTTATTTCTGATCTGATCTTTATGATTTCTTTCCTTCTGCTAACTTTCGGGGTTTTTTGTTCTTCTTTCTCTAATTGCTTTAGGTGCAAGGTTAGGTTGTTTATTCGAGATGTTTTCTGTTTCTTTTTTTTTTTTTTTTTTTTTTTTTTTTTTCCGGTATGCGGGCCTCTCACTGTTGTGGCCTCCCCCGTTGCGGAGCACAGGCTCCGGACGCGCAGGCTCCGGACGCGCAGGCTCAGCGGCCATGGCTCACGGGCCCAGCCGCTCCGCGGCATATGGGATCCTCCCAGACCGGGGCACGAACCCGTATCCCCTGCATCGGCAGGCGGACTCTCAACCACTTGCGCCACCAGGGAGGCCCTCTGTTTCTTAAGGTAGGATTGTATTGCTATAAACTTCCCTCTTATAATTGCTTTTGCTGCATCCCATAGGTTTTGGTCTTCATATCTCCATTGTCATTTGTTTCTAGGTATTTTTTAATTTCCTCTTTGATTTCTTCAGTGATCATTTCGTTATTAAGTAGTGTATTGTTTAGCCTCCATATGTTTGTATTTCTTACAGATCTTTTCCTGTAATTGATATCTAGTCTCATAGCATTGTGGTCGGAAAAGATACTTGATACAATTTCAATTTTCTTAAATTTACCAAGGCTTGATTTGTGACCCAAGATATGATCTATCCTGGAGAATGTTCCATGAGCACTTGAGAAAAATGTGTATTCTGTTGTTTTTGGATGGAATGTCCTATAAATATCAATTAAGTCCATCTTGTTTAATGTATCATTTAAAGCTTGTGTTTCCTTATGTATTTTCATTTTGGATGATCTGTCCATTGGTGAAAGTGGGGTGTTAAAGTCCCCAACTATGATTGTGTTACTGTCGATTTCCCCTTTTATGGCTGTTAGCATTTGCCTTATGTATTGAGGTGCTCCTATATTGGGTGCATAAATATTTACAATTGTTATATCTTCTTCTTGGATCGATCCCTTGATCATTATGTAGTGTCCTTCTTTGTCTCTTGTAATAGTCTTTATTTTAAAGTCTATTTTGTCTGATATGAGAATTGCTACTCCAGCTTTCTTTTGATTTCCAGTTGCATGGAATATCTTTTTCCATCCCCTCACTTTCAGTCTGTATGTGTCTTTAGGTCTGAAGTGGGTCTCTTGTAGACAGCATATATATAGGTCTTGTTTTTGTATCCATTCAGGCAGTCTGTGTCTTTTGGTGGGAGCATTTAATCCATTTACATTTAAGGTAATTATCGATATGTATGTTCCTATTCCCGGTTTCTTAACTGTTTTGGGTTCGTTATTGTAGGTCTTTTCCTTGTGTTGTGTTTCTTGCCTAGAGAAGTTCCTTTAGCTTTTATTGTAAAGCTGGTTTGGTGGTGCTGAACTCTCTCAGCTTGTGCTTGTCTGTAAAGATTTTAATTTCCCCATCAAATCTGAATGAGATCCTTGCTGGGTAGAGTAATCTTGGTTGTAGGTTTTTCTCCTTCATCACTTTAAATATGGCCTGCCACTCCCTTCTGGCTTGCAGAGTTTCTGCTGAAAGGTCAGCTGTTATCCTGATGGGGATTCCCTTGTGTGTTATTTGTTGTTTTTCCCTTGCTGCTTTTAATATGTTGTCTTTGTATTTAATTTTTCATAGTTTGATTAATATGTGTCTTGGCATGTTTCTCCTTGGATTTATCCTGTATGGGACTCTCTGTGCCTCCTGGACTTGATTCACTATTTCCTTTCCCATATTAGGGAAGTTTCAACTATAATCTCTTCAAATATTTTCTCAGTCCCTTTCTTTTTCTCTTCTTCTTCTGGGACCCCTATAATTTGAATGTTGGTGCATTTAACGTTGTCCCAGAGGTCTCTGAGACTGTCCTCAGTTCTTTTAATTCTTTTTTCTTTATTCTGCTCTGCAGTAGTTATTTCCACTATTTTATCTTCCAGGTCAGTTATCTGGTCTTCTGCCTCTGTTATTCTGCTATTGATCCCTTCTAGAGTATTTTTAATTTCATTTATTGTGTTGTTCATCGTTGCTTGTTTCCTCTTTAGTTCTTCTAGGTCCTTGTTAAATGTTTCTTGCATTTTCTCTATTCTATTTCCACGATTTTGGATCATCTTTACTATCATTATTCTGAATTGTTTTTCAGGTAGACTACCTATTTCCTCTTCATTTGTTAAGTGTGGTGGGTTTTTATCTTGCTCCTTCATCTGCTGTGTGTTTTTCTGTCTTCTCATTTTGCTTATCTTACTGTGTTTGGGGTCTGCTTTTTGCAGGCTGCAGGTTCTTACTTCCCATTGTTTTTGGTGTCTGCCCTCAGTGGCTAAAGTTGGTTCAGTGGGTTGTGTAGGCTTCCTGGTGGAGGGGACTAGTGCCTGTGTTCTCTGGTGGATGAGGCTGGATCTTATCTTTCTGGTGGGCAGCTTCACGTCTGGTGGTGTTTTTTTGGGGTGTCTGTGACCTTATTATGATTTTAGGCTGCCTCTCTGCTAATGGGTGGCGTTGTGTTCCTGTCTTGCTAGTTGTTTGGCATAGGGTGTCCAGCACTGTAGCTTGCTGGTCGCTGAGTGAAGCTGGGTGTTGGTGTTGAGATGGAGATCTCTGGGAGATTTTTGCCATTTGATATTACATGGAGCTGGGAGGTCTCTTTTGGACCAGTGTCCTGAAGTTGGCTCTCCCACCTCAGAGGCACAGCACTGACTCCTGGCTGCAGCACCAAGAGCCTTTCATCCACATGGCTCAGAATAAAAGGGAGAATCAGTAGAAAGAAAGAAGATAAAATAAAATAAAATAAAGATAAAATTAAGTTATTAAAATAAAAAATAATTATTAAGAAAAAAAATTTTTGTAAAGTAAAAAACAAAAATATGGACGGACAGAACCCTAGGACAAATGCTGAAAGCAAAGGTATACAGACAAAATCTCACACAGAAGCATACACACACACAGTCAAAAAAAGCAGAAAAGTGGAAAAAATAATATATCTTGCTCCTGAAGTCCACCTCCTCAATTTGGGATGATTGTTTGTCTATTCAGGTATTCCACAGATGCAGGGTACATCAAGTTGAAGATTTAATCCGCTGCTCCTGAGGTTCCTGGGAGAAATTTCCCTTTCTCTTCTTTGTTCGCACAGCTCCCAGGGTTCAGCTTTGGATTTGGCCCCGCCTCTGCCTGTAGGTCGCTGGAGGGCGTCTGTTCTTCGTTCCAACAGGACAGGGTTAAAGGAGCAGCTGCTTCGGGGGCTCTCGCTCACTCAGGCCGGGGGGAGGGAGGGGTACGCATGTGGCGCAAGGCTGCGACGGTAGAGGCCGGTGTGACATTGCACCAGCCTGAGGCGCGCCGTGCGTTCTCCTGGGGACGTCCCTGGATCCCAGGACCTTGGCAGTGGCGGGCTGCACAGGCTCCCAGGAGAGGAGGTGTGGACAGTGACCTGTGCTCGCACACAGGCTTCTTGGTGGTGGTAGCAGTGGCCTTAGCGTCTCACGCCCGTCTCTGGGGTCCGCGCTGATAGCTGCGGCTCGCGCCTGTCTCTGGAGCTCCTTTAGCAGCGCTCTGAATCCCCTCTCCTCGCGCACCAGGAATCAAAGAGGGAAGAAAAAGTCTCTTGCCTCTTCGGCAGCTCCAGAGTTTTCCCCGACTCCCTTCCGGCTAGCCGTGGTGCAATAGCCTCCTTCAGGCTGTGTTCACACAGCCAACCCCAGTCCTCTCCTTGGGATCTGACCTTCGGAGCCCAAGCCTCAGCTCCCAGCCCCGCCCGCCCCGGTGGGTGAGCAGACAAGCCTCTCGGGCTGGTGAGTGCTGGTCGGCACTGATCCTCTGTGCGGGAATCTCTCTCCTTTGCCCTCCGCACCCCTGTGGCTGCGCTGTCCTCTGTGGCTGCGCTCTCCTCTGTGGCTCCGAAGCTTCCCCCCTCTGCCACCCCCCATCTCCGCCCGCAAAGGGGCTCCTAGTGTGTGGAAACCTTTCCTCCTTCACAGCTCCCTCCCACTGGTGCAGGTCCCGTCCCTAGTCTTTTGTCTCTGTTTATTCTTTTTTCTTTTGCCCTACCCAGGTACATGGGGGAGTTTCTTGCCTTTTGGGAAGTCTGAGGTCTTCTGCCAGCGTTCAGTAGGTGTTCTGTAGGAGCTGTTATACGTGTAGATGAATTTCTGATGTATCTGTGAGGAGGAAGGTGATCGCATCTTACTCTTCCGCCATCTTCCCCCTCTTCCCCCAAAAGAATTGTTAATAAAAAAATTTTTTTAAACAATTAAAAAACAACAGATCAAAACAAAACATTAAAAGAATAGTAATAATAATAATTTCCTGGGGTCTCAGCTGTCAATATCCTTGCCCCCACTGTGAGTCACAGCCAACCTCCGCCTCCCCAGGAGGCCCTCCAGCACTGCTAGGTAGGTGTCTGGACCTGCTGTGGGTGCAGCTCTTACTCTGACCTGGCCCAGCTCTCGCATGTCCTTGCCTCCATAGACTGGTCTCAGTTGTGGGAACACTCATTGTCCATTCAGATATTCCATATATGCAGGGTTTACCAAGCTGATCACAGGGATTTAATCTGCGGCATGTGCAGCTGCATGGAAAGATTTTTGTTCTTCCTTAGTCACCTCACCCCTGGGGCTCAGCTGTGGTTTTAGCCCCAAGTCTGTATTTTGGCCACCCACAGCGGTCTGCTCCTGAGGCTACCTTGGAGCACTTGGGTCTGCCCCGGTGAAGACAGGACATGGAGGTGGCATGGCTGCTGGGATCACAGGAGCCCCAGGGGTGACAGGTGAGTGGGAGGGTAGCCAGTGGCCATGAGATATCCGGTCCCACTAGTGAGGACGTGTGCTGGGCAGCTGACGGCCATAGGAGTGAGCCTTTCCTAGTACCTGGTGGCCATTATGAGAGGATCAGCCTTGGTGGAGGCCTTTCCTAGTACCTGGCAGCAGGCATGAGAAGGCCAGCCCTGGTAGGGGCTTTTCCTAGTGCCTGGTGGCAGACGTGTGTCTCAGTGCATTTCAAATATCCTCTGTTTGTACTCTCCTCCTCTCAAGATTACTGGTTTTGATACCATATTTGTGTGTGAATGATTTCCTACCTTTACTGTATGTTTGCCTTTACTGGTGAGCTTTCCCATTTCATAATTTTCTTGTATCTAGTTGTGGCCTTTTCTTTTCTGCCTAAGAAAGTTCCTTTAGCATTTGTTGTAAAGCTGGTTTGGTGGTGCTGAATTCTTTTAGTTTTTGCTTTTCTGTAAAGCTTTTGATTTATTTGTCAAATCTGAGAGCCTTGCTAGGTAGAGTTTTCTTGGTTGTAGGTTTTTCCCTTTCATCTCTTTAAATATATCATGCCACTCCCTTCTGGCCTGCAGAGTTTCTGCTGAAAAATCAGCTGATAGTCTTATGGGGGTTCCCTTGTATGTTATTTTTTGCCTTTCTCTTGTTTCTTTAAATATTTTCTCTGTCTTTAATTTTTATCAATTTGATTATTATGTGTCTTGGTGTGTTCCTCCTTGTGTTCATCCTGTATGGGACTCTGTGCTTCCTGGACTTTGGTGACTGTTTCTTTTCCCATGTTGGGAAATTTTTCAGCTATTATCTCTTCAAATATTTTTTCAGGCTCTTTTCTCTCCCTCTTCTCTTTCTGGGACCCCTATAATGCAAATGTTGGTGCATTTGACATCCCAGAGGTCTCTTAAACTGTCCTCACTTTTTTTCATTCTTTTTTCTTTATTCTGTTCCATGGCAGTGATTTCCACCACTCTGTCTTCCAGCTCACTTATCCATTCTTCTGCCTCATTTATTCTACTGTTGATTCCTTCTAGTGTATTTTTCCATTTCAGTTATTGTATTCTCCAACTCTTTTTTGTTCTTTATATATTCTCTTTGCTAAAAATTTCTTGTAACTTGTCAGTCTGTGCATCCATTCCTTTCCCAAGTTCCTGGTTCATCTTTATGATCATTACTCTGAACTCTTTCTTGGGTAGCGTGTCTGTGTCCACTTCACTTAGTTGTTCTTCTGGGTTTTTATTTTGTTCCTTCACCTGGAACATATTCCTTTGCACTCTCATTTTGTTTAAAACTCTATTTGTATTTTTATGTATACAGTGGGTTAGTTATGTTTATTGACCTTGGAGAAGTCACCCTCTGTAGGGGATGTCCTATGTGCCCCAGCAGTACACTCTCCTCTTATCATCTAGGGCCAGGGACCAGCTAGTTCCACTGTAGGTGCTGACCTGTGTTTGCAGACTCAGTTCCACAGGCTGCCAGATCATGCTTTTCTTGCTTCTGGTGTCTGCCCCCTGGTGGGTGAGGTTGGTCTAGAGGCTTGTGCAGGCTTCTTGGTGGAGGGGCTGGTGCCTGTCCACTGGTGGGTGGTGGAGCTGGGTCTTGGCCCTCTGGTGGGCAGGGCTGTGTCAATGGGTGTGTCTAGAGGTAGCCGTGGGCTCAAGAATTCTTTAAGGCAGCCTGTCTGCTGATGACTGGGGCTGTATTCCACCCTGTCGGTTGTTTGGCCTGAGGTGTCCCAGCACTGGAGCCAGGAGGCTGTTGGGTGGGGCCAGGTCTCCATGCCAATGGCCCAAGATGGCTGCATGCAGCCAGAGTTCATGTAGGTAAACGCTCCCTGCTATGTCCACTGCCAGCTTTTATGATACCAGCGAGAGCCACAGCCATCCCCTGTCTCCACAGGAGACCCTCTGAAACCAGCAGGTAGGTCTGGCTCAGGCTCCTATAGAGTCACTGCTCCCCCAGGCCTGTGGAGCTCCTACAATCAAAACCCCACTGGCACTGGGCGCTTCTGCTCCCAGTGCCAAACTTCTGGGCTGGGGAGCCTGGCATGGGGTTCAGAGCTCTCACTGCTGTGGGAAAACTTCTGCAATATCATTCTCCCATTTGTGGGTCACCCATCCAGGTAGTATGGGATTTGATTATATTGCAGATGTGCCCCTCCTACCGTTTTGTTGTGGTTTCTTCTTTCTGTCTTTGGATATAGAATGCCTTTTTTTTTTTGGTGGATTCAGTCTTTTTTATTGATGGTTGCTCAGCCTTCAGTTGTGATTTTGGTGTGCTCGTGAGACGAGGGTTGCTCAAGGTCCTTGTACTCCACCATCTTGTCTCTCTCCTCTCCATTTCAAACTTTTGGGTGTATTTCTTGCACATTTTTTTTTCAATCTAAGTTTCCAGAGTTGTACCTTATTTATCACTGTCAAAGTTTTATATCTTTAATTTTAAAGACATGCTTACAAGCTACAGGGAATAAAAAGGATTGAGGCAAACTTAATGTTAGGACTTCAATGTCAGACCAACTGGATTTAATGAATTAACTGCTCCAAGGTGAGAGCATTTTACCTGTCCCCTGCCCCACAGTGCAAAGAACAGTGCTAGAAATATAATATGCATTTCATCAACGTAATCATCCCCAACATATTTTCATAGGTGTAACTTACTGAGTTCTTTTTTTTTTTTTTTTTTTTTTTTTTTTTTTTTTTGCTGTACGCGGGCCTCTCACTGCTGTGGCCTCTCCCGTTGCGGAGCACAGGCTCCGGACACACAGGCCCCGCGGCCATGGCTCGCGGGCCCAGCCGCTCCGCGGCATGTGGGATCCTCCGGGATCGGGGCACGAACCCGCGTCCCCTGCATCGGCAGGCGGACTCTCAACCACTGCGCCACCAGGGAGGCCCCTTACTGAGTTCTTACTATGTGCTAGGCATTGTTCTAAATATTTTTCTAGCAATATCTCATTTAATGTCCATAACAATTCCATTTGGTTGTTGATGGTGTTTTCTATATTTCTTTTTTTTTTTACATCTTTATTGGAGTATAATTGCTTTACAATGGTGTGTTAGTTTCTGCTTTACAAGAAAGTGAATCAGTTATACATATACATATGTTCCCATATCTCTTCCCTCTTGCGTCTCCCTCCCTCCCACCCTCCCTATCCCACCCCTCTAGGTGGTCACACAGCACCGAGCTGATCTCCCTGTGCGATACGGCCGCTTCCCATTAGCTATCTATTTTACGTTTGGTAGTGTATATATGTCCATGCCTCTCTCTCGCTTTGTCACAGCTTACACTTCCCCCTCCCCATATCCTCAAGTCCATTCTCAAGTAGGTCTGTGTCTTTGTTCCTGTCTTACCCCTAGGTTCTTCATGACATTTTTTTTCTCTTAAATTCCATGTATATGTGTTAGCATACAGTATTTGTCTTTCTCTTTCTGACTTACTTCACTCTGCATGACAGAGTCTAGGTCTATCCACCTTATTACAAATAGCTCAATTTTGTTTCTTTTTATGGCTGAGTAATATTCCATTGTATATATGTGCCACATCTTCTTTATCCATTCATCCGATGATGGACACTTAGGTTGTTTCCATCTCTGGGCTATTGTAAATAGAGCTACAATGAACATTTTGGTACATGACTCTTTTTGAATTATGGTTTTCTCAGAGTATATGCCCAGTAGTGGGATTGCTGGGTCATATGGTATTTCTATTTCTAGTTTTTTAAGGAACCTCCATACTGTTCTCCATAGTGGCTGTACCAATTCACATTCCCACCAGCAGTGCAAGAGTGTTCCCTTTTCTCCACACCCTCTCCAGTATTTTTTAAAAAATTTTATTGGAGTATAATTGCTTCACAATGGTATATTACTTTCTGCTTTATAACAGAGTGAATCAGTTATACATATACATCTGTTCCCATATCCCTTCCCTCTTGCGTCTCCCTCCCTCCCACCCTCCCTACCCCACCCCTCTAGGTGGTCACAAAGCACCGAGCTGATCTCTGTGTGCTATGTGGCTGCTTCCCACAAGCTATCTACCTTACGTTTGGTAGTGTATATATGTCCATGCCTCTCTCTCGCTTTGTCACAGCTTACCCTTCCCCCGCCCCATATCCTCAAGTCCATTCTCAAGTAGGTCTGTGTCTTTATTCCTGTTTTAACTCTAGGTTCTTCATGACGTTTGTTTTTTTCTTAAATTCCATATATATGTGTTAGCATACGGTATTGGTCTTTCTCTTTCTGACTTACTTCACTCCGTATGACAGACTCTAGGTCTATCCACCTCATTATAAATAGCTCAATTTTGTTTCTTTTCATGGCTGAGTAATATTCCATTGTATATATGTGCCACATCTTCTTTTTTTTTGTAATTTTTTGCTTTATAACAAATTTAATCAGCTATACATATACATATGTTTCCATATCCCCTCCCTTTTGCGTCTCCCTCCCACCCTCCCTATCCCACCCCTCCAGGCGGTCACAAAGCACCGAGCTGATCTCCCTGTGCTATGCGGCTGCTTCCCACTAGCTATCTACCTTACGTTTGGTAGTGTATATATGTCCATGCCGCTCTTTCACTTTGTCACAGCTTACCCTTCCCCCTCCCCATATCCTCAAGTCCATTCTCTAGTAGGTCTGTGTCTTTATTCCTGTCTTACCCCTAGGTTCTTCATGACATTTTTTTCTTAAATTCCATATATATGTGTTAGCATACAGTATTTGTCTTTCTCTTTCTGACTTACTTCACTCTGTATGACAGACTCTAGGTCTATCCACCTCATTACAAATAGCTCAATTTCATTTCTTTTTATGGCTGAGTAATATTCCATTGTATATATGTGCCACATCTTTTTTTTTTCCATTTTTTTTATTAGTTTCTGCTTTATAACAAAGTGAATCAGTCATACATATACATCTGTTCCCACATCCCCTCCCTCATGCATCTCCCTCCCTCCCACCCTCCCCATCCCTCCCCTCCAGGCAGTCACAAAGCACCGAGCTGATCTCCCTGTGCTCTGCGGCTGCTTCCCACTATCTATCTACCCTACGTTTGGTAGTGTATATATGTCCATGCCTCTCTTTCGCTTTGTCACAGCTTACCCTTCCCCCTCCCCATATCCTCAAGTCCATTCTCAAGTAGGTCTGTGTCTTTATTCCCGCTTTACCCCTAGGTTCTTCATGACATTTTTTTTCTTATATTCCATATATATGTGTTAGCATACGGTATTTGTCTTTCTCTTTCTGACTTACTTCACTCTGTATGACAGACTCTAGGTCTATCCACCTCATTACAAATAGCTCAGTTTCGTTTCTTTTTAGGGCTGAGTAATATTCCATTGTATATATGTGCCACATCTTCTTTATCCATTCATCCGATGATGGACACTTAGGTTGTTTCCATCTCCGGGCTATTGTAAATAGAGCTGCAATGAACATTTTGGTACATGACTCTTTTTGAATTATGGTTTTCTCAGGGTGTATGCCCAGTAATGGGATTGCTGGGTCATATGGTAGTTCTATTTGTAGTTTTTCAAGGAACCTCCATACTGTTCTCCATAGTGGCTGTACCAATTCACATTCCCACCAGCAGTGCAAGAGTGTTCCCTTTTCTCCACACCCTCTCCAGCATTTATTGTTTCTAGATTTTTTGATGATGGCCATTCTGACTGGTGTGAGATGATATCTCATTGTAGTTTTGATTTGCATTTCTCTAATGAATAATGATGTTGAGCATTCTTTCATGTGTTTGTTTGTTGGCAGTCTGTATATCTTCTTTGGAGAAATGTCTATTTAGGTCTTCTGCCCATTTTTGGATTGGGTTGTTTGGTTTTTTGTTATTGAGCTGCATGAGCTGCTTATAAATTTTGGAGATTAATCCTTTGTCAGTTGCTTCATTAGCAAATATTTTCTCCCATTCTGAGCATTGTCTTTTGGTCTTGTTTATGGTTTCCTTTGCTGTGCAAAAGCTTTGAAGTTTCATTAGGTCCCATTTGTTTATTTTTGTTTCCATTTCTCTAGGAGGTGGGTCAAAAAGGATCTTGCTGTGATTTATGCCATAGAGTGTTCTGCCTATGTTTTCCTCTAAGAGTTTGATAGTTTCTGGCTTTACATTTAGGTCTTTAATCCATTTTGAGCTTATTTTTGTGTATGGTGTTAGGGAGTGATCTAATCTCATACTTTCACATGTACCTGTCCAGTTTTCCCAGCACCAGTTATTGAAGAGGCTGTCCTTTCTCCATTGTACATTCCTGCCTCCTTTATCAAAGATAAGGTGACCATATGTGCGTGGGTTTATCTCTGGGCTTTCTATCCTGTCCCATTGATCTATATTTCTGTTTTTGTGCCAGTACCATTCTGTCTTGATTTCTGTAGCTTTGTAGTATAGTCTGAAGTCAGGGAGCCTGATTCCTCCAGCTCCGTTTTTCTTTCTCAAGATTGCTTTGGCTATTCGGGGTCTTTTGTTTTTCCAAACAAATTTTGAAATTTTTTGTTCTAGTTCTGTGAAAAATGCCAGTGGTAGTTTGATAGGGATTGCATTGAATCTGTAGATTGCTTTCGGTAGTAGAGTCATTTTCACAATATTGATTCTTCCAATCCAGGAGCATGGTATATCTCTCCATCTATTTGTATCATCTTTAATTTCTTTCATCAGTGTCTTATAATTTTCTGCATACAGGTCTTTTGTCTCCTTAGGTAGGTTTATTCCTAGATATTTTATTCTTTTTGTTGCAGTGGTAAATGGGAGTGTTTTTTTGATTTCACTTTCAGATTTTTTATCATTAGTGTATAGGAATGCCAGAGATTTCTGTGCATTAATTTTGTATCCTGCTACTTTACCAAATTCATTGATTAGCTCTAGTAGTCTTCTGGTAGCATCTTTAGGATTCTCTATGTATAGTATCATGTCATCTGCAAACAGTGACAGCTTTACTTCTTCTCTTCGGATTTGGATTCCTTTTATTTCCTTTTCTTCTCTGATTGCTGTGGCTAAAACTTCCAAAACTATGTTGAATAAGAGTGGTGAGAGTGGGCAACCTTGTGTTGTTCGTGATCTTAGTGGAAATGCTTTCAGTTTTTCACCATTGAGGACTATGTTGGCCATGGGTTTGTCATATATGGCCTTTATTATGTTGAGGAAAGTTCCCTTTATGCCTACTTTCTGCAGGGTTTTTATCATAAATGGGTGCTGAATTTTGTTGAAAGCTTTTTCTTCATCTATTGAGATGATCATATGGTTTTTCTCCTTCAATTTGTTTATATGGTGTATCACATTGATTGATTTGCATATATTGAAGAATCCTTGCATTCCTGGAATAAACCCCACTTGATCATGGTGTATGATCCTTTTAATGTGCTGTTGGATTCTGTTTGCTAGTATTTTGTTGAGGATTTTTGCATCTATGTTCATCAGTGATATTGGCCTGTAGTTTTCTTTCTTTGTGACATCCTTGTCTGGTTTTGGTATCAAGGTGATGGTGGCCTTGTAGAATGAGTTTGGGAGTGTTCCTCCCTCTGCTATATTTTGGAAGAGTTTGAGAAGGATAGGTGTTACCTCTTCTCTAAATGTTTGATAGAATTCGCCTGTGAAGCCATCTGGTCCTGGGCTTTTGTTTGTTGGAAGATTTTTAATCACTGTTTCAATTTCAGTGCTTGTGATTGGTCTGTTCATATTTTCGATTTCTTCCTGATTCAGTCTTGGCAGGTTGTGCATTTCTAAGAATTTGTCCATTTCTTCCAGGTTGTCCTTTTTATTGGCATAGAGTTGCTTGTAGTAATCTCTCATGATCTTTTGTATTTCTACAGTGCCAGTTGTTACTTCTCCTTTTTCATTTCTAATTCTATTGATTTGAGTCTTCTCCCTTTTTTTCTTGATGAGTCTGGCTAATGGTTTATCAATTTTGTTTATCTTCTCAAAGAACCAGCTTTTAGTTTTATTGATCTTTGCTATCGTTTCTTTCATTTCGTTTTCATTTATTTCTGATCTGATTTTTATGATTTCTTTCCTTCTGCTAACTTTGTGTTTTCTATATTTCTGATGAGAAAACTGAGGTTCAGAAAGAGAGAGCTATGTGAACAAGTTCACCTAGTTTCTAACTAGCAACATAGGTGCCAAATCCATGACTGTCCACACTGATTCAGAAAATCCCAAGCAGAAAAGGAATCCACCATGACCTAATTAGATTGAGCAGTGAAGGAGAAACATCCTTCCTTGTTATCAAGACCATATCCTCCATGTAGTTGTAACACATAATGGATATTAAGCATCCATCCTCTGTGTAAGTTCTGGTCCTTTCCATCTGTATGAAACTGAGCTAATTATCTTTATGCCTTTGAAGTGATAGCCTGTAGATTTGAGGAGCTAGCAACCCGTGGCTTGCTGTATCGATCTCTGGGAATAAACACACACAGAAAATTCCAAGGTTTGAATCCTACAACAGGTGTGGGGTTGAAGCCATGGATGTCTTATAAAAAGACATTTTAGATTTTTCTTTTTTTTAAACATCTTTATTGGAGTATAATCACTTTACAATGGTATGTTAGTTTCTGCTTTATAACAAAGTGAATCAGTTATACATATACATATGTTCCCATATCTCTTCCCTCTTGCATCTCCTTCCCTCCCACCCTCCTTATCCCACCCCTCTAGGTGGTCACATACCACCAAGCTGATCTCCCTGTGCTATGCAGCTGGGGCAAATACTACTCAAATGGTAATCTTTGGGGGAGGCTTTAGCAGTTTCCAAAGTGAGGGCTTTGAACAGTGATCATTTTGACACTTTTTTGTCTTTATAATGAATCTTCTATAAAAATGATTCCCATCAGAGAATCCCACCACTTGAGAGAAGAAAGAGGCCAGAGACCATCAGTTGTACAGTCTTGTTTACAGATTAGGAAACTCAGGCCCAGGGAAAGCAAGAAACATACCTGGCTCCTCTGGATCAGAGCTGGGGCTGGAATCCAGTGTATTCTCTTCTACCACGAGTATCTGTTTCATCTTCATAGCCCCTTCAGCTGGAATCTAAAGCATTTGAACATTGCATGTGACACATGTTGCAGATGAGAAGTCCCTGAGCTTTGGTGAACTCTCCCTGTCACTAGTTAGCTATGTGATCTTGGGCAGTGTTTTAACCTCTTGGAACCACAGTTTTCTCCTCTGCACAGTGAAGTTGATGGACTTGCTATCTGGAATCATTTTACTACCATAACATGTGACTCTGTGATTTTAATCTACTTGTGAATGAACTTCTACTTTTCACAAAGCACATGATATTCTTTTTCCTCATTAAGATTCTCTGCATTTCTAATGAAAAATGACTTTGGAACCAGAATTCCAAAGACAAACAAGCTCTAAGTAAAAGATAAGATAGACATTTTCAGATATGCAAGAACTCAAAAATTTATTTCCCTAGTTCCTAGTTTTAATAAGCAATTTGTGGCTATGCTTCAGCACACCAAGAGACTAAGATACATGTGGGCATCAAGAAGTGACAAGACAAATGCAGAAGCCCAGAAGAAGAACATCCTAAGGAGATAATTGGTCAGTTCATCAGAATTAGAACAGGAAGCCAGTGGACACTGAGAAGGATGCCTTCACGAGAAAGAGTGGAATGGATTCCAAGAAATATCAGGGAGCTAGATGATACTAGGGACATATTTTTTAAAAATTATGTGTGTATGTGTGTGTTTTATCTTTCAACAAGAACAAAGAAAAATAACGAACACCAAGAGAAAGAAATTCATAAAAACTAAATCGAAGAGTCTAAATATGAATGCAGAGCGATCCAAAAAAAGTCAGAAACGTGAAATTCTTTGATCCAGATGAAGGAACATTGACTTTCACTGGCATTGGAGTCATGGTCTTGAGTGGTTTCAGGAAACAGTGTGATTGTCACACACTATGACCCTCTGCAGTGCATACTAACATGCCAGGCTAATGAAGTTCTATGCCCCTGCTTTCAACTCTTAGAATAAAATTGGACAACACATAGAACTTCTAATACTGGTACCAGGCAGGGTATAAAAGTTTACATCTGTAACAGGGAATATAGTTAACAGAAGTTGAGAAGGGGAAGAAAGGAGAAAAGATGGGAATGTGCTAAGATTCACACAAAATCTTATTGGTTGCCTCTGTGACCAGAGAGTGGCAGGAAATGGAACTGAAGTGGGACAACACAGGAGACTGTAATGTTTTGTTAAGAAATAAAAGCTGGGTAGACAGTAACAGGCATTATTCCCAGCCTCGTGTGAGCTGGTTATTGTTCCTCCTCATCATTTGGGGTGGTTCTTTCTCCAGTCTCAGGTGGTTTCCTCACTAGCATACACTGATGAGTATTTTACTGACTAATTGAGTCGGTGGGGGGGGGTCTCTGCAGATCTCTGGGGTTATCCCTCTGTTCAGACCTCTCTTCTCTAACACTTGGCTCTATGAGCTCTAGCTGCCTTGGTCTCCCAAGCTCTCAGCTGTCTCCCCAACTTAGGAAATCTGCCAGGCTCTCCCTCAATTTCCCTTCCCTGAGCTACTGCCAGGAAACTCTCTGAAGTCTGTAAAATGGAGAAATCACAGAGCTTATCTTATTTGATTCTCATCAGTCAGGGATTATTGTCTTATTTTGCCTGAGTTCCAGTGTCTTAACAATTATTGTTTTATATACAGAATTTTTTTTTATTCAGTTGGGAGAGTAAATCTGGCCTCTGTTAGTCCATCTTGAAAGCAGAAGTCATTTAAAAAAAAAATTTCTGCTTTATCGGAGATCTCTTTTAGTCTCTGCCTTCCCAGACAGCCAACTCTTCGCTTACCTCCCAATTTTGAAAATCTAATTTAACCCCCTTAAAGATAATAATATTCACACCAACTCCATGTAACAGCCAGTAACCAAAGAAAAGAAACTAATTGTAGTTCTAATTTTTATTCTATACATTTCCACACAATTCACAATACAGAAAAAGTGTCCAAAAAGTAACTGTAACTAGTCATTTCTTTTTCAGAGATTAGTTCAGTCTCCCAAATTAATTCCATTGAAAATCTCTGTAGAGCAACACAGTGATCAAGATACTTTGTATAAATAGGAAATGCAAGAAAATTAGGGAAAAATACTTTATGACTTTGTTACAAAAAAACTCCATTCTTCCCCACCCGACCCTTCCCACCCACCCTCCCTCCATTTCATATTATCTGGATCCTACTTTACCTGGAAATAAACCTTCATCATCCTACTGCCACAGATGCTACTCTTTTTTGGATTCCACCTGCCAGCTGGCAGCTTTGCAAAAGCATGGCTCTGGGTTGTGATAGGGCAGAATCAGAAATCATGAAAGAGCCCTTTATAATGTGACTGCAACTCTTCCTACAGATATAGCCTTTGAGAGTGGATTACCCACAGCCAAGGGCACTCTGGATGCCGAGGAACTTTTTCCCACTCAGGAATCAAATTAAATGAAATATATTCATTCTTATGGAACTGAGATTGGAATCCTCTATTTCTTTACGAGAATGGTTTTCCTCATTTTCAATCAGCTGTAGTCCATATAATATGCAGATTCATGGCTGTCAACTTAATTATTGGTAATTGAAAAACAAACAAACAGCCTAGCTAACTTTTAACTGAGGCTAATGTGGACCCTAACTTATCAAAGATGTGTTTTGCAAAATATTCTATTGTGCTAGAATATTTTGTCTATAAAATTTCCAAATCTCACTCCCCAGGATGGCAAGAACCCCACACTTCCCAGCCCACAATCAGGATGTTAGCAAGCATCAATCTAGGTTCCAGTTGCACTGGAAATTATACATGTCATCAAAGCCTCAATCCAACCAATGGAGGAGGGGGGCAGGGAATGCAAGATGTTACTGTTAATAAAACCCAAAAGGTTGGGAACCATTTGGTTCATTACACAAGGTGCAGTAAATATCAAAGTTAAACTCTATCTTAAAAGTTGATAAATCTCACTAACCTATTTGAGAGAAATTACCCATAAATTTAAAACAAAATATAGGATAAACCAATTTAGGGCTGTCATCTGTTTATTTTTACAATTTGTAAACATCTCCTATCTCTGTAATTCTTAAGAGGAACGGTTATATAGTCTCAGAATTTGTAAGGATTATGAAAAACTTCCTAAGTTGTCCTTATTTTTCTCAAATTTTATCATAGATCTGCATCAGTCTGTGGTCTAACTTCCAAATGAACACTTAAGAGAAACTCCTTCAAAATCAAGCCAGTCCTTTGGAAAGCTCTACTAGAAAGTTCTTTCTATTAGCAGAGTCCTGTTTTCCCCTAAATTCCAGACATAATCTAATTCTTCTAAGCAGCATATGTTGAAAATTTCACAACTGATACTCCTTGAAGCCACTCTAAACAAGTTCACGTTTTTTCTATATCTTCTGAATTTGCTTTTCATGAGGATCAAAGTTTGCTGAGGGGACATATTATTTATTTGTGGGTCACCATGGCAATTTAAGACTAAGAGCCTTATTATTGTACTACACTTGAGAATTTTTTTCCCCCATTACTGTTTTTTCTCACCTTCCCGAGATAGAGGCAGGAGGGGCGGGGGACGAGGTGGAGTGGAGCAGTTGCCTGAGCAAGACTCCAGATATGGGCCCACTTTTCAAGGCGATCTCAAGCATGACTCCCACCCCTGTCCAGCCAACCTGAAATCGAGGAGCTTATGGAAGTAAGGGAAGGATGGCAATTAAAACTAGTTCACAGGCAGAAACATCACAGGACATGAGTCTAGGGATATGAGGTTGAGCCCTAATTCATGACAGTAAGTTATAAAAATTTTCTCCATGTTTTTTTGTACCAGAAAATACAGGGATCTTCTGCCCCACTTCTCCAAGCCCCAGTCCCAACTGCACACCCCAAACAAAAAATGGTTAGAAAGTAGGAAACTGAACACTAGATCCTTTGTTTTCACTTCAGTTCCTGAACTTGTGACTGTTATGCCTTTGTAGAAACATATCTTATTCAGGAGATTTGGGAATTGGCAAACAGTGGTGGGTGTATGTGTGTGTAAGCAAAGCAGATTTCTTTTAGGGTCATGAAATACCGGCTTCTAAATGATCTGGGATATATTTACAACGTCTGCTGTTTTTTACAAAAACGCTTTCATTGCATCTATATGGCAGGAACCTGAGAAAAGGGGCTCTGACTGAGTTCTGCCCCAATCCAAAATCATAGAAATCGAAACCTGGAAAACATCACAGATGTCTTTTAGTCCAAGCAATTGCTTTAACATGATCCCTGATCTGGTTGTTCAATTTTCACTTACATACTAGAAGAAACCCTCGGTGTGATAAGTTCACTGTTTTTGGAAAGCCCAATCCACTTTTCTGGATGTAATGTTTAGGGAAAACGAAACCCTTACATAAGAAGTAAAGCGCCTCCTCTCCATGTCTGTTGTGGTCTCGTCTGTCCTTGTTTTATTCTGCAAACTGTCCGCCCTACAGAACTTGAACCTCACAGTCCTAGTTAAGCCATCTCCTCCAAACGTTCCTATTCCTAATCCAAATTTGGCTGCTTCCCAGATCAAACACCCCTCTTCTATGTATTCATCAAACTGCTCACAGAGGTGCCTTGTAAATACAAGATTCAGAACAGAAGGATATCTCAGGCCTGTCCGTTCTTTCTACCTCAAGTGTGGCATCTTCCCGTAGCTGCATTAGACCTCTACGTATGTGACTGTGTATGATGGATGTAGCCTTGTATACCCATCCCAAACTTCAAGCAGTGGAATCTTGAATGGCAAGACCATTTCAACACTTTCTGGTGCAGCATTCTGAAATAATATTATTCCAATAGTGGCTTCCAAGGAGAGAAAATAATACCAACATTTTTAAATGCTGAGAATCACAAAGTAGAGAAGCCAGGAAGTCCCCTTCAGTGTTATTTCGTGAAATCCATCCTGGTACCAAAATATGTGCCCTTTTTTTCCCCTTGAAATATTTCCAAGCTGATAAGCCTCTGAGAGCAAAAATCCTACATTTTTAACATCATATTCTCCCTCAGTCCTAACCAACCCACGCCGTGGAATCTTAGGTCAATATTTTTTCAAGGATTCACCTTCTAAATGATGGAAAACTGAATGATGGATGTAAGATAGCATTGCAAGCAATGGTGGAAAATCACTTAGAAAACATCTGTTGTAGACACGTTAGTCGGTAATATCTGAAGATCTTAGCTATGCTATAGTTCTACCACTTACTACATGAATCTGTGTTAGTTGAATTCATTGCTCTAAGATTCCATTTATTCATTTAAAATGCACTATCTGCATTATCCACCTCAGGGCTTTGTACTGAAGCTCAAAAGTGTCAAAAATGCATCAAAATGCTAAAGCAGTAACAGTCTAAAATTACCGAAATTGTTACTAATAAATTGTACAGATTTGAGTTGTTGAAATTATTTTTATTGAAGCCTATATGCACTAAATGATTGAGAAACAAGAGTTTCTGTTGTTCCCATCACTAAAGTCTCCCATGTCAGATGCCATTTGGCTCAAAATACTGAAACTATGGAAAATGGGTAAAAACCAGAATCATCGCTTTCTTATTTCCATGGGTAAACCCTCCCTTGTAATTATCATGCCAGTAGCAGAAGCCAGGGCACTTTCCATGATTGCCTTTCATGTACATTTACTTGGACCCCAAATATATTTTAGGCAGAATTTTCTTCTGTGGTTATACCAGATTACATTTAATTCTAAGAATATCAAATCACAGCACTTTTTTATATTGAATGGACCGTAAAACAGATTTGTAATAGGACTTTACTTAAGAATAGTCATTAAAATCCATAATGCTTCCAGAAGTATTTTGGAGTAACTTATACCTCTTAGTATGCTTTCTTTTCATTAGCTCTTAAATTCATGCTTAGTTTTCAGATTTTTAGATGATAACTAAATGTCATTCTCTTTAAAGACTCTGTTACAAAGTGATGTTTTAAAAGATTAAAAGTCAAGATTTTTGTAAAATTTTAAAATGAAATCCTGCCATTCAACAAAGTCATTTTAAAAGAACGTTTAAAAAACTCCCAGAATCTAATCCAGCCCCCTCAGATTCATGTCCCGAGTCACAACACCCCTCCAGGTGGTCATGTAGCCTCTGCTTAAATACTCCCCATGACTCAAAGTTTCTAATTCTGGGTCCACTCTGCTGTTTGACGATATTTAAGCTTCACCTTTATATTCGGTCAAAATCCACCGCAAGTTTGGCCTCCTGTTCCTAGTTCTGTCCTTGAGAAATAGGATAAACGTTTTGGCTCTCATTTTAGTGGTGTTTCTAAGTCTCATCTTAAAGTCTTGGTTTCAAATCCATTTTTTTAAGAACAGTGCCAAGACCCTAAGGAAACGCAAATGCGAACTATTTCTTCTTTCATGTTCTCATTTCATAGAACTAAAATATGGCTAGCTAAAGAAAGATGGCGCAACAAAAGCCGATCTGCAGGGCATATGCTCCCCTAGTACCGTGGGCTTCTCCTGTACAGAACTTATCAGATTGGAATTTGCATGTTCTCCTAGACTGAGCTCCATGAGGTCAAGAGTTTTGTCTCTTGCGTTCATTCTTATATCCTTGGTATGGTGCCTGCCTCAGAGTAAATGATAAACATATTTAAAAATAGATGATTAAATACATAATTGTATGATCAATTTTGTAAACAGATAATTGCAGGTAAAATAACTGAATGCATGTATAACGAGACTCTAGAATCTGTCCACCATGACGATACCATCCAATATTCAAATCTCTACTTTAAAATGTAATGCTTCAACAGCCTAAGAATTATTTTTTCTGCTTTTTGGGGGGGGGAACCAGTTCAGTAACTCTTGGTGTCCTGGGCAAGCACATTGTCAGGAGCACTATTCCTTGCTTAGTTCCTATTTTTAGGTTTCTTACTAAACTGTGGGGAGATGGTCTAAAATGCACAGATGGCCAGGAGGGGTATAACGTGCATATAATCCAGTCACCCAGGTGACTTCGTGGAGTGCACTGTTTACATCGCTGGGTGTGGAAGCAGCTGCTACGATTGGGTACTTTTGTGGTGTGACTATGACAGAAATTTGCTAAATCGATCTGGGAGATTACTTCTCAGAATAAGGCCTATTGTAAATATACAAGATGATCAAGGTCAGTGGAAGTCTATTTGTCCTTCAGGAAAAAGGGATACTTGTCCCAGAGAGTAATTTCATTTCGATCCATTTTGAGCATAACATCTGGGGGAGATGGGCAACTGTATTTCAGAATCATTGAAGGTAGTGGCAGAAAGTCCAGGAGCAGGACAATTGCCATGGCCAATCAGAGGGACTAGCTATGGGGTGATGACCAGGACACAGAAAAGGGTTGGAGCCAAAGTCAGTCTGAGAGGCCGGGCAGAGAAAAAACCATAGGACTTAAAAAAATCAGCTGAATATGGCATTTAGAGAATAAGAAAGTTGAGCTATTCAGAGATGGTTCTTCTAAGACCTGGGCAGAAGCTATTTTATACTAAATAAAAACTCTCTGGGCCTCCCTGGTGGCGCAGTGGTTGGGAGTCCGCCTGCCGATGCAGGGGACACGGGTTCGTGCCCCGATCCCGGAGGATCCCACATGCCGCGGAGCGGCTGGGCCCGCGAGCCATGGCCGCGGGGCCTGTGTGTCCGGAGCCTGTGCTCCGCAACGGGAGAGGCCACAGCAGTGAGAGGCCCGCGTACAGCAAAAAAAAAAAAAAAAAACAAAAAACAAAAACTCTCTAATGGATGTTCTACTTTTTCCCCCTAAAATGAAAATAATCCATTTAAGTAGAGCAATTAATTAGTAGTTTTATTGGATGGTTATGACAAGCCAGTTTAACAACCATCTATTTTATTTTTAAATAGCATAATTGCATAAAATATCATGCTGTTCTCAGTGATTTCATTAGCTACTCCTACTAGAAGGAAGCCTAGCTACTCAGACCGCACCCATATCCAAGTTACTATGCCTTTTTGTGGTAGCTTACCAGAATTAGATCTCATTAGGCAGCCTACTGAGTGAATCCTGTAACTCAGCCTTGTAAAGGGGTATAAGCATCACAGAGGAAGAAACTCTCCACTTGAGATCCACAAATAGCATAAACAAGTCTCTGGGCTCAGGTAGGTTTCATGCTTCATGGAAGGTAACAAAAACAATTACAAGACCTCTTGGCCATAGATTTTATGACACAGGCAAGAGCAAATGCCATGTGCAATTGGAATGTTCCAGTAATAGAACTAAGCTTAGTAATAGTAAAAATAACAAAGAATAAATGAAAAATTTCTGTTACCTTATCTTTGCCTGTTGGTGTTAACTACACAGGCACAGATGACTAGCATGCTTCTAAAATGTTTTTTTAAACCTATGCAATATGTGTGTGTATAGGACATATACACATATATGTATACAAATAAATGCATTCCTATATGTGTATTGGGGCTTGTATATGCACAGAGTATTTCTGACATAACATACAAGCAACAGTGTTTATCAATATTCCCACTGTTTATCTCTGGGGGGCGGGACAGAGGACACTACACCAGCAGAGAGGAACAGCTTGACTTTGCATGTGATACTCTTCTGTGGTATTAGAACTTCTTATAAAAAGCACGTTCTACTTTTATAATTTAAAAATCTAAGCATTTAAAATAAAATTGACATGTAAAAAAATAAAACTGCTGCACCCACATTTTCTAAGACATGGATATTGTGAGGAGTCTAGTCAATAAATTCCAGAAATCCTTTAGGCAAAGAAACTGTTACTAGGTCTAAATGAAAACTACCTACTCGTTGAGTATCTCTCAATGCAAATGGATCTGCCTATGCACTAAGGCCAGCTAGGATGGAAGGATGGGGAACAACGGGTAACGTGAGGCTTTCCAGCATCTGTCACTAGTTTCATGGCTGTGTACTTGCCAGCTAAATTCTGTTTCAGAAATTGCATTTATTTTAGGTCATAACCTCTAGAGAGGTAACCAAAACTCTCCAAGTGAAATTCCCGGCTGTGGTGTTTATTTCATTCTTGGCTTCTGTTCTTTATCAAGTCCTTGAATGTGATAAAGCATAGCTCAACTGGGTTCTTTTTCATTAAATGTGTAATACTGGAATATATGGCTTCACAAATGACCGCCTTTAAGGTTATATAATGTTGGCTTTTAATAACTCTCCATTTCTCATGCCTTTATCAGTCTAATCTAAAAATGGAATCCCAGAGCAGACAGTGCCACGACATGAAAGGCTCTTCTGAGCCAAACACAGAGGAATGGCAGCTAAGCTAGCTACTCTTGGCAGTACCATCTCAGTTGGTTTTGTAGAAAATTGTATTTCTATAGGTATATAGTTTTATGTCTTTTAAAGTAATGTGGATTTTCAGACCAGGGCCAGACTATTGTTTCTATACTTCCTGATGGCCCATTAGAGGGGATACTACCTACCCTAAGCTGAGTTGGAAACTCCTGAGCACATTCTCTTTGCTCTTTCTAAAGCCCAGGACTGTCACATGCAGTGGCCAATTTTTTAAAAAGCTACAGGAGGTAGATTTAATGTTGAAGCCATTAAATAGGTCACTGTTCTGATCATTTTTTATGCTTTTTTTTTGTTTTTTGTAAAACCTAAGTTCTCTGGGTGTTTGCTTTTTCAGAGATATTTGCCTTGGTCCTATGTCATTCCCCATCAATAATGTAGGACATTAATGTCTTTATTTTTTTTGCTTTGGAACAATTTCCAAATGCACCAGGACCCCTACAGTAGTCATTACCTCATCTGTTTCCATATCAAGGATTTACGTGTGACTTCAGTTGGAGCTATTTGAATTGGCCCATAGCCACCTGTACCCTCAATTTTCTCTGGGCCGCTTTGAAGCATCACAGAGAAATATGAGATGGTAGTTGGTGAAAGCAGAGTCCTTCATCCCAGCAATGGCAGCTGGTAACTGGCTGCATAGCCAAATGCTTGGCTCCATCTAGGGAATGGAAGGCACCATTGAAAGCCAGATTCCAGTCTGTCATAAGGATTATATTTCTGTCATCACAACATCTCCTTGACAGTCTCACCAACTGGAAAACTCCCAGCAGAAGCCCAGTGATCAAATTCTCCTGGAGCTTTTTTTTTCTCCTAGCTTCTGGAAATAATCTACTCCAGTCCCTTTTGCCCTCACCAGAAAACCCAAAACATAGTTCCATTTCTAAGACTGATGTATGGAAATAGATGACTCACAACCAACCCATTCTCCCACAGCTGGAAATAATGCCAACAATTTGATTTTGAAACAACTAAGGACAGGCTTAGTCCCCATCCACTGAGAGGCTATTCCAACTTAATACAGTATATATCATCTTTGTACTTTCAAAATGATACGTGACCAAAAGCGGTTCAGATAAGCAAGGCATCACCACTGGAGCTTTAAATTAAATGTAGAGAGACAGTCATTTATGTTTACATGCAGAAACACTAGGGAAACACTTTGTCTATGTCTAAGAACTAAATGGAAGAAAGCTCAGAAGACATCGGTTTAGTTTAAAGCAAAAAGGTCACCCACTTTTGCCTTATACCCAAGTCAAGTAGATATTTTCAGTGAAAGAAGACTTTTTCTCCTGATACTTTAGTTATCATAGAGTCCTTAATAGAGGTGCCTGTAAGGACCAATGATCCGTGGCAGGATTAGAAGCTGTAATTCTACTGCCAGCAAGATGTTCCTGGCTAGACTCCCACAGTAGTCTGCACTAAGAACATTCTGGTAGGGGAAACAGAAAAAAGAATGTATTTGACCACCCTGTACATGAAATATGGGGCTATGGTGCTATCAGGTATGACCTTGGAACCTGACAAGTAGTAGGTGAGGCATCCATCAGAAAGGTCCAGGCATCTCAGAAATCTGGCAGTGGAGCTCATAAAACAAGGCTTTGTCCTTGGGACAAGGCTTACTTGGGGTAATGAAAACCAAAACCTTAGAAGGAAAACCTAAAATGGGCCCCCTCTCACCACTGTACCTGAATCTTTTAGCCTCTGTGCAACATTCCAGCGACTGTTTTCTTGCTTAAGTGAGTTATTTTGACATATGTTGCTACTTTTGCTTTTGCTGTTTTATTTCCAGTCGATTAGCCTGCTTTCTATTATCAGTCAAAAAAGCCTAGAAGTAAACGCTGTCGTAGTCCTCCATTTCCTGTAACCACAGTTCCCACACATGGTTTTCTGCTCTGCAATTTCAGCAGCACTTAAAATTGAGTGGTTCTGCAAACTAGCTCTGGGCCTTTGTTGAATCCATTGCTCATCTCTATTGCAGCAAAAGGCAAAGATGGCTACATGTAGGCAGTACGGAGCTGGACCAACAGCCCAAGCTGAACCAGTCCTCCGTGGCTATCGGCAACAGCCCAGCCACCTGGGTTGACCCCTGGGTCCCCTCTCTGAGGTACCTCTGAGCCCAGACAACTCCCATGCCACCTTGCCACGCCTCAGAGATATTGCACACAAGCTGACATTATTTCTGTGGCACTCCCCAGCTCCTGTATAACGAAAAGGGATTAAGGAGGGAGAGGAGACATGCAAAGGTCACTAAGTAGTCTCGGTATGTTTAGTCTTGGAAATGGAAGCGGTCTGATGGTTATATTTTTGCAGGACAGCCAGAGGGCTTGAAAAGACCTTCAGAGTCTTCTGGTCTCCAAAGGCTGAATGTAAAGAGAACCGATCATATCATATTTTTTAAATGGATGGGTCATTACAGGAGAATTGTGCGATACAGGGGAAAGGTGAATGCATAGGGGGTGGAGGGAGCAGTGCCATTTATACAAACATCCTTGAATCTTTAAAATAAATTATACAGGTGAACACAGAAGTTCATGCTACTTGCTGGAAGCAATAGGATCGAATTTTGTGGAATTTGTATTCCACAAACCTCCAGGCATCCTGCCTCGTCCTCAGCGGGCTATCATGTTCTGTTGTACATCTTGGTAGCCCTTAAAACTGGTGGCATGGTCTCAGATAGATTCTTGCAGGAGAGAGACAGATTTATGGATTCCATCAGCTTCTTCCAGGGGAGCTGCCCAATCACCAGGAGGGCACAAGTGATATGCTCGTTCAGATTCTCTCAGCCTGTCTACCAGGGTCAAACAGCAGTTTCCAGGTCCTCATGGCCAATGATCTTATAGTTCTGGCGGCTTTCTAGGTAGGCTGCCAAATCCGGGTCTCCGGCCTGCTGTGCTCTCTCTTGAGGTGTCTTACCCTGTAGGTAACAGTGAAAAGGAAAGAGACACAAACACTTGGGATAAGATTTTTTTTTTTTTAATCATAGAAACAGAGCTACTCAAAGATGACTTGCTAAAAAGGATCTTTCCATGTTTGCTGTTTTAGAATTGATGAGACACTTTCAGATCTATTATTTGATAGATGCATCTCATCAAACATGTGAGATACGCAAGTTCAAGAGAGATGATCACTTTTCAGAGGTGGGGTTCCATCAAAGGAAATGGAGGCTCACAGAGTAGGTACACAGCAGCAAACTGTGTGGCACAGTGAGTTTGGGAACCCAGATCCTTTCCAGAAGGGGGACAGAAATCACTGAACAGAAAAGCAGGGAAACGGGCATTCTGATTTCTAGTTTGGAACTCTTTCTGTTATACTAAACCCTGGGAAGTAACAAGCAGAAACAAAGAGGAAGGGATGGTCAGAAACAATCTAAAGGGGTTTCTTTGTTGGTTTCAAAGTCTTCAGTTAGGTTCTCCCCAATTTAGAACTGTCTTATCTCTCCAAAAAGTAAGTTAATTTCTGACGATAAAAGTGATGTGTTGATTAAAGCAAGAGGGATGAGATATGGGGATATATGTATATGTATAGCCGATTTACTTTGTTATAAAGTAGAAACTAACACATCATTGTAAAGCAATTATACTCCAATAAAGATGTTTAAAAAAAAAAAAGTACCAAAAAAAAAAAAAAGAAATCTTGGGAAAGTAGAAAAGCATAAGAAAAATCACCAGTAATTCCACTATACTAAGATAACTGCTGTTAACCTTCCATAGAGTAACTATTTTATCTTTTTTCTATAGCTCTACACATAATTATTTTTATGAAAATAAAACCATACTTTGTTTATATACTGTTAGGTAATGTGCTTTTGCACTTAATAATATATCAAACCTTTCTATGTCATGAAATGTTCTTCTGCATCATTTTAAATGATTGTATAACTTTTTGCAGTCTATTATGTTATATGTATATTTATATACACACAGTATTTTTGAAATGAGGCCAATGAACAGCAGTCAGCAGTAAAAGGAGGAAAGGTCTCCATTCTTTTGAATATTTACAGACATTACTTAACACTCCTTGATGCTTCTAATTTTTGTTCAGTGATATTTATTTTAAAATATTAAGTTTTTTAGGGCCTCCCTGGTGGCGCAGTGGTTGAGAGTCCGCCTGCCGATGCAGGGGATACGGGTTCGTGCCCCGGTCTGGGAGGATCCCATATGCCGCGGAGCGGCTGGGCCCGTGAGCCATGGCCGCTGGGCCTGTGCATCCGGAGCCTGTGCTCCGCAACGGGAGAGGCCACAACAGTGAGAGGCCCACATACCGCAAAAAGAAAAAAAAAAAATAAAATAAAAAAATAAAAAATAAAATATTAAGTTTTTTAAAATTAATTTTTATTAGAGTATAGTTGATTTACAATGTGTTAGTTTCTGCTGTACAGCAAAGTGAATCAGTTATACGTATATATATATATATATCCACTCTTTTTTAGATTCTATTCCCATACAGGTTACTACAGAGTACTGAGTAGAATTCCCTGTGCTATACAGTAGGTCCTGATTAGTTATCTATTTTATACCTAGTAGTGTGTGTATGTCAATCCCAATCTCCCAATTTATCCCACCCTTTTCTCCTTGGTAACCATAAGTTTGTTTTTTACATCTGTGACTCTATTTGTTTTGTAAATAGGTTCATTTGTACAATTTTTTTAGATCCCACATATAAACGATATCATATATTTGTCTTTCTGCGTCTGACTTACTTCACTCAGTATGACAACCTCTAAGTCGATCCATGTTGCTGCAAATGGCATTATTTCGTTCTTTTTTATGGCTGAGGAATATTCCATTGTATATATGTACAAAATGATATTGAGTTCTAAGGAAAGGGTAGAGGCATGATCATTGCACCAAAGTAATAGCTCCATGTATAAAAATGCACACAAGCATTACAAAAATTATCAAACACTTCTCAGCCTCCATCTCATCTATTGCAGTGGATGGTGTCAAACTCAATTAAGGCTGATCCTCGTAGCCTACAAGGGGATATGGAGTAGAAGATAGAAGGGAAGTAACAATGGCTCTAGACTCTTCCTAAAATTTTACTTCTTTAGTTGGGATTTAATATTTAACCATAGCTTCAAGTCCCTATAATAATTTTATTCAACTTGGTTACAGTACTTGTAGATTATCTTGTCTTCAATGTTAATGAGGTTGGGATTCCAAATTTCCAAATATTCAGAGAGAGGGACTGGGGTGGGCCTCTGAGTTGATTTTTAAGGAGCCATTCCCTATTAAGAGAAATTCTCAAAATATTGCTTCTCTTCAAAAATTTCCAGAAGAAGAACCAGTCATAATTATCATATTCAGCTTCCACCTAGCAAAAAATTATGGAATGGAAAAATTATAGGATCCCTGAAAAGGATGAAGCTCTATTACTTCATAAGGTAAGATCTATAAAACAAAATGTTGGGTGAAAGTTTATACAATAGCATGTACAGTATGACTTTACCTACTTGAAGAAAATGAGAAAAGTAGACATACCCACATGTGGGGAGAAATCATTAAAGTTTTAATGGTATATAGGTCTAGATTGTGGGATTTCTAGTAATTTTTACTTAAAATTTTTTTTTGCATTGCTAGAGTTTTCTATGTGAGAATGCGCTATATTTATAATAAAAGTAATAAATTTTTTTGCATTTGGAAAAGAGCACATACATATGTAACACAAAATAGAAAGGAATCTCAAGGAACATTGAGCCCATTTATTTGATTCAGAAACTTAGATTAAAAAAGAGCCATCTGCTCTGGGGCCGGGTTTCCTGGACGGTCTTTTAATCGTCCCTCTAGTTCATCTTGCTCCTCCCTTCTCTTTTATCACCTGAGTTGAGACCAGTCTCTGTGTGGTAAACAGGCAATGGCCCTGCTGTGTCTGAGCGGCCCCAGCAAGGAAGGCCAAGTCCACCTCGGATCATGGCCTCAGCTGGTCCTACCTCCATGGGTTGTGTTTCTCAATCAGGTTACACATCAAAGCACCTAAGTGCAAATATCATCTGGGAAGAATATCACCGTGAATAATTATCTGCCATTTGGAATCCTACACCCAATTAGCTAACCAGATAGGTAACAGACCAGCTAGAAACCAGGACCCAGCTTAACGAATTTGATAGCTTAGTGCTATCAGAATTAAGGCAGCCAGGGACCTCAGTCAGAGAGCAAGGATCTGGTGGGTCGCAAGGAAAGTGGAGAATCGAGCAATGCGCCTGGCTCAGAACTGGCTCAGAAAGGAAAGAAAGGTCCACATCAGGAAGAAAGTTATGTCACAATGTACACTGCAGTTGGAGGAGACCCCAGGGTGAAGACTGCATATAAGTAGGGGCTCATCACTTAAATGAATCTAATGGGGCTGAAGTCATCAGTAGGGCTGAAGTCATCAGTAGGCTTCTAAGTAATTTGTCTATGTTTCTTAGCTACATTCACTGACCCCAAACTTAGGTTATTTAGTACCCACTTAATGAAATCCTCATCTCTATATTAAAATTCTTCTTTGTAACCTTCTACAGTTAAGTGGCTTGTCCTTTCTTGGAGCCTACCCAGGGTGCTTTAAAACTCTCAGAGCTGACCATGATCATGACCTCAGATCATCATAGAGAATTTCTCTATGGAGTTGATCTTCTGTATGAACTCTTCTCTCTGCCCATCTCTTTCCCATGGGCTGCAGTTCTCGGTCAACAGCACTAAGCTTCAGCTCCTCCTTTACTCCAGCTTTAACCCTTTCCTTGGGAGCTCTCTGTAAACCGGAACAATTCATGGTGCAGCCTGATCTCCCATCCTGGGAGTGCTTGGTCATCACTTTGGCACCCATATATGGGGCCACATAAATCATGGGTTTTAAGCTATTCTGGATTAAGTAGCTGAAGGAGAAATTCCAAAGGGGCTTCTTGGTAGCCAGGCCAATATCTTTTGCACTTGGTCCCGACCCTTCTAGTGCTTTGCACCTCACCCTCTCCACACCTGGCTGCTGGCCGTCAGCAGAAGGAGAAGCCCAAAGTCCAAAGGCCAACGCGTTCAGAGGTCTGTAAGTCCCTTAGGCAAGCACACACCCTCCCTTTGTGCTTATACATTTAAACTGCAGTTTCTCTAAATGAAACACTTCATTTTTTCCTCCTTTTTCCGAAGCCCCAGGCACTTCCATAAGTACAGAAAGGATGCCTTTGCTATGGGCACAAGTGAAGGCAATGGTGCCAGAGATCTTGCCCCGTGGGAGGATGCTTGCACTCACTCATCAAGTTACCTTGGAGTCCGTCTTTCTCAGAGATGCTCCTGCGTCCACCAGAAGCTGGCACACAGCCCGGTTCCGCTGGCAAGCTGCCTTGTGCAGTGCGGTCTCACCCCTAAATCAAAGATGAAATGAGAGAAAGGTTGGAGGCGGCAGTGGGAGTAGGGTAGAGGCAGCAGGGAGGGAAGTGAGGGTAGCATCCTCCCCCTGCTGCTCATGTTCTGTGCCCCTCGCCGCTTTCCCTATCATCTGTGGGTGAGACCACGGCTGCAGGGCATGGCCAGGGGAGGTAGGTGAGGGGCTTAGTCATCCACTAACCCTAATATCTGACTCCAGCCTCTTTTTCAGTGTTGGCTGGTCAAGTAGGCTGAGTGATTTTGTTTTAAGCGACTACTGTCTGATTGAAGTACTACCCAATGGCCCTATGAAATAGACTGATGGGTGTAGATGTGTCTGAACAGTGTGGAGCCATTCTTTCTGTGTAGACATGTGGGCAGGGCAGGAGCAACCTAGATGATGCACACACAGGAGCAGCAGTGGAGGACCACAGCACAGTGCTTGGTAGACCATCTGGCCCCGGGAGGAGTATCTCCTGGGAACCCAACTTCAAAGACCCAGGAGATTCCCACTCTGCTCTACCTGCTGATTCCTGGTGAGTGGCAGGAGGGGGACAGCCACAGAAGGTACCTGGGAGGGAGGGTTCTGCACCCAGAGCTGCCCCCCTGGGCAGCAGGTCAGCCATCAGTATGGGGAACAGCCAAGGCAAAGTGGCTATTTCCCCCACCCCCCACAGGCAGTACAGGGAGGAGGACATTCCCATTCTGAGTCTGAAATTGAAATGACACTTAATGCCAAAGTGTTTATGGAAAATCAAATGCAGTCCTTAGAGAGGCAAACTGGGGTGAGTGATAACCTTGCCAATGGGATTTGCGGTATGTGGACAAACTCTATGTAGCAATGGACAGTTTCTCCCTTGTCAGTAACTCCTGGTTAAATCCTTCCTACTTGTCCTCCTCCATCTCTCCTTAGCCCCTCCCCACACTCCACCCTGCCCATTCTTTATCCCTTTTCAAATTTCACTGATGTTCTTTAGAGGCTCAACATGGCTTCCAGGGTTAAATGCTTAGCTTTCCTTTGTTTCTGTTTGGGGAATAGTAGCTATTTTGCCGCCTGGGAATGAGAAAGTTGAAAACAAGCATTATCAGTCTGGCAACCATCCACAGAGCTGGTGACTTTCTCAACCAGGGTTTCTCTTCTGAAGCACAAAACATGGAAATGGTTGGAGGTACTATGTTCTTGGTTCTCCAGTGGTTGTATAACTTGTCCCATTCTAGACTCAGCACAGAGAAATTGTTTCACTATACAAAAAGGATGCCTTAGGGCATTAGGGCTTAATTTTCTTATAAACCTCAGTTGAGGAAGAGTAAATGTGATGGGTAATTAAGAGGTAAGTGCAGGGCCTCCCTGGTGGCGCAGTGGTTAAGAGTCCGCCTGCCGATGCAGGGGATACGGGTTCGTGCCCCGGTCTGGGAGGATCCCATATGCCGCGGAGCGGCTGGGCCCGTGAGCCATGGCCGCTGGGCCTGCGCATCCGGAGCCTGTGCTCCGCAACGGGAGAGGCCACAACAGTGAGAGGCCCGCATACCGCAAAAAAAAAAAAAAAAAAAAAAAAGAGGTAAGTGCATTAATTTAGATTTCTCTGTAGTTCAAGGTGCATCAAAGCAGAAGTACCTCACTTGAAGGAAGTTCTAAATGATGACCAGCAACAGCTACATGTGCCATCATCATGACAGGTGCCATCTATTTTTATTGTGTATTCTTTGATTTAGAAGATTAGCCCTGCATAGTTATAAATACAACTGAAAGTAGACACTTTTTATCACTGACATTACAATTATCAATTGTATGCCCTAGAGGCTGCATTCTTTTCCTAGATATGTTCTCAAGAAGATAATCTAGACCACATAATGTAAGGCAACACTCACGTTTCGCTGTCTGCCATATCCAATAACTCAGAGGGTCCTAAAGAAGAGGAAAGCAAGATGTCCATCAAAAATAGTTCAAAAACTAACCATTAACAAAAAATTATAGTCACAGAATTAAAATGCCTTGGGAAGCTGAATAAGAAAGAGTATTTGGCGACAGGGATAATAAGACCACCTCCCCTCCCAAAGAGAAAGGATCCCTCTACCTCCCCTCATCAATCATCACCAGGCAATGTGTACAGAATGGGAGATAAAAAAGAATGATATGGCCTCTGCCTTCAAGAAGCTTTCAAACAAGTTGAAGAATAGAACAAATGAAAAATAATTAAGTGGCTACCTAGGGGGGGAAAGGGAGAATCAGATGGACTTTAAAGACCATTTTTCATTCTCCAGGAGCAGGTTGTTTGGGATGTAATCTTATGTAGTATAGCATGAAAGCTATGAGAGACCATATTATTAAGTGTCCCTTTCTCTGACATAACACAGCAAATTACACTAAATCAAGATATTATCCAGTCCAATCTCTTTATTTTAAAAATGGGGTAAAATTCTATTTTTCATGAGATTTCCCTTCCAAAATCTGGAAGAAATGTTATATGTAAACATCAAATGATTATAGATGCTTCATCAGGAATTAAAATGTTCTGTGCTTGCACATTCACAATTTCTCATTTGTTCACTAATTTATTCATTCAACCTGCAAACACTGCTTGGAATGTTCACCTTTTCCCCCAACGCTTCACACAATTCCTTACCTGCAGGTATCAGCTGACATACATTTTCTCCACAAAGCCCTCTATCTCCCCACTCCTAATACTGCATTAAATGTCATTCCTTTGTGTTACCTCACTTTGTGTACTAACCCCATTTCCTGGCAAGAGGGTGGGGGGTGGGGGTAATAATAATTAATCATCCAAATTGAGACTATCTCTGACAAGTAGGTATATATGATCACCTTACCAATCATGACACTTGTCAAGCCATGTTAAAATCACCTGCTGACTTGTCTCGTCTCTCTCCACAACTAGACTCAGGAAAATCCCTTGAAGTTGTGGCCAATGTCTTGTCCACCGTGTCCTTCCTTGGTGACTGGCATGGAGCCTGGTGCCAAGCAGAGGCTTAAATGTTTGGTTGAATTAATGAATAAATGTGTTTGGAAGGGTCAAACACAGCTCTAGGTATTGAGCACTGTAAACTTTAGAAGTATGATCCTGGTGATTTGCTCTCCATATTGGCAGATATCATTATCATTGAGCATTTATTTATACAACTACTTACTACATAATTAGAAGAAAGAAAGTCCTAACCTCATCTTCCCTAACTCTGAAAGTCAGTGGTCAGACACTGATGAAAGAAACTGAAGATGACACGAACAGATGGAAAGATACACCATGTTCTTGGATTGGAAGAATCAATATTGTTAAAATGACTATACTACTCAAGGCAATCTACAGATTCAATGCAATCCCTATCAAATTACCAATGGTATTTTTCACAGAACTAGAACAAAAATTTTACAGTTTGTATAGAAATAAAAAAGACTCCGAATAGCCAAAGCAATTTTGAGAAAGAAGAACAGAGCTGGAGGAATCAGGCTCTCTGACTTCAGACTGTACTACCAAGCTACAGTAATCAAAACAGTTTAGTACTGGCACAAAAACAGACATATAGATCAATGGCACAGGATAGAAAGCCCAGAAATAAACCCACGCACCTATGGTCAATTAATCTACGACAAAGGAGGCAAGAATATACAATGGAGAAAAGAATCTCTTCAATAAGAGGTGCTGGGAGAACTGGACAGCTGCATGTAAAAGCTTGAAATTAGAACAGTCTCTAATACCATATACAAAAATAAACTAAAAATGGATCAAAGACCTAAATGTAAGAACAGATACTATAAAACTCCTAAAGGGAAACATAGGCAGAACACTCTTTGACATAAATTACAGCAAGATCTTTTTGGGTCTGTCTCCTAGAGTAATGGAAATAAAAACAAAAACAAATGGGCCCTAATTAAACTTAAAAGCTTTTGCACAGCAAAGGAAACCATAAACCAAATGAAAAGACAACCTCCAGAATGGGAGAAAATATTTGCAAACAATGAGACCGACAGGGGAATAATTTCCAAATATACAAATAACTCATACAGCTCAATATCAAAAAACAATCAAACAATTGGCAGAAGATATAAACAACCATTTCTCCAAAGATGACATACAAATGGCCAAAAAGCATATGAAAAAATGTTCAGCATCGCTAATTATTAGAAAAATGCAAATCAAAACTACAGTGAGGTATCACCTCACACAGGTCAGAATGGCCATCATTAAAAAGTCTACAAATAACAAATGCTGAAGAGGGTGTGGAGTAAAAGGAACCCTCTTGCACTGTTAGTGGGAATGTAAATTGGTACAGCTACTGTGGAGAACAGTATGGAGGTTCCTTAAAAAACTAAAAATAGAGCTACCATGTGATCCTGCAACCCCACTCCTGGGCATGTATCCAGAGAAAACCGTAATTTGAAAAAATGCATGCACCCCAGTATTGTACTATTTACAATAACCAAGACATGGAAGCAACCTAAATGTCCATCGAGAGATGAATGGATAAAGAAGATATGGTACATATATACAATGGAATGCTACTCAGCCATACAAAAGGATGAAATAATGCCATTGGCAGCAACGTGGATGGACCTAGTGATTAAGTGAAGTCAGACAGAGAAAGACAAATATCATATGATATCACTTATATGTGTAATCTAAAATAAAAAATACAAATGAACTTATTTATAAAACAGAAACAGACTCATAGATATAGAAAACAAGCTTATGGTTACCAAAGGGGAATGGGGGTGGGAGGGATAAATTAGGAATTTGGGAGTAACCTATACATGCTGCTGTATATAAAATAGGTAAACAACAAGGACCTACTGTATAGCACAGGGAACTACACTCAGTATTTTGTAATAACCTATATGGAAAAAGAATCTGAAAAAGAATAGACATATATATATATATATATATATATGTATAACTGAATCACTTTGCTGTACACCTGAAACTAGCACAAAGTTGTAAATTAACTAAATTTTAATAAAAAATAAAGAGAAAAAAGAAAATGTTCTGTGTACTGAACATCAAAAAAAAAGAATGAAATAATGTCATTTGCAGCAACATGAATGGACGTAGAGATGATTATACTAAGTGAAGTAAGTCAGAGAAAGACTAACATGATATGGCTTATACATGGAATCTAAAAAAAAAAAAAAGATATAAATGAACTTATTTACAAAACAGAAATAGACCCACAGACATAGAAAACAAACTTACGGTTACTAAAGGAGAAAGGGGGCAGGGAGGGATAAATTAGGAGTTTGGTATTAACATATATATACTACTATATATAAAAGAGATAACAAACAAGGACCTACTGTATAGCACAAGGAACTCTACTCAATATTTTGTAATATTGAAAAAGAACATATATATAGAGAGATATATATCTGAATCACTGTGCTATATACCTAAAACTAACACACTATTGTAAATCAACTATACTTCAATTTAAAAAAAATGTCATTGGGTCAAGGAGAAAGGGGACTTTCACAATCCTCCTGGTCATCCAGGAGCTAAATCACCAACTTCACCTCCTCTCTTTCCCATCTACTGGTCATCTAGGCTGGGTGAATCTTCTCTTGCAATGTCTGTCCTATCTGTTGCTCCTACTTGTCCTATTTGACAAATAAACTTCCTAAAAGGTCTCTGTCAGGAACATATTAGCATGCAGGACTGTTACTAAGAAAACATAAAAAAGATCTTGCAACATCCAGATTTCCAGGTTTTAAATTCATCATATGTCCTGTGTCTCCCCAGGTATTTCAACATTTAAGTTCACAGTCTTTCACTTGGAACTACCCTTCCTCAATTTGTTCTCAAGGCTCCATTTTTTTTGCATAAGCTGAAGTGGTAGCTGCACAATCACCCAAATATTTCTCAGGCTCTCCCAGCTCTGAGAGCTTGCTCTCTCCAATCTTGCTACCCAGAGAGGGATTTTCTACCCACACACCTAAATCTTACACATTCTTTAAAGACCAGTCTGTGACAAGGTCCTCTGAAAAGGCCACCTTTAACAGATGGAATCAACCTGTCTTCTCTTTGACAGAAGGAATCAATCAACAGAAGAACTCCCATAATACTTATTGGAGTCTACCCTTGTACTATGTATTTGCTTTTCAAATGTATGCCTTATCTCCTTAAATAAATTATTCTACATCTTTTAAATGTAAGAACACTTGGATTATTTTTCATATCCTTCTAGCGTGTTCCCTATTCTACAGGTTCAACAAGGATTCAATTCATTCATTTTTGTTCCTCAGTCCTGTGGTTCTAAGGAAACATGAATGATAATCCACCCCCTCCCTGCCCTGTACCCCCTGAAGTGCCAAGCAGTCCAGCACAGTGATTAAGAGTGAGGGTTCTGGAGCTGAGCCTCCTTGGTTTCAAATCCCAGATGTATCTTCCACTCACTAGATCTTGGGCAAGTTCATTTCATTTCTCAGCCCCTTGATTGTCACACATGTAAATCAGGATTAATAATAATATTTATCTCGCAGGTTTGTTATGAGGTTTCATAAGTTAATACAAAAAAATGTGCTTAAAACAGTAGCTGGGACACTACATGAAATGCCTACAGTTTAGGTATAATTAAGTGTCCTACTCTCTGACATAACACAGCAGGTTACACTAAGTCAAGATACTGGAATATCAATGGGGGAAGGAGATATAAAAGGGCGCCTTGGCTCCCACTTACATTTGAAGTAAGTATTGACTCCAATTCTGTGTCCTGAGAACCAGTCCTCCAGGCCTATTCAATCGCTGATGAGGCATCCTCCGCAAGGTCAGGAGCAAGAAGGCCTACAGTGCCCAGTGGTCCTTTTAGAAAGCTCCTTCAGCAAAGCCATTCATTTTGAAAGGAATTCCATGAGCAGGAGCAGCCTGGCCTCACCAGTGTCTGTTCCCATTGTTACTTAAAATTGTGTAACTGAGCAGGACCTTCCTGGGACAGATCCCTCCCCCATGTCCTCTGCTGTAGCTCCTCTCTGGAGTACCTAGACAATAGTATCTGATGCACACTTCCTGAGTTGTTTTACAGATGCTAAAACCACCACCAAATAGAAAAAGTTAACTACTTGTTGATCATGAGCCCCCAGACATACTGGCACCTAAGGATTGATAATGTTAACCCCTGGGACACTGCCCTGTTACGTCACCATCAACCAATCAGAGAATTGTGCATAAGCTGATCACATACCCTGTAATGCCCCTCCCTCGCCTTGCCTTTAAAAATACTTTGCTGAAACCCTTTGACGAGTCCAGGGTTTTGGGGCACGAGCCACCCGTTCTCCTTGCTTGGCCCTGCAATAAGCCTTTCTCTGCTCCAAACTCCAATGTTTCGGTTTGTTTGGCCTCACTGTGCGTCGGGCACACACGAACTTGTGTTTGGTAACAACTGCACAAATTTTTAGGCAACAGGGGCCTTGTCTCAGTTCCTCCTTTCCTCAGCACTGTCACTTGGTGCTCTCAGAGCTGCACCCACAGTGGGTCCATGGACTCTGGGGTCCATGCCTCCATGCAGTGAGAGGATGCTGAAGCAGTTTAATCTGTGCTAAAATGGCAAGGATTTGACACTCTGAAAGTGGGACAAGGAAGAGAAAGCAGCTTGTTCCTCAACTTTCTGACAAGAATCACTATAAATGAAGCCAACCCAGAAGGATTCCAGAGCTGGTCATCTAATTTGCGAGTCAGGCACGCCTGGAGCTGTTTATTGTCTCCCCCTCCCCCTTTAATCCTCTGCAGCTGACAGAGATGAGAAAAAGAGCTGCTGATACTAAAACAAGATCCTTTTGCTCTTAATATCCAAAGAAACTTCGGTTAAAGGTTTCAGGAACAGCTCTGGAAAGATGGACTTAATTAACTGATAACAAGAAGGGGCTGCAGAAGAGAAAAGGAGAGGAGAGTGCCAGGTGGAGCCGGAGACAAAGCTGTGGTTTCCCTCCCTATTTGTGTCTTCAGTGACCTACAGGGAGCTACTCTTACTAGTACAGCATGCTGTCTAATAGTGCACTGTGTGGGTTAGTAGCATTGGTGTAAGATTTGGAGGTGGAGGCGTAGCCAGAGAAATAAAAACAATCAACAAAGACCATAAAAATTTTCCCTTGAAGGAAAAATACATGTAAAAAAATAGCAACTATGGTTTTTGGAAAAGTTAATTTTAGTCTCACTCATAAGGGAGAGAACAGGAGAAAGAGAAGACATAAAGATGATGGAATTCCTTCAATATATACCAATGGGGAACATCTGGGTTTGGGCTTAGTTTGTATTTCATGAATACATATATCCTGATTGTGGATACCATGCATTTCCCCTAAGGAGTTTGAAGGAATGCCATTAAATTGTCAGCAGAGAATTCCCGATTGTTCCCTGAATATAAAGGGAAGTCTTGGCTCTCTGTCCCTCCCAGGATTTACTAAAATTTCCACACTCCATTCCATAGCTAACCTGCACCAGAAGTTGACTGTTGAATCTCTACTGAGGGGATACGGGTACAAATTTCTCCATGAAATTTTCATAAGATGATCATTGCCCTTCTGCAGCCCTGTACCAGTTGTCACTGGAACACTGCATATGATACTCATTTCAAACTACCCTGTGCTCTGGTTGTTTATCCATGTTTCATTTCCCTCGCTGGGTTTTAGGAATATGGAAGGCAGAAATCAATCTCATATTATGGATGAATTTTGGCAAGTCACCTAACTTTACTACCCTTCAGTTTTTACCACCTGTCAAATAGAGATAAGAGAACTTACCTTGTAGGATTGTTGTAAGAATTAAACGTATGAATACATGTAAAGCATTCAGAACAGTGAAGATGAGCAGTGATTATTACTATAACATTTTTCTTCAAAAGTGCATGGGACTGGGCTTTCCTGGTGGCACAGTGGATAAGAATCCGCCTGCCAATGCAGGGGACACAGGTTCGAGCCCTGGTCTGGGAAGATCCCACATGCTGCGGAGCAACTAAGCCTGTGCACCACAACTACTGAGCCTGTGCTCTAGAGCCCGTGAGCCACAACTACTGAAGCCCGCGTGCCTAGAACCCGTGCTCTGCAACAAGAGAAGCCACCGCAATAAGCCCTCGCACTGCAACAAAGAGTAGCCACCATTCTCCACAACTAGAGAAAGCCCGCACACAGCAACGAAGACCCAATGCAGCCAAAAATAAATAAATAAAAATTAAAAAAAAAAAAAGTGCATGGGAATTTTTGAATGAATGAATGAAACATTTAAAAATCCACTTGGACCCTGGCCAATATATTTTTTCTCAGAAAGAGATCCATAAATGGAACATGGATTTAAGAAAAAGCTATGCTATATGAGAAATGGTCTGAAAAATAAGGGAAAGAAAAATACATTGTGGGGAATACACATCAGTATTCCCTGGTGAAGGCCAGGGAAGCTTTTTTTGCTTCGAAAAGAAGCAAAACTTCACAAACCTCCCAACATGAAAAAGTGAGCAGCATGGTAAGTAGTCAAACCTTCCAAATTTCAAGTTTGCTGCCCAGTCAGTGCTCATCCCATAGGTTCTTCCACTGAACTGATGCAGTTTTATCATCGATACTGCACTTGTATCATATGTGATGTGTCTTTTGTCACACGCATCCTTTAATTTGCTTCCCACACCGAGGCATCCAAATCCCCTTTGCTGTTCCTACCAACTCCCCGTGGCCTCTCTCTCTCTCTCTCTCTCTGTGGACCTCATTTCCCATTAGTCTCCCTGACGCTGCCAGCAGACCATTCCAAATCCTCCTCTGCCCCAGGACAAAAGCTGCACAGATGTGGGGAGAGCTGGCACTGGGAACTCTTAACAGCACCATCATCCTGTCCCAGCAGGATGGTGGTCGTTTCTCTCGGGGACCAGAGGCAGAAAAAGGGGGGGCGGGTGAAAAAAAGAAAAGAAAGACTGAAGGCAGAAAAAGAGGGAAGACAAAATAAGCCATTGAAATCAGAAAGGAAATGCATGAGTGAGATTTCTATCAGGAAACGCAGTAGGGGGCAGGGGGGTGGGAGGTGGGAGAATAAAAACAAAAGAGCAGAATGTGCCGGGGTGGGGGGCGGGGGTAAAAGACTAAAACACCATAAAAGTCTCTCGAAGGGCTAACGCTAGGGAGGAGGGAGTGGGCAAAAGTATGGCTGAAAGGAGCTGAAAAGCAGGAACCACCGGGGGTGGGGCGGGGGTCTCTCAGCTGGAATCCCTCCACAACCTCCTCTCTCCACCCTGTCCCTGTGGAATTCTTAAGCTCTCTCCCACCTCCGTTCTCTTTTCAACCCTCCCAATGCCCAAATTCCAGTTTTTCATAAAGGAAAGCAGCATGTCGTGTATTTGAGAGTAGACGTCCCAAAGAAGATGCGGGAAGAGAAAAATTCAAGCCTCCTGGGGCTTTTCAGAAATAACCACAGGTCCCGCGCCCCCCAGCCCCTCAGCCTGGATTTAAAAGAGCTCTGAGAAGAGAACTTGGTTGCTGAATGTGGTGTCTGGGAGAATGACTAATCTCTCACGACTCCCGTTCAGAGGGCGGCGTCCTCCTGATTGCGGACCCCACTGCTCAGCGTCAATAAACGGTGAAGAAGAGGGCAAAGCAGAGGGGAGAGAGGGGCTCCCTGGAGTAAGGATGCAGAAAGCGAACAAGCCGTATCAGTCATGAGCCTTGAAAAAGGCCCACTGTTTCTGAGGACCCTTGTCATTAAAGGCATCTTTACAGGCAGGTCTTTGAACAGTTTTTAGGATTTATATAATATGAAGACATAAAATTTTAAAAACTAGAACTTCAAGAGGTTTGCAGCAACTGAGATTATTAGGAGTGGCATCTCTTGATCTTTGGCACAGTGGAAAATTTGTATTCATTAATTTTTTTATTTCCATGAATTCAAACTGATCAGACCCACCCACTCTGCAAATCTAATGCTAATTTACAGACAACGATGCCAGTCTGGTAGAAATCCCCAAATCTTAGCCTCACAGAGGCATCTTTGCAAAGGATATTTTCCATCAGATCCGGGGAATTTCAGTCATCATCATTATTAAATTAGGCAAGACTATTCACTGAGCAGAGATCACATTAAGATGATTACAGAGAAAGGGTCGTGTTTTCTGTGTACGCGTGTCCCCGACTTCAAGAACACGATAATTTAAAAGAGTTTCTGTAGTTGAAATGAGATGAAAAGTTCTGCAAAGATAGTTTCCAATTCTAAATGCACAGGTTTATAAAATTATATCAGCAACTAAAGATAATAAAACAAATGACAACAGAAATGGTTGAGCCAAAGTTCTTAGCCCTTAAGGAACATGGAGAATTAGGCTGACGACATCAAAAGATTTTACATCCATGTACCTGAATAACTAGAGATAATGAGGTTGATATTATGAATGAAATTGACCATGCCTATCAGGTTGATAAATACTAATTTTAGTAAAAATCAACTGCAATTCAGTTTCTGTTATTTGACTGTAGTACTAAAAGGTTAAAAATTGCCACCCATCAATATACAGTGATCCTTGGAATATAGATCAGAGTAAGATTTTATTTTCAAACAGAAGAGATGGATTTTGCTTCATGATCTCCAGTCTTTCCGCCCATGTATCTACTGGCCAATTGGAGACCCTGGTGAGGCAGACACAGTGACCATGAGAACTGTTTGCCTGTGAGTGAAGTTGAGGTGATTACAAAAACCTCAAGTGTTTTCTCATTAGTATAAATATTAAACCAACTAATTTATAAAAGCTAACTAAAAAAATTAGAAAAATAAGCTTCCCCCTACCCCAAGTTACTAACAAATTCCTTGTGTCCTTCAGTTTTGACACAGAGAGCTGTATCACATTATTCACTCTTTGCAAAAGACACCTGGGATCGAAAAGAAACTAGTTTAGTATTGGAATGTCAGGCTTTGATCAGAGCACTAAGAGATTTGCCAGCTGGATTTCATGCCAGAAAGAGTGTGTGTGTACTGATCTATGGCCGAGGTTAGAAACTCCAAGTCTTATGAGCTTGAGTTACAAGGGCTTTTAAAGACCGTCTTAAGGGAGTAGAAAGAGAAGTTGGGGTGTGTGTGAAAATCCATGGTGTTAGAGCAATATCATCTCAGGCCTCATCATTCAAGGCCCTGGGGAGACCCAGCTGAGAAGAGGATTTTTGGTTTTGTTTTTAGTGTAATTATGTCCCAAATACTGCATGGGACATACTTAATGCTTAAAAAAAAAAAGTTATTGTTGTCTTGTATTTTTATTTGCTAAATATTGCAGCCTTGGCTTAGGACCCTGAACCAAAGGAAAATATAAACGCAGAGCTCCAGGGAATTCCGAGTCAGTAGTTCAGGATATTGAGAAGGGAGGGTCATCATTTTCAACTGAAGAAGACAGAGTAAGGGAGGGGGGTAGATTAAATACGGCCATTAATTATAAAGCAGAGGGGTCTATTTCCCCACCCCTTGAGTTGGGGCTGGCTCTGTGACTTGTTTTAGCTGGCAGAATGCCACAGAGATGAGGCAGACTTCCCCAGCCTGGCCTCAGAAGGTCTGGAAGCTTCCATCCTCACCCTCCAGGAACCCGAGGACCATCATGCTATGCAGAAGCCTGGGATGAAGGTCCAGGTGTAGAGAAAGGCTCAGGTGTCCAAGCCATCTCAGCTGAGAGCCCCGAACATGTGAGAGTCCATCTTAAATACAGACTCAGTCAAAACGGCAGCTCCCTGAAGCCTCATAGGTAAGACCAAGTGAGATACCAGCAGATCCCTGATGCAGAGCGGATCGCAGAACCAGAGAAGGGAACGCTCGTTCTTCAGGAGAGGTAGAGAGGGGAGGAGAGAGAATTCCTAAGTGGCCTCATCACTCAACTAGACAGCCAGTGTCTCACCGAACTCTAGAGTGGTATGTGGGTATGCGGGCAAACACTCAATCTCATCGGGTAAAGGGCAAACTAGGAGGGAAGGATTGAGAATGATCAAGACGACAGCCACCAGGAGTGCCTGAACCTGAGCTAGAGGCAAACAAAGTGACAGCATATATCTAAAGTTCACCTGAACTTTGTACAGTGGAAATCCTGAGATCTTTTCTATTAAGAGAAAAATAACCATGGAAGCTTTGTGACCTTTATGCACTGTCTTTGGGGCTGGGTTCTAATATTTGGTTCTGCCTGTCACAAGCTTTTGGAAGAGTCACTATCAGAAAGAGAGAACACCTATGATGTGTGTTGTTGGGGGCGGGGTGGGGGGAGAGACAAGCAGAATTGACGCCACCAATGCTTTCGTAAGTCTTGCCCAAAGAGGAATGCTGTAATTGCTGGGGACAGAATGGTCAGGTGAGTAGGAGGAAGAATATGCGCACCCCAGACACAGCACCGGAAATACATCTAGGCTTTCCCGGGCAGACAGGCTTGGGATTATCCAACCTAGCCTACCGGGGGAAAGAAAGCCTCTAATGACGACCATCCTACTTTAACTCCCTTTCCTCTTCCTAAATCACTCTTTTTTTTTGTTTGTTTGTTTTTTTGCAGTACGTGGGCCTCTCACTGTTGTGGCCTCTCCCGTTGCGGAGCACAGGCTCCGGACGCGCAGGCTCAGCGGCCATGGCTCACGGGCCCAGCCGCTCCGCAGCATGTGGGATCCTCCCGGACCGGGGCACGAACCCGCGTCCCCTGCATTGGCAGGCAGACTCTCAACCACCGCGCCACCAGGGAAGCCCCTAAACCACTCTTTCCACCATAATTCAGGCCAAGGGTTCAAGCAAACTCTCCATGGTGAGAAGGTACTGAAGACAAAGCAAGGTGAGTCTAATGTGACTGACAGTCTAATACTTACCTTACCAGGTCCTTGTAAAGATTAAATGATAGCATGTGCTTAGTATAAGCACACGGCATATAACCCGTGCTTGAGAAATGGTAGCTATGTTATCTATTTGTGGCTTTACAATAGGACTTAAGGCATCTACATACAACTGCTTTAAATTTTATGATGCATGTGCTTATATACTTTTTTAGCCTGCAATTGCTTGATAACAGTGACTGTATTTTGTTTTTGTGTGTGTGCTGGTCTATAACAGGTAGTTCCTATGAAGTACTCCACAAATATTTGATGAATGAATGAATGAATGGAATAAGACATGTTTGCTGAATTGCATAAAAAGAGGAATAAAAAGGAATGTGAATCAGACATAGAAAACAAACTTATGGTTACCAAAGGGGGAAGGGCAGGGGAGGGGTCAGTTGGGAGTTTGGGATGAACTGATACACACTACTGTATATAAAATAGATAAACAATAAGGACCTGCTGTATAGCACAGGGAACTAGACTCAATATCTTGTAATAACCTGTAACAGAAAAGAATCTGAAAAAGACTAGATATATGTTTATATGTATAAATGAATCACTTTGCTGTACACCTGAAACTAACACATTGTAAATCAACTATACTTCAATTAAAAAAAGGGAATGTGAATGTGTACTAATATGCTTACTGTTTACAACCTAAATATGATACAATGAGGGTAGGCCACAGGCTCAATGCTAGGGCTCACAGAAAATCTTCCAGGATCTCTGTGTACCTGTATCTAGCAGAGCTAGAGACCCCTAGCTCTGCCAGCCAAGCCAGGGAGATGTTTCCTCTTTCTCTCCTATTTTTCAGTCCTAGAAACACTATAAATGTGGGAAGCTGAAAGTATGGTCAATATTTGATATTCCTCTCATGTGTTTGTGCCTCTAAAGGACTATCAGAAGTACATGCTAAAGTACATGATCTAACACCAAATTACAGACCCAGTTAGGACACCGTCCAGGAGGTGAACATGGCCGGCCACAGAGGACACAAGAGTACCAGATGTTTTCAAAGAGAATAAAGTGTGACTTGAGTTGAAAAGATGAATGAGACTCAAACAGAAAAAAAAAAGGGGGGGGAACTAGAAAGATGGAAAAATAATATGCTCATTACTCCTCAGAATGATCAGCTATAAATATGGATTAGGTACCTGTTCCCAACTAGTTAGCTTCCCAAAACAGTAAAGCATGCTATGCCAAGGCCACATTTGGTATGTCTTCTAGTTTTTCATTAATCAGCCCCCAAATACCCTGCAAAGGCCTTGATATGAAAATTATTTCTGTTAATGGCTTGGTTAAGGTGACCTACATGTGTAAGGGATCTGGAATCCCAGCTCCCTCAAATAAGCAAGGAGAGTCAGCTAAACTTGGAGAAGATTTCCCCCATTCTGAGGACAGCCTGGATGAAAGTCAACTTAGAAAACTCAGTCTATTTCATAGATAAATGTTTCCTGGTTCGCTGTGCCTACTCACCGTGGTCGAGGATATATTTCACAATCTCCCCGTTGCCGGTTTTAGCTGCGTAGTGAAGGAGTGAACAGTGGTCTGGTCCCTGAATTAGCAGGCTGCCTCCATTTTTATAGCTTTCTATTAGCTGAAAAAGAGACATAGGAAAAGCAGCTCAGGCACAGTCCAGAACAAGGGAAACAGCTAACCGGTGATAAAATAAAACTAACGTAACAAACCACAAATGTCTCCATCCTCAGAGGACACAGAGAAAAGTCAAGGAGATGAAGTAACCATTCCTGGGTTGTGTTATCACTCAAATAGGTGGCCAGTGTCTCAGCTAACTCCAGAGAGGGTATGTGGGTACTGAACAGCCTAAGGAAATGGAAACATGCTAAATTACTTGTTCCTTTTCTGTTTTTTGTCTTTAACTTTTCCGGGCACTGGTCTCTGACTCAAGGGAGTAAAGGGTGGAGAGGAGAATAAAAGATTCCCTATGTTGGCTCAGCATTCTCTTGAGCGAAAGAACAATTAAGTCTATAGGGAGGAATAGCTTGATGTCTGGTAGCTAAGCTCCTTCCCTGTCCTTTAGTTTTTCTCCAATCTCTAATGAGCCTAGCTACCGAGTACAGAAGCCGCTTCCCATTTTCCAGCATGCGCTCACAACACATGTGCACACGGCAGACACATGCACACCCATGTATGTCTCCTTCCTTCATCCAGATCTGCAGCCCAGCCTGCGTGCCTTCTGTTAACTGTCCAACATATACCCAACAAGGCTTGAGATGATCCATGGGATAAGAACCAGAAGGGTTCAGAGAATGTAGTAGTAGAAACCTAAAAGACTTCAAACATGAGAACAGCCTGGAAAAATCAGATATTGCAGCCTGGGAACTAGGTGGCTAAGTGAGGACACAGTGTAAGTCTGTGAAATACTGAACATTATAGAAAGTGTGACTGGATCCGTTCTCTAAACTGCAGTATATCAGAACAAGAAGAGCCTTTCTGGGGCTTCTAAAAGGTAGTTTCAGGATAAATAAGAATCAAATAACTCAGCAGGATATAAGCAAAAGGAATGTGTCTTCCACCAAGAAGTTAGATGGCACAGCATTATAAAAAATCAAACAACTCACAAGGTTCAAGAGAGTAAACTCACAATTCACGCGTTCACTCAACATCATAGAACCGCCATGTGCCAGATGCCATATGCCAGAAACAAAGATGAATACAACTCGGCCACTGGCCTCCAAGACCTTGCCGTCCATCGGGGAGACAGATGTGTAAAGAATTGCACAGAGACAGAGAAGAACACGAGGAGGGTAGCACAGGGCACTAGTAGGGGATGGAAAAACGTCAGGAAAGACTTCCTAGGAAATTGATCAAAAAGGAGTCGTTGAATGGAAGTGAGGAATATATGGGGTTTTCATGCCTAAACTGTGAAGCAAAGGAACAGGAAGAAGTAGCTAATTGTCTTCCACAAAAATCTAAGAGGATCCTGTTCTGTTCAACTGTCTTGTCTCCCAATGACACTTCCATTCCTTGTGGGCAGAGCCACAGAGGATTTGGGCTCAACAGAATAGCAGAGACCCAACCCATCAGCTGCCCTGATTCTGCCTTTCTGTGGTGTTTACAGACACTGTGAATGTTAAGTTAGTCCACGGGCATTTTATGCAGCCCAGTGTACAGGAGCCACTCATGACAACCTTCACACTGGGATGATCCTGGGCTTTCTGTTCTCGGCTCACTGGTGCACTGCCACCCCCCGCTCCCCACCCAACCTCTCTCTCTCTCTCTATCGCGCTCCATCCCTTACACACACACACACACAGTTTAATATTTAATATTTATTGTACTTTCTACATGGGATAGAAAAATGAAAGGAGATAGAGAAGAAAAAAGAAAAGGGGGAAAAAGTACTTGGGAAGGAAAAGACAGAAAGAAAAGAATGAAAGAGAAAAACCCTCAGCCTTTATATTTTACCTCTCAGTAAATAAGGTGTTATTAAGTCATTTCTTAGTCATTTAGGAAATAATTACAACAGAGGATGAAATAAGACAACCAGCTGAATATACTGATTTCCCATCTCTCAAATAATTCTCTACTAAGTACCAAAAAAAAGTGTGGTAATACACCCAGGGACCTGGAAAATCTGTTGCCTAGACTAAAAGTATATACAAAGTAAAATGAAAAGGTTTCAAATGTACAACGGTTTGCAAAATTTTCTGGTTTAGAAGCTCTGCAAGGGCAGGAATCAGGTCTTAACTCATGCCTCTCTTTCCCACAGAATCCACTATAAGGCCCTACAGGGAGTATAGGATAGTACTGGTTTAATCCACTGCTGGGAAATGGCACTGAACACATAGGCACCCAGACTGCTTAGAGAGCACTTTCCTCTTGTGGGTAACAATTCCTAGTAACACTATGATCTGGACAGTGGCACAGGCACCATTCCCAGGATTATGTGTCTAAAGATGGCAGTTTATCAAGATGCTGGCAACCTTCTCACCATTTGTCTTCTGCTAGTAACCTGTTAAAAATGTAGCACAGAGATTTTGCAGTTTATTCAACAGATGTGCTTCAGAAGAACTTGTATACAAGGGCAGTGCTTCTCAGCTTTCTTTTAAGGCTTCTGGTTTCTCAATATGCAATGGTGCCATACTCCACGAGTAAGGCAGAGTCTCTGCCCAGGGGCAGCTGTCGATATTACAGAACAGATCAATGCCAGTGTGGGTTATACAGGGATATATGGGCAGTCTAAGTCCTGATGCCTGAAAATAACTTGGGGCCAAATACAGCTTTTAGGGTATTCATAGATTATATTTTATAACAAATATTTGCCTCCCCACTATGTTTAGCTACTAAAGAGACACAGATTAACACTATATTAACAAAACAGCTATCATTTTAGAGTCCCTTCTATGTAATAGGAACAGTCTTAAGAGCTTTACATGAATTTTACATTCAATCCTCACAATAAAGCAAAGAGAGGGGCAATGTGATTCCATTTTACAGATGAAGAAACTGAGGCACAGAGAGAGTTAGGTAATTACACAAAGTCACATATACAGTGAATGGCAGAGCCAAGATCTGAACCCACGCAGTCTGACTTCGGAATTCGCATTCACTCTAGAGGCAAGCAGTGACCACCTCCTTCCCTCTGAACTAAATTTGCCAGAAAACATGAGCACAAATCAAAATATTCGAGGCAGATCAGAGTATCTTCTTCTGATTCACTGTGATCCCCAAAGTTCAAAACTGTAATAATGTCGCAAGATGTAGGCTCTTGCCTAGAGGATGTATTTCTGGGTATTGTCCAGGTTATTCCTATAGATGCATTCATTTAAAGACCTATCTAAAAAGAAATCTTTAAACTTCAAATTTCAGAGAGGAGGAAATCCGAGCACTGTGAGCACTGCCTCCTGGGGACATGCATCGGTTGTATCTAGTCAAGGCAAATAGCACAATGCCTTTCCACAGACCCTTTGCTATTAGGACATGTAGAGATGCTGTGAAGACCCCTCTCATCCTCTCTTCTCAGCCCTCAAAAAGAGCATCCTTCCTTCTTCTAACCAGCTAGTACCGGGGGGATGAGAAACGATATACGGGATCATGAAAATTTGGTGAGAAATGATATTGATTTAAAGTTCTTAAAGAATCACCAAAAGTTCTGGTAGGAAGATATCTTACCTTCATAAGATCACCAGCTATTACTGCCTGCAAAATTGCTGTGGAAGACAAAAGAGAGATGTCCCATTAGTAGAAGACCCTCTCATTAAAATATTATAAAGGGCTGGATTTTGGAGACACAGTCTACATTTGGGGCAGGAACCAGGGGAGGACAAACATGCCAAAGGGTGAATCTGGGAACAGACTAAGGCCTTCCCTTTAGCCCTTCCCTACCTGGGCACTCATCTCATACATCATTCTAGAGCCTACCTAAGCCCCCTCCAGCCCAGGGACAGTAAAGAGAACATGAAATTTAGAGTCACACATATTGGATTCAAATCTTAGCCCTGATGCTTACAGGCTGTGGAATACTGGGCGAGTTATTTAACCCCTCTGAGCCTCAGTTTCCACATCTGTAAAACAGCAAGTCTCAATTGTATAGGATCCCTGAAAGGATTAATTCAATCATCTAAATGTTCTTAACTCATCCACTGATGCAAAGTAGGTGCCTAATCATGATTGTTTCTGGTCCCTTCTTTCTAGTTCCCTCTACTTTGTCCTTTTGGGGTTCAAAAATCACTAGTAATTTTGGTTGTGTGTTTTATAATTATAAATAAATACCTACTGCTATGGAAAGAAGGACAAAAGACAGTAAAGAAGAAACACATATTTTGATTATGTTCTGAAGAAAATAACCATATATTTAGCATAAAATTCATTGGTGATTCTTACAGAAAGAACTCTAGAAGTCCTAGGTAACCTAAACTAATTGTAAGACTATGTAGCCGAGGGGAAAAAAATATAAGTACCTGTGCCTGTCATGTGGGGTGTAGAAGAGGAATGAGAAAATATAACTGATAAAAGGGGGAAAGAACACATGAGTGTCTAATGACAATTATGGTTCCTAAAGGCAACATGTGTATTAGGTCGAAAATGGTCCCTTTAGAAGAATAAATACTTAGATTCTAAAACTGCTCAAAAAAAGAAGATTATTTTAAGGGTTTAAAGTCACCAAAAAAATTAGAAGATTTAAAATTTATTTTTCAAAGTGTCATTTTACTCTTCTTGTTTCAGAGTCTCTCATATAGAGTTAGCCAAAAATGTAGTATCAGGTATCAAAGTACATGGAGCCCTTGACCATCACTGAACAAAGCCCTTGAAGCATTTATGATGAGCAGTTATGAGCCCTGGGTGACCAGAGGCAAAGGACCACAGGCATGTTAAACAATGGCCCAGGGCTGAGTGCCTTCCCTCAGACCAAAGCAGAAGCCTTGAAAACCTGTGGAAATGATGAGGGTTCCTTGAGCATATGGGAGGAAGAAGAATGCAGGAAGAATAGAGAAAAAGGAAGAACAGGAAAGAGAGGGAAGAATGTTCTTTTCCATAACAAGCTGTAAGCAATCTGCTTTTTTCACCTCCCTTTGGCTCCCAGCACAATGCTCTTTGTACACTATCAATGCACACCAATCAGTTGTTGAACTGATTGAAAAGAGAGCAAGGAGAAAAGGAGTGAGAAGGCAACGGAGATAAAAATAACAGCAAGGGAATTAATAAAACGTTATGCATCCAAAGAACCCAAGAAACGTGTCTCACTCCTCCTAGTATAGATGCAACACTGGGGTTCAGAGTGCAGTGACTCTCTCGGGGCACAGAGCCAACAGTGGCCCCATCAGCACCATAGTGCAGGTCCCTGTGACCAGTCCCAGCCTCTGTCCAGTGCCCTCTGGGAGGTCACCCTGTAGAAGCTCTACTAGGCTCTGTGAGGCTTACGGAAAATGGAAGAAGATAGTCTAAAGGTTATCAAGCTTATAGTGTTGTGGAAAAGGCACTGGATTGGAGTCTAATTCCAATCTCTATAATTTACTAGATATGTACATTTAAGAAGTCATTCAAACTTTGTGAACCGATTTTCTTATGTAAACTAAGGTTGACAGCTGCCCTGCTTACCTCTCTGTGGTAAAGATGAAACCAAAAAAGAGCTTTATAAATAGGCTAAGTTATATTGACAGACGGGGTAGACTACTTTGTGACTATACGGAAGTACATGAAAGAGACATACAGACACTTCAGAAGGAGCCCAGCCATGAGGGTAAACTGGTGGTGGAGTCAAGCAGACATCTCTCTGTTCATAGACCCCATCAGAAGTGAGGCCTGGATGAAGGAGCCCGTGGGATGGTTGGTGCTTCACCCCAAGAGGTCAACTGTACCTCAGAGGACAGGGAGGGAGAGGCAGGGGAAAGTATGGGCAATTGCAGGTCTGGGAGAGCGACTCAGGCTGGGCTTTTATACTGTAGGATGTTCTCCTGACTGAGGTAGAGTATCCATTTAGGAAAGAAATAAGGTTAGGGAAATTGCCTGAGAAGGCAGCTAAGGAAGAGCCTTGAAACTTACGTGCAGAAGGTCCTAACAATGTAGAACCTGCGTTTTCAAGACCATATTGGAACATGTCTCAAGTTTAAAAGAAACAGAAAAAAGAAAGAATAAAGGGGAGAGAAAAGAAAAGTGAATTTGCTAATTTAAAGCACCAGTGAATAAAATTTGGTGCATATAAGCAATAAATCAGGATGATAACAAAAATTCCCCAGGATAATACTATTGAAAGAGCCCTGAAAATAAATGAGTGAATGAACAAATGAATGAATGAATGAGAAGCTGGAGGAAAACTTATGCTAGCTGAGGAGTTCAAAGGATTGTTGGAGGAGGTGAAATTTAAGGTGACTCTTCCACAATAAGTGGATTTAATTAGCAAAGAAGATTTGGAAAATCCTTAAAACATGAAGGGAAGATATGAACAAGGACTTGGAAGTTAAGAGTCATGTTGTCTGAGGGGCCCTGGGAAGAGTTCTGCATTATCACATCTGAGGCTGGGTTGTCTTAGGTCATAACTGTAGAGTTCCTGAGGGACTGCTCCAGGGAGCACTCTATGTCAAGAGAGGGAACCTGGATTTTCATCCCAAGAGGAGTGAGAAGCTATGGAGGCACTAAACGTAAATCGAGGATCGTATAAATGTCCTGACACATGCCAGTTCGATTCCGCCCCTTCCCTCCTGCAAACAGAGTTACGACCTGCTCTCAGCTCAACTGCTCCCGATTACCCCCATTACGGCGGCTTTCCATTGCTACCTCAGACTCACTCAAAAGCATTTTTATTTATGTCTTTTGGTTTCCTACAGCCTCCCAATTTAAAGCCCCCATGAACAGATAGAAGAGCATATAAAAGAATCATAACCACAAATAATTTCCAATTGTACTGGAGACAGAAAACATGAATATTTATTTTTAAGTCAAGCAATACGCTCAAGGGTAGCTATTATGCAAACATTATTAGGCACAAGGCCCTCTTCTCTCCTGATTAATGTCCTTCCCTCCTGAACACTGTTGTTTAAGATTTGCTCTGCATAAACAGAGCCTGGATCCATTAGTATTCAACTTCAGATAATAACCTTCTGAAAGAGCAAGCTTAAAAACAAATAATGAGTTGTTATGATTACAGTATTCTTCTTTATTATTTCTTCAGCTCTGACCCTGCCTTCTTGCCTTTTCCAAAACTCCTTCATACTGAGGCAACAATGCTCCCAAACTCAAAAGAACAAGGGAAGTCAAATGGCCAATGGGACACAAGGGTTATTGAGTAGGTGGATACTAAGTTTCCCAGACAATTAAATCACATAAACTTAGACAGTCAGACAGGAAAGTCAGGGGGTAGAGAACTGAAAAGTTTGTCAGTTTTAGAGTTTAGAAGTTGAATCATTAGTTCACAAGAAATGGTTTCTTTTTCCTTCAGCACTGTGCCTTCCAATCAATTGCTAAACAGTAAACATCCTGAGAGAGAAAGCTGGAACTGAAAAGTCAGGACTACCAGGAAGGAATCACTGTCTTCCTTCTCACAGCCTCTCTCCTAGGCCTGGACTCCCAAAAGCCCGGACATCCTTAGCCATCTGTGCACAGAGGGAAAAAATGACTCCTATCCCCTGGAATCACGACGGGGAGAAAACAGTCCAAGGGCCTACTGGCTGGCTCGCCTGCTTCTGCCATGCCAGGCCTTGTTCAAGGTTGACCGTACAAAATATACTCCATCCTCTCAGAGAGCTGATGTTTTGGCAAGAAATCCAAATTAGGAAGGAATATATTTTAATGGAGTCTAGAATCATACTGCCTGAGTTAAGTCTTGTGAGTACCATTAACTAGCTATAACCTTGGGCAATTAACCAAGCTTCAGCTCTCTCATTAGGAAAATGAAGATAAAATCAGTTCTTTTGAGACCCTGCCTTGCAAGTAAGCTCAAGAAACAGCGACTCTGACCACTGTGGTCTTCTGTGTAGAACACCATGGAATACTGATGTTTTTAACACCATTACACAGAAATGAATCACTTTCTTCTATGAAATGAGAAGTTTAGACTAAGGTCAACTATAGCTCTAGAACATGCCATATGACTACTTCCAAAGGGATAGTTTAAGGTTGTGAAGTTTGCTGTGCAGACAAAAATATTTGTAAATAAAAAGTATACAGAACTTGGCAAAGCCACATGTATGTTTATAAATCTCAATAAATCAACCAAAATAACTACGCTGTATATAAAGAGTCACAAGCCTGAGCATTTATGTCTATTTAAAATTTTTAATCTTTCATGTTCAGTTATTTTTCAGTTTTAAAATTAATATTCTGTTGCTGAATTGTTTGTCACTTGCTAATGATAGCAGTCATGTAAATCTTTTTTTTTTCAATTGTGGAAGAAAAAATTAAATGTAACAACAAAAACTGTTGAACAAAGAATGGCTTGTGGAGGCCTAGGCGGTAAAAATCAGTTGATTCATTGAGAATCATAAATATACGTCTGGCTTTGCCAGGATCTGCGTACTTTTTACTCCTAAATATTTACATCTGCAAAGCAAGAATCACAACATAAAACTAATGCTTCAGAAGCCATATTCCACATTGCAGAGCTCTATATGGCCTTAGTTAGTCTAACCCTCTCATTTCATAGATAAGGAAAATGGGGCTTGAGAAGTAAATGGACTTCTCCAAGGTCACACAGATAGTTAGCAATCCAGCTGAGAGACAGAAGGGCGCTTGTCTCTTTTATTTTTATTATTTCTTTTATATTTTTTAAAATTATTTCTGACTCCTAGGTCAGAGTTCCTTCCACCATGCTGTTTCTTCTTTAACTTGGAGCAAGGTGGGCAAAAATTAAAACAACCCCAAATAAAAGGTTCATAAATGCATCACATAGAAAATCAAGTCAATTTATGGCTTTAGGCTGAAACTCTTTTTATGCCAAAGCAGATACTGAAAAACAAGCATCCCTACGGCGAATGTCATGTTCACAATTCCCTTGATCTGATCACGACAGGTGTCTTCACACTTTTCCTTAATTACTTATTGCTCAGCCGCCGGAGAGTCTGCACTGTCAGACGCCCAAGAGCTTACTTCTCTGAGATACATATTTCTGCATAGCTTTTCCTGCATTTACCTTATCAGCAGCATTCTGTCCAATTTTTCTACTTTGTGAGCAGCAAACCCTGGTACATGAGCAACAAACTGTGAAGGCTTAGCTCCCAAAATGGAATTTAATATAATCTTGAACCACAGTTACGTGAATCAATTACACAAAGGTAATCTAACACACATTTAATGGTAATGGATAACTATCGTGAATTATGCTAATTAGGCATACAGGAGGAAGCAGCTCATGAAAATGACTGAAAATTGATATTACTTTACATAGTCATACTGAACCTAAGACGAGGTGAAAGAAAGGAGGAATTAGATATCTCTAAAGACCTCTGCATTTTAATCTAGGCCTCAAGGAAGTTTTGACAATTGATAATAAGATACATGCCAAGTTCTTTGCTAATAATAGCTAGAATACTAAGGGTTCTTAATAATATATTAGAACAAACTCAAGATTATTCTTATAATGACACATAAACCTGTATCAGTTCTCTATTACTGCATAGCAAACCATCCCAACATGCAGCGGCTCTAACACGGCAATTATTTATTTTGTTCAAAAGCTGATATTTGGGCTGGGTTAAGCAGAAATATCTGCTCTATGTGGCATCAGCTGGGGCAGCTTCACTGAAAGCTCCAAGCGCCACTTTTCAGAAGATCACAAGCACAACTGGTAACTGGGAGCTCTGCTCGTGTGGGCTTCCTCGGGTTGCTTGGGCTTCCTCCTGAAATGCTGACTGTTTCAAAAGCAACCATTCCAAGGGAGCCCAGTGGAAGTCACCTTGCCTTGGAAATCACACAGCGTCACGTCCGCTCTGCCGCAGGCTTGAGTTCGCCCATATTCAAGGAAAGGAGACACATACCTCACAGCTCGATGAAAAGAACGTCAAAGTCCTGCTGCAAGAAGAATATGTGGGATGGGAGATACCGCTGTGGCCGTTTTTGGAAAACACAAGCTGTCACATACCACACTTGCATCGTGATGTGCGTGGAGTCAGTGGGTTGGTGCTGACTTTCAGTTAGGGTTGGGAACTGACCAAGAATGGTAGCTTCTGTCACCTGTGTGATCTATGGGAGTGTATCTGCACACAGTGTCATCTGTTTTACATCATGAGTATCTCAGCAGATAAATAAGAAAAGGTGGAAGACTACTTATCAGAAGAACCAGGTTTTTGGAGCAGGAAGTGGAAGGCAAGTAGAAGACCCTGCAGACAACAAACGTCGGAATTCTGTATAAGGTGTGCTCTCTTTAATCATCAGATGTGAGAAGAGGCTGCCCCTCCTCTGTTTCTTCTCCAGTCAGGCAAACACTCACAGAACTCTAGTCCTATATTCCTCACGCTCTGCCCACTGGCGTCTCCTCCACTGGTGAAATATGGAATGGAGGGTTACAGAGCACACACCTCACATAGTTTGTCATCTTATCATCTCATCGTCATTTGGATTAACCCATCAGTGGCATCTAAGGGCCACGAAATGCTACAGTGGTCTAATACTCAAATACCACCTGTGCCAAATCCCTCTTAGCATGTGCACCCAGAGATGGAAGACATAAATAGGTTTTGTGTCTCTCTAATGACAGAGCTAATCCTCTAATTCAATTAGTCCCTGCTAATTGAATTCATGAATGTATATGGGTTCTTTCCATCTGCTACAGTGATCTTTTTGAAGCTGCTATTAACATGGAAGAGGTTTCCTGTTTGGAGAAAAAATAAACAGCCCCCATCCAGTGTTCCCTCCTGGCAGAAAACGTGCACCTTGCTGCCAGAGGACCAGGACATGCTCCCTTCAGAAACAGTCAGTTCCATTTCTCTTATACAGCACTGGAATGATCTATAAACAGTGCAGGAACCAGATGTCTCTCCCAAACATCCCACTTGTTTATCTCTTGTTGTGAAATTGTTCTCTGGTTGTTTTACATGTTTAAGTCCCATCTCTGCAATTAAGCCACAAGCACAGGGACTGTGTTTTTAAATTTTTTCCTCTTTGTTTTATCCATACTCCACCTTTCAATGAAAACTCTATAGTACAGGAAATATATGAAGTGCTTACTAACTACCTGGTGGATACTTATGGTCTGGTGATTCAGCTGGCTATCATTTCAATATTCTTCAAACTCTGGGTCAAGGAAGACGTTCTAAGGAATAGAAGAAAGTCTACTTTACTGGCCCCTGCTACACCTGGCAGTAAATTTTGGAGCTGAAAATAGTTCCGTATCTTTTAAAGGTATATAGTGGTGTTTATTAGAGGCAGTGACACACCATGGGTCAAATGAGAGCCTTACACTAAGCAATGATGCCTGTTACTTCCTAGGACATTGGTAGTAAGCCTTGGCTCACTGTTGAAACAAATGTCATAGGTTAATTAATCTGCCTTGGGCATTGGGTTAGAGAAGACAAGTTCACAAGTTAAGGGGCCAATTGGGTTCATACTCTTCCACAGTCACAACATGTTACCTTCCACCAACTGTGAAAATATGTGCTACCACCAGTCACTGGGGGACCAGAGAAGTTCTTGAAAATACCTTCTTGACAGTCTATACAGCTCAAAATTAATGTTTTCTCTAGTGATGACAGATTAATATTATCATTTTTGGATGAAGTGGTTCGACACACTTTTTTATATAGTACCATCTTCTAAAGGAATATCCAGTTATTCCCATAAAACTAGAAAAATATAAATTCATTTTTAGCATCAATATTATAGAATCCTATCAACTATTTTTGTTCAATAAACATTACGCTTCCATCCATAGGGAGGTTTTTTCCTATTTGTAAAGGGTTTCAATCTGATTACGACTTACTAACTTCATGAACCCTAAATAATTACAGTACACAATAACACTCTTTCTCCTTACGAATAAAGTCATACGTACTAAAATGCTTAGCGCACTGTAAACTGCTTTAGCAACGTAAGAGATTAAAAAAAAAGAAAGTTCCAGTATTCTCCAAAAGTCCTTCATCCCTAGAATGTTGAGAGAATTTAATTTAGATTGACACACTTTGTTTATTTTTGCTTTCCTGGCATTTGGATGATAAAGCATAATCCTGAGAGGGCAAGAGAAATGGAAGAACTAATAGATAAGGTACTCATGAGCCTCACAGATGAGAGGACGGTGCCAAGAAGAGGAGCTGCTGCCGGCCTCAGGTCCTAATGACGTTTGCTGAGGACCTTCACGAGAGCATCAGGGATTCGGCATCATCCCTTCCCTCAACGTCAGGCTGGCGTTCCTCCTGTGATGGGTCTCCTTGAACTCATGTGATGTATTTTAGCAGTGTCCTTCAGGACCTCTAAGAGGAACTTAGGTTGAAGAAGTGTGCCCACATTTCATTCAGTGATAGCTGCAAGCAGATCTGACAGGGCCTGAAAGTGATGGATGGTTATCGGTTTTAACCAAATATCAAGACTGCATGGGAAATGGTGTTTTAAGACCAAGATCCAAGTACAAATGAGTGTGCTCTTGAACTCAAAAAGATGATAGGTTTATAGGCCATCCAGTCATCGGGATGTCCTTAAGTACCTTATCATCTCCTAGCAGCACACTGACCGCTCTGTCAGGTAAAGACCTTTGGACTGAGAAGAAGACTAGCTTTAACCAAAACACTCCTCCCTGGAGCGAAATAAAGCCAAGGAGGAGGTGACACAGCAAAAGTCACTTTCAGGGACATACCAGCAAAATGCACATACAGCAAAAGTGTACCTTTTTCTAAAAAGGTAAAATTTCTAGAGTTTGTCCTTACTTGTAAGTGTGAAGACAGACAAGACCATTTGCATCTGCAATGAAGTTATAAGAAAAACACTAATTTAGGCTCTTTCCCATATCAACATATGACAGATATTGATTGGAAACAGAAAAATTAAGCATTTTACTTCAGAGAAATGAAAAATTAAGTTTTAACTTTCACTTCAATATTATGCTAAGTTAGGACTAAGCAATATCACACCTTAGAAGCAAGAATTATAAAGCAAATGGTTAGTTCTGAAGCTTGCAAGGATAAGATACAAAGTAGAAAATACTTCAGTATATGAGTTGAACTTCAAAGATATTTATTAAAGATCAGATTTTACTGTTCAGTTGCTAAGAGAGAAAAAAGTAAAACTAAACCTTCATTCTTCTTAGGGATTCATATACTCTAAAGACAGAAAGGTGAGGGCATCTATAAAGTAACGTGTGTACACTTACACAACCACATGTAGCTCTGCTTGCTAAAGAAGTAGGGTGATGTATGGGATGATTTCCTAGGGAATTTGTTAGAAATTGTTTAAAAAGGGAAGATTTGCATTGGCAAAAAGATGGCAGGAGCGTTCTCTATAGAGAAGACCGGCAGCGTAGAGCCATGGAGGACAAAGTGATAAGCAGTTTCACTTGATAAAGAAGCAGAACTGAAATGGGAGCATGGAGAAGTGAGTCAGAGAGTAAACAGAGGGTGCTTCCAAGACTCAGAGAGCAATGTGAGGTCAAACACTTTTTAAAAAAATGTCAGTGAAAATCACTCAGCAACTCCATTTTCCAAATATAATCTTGGTCATGCCTGTCACTCTTTTCCTTGAAGATAAAAAGAGCTTAAATCTAGAGAAGAGGAAAAAAGGAAAGTTCGCTGGGAAATCAATACCAGAAGAAGAACGTCTTTGGGTGGGTCATGCTTTCCAAGAAAGAGAAGAAGCCCTCAGGGTTAGTTAGGGAAGATTCGAGAACCAGAGAGACGCATGGTCAGAGAAACAGAGCCAACTGCTGCAGAAACGGTATGGTTTAAACGACTTTTTTGCTATCTTGTAAAACACCACTCATTTTTTCGCAGAGGCTGAAATAACTGCCTTCACTTCCTAGAGTGAAAAGAGGGGATGGGAATGTCACCAGACTGAGCAAAATTCAGTGGACTCTGGCTGCTTACAAATCCCTTTTTCAATAAGCCATGGGGCTTTGCTTTGTCAGGAGAGAAGCTGGAAGCTGCATAATTAAATAGTAATGTATTTTGTTACCTTGATAAAGAAAGCTGCCAGTGTGGAAGCTGCCTGCAGCATTTATGTGCTTTGCAAAGTTTGGTTTCCATCTTTTTGAAAAATGGGTACGTGGTGAGGTGTGAAAATAGCAGTGCTGTTTGTCATCACAAGCAGAAGTAACAGACTGGCACTCAGCTGCAGGAATCCATACTCTAGCAGGGCAGAGGTGTCTCTACAATACCTTTCCAAAATGGCAGATGACATTTTTGGTTTTGCCTCATGTGTTTCATTGTGCAGTATTCCTTCCTAGCTTCGATGCCTCAGTCTACTGAACAGAAGGAGCCTTAGATGTCAGCCAGCTCAGGGTGCTCCGTGAAGACACCAAGGCGTGAGAGCAGTGCTCTGCCTGAGGTTACCCAACCTGCAAAAGGCAGAGCCAAGGCGGTGCCTGGTCCTTCCCACGCCAAGAACAAGGCTCTTGTCTTTGCCTGATGCTACCATCCACGTTCAAGTGACCACTGCCCAGAATGACACAAGTCTTTCTCTGTCCATTGGGCTCCCTGAAGGAGATGTTTAGTTCCAGTAAATTTATAAAACAATAGGCTTAAATAAAGTCATAAGTCCGTGCAAATAGATCTATCGGGTCTATTTATAGAAAAATATATTCCCATTTTCGTTATTTGACATTGATAGTTTTTCTTGCTCTCGCATTTTTACACGCCTGCTCTGTCCCTTTCTTTTGTTAATATCTGCAAGCAAACTGTGTGCTAGGCATAGAGCTAAATGCTTTCCCCATATTATCCAATTTATTCCTCACAGTAAGTCGACTAGATATGTAGTATTATTGTTATCACCCCATTTGAAGGATGAAGAAACTGAGGCTTACTGGGGTTGACAGTTGCTCAAAGGCTACTGTCTAACAGAGCCAGGCTGTCAGCCCAGCATGTGAAAGGCTGATGAGGGAGCCTTTTCTCCCCAGCAGGGGACCACACTACCCCCCCTTATGTGGCTGTACAGACTGTCAGATAGCACTACGGTGTCACTAGGTGATGAAACGAGGTCCTCTCTTCCCAACATTTCCCTGGTCAGCCACGAGGGAGCAGGTTTAGTTGTCTCCATGCCCCATACTTTTCTAGCTCTGATGAGGGAAGGTGCAGAAAATAAAGCTGCAGCACCGGGGAAAGGAAATGCTGTGGTAATGAACTACTCATAGGTATTGTGTGGAGTTACACTGACTGGAAGAAGGGATGTTGCATGAAGCTAAGAAAGTCATACCCTAAAATTCAGAGCATCTGGGAAAAGAGAATTGACACAGAAAGCCGGCAAAATGAGGAAGGAAGCATTTAGTTAACTTCATTATTTTGAAAAAGAGGGGCTGGACTGATGACTATTTTCCCAGCTCTATCCAGGACAGCACCGGCCTAAGGAGCTATAATGGGCATCATGGGCAAGCAAAAATACACACAGGAAAAATGCTTCCAAGATCCTGGAATGTACAGGTTGAAGTAACACATCCAGGATTAACTTCTAGGAACCACCCTAAAATAGGAACAAGGTATTCTAATATTTTGCAACTGGTACTCGTGACAAGAGAGGCTTAGTCTAAGACCATGATTCAGTTGCCAGCACCCACCCAGTTCTTTGCAAGAGAAAGCCATCAAAATAAAAAACAAGCTTTAGGTAGAGCAGATTGGGTGAAAAGTTTTCATTGGCTATTAGAGTTTCTAGTTAAGTAGAACACAGACAAATGGAGTAACAATACCAATGATCCTTATATAAAGACCGTACTGCAATAACTGCCAATGTACCTGCTAGCCCCTTGGTTATATGGGTAACCCAGATAATATCATTCTACAGAGTAAAGAGCTTAAATAAACAGTAAAATTTATAAAGCAAGCACAGTTCTTCATCTCTGCTCTCACAGATGATGACACGCGGACCAAGCCAGTCATTTCCCACTCCCTTTTTAAACACTTACCTGTAGGACAGGTGATGTATCTGTAGGAATGAGATCTATGAAAGCTTCATTTGTTGCTGGAGGATCCACGACACAACGGTATTTGATGACCTCTTCCCACCCATCCACTTAAAAGCAACCACGAGATTAGCCTTCATCCCTTCCTCTCTCCTTTTTTTCTATTACCTTCTTATTTTGCAGTGTTTTAAATACTTTAACTTAAATATTCTCTGAGGCCAAAGGCAATGTAAAGCAAAATTGTATGTAAATCTTAGTAAAGAATACTCCCCCCTCAACACACAGACATCTATAATAAGGCTTCAAAAGCTAATTAGGTACTGATCACCAACACCACATTCCAAAGAACCCAAAAGGATCAAAGGATTATACAGTTACAGTCGATAGATTTAATAAGGGGGAATGAGAGAGAATAGTAGGGTCAGGAAAGAGCTAAAGTAATACAACCTGATTTTGGAAAGCCCCAGGCGGGGGTTGTTTTTGTTTGCTTGTTCTGTTTTATTTTGTTTTTAATCAGCAGTGATTGTCTGTTTTCCTAGGAAATCTGAAAGACTAGCCAAGGAAAAGCATGCTGTCATCTTTTTTTTTTTTTTTCTTTTTTTCATGCTGTCATTTTTGTTCCTTTCCTTTCACACAGCCTTTGGGGAGCGCCCAGTGAGACCACCATAAAAGGCCATCTTTTCAGCACATTAGTAACTGGAAAAGGACCAGCACTAACCTATCCTCTACAAGAGGGAACAATGTTAATGAGGCTACAATGGAACTCAAAGATTTGTACTGGAAGGTGCTGTTTGCCAACACCACATACTGCAGCAAATGTTACAGTGAGACTTGTATAGAGGGAATCAGGTCTGTGCCAGGGCATGGCATAGAATGGGGCAACATTTCTATTCATTGAGTATAGAGTTAAATAAGAAGGGCAACACCACCCATGGAGAAAAAATTTGGAATACACTCAAAAAACCAGTCAGCGAATAGGGAAGGATAAATCACGGGCATTTGAGTTGTTAGAAAAATTCATCATTGTTTGTCCTTAGACTCGATGGAGGTGGTTCAAAAACACAGAATTAATGAGCACAGAGGAGGGGCTGGAATGAAGGACAATGGAGATGGCTTGCCAGAGAGATGGTAGGAGGGTACGTAAGCCATATGGCTGTGTGAATACAAGGGAGATGGGATCTGGAGAGGGGCCCCCAAGCAGGAAGTAGAAATAATTCATTCAAGCAAGTAAACAAAACCAGGGTGAGGAAGAACCTCAAAAGGGAGCACTAAAAAGTTTGAATCTAAATACAAAAGCCAGTAGGGAATCCACAGTCATAAACTGAATTGGGGGCAAAAAAACAAAAACAAAAAAACCCTCTAGCAACTCTGCATTAGCTAGCCCAAGGTCATTGCGAAGTGGCATACTGCGATGGCCAATATTGGAAACTCTTCCTAGCAAGGCAATTAAAGATCTGCAGATGTTTCCATCTGTATCATTAGCCAAGCTTACTTATCACATTTTACTAAAAAATAGCTTATAGAAAATAAAAAGGAAAAACATCTAACTTTCTTAATCCACTCTACTCTTCTGGTCATAAAATAATTGTCTTTCTATGTGATATTTTCTTAAGGAAATAGCTACCTTTCAAGAATTCTACCTTTTTAAGATTGAGTGCTACTGACCGGAAATTAGATCCCTGTTTCCTTGCTTATGGAAGTATGGAGGTAAAATAAGTGGACAAGAATATAGCTTTAAATTGTTTTTCTGTGTCAAGGGTACTGCTCACTGATACAAGAAGAAAAAAATAAAATCTCTTTTCTAACGACCAATTCCAACCCAATAATTATGAGGTCTCCTTTCAACAAAAAGAATCAAGATTTCCTATAACATTAGCTCAAAACTTAGCCATGCTATTGACAGACTATATAGATGGGGGCTAAAAATGGGATCTGGATCTAGAGTATGAGTTTGGATCCTAGTTCTACACATGTGACCTTGAACAAGTCACCTAATAGGTTTGTGCCTTAGTTTCCTCATCTGTAACATGGGAATAATAGTAGTACTATGATTGTTGTGAAAGTTAAATATATATAAAACATTTAGAGCAGTTGGTTCAGTATGTAATAGTTTGGTGTGACCTTAAAGTTACTAAACCTCTCTAAACCTCAGCAGAACATCCCTTAAGCCACTGCCTGGAACTTATTAAGTTTTAATAAAAACTGACCTTGTTTTTCAGTTTTAAGTACACATAAGAGTATATTATGCCAAAGAATTTCAAAGGAGTAGTTGAACTTATTTTTGCTAAAACACAAGGACCCAAACCATTAATCCCTCCAACCTTAGTTTCTCAAAAATCAATTATTCTTTAAAAATTTTTTTTAATTTCAGGAGGTATCATAGATATTTAAAAATATATATAACTCTCAAGATATGTAACTTTTATTCGAATAAAAAAGAATATAGGTTTCTCTTTTTGATAATAAGGGGAATGAGCTACTTCCTTAACAATTTAAGCTAAAATCCTAGATTTAAAAAATCAGGAAATGTGGGAAGATGGTGGTAATAGTTGCAGCAGACTATTTGAATATTCCTGAGTCTCCACATATAGAGAGACAGAGGAACCAGAAGAACCAAAAACACATGGTCAACATTTAAGACAAAGTAACAAGATACCCTTATAAACCTCAAAATTACGAGTGGCTGGAGAGAAGACACCAAGAGTCAAATGACCTGCATTCTATCAACGTCTGTGCTGGAAAGCACAGGGAAGCAGCAGGCAGCTGATGGACCTGAGAACAGGAAGCCTCAAAACAGCCAACAGGGGTTCACTGAACAGTACAGTGGGCCAAGGTGAGAACACCTACGAAAACTGTCTGAAGCTTTTCCCATTCCCACAGCACATGAGTGCAAGGGCCCCCAGTAAGGACTAAAAGTACCTGGAGCACTGCAGCCCCTGTAAACTCTTAAAACTGACCATCCAGGGCTCCCCTTCAAGATAGGACCCAAAGTGAGGGTAATCTTCTAAGTGGAGTACACACTGAGCAGAACAGGGACAACAGGAGTAAAGGAAAGAGGTCTGGATAAAAGCGAGGCTAGGGGTCAAAGCCAGGAAGTCTGAGAAAGCAAGCTACCACATTAACAATACACAAAACCAACACAAGAAAGAGCTCTCTGAAGTTAGAACAGCTAACAAGTGTTTTTCTTTCTAAATTTCAGAAAAACTAATTTCATATAAAGTATCAAAAAAAAGCATGTAAAATCTCACATGAAGGAAAAAAAACAAGAATAAGGAACAGAATAACATTCCCACAGATAATGGAAGTGAATCACAAATACTTGCTATAAAAAAAAAAGTAGTAACGTACTGTTTCAAATGAGCTTAAAGACACATGATACAAAGAAATATCATGTATCAGAATTAGAATAACTCAGAAATGAGGTGATATTAATTCAACAAAACACTAAAAATAAAAGAATAAAACATTTTGCAAATTAAACTAGAAAGAACACAAGAACAAATAAATTCAACCAATAAAGCCTGAAGTAGAAGAAACAAAGAACTTTTAAAAATCAAAAAGAAAAGAATGTGAGAGAAAATGGCAAAGGTTGAAGCTAAGCAAAGAAGATAAAACAAACATACAAAATGAACTTCTGAAGAAAACCAAAGCAAAAAAACAGAACAAACACTTAATTCAAGAACACAGTTCTGAAGTTTAAAAAATAATAAACTTTATATTTAAATAGTGTCATGTCTCAAAATGATCTACATCCAGGCATATTTTCATAAAAATACTGAACATTAAAGGAAAATAAAATATCCTTTGGGTATCAAGACCAAAAAAAGTGACTTTTATAAGGAGAATATTATCATTAGACTTTAATAGCAAATGCTTTATGACAGGAGAAAAATGTAATATTTAAAATGTCAAGGAAAGAACATGTGCCCCAGTGAGTTTGTATGCAGCACAACTAATTTTCAAGGGTGAAAGACTCAGACCAACTGCTATTGTATGAAAAAACTGGTTTCCTAAGGAATCTACCAGAGAATGTGGTTCAGACAACTAAAATAACTAGAGAGACTTAGACATAATGACTGGTGATGAACATTAACTAGTTACTGTCATTATCTGAATACGATACACTCTGAATTAATGTCTCTGTGTTTCCTATGCATTCTAAACAAGAACCAAACAAGCATCCACACACACAAACTCACAAATGGAGAATTTATTTTTAATTTTTTTTTTTTTTTTTTGCTGTACGCGGGCCTCTCACTGCTGTGGCCTCTCCCGTTGCGGAGCACAGGCTCCGGACACACAGGCTCCGCGGCCATGGCTCGCGGGCCCAGCCGCTCCGCGGCATGTGGGATCTTCCGGGATCGGGGCACGAACCCGTGTCCCCTGCATCGGCAGGCGGACTCTCAACCACTGCGCCACCATGGAAGCCCTCAAATGGAGAATTTAATTTATATTAATCAAGTTTGGTAGTTTTCTCTGGTGACTGGAAAACCTCTCTGAAGGACTTAAAGAATTCTCGTGCATAAAGGCCCAAGGAAATGAGCAGCTCACCTAGAATAATCTTAAATGGACATGAATAAAAATCAGTAAAAATGAACGAGAAAACAACTTTGAAGAAATTATCTGGGATGCATTCCAGAGAAACAAAGAGATATAAAATAGGGAATAGAGGGTAAAACATATATAGGATAGCATGAAAATATCTAACATGCATCTAAATGGAATTCCAGAAGGAGATATATAGGGAAGAGAAAGCATTCAGGTAATGTTTGTATTTAAATGTCTGTGTTAGAAAAAAAGTAGAAAAGGAATAAAAATAACCCAAATGATTAGAAGGAAGGGAACTATAAACATAAGAAACTAATGAAACAGAAGACAAATACATAATACAGAGGACCAATGAAGGTAAAAAATGGTTTCTTGAAAAACCAGTAATATAAAGGGCTCTAAGCCTCTGGTGAGAGGGAGAGAGAGGTGGAGGGGAGACAGACAGACAGACAGACAGACAGACACACACACACACACACACACACACACACAGCAGGCACAAACAATATTAAAAATGAAAAGGTAGATGTAACCTCAGATCTCATAGAAGTTACACAGACAGTAAGATAGTATTTAAAAATGTATGCCAAAAAATGAAAAATAACTTTAATAAAATGGATGAATTCCTTTAAAAATAGTTACCAATACTGATTCAAGAAGAAATAGAAAATCTATCTCCTCCAACATTAAAAAATACAAATCTGTCATTGAAATTTTCCCCACAAAGGGAATGCCAGCCCCAGACAATTTTACTGATGGGATCTTCTAAGATATTCCAGAAATAGATAACTCAAGTGTTACACAAAGTCTTCCAGATGTTAGGAAATGAGGAGATGCTTTCCAATTCATTTTATGAAGGTATGAACATCATACATGCACCATACTATAAAAAAGAAAAAAGCCAATCACACTCACGAATATGGAAGTAAAAATTCTAAGTAGAATATTAGTAAGCTGAACCCAGCAATATATAAAGGAGATAAATGTAATAACCAATTTGAACTCATCTCATGCATATAATAGTGGTTTCTACTAAAAAATCAATGAACTGCACCATAGTAAAAGATCCAATGAGAAAAAGCATATTATCATCTCAAAAGATGAAAAAAAATTCAGTAAAATTCAATACCTGTTGAATTTAACAAATTTGAATGAAGGAGAAAATCCTTAAAAGTCTATCCACAGAACAACCACACCATCAACACCACGACTACCTGCCAGTGACCTTCACAAGTAATGGTGACTTGTGGATGGCACTAACTTGGAGGTCAGGAACAAGGCAATACTGCTATCTCTACGTGTATTTGATACAATACTGAGTGTTCTAACTGGCACAGAAAGAATGAGAAAGTACTCATACAGAGCACAATGACTGGAAAAGATGAAACAAAGTTCTCAGGAAAATACTTTCCTCACAAAAGGACCCTTCAGATAAAGTTTATGAATATAAAAGATTAGCAGGAATCCTGATTCGAGATTTTGAAACAAGATTCTAAGTCAATTGCCTTTTAATACACCAACAATGTTCACTTAGAAAATACAATTTTAAAAATATAAAATCTCACTAAAATGTTAAGTACTTAGGAATATATTTAACAAAAGATGGCCAAAACCTTCATGAAAAAAATCATAAAACTCTGTTGATAGGCACTTTAAAAGGTTAATTAGTTAAAAATAATTAAGTGTAAAGAGATGTGGTTTGAGATGAAAAGACTCATTATCATAAAAATATCAATTCTCTTTATACTCATGTATAGATTCATGCAATTGCTGTGAAAATTGCAACACAAAACTTGATAAGCTGATTCTAAAATTTACCTGAAGAAGCAAAAGTACACATACAATCAAGACACTCTTGAGGAACAACAAATTTTAGGTATCTCCCAGATATCAAGATTTCTACCAAAGTTACAGCAATTAAAACAACATGGTATTGTACAGACATAGACATATGGATAAATAAAACAGAAAAGGGAATCTGGAAACCCACAAATATGGGGAGACAGAACAGGCTTTGCAAGTCAGTGAAGGAAAGTCCCTGTTTGAAAAGATAAACCACAAACTGGAGAAAATTTGCAACACATAGTCTACACAAATTTTTTACCTAGAATACATTAAAATGTTTATGAATCACTGAGAAAAAACAGCCCACTGGGAAAAAATGGGCAAAGGAAATAAAGAATTACATAGAAAAGTAAACACAAATGACCTACAAATATATGAAAAATGCTCAATCTGATATGTAATTATTTAATGCAAATTAAAATCACAAGATACCATTTGACATTCCCACCAAATTGGCTAAAAATTTTAATCAGTTAATATCAAGTGTTGACAAAGGTGGATTATTAGGAACTCTTACTGCAGTTGGGAGTATAAATTAGAATGATCACTTTGGAAAACAGTTCGTCATTATGTGATCAGTTAAATATGTGTATAACCTACCACCTAACTCTGCCATTGCCAGGTTTAAACCCTAGAGAAATTCTTGCAAAGGGACACCAGGAGGAGTTATGAAAAAGAATGTTCATAATATTGTTTGCAATAGCAAAAAGAACAAAAACAAACAACGAAAGAAACCCTGGAGCCTACCTAAACATTCATCAGCAGAATTGGGGTATATAAATTGTTATATAGTCATACAACAGAACACTATACAACATGAAAAATTAATGAAATGAATATGATGCTCATCAACAAGGATGAGTTACAAAAGCATTATTCTGTACCAAGGAAGCAAATCACAGAAGAGTTTGCAAAAGAATTCAATTTATAAAAGTTCAAAATAAGCAAAACTATACACATATACACACATATATGGAATACATATATAAAATATATATTTATACACACACATATATCCATAGGTGAAATATGCATACGTGTAGTAAAATGATGAAAAGAAACAAGGGAATTTTTAACAAAAAAAAGCAAAGTAGTAGCTATCCCCATAGGAGAGGGAAGAGAATGTAATCAGAAAGGCAATCACGAAGCTTCCAGATGACTACAAGTATTTTATTGTTTAGACTGGGGGCTGGGTACACAGTAGTTCCTTTGGTTATAATTTAAACTGAGCAGATAAATTTTATACATTTTTATGAATATTTCTATTTCAGTAAATGTATATATACATATATATTTATACTAGAGAGAAATATGAATCTATGGTATTTGAGCCAGAGACAGCCACTGATGTATTAAAGAGCTTTAGGCCACTCTGCAATGCGTTTCCCTGCACAACCCACTGCAAAGTAAAACTGCCTCAAATCCTGACAGTGGCTCGTCCTTGGGGACTTAACACTGGTGATTATGGCTGTTGCAGTTTTTATCTCCAGATAGCCTCCACTCCCATTCTTGTTCATTGTGTTACTGTTGCAACAGAAGAACTACCATATAAAGTGAGAAAGAACCATTTTTACCAACAACAGGTCTGGGGGCTAGGACAGGAGAGGGATACCTGCTTCAGACATGCCAGGGGGAATCAGATTGTTGGCATTTCCTCTCAATTAATGTCTTTTACTTTGTAAGTGAACAGACATTGGTTGGAAGCTGACCCTCTGTCAGTGCCCCAGCACAGAGGCATTCTGAGAGGCCATAAAGCAAGCAAGCTAAGAGGACAAGACAGAATCTGAGAGCTCAGAGCAGGCGAAGCAGCCTGGGAACCCACCAGAGGTGGCTCCAGGGGCAATAGGCACTAAATGCAGACAAAACTTGTAGGACAGGGCAATTCATCACCATCAAGCTTATCTACTGACAAGGAGTAGGACTCTGGCTTCCAGCTGTAACATTAAAATGTAACGTCCCCCCTGGGACTTAGCATGGCAGGCTTCCCTGAGCTTCAGTTTCACTCAGTTAACTAATTATGAGAGAATGTGACATTGGTATTTACTTTTTCTACTGAGACAAATCATTCCCAGCAGGAGGGAGAAGTTGTTATTTTTGGTCTGTTGTGTTTTGTCATTAAAAGGAAATTACTCACACAGTAGTAAATAACCTCTTGTTAGAGGGAAATTTTTTTCTTTCTATAATTCTATCAATTCACCTGAATGCTGACAATCACTTCTTTTGTTTTCTGGGGACATGGTGGGTAAATGAGCAAGAGTGGAGTGTTAGAACTGGGTTTGAAAATTAACTCTACCACTAACTAGCTGTGTGATCTTCAGCAAGTTATGTAAGTACTGTGAGTTTCCCCCACTAAAAACTGAGGAGAACACATTTACTGGGTAGTGTGCTTTGTTAAAGATGAAATGATGTAGCTGAAACACTTTAGCACAGTGTCTCCGCACAAGAAGCACTCAGTAAATTTTAGCCTTTATTCTTAATGACTCTGATACTCTATGATAAAAATAGAAACATTCTACATTTCACTTATGCCTTATATCATCAATTTCCCATATCTCATGATCCCGTATCTAATCAGAAACTGTCCCTTTACTTTGTCACTGCAGGCTAAATTGTGTATTAACCATTTTACTCCTCCTCACCCAGATATAAAAAGGCTTCCAATAAAATTTAATATTTAATGATAATGCTGAAAGAAACATTTTTCACACCCCTTCTCCTCCCCAGCACATCTTTTAACTTGTCAAAGGCAGTATGTAATGCTGAGCAAACATCATAATAAACACATACTTCCTCATCCACTGCTGACATCAACAGCATTATGTTCAGGGTGCTTTTAACAAATTGGAAAGTGATTTCACAGGTGATTTCACAATTGAACTCGTAACAATCCCATGAGGTAGGCAGGGTAGATACGAATAGCCTCACTTTACAGGTGAGGAAACTGAAACTAAGAGGGAAAATAACAAAGCCACGATATCCAAGCACATTTTCCATGAAAGGATAATCTGAGGGGATCGAGAAGGTCAGGGTTATTGGACTTTGGAAAATTAGATTTTCTCAAGAATGAAGTCTGTTCTGGGGATAGCCAGAGTGACCAGTCAGAGAGAGGAATAGGATCACTGGTGGAAAGCAAACAAAATCGAAAGTCAAGAGGCACAGAGCTTTCTTTTCCAATTTCACAATCCATTTGCCCAATGTGCCTCGATTTTTCTACCCATAACTTTGAGAAAGCAAAAATGCTACTTCTTACCCCTCTTACAAGTACACTGCAATGTCATTATTGTACACAACACAAGCTTGATGACATGATGCTCAAGGTTTAATGCTAGCCACAGCAAACATGAACACTTTAAAATGTATAAACATAAGAAAACACATTTTAAGTACTAATAGAAAATCTTGGTGATAAAGAAAAGGAAAAGAATATTTTTCTAAGGATACATGGGCTAGAAGATATGAAAATTAGGTAAGATTAGATCAATCAGCATTATAATTTTACATTACATATTTGAATCATTTTTGGAAGTTGCAGAATCAACGTTTTAAAGCCATGAAAATGTAAAAGCCCTCTAATTTGGATAATGTTTCTTTAACTAATCACATATACCCACTTCTTAAAATAATCGATTCTGAAGTGCTGTTAATACTGAACAAGTCTTCCGGGTAGTTGTCACTGTTCAGGACTCCCCAGGACATTGACACTGCTTGCTGATAGCCCATAACCCTTAAGAATCCCTAGCGGACTACAGAATTGTAATTCAGAAGCCCATCCCCCTTTATTCTGGAATGGGAGATTAAGTTCTTACAGACAGGAAGGCAAATGCAAACAAAGGTCATTAAAGGAAACCCTAGTTCAAAATAAAAACCAAACACAAGTTTCTGGTTTATCATTTGAACCGGAAAATCCAAGGACCTCTAAATATGCAATAAAAAACCTAGTCAATACCAACATCGATGAGCAAAATAGCATATAACAGTAGGTCATCATTAGGTGGGTGATGCCTAATTCTGACTTAATAGGCCTGAACATAATTTCCCCTATGATTTTTCACAGAACATGATACAACTTCATTCCAACACTGGGAGAGACTTTATGATACGGCAGCAGAACAGGCCTACTTAAAAACTCCACCTCTCTCTAAGTATTCAATTAATGAACATCTTTTGAATGTTTGCTGTTTGTTGGGATCTATATCAAAGAACTCACAGTCTAGCAGGGGAGACAGGTAAATCAAGCAACCAATTTTTAAGTTAAATTCTAGGATGAAGAAAAATATGCGATGCAATGTTAAGTAGGGCAGAAAGCTCTCACGGATGATTAACCACGCCTCAGATGGTAAGTATAAATTGTCTATGGCAAAAAGGAGGAGTGACTTCTGTCAGAACAGCCTGGCTAAAAGCAGGGAAACATGATAAACGTGCTGAGTTTCAGAAATTAGATGTAGTGCCGCATGGCTAGAGCACAGAGAGAATGGGAAATATGCCAAAGAAGCAATGAGCAGTAGAGGAAGACAGAGTCCATCACTTAGGACTTTCTATACCATGTTTAAGTTCAATATTGGAAAGATGAATACAATTATTGGTCTATTGAAAAAATTTCATCCTACAGGCAATGGGAGTAGATTTTTACCATAATCAGTTTGGTGATATGTAGGTATACAGGGAAATAAAAGAAGGAATTCTAGAGGTATGGGTATGGCTATCAGAAGACAATTTTAAAAGTCCAAGTAAGATATGGAGTGGCCCTAAATTAAAGGAATGGGGATGGAAAAGAAAACAGAGGTAAAAGAAGTATAAAAAACAGAGTTGATAGAATTTAGTGGCCAGGTAGCAATGGGAGGGTGAAGAGGAAAGCTTAAAACAGCTGTCTTTTTTTTTTTTTTTTTAAACTTGCTTGGCTAAATAGATAATGGTGCCTTAGCTGAATTAGGGACAGCATGAAGTGGAATGTCAGTGGTACTCTTAGAGTCCTGGCTTATCCCTCTTTTATAAAAGATTAATCGAATTTCACTTTGTATTGCAGTACATATGTGTCATTTCACTGCCCCCTTCCCCAAAAGGGAACCAATCAAGCTCCTTGAGGGAAAAAGTTCTGTGTCACACATCACATTGTCCCTGCACATAGCTCCATATAGCATATCTGTATAACATGATTATATAACATAACTGACCCATTGTAAACACTTAATAAAACATTTCTGAATGACTGATTGAATAAATGTACAACTCCAAACCTTAGATGTGTCAAAACTACACATTTTATCCTTTGAATAAAATAGTCATCTCTTAAAATGCAAATAACTCACCTCAACTGCGTAACAACTCAGACTACTACCAATTTCAGACTCATAACATTCTTTGCAAATCTCAATGTCCATTCTGGAAGGGACTTCTGGAAATATCTACTACAAATCCCCACTTTAAAGGTGAAATCTGTGACTCAGAGAAGTTACATGACCAGCCAAAAGTCACACAGAGTACAGCTGACGCTTGAACAACATGAGTTTGAACTGGCAGGTCCACTTATATGAGGAATATTTTTCAATAGTAAAAACTACAGCACTACAGCAACCGCAGTTGGTTGAATCTGCCAATATGGAGGAACTGCAGATATGAAGGGCCAACTCTAAGTTACACACAAATTTTTGACTGCATGGAGGGTGCCCCCAGCCCCTGCATTGTTCAAGGGTTAACTGTATCTGGAGATGGGACAGAAATCAGAATACGTTAAGCTTTGAAATATTGGTCAACCAAAATAGTCGTAACAGATTTGAAGATAATACAAGACATCAGATTTAGCTAGAATGCATTAAGTTTTTAAAAGCGCTTCATATTGTGCACTAAAAAAACACAAAGTGAACATCTTAAAGACATTTTCTTAAATAATTCTTCCCTCTGACAATGAAATGCAAGGACCACAGCTCAACTTTTAGTTCTGAATTAGTATAAGTAAGACAGATTCTTACCGTGATCTTCTGAAGAGACTGGTGACCTAAAATGAGATAATAAGCATGATAAATCTTTTGTAAGCGACACTGATAATTATAGGTACAACAATGATCAAGAATAAGCTCATAGAAATTATACCCCCAAAATTCAGTTAAATAGAAATTCAGTATAGTAGTAGATGGTGTAATTGATGTGTTGGTTGTATGGTATATTCCAATTAATAACTCCCAAAGCTTACCTGGATTGGTTGAGTGGTAGATGTTACTAAAATAGTCTATTAGCATGGTGTCATAAGACTGAAACACACTTAAACTGTCTGGATTTATCACACCCAATAAAAGAACTCACAGACATGTGGTGATGGATGAAATCCTGTGAGTCACTAGTGCTGAAGGCCAGGCCTCCATAGAAAATACCAGGGATGTAACTAAGCACTAGATGAAGTGTCTGTACGTAAAAAAGCAATCTACTTGGACAATAAAACGTGAGACAGAAGTAGAGAAACGGCATGTGCCCTTATCAATACTGCTTTTCGCTTCCACTCACTGTGGAATTTAATGTTTCAGTGAGTATGACGTAGACCCTCTACGTGTTGGCCTTGTCTCTGAACCTGTGAGAGTCAGGATGAGGCAGGAGGGCAGCCATTGGGATCCCACAGAACTTCTACAAAGTGATAACGTCTGCATATCATTTGAGGCTCAGGTCTAATTACAATATTAAGATACCAACGGATCATCATATCAACCCCTTTCACAAGAATGACCTTCTTTTTTTCCTCGGCTATTAATTGAGGTACTTTGAGCAAAACAGACACAACTTTGTTGATGAATTCCCCTCAAGTTTGAAAGATACAGTCTTGACTACTGACTCATGCTTTTCTTGGGAGAAAGAGATGCATAATTCTGCATTCAGAGGTGTTAGAATTTTGAAGGGAGAGGCAAGAAACCAGGAGGGAGGGGTCCTCTCCTCTAAATGATGGGCCTGCTGGAGCCCATAGCAGGGAGATGACCAAAGGCAAATGCATGAGTTTGGTAGTAAAGCTACCAAACTTTATATAACTAATATTCATACGTAGTCATAATATAACTAATATTTATGTGACACGATGACAAACGTTGGGGCAAGAATGATTCAGTGGGTGCAGGGTGGTTGAAGGACGATTCTAGCTACTTTGGGATGCCCGATACCACTTTACTTTATCTACTGATCAGAAATATTTTTGTCCATTATGTGAACAAACAGTACAGCATAAAGACACAGGAATAATGGTGAGACAGCCTTGAACTTCCATTGGGTGGCAAAGTGAAATCATTTCAACCTTATAGGTCTCTTCAAGTAGACTTCTGTGTGTGAAAACTACAGTGTCCCCAGATCTGGTGGAGAGAAAACTGGCATCTGAGTGGTGGACACGGGAGCAGAGGGAGAGAACCTGACATAATACTAAGTCATCACTGCGGTGTTGGCTGCTTGAGAAACACTGCTGGGCCTCCTCAGGTGGAGCTGATCTATCCTCTCCCTGGAGTCCCCCTATTTCACACTTTCACACACCAGCCTTCCCACTAGGTTGTGAGCTTCTTGGAAACTAGGACCATGTCTTACTTAGAACATAGTGGGTGCCTGATTAAAATGTGTTAAATTGCATTAATTTCAGCACCACACACTAGAGTTCGGACTCAGACACACTCTGGAGCTCCTCAGAAATCACCACGTCACCTTAAAACCACCTTTGAGTTTGCCAGCTCCTAGGTCAGCTGTGAGGGAAGGGTCTAGGGAATGACCTGAAGCTCCAAATTAGTGACAGCGTGGGCACTCTCAGAGCCAAAAGACATCCTGTGCCCCCTGCAACAGAGATGACCACCATCAAACAAAGGGGCAGAGGGAGCTGAACAGAGGTGCAATGGGATTGACATACACACACGACTACATTTAAGATAGATAACCAACAAGGACCTACGGTATAGCACAGGGAACTCAATATTCTGTACCAACCTAAATGGGAGAAGAATTTGAAAAGAACAGACACATGTATAGGTATAAATGGATCACTTTGCTGTACGCCTGACACTAAGACAACATTGTTTATCAGCTCAACTCCAATATAAAATTAAAAAAAAAAGAAATTAGAGAATTTTTTAAGTTGCAGAGGGCATGAAAAAAGAGTCAGCAACAAGGAAACATCGTCACTCCTGGTGTTTTCTGACAGGACGGAAGCAAAGCATGTCTTGGATGTTTTGCAATTAATTTCTCACAGAGCTATAGGAATAAAGGAAAATCCATACCAGTGGACCACTAAATGTCTCAGGTGGAAGGCCAGTGAGGGTTTTTGCTGCCTCTCTGTAAAAGCAAAGCACTAATATTAAATCTGAAAAATTCCAGATGGCTCTTGAGAGCCCCAAGGGGATGCCTTCTGCGGTATGTCCAGGCAGTGGGGAAGAACTATTGATTTCAGACTGTTTTCTAAGGATTAGTCATGTTGAGTTTCTGTGCTGAATGTCTCCCACACACCTGGGTTTGTGGAATTTTAAGACATATGGAGTATTTCAATCCTCACTCAGTATTTCACCTTTCACTGGAGCGAGTCACTAAATTATTCCACTGAGACATGCACATCATCCATTATTGCTGGAAATGGGCATAAAAAGTTTTCTGGAACTTAGCTCAGGAGAGAAGAAATATCATGAAATCAGCAGTATAAGTTATTTTTACAACAGAGAGGTTGAATCCCTGGAAGAGATAATGTTCCTTAACCTGACAACAAAGGAAGGAAAGAAAGCTCACTGCTTATTCCTCCCACTGCACCTGAAAGACTTGTGGCTTTGTCCCAGCCTGTTCATTCTCCTCCACATGCACTTTATCTTGGAGAACCTATCTGCTCTCACAATGCAGACTATTACTTCACTAGCGCTCAAATAGCTCCAGGATTTAGAGTTTTCCTCCTCACTTCTTTCCTCATCCCTAGTCTTTTATTATGGGCTACAGGATATTTATACTTGATTTTGCTTTGTTTTATTGATTTTGGTATTGTTTTACATTTTTATTTACATTCATTCAAATTCAGCAAAGACACGAAAACAAAAACTCAAGACCCTCATTTAAAAATCTCTCTCCTATTTTATTGACTCTGAATAATTATTATTCAGATTTGAATCTTTCCCTTTATGTTGATTCAAACCTGAATAATAATTATTACTTGAGACCCTTTTAAGTACCAGGCACCGTGCCAAGTGATGTGGATCAAAAAACAAACAAGATATCAATTTCAAGGAACTCATAATCTAGTGAAGGAGGAAAATATGTAAACAAGTGATTATAGTATAATAAAAAATGCAATAATCAAAACGTGTATGAGTGAAGGGGTAGCACAGAAGAGAGGGAGACCAATTCTCTTCCAAAAAAAGTAAAAGGTGGCTTCAAAAAGCAAGAACCGGCCTTCCCTGGTGGCACGGTGGTTGAGCATCCGCCTGCCGATGCAGGGGACGCGGGTTCGTGCCCCGGTCTGGGAGGATTCCGCATACCGCAGAGCAGCCGGGCCCGTGAGCCGTGGCCGCTGAGCCTGCGCGTCCGGAGCCTGTGCTCCGCAACGGGAGAGGCCGCAACAGTGAGAGGCCTGCGTACCGCAAAAAAAAAAAAAAAAAAAAAGCAAGAACCATCTGAGCTGGGCTTTGAAGGATAAGTAGAAGCCTATTAAGTATGAAAAAAGAACTCCAGTTGGTGGCAACAGGCATATGAAATAGGGGTAGAGATAGGAAATTTCATAACATGTTATCAGATATACAAGCAACTCAGTGTTGCTCAAATGTAAAAGAGTCATAAACATCAGGACTAAAGACAGAGGCGGGAGGGGCATTTCATGTAGGAGCTGAAGGACCAGTTTGAAGTGCTTGTTATTTACCTTCTAAGCTACACAGAGCAAAGTTCTGAAGCAGAGAAGTCACACATTCTCACCTGTGCTTTTGCTCGGGCAGTTGTAGCGAGCAGACTACAAAACAGCAAGAGTAAAGGCAGAAGACAAGCTACAGACTAGTGTCGCAAAACTGCCCCGTTAGTATCTCTGCTCTTCAATCCTTTTTGAAATTCATGGAAAATAACAGGGAGAGTAAGAAACAGAAAAGGAAGTATCATCTTTGGCTAAACTAGAAGATGTCCCTAAACTGAAATTATTATATATGAAGAAGAGCAGCGAAAGTATAGTAAAATTGGACCAACTTTCAGGGAGACAGAGTGTTTCAACCTTAACTGAGGAGACATGAGCTACATCACGGACCACAAAACCTATGGCAGAAAGCCCTCCGCTCTGAGCCATTCAGTAGCAGAATCAAACCCTGGAGGAGAGAGCTGCTAAGAAAGAGTCTGAAGACAAAAGATTCAAAGTCAAGCTTCCGGAAACACACCAACCCACTATCCCTAATTATCCATCCAAACTAGCGGTTCCAAAAAGAACTCACCCAATACAAATATGAGTAATGAACAAAAAGGAACCATCATGACATCTACACAAAAACACCCAGAGAAGAGAGCAGGACAAGGATCTTCCGAAAAACAAAACTCAGGCTGAGAACATCCTAGAAAGATGATGGCACAAAGCAGGTAAAAACTGTTAACAGGGGGCTTCCCTGGTGGCGCAGTGGTTGAGAGTCTGCCTGCCGATGCAGGGGACACAGGTTCGTGCCCCGGTCCGGGAAGATCCCACATGCCGTGGAGCGGCTGGGCCTGTGAGCCGTGGCCGCTGAGCCTGCGCGTGCAGAGCCTGTGCTCCGCAACGGGAGAGGCCACAACAGTGAGAGGCCCGTGTACCACAAAAAACAAAACAAAACAAAACAAAACTGTTAACAAATCTCCATGAAATGGATAAATGGAATAAGGAAAGGAAGGGAGGAAGGAAGAAGACAAGGGAGGGAAACAGAGTCTCTGTGAGCAGAAACTTAAAGAAGAAACACAACAGTCAAAAAAATAGCTAAAAGACTACAGCGGAGGAAAACAGCAAAGGTTTGCCCAGATCTCTGAACTATTAAGTTATAGAAAAACCCGTGGGCTTTCCCACAGTGTCACTACTGCAGTGGGAAAAAAGGGATTAAGGGGAAGTGAGTAACAATTAAAACTATATTAAGTAAGAATCCATTCACTTATTCATCACTTCAAATATCTGCTTTGTGGAAGTGTTTTGCTTTTTAACCACTTTGATTTACTTTTCCATAATTTTAATTGGAACACTTGCTAGTGAAAGTCCCCTTCCCAATGTTAACCCTGCTTAATTGAATATCCATATTTTTCTTTCCTTTTAAATGAAGGCAAGACTTCCCCAGCTAGGGTACACATGGGAACTGGAAAATAAGGGAAGCCTCAGGAAAATAAGACACCATTTTTAGATGGGGAATTATAAAATTTAACTGGTAAAATATTATTTTTATGCTGAAACAGGCACAGCCATATTATGGATCCCAAAGCAAAAGTTGCTTGAATTCTTAAAGCAATAAAGTTAAAAAAAAAAAAAAATCTGTGTTTGAAACAGTCAGCTTCAGGAATGTCTCCAAGGTCCCCAAGGGGATGAGTTTGTTCTCCTCTGTTCCCAAGGAAAAGACAGAAAATACGAAATTATCCACTTAAATACAGCTATAACATCCTGGAATGAATTATTTTATAAGATTAATGTACGCAGATATCAAGAAGCTGAGGGAATGAGACATAGAGTACATATCAGCTGCGGCTGCTGTACTGGACAGCACTGCTTCTAGACCCTGTCTTCACTAAGACACAAGGAATGTCTAAGAAACACAAAAACGGTTGTGTAGATTGCCTTCCATCAGCATGTTGCCCTTCAAACCCTCTAATCTTTCCAGTAGGTCAGTCACAAGGCTGAAGGACACTGAAAAATGTGCCCAGTGTTCTACCAGTAATGTCCTAACAGTAAGAGCACAAGAGTGTCCTAGTTAGGATAGTGAAAGTCTTTAAGAAATATTGCACTACTTGCGATGTTTTACTGTTTTCCGTCAATAAACCTAGAACGGAGATGATGGGCATCATGACTAGTTCAGCCTTTATGAGCTGGAGAAATGCTTTGCAATACATTTTAGATACGGGCGTTTTCTTGGCAGCCTCCATGAAGTCTCCAAGCTCTTCCCAACACAATACCTTCTTTAAAAAAAATTAAAAAAATTAATTTTTATTGGAGTACAATGTTGTGTTAGTTTTTACTGTAGAGCAAAGTGAATCAGCTATACGTATACATATATCCCCTCTTTTTTGGATTTCCTTCACATTGAGGTCACCACAGAGCACTGAGTAGAGTTCCCTGAGCTCTACAGTAGGTTCTCATTAGTATCTATTTTATACATAGTATCAATAGTGTATCTATGTCAATCCCCATCTCCCAATTCATCCCACCCACCCCCTTTCCCCACCTTGGTGTCCATATATTTGTTCTCTACCTCTGTGTCTCTATTTCTGCTTTGCAAATAAGATCGCCTATACAATTTTTCTAGATTCCACATACATGCGTTAATATACGATATTTGTTTTTCTCCCTCTGACTTACTTCACTCTGTATGACAGTCTCTAAGTCCATCCACATCTCTCTTTTTTTATTTGAGTAATACTGTCCTGACTCCACTTTTCTTAAGCCTCTATAAAATACTTTGTTTTTATTTTTTTCATCTCATGGCTTTAATTCAATGGCATCCATGGCTTTCCTACTTGGCCCTTCCTTGGACTATCTGTATAATTCCCTCCCTTGGAGAGAGAGAGGTCAATAGACTATCCATTTTACATATTCTTTCCTAAAAATAGATTAGATGAATACTGGGGACCCACCTATATGGGTCTGTTACTTTTTGGAGAGAATCACCCACAAATGAATGTTAATCTCCTTCCCCAGTGTCCCCAACACATATACCCTCCACTGAGATTTTCTAAACCACCTCCTGATGGGGAGTTGGCAACCAAAGGGGCCACCACATAGAAGTGAGCTTGGAATAAAAATATAGGACAGATGTAAGAGGCACCTGAATAGGCACAAAAGCAGAGATTCATATTCTGAAAATACTTAGCCACGGATTATTTCTATAAGACTGTGGATGGGGGAGGGAGCTCGGAGATATTCATACCAACCCACAGGCCTGGCTGGAGGAACCAAGGCCCTTCATTTCCTGGTTACCATCATGCAATTAAAAGAGAAAACACAGGAGGAATGGCAGGGTGGTCTAGAAGCTGTGCTACCTCTAGACTCCGCCCAGCACACTGCAAATAAACCATCCTCGGCTGTGCAGTCCTCGTGAACAAGGCAGTCCATAACCACACACTGAAAGCAACTCTCTCTACATATATTTCACCAATTTTCCTTGTCATGCCTAACATTCCTCTTTACCCTCTAGTTGTTTTTCTTGTTTGTTTGGCTTTTTTGTGGTACGCGGGCCTCTCCCGTTGTGGAGCACAGGCTCTGGATGCACAGGCTCAGTGGCCATGGCTCACGGGCCCAGCCGCTCCACAGCACGTGGGATCCTCCCGGACCGGGGCACGAACCCGTGTCCCCTGCATCGGCAGGCGGACTCTCAACCACTGCGCCACCAGGGAAGCCCTACCCTCTAGTTTTTCGGATGAGGACCACATCAAAAACACTACTTTCTATAAGCACAGGGTGGATCATCCAACCTACTCAGGAAGAGAAAGAGAAGTATCTGGTTTCTAGCTTTATATCAACTCTGAATGTTGTTTCCCTGTCTCCTTTGTCATTCTACTTTCATTTCTTCTTCCCTCTCCTGACCACAGCCCTGAAAGTTCCCTGGGCTCATCTCATCCACCTTTCTTACACTTTGGTGAAAGCCAGTATCTCTGTACACACAGCCTCCCATCATGTGCTGATGCACCTGCTCCTACTGAAGAAAATCAAGAACATTCAGGCCTGGGCAAAGTTCCCCAGGTTGGACTCTGTTTCCTGCCTGGACCATTATTTCTAGTTGTCTGTTAACAAACTCTTGAGTAGTGTCTCAAGTGGAAACTGATTTCCCAGCTGGACATCCCTTCCAGGCACATTTCAAGGGTCCACACACCACTGCTGAAGAAACACCATCTTTGTTTTGCTTCTGTTTTACCTTGAACGGATGAAGCTACAGAAATTCAATTTATTTCCTGAAACTGTTGATGGACAAAGAACTTTCATTTAAGTCAAGCCAGCCAAGGGATGATTTAACATGGTCTCAAAGCATGGCTGTAGGTAATCATCTCTGGGCAACAGGCTTTTCCCTTGAGCTTCCCTCAAGGATATGCATTGCCTAAGGACTGCTATGCCCAACCTATGACATCATTTTGAGGGCTTGAGGGAGCAACAGTGAGATCATAGATCTAGCTGACATCTTCACCACCATCACTCCAGGCCCTAAGCATCTCTAACTAGATAAAATAGAACCAGAAATCCCTTAGCACTGAGAACCTCCATCAACTATACAATCCTCTCTGTTTGCTTTTCCTCCCTCTATTATGAATATTGCTATTAAGACAACGAACAAAGCACATACAGTAAGAGAGCGGGCGAGAATGAGAGCAAAAGAGATGAAAGGTACAGCAACCACACAAAGTGGCATTGAAATGAGAGAAAGACAAACACATTCTCTATTCAAGTGGTCACAAACCCATTCAGGGATTGCCAAACAGCCTCAAAGGTAACATTCACCACCAACAGAAGGGAGAGTTGTGGAAAGAGGAAAGAGAGAGATGGGCATTTGTATGGAGGTAGGGAAATAAGTTCCAGAACTCAAATAATAGAGGCTGCTTGGGGAGTTCTTCATTTGATGTAAATTTCCTCTAATCCTGTTCATGCTCATAATTTCCTATTAAGACTCTCCTATCCAAATATACACCCGATGATCCCAACGTGAGCTGTACTTGAAATATCCTTTTTAATAAGTTCCTGTGTTTAGTTATATTTGGTGTTTTGCAGACAGCACTGTTTTACCAGTAGCCTGTACGATTCAATTTCTTCTACACACCCTCCTTAATCAGTCTGCGGAGTGAGGAAGAAACTCCTAACGCCCTTTGAGCTTGAAATTTTACTGCCACCTACTATTCATCCCTAAGAACTGCAACAAAATGAGGGGAAGGAGTTTCTTTGAAATGCATGGTTAGAGATGAGGAGAAACGGACAAAAGTGGGAGTCGGCTACAAGAAGAAAGATTTTTTAAAAAGAGAGATGACCTGGAAGAACCTAATACAGACCAAGTTCATTAAACATGAAAAACTGACCATCACACTTTTTATTATGTAAAATATGAACACTCCGGGGAAATATTTTAACCGTTTGAAGATGTAAAAACAACAAAAAAAATTGTGCATCAGACATTGTACAATCATGCAGAAAAGACACAGATGTGATAGTTCATATTACAAATCGGTCTTTGCAATATAGTTGCCTGCCTAATTTCTAAAAAGGGATTAAAGGAATAGAAAAGGCATGTTATTCTAAAATCTGATCAAGGAAGATATACCTGCAGAGACCTGGTGGGGAGTATCAGCAGGGAATATCTTTTAGAAAGGGCTGCCGGCTTTAGGCTAATGACTCTGGGAGCCCTGGCCAACAACTGCCATTGAGACGCAATCCATCTGGAGTTTTGTTAAGTGTGGACGTTTTTTTTTAAAGCATAAGTTGAAACAGGAAGCTCTAAATTGTGAGGGCAAATCACATGAGTGCCACGTTCAGTATTAACACAAGAAATGTATACAAAATACCATCTCACATATCACATGATTCAGGATAGGCAATATCTACCTTGTGGAGCCAAGGCAACTGAGCAACGGCTTACCTGCAGTTAATTACTTTTATGAAATGCAATATGGATTTTTGAATCCAGCATTGGAAAATGGAAGAAAAAACAGGCGGATGTGGGAGCTGCTTTGGCACTTCTCCTGAAGATAACTATAATATATTCCAGAGGTTTTCCTATCAAAATCTCCTCCCACCTAACCCACTTCTCAGACGAGGGAATTCATGTTCAAAACACTGGCATGGGAAACAAAATCTCAAAAAAAGTCTCTCTCTCTGCCCAATTCTTCTGTGTCCAAGGAAGGTGCAGTTTCTAAGTGAGATATTATAAACAACCCAAAACAGGAAAGGAGCTCTAAGAGAAAACGGTCAATTGACGCAAATAAATCTGCTCCAAGAAGTGAAAACGGGCTCCACAGACTCCTTGAGAACAACTCAGTTAATCCAATGTTTGAATATTAAGCACCCCTACACGCTTAACCTGTGGCTGATACTGAACTTAGAACATTCGCACTTAGAAATCTCCCACTTTCAAGGAGATTCCAAGGGGGCTATTGGGTGAGGCTACCATTAAAGAGAGCACTGGAGAAAGTCGTAAAGTAATGTCTGTTGTTGTAGTTGCTCTTATGCTTGGTGATCAGCTCAAGAGCCAGAAAAGTTAGGAAAAGGGAAAACGTGGTCCCCATTTCCCTGAATTCCAAGTGAGTAGCTTCTCTACATTGTAGAGCTATTCCTTACCCTAGTCTCTTTGGGGTTGTGGGCTCAGAGGTCCCCAGAGGTTTCCGAGAGAAGTTCCACTCTGTACAACCTCCCATTTCCAAGAGCGATAAATGCACCCCCTTCACCTCCCTGACCCCACTCCTGAGCACACCAGGCGATAACTGGTCAATATCTCTCCAACCTGAGACTCACAGGCAAATACTTTTGGAAGGATTTCACCTAATTATCCTTCACCCTTTAAATCAATTTAATCAAATGATTCACATTGAGTCCGACACACTGAGAAAACAAGAGGTTTGGTGGGAGTTTGAGAAAGAAGCAAAAGGATGGACGGGTTATTTTGGAGGTGAGTGGTTAGAGAGGCTGTCAGGAGACAGCTGACACCTTGAAACAGACCTCCGAACACTGAATGCACTGGGCTCTGAGGAAGTGGGGCGAATGGGACGAGGAACAGAGGGGCAGGACACAGAGGCTCACTTGCTGTCCCCAGCGCTGTCTCACTGGTGTTCCCTGAAGGCCCGGTCCTCTCTGCAGAGGTCGGGAGGTGGGAAAGAGGGAGCCAGGAGCGAGCTGATTTCTCAGTGACCTTCCGAGGAGATGAGGGCAGCCTTTGAAGGGTTAGTCCCAGGACCAGCGTTGGAGAGAGGACTGACATGCAGAAATATTTCATGTCACAGATAGATGCACCAAAGTCATATTTAGGAGAAACTACAGCCTCTTCTCTGATTGTTAGAGCGAGAAACAAATATTTAGCTCAGATCTTGATGGGCACCCTTATAAAGTGGCAATCTGTGGGAAAGAGAAGTTGCCTCCCACCTTCCCTTCCATTGCCAAAACCTGCCATGGAAGCCCACTGATGGGGCATGTGTCGAGGACCATGGTCCACAGGGTGGCATCCTCTAAAAGTGACATGACAGGACATTTTGCATATTTGCCCCCTCTTGGAAAGGAAGGAAAATCATTGTTGGAGCCCTCAGAAGCTGTGGGCACTTTCCTGATGGCAGGGACATTTGCCAGCATTCCCAGGGGATGGTTCTTATCACTCTTGAAATTTTAATCCTGTTGTTTAAAAAAACTGGGCCCTTAAGGAGAGGTGTGGCCTCATTTTGTAGAACTAACATTCCCTGCATCTACGCCAACATTTTCTAGCTTGAATCCCGTCCAACATACCCTACATCCCTATTTTCCAAACTGATGAGATTTCAATGTCAAGTCCTCAAGGAAGATCCAGCCACTGTTTCAAGGAAGAGAGGACTGACCGCGCAAAAATGGGTTGTACTGTGACCCTGCAGCAGCACAGGGCTGCTCCCAGGGGACACACGACAGAGGAATAAGAGGGGTTCTCTTGTGTGTCCAAGCCTCCACTTGTAGCACAGTCACTGAAAACAAGACAAAAAAATTCCCGTTCCTATACTGGCATAACAATACTCACTCTAACTTCCCCAGTGCAGAGGGAGATGGAGTTATTTTCCCCATTTTAGAATGGTGCTTAAGTGATTTTGTTACAAAAGACTCCTGTTACTTCTGACCTGCTTTCCTTAATGCCCTAAGGCAGAGCGTGTTGTTGGAAGGAAATAGAAATCTCTTCTGTTTTGTTTTTAAAGAAGACTCAATAATTTCCTAAGAGGCCCTTTCCACTGCTCTCTACCTATTAGGAAACTCAGGAAAAGTGCTTTTCTACACAAATTGCCTCCATACTTCCTAATGCTCTGGCTTTGCCTTGTCTCCTTTAGTTGGAAATCTGAGAATTCTGTTCCATCCACAAAATTTTGATGGTTTATGGTTCCCCACATACCAAGTTTCTTCCCCTCCATCCAAAGAACATCCAAAACCTCTTCAAGAACTAAACTTCACTAACACAACCAAAATAATCCAGAGATACATGGGAGACACGCTAACATCTCACTGCATAGGCTTCTAGAAACAATTTTTCCTCCCTCCTCCCCTCCCCCCACCACTGTGCTCATCAACAGGGCACCTACAACTGCTAATACCCACCAGAGTTACCCTTTACTTGCTCACTTGTAAAATAGCAAGGGTTCCCTGAGTCAGGGATTCAGTGCAGCTTTATTATTTTAATATGTTAATTCCCTGGATCAAATTGAAGAGCAATTATAGAAAGAACTGAGCAAAATTTCTTATTAATTATTTTGCCCACGTAAAGGGACATAGTATCATTATGTGCTTGGCTAGAGAGGACAATGACTGGAGGTAAGTTAGGGAAAAAAGAAGAAAGGAAGATACATGTCAGCTAAATGGCAGTTTTTCCAGCTTGAGTGATTAGCCAGGGAGAGCAAGGTCCCTTCAGTCATGCAAGGGACCGTCTCTATCCTGAGAGCACTGATTTCATCTCTACGATATATTCCAGCAAAACCTGTTTCCCACTAAGAGGATTAATTTTCTCCGTCTTCTCTGATTGTGATGCTCGAAGGATATTTCCACAACCAAAATCACGGCCCAATAGTCTGTCTTCCTGTTGAGAACCTGGAGCTTCGACAATAAGCGCAATTAACCTTTTTTTTTTTTAGAGTCAGGCCATCACCTAACATTCCAAGAAGAAGCTGGGTGAAGGAAATAGCTGGAGACAAGAGAGGCATGAAGCTATTACTCCTATGTTCAGTCCAGAACTTCTGAGTTTTGGGAAGAGGTGAATTTCAGGGCTATCTTCTTGATAGGATGGTTCAGAATTATAGATTACACTAAAAAAGGTCAATTTTTCAGTTTAAAATATTGTTAGGTGTTTTGAATATCCCTAAATAACTTGCCAGGTTGTACAAACATCCTTAAATACACATTAGGTAGAGCGATGTGCAACTGTCATGGAGTATTGAATTATTTGAGAGGTATTTCTGGTGATATAATGATGAAAAGCAGATACCTGTTCATGGGCAAAAGTTGAAGAAAATAAGCATAGAGCCCTTAAAAAGCCTCTTTTTTTCCTAGTGGCTTGTGTTTTCATTAATTCTTTAAATATTCATCCTTTTCATATAAAAATAAAAAAGTAAAATCTGGAGAAAGCAGCAAATTCTCTTTCCTCTTGTTTCCAGAACACTCTATGCATATATCCATTATAGCACTTATCAGAGGGAACTATAATAATTGGTTTATTATTTCCCCTCTGAATATAAGTTCTTCAAAGACAATAATTTCTCATTTAGTTTTACATCGTCAATGCCTAGGTATATGTATTGCTTCTACCTAGAAGGTGCGGAATACATATTTTCTCAATAAATTAATGACTAAATGAATGGCTCAACCCATTTCTTAGATTCTAGTGAAGTCATAAATCAGACCAGATACATTATAGTTCAATTTTTTATAACTCTGTCTCTTGTTAGAGAGAGAAATGCTCCACTGATCATAAAAATCCATCAACCCTGCTTAAGCTAAGCAGGTAACAGATACCTGAGTATACAGGTGTCTGGATTGAATGTCTGCCTTTGGTGGTTCCCTACACTGTCTCCCCAGTGTCTTAATCCAGTGGCAAGATCTTTTATTTTTACCTGTGTGACCTTCACCTTAGCTCTTCTAGGCTCAGGACTTGGAGATACTAAGAACATGTGCATTTTTTCCTTTTCTTTTTCTTTTGGGGGTTTTGCACAAACCACAAAACATAAGAACTAGAAAAGATTATTTTTATTCATAAACTAAACAATACCTTGCAGTCCCTTTACCTGTTTTCCCTTAACCCAGAGGTTCAGAGATAAGTCTGTCCTTTCCTCAAAGAGGACTTGAAAAGAATATACTAGAGTTTTCACTCAGTGCCTATTTTTTTTTTATCTCATAGATCATGAAGTTGGGAAAACTCTTCCTTTGGAATCAGATTCTGTCTGCTAAAATTTTAGTTAATTACTTCCTTATGAATCTCCTGCCCAAATGAAATATAGTCCTGTTATGAATTGTGGTGGTTCAATTAATGATGAGAGCGAATATGTTTCCAGAAACATGTTATTTTAGTAGCACTTTCTTAGACACTGAAAACCTTTAAAGACAAATTCCTTATGGTCCTAGCAGTAACAGTGTGAGTCAACTACTTCTCTCCAATTTATTTCAAAATTTTTTCTTAAAGATTGTTTCTGGGGCTTCCCTGGTGGCGCAGTGGTTAAGAATCCGCCTGCCAATGCAGGGCACATGGGTTCAAGCCCTGGTCTGGGAAGATCCCACATGCCGCGGAGCATCTAAGCCCATGTGCCACAACTACTGAGCCTGCGCTCTAGAGCCTCCAAGCCACAACTACTGAGCTTGCATGCCACAATTACTGAAGCCCATGTGCCTAGAGCCTGTGCTCTGCAACAAGAGAAGCCACTGCAATGAGAAGCCCCTGCACTACAACGAAGAATAGCCCCGCTCACCGCAACTAGAGAAAGCCCGTGTGCAGCAACAAAGACCCAATGCAGTCAAAAATAAATAAATAAATTTACTTTAAAAAAATATTGTTTTTATTGTGTTCATAGGATTTGAAGATCCTATATGTGTTGTATATCCTTCTTTGGAATTGTAGTCTCCCCTAGAGGACCTGTGTATAAGTAGACAGTACACACATACACATACACACACACAGACATGGAATAGCTACATATATTAGAATCAGGCCATCACCTAAAGTTCCAAAAAAGAAACTGGGTAAAGAAAATAGGTGAAGACAAGGGAAAAATGAAGCTATTACAGATACATACATAATATATATATATATATATATATATATATATATATATTATACATATGTACGTATGTATCCATGAGTTCCAAATCCTGAGTCAACCAATCACGGATCGTGTACTAAGTTTATGATCCACAGTTGGTTGAATTTGCAGATGTGGATCTGCTAATACAGAGGTCTGACTATGGGACTCGAGCATCTATTGATTTTGGTCCTGGAACCGATTCCCCACAGATACCAAGGGATGACTCTATAAATCTTTCTTTAAAACTTGTAATGTATCTAAATGGAATTTTAATATAAATGTAACCAGTGCCAGTAATAACAGAAATCTACTTCATTCTGTTTGTTCATTCTGTCTGCTCTCCCTGAAGTAGGAGGGAGGCTGATGAATCTTAGAAGCTAAAGTTAAAACTATGAGAAAACCCTGAGGAGCCCTGCTTCCCTCTCCAGGAGACTGTGAGGGTAGGTTGGGTCAGTTAGAGTTTAGAGGGGAAAGGTCTCTTGAGCAGATGCTGACTGGGTGCCATGGAGGAAGAATGAGCTGGGAAAGCACTGGAGTTGCATTCCTTTCTATCTCCTGTATTTTAAAATTAACCTTCTCAGAATTTTGTCTCTTATTTACCTTTTGAAAGAACCAATTTTTAAAAATTTTATTCTCGGTTAATCATTTATTTTGTCTGTTTTATTCCCCTTGTCATTGATTTCTATCTTTATTATTTCTCTTCACTCTTGTTTCTTTGTTCTCTACTCTGAGTCTTTTTCCAGTTTATCAAATTGAATGCTTTATTTGTATGGAATCATTTTTCTCTTGAAAATGATTTAGAGTCATAAATCATTCTGTGAATACCACTTCTGTTATTTCCTGCAAATTCTGATAAACAGTATTTTCAGTTCTAAGAATTTAAAATTTCCCTTTTGATTTTTTTATAGAATTATTTAGCCTGGTGAACAAGATGTTAAAATTGAACTTTTACTATCTCCAAGTTGACTGGGGCTTTAAGGCTGAAAGCAATAGATGCCAGTTGTACCTAGAATATTACAATAATTCTTCAGGTCCCTTCACATACTGATTCTTAAATATTCCTAATGGGAAAGTAAATTGTGCAACATGGACCAAAGTTGAAACTGTATACGGACTTCCCTGGTGGTCTGGTGGTAAAGAATCCACCTTCTTGGGACTTCCCGTTGGCAGTGGTTAAGAATCCACCTGCCAGTGCAGGGGACACGGGTTCAAGCCCTGGTCCAGGAAGATCCTACATGCCCCAGAGCAACTAAGCCCATGAGCCACAACTACTGAGCCTGCGCTCTAGAGCCCACGAGACACAACTACTGAGCCCTTGCACCACAACTACTGAAACCCGTGTGCCTAGAGCCCATGCTCCGCAACAAGAGAAGCCACCACAATGAGAAGCCTGCACACTGAAATGAAGAGTAGCCCCTGTTCGCCACAATTAGAGAAAGCCCGTGCGCAGCAATGAAGACCCAAGGCAGCCAAACATAAATAAATAAATAAATTTATTTAAAAAAAAAAAAAGATTCCACCTTCCAATGCAGAGGACATGGGTTGGATCCCTGGTTGGGGAACTAAGATCCCACATGCCACAGGGCAACTGAGCCCGCACCACAACCACTGAGCTTGCGTGCCTCAACTAGAGCCCACGTGCCACAAAACTACGAGGCACATGTGCTCTGAAACCCATGCACCACAACTACAGAGAGAGAAAACCCACATGCCACAACTAGAGAGAAGCCTGCATGCCACAACTACAGGGCCCACGCGCCCTGGAGCCCGCGGCGCCACCACTAGAGAGAAGCCCACGCACCTCAATGAAGAACCCGGGCACAGCAACAAAAATAGATCCCACGACCTCAGCGAAGATCCTGCAGCCGCAACTAAGACCCGACGCAGCCAAAAATAAATAAGTAAATAAAAATTTTTAAAAAATGTTGAAACTGTATATACACTCTACGACACAGGTGGACACACGCAAAATGTTCATTGTATTTTTAAATAATAAAATATTAGAAATCAATATCTAAATGGAGGAATAAGTTTATTCCTCCATTTAGATATTGATATGCCTTGGGTCATGGCATATTTGTATAACACAATATTCTATACCAAATTAAATGACTTAAAAGCTACATATATCAGTGTAACCGAGGAGGACTCTATGAGGCCATCCCAGGACAGACCCCTCCCCCACATCTTCTGCTGTAGCTTCCTCTCTGAAGTACCTAGATAATAGTATCTGATGCATATTTCCAGACTTTTTCAGATGTTAAAACCACCACCAAATGGAAGAAATTAACTACTTGATGATCATGAGCAAGTAACCCCACAGACTTTCTGGTGCCTAAGAATTGATCACCATCAACCAATCAGAGAATTGTGTACAAGCTGATCACATACCCTGAGACCCCCTCTCCCCTACCTTGCCTTTAAAAATGCTTTGCTGAAACCCTTCGGGGAGTTTGGGTCTTTTGGGTATAAGCCACCAATTCTCCTTGCTTGGCCCTGCAATAAACTTTTCTCTGCTCCAAACTCTGATGTTTCAGTTGTTTGGCCTTACTGTGCACTGGGCACACAAACTTGCATTCCGTAACATCGATATGAATGAACTTTAAACATTTGATGTTGCATGAAGTGGCAAGTCCTAAAAGTGTATGCACTGTTCAATACAGGTGATGAAAACTAAAAAGATAACACAAAACAAAAAACCCCATAAAACAATATATATTTTTATGCTACTGTATGTTGCTATGGATAGAAAGATTTAATGCAAGTAATAACATAAAACAATAGCATGATATTTCAGTGTTGTTGGCATATTAGTATTTTTCATATAATGTTTGAGCTTATTTAGATTGGGGCATATTTAACACATATTTAATAATGTTTAAATAAAAGCCTATCTTTATTTTTTGTTTCAATCTCTTGTTTTTAAAGAAAAAAATGCTTTCAATCAGTTCTCAACCATATTTACTTGTGGGTAAATTTGAAGCTGTACATATTTAATGTGCATATGTAGTCTTCCTATATTGTAGAATTTTTCACCTTACAAATGCTTATAAAGATAGATATCAAAGTAAATCTTTCTTGGGCCCTGGGACTCTGGGCACCCTGCCTTTGCACTGGCCCTTTGGGAAAACAGTGCAGTATGGTAGAGTCCGAAGTCAAGCAGACCTCACTCAAACCACAGTTCCCACACTTGTTATCTTGGGTGACCTAAGATGAATATTTTAAACTCTATGAGCTTCAGTTCATTCATCTGTTAAGCAATGTGAGATTTAAAAGTTGTTGAAAGAATTAAGGATAATTTAACGACAGTGCAAAGCACGTAGCAAGTATCAATAGTAGCTATTACTGACCTTATTATACATTACATATCTGTATAAAATATATATTATTACATAATTCCATTGTTCTATAACTGCAATTATACTTATGTGTATCAAAGATGCTCTCTGAAGTAATAAATAAAGAGATGTTCTTCCTAAAGGAATTAATGAACACACATACACAAAAATTTTCAGAATTAATAGACAAATTGGATAAGGTAAAGTATGTAAATGATTTAAAGCAACCATTTTATTTTGTTCGTACATTCTGTGAGTCAAAGGTTCAAACAGAGACCAGTGGGGACAACTTGTCTCTGTTACACAATATCTGGAGGTTCAGCTGGAAAGACTCAAAGCTAGAAGTGAATGTTTGTTTTCTAAGTTACTTGACAGAAAAATGTTTTAAAAAGGAGTCAGCTGCTCTAGTGCATTTAAGGCATAAGGTAGTATAAATATCCAGGAAAACTAGTATCTGCCAATCGAAGATCAATAAAATATGAAGAGAAATTCCTAAAAGGATAATATAACCCGAATAAAAATGAGTTGATTTTGATAAAGGGTTTTAAGAACTTGACTGTTATATAAAATGCACATTTATTTGTGATTCTTGGAAAGAATAGTTACTGTCTTAGAAACAATTTCACATATCATGATATATATATTAACATACTATACACAGAAAAATCAGGGCATAGGAAACTAGATTGAGCTCATGTGCCTGAGCTTTTGTTTCCACTTTTGGAAACAGCCTGTATATAAGAATAACTGAAACACTCATCTCGTTTGTCTAGTCTTAATTTCTATTTCTATGGCTAATTAAAACCCTAATTTTCAAATAAATCTGCCCAAAGCTAGATGGTCACTTTTTTAGCTGTCAGTGGGTGGCTGACTCAGCCTGGTTCACAAGCCTCAATTCCATATACAAAAGAAATGAAAAAAATATCCTGAATTGTAAGCAATCAAATTGCCATCAGAAACTAACAACACGGTTTAATCAAAAAGGAAAATCCATAGTAATTCATTTTTTCTTTTCCACTCTTCATACAACAGAATAAGAGGTAGTATAGAGAAGCAATTAAAACAAAATCACCTTTTGCCCTTGGGGTGTCTGAGTAGAACCTTTACCACCAAAATAATTAGCTTGAGATTTCTCATTTTCCTCCCCTTTGTCACACCGAAATTGCTTCCGATCTTAGAAACAATGCATTGCCCTGCCTCTTCTGTTAACCCTAGGCTTCTAAGAATCTCAGTCATCTTGTTATTTTGTAAAAATGGTAAGACTGCATAGGTACAAGGCCACCGTCCCTATTCGATTAGGACCTTGAATCAGACTGGAAACCAGCCTGATCTCACGAATTACAACAAATTTATACAACCTCTGAGATGGGGTGACTGGACTGGAGTCAAACAATGGGTGCAAATGACTGTGTCCATGACCACAAGGTGCACCTTGAACCTGCTCCTGCAAGGAGGGGTGACAGGAGGGAGGATTCTCGGGACACGAGTGTGCCAACACTGTTGCAAAACTCAGTACCCATCCCTCAGATGAAAGCACACTCATTCTCCTGACCTTTGAACAAATGCTGCATCATTTACCCAGAGAGACTATAAGCACTGTACCTCAGCCATCAAAACCACCTGGCAAGGGGCTTCCCTGGTGGCGCGGTGGTTGAGAGTCCGCCTGCTGATGCAGGGGACACGGGTTCGTGCCTCAGTCCAGGAAGATCCCACATGCTGCGGAGCGGCTGGGCCCGTGAGCCATGGCCGCTGAGCCTGCGCGTCCGGAGCCTGTGCTCCGCAACGGGAGAGGCCACAGCAGTGAGAGGGCCGCGTACCGCAAAAAAAAAAACCCCAAAAACAAACAACAACAACAACAAAAAACCACCTGGTAATATTACACATCACAGCCAGAGGCTCAGAACTGGAGACTCATGAAACTGACCTGTCACAGCACATCACAATTTTCACACAAATAAAACACTCTACATCACTTCCAAACTACTCATGTCACTCTTAGGCATGTCCTCACAATATGGCAAACACAGGGGCATCTGGTAAACTCTGGGTTCCAGTAAAGCAAACTCTGGTGAGGTTCAAAGTAGTTGTAGGTACATATGCAAGGTCTCACTGAGGCTCGGGAACAAGAGACATGGAAAGCGAGGCTCCACTGGGGGCTTCGGGGTGAGTAAGAGGGAGCAAGGTGAACAGGGTGACACCATCAGGAGACAGCTGGAGCACCACTGAGAAGAGAATCCTCCCCATTGGCTATAGGACCCCACAGAATCCTCTCCCAGCAACCCCAGTGGTACACAGGACAAGAGACAGAAAGAGCTCTTACTGTAGCCCTCGGGAGTGGCTGAAATCTTTCAGATCTGAGTCTTCGTCGTAATACGGAGTGATCATTCCCAGCCCGCTGTCACTCAGCATGCGTCTCCGGAGGGCAGGATTCCACCAGTCTGTCATTCTGGGGGGGAGAAGAAGAGTACCAGACATTCCAGGTCAGCCACAGGACTTAGTCTGCTCTTTCTCAGGATGATTCTTGTCTCCAAATGTGAGGACGGAAATTAACCTTTATTGGGTATTTACGAGGTATTTCACCCATATTAGTCCGGTTAATTTTCTCAACCATCAGTAACTCTTTGTATGCTGCTGCCCTCTTTATAGATGAGAAAACTGAATTTCAAGATTAAGTAATTTTAGGGCTTCCCCGGTGGCGCAGTGGTTGAGAGTCCGCCTGCCGATGCAGGAGACACAGGTTCGTGCCCCGGTCCGGGAAGATCCCACATGCCGCGGAGCGGCTGGGCCCGCGAGCCATGGCCACTGAGCCTGCGCGTCCGGAGCCTGTGCTCCGCAAAGGGAGAGGCCACAACAGTGAGAGGCCCGCGTACCGCAAAAAAATAAAAATAAAAATAAGATTAAGTAATTTTAAATATGACAGATAAGAAGCAATGGCGCCTGATGTAGAAAGACAGGTTAGAAAATAACAAAGCCTAGATTTGCTCTTTCACAGCTTCCCAGTTCTCAGTTTATTTCCAGAGGGGGCAATGGGAAAGAAATAAGGAACTGATTCAAGTTCTCGTGGATTTGCAGGCTACTTTATCTCTGGAGCTAGAGCTGCTAGAGAACGACTGAGAGGGCAAAGCCCAGGGCGAGCTTGGCAAAATGGGCTCACCCTTCACCAGATCAAACACTACGGCCCCGATCAGGTAGGGTGGGAGGACACCTAGACTCCAGTACCTACCGCTTCTACAGCGGGACACAGCATCACACTTGCTTTCCCCACAACTGACAGCCTTGACTTATCGTATGTGGTTTCCCACTACCTTCGGGACCCCCGGGGTTTTTTATCAGGTCACCCTCCGTGCCTGTCGGCTTTCCCTTCATGCCAGGACAGCTCCGGTATCAGTAGTTCTGGCTCCTAAACACAGCTGTATATCTGTTCCAGCCGCCACTTCTGTTTTCTCTTGGCTCCGCACAGACTTAGGGACGTACCACTGCTATCAGCTGGCCTGGCGGAGTGGGATGCTCAGAAATAGCAGCCATGGTCAAATTAGTGGACAGGGGTGAAGAGGCATGAGCCTTACCTCAAGTGAATATGTCTGTTAATATTGTATAAGTATGTGCACACATTTGCATATGCCGTTTGAGTGCACGTGTGTGTGCTCTCCGGGGAAATCCTTATTTTAACTCTTTAGCGTCTATGTACCAGAAAACTACAAAAGTTCATTAAACTTCACAAGGGCAAAGGTTTCTGTGTTTTTACTTTTGCACTGTTGTTTCCCAAGTGCTTATAGTAGTACCTGGCACATAAAAAAGCTCCCTAAATAAACATTTCTGAATTTACGAAATAATCTAGAAATGTTAATATGTTTTGGTGGTTCAATGTGGTGGTTAAAATACACATGGGCTCTAGCATGGAATAAATGTCAATTTTTCCCCTTTATTTTTTGTGCAATACTGGTCGAGTTACAAAAACTCTCTAAACCTCAATTTTGTTATCTATGGATTTAAAATAATAACAGTACCAAATCTGCAGGGTCATTGTGAAATGATGATGATGATGATGATTTCAATAACATAATTTTTAACGAGTGTCTACCAAGTGCCACCAACTGCCCTAATTTTACATGTATCAACTCATTTAATTTTAAAACAATTGTATGAGTAGGTATTATCATGTCCGTTTTACAGATGAGGAAATAAGCATAGAGCACTTAAGACGATTAAGTCACTATGAAGTAATAGTAGGGATATAAGAAAGGCATTTAGCACAGTATGTGACTCATAATTATAAGTGCTTGATATCTACATGTATCAGGCTGCCTTAATATAGGAGAAAAAGAGAATGATGAGGAAGAGGAGGAGAGGAAGAAGAGAAAGGATGTGGAGGAAAAAAATAATTGTCAAACCACCTGTGTCATTTTTTTGTGTGTTTGTTTTTGTTTGCAGTACGCGGACCTCTCACTGTTGTGGCCTCTCCCGTTGCGGAGCACAGGCTCCGGATGTGCAGGCTCAATGGCCATAGCTCATGGGCCCAGATGCTCCGCGGCATGTGGGATCCTCCCGGACCGGGGCACGAACCCGTGTCCCCTGCATCGGCAAGCGGACTCAACCACTGCACCACCAGGGAAGCCCCACCTGTGTCAGTTTTTAATGTGATAATACAGGCATTACAGATGTATATGCACAGACGCAAATACTAGTGTTTTCTAGTTTGGTAGGAAATGCAGGTGTGGTGGGTAAAGAAGGCTCAGACATGATACAGATCTGAGTGGAAACAGTAATTCTACCCAGACATTCATAAGACAGACTTAGAATGGAGCCAGCTGTACTACACTCTAAGGAAACACAAGAAAACCTGTATTTCAAAATAGTTTGATTTCATTAGAAATGTCAAGTGCAAGGCCAAACCAGACACGATGTCACCCTGCGGCCAGCCTCACCACCACACCACCAAGGAAGAAGCCCACTCACCCGGAGGCTTGCTCCACCACCAGATCGGGCATTCCTGGGGGTGTCCCTGCCTGCTGTGACAACACCATATCTGGGTCCAGAATAAAAATCTCATCTTGAGAAATCTCCATCACAAAGTGCAAATGTTCCTAAGGAAGAAAAAGGAGTCTGTCAGATGACTGATAAGGTGTTCAAATCCATCATCTGAAGAATAACAAAACAAAGCATTCTCGGTCTTGAAGAATAATGAAATTTTATGACATAGCAAATGGCCACAGTGTATTTGTAGAGGCCTGACCAGTGGGCATCCCTCCCAGAAACAACGTGGTAGCAAGAGGCTGAGGAAGGGGAGTGGAATCCTTCTCGGTTTGGGACTCTGGCCAGGATACTGTTAGGTATAACCAGAGATGGTCTTGCCTCTTTTTCTTCCCAAATACTATCAAAGAAGTGACACCCTACATGCAACTTGGTCCAGTGTGCATGTACGATGACCTGGACTTCCAGCATCCGGTCAAAGCTCAGTGGCATGGCTAACAACTGGTTTTATCAACGGATTCCATTCTGTACCTTCTTTTCCAGTGGGAGCACTAGCTATCATTGGGCATAAGCACTTTTTTTCCTCATTACTGAACTCTGGGAAGTGGTGAGTTGAAACCAAGCAACATAGATACACACTTGAGGTCTCAAATTTGCTAATCAGAAATAAAGTTAAAAAGGCATAAAATTTGGCTAGGAAGCAGTAAAAGTAGCAGTGTGAATGAAAACTTGGAGTGCAGGCTGGTGACAACACCTATAAGCCTACTTATCTTCTGGATTCATCTTCAAGGTCAAACCATATCACCTCGAGTCCACAAATCACAAAACATGTGAAGACAAATAACAAGCTCATAGCTGAGACTATGAATACCATTCCAGAATTTGTACACATTTCAGTGCTTTTGTTGAAAAAAAAAGTAAAAGATTAGTATAGTTACTGGGGAGTTTTTCACTTTCACAAATAGGCTCAAGAACACTTACCTGAGATCTGTCTATTCGATAAAAGCGATCAGCAGAAGTAGCTAGGGAAACAAAATGTATACGGCATTCAGAGAGGCCTGTGTTCTGGCACCAAATTTACAACCTTCTCACCTACGATGACAATCAAAAACCTTACATCCCAGTCATGCTGGACTACTGGCCAGTCCCTAAATCTACTTAGAAAAACTCAGGACTTCACACCTCTGCTGTTGCTATTCCACTGCTTAGGAAGCCCTTCCCCATTACACATGCCTACCTAAACCATGTCTTAACCCATAGAAAACAAACTTATGGTTACCAAAGGGGAAAGGGAGGGAGGGATAAATTAGGAGTTTGGGATTAAAATATAAACACTACTGTATGTAAAACAGATAACCAACAAGGACCTACTACTGTGTAGCACAGGGAATTATACTCAGTATCTTGTAATAACGTATAATGGAAAAGAATTTGAAAAAGAACATATACACATAGGGTTGGCCAAAAAAGTTCATTCGATTAATGAATATGTTGTTCAATAAAGTTCTTGGTGAAAATGAAAAATGTCTTATTTTTACTGAAAACCAAACAAACTTTTTGGCCAGCCCAATATATGTATCTGAATTACTTTGCTGTACACCTGAATCTAACACAACATTGTAAATCAACTATATTTCAATAAACTGTTTTTAATAATACATCATGTCTTAAGGACCAACTCCAATGCCACCTCTTCTATGAAACCTTCCTCAGCCCCATCCTCCTTGCCCCAGGTAGAATTTGTTGCTCCTACCTCTATATGCACATTTGCATTTTGTGCATGGTTTACAAAAACTATCTTCACAGAGAACGCTGAGACTAAGATATCTGCCTCTTTAAAGATCTGTGTTTCATTTCTTCTTTTATGTCTCAAGATATCAGCACAGAAGCCTCAACAGAGCTGGGACTCAATATGTATTTATCAAGTAAATAAAGCTAGGAAAAACAAAAAAAAAACTGTAGGTAGCCTGACTTCCTGAGGAAGTGATTCTCATTTTGGAAAACAGTTTGAAGCTGCAGAGCTCGGGACCACATGTGGTATTAAAGGCATCATTTCATTTTAAAACTGAGTCCCTAAGCCATGTCTGAAGAAAGCCAAAACAGAAAAAAAAAAAATTATTTAAGCATTCCTATAAGGGACTTGCCTGCATCTGTAGTTTGAGGGGGAAAAAAACCCCAACAACTTAATGACAAACTTTGGGCTTCTAGAAATTAATCTGATTATTCTGAATATTCAAAATAATTATGTTCCTCCTCATTTAAATCTATCTAACACAGTCCAATATTATAAACATATTTTCTACAAAGTACATGGTACTAGAGGGAAAAACTCAAAATGCAAATAATCATTCAAAAATCATAGATATTTAATGAGTAGCTTCTCTCCAAAGGAAATGAGCTGAGAAATAAGACAATCATGGTTCTTGCCCTCTTACTCAGGCAACAGAGTAAAATTTGCCTGAGAAAGACTTAGTCTACTTTGTTCTTTTAACCATGACTGCAATCACCTGTTAAATGTTTTTAACAAAACCATTTCTAGGGTAAAACTAATATCTAGACCATTAACCACACTTGTAATTTTATCTAAGACTGTATATAAAATAGACTATGTAGAACAATTCATATACATTTTTGTAATTTTCTTAAATATAAGTTGTTCCTCTGTGGATTCAGGAAAAACAAATGATTGTGCTTCTCAGCACTAGGGAATAAAGGACCTGGAAGAAAAGCAGTAAAGATTATCTTCAGAGGCAGCTGACAAGCCATTAATGAAAATCGATGTCATGATTTACGTGGATTAGATTTGATATAGATACAGGTGCTCATCTTCAAAAAGTATTCACACCCTCACACATCCTGTCATTCTCTTATCCACATTTATATCCTTTCAGATGCACACAAAGCTAAACAAAAGAAAGGCCTATAGTGAAAGCTAAATGTCCACACAGACAAGAGAGATACCAGGTAGTAGATACACTGGGAGTATCTAAGCAGGAATGTACTGTAAAATGGGTAATTGGATAGAAAAGTGGGATTAGGCAGCATTTAGGGAGAGAGAGATGGAAAATGGGCTCATGAACTAATCAGAAGACGACCGACCTATTATACATTCAATAATAGCAGAGCAGATGTGAACACAACTGAAAATGCCTACCCTTTCACAAAAATTTATACCTCATCCTGAAATGATGGTTTACTGAAAATAATATGGACGTTTCATAATATGCAAACGACATACCAATTAGTACCCGTCCTCGTGCTTTATGGAATCAATCTACTGGCCTGAAGACAAGCACTCAACACGTTTTTGGAAAAGGGGCATGAAAGGGAAATATCACCTTGAGCAATTTGATGCTGAGAAGTTCGGCCAGATTAACCAACTTGCTTTGAAGGAGATAACTTCAGGAAAGTGTGTTGCAACATCAGCAACTTCACATCGTTTGAGACGCAAATACCAATCACGTGGAGCCACGTGAAGGGTTTCTGAATAGTCTTTTGGAAAACTAGAGTCCACTCTATCCATCCATACCTTGCCCTGTGGCTTCCCCAATCCCCACCCCTCCAGGAAATACAGAAACACTCACCATCTAGAAAGCACCACCGTGGGGAGAGTCTCTGAGCTGAGAGCGCCCTGGGGAAGGAGGTTTCGTGGTCCTGGAAAGAGACATACACATCCTGGTGGCTCCATCTGAATGACCTGAGGGGCGTCCCTCACTCCACATTCTGCCCCATCACCTATTTCTAAGAGTCAGCATCCTTTACCACACAAAGCACTGGTGAGAGATGGAAGCATACTTTTCACTGCAAGGACACACGGGGACTCTGCTTTGAAATGAATTATTTCACATAACAACTCCCATATAAAGTTTCCAGGAGACTTACAATTATTCCATTAAACATTCATAAATTTTACAACTTGGGACATGTACTTCCTTTGGAGACTCTCTTTCCCTTTATGAAGCTGAGGAACTAGTGGCAGCTGGCTGTCATTTGTATTTCGGTTCTCCACATAGGTATAAAAATGTCCCCTACTAGGGCCTCCCTGGTGGCGCAAGTGGTTGAGAGTCCGCCTGCCGATGCAGGGGATACGGGTTCGTGCCCCGGTCTGGGAGGATCCCATATGCCGCGGAGCGGCTGGGCCCGTGAGCCATGGCCGCTGAGCCTGCGCATCCGGAGCCTGCGCGTCCGGAGCCTGTGCTCCGCGACGGGGGAGGCCACAACAGTGAGAGGCCCGCATACCGGAAAAAAAAAAAAAAAAAAAAAAAAAAAAAAAAAATGTCCCCTACTAAAGGAATCTCTGCTGTTAATAATTTTTTTTTTTTTTGCGGTATGCGGGCCTCTCACTGTTGTGGCCTCCCCCGCTGCGGAGCACAGGCTCCGGACGCGCAGGCTCAGCGGCCATGGCTCACGGGCCCAGCCGCCCCGCAGCATATGGGATCCTCCCAGACCGGGGCACGAACCCGTATCCCCTGCATCGGCAGGCGGACTCTCAACCACTTGCGCCACCAGGGAGGCCCTGTTAATAATTTTTAAAAACGTGAAATGCACATGATTTGGAGCATTCTGGCCCTGGCTCATAGTGAAACTGAGATCACTGACAGAAATGGAACAAATGACGAGGGAGGCCAGGTCTCTGCGAGAAGACACTGGGAGTTTGACCCTTATGAGAGATTTGAGATCTTCAAATAGAAGGAGCATCCTTGGAGTGAGGCTGGGTGTGCATGATCTTGTGTGTACAGAGGGGGACAGGGGAAGGAAATGGGAAGAACACAGAAGAGAGAAAAAGAGAGCGAATCAGGGGTTGCACTGATTTCTCTGGAAGTCTAATCTGCCCCACGTGATCCTCAGGCAAAGCTTCTGCTTAAATCAGTGGTTCTCAGAAGTATGAACACTGGACCAGCAGCATCAGCTGGGAGGTTGTTAGAAACACTAGTTCCCAGGTGCCACCCCAGATCTACAGAAACCCTGGGGGTGACACTCAGCAATCTTTGAGGTGAGTCTGATGTATGCTAAAGTTTTAGAACCATTGGCCTAAAGTTACGGGGACAAAGAGGTCCATTATTAGAAATCTTGGGTAGATGGAGTTTTTATATGAATGGATTCTGCCAATTAAATAATTAATAGAGGAAAAGTTGGTCTTACTCAGGACTGGTACCAAGATTTATATGTAGAGATACAGAAGTGAGATAGCTATGGATACAGAGATAAATAAATATATAGTCCTCTTTTTTTGAACCAGCTTTGGGCTAAATGAAATCATGACATGTACCTATTTATATGAGAATTGCGTTTAACATTTGAGAATTATATTTTGACACATGTGATATCTTGTTTTTAAAGGAACTTAGGGTTCTTAATGTATTTTCATAAAACATCTAAAGCTACTAACATGTCTCAGTTTAGTGAGAACTGTAATTATAAATCAAGAAATTCAAAAATGATCTGAAACATTTAGTGGCAACTGTGAGGGCTAATAAACAAAGATGTCAAACAGAAATGTGACTTCCTTCTATAAGAGTAAAGGGACATAAACACCAAGGATACTTTCTGAATTTTGATGTCGAATGTGCTACAGAGACCGCCGTGAAAAATATCAGAATTTCCCTAGCTAAAAATTGACTCTGAAAGAATACAGAAATGTTTGATTTTTTAATTTTTAAAACCTAAAGATTGATAATGTTATTGCTAGGATATTCAAATTCAGGAATGCTGGCTATTATTTAGTTTAATAAAGTGCAGGTTGATATATTGCCTCAGCCACATAACCAGCTTACCACAGGCTGTTAACATAATATTGATATAATTGCATACCTTTTCACGTGTGAGTGTCTGTGTATCTGGAGAGTTTTATGTATGTACCTGACTTATTTTGCTTATTTTCTGTTCGTTTATTTACTCTGTACCTTGATGCACAAAGCATTTGATATAACTCAATTTCCTTAAAGGGGTTTTGCTTAAAGAGAATGTTATGTTTGCTCTGTGAAAACATTTTTTAAAGCCATAGAGCTCTTTAAAACACTTCAAATAGGTTCAACAGTTCTTGAACTCCCTGCAATTTCCTGTAAATTTGGTGTGTCTATATGTATGTGTATTTTCCACTGCTTTCCATAGATTATCAAAGTGATCTGAGATCCCCAAAAGGTTAAAAAGCTACTAATTTAAATAATCAAAGTTTATATCAGAGGGGATTCAACAAAATAAGATTCTAATTATTGAAATGCCTTAATGATATCCAGACTTACAAAAATAGGAATGACTATTTCAAAGGTACTGAAATACCTTTAGAGTATCAAACACCTGAAGCTCTCTGAGCAGCTGGCTTTTCTCCTACCACCTACTCTACTATTCTTCCTGAACCTCTTTTCTGGGACCTAAAAGCAAGCCGCAAATGAAGAATTGCAGCTTTAAGAATTTAAGTAAACTCACAGAAGTATCCAGATATTAAGTGGTAGAGTTATAATTCAAATACAGGCCTCTCTTACCACAGAAGCCATAATCTTAAATCCAGGTTTATGGCTTCTAAAGGAATTACTATCATTTGGGGTTTTGAAGGATGGATGGGGTTTGTATAGGTCAAGTTTGAGAGAAGTTTTTTTGTTTGTTTGTTTGTTTGTTTGTTTTAACTCAAGCAAAAACATGAGGAAAGCAAAAGAAAGGATGACCTTCATGGTTATGAAGACCTTCTTTTGACTCTGGTGTTGAAGAATTTTCCATAGCTTCAGCTTTTGTTAACTGTTAAACTAATCTTCAGTATTTCTTAACAGGCAGGTCACTGCCTGGTAACTTGGAATTTTTCCTTCCTCAAATTCCCCAGCCATGTTACTACCTACTCTCCACCCCCATGTACCCATCTGCTTAAGAATCCCCTAGAAATATGGTAATCAATGGGAACAACAGAGACCCAGAGTCCAGAGACAAGGAACTGAGACTACATTAATGTAAAGAAAATTCTGATTATAGAGTTTAGATAGCTTCACTGTATGTGTTATGTGACTGCAATTCGAAACTCTATACAAGTATGGCGAATATTAACAGTGGTTTAGCATGTGATACAGTTACATTTCTGCCACAACTTTATATTCAAATCTGTACAATGATGCTTATTGCAACATTGTTTTTTCAGGCAGAAACTGTATACAACATATATGTCTATCCACAGAGATAAGGTTAAATCTATATCATGAAACAGGAGCAGTTTTAAAAGACTGAGTTACAGCTTCATGTATTAGCAAGCCAATGTCCATGGTCTATTACTGTTAAAAATAAATTGTGGTATAATATGTATAGTGAGTGCATAAGAAATGTAAATCCATTTTTATTTTCAAAAACCAACAAAACCCCATATGTGTATGATGTACATCTATGTGTGTAACTTTGTATCAATGTGGAGAAAGGTACAAAAGGGTACACGCCAGAAAGGTACTGTCATAAAGTCTACTTTGGGCGGGCAGTTAAAAACCAAGCAGAAGTCTAGAATTATGGGCAACCGGAAAACTAAGATAAGCCAGGATTATAAAACCTGGCAGACTTCATGACACAAGGAGCTAATGAAAGTCAAGAGAAATACCTTGAGAAATGTCTCTAAGAGGCACATGAAAAGATGCTCAAAATCACTAATTATTAGAGAAATGCAAATCAAAACTACAATGAGATATCACCTCACACCAGTCAGAATGGCCATCATTAAAAAATCTGCAGACAATAAATGCTGGAGAGGGTGTGGAGAAAAGGGAACCCTCCTACACTGTTGGTGAGAATGTAAAATGGTACGGCCACTATGGAGAACAGTATGGAGGTTCCTCAAAAAACTAAAAATAGAGCTACCATATGACCCAGCAATCCCACTCGTGGGCATGCATCCAGAGAAAAACATGGTTTGAAAGGGTACATGCACCCCAATGTTCACTGCAGCACTGTTTACAATAGCCAAGACATGGAAGCAACCTAAATGTCCATTGACAGATGAATGGATAAAGAAGATGTGGTATGTATATACAATGGAATATTACTCAGCCATTAAAAAGAATGAAATAATGCCATTTGCAGCAACACGGATGGACCTGGAGATTATCACACTAAATGAAGTAAATCAGACAGAGAAAGACAAGTATCATATGATATTGCTTATATGTGGAATCTAAAAAAAAAGTTACAAATGAACCTATTTACAACACAGAAATAGACTCATAGACTTAGAGAACAAACTTATGGTTGCCAGGTGGGAAGGGTCGGGGGAGGGATAGACTGGGAGTTTGGGACTGACATGGGATTGACACACTGCTATATTTAAAATAAAATGCCTTTCCATGAAAAAAAAAAAGAGAAATACCTTGAGGACCTTAATATCAAAGATGAATGTATACTGGGTGGATTAAAAGTAGAGCAGGAATAAAGAGAAGCAGATTGTCAAAAAGGAATTCACAATAACCCAAAGCCAAGATCTGTAAACTTCTTTATACTCTGATGGTACCAACTAATGACAACTGCAGAGGTGATGAGAGTCTTCTGTACTCATGTAACTCCTGCAGCTTATCTACCTATACCCATTTTTCCTACTCAAAAAAGAGAATCAGAATACACGCGAGCGGTTGTGATGTTAGTATAGAGGTTAAGAAAAAACTTACTGTGGTGTTGTCTTAGCTCACATTGCTAACGCACTGTAGGTATTACATCAGGTAACCTGTGTCCTCACAGAGGGCCTGGCACACAGGTAGAGTGGTTGACCCTGGCATTAAGAAATCCTGGATTCAGGGGCAGCATGAGGGTGACCAGCAACACAGTGCAGACCAGGAGTCAGACTTGAGCAGGAAAAGGGGATATAAGGAAACAAAATAGCCCCTAGCAGGAGGTCAAGGCTGGCCCCCAGGATTTCATGTGACCATGGATCCATAGCCTCATGGACCCACTACGATGGACATGGCAATATCCTTGCCAGTGACAGTGAAAAGAATGGTCAGTCATATGTTTGCTTTGTGAATGCTGCACATTAAAGTCAATGTACAAAGACAATTTCTGATGGAGCCAGAACACAATCTAAAAAATATGCACCTTTCAACAGTATCTGACTGTAGACACTTAAGAAATGTGATTGTGTGAAACAGCTACATTTCAGGAGACAGTCACATAATCCCCTGAGCTGTGCCACTAGCAATCACATCAACAGCCTTCAGTACTAGTTTAGGGCTTCTCGTCTCCTCAGTCCGCTCAAACTGCATAATCAAATCAATGATTCATTAAAGAGATAAGATACTTGACTTGCTCATTTTGTGATCTGTTATTTTTCTTCGTATAAATGGTATGATTTAGATGAACGCAACTGTCATTGCTCTATAGTGTAGGCAGAATGATATAACCTTGGACATAACCGTGCTCTTTTCTATCTTCTAAAATTGCATGCTCTTTAAATAAATAATATTAACAAAACTACTCATTTCAAAGATCCCTGATACGTGCATTTTCTCTTTTGATGTATGCTAATGGAAAATCTGTTTCTCATGCTAAAAATATAGCATGCACAAAAGCAAACCTGATATTTCTTATATATATTTTTGAAAGTCAACTGGCATGAATTGTATGTAATTGATAGGGAAATTATGTGAACCACGTTTGCCAAACTTGCCCTTAATTTACATTCAATTACTCAGAGCTGATGCACACATAATTTAATGATTGCACAGCAGCCCCATTATACACTCCAGTAGGTTATCCAATTAAGCAATATTCACCTAGCATTTAACTACACCTTTACTGCGAATGAAATTCTTTTTCTTTCATAAAATTTAGGGAAGATGTATGCAGAGGCAAAATAGAAGTTCCTTTGAATTGGGAATCTCTGCTTCATTGAACAATGTCTACTCAATAATCACTACTTTTAAATTTCTTATGTATAGATCCAAATTTCTTATGTATCCATCCAAACTTCTCCTCTGCCTGCCTTGGTATTTCCTGCACTCAACCCATCTATTCATTCATTTTTTTCTCTCTTTCCATCACCAAGTTATATATCAATATCTCTTCATTCTTAGTGAACAGACCATCAGGGATGATTAGAAATGTGCATTTATGCATCTGTGTCCAACTACAATCCCACTAATGGACTTGCTACTGTTTTGTTTTGTCTTTCAAAACTCTCACTCTTCAAACCTACTCCTTTACCACCCACAACTGCAGCAGAAGAATGTGCAGAAATGGAATAGCCATGTCCAACCCAGCTTTGAAAGATGAAGAAACAGGGATGGTGTGGTACAAGATGGAAATGAGAGAGATTCCAACATTTTCAAGAGCCCTTTTCTGGTGAGAAAATCTTCCATTAACAACAACAGCTCTGTGTGTGTGTGTGTTAGCTGTCTTGCCTTCACTTGTAACAGCAAACAGACCTGGCCCAAGGCAAGTCTTACTTTAATTCTCCATTTGAGCCATTTCTGAAAGTTTTGATCTAGCCCCCCCCCCAAAAAAAACAACATTCACCAAATTTCCTAGCTAACTCCTGTCCTTCCCTAAGACAAGATAGAGTAATTCCCAGGAGAACTCCCTTGAACTTGTTTCCACCCATCCATTCAGACTCTTCTAGAATCCAGAAAACAAATTAAGGAGGAAGAGATTTCAGATAATGGAGAGAGATGAATAAGGGCAGCCAGTTTAAAGGGAAGGAGAATAAATCAAAAGTTTGTGGGCACATGCTGTTTGCCTAGGACTAGACAGAGCTCTGATGGACTACAACACGGACCTATCCTCCAGGAGAAGAGCACGTATGCAGGAAAGAAAAAGAAAAGAGATGAGAGGATGAACAAATGGCTGTAGGCTCAGATCTGATCAAGAGTGTTTTCTTATGAAAGTGAAAGATAGCTGTAAAGGCTCTAAAGGAAGAAAGGACTTTTTGAAACTGTTATATCTACTGTGAAACATTGCAACCATTCTAGTGTTATTCTAAGTAAATGAATTCTTAAAGAGGAGGAATCACCTGAATAGATCCATTTTCACCTATTATTGAGTCCTACTGTATTTAGTATTAGCTCATTCTGTGTGCCAGCTACATTGTACCCCATAGAAACGGGGAAACCCTGAGTGTCTACAACACCCCGAATTGTTCCTGGTCCCATTGCTCCACCATATCCACAGATACCTCTTTCTACTTCCTTTACTACTTTTATTCCTCCTGCTCCTCTTCCCACTTTCTTTCTTCATCTAGCACTTTCATCTGCCTGGTCCCCAGTCATGCCCTGAGAGCCATCAGAATGACTCAGGATTTCTTAAACCCATCACGACTGACATTTGGGGGGCTAGATAACTCTTTGTTGTAGGGGAATGTCCTGTGCATTGTGACATGCTTAGCAGCATCCCTGACCTCTACTCAATAGATTCCAGTAGTACCATGTCCCCTAGTCATGACAAACAAAAATGTCCAAATTGCCCAATGTCCCATATGAGGGGCAAATCTCTCCCAGTTGACAATCACTAGAATGGTTCAATCTGCCTCTATTCCTTAGTAACTTTATGACTTGGAGTTAAGAAGAGACATAAAGAAGTCCAGGGAGGGAGCAGAGAAGGAATAATTTCATAGTAGGTGGCTTCAGGAAGCATCTTCATTAAATAGGTATGCAGAGTCCAACTTCCCTATGAATTCTAGTTTATTTGCCAAGCTCAAGAGTATCCCGAATCTGCAAGCACAGTGCATTTTGCTTGTCAAGTTATAACTTATCAGTTACAGGTTACATGAGATGCATTAGGATGGAGGGGCCTTAGTGTTTTGACCTCAGAGATGGCATAGGCAGGAATATTCAGCAGGCTATAAATATCCAGCATATTCTTGTATAACCTATTATGCCTTGTTAGGTTAATACAAGGTGTCATTTTTGAGACCTAGTACTTTGTTGGCAATTCACTATGAATTTGGGAAAGGAAGAAACCAAAGCAAAGAAATGCTTAAATGCCTAGGAAATGCCATATGGCTCACTAATAAGGTGTCTTGGGCACTTGTACACCTTTCCAAATGCTGATTTTCTCTTGAGTTTCTTCTAGTCTTAGAAAACCGTCATCTAAAATCCCAAAGGCAAATTAGTGAGCCCACTGGAATTTCTCAAGTTTTTAAGTGTTTATTCATTCCATCACAGTTAATTCTCAAGTATGTTTAGCTCCATTGCATACACAAGAAAGGTCATTAAAAAGCATTTAAGGCTTGTTGTTGTCCATGTTTCTTACAGGTCTTTCTCCTAATCACCCTCTAACTCTCACTGACGCAGACTAGAGATGCTGATATTACCAGTTTCTGCATTAGGAAACAAAACATCTAGGGCTAAATTTCCTGCCAGTTGGTTTTGTCACTTTCTACATAAAACTAATACACCTCCCCCATGTATTTTATACGTACCCTCGGGAAAATATAGAAATCAGTCTATGTCATCTCAGCTTCTCCACACCATGTGACACATTTAATTACTTCTTCCTTTTTTGAAACACATTTCAATTTTGGTTTTCATAATACCACCTTCTCCTTGATTTCCAGCTGCCCATCTGTCTCCATGACCCTTTTTGACGGATTGTTCTCTTAAACTTGTGCTCTTCTTCACCATTCAGTAGACAGATATGACAATGGGCCTTTTTCTTTATGCAAACTCTCCCTGAGTGATCTCCAGCCTCATAGTTTCAATTAAATACCATTCATTTGCTAATGACCCTCAGATTTCTATGTCGAGGCCTGAATTTTTTCAATAAGCTTTGAAAGTCATACATCCAATTTTCTACTCACCAAAACCTCTTGCATCTAATAGGCATATTAAAATTGCTATAGCCAAAAAAGAACTCTTTATTCACCATCCCTCCAACTCATTCCTTGTCCTGTCTGCCCAAGATCCCAGCCAAATGGGAAAGTTTATACCCCTTCACTCCTTACCTCAACCAGCTCTCTGTCGCTCTGCTTAGGAAATTTCCTCACTACCCTCTCCCTATTCTCAGGCCACGTTAACTCAAACACCGTCTCCCTCAGTTAAACTTCCTGCTTAATGCGCAGTTCTGGGGTGTCCTTAGACCTCTTATTCCAACCTTCTCTTAATACCCAAAAGGCTCCTGCTTGTTATAATTCTTCAAGGAGGGGTGTGGGGTGAAGTAACACTCCTGAAACTCAACTTTGATCGCTGCATTGGTTATCCTATGTGGTCAGTGCACAAACCTTTTGTGCACTGACCACATACGATAAATGTCACTTTTGAAGTGACATTTATAATGCAGCAGTTTTGACACCAGGGTTTGACCTTACTGCAAATAAACAAAAAACAGAAAGATTTTGATATGGATAAGTATGATTAATCCTTCTGCATGTTTTTATTAACAAATAATCAATAAAATAAATATTCTTATCATATTCTAGAGTCTCAACCATCCCCTGATATCTGTGGATATGTACAAACATGGCATAAAGAAAACATGGTATAAAATATCCATATATCAAAACTTATGCCAAAATGACTACATTGAATAAACCACGATAATAAATGGATCAGTTTTATAAAACTAATCAGAATAAATGTTTTAGATACTTCGGTTTAACTGCAAAGGTTTAAAATGTCCATGTGTAAAAATTAAAAATTCTAAAAAAGAAGACTCTTAAAATCTTATAGCTACCAGTGCCAATCCTTAAAGGGTGGAAATCAGCTCTGACTTTAAAAATACTATACTTTAAAAAATAAAATGACACCTAGATAGTGACTCCAGGTAAATATGCAAATAATGGATACAAGAAATGTTGTGTTCTATCCAAAAAATAAAGTACAAATTTGTCTTCTAATGGTTGGTAGAAAAACAGTCCAAGAAGTAGACTTTATTTTCTTATTGTAAACACACCCTAAGTGAATTATCATCCTTTCTATTGCAGCCAGATGGAAGACAGGACTCTGGAATAGTGGGGTACTTTGAGCAATAAACATACAAACAAGAACACCAAGGCCATTTATGTCATCCAGCCTCAGGATAATTAGGCTGCTTTGACTGAGGGTACAGGCTATCGACTGGCAGGGGAAGAAAGTCACCTAGAGGCTACAAGGCACAGAGTTTTTTTTTTTTAATAGTTGTTTTTCTGCTGTTTTGGCAAAAGGATGCTTAACTAGGAGTTTCAGGTGTAGTGTAATAGACACCAAAACCCAAAGTGAGGTGCTACCAGATTTAGACATTTTAAGTCCTTCCCCCACATGGAGGGAGGTATAGAGGGTCTAGGGGAAGATTTATTTGGAGGGTGTCATTAGCATGCTGTGACTCCCACACACCCCTCCTAGCCAGCAAGGGTACTGGGCTTCTCAGAGAGAAGGGCTTTTATGGGACAACTCAGACAGCTTTGCATGCGCCCCTTACAGTTGGGGGTGATGGTGTGCACTGGTATCTAAATCATGCCTGGGAAATCTAATGGGAAGAGGATGGCTGGAGAGGCTTGTACCGCACAGTAAGGGTGGGAAAGTGGGGAAGAGACTGCACTCCCAAAGAGTGTTGGGGCAAAGGGTAACTGAGCGTTCTCCCAGGAACTGGATGTGGGTTATTAGAGAGAGGCAGGCTGGGTTTATTGGATCCTGTCCAAGAGATCAGGATGGGACAAATAGATTGCCTTTTAGAAAGTTGGTTTCATGGTTACAGAAGCAGGGAATTTACTTTCCTGGAGGTGAATGAGAAACACACAGCCCCGGTTGCTACTGGCAGCCATCTTGGACCAGGAAAACATCTTGTGCAGAGGTGAAATGTGACAAAAAGAGGAGAACAGAGCAGAAAAAACAACAAAAGAATGGACTATGAACCATGGCCAAATGGTACACAAAATCCACCCTGCATCTGAACTTTGTGCTGATGTGAACCAACAGACTCCCTGTCAAGCTAGTTGGAGTTGAGTTTTCTAGTATTTGGCACTGAAAGCACTTCATTTTATAATCTTTTCTCAATGATCTGGGAGAACAGCCACAGCCCAAGTTTGCACTAGACTAGGACCGTCCATTTTGCAGGAAAATGCAAAATAATCAGAATGCCAACTTCATCTTGGTTCTTGGAGTGAACTCCATCCCTACGGAGGATGTGGACTCTAATCCAAATGAGACATTAATTGAAAGATGGACTTCTTTTGGATGGAATGTAAGAAACAAGGAGAGTCAATTATATGTTACCTGGTAATGAACTCTCTGGGAGCCAGAAGAAACTGACTGCAGGTCCTAATAAGAAAATAGAAAAAACAAAAAACAAAAAACCATACACCTTAAGATTAGTTTGAACAAGCTGCCTCAACTCCATCAACTAAACGCCCAATTTTATATTATTAAGCCCATCTGGAAAGCATCTTACTCTCCCCAGTCCCCCAAGGTTAAACAAAGAAGATAATGCCAAAAATAATAAAAGCACACCCAGTTGGACTAAGAGAAGAAAGGCTATTTAGCTATTGAAACTTATAAATCCTAAATAGCGTTTAGAGGTAAGTGATATAATTTCAAGGATAGAGAAGACCAAAAGTAAAAGACAGGCAATTTTGTTGTAATAAATGGGGGCCCTATTTAACTTGCACCTGGACTTTTGGTTTGTGCAGTAAGCTACTTAAGTCCCCTTAGGCACTTAGGAAGAATTTATTTATCTAAGACCAAAAACATACTGTCATGATAATTGTGTTTATACTGATAAGTTGCTTGGCAAACACAGGATTTCACAGACTGAAAAGAAAAAATCACTGTCCACCTCTGCATTATCACGAAGTGCAAATTAACAGGGTTGAAATTAATGAGGCTTTACTGGAAGCTTCTGAGAGCCAGGCTCCCTTTATAAAGTTTTATAACTAAATTGTCACCACTGTCATGTCCTGCAGGCTTCCTTGTTAACGAGCATAGTGATTCTATTTATAGATGTCAGCAATCCTGGCTACCTGGGTACCTGCTTCCCACAGGCTTTATCAACTTACTCTCTGAGCCCAAGTTTAAAACTTTTCCTCTTTATTTGTGCTTGCTCTTTCCTTTTTTTTTTTTTTTTTTTTTAAGAATCCTACTTTTAGTTGTTGAATATCGGTGTGATAAGCAAAACAGTAAGTTAATTTTCAACAAAATCAATTCATCAGTCATATATTTTGCTACTGTGGAATCTTAAATTACCCAAGTGTTTAAAAAAGAAAAAAAGCTTGGTATCAGTTATGAGTCACTTTTTTTATTGCAGGTTCTTTTTGAGGGAAGTTCCACGATAAAAGACCAACATTATTTTGAAAAAATGAGTTACTATATGTTCTAGGATTGATTTGGACCTGAGTCACATATTAAAAGGTTCACAAATTTTAACACATTAAATTTATCTTCAGTAAAAATAGCCAAATGAAGCCACAAGTATAAACTTTGTTGACTTTTCTTCTCTCACCCTTATTAGTATTCACAGTTTGGCAACTATCTCAAAATATTCTACATTCCCAGTTCCATCTCTATCCTTCACAATGCTGAAGAGAAAAATTAGTAATTTTTACATTCCTTTATGCCTCCTACCTGAGTTTATTTCCACCAAGAGAAACAGACTCTAATGTTCAAAGCTAAGTAGCTACAATTTGAAGGGATTTTAAACATTATATATCTTCTTTATTTGTGATATTTACTTATGTATAATGTGTTGTCTGGAAGAGAGTTGCTCATCTTGGGGTATTTATCAAAATCACAAGCAACAGCTTTAAAAATATAAACGTCTAGACCACATCCCAGAAAAGTGATTCTAATGTGCATCTTTCACCAAGAAACAAAGACAAAGAAGTGGCTGTTTATGCTTTTTGCCATTTGTAGAACAAGACACTGAATACTCTCCCTTGAAATTTTGCAAAAACAACCCATGACCACTGCAGTGATGGATCTGGGTTCTCCTGGCTTTGCTGGTGCAGTTCAAGTTCATGGGAATGTCACATATGAGACCTCCTCCTTTCTCTTTCTCTATGGTAAGACCAGATTGAGAAAAAAAAATAATAGATTATTCCTTTGTGTTCTGATACAAATTCTTCTGAAATATAGGTTTTTCTTTCTTGTAGAAGTTACATTTAAAAACAAATCTAGCTGTCTCTGACAGAAGTCTGTACTAGATGCAAAACATTAAGTAATGCCAAATCTGTTTTCCTTTATTATTTATCAGTGCCCTTTGAAATTCTGTATAGTTCAAAAAACACAGGTGAGCTGTCTGGCAAGACAAGGAGTTCCAGGCTATAGTTATGGATCACACTGGAGCAACATGGTGCTGTACTTAACCCAATCAACCTTTCCCACTCCAACCACCCAAGGAGGAAAAACAGCAGTGGGGATGGGGAGGGAGAAGATGCAGTGTATGCTTAAGAGACAAGAAAGACAAGGCCACCCTATTTCCATTTCCTCCCGAAATGCATCATCTTAGAAGTAAATATAGATGGCTGGTAATTACTGACAAAAATGGAAAACTGAGCAGAATAAATTATTGGCTAAAGAAACTCACCTCCTGCAGGCGATCTATGTACATACGGCAAGTCTCCAAATCACAGTCTCCGCGCACAACTAGAATACCCAGAGGGATGGCTAAGGGTGAAGGAAAGAGAAAAGTCTAAAATAACATATTTGATTTTTCTATTTTGGTATAAATGCATTTTTTATGGTTAAAAAAGACCTCTCATAAATATAATTGGGTTTTTTTTTATATTTCACTATCTCCCGGCACCTCTTCTATGAGCTCAGTCTCTTTACTTATGCAGTTTTCATATTCTTTCCTTGCATGATCCATGTTGCCCCTTGCCACCTGGCCAGCCTTCATTTCATTTTGTCTTAGTGGCCCCGATAAGAGGTATAATGTCATGGAAACAGTAGACTGACAGGGCCAGAGGCTGTTCACAGCCAGCTGCTAATTTATGCCTGCATTTGCAAGAGCCAAAGTACCAGAGAGGAATTTAAAAATCATGACTCTGGACACTTACCCCTTTCCCTCTTAAATGCATGGGGCTTAATCTTTATGTCACTTTGCAACAGTTCCCTATTTAAGAGATTCAAGCTACTCAAGGCACTGTTGTTACCTGGTGGCCAACGCCAGAATGAAATAGGCAAGAAACATTAAAAAAAAAAAAAAAAACTTCTAGAAGGTTCATAGCTTAAAAATCCAACTGATTTTAAAGACTGTCGGTGTAAATGTGGTAGCAGCAGGGCTTCAGAAAACAATGAGGAGAAGCTGTTACATGCCTTAAATACCTTTTTTAGGTGGTGGTAAATGTCATACAATGGTTTTAGTGGATAGAAACTCCTACTTCAGATATAACCACGAGATTCCTGAAAGACTGAAAACAGTCTCCTTCCCAAAACTTCAAAAAAGAATATATGTGTACATTTCTCACTTTAAAAATTCAGTTATACTATTAAACCCATGATTTAAAAAATATTTCAAAATCTTGAAGCAACCAACTAGAGATTAACAAGGAGATAACAGGACAGTTGTGTCCACTAAAGATTTTAAAAAATCTTTCATTCATTGAATTTTTAAAGCCTCATCATCAATAAATAGGTCTGAAAATGCAAAGTGCTAGGGCTTTAAAAATGAATTATACAGAGAATAAAATAGATTTAAATGCATGGGAAAATCACCAAGTTGTAGAAAAGACACACATATAAAAAATAATAAATGGAACATAGGCTATGGTAAATGTATGAACTTAATCACTTGAAAACTATAGGAGAGAGGGACTAAGTCTTGCCTGGAGGGTAGATTTTAGGCTCTCTGAAGGATATGGAGCCCCACTGGTCTCTTAGAGAAGCAAGAGTTGTCTAGAGAAAAAGATATAGAGTTTGCTTCTCAACATTACCTCCTAGATTGGTTCCACTAGGGAGATCAATACCACTACCTCATACCTTTAGGTTCCCGAAGCGCTTCAAACATAAGCTGGAAGGCATCCATCATCTTTCAGAACTACGTAAGCCTATGAATCAGTATGGACTCTCTCACCACAGGAATAAGACTTATTTCCTTTTACAACCCCAGTGTCTGGTAGATATTCAATAAAAGTTTGTTTAAAAAAAAAAAAGGTGGGGAGTGGGGAGGAGGAAGACAGGCTTAGGGCCTGTTCAAGTGAGAAAGAGAAAGTGTGTCTTTAAGAGCTAAGTCTACTTTCCAGGATAGACAAAGAAGAAGGGTTTGGAGCAGGAGTAGAGAGTGTGCATTGGGTTGGAGCTTGCCTTTGCCTATTCTTCCAGAAGCTAAGCAAGAGGACAGCAAGCAAAAGGGTGAGGAACCATGTAAGTACCACATGTTTGGGGGAATAATAATCTGGAAAAATATTTTTTCTCCTTTTTTGAATATATACAGAAATATCCAAAAGGTCTTCAGTATGGTAATCATGCATCTTTGAAAGGAATGAAAGGGAAATTCAATAAAGAGATCCCTAACAGTAGTGACTAAAGTAATCATCCTCAGCTAGACTATTAAATAGGTCCAAATAAGGTGACCTACTTAGGTAAGAGAAGAATAAGGATTTCTAATACTTGAGGAATGATGAGGAAAACCTAGAATTTTAGCCTAGAAAGTAAATCAAAGGTTGTGGAAATAGAATACAGCTATAATTATCATGAGAATCCATGTTAGAATCTTTCTCTTAATCTCAAATGTGCAAATGTAGAGAAATAAAATTTCATTAATATTTACCTATTTACTTAAATGAGGAGACACATTATATGGAAATGCAGGAATTTGGTCAACACCTCTGACTATCAATGCTTGAAGTTAGTCTGGCCATAAATCCAATATACTTGGTAGCAGATATTTTAAACTACAATTAGAGATTGGATATTCCAGACCTAAAATAATGAATGTCTAGGAAAAAGTTTTCAAAGATGTGTCATTAATTTCTACTAAGGGTATAAAATCAGCAACTTTGCTTATTCCTCAAGAAGGTGATTAAGAGAAATGGTGTATTTGATTGATATTAGCTATTCAGTTGGGGTAAAAAAAAAATGGCATCCTATACCACAATTTCATAGCATGATTACTGACAACTGTTGTCAAATTTATCCTATGAAGGTACAGAAAGAATTTACAGTCATTTTCTCTTGGATTCAAATCCCAGTGCGGCTTTGGTCTTACAAATTACTCATGTTTGCTGTTTGGTCTTGCAACTTCCTCAATTCCTTTGATCCCTGGATTGAAGGCTATAGTATTTAGAATAGGTATCTTCTAGGATTTTGTGAAGATTAAATACAATACTATATTTAAAAATGAATAACCAGAACATCAATGTTAGTATTCCCTCACTCCCTTTACTAACTTTTGAGCATCTTGAGCTAGAAAATGGATATATCCAATCATCTATCTTTCAATTTATCATACTACAAGGATTAGCTGGTAGTAGTTCCATAAGTTATATCCTGTTTACTTAAAACTAACATCTACTCTTTCTTCGAGGGTAAAGATAACTGTAGTACAAAAATATTGTAATATGACACTTCCATTTGAGACTTTACATGGTGAAGAGAAACCAGAAACTTGTGGAAAATTACCACCTTCCTTTTACACTGCTGACGACCAACTGCCAAACCTCACTGCAGTTTCCTTAATCTTAATTGGGAGCAGTGAGACTACTTATCACCCAAGCATTAGCATTACTATTCCTGATCTTGATGATTCATCTGATTTTAGCCTTAGAGATTTTATTTGACTCAAATAAGCATCAGCCAATACTCAACCTATAGTACATAATGGAACTTTTATTGCAGGGGTCAAACGGAGTTCACAAGTTCTAACTAAGCAATAAAGAACAAGCTGGTTTCTAGATTAAGAAGGCAGATTTAACACATACTTACTTCTCTTGCACCAGAAATGCTACTAAATTACAGCACATGAATTTTAAAAAGACATAAACCAACAAAAAAAGAGGAGAAACAGTGAGGAGAAAATGGTAATGAATAAAGCATATGAAAAAGTGGTAACTGACTCAGAGCCCCTATAGAGTCTAATCCTAGACTATGGGTGGGGATGGATAAGAACTAATTTACACTTCAAAACCCTCGGAAGATGTGCAAACTGGCAACATCAGTTGCAGCTAAAATAAGAAGCACTGGATATTAAATCACTAGATTCCACCACCCACTCTTGGTAGGTGGAGTTACTTCACAAAAAAATGGGGATTAACTGATCATCTACAGAATGCAGAGATCCCCAACTTTCTTCTCTCACTAGACTCTCCAAAAGCTGGCAGCCAGAACCCTACCTTCTTAGAAAGAGATCTGAAGACTCTTTTCTGGGGAATCCTCAGAGTTAAGAGAAAATATTCCATCCATGAAATATAAACATGATTGTATTAAAAGATGAAGAATATGAAAAAGAAAAAGGGAAAGAAGCATCATTCAGAGAACAAACAAGTCCTTGAAATTTGATAGAATAGAGTTTAATAGAAAGGTTAGAAGATGAAGTTGAGGAAATCTCCACAAAAGAAGAGCAAAAATAAAAACAGGCATAAAATAGGAGGGAAAAGGTAAGAACAATAGGACTGGTCCAGTGGTCCAACATTCCAATAACAGGAGTTCTAAAAACCAGAGAAAAATAGAGAGGAGTAATTATCAGAAACAAACAAAAAATCAAGACTATTTCTTAGAACTGAAGAACATCAGTTTCCCACTTGAAATAGCCCAACAAGTACAATAACAAAAGAACAATAGGGAGACATTTTATTTTGAAGTTTAAGAATATTGGGAACAAAGAGAAGAGTCTACAAGTTTCCAAATAGGAAAAACTAGATGGCAAAGAAAGGATCAGGGATTAGACTGTTTTAAACTTCTCAAAGGCAACTAACTGTACAGTCAGAGAACCAATGAAACAATGCATTCAGAATTATAAGACTTTTACAAATAATCCAAACTATCAAACTAGTCCAAGGATTGAATAAAGGACACACCCTCTACTAAAAAGTTACTGCAGAATATGCACCAACAAAAGTTGAGTTTGCAACAAGAATGAGGAATGCAGGGGATATAACAAATGGGGAATCCAACAAAGAAAAGATTTTTTTTAAAAACCCTCTAAGGGGATTGGGCTAGAAGAGTCTAGGGTGACAGATATATTGGGGCACTCTGACTCAATAGGCAGAGATGTATAGAGCTGTCAACATTGAGTCTCATCAACACTGGAGAGTTATTTTTCAACCAAAGGATAGAATGTCTGAGTCTGAACCAGTTTCTTACAATCACCCCCAGATGTGCTCTGCCTTAACCTGTTCTTGAGAGAAAGAGTTAGGTCATGGTGAGGCAGAAAAATTCAAAGAAGTCCATCCCCTCTAACCATAATTCCACTTGATAGCTAGAACCCACCTTAACACCCTGCCAAATGCTTTCTAGAAAGCAGTCATGACCTTGTCCACTAAATCCTCATAGAATGGGCTCATGGGCACTCTCAGGGAAGCCAAAGCCAGACAGTAATCCTGAGACTCTTTTCAGCTCTCTCGAAAGCCTTCAACTAAAAGTGAAAGCATCATCGCTTCCTTGCAGAGGGAGGTTTAGGACTGCTACTTGGTGTTTCAAAGCCACTCTATCTGAATTAGGGATGCATATATTGGTGACAAATATATACCTATGAAGAGAATGGAAAGTACAAAAATCTGTATACTGGGGTTATCTTAGTAGGAGAGGGATAAGGGGAGATACTTGTTCTGTTTCTTAATCTGGGTGGGAGGTACATGAATGTCCATTTTACTACTAATCATCTTATATACATACATATGTGCATATATGTATGTGTGTATATATATATATAGGGGTATAGGTGTGTGTATATATATGTATGAACAACATTTATGAACAGAACATGTATGTGTGTGTTTATGTGTGTATGTATGTGTGTGTGTATATATACACATATATGTGTGTGTATATATGTATAGTATTTCAGAATTGAAAATAAGAAATACAACCTATCTGTGGCAACTGATTTTAATGATAGTGGTGCTAAAGTTCACTGAATATTCTCTGATGTTCTCTGTGAATTAGACAAAAGTATAACTTAGCATCAAATAGGAAAGTGAGGGAAAACAGTAGAGAAGCCATCAAAAGCCCCCAAATGACACCTACTGCTGCGATCCATCTCAAGCAATGGACACGGCATATTGAGCAGTCATAACCCTATGGCTTGTCATGGCATGTGTACTTGTTTGCATGTGTGTTTATATAACAAGCAGCAGGATGATCTCTCTGCCTTATCTGGGCCTCAGAAGTCTCTAGAGAAGCAATGTCCAACAGACCTTTCTGCATGTCCAATGCAGGAGCCACGAGCCACATGTCATATCGAGTACTTGAAATGTGGCCGGCGTGACTGAGCAACTGAGTTTTTATCTTATTTGATTAATTTAAAGTTTAAATAACCATATGTGGTTAGTGAGCATTAGAGTTTTGTTCTCTGTGGAACCAAAAAGCTGAATGTCCTTAGTACCAGATTCAATATATTTCAAAACCATCCATGTTTTAACCTTCCCATGAGTAGCACATACATCCAACAAACAAAACCACTTTTCTCTTTACCCCTACCTAGTTGGATTCAATGTGCTTCCTAATTCCTAGCAGTAGTATTCCTCGGTTGACTGAGGACAAATTTATTTCCTTTATTCTATATCCTACCTTTCTTATCTTAGCTTTCTTAATCACTTCTCTGACCCTCCTATCAAAACATACTCTCAGATCCTTCTTGGTACTTTGGTATAAATGACTAATAATTAATTAAAGGGTTAACCCTCTAAAAAGCACTTGAGTTTCAACATGTTTGAAATTTGGGCTAACATGATTGTAATAGACTAAATGTTTGGGTGTCCCCCAAATTCATATGTTGAAGCCCTAATCCCCAATGTGATGGTATCTGGAGATGGGCCTTCTTCAGGAGCTAATTATGGTTAGATGCGGTCATGAGGGTGGGACCCTCATGATGGGATTAGTGTTCTTATAAGAAGAGACACCATAGAGCACTCTCAAGCTCACTCTCTCTCCCCCTTTGAGGACACAGTATGAACGCAGCAGTCTACAAGGCAGGAAGAGAGCTCTCACCAGAAACCAAATCAGCCAGCACCTTGATCATGGACTTTGCAGACTCCGGAACGGAGAGAAAATAGATCTCTATGGTTTAAGTCACCAGGCCATGGCATTTTATTACAGCAGCCCTAACAGACTAAGAAAATGAAAAGCTTTGACAAATTTAGGTAAAGAAATACAAAAGAAATTGAGGAGTTGACTGGCAATCCTCAGCCCTGAGGATTATACTACCAATTACTTCTTCCCAGCCGAAACATGAGCCCTGCCCTGGTTTCCCTCTCAGGCTTCACCCTGGCATCCATTAACCTCCTTTCCCTATTTCTGTTTGTTTAAATGCCTCATAATCCAGAATGCAATTAAATTAATTGGTTGAGATGAGGGTGGTGTGGGAAGATGCCGAGTTAGCATCTCCTCAAAACTAGGGCGCTTGCCGGCCACTGGTGGGGGATCCTGACACCCAAGGAGATGGGAGGAACCCCCAAGTGAACCAGCACCCCATGCAGCTTGTGGGATTTTGGTTCACGAGCCGGGGGTTGGGCCGAAGTTCCTGCGGTGGGAGCTCTGAGTCTGAACCACTGGACTAACAGAGAACCTCAGACCCCAGGGAATATTCTTCAGAATGAGGTCTCACATAGTTCCTCATCTCAGCACCAAGACCCAGCTCTACCCAACAGCCTACAAACTCCAGTGTTGGAAGCCTCAAGCCAAAGAACCAGTAAGACAGGAACACAATCCCACTCATAAAAAAAAAAAAAGAGAGATGGCAAAAAAATATGTCACAGATGAAGGAGCAAAGTAAAAAGCTATAAGACCAAATAAATGAAGAGGAAATAGGCAATCAACCTGAAAAAGAATTCAGAGTAATGATAGTAAAGATGATCCAGAATCTCTGTAACAGAATGGAGACACGGATTGAGAAAATATAAGAAATGTTTAACAAAGATCTAGAAGAACTAAAGAACAAACAAACAGAGATGAACAACACAATAACTGAAATGAAAAATACACTAGAAGAAATCAATAACAGAATAACTGAGGCAGAAGAACAAATAAGTAATCTGGAAGACAAAATGGTGGAAATAACTGCCGAGGATCAGAATAAAGAAAAAAGAATGAAAAGAATTGAGGACAGTCTCAGAGGCCTCTGGGATAACACTAAATGCAACAACATTTGAATTATAGGGGTCCCAGAAGAAGAAGAGAAAAAGAAAGGGTCTGAGAAAATATTTGAAGAGATTATAGTTGAAAACTTCCTTAACGTGGGAAAGGAAATAGTCACCCAAGTCCAGGAAGCACAGAGAGTCCCATACAGGATAAACCCTAGGAAAAACACACCAAGACACATATTAATCAAACTAACAAAAATTAAATTCAAAGAAAAAATATTAAAAGCAGCAAGGGAAAACAACAAATAACATACAAAGGAATCCCCATCAGGTTATGAGCTGATTTTTCAGCAGAAACTCTGCAGGGCAGAAGGGAGTGGCAGAATATACTTAACGTGATGAAAGAGAAAAACCTACAACCAAGATTACTCTACCCAGCAAGGATCTCATTCAGATTCAACGGAGAAATCAAAAGCTTTTCAGACAAGCAAAAGCTAGGAAATTTAGCACCACCAAACCAGCTTTACAACAAATGCTAAAGAAACTTCTCTAGGCAGGAAACACAAGAGAAGAAAAAGACCCACAAAAACAAACCCAAAACAATTAAGGAAATGGTAACAGGAACATACATATATATGCTGTCTAAAAGGGACCCACTTCAGACCTAGGGACACATACAGACTGAAAGTGAAGGGACGGAAAAAGATATTCCATGCAAATGGAATTCAAAAGAAAGCTGGAGTAGCAATATTCATATCAGATAAAATAGACTTTAAATTTAAAACTATTAAAAGAGATAAGGAGGGGCACTACATAATGATCAAAGGATCAATCCAAGAAGAAACTATAACAATTATAAATGTTTATGCACCCAACATAGGAGCACCTGAATACATAAGGCAAATGCTAACAACCATGAAAGGAGAAATTGACAGTAACACAATAATAGTAGGGGGCTTTAACACCCCACTTACACCAATGGACAGATCATCCAAACAGAAAATAAATAAGGAGACACAAGCTTTAAATGACACAACAGACCAGATAGATTTAATTGATATTTATAGAATATTCCACCTAAAAGTGGCAGAATACACTTTCTTCTCAAGTGCCCATGGAACATTCTCCAGGATAGATCACATCCTTGGTCGCAAATCAAGCCTCAGAAAAGTTAAGAAAACTGAAATCATATCAAGCATCTTTTCTGACTACAACACTATGAGATTGGAAATCAATTACAAGGAAAAAAAACTGTAAAAAACACGAATACAAGGAGGCTAAACAGTGTGCTACTAAGTAACCAAGAAATCACTGAAGAAATCAAAGAAGAAAAAAAAACTACATAGAAACAAATGACAATGAAAACATGATGACCCAAAACCTATGGGACACAGCAAAAGCAGTTCTAAGAGGGAAGTTTACAGCAATTCAATTTCATCTCAAGAAACAAGAAAAATCTCAAATAAACAATCTAACCCTACACTTAAAACAACTACAGAAAGAAGAACAAAGAAAACCCAAAGTCAGTAGAAGGAAAGAAATCATAAAGATCAGAGCAGAAATAAATGAAATAGAAACAAAGAAAACAATAGCAAAGACCAATAAAACTAAAAGCTGTTTCTTTGAGAAGATAAACAAAATTGAAAAACCCTTAGCCAGACTCATCAAGAAAAAAAGGGAGAGGACACAAACCAATAAAATTAGAAATGAAAAAGGAGAAAGGAGAAATCACAACTGACACCGCAGAAATACAAAGGATTATAAGAGACTATTACAAACAGCTATATGCCAATAAAATGGACAACCATGAAGAAATGGACAAATTCTTAGAAAGGTACAATTTTTCAAGACTGAACCAGAAAGAATTAGAAAATATAAACAGACCTATCACAAGTAATGAAATTGAAACTGTAATTAAAAATCTTCCAACAAACAAAAGTCCAGGACCAGATGGCTTCACAGGCAAATTCTATCAAACATTTAGAGAAGAGCTAACACTGATCCTTCTCAAACTCTTCCAAAAAATTGCAGAGGGAAAAACACTCTCAAAAATCCATTCTACAAAGCCACCATCACCCTGCTACCAAAACCAGAAAACGATATCACAAAAAAATAAAATTATAGACCAGTATCACTGATGAACATAGATATAAAAATCCTGAACAAAATAGTAGCAAACAGAATCCAACAACACATTAAAAGGATCATACACCATGATCAAGTGGGATTTGCCCCAGGGATGCAAGGATTCTTCAATATACACAAATCAATCAATGTGATACACAATATTAACAAACTGAAGGATAAAAAGCATACGATCATCTCAATAGATGCAGAAAAAGCTTTTGACAAAATTCAACACCCATTTATGATAAAAACTCCAGAAAATGGGCATAGAGGGAACCTACCTCAACATAATAAAGGCCATATATGACAAACCCACAGCAAGCATCATGCTCAATGGTGAAAAACTGAAAGCATTTCCACTAAGATCAGGAACAAGACAAGGATGTCTACTCTCACCACTCTTATTCAACATAGTTTGGAAGTCCTAGCCACAGAAATAAGAGAAGAAAAAGAAATAAAAGAATACAAATGGGAAAAGAAGTAAAACTGTCACTGTTTGCTGATGACATGATACTATACATAGAAAATCCTAAAGATGCCTTCAGAAAACTACTAGGACTAATCAATGAATTTGGGAAGGTTGCAGGATACAAAATTAATGCACAGAAATCTCTGGCATTCCTATACACCGACAATGAAAAATCAGAAAGAGAAATTAAGGAAATACTACCATTTACCACTGCAACAAAAAGAATAAAATACCTTGGAATAAACCTGCCTAAGGAGGCGAAAGACTTGTACTCAGAAAACTATAAAACACTGATGAAAGAAATCAAAGATGACATAAACAGATGGAGAAATATGCCATGTTCCTGGATTGGAAGAATCAAAATTGTGAAAATGACTATACTACCCAAGGCAATCTACAGATTCAGTGCATTCCCTATCAAACTATCAATGGCATTCTTCACAGAATTAGAACAAAAAATTTCACAAGTTGTATGGAAAAACAAAAGACCCCAAACAGCAGAAGTAATCTTGAGAAAGAAAAATGGAGTTGGAGGAATCAGGCTCCCAGACCGCAAACTATACCAGAAAGCTACAGTAATCAAGACAGTATGGTACTGGCACAAAAACAGAAATATAGATAGATCAATGGTACAGGATAGAAAGCCCAGAGATAAACCCACACACATATGGTGACCTAATTTATGATAAAGCAGGCAAGAACGTACAATGGAGAAAAGACAGCTTCTTCAATAAGTGGTGCTGGGAAAACTGGACAGCTACATGTAAAAGAATGAAATTATAACACTACCTAACACCATACACAAAAATAAACTCCAAATGGATTAAAGACCTAAATGTAAGACCAGACACTATAAAACTCTTACGGGAAAACAAAGGAAAAACACTCTGACATAAACCACAGCAAGATCTTTTTTGACCCACCTCCTAGAGTAACAGAAATAAAAACAAAAATAAATAGGACTTAATTAAATTTAAAAGCTTTTGCACAGCAAAGGAAACCATAAACAAGATAAAGACAACCCTCGGAATGGGAGAAAACATTTGCAAATGAAACAATAGACAAAGGATTAATCTCCAAAATATACAAACATCTCATGAGCTCAATATCAAAAAACAAACAATCCACTTAAAAAATGGGCGGAAGACCTAAATAGACATTTCACCAAGGAAGACATACAGATGGCCAAGAGGCACATGAAAAGATGCTCAGCATCACTAATTATTAGAGAAATGCAAGTCAAATCTACAATGAGGGGCTTCCCTGGTGGCGCAGTGGTTGGGAGTCTGCCTGCCGATGTAGGGGACATGGGTTCGTGCCCCAGTCCGGGAGGATCCCACATGCCGCGGAGCGGCTGGGCCCATGAGCCATGGCCGCTGAGCCTGCACGTCCGGAGCCTGTTGCTCCGCAACGGGAGAGGCCACAACAGTGAGAGGCCCGTGTACCGCAAAACAAACAAATAAACAAAACACTACAATGAGGTATCATCTCACGCTGGTCAGAATGGCCATTATCAAAAAATTTAGAAACAATAAATGCTGGAAAGGGTGTGGTGAAAAGGGAACCCTCTTGCACTGTTGGTGGAAATGTAAATTGATACAACCACTATGGAAAACAGTATGGAGGTTCCTTAAAAAACTACAAATAGAATTACCGTATGACCCATCAATCCCACTACTGGGCATATACCCTGAGAAAACCATAATTCAAAAAGAGACATGTATCACAATGTTCATTGCAGCACTATTTACAATAGCCAGGACATGGAACCAACCTAAATGTCCATCGACAGATGAATGGATAAAGGAGATGTGGCACATATATACAATGGAATATTACTCAGCCATAAAAAGAAACAAAATTGAGTTATTTGTAGTGAGGTGGATGGACCTAGAGTCTGTCATACAGAGTGAAGTAAGTCAGAAAGAGAAAAACAAATACTGTATGCTAACACATATATGTGGAATCTAAAAAACAAAAAATGGTACTGAAAAACCTAGTGGCAGGGCAGGAATAAAGATGTAGACATAGAGTATGGACTTGAGGACTTGGGGTGGAGAGGGGGAAGCTGGGGCAAAGTGAGAGTAGCATCGACATATATACACTACCGAATGTAAAACAGTTAGCTAGTGGGAAGCAGCATATAGCACAGGGAGATCAGCTCGGTGCTCTGTGATGACCTAGAGGGGTGGGATAGAGAGGATGGGAGGGAGGCTCAAGAGGGAGGGGACATGGGGACATGTGTATGCATATGGCTGATTTGCCTTGGTGTACAACTGAAACTAACACAGTATTGTGAAGCAATTATACTCCAATAAAGATCTATTGTAAAAAAGTAATTGGTTGAGAAATCCATTATATATTTCACATTGCATGCTCTGGATTTTATGTCTGAAATAAAATGCCACGGGTCATACTAATTAATTTCGTTTTCTACAGTTGAAGTTAGGACTACTTGAAGTCATTATGCAAATTTATGCCAAATAGTGCATAAATTAACACCATTCGTCTTCAAAAAATCTAAGATCTTCTAGCAACCAATCCACAAGTATACTCTTTCATCTATAAGAAACTTCTGAAGGATATATGCACTAAAAAATATATATATATATATAAATCATGGTTTCTAAAATATATATCTCACCACAAATGATAAGCAGAGTCAGGAAACAGACCAAGCTTAGATATCCTATATATGGAACTGAATTGCCCAAAACATTGAAAACCAAAGTTCTTAAAGGCTATTAAAGAGAAAATGCCTAGAGTTTTAAGAAAACCTGAAAAATGTTTTCCAAAGAGTCAGAGGTATGATGCAAAAGACAACCAAATAGTTTCCTCAAGACAATCAGTTACTTGATTGAAGAAAGACAAAAGATCCTGTGGACCAACTCTGAGATGAACACCCCTCCCCTCTGCCCCCTCCCCAAGATCTCTGAAGCAATTTTATTCTGGTACAACCATAGGAGTGTGAGTGAACTGTGTTGAGGCCAGTGAATTCCAGTGCATGGGAGTCTCAGGTGAACAAAAATGCAAACTTTGTGAGTTCCCAGATGCAAAACTATTTCCTGCTGGACTGAGTGAGTAGCCCTCATCCTGGCATAGCTGTCCTGAGCCTGATGGTTCAGAGAAGCGGCGATGAGAGGAAGAGGGGGTGGCTGAAGCCATTCACTGTCTTCTATTAGTGAATCCTACCCTCCGCCTCTAGAAAAGCCAGCTATGCCCGAACAGACATTTTGCACATATATATTCTGGTAGCATAATCTAAGTCATGTTATATTTAAAGACATACAATCTTGAGTTGTGTTACAAGGGTTTAGGCCTGGGTGGAATAAATCTGGGTGAAGAGGAAAATGATAATAATGATTTTGTGATAACTAGTTTTACCGTGTTTGTTAACCTTTGCCACAATCCGAAGAGGTGGATATGATTATTCCTATTTCTAAAATGAAGGAACTCAGTCTCAGGAAGATTACGTAATATGCCCTGAAATGTCACAGCTACGAAACGGAGCGCCCAGATTTCATCCCAGGCTTCTCTTACTCGAGAACCCGTCTCCTGCACTATTCCTCCTTCTCGTCAAACTTGGGCCACACAGAGGGTGGAGTCTCTCCTTTCAACACTGAGCTCAGAGAGGTGAAGCCAGAAACTGCTGACAGGCTGACCAAGGAGTGAGGGCGGAATTACAAGTCCCGTATCCAGAGCTACACAAGAATTGGGGAAAGGCTGTGATCCTCGGGAAGCAAAGTCAAGGTAAGCAATTTCAGGCTGGGACAAAGGAGCATGGCCCTGGGACTCAGAAACCATGAGTCAAGCCACACACATTTTCATAAACACACTTGGCAGGGGTGGGGTCACTTTTAAAGACCCACCATTCCCTTCCCTTCCCCTTCCAGTAGGCCAGCTTCCAAGGGCCTTACAGACTGTGGATCAAGCTTATCTAAACAGTTGACAAGCTCTAACCCTGTCTGTAATTTGAGTCACAGAATTAAACTGACTATTTCTTACTTCATAAAGAACTACATGCAACTATAAAATGGTGAGCAGGATATTCATCATTATGGGGGTAGTAGATATAGCAAGAGTACATCTGACCTTAATCAGAATTGTTATAGACAATCACATGACTTGTTTTGCTATTAAAATCGCTGCTTTAGAATCTCCCATATTGAGCTGAAGAGCTGATTGACAGTTAACATAAACTAAATGTAAAACCCACGTTCTCACTTGAGGTGGAAAAAGTTCATTATGTCAAATGCGCAAGATATTCAAAACATTCGATATCATTAATCTGGTATTTTTTTGCTAGTATAGGTATTTGCATACCATTCATTTTAACGTTTATTCTTGGTAGATAACTCTATTCAGGAAAATCCCAACGGCAGATGTTTTTGATCATTTTGATTACTCAATGAGCTTACCTTGCCCTTGATTCTTCTGCAATATAGTATGTGAGGTCTCCATGCAAAGATAGATAATCATGGTACCTACCTGTCCGGGTTACTGTGAAGATTAAAGAAGTCAGTGCCTGTAGAACACAATATCTGCAAATCCACCCTATATTCACTTCTATAAGCCTTATGAAATTCATGGATTTTCCCTAATTCTATATCAACATGTACTGGCCATTCATAAAGCCTCAAGCCATTTTCAGCAGACCAAATGTGGTGACTTTTATAGCAGATAATGTGTTCTACCAAAGCTTCTAAAGGCCAGAGCCTAAACCAAAGCACGTAAATAAAAGAACCAACCAAACCTGCAAGGAATCACAGCTGGCTGCTTTATGACACAAGCAAAGACCCTCAGAGCCAAAGCAAGAAAGAGCCACCTTTGCTATGAAATCCACATGAAACTGTTAATGGAATCTATAAAAAGGGAGAAAACTCACAGCAGCTAATTCATTCCCTGCAAGATACTGTGATGCATTCAACAAGGTATCACTGTGGAAAGAAAGGGCTGAAAGCTCAGCATTGAAAAAGAAAGAAAGGATTTAATTATCTGACACATGAGCAATTATAGTGCAATTCCTGTTCAAACAGAATTGCAACTAAATGGGGCTATTTACCTATTCAAATCACAAACAAAACTATCTTCAATAGGGTCATTAAAAGAAGGTGTGAGACCTTAGGGAAAAACTCCTCAGAAACTGCAAGGATTTACAAAGGTTGGATATTAGGCTCTAAATATATACATAAAAATTTTAGAATTGCAAAGTTTCTGTTAAGGCTAAATAAAAAGGTTGTCACTTTCTGAAAAGAACGATAAATGTAACAACAGGGCTAAAAATTCATAAAATAGAAATGAATTTTGAACAGTAAGGGAAACCATCAAAAATACAGATAATCTTAGAATGAATGTATTTTATGTTAACACTCTTCAGAGATACATTCTTAAAAACCTGACATTCCCTTAAGCATTAATTTTAGGTTTACTGACATAATCAAGACAGTATGTCAAATATTCGCTATCTTTCTATCAATTCATATGCAGTCTTAAGAAACAAATAGTCTGAAAAAGAAACTGTTCCGGCCCCGGAGGAAGATGGCGGAAGAGTAAGACGCGGAGATCACCTTCCTCCCCACAGATACATCAGAAATTCATCTACACGTGGAACAACTCCTACAGAACACCTACTGAACGCTGACAGAAGACCTCAGACCCCCTAAAAGGCAAGAAACTCCCCACATACCTGGGTAGGGCAAAAGAAAAAAAAGAATAAACAGAGACAATAGGATAGGGACGGGACCTGCACCAGTGGGAGGGAGCCGTGAAGGAGGGAAGGTTTCTACACACTACAAGCCCCTTCGCGGGCGGAGACTGCAGGTGGCGGAGGGGGAAAGCTTCGGAGTAGCGGAGGAGAGCACAGCAACAGGGGTGTGGAGGGCAAAGCGGAGAGATTCCGGCACAGAGGATCGGTGCCTTCAGGCACACACCAGCCCGAGAGGCTTGTCTGCTCGGCCGCCGTGGCGGGCGGGGCTGGGAGCTGAGGCTTGGGTATCGGCTTTCAGTCGGAGCGCAGGGAGAGGACTGGGGCTGGCGGCAGGAAGAGAGCCTGAAGGGGTTAGTGCACCACGGCTAGCCCGGAGGGAGTCTGGGGAAAGGGTCTGGAGTTGCTGAAGAGGCAAGAGTCTTTTTTCACTTTCACTTTCGTTTCCTGGTGTGCGAGGAGAGGGCATTAAAAGGGCTGCTTTAGGGAAGCGCCGGAGACAGGCGCGAGCCGCGGGTAAGGCGTGGACCTCGGAGACGGGCGTGGGCCGCCGCCGCCGCCGCCCACCGCCCGCCGCCGCCCACCGCCCGCCGCCGCCCGCCGCCACCGCCGCCGCCGCGGCCCGCCACCGCCGCCGCCTGCCGCCGCCCGCCGCCGCCGCAGCCGCGGGGCCTGTGTGCGAGCGCGGGTCACTGTCCGCCCCGCCTTCCGGGGGACCTGTGCACCCTGCCACTGCCGGGGTCCCGAGACCCGGGGACGGCTCTCCCGGGAAAGCGCACGGAGCGCCACGGGCTGCTGCAACGTCACGCTGGCCTCTGCCGCCGCAGGCCCGCCCCAAACTGCGCGCCCCTCCCTCCCCTCTGCATGAGTGAGCCAGAGCCCCCGAATCAGCGGCTCCTTTAAACCCGTCCTGTCTGAGCGAAGAACGGACGCCCTCCGGCGACCTACGCACAGAGGCGGGGCCAGGTCCAGGGCTGAGACCCGGGAGCTGTGAGAGCAGAGTCAGGGAAATCTCTCTGTGCAGCCTCGGAGGCAGCGGATTAAAGCTCCACGGTCCATTTGATGTGCCCTGCGTCTGTGGAGTGCATGAGTGGACAGCGAATCATCCCAAATTGAGGAAGTGGACTTTGAGGACAAGATTTAAGACTTTCCCCCCTTTTCCTCTTTTTACAATGAATTATTCCAAAGTAAGGAGGTGGACTTAGAGAGCAAGATTTCAGACTTCTTGCCCTTTTCCTCTTTTTACAACGAATTATCCCAAATTGAGGAGGTGGGCTTGGAGAGCAAGATTTTTGATTTTTCCCCCTGCTCTCTTTTTGTGAATGTGTATGTGTAATCTTCTGTGTAAGATTGTCTCTGTATAGCTTTGCTTCCACCATATGTCCCAGGGTTCTATCGGTCCGTTTTTTTTTTTTTCTTTTCAATAATTACTTTCTAATTTTAATAACGCTACTATATTTCATACTTTATTCTATTTTACTTTACCTGCTCTTTCTTTTTTTCCTACCTTCCCTTCCTCCCTCCCTCCCTCCGCTCTTCCTTTCCTTCTTTTTCTTTCCTCCCTCCCTCCCACCCTTCTTCTTTCCACTTTCTTTTTCTTTCCTTCCTCCCTCCCTCCCTCCTGTCTTTCTTTCTTTCTTTCCTTCCTCCCTCCCTCCCTCCCTTCTTCCATTCACTCTTCCTTTTGCTTTCATTGCTCCCTCCCTCCCTCCTTTCTTTCCTTCTTTCTTTCCATCCTTCCTCACTCCCACCCTCCTTTCTTTCTTTCTTCCTTCCTTCCTTCCTTTCTTCCCTTCTTCCTTTCTTTCCCTCTCTCTTTCTTTCTTCTACTAATTCTTTCTTTCTGCTTTTTCTCCCTGTTATTCTGAGCTGGGTGGATGAAAGGCTCTTGGTGCTGCAGCCAGGAGCCAGTGCTGTGCCTCTGAAGTGGGAGAGCCAACTTCAGGACACGGGTCCACAAGAGACCTCCCAGCTCCACATAATATCAAGCAGCGAAAATCTCCCAGAGATCTCCATCCCAACACCAGCACCCAGCTTCAGTCAACGACCAGCAAGCTACAGTGCTGGTCACCCTATGCCAAGCAACTAGCAAGGCAGGAACACAACCCCACCCATTAGCAGAGAAGCTACCTAAAAACATAATAAGGCCATAGGCACCCCAAAACACACCACCAGACGTGGACCTGTCCACCAGAAAGACAAGATCGAGCCTCAACCACCAGAACACAGGCATTAGTCCCCCCCACCAGGAAGCCTATACAACCTATTGAAACAACCTTAGCCACTGGGGTCAGACACGAAAAACAACGGGAACTACGAATCTGCAGCCTGCAAAAAGGAGATCCCAAACACAGTAACATAAGCAAAATGAGAAGACAGAAAAACACACAGCAGGTGAAGGAGCAAGATAAAAACCTACCAGACCTAACAAATGAAGAGGTAATAGGCAGTCTACCTGAAAAAGAATTCAGAATAATGATGGTAAAGATGATCCAAAATCTTGGAAATAGAATAGACAAAATGCAAGAAACAGTTAACAAGGACCTAGAAGAACTAAAGATGAATCAAGCATCGATTAAAAACACAATACATGAAATAAAAAATACTCTAGATGGGATCAATAGCAGAATAACTGAGGCAGAAGAACGGATAAGTGAGGTGGAAGATAAAATAGTGGAAATAACTGATGCAGAGCAAAATAAAGAAAAAGGAATGAAAAGAACAGAGGACAGTCTCAGAGACCTCTGGGACAACATTAAACGCACCAACATTCGAATTATAGGGGTTCCAGAAGAAGAAGAGAAAAAGAAAGGGACTGAGAAAATATTTGAAGAGATTATAGTTGAAAACTTCCCCAATATGGGAAAGGAAATAGTTAATCAAGTCCAGGAGGCACAGAGAGTCCCATACAGAATAAATCCAAGGAGAAATACACCAAGACACATATTAATCAAACTGTCAAAAATTAAACACAAAGAAATCATATTAAAAGCAGCAAGGGAAAAACAACAAATAACACACAAGGGAATCCCCATCAGGTTAACAGCTGATCTCTCAGCAGAAACTCTACAAGCCAGAAGGGAGTGGCAGGACATAATTAAAGTGATGAAGGAGAGAAACCTGCAGCCAAGATTACTCTACCCAGCAAGGATCTCATTCAGATTTGATGGAGAAATTAAAACCTTTACAGACAAGCAAAAGCTGAGAGAGTTCAGCACCACCAAACCAGCTTTACAACAAATGCTAAAGGAACTTCTCTAGGCAAGAAACACAACAGAAGGAATATACCTACAATAATGAACCCAAAGCAATTAAGGAAATGGGAATAGGAACATACATATCAATAATTACCTTAAATGTAAATGGACTAAATGCTCCCACCAAAAGACACAGACTGGCTGAATGGATACAAAAACAAGACCCATGTATATGCTGTCTACAAGAGACCCACTTCAGACCTAAAGACACATACAGATTGAAAGTAAGGGGATGGAAAAAGATATTCCATGCAAATGGAAATCAAAAGAAAGCTGGAGTAGCAATTCTTATATCAGACAAAATAGACTTTAAAATAAAGACTATTAGAAGAGACAAAGAAGGACACTACATAATGATCAAGGGATCGATCCAAGAAGAAGATATAACAATTGTAAATATTTATGCACCCAACATAGGAGCACCTCAATACATAAGGCAAATGCTAACAGCCATAAAAGGGGAAATCGACAGTAACACAATCATAGTAGGGGACTTTAACACCACTTTCACCAATGGACAGATCATCCAAAATGAAAATAAATAAGGAAACACAAGCTTTAAATGATACATTAAACAAGATGGACTTAGTTGATATTTATAGGACATTTCATCCAAAAACAACAGAATACACATTTTTCTCAAGTGCTCATGGAACATTCTCCAGGATAGATCATATCTTGGGTCACAAATCAAGCCTTGGTAAATTTAAGAAAATTGAAATTGTATCAAGTATCTTTTCCAACCACAATGCTATGAGACTAGACATCAATTACAGGAAAAGATCTGTAAATAATACAAACACATGGAGGCTAAACAATACACTACTCAATAACGAAGTGATAACTGAAGAAATCAGAGAGGAAATTAAAAAATACCTAGAAACAAATGACAATGGAGACACGACAACCCAAAACCTATGGGATGCAGCAAAAGCAGTTCTAAGGGGGAAGTTTATAGCAATACAATCCCACCTTAAGAAACAGGAAACATTTCGAGTAAACAGCCTGACCCTGCACCTAAAGCAATTAGAGAAAGAAGAACAAAAAACCCCCAAAGCTAGCAGAAGGAAAGAAATCATAAAGATCAGATCAGAAATAAATGAAAAAGAAATGAAGGAAACGATAGCAAAGATCAATAAAACTAAAAGCTGGTTCTTTGAGAAGATAAACAAAATTGACAAACCATTAGCCAGACTCATCAAGAAAAGAAGGGAGAAGACTCAAATCAATAGAATTAGAAATGAAAAAGGAGAAGTAACAACTGACACTGCAGAAATACAAAAGATCATGAGAGATTACTACAAGCAACTCTATGCCAACAAAATGGACAACCTGGAAGAAATGGACAAATTCTTAGAAATGCACAACCTGCCAAGACTGACTCAGGAAGAAATAGAAAATATGAATAGACCAATCACAAGCACTGAAATTGAAACTGTGATTAAAAATCTTCCATCAAACAAAAGCCCAGGACCAGATGGCTTCACAGGCGAATTCTATCAAACATTTAGAGAAGAGCTAACACCCATCCTTCTCAAACTCTTCCAAACAATTTCAGAGGAAGGGACACTCCCAAACTCATTCTACGAGGCCACCATCACCTTGATACCAAAACCAGGCAAGGATGTCACAAAGAAAGAAAACTACAGGCCAATATCACTGATGAACATAGATGCAAAAATCCTCAACAAAATACTAGCAAACAGAATCCAACAGCACATTAAAAGGATCATACACCATGATCAAGTGGGGTTTATTCCAGGAATGCAAGGATTCTTCAATATACGCAAATCAATCAATGTGATACACCATATTAACAAGTTGAAGGAGAAAAACCATATGATCATCTCAATAGATGCAGAGAAAGCTTTCGACAAAATTCAACACCCATTTATGATAAAAACCCTGCAGAAAGTAGGCATAGAGGGATCTTTCCTCAACATAATAAAGGCCATATATGACAAACCCACAGCCAACATTGTCCTCAATGGTGAGAAACTGAAACCATTTCCACTAAGATCAGGAACAAGACAAGGCTGCCCACTCTCACCACTCTTATTCAACCTAGTTTTGGAAGTTTTAGCCACAGCAATCAGAGAAGAAAAGGAAATAAAAGGAATCCAAATCGGAAAAGAAGAAGTAAAGCTGTCATTGTTTGCAGATGACATGATACTATACATAGAGAATCCTAAAGATGCTACCGAAAAACTACTAGAGCTAATCAATGAATTTGGTAAAGTAGCAGGTTACAAAATTAATGTACAGAAATCTCTGGCATTCCTGTACACTAATGATGAAAAATCTGAAAATGAAATCAAGAAAACACTCCCATTTACCATTGCAACAAAAAGAATAAAATATCTAGGAATAAATCTACCTAAGGAGACAAAAGACCTGCATGCAGAAAATTATAAGACACTGATGAAAGAAATTAAAGATGATACAAACAGATGGAGAGATATACCATGCTCCTGGATTGGAAGAATCAATATTGTGAAAATGACTCTACTACCCAAAGCAATCTACAGATTCAATGCAATCCCTATCAAACTACCACTGGCATTTTTCACAGAACTAGAACAAAAAATTTCAAAATTTGTTTGGAAAAACAAAAGACCCCGAATAGCCAAAGCAATCTTGAGAACGAAAAACGGAGCTGGAGGAATCAGGCTCCCTGACTTCAGACTATACTACAAAGCTACAGTAATTAAGACAGTGTGGTACTGGCATAAAAACAGAAAGATAGATCAGTGGATCAGGATAGAAAGCCCAGAGATAAACCCACGCACATATGGCCAACTTATCTTTGATAAAGGAGGCAGGAATGTACAGTGGAGAAAGGACAGCCTCTTCAATAAGTGGTGCTGGGAAAACTGGACAGGGACATGTAAAAGTATGAGATTAGATCATTCCCTAACACCATACACAAAAATAAGCTCAAAATGGATTAAAGACTTAAATGTAAGGCCAGAAACTATCAAACTCTTAGAGGAAAACATAGGTAGAACACTCTATGACATAAATCACAGCAAGATCCTTTTGGACCTACCTCCTAGAGAAATGGAAATAAAAACAAAGATAAACACATGGGACCTAATGAAACTTCAAAGCTTTTGCACAGCAAAGGAAACCATAAACAAGACCAAAAGACAACCCTCAGAATGGGAGAAAATATTTGCAAATGAAGCAACTGACAAAGGATTAATCTCCAAAATTTATAAACAGCTCATGCAGCTCAATAGCAAAAAAACAAACAACCCAATCCAAAAATGGGCAGAAGACTTAAATAGGCATTTCTCCAAAGAAGATATACAGACTGCCAACAAACACATGAAAGAATGCTCAACATCATTAATCATTAGAGAAATGCAAATCAAAACTACAATGAGATATCATCTCACACCAGTCAGAATGGCCATCATCAAGAAATCTAGAAACAATAAATGCTGGAGAGGGTGTGGAGAAAAGGGAACCCTCTTGCACTGCTGGTGGGAATGTGAATTGGTACAGCCACTATGGAGAACAGTATGGAGGTTCCTTAAAAAACTAAAAATAGAACTACCATATGACCCAGCAATCCCACTACTAGGCATATACCCTGAGAAAACCATAATTCAAAAAGAGACATGTACCAAAATGTTCATTGCAGCTCTATTCACAATAGCCTGGAGCTGGAAACAACCTAAGTGTCCATCATCGGATGAATGGATAAAGAAGATGTGGCACATATATACAATGGAATATTACTCAGCCCTAAAAAGAAACGAAACTGAGCTATTTGTAATGAGGTGGATAGACCTAGAGTCTGTCATACAGAGTGAAGTAAGTCAGAAAGAGAAAGACAAATACCGTATGCTAACACATATATATGGAATATAAGAAAAAAAATGTCATGAAGAACCTAGGGGTAAAACGGGAATAAAGACACAGACCTACTAGAGAATGGACTTGAGGATATGGGGAGGGGGAAGGGTAAGCTGTAACAAAGCGAAAGAGAGGCATGGACATATATACACTACCAAACGTAGGGTAGATAGATAGTGGGAAGCAGCCGCAGAGCACAGGGAGATCAGCTCGGTGCTTTGTGACTGCCTGGAGGGGAGGGATGGGGAGGGTGGGAGGGAGGGAGATGCATGAGGGAGGGGATGTGGGAACAGATGTATATGTATGACTGATTCACTTTGTTATAAAGCAGAAACTAATAAAAAAAATGGAAAAAAAAAAAAAGAAACTGTTCCCTAGAAAATAACACAGGAGAAAAGCCAGGTAAGCTTGGGTTTGGCAATGACATTTTAGGTACAACATCAAAAGCATGATCCATGAAATAAAAAGCTGATGAGCTGGAATCAATTAAAATGAAAACTTCTGTTCTGTGAAAGACACTGTCAAGGAAATGAAAAGAAAAAACAGACTGGGAAAAAAATCTTGGCAAAACACATATCTGATAAAAGATCAGTATTTGAAATATGCAAAGAACTCTTAAAACTCAACAATAAGAGAGTCAATTAAAAAGTGGGCAGAAGATCTGAACTGACATCTTACCTAAGAAGATGTATAGATGGCAAATAACTGTATGAAAAATGTGCTCAATGTCATATGTCATTAGGGAATTACAAATTAAAACAACAATGTGATACTATTACATATCTACTAGGATAGCTAAAATTGAAAAAAACAGACAATGCCAAACGCTGGTGAGAACATGGAGCAACAGGAACTCTCATTCATTGCTGGTGGGAATGCAAAATGGTATAGCCCCTTTGGAAGAGAGCCTAGCAGTTTCTTACAAAACTATACAAACCCTTACCATGTGATCCAGCAACTGCACTACTTGGTATTTACTGAAATGAGTTGAAAATTATGTCCCCACAAAAATTTGCCCATGAATGTTCATAGCATCTTTATTCATAATTGCCGGAACTTCAAAGCAACCAAGATGTCCTTTAATAGGTGAAAGGATAAACAAACTGGTTATCGCACTGTAGAATATTATTCAGCAACAAAGAGAAATGAGTTTTCAATCCACGAAATGGAGGAAACTTAAATGTATATTGTGAAGAAATAAGCCAGTTTCAAAAGGCCACATGTTGCATGATTCCAACTATATGGAATTCTGGAAAAGGCAAAACTATGGAGATAGTAAACAGATCAGTGGTTGCCAGGGGTTTGCGGGGAAGGACTGATGAATGGTGAAGCACAGGGGGTACTTAGGGAAGTGAAGCTATTCTGTATGATACTGTCATGGTGGATACATGTAATACCTCTGTGAAAACCCATAAAACTGTAGAACACAAGAATGAATCCTAACGTAAAGTATGGATTTTAGTTAATAAGAATATATTAATGTTGGTGCATCAGTTGTAACAATGTATCGCACCAATGCAAGATGTCAACAATAGGAGAAACTGTGTGCTGGAGGCTGGGGGGATAACAGGGAGATATATGGAACTCTGTACTTTCACTTAATTTTTCTGTAAATCTAAAACTTCTCTAAAAAATAATGTCTATTAATTTAAAAAAAAAAGCAGGAGAAAAGGGGGAAAAAAGAAACTGTTCCGAGTTTCCCTTAGACAGATATTTTGCTGATACCAGAGAATACTGACATACAGAAAAATAAACTTGCTTTCTTAGCTATAGTGTAACCACTATTCAGAAAGTCAACAGGATGATGGAATAAGGGGCTGGAGGGAAACATCAAGGAGCAGACGTCGTGGACCAGAGAAAGGAAGGAAAGCTCTAAGGGAGGATGGCAGGGGACAAGTGGAGTCTTTCCATTTTACCTCGTTAATTCCAAATGTGTCAGGGTTATCAGGGCACTAAAATTCTAACTTGATGGCTGACGATAATTAAACAGAATGAGTTGGCAATATTTCAATCCAATTTTCCCCCTGTGTACCATAGGTTTATCGTATGACAACCTCTCATTATTACCTGCTCACTGTTCACCTGGAACCAAGAGGAAAAATTAATGGGCATATTAGCATTCAAAAGGAAACATAACACCCTAAGAACTTTCTATCTCACCATGCCATGCCTGGGTCTGTCAAAGGTTTCACCACCCCTGGTGCCTGTGATTAAAAATGATCCTAGAGTTTGAACTTCATGACTTGAGCTGAACCGAGTTCCCTCCATGGTTAATTTAAAATGTCACCCATAAGATAAAAGTAACTATGTAGTTTTCATTGCATTTGATTCGAGGATAATATTTTGAAGATGTGCTTTCCAGAAACTAGCAGGTTCTCTACAAATATGGGTTTCAAACTACACGTCAAATTCTGCTATTTATTTTGATGGTATACTACCTAAGAAGGCAACCCAAGGGACATACAAGTCATGTTTCTTTTTAATCCTCTTACATACTTAATAATAATCTTGAATAACAACTTGTGGTATGTATTTTCATTTAATTTGGCAAATGTGCATTGTATATACAAGGGATTGTGCCAAAATACTTTTCAGGTCAGCAAGTCATTCACTTAATTACACAGCAAACAAACTTTAAGGATTTTCTCGTGCCAGGGACAACTCCAGTGCCAGGAGTTGGGCATATAATACTAAGGAAGACACAGTACCTGCCCTCAAGGTGTCACAGGGGAGTGTGAAAAGGGGAGTGACATAAAAGCATCCTACTGATTATACACATTGTACTAGGAAGGTTGATAGTCATAAACCAAGCGTGTTTAGGACTCAGGAGAGCTACACATTCCCCCAGAGCAGAATCCACTTTCATAAGAAGTTATTTCCCAAGTGAAGAAAACAATGATATTTGACAAGAGACACAAGAGTTTTTCTAGACAAAGGGAATTCTCTAAGTCTTAGATCATCTTTAGACTCTAAGAAACCAAGGCATGAAAAGAAGCAAATGTTCAGGATTGAGAAAGGTAGGTAGGTGAAGAGTAAAAGGGGGTGAGGCCAAGGCCAGAGGCTTGTGGGTTTTTTTTTTTTTTTTATGCTAAGGAGTTGGGGCTTTATTCTCAAAAAGATTGGCAGATGCTAAAAGGTTTGCAGCAGAAAATGGTTTCAAGATTTACATTGACCTAGGGGGGCTTAATGTTGCCCCTAACTCGACTAAACTTTATAGACAGGTTTCTCCCTGACTATAGGCCCCTGACCTCCCTTTTCGTAGACTACTTACTTTAGAAGACTCTCACTTATAAATTCTTTCTCTGCCCCTTTGAGAGGTAAATCTTCTCCCAGCCTCCTGCCAGTTCTACAACCCTGGACATCTTTCCCAAAGACCCAGAACCCATCCCTTTGACATGTAATCGTTCACGGAAGATAGTGCTCCTGTTCCTAGTCTCTATAGGTAGCTAGTAAGTGACAATTTGCAAACACAGATAGCCTAATCAAATGGCTAAAGTCCTCTAGCACTTTTCCATTCGCTCACCCCAGTGATGAAAAAGTCTCCCGCCTTTTGTTACAGCAGAGTTCACTTTCTCTTCCCCATTGCCACCGTCTTGACCCCTATTGCAATAGTCTTGAATAAAGTCTTCCTTGCCTGTTTAACTTGTCCATGTGACTTTTCTTTGAAAACATGTTAGAAAAATCATTGGCAGAGATGTGGAAGGCAAATTAGTGGAAGACAAGGTGAGTGGCAGGAAGGTGAGTTGGGAAGCTATAGAAGTAAATGAGATGAGCAATGCTGGAGTCTGGACTAGAGGAAGACAGTAAAGATAAGGGAGAGACACATATGGGAGATGTTACGAATCAGCTCCATAATGAATTGGGTGGTGAGAGGGAAGAGGAACCAGGGTGATTCACAGCTGTTCAGAGTGGCCACGGCAGTTACAACCTTCTCACACACTTGCCTGACACCACAGTAGACGGTGGCCTGCTGAGCTGGAGAGAGGGAAGGAAAACCAAGAAGGCAGGAGAGAGGGAGGGTGGGAAGGGATAGGTGATGGAAATGATATAAAAGCAAGTGGCCCTTGGAAAGATGGTTGATAAGAAGCACTTACAAATGCCTCAAAGGCAACTGATGACACCTAAAATATCTGAAAGGGATTTCAGAGTTAGAATATTGTTACAGGAAGAATTGAGGAGAGAATATTCTCAAGCCTGGAGAATGAAGAGCAGGTGGAGGAAGGGGGAGGGAAGGGGGGACTGTAACTCCTTAGACATCCACCCAAGGCCCAGACCACATCATCTCAGGAACTAAGAGTAATTGATCCTTTTCTTCTTATCTTTCCAATCATCAGCATGTAGCACATGATGAATGGAAAAGCATAAATGAGAAAGAGAAATCCAGAAAAAAAAGTAGAAGCTGTGTTCTGAACAAAGATGAAAGGAGTCAGAGGGAGAGTGCAACCCGATCACAGCTAATATGCTTAACATTGCATGAGTTTTCTTTTTTCCTACTTTGGATACATTTGGTTCATGCACTACCAGTAATAATAGAAGAAAGTAAAGGCAAAAGGTCCAATACTGTCTTCTAGTAAATAACAGAAACCAAAGGTCCAGGTCAAACAGTTCTAGAAAATGTCATCATCTTCCAACTTAATCTGAAGGTTTACTAACAATGATGTAAAGTTCTATTTTTGATGAAGGGAACTCCATGTCAATGAGGATTCCTAATGTCACATACAATGGAATTCTAGAACAACAAAACGATTTATAAAATTCCTTGGAGTGCACTCCCAGTGTTAAATGTGATAGAAGCAATTAACTTAAGGTTCTAGAAGGCACCTGACAATGGGCATTAGAAAACAATATAATTTTTGTCCAGGTACATTCATTAGGAAGGTAATACTCGCAAAATTCTGAGATACAGGGAAGAGCCACCACTGATAATTTACTGCCAGTGCTCTAGTATTTGGGAGGAAGATAACAAGCACTTAACAGTGACATGGAAATCTTGGCTACATGGGTTGGCCAGCCAAATACATGTGAAAGTCAAGGGGCAATACTGTGTCCAAAAGCAAAAAGATTCATAACCAGACCCAAAATTTAGTTAAATACTATACTCAAAATGATGTTTAGAGGGCTTCACTGGTGGCACAGTGGTTGAGAGTCTGCCTGCCAATGCAGGGGACACAGGTTCGTGCCCCGTTCCGGGAAGATCCCACATGCCGCGGAGCGGCTGGGCCCGTGAGCCATGGCCGCTGAGCCTGCATGTCCGGAGCCTGTGCTCCGCAACGGGAGAGGCCACAACAGTGAGAGGCCCGTGTACCGCAAAAAAAAAAAAAAAAAAAAAAAAAAAAAAATGATATTTAGAGACCCTGGTTCAAGTCTCTTTCAGAATTTTAACATCTTACTGTCAACTGCACATGACGGTAATGGGCACGGTCACCGACAGATATTGGAGAAACATTCCATCATGCAGCTCTGAATTTGAGCTGATTGGATCCATGTGAAGAATCATAACAGAAGATGTCCTAAAATCTGTTATAGGGGCCCAAGTCTCTTCATGAAAGCAAAAAGAGTAAACCAATTATATATAGACAACTGCCGTGTAGAGATGTGAACTAGAGCAGTCTAAAGAAAACACAATTCTAGCATCTGATAACCAAGGGAATGCTTTAATTCTGCCTATCAGTGAGTCCAGAAGAGGGGCAGTGGATCAGTGATTCGGGAAGCCCAGTAAGTATTAGGAAAGAGTGCTTTCCACCAGTATGAACTATGAAAGGCCTGAAGCTTTTATTCACATAACTAGCAAATACAATTGTGGTGCTAAATCATTCTGCAAAGAGGTCATTTTCAGACCAGCACATATTTCTGTCCTTCGTTCTGTTCAGTTCAGTATCTTTACCAATAAGTTGGATCAACATATAGAATAAGTATCCATCTTGTTGAGGATCAAACTCTGGTGTTATCTCTGACTACAATATTCGGTTAGAAATAGCCTGAAATTTATATTACCTTGCCTTTAGATTTCCAATTTCAATTACTCAAATTCCAAAAGGAGAATATTTGCCTTGATAGTAGTTCAGGGCAAACAGAACCTTTAAGAAAAGGTTAGCATTAACATTTTAGGTTTCCATTTTCCTTAGCTCATTCTGAGGCATATAAAGAAAGTAATTAGCTTATATTCCAATTCCCTGAATTTGGAATAGCAGGGAGGTCGGGCCAAAAGATGCAAAGAGAGAAACTTGGAGGTTAGTGATACATGAGCCTAATTCCTAGTACCTGGAACAGTGCTTGGTACATAATAAGTGTTCAATAAGTAGTTGTTACATGAAGAAGGGAATGAGTGGACTCAAAGATTTGGGTGTGTGGGTGGTTACATCCTGGCCTTTTAGTTCAAAAATCAGGTGCCGAGTTATGCAGACAAGATGGTGCTTTCAGAACAGATGTGCCCCCCGCAGATCCACGATGGGATGGAGGCCCTCATTCCCTCAGCCACTGAAAGTGCTGGCTCTGCTGATGGCTCACAGCTGAGCCTCTCTCTAAGAAGGACGCAACCTCACTCACAGTTCGCTTCCTCCCAGGGGACAGCCTGAACGATCTCCAATGACCCTTGCCTCAGTTGGGACAATTCTAAATGGCGATCCCAGATCCCAATGTCCCTGTGGGAGCGCTCTGCTGCAGTCACATCACAGCTCAGTTTGTCCCTCTGCCCACTGCTACTCCTCGCTCTCCACATCCACCGTTCCCTCCTGGAGAATCTCCAGTAAACCTCCTAACACATCAAGCTCAAAAGTCTCAGAGTGTGTTTCCCAGGGAACACAAACAAGAACAAGAACTACGACCCCAAATTCTTTTTTAAAACACATTTCTGTAGCATGGACATATATACACTACCAAACGTAAAACAGATAGCTAGTGGGAAGCAGCTGCATAGCACAGGGAGATCAGATTGGTGCTTTGTGACCACCTAGAGGGGTGGGCTAGGGAGGGTGGGGGGGAGGCGCAAGAGGGAGGGGATATGGGGATATATGTGTACATAGAGCTGATTCACTTTGTTATACAGCAGAAACTAACACACCATGGTAAAGCAAGTATAATCCAATAAAGATGTTTAAAAAAAACACATTTCTGTAAGTGCACAGCTATGTCTTTACAAAGCAAGAGGGTTGTGGTTAGAAAGTGTACTGGATTAGGAGAGAGGAGATGTAAATTCGTACTAAAATCCTGTCGCAGCTACGTGAGCCTGTGTGAAGCCACCTTTGTAAATGTCCCTCTGCTGATGCCTGCGGCCAGTGTATGCGACAGCCCTCTGTAAACTATGAGGCACCAGGCAGACGCTAAGTGTTATTATTTATTATTAAATATGATGTCGTGACTCTGCAGTGGCTAATGCCACACCAAACACACATTAACATAAAGAAAGAAAAAGTATCAAATATATGCAAAGTTCTTAGAAGAAAGTCTTCAAAAAGAAACGTAACAACCATTTGAGTTCATATCCCAGAGCTGGCAAACTGGGAAGGTAACAACAAAACGGACTAGGGCAGTGAGAATTAGTCATTATTTGTGTGTGTGTGTGTGTGTGTGTGTGTGTGTTGTACACAGGATAAACCAACAAAAAGGAAAAATGTTCCTTTGGGCAAGACTTAAAATATACCTGCAAATGATGGTTCTCATTACCAAAGGCTAAGTTTTAACAAGGAAAGAAGAATACAATAACAGTATGAACACTTTAGGCTATTTCCTTGTCTGAGACCTAACTAACATCATTAGCATCTAATAAAGCACAGCTCTGGAATCACTTCTTATTTCCCTGTACACAAAGCAAGGCTTTGGATCATAAACAGAATTAGATAATGAAGGGGATTATATTAAAAATAAGATCATTGTCCTTCAGCCTAATATTCCCCTGGCATCTGAGTCTTGGAAGTTAGCAAGACAAGGAATGCACTCATGTATAAGCCAAGAAGACCCCCAGGAACTGACAGTTCAGGGTCTCCATGCTTACGAAAAAATCAAGGAGTTCAAGGTTCCAGATCTAACGTGCTGCTCAGCGGTTCCTCCCAGGCCACTCACTTTCTCACTCTTCAAATGGCTCTTTCAAACTTTCCCTTTTCTTTCTCCCTGAACACTGATACACTTCCCTTCCCTACTGTTAGCTAGTATGCTTGCTCCTTGTGTCACTGAGAAAATAAAAGTAATCAGAATAGAACTTCTCCCTGGTACCAAATCCCCCAACCTACCTGCCTCTGTACCCACTCCTCTGCCTTCCCTCCCGGTACTCTGGGGACGGTCCCCACCCCTCCACTATGCACTGGACCCCATCTCCACCTATCCAGAGGCATTGCTCCTGCAGCTGGCCCTCTCTCTCCTGAATCAAGTTCTCCCTTTCTAGTGGACTGGCCCATCAGCACACACACCACCTACACAGCTGAACTAGCTTACAAATTTAAAAAAACCCAACAACAAACCTCCCTTGATTCCACATCCAGCCCCCATTCCATTTATCTTCTCTCCAGTTAAACATCTCAGAAGGGCAGTCTATGTGGAATCACTTCCTTTGGTCCCATTGGTACATGAACCTACTCTATTCACCTTCTTCCCTCTACAACCTCTTGTGAGGTTACTAATAACCACCCTCTACCCAAATCCAATGACCAGTTCTTAGCGTGCATCTCTCTCCACCTTCACAGAGCATTTGACCTAGTTGTCACTATTCTTTTATAAAATATTCTTCTTCTCTTGGCTTCTAACCAGCAAGCTCTCCTCTTTTTTGTTTTTTCCTAGCTCACTCTGTGCTGCTTGGTCACCCTTGGGTCCTCTACATCTGCCAACTCTATGCACCAAGTTGCTGAGCCCAAAACCTCAGAGGCATCCTTGAATCACCCTTTCCTCCTACACAGTGCAGCTAATCCATCATCTGATCCTACCAGCACTACCTCCAAAATAGATCCAAAGTCCAACTGTTTCTCCCCAACTCTGCTACTTTAACTCCCTCAACTTCCAGCACACATCTCACTTGGAATATCATGTTAGCCTTGTATCTGGTGCGCTGATTTTTACTTTCACAACCCAGCAGTCAATTCTCCACTCAGCAGCCAGAATTATTCAGAATAAATGCAGACATGTTATACTCCTTCTCAAATAATTCCTGGAACTTCTCATTACATTCTGAATAAAACTCAAAGCCTCTCCATGGTCTACAAGCCCCCTCCATGTGCCAGCCCTTTCCTACAACTTCAGAATGACTTCATACCCTTCTCCATGCAACTAACCATGTTTCAGCCACATGAACTTCCCTGTTGTGCATTAAATAGTCCAAGGATGTTTGCACCACAGGGCCTTAGCACTAGCCACTCTCTCTGCCTAGGGACACTCTTCCCTCAGAAATCCAGGTGCATACTCAACCTTTACTTTTAGGTCTCTGCTTAAATGTTACCTTTTTAGAAAGTCTCTCCCTGATCACCTTATCAAAAATAGGATCCTTTGTCACTCTTGCATTATTTCCCATTATACCACTTACTGCTATATCACTTATTCACTTGTCTATTTCTCCAAATGGAGTATAAGCTGTATGAGGGCAGGCACTTTTCAGTATCCCCATCAACTGAAGTAGTACTAGAAATATGGTAAGCAGTCAATAAATACATGGATTTATGAATAGATGATTTATTTGGGGGGGTAGAGAAAGATCCAAAAACAGACAATTGTCCAACAAACCAGCGTCTGGTAAATTAAGGTAAAGTCAGTTTAAATACAAAAAAGCATTTGAAATAGTATTGTGAAAGATTTAAAAACAAGTATGCTATTAAAAATACTTTATAGGGCTTCCCTGGTGGCGCAGTGGTTGAGAGTTCGCCTGCCGATGCAGGGGACACGGGTTCGTGCCCCGATCCCGGAAGATCCCACGTGCCGCGGAGCGGCTGGGCCCGCGAGCCATGGCCGCGGAGCCTGTGTGTCCGGAGCCTGTGCTCCGCAACGGGAGAGGCCACAGCAGTGAGAGGCCCGCGTACAGAAAAAAAAAAAAAAAAAAAAAAAAAAAAACTTTATAAAAGAAAATAACTACTACTTGGAAGAAATAGGGAGCATAGTGATTAAATAAGTATTCAGAATGTCAGGTCCTTAGAATTTTCCTTAAGTTTCTTGGGCCTCAGTTGCTCTATATATAAAATGGGGATAACCATCCTACCTAGTACACAGAGATGTTGGGAGGATTAAATTATATGATATGTGTAGAAATACTGACATTTGCTAGCTCACAGTAATAGTACAATATGCATTAACTACAATTATTTTTACTTATCAGCATTACATTTTTATTAAGGATAAATACAAGATACAGACAAAAGATAGGGGAGAACAGTAAAGGAAACTAAACACAAAACTCTGAGTAAATGTCAACTCAGGAAACTAGAAATAAACATAATCATTTGAAAAGCAATGGACAGTGCCCTTCGGAGGACAGACTGACATCATTTAACTCCTCAGACAGATTTCAAATGGAACGCCTACCTCCACCAAATGGAGGCCTAATCTCTACTGAACGGCCCTGTTGTCAACTTGTTAAATGATGGGGAAAGATTCAATTTTAGATGAAGCAATCGATAGGGGGAAAAAATCAGTGTTTTTAGCAAACTCATGAAGCAAAACGCACTTAACACGTTCTGATGCTTGCAATCATTACAATGAATGATGTTGGAGCTTTAAAAACTTTCCTAAGTAAACACGTCAGGAGGAAAAATTTTAAGTCCTATGTCATTTCTACAGGGCTAAACGTTTATTACCATATAGTACACCCTGAGGAAATACAGAGTTTAACCACTGCATTTAGCAGATAAGGCAACTGAAGCCTGAAGAGGGTAAATGCATTGCCCAAGGTCATTCAACTAATTAGTGGTTATTAGATTGGCTTTTGTCATGCTTGCTTATATATTCCATCCCTTCCTTTAGTTATTTAAATGTTTACTAAGAAAATAGATACATAGTGTTTCCTTAGTTCTATCATAATCCTCATCAAATGAGAAAAAGCTCATTTGATGAGCTTTTTCAGGGATTATTCATGCTTTTCTTTTTCCACCACTGTTTGCTCAGAGTAAGCACTCAATAAATGTGTATTGAATAAATGACACTGTAATGTTACATGTCCTGATTTCATCTTTTAATGTCTAGCATCTAGGGTGATATCCAACATATAACTGATGCAAATGTACAGTTTTTGGAAGCATGGATTCATCCATGAGTGAATGGCTCCACCATTTTGGCATGTTTATCAAAGGCAATTGAGTCATACATAAAAACTGAAAACAAACAAACAAAAAAATCCAATGATCCACATCCCCCCATTCTGAAGATGAGTGAAACATGGTGACTCACTTACAAAGAATAGCACAGGGAAAGTAAAAAGACAGGAACTTTACAGTGGAGAAACCTGGCAAATACAACCTTAACCAAGAGATCAGTTTACCATCACAAGCATGTCATGTGGGAAGCAGGTAACCCCTGATATGACGGGATGGGAAGGGTACTTCACCTCTGCAGTATTCTTTCTAAGAACCTACAACTCCAGTCTAATTATGAGTAAAACAACAGATGAAGCCATAATAGGGGATATTGTACAGGTCACTGGCCTGTATTCCTCAAGACAATCAAGGTCATGGGGGTGGGGGGGTGGAGGAAAGACTGACAAACTGTCAGAGACCAGAGGAGACTGGGATTAGTTAACAGTAATGAAGCGATATCAGTTTCTCTGGCAAATGTACTATGGTAAAATAAAATGTTTAACAATGAGAAAAACTGGGTAAGAGGTATGTAGGAACTCCTAGTAGTATACTTGCAACGTTCTTGCAAATCTAAAATTATTCCAAAATAAAGTTTATTTTTAAATATTCCATGATGGATAGCAGATGATGCACTTAAGAAAATATATAAGGACTTAAGAGAGGGAGTTTGCAGATATCTGGCCAGATCACTAAATATGGGTTTCACAGGTGTAAATACCTTGCCATCGTAGCAGTCTCTTGTACTAGCTGACACAATAAAAGTAAATCAAATGATTACTCATATTTTCTTTCCATAATCTTTAATATATACTAGTGTTTTCAATTCTATTTCTGAAAGTGAGAAAGAGAGTTGGAGGGTGGCGATGGTGTGTGCAGTTTGGTGAGAGGATATATATAAAAAAAAGGGCAGTTGCTCTGAGCCTGGCTTGTGGACTTGCAGATTGAAGGGCAATGTCACAGCAGCGTCTTTTGGAATAGCAACTCCAACAATCATAGCTACCATTTTGGGAAAGCTTGCTAATGTTGCCAGACTGTGCAGCGGGGCTTTCATATACAATATTCCATTTAACCCTCAGCACCCTACAAGGCTGCAATTATATTCTCGTTTGAGAGATGAGAGATTTGGTCATCAGTAAAATTACTTTGTCAAGGTTGCAAGTGAGATTCAAACACAAATGTTTCTGACACTTCTACTGAGTCATTAAACAGAAGACAAGGAAATTCCATTAGGACAACTGCCTAAATATCTAATTAGCCACAATCATTAGTCTTAACCAGATAATAATATACTGAGATATTATCTACTATATAGAGATACTAAATTGTAAATGGCCGGATAATATCCATGGTACTGAGATACTGTATGTAAAAGGGTTGTTGAACACTGTATTTGATATACAACAAATGTTAGCAATGCCCCCCACCTTTATAGGCTACATCTGTTTTCAATTAGTTCCAAACTGGTTTTTACTTTTCTGCTTTAGGCCCTAGACTCATATGAATTATTATGGCCATTCAGAAGTGCAGAGGAAGCTGATGCCAGAAGTAAAGTTTAGCCAGTTTACCAGAGATAGAGTTTCATCTTGGCCAGTATCAGGTTATTCCAAATATAAACATGTATGTCATGTGTCAGTGAAACTCTTTTGTACTTAGAAATATAAGAAAATTAAAAAAAACTGATTACCCTTTGCCTAGACTATATGATTATATGCTTTATTAAGAACTCATTTATGTACTTCATTCTGATTATGGGAGTGAGTTTCTGCTATAATTATTATAGATTTACTTTAAGAAATTTTTTTTAATATGGCTACTTTCTCCTTATGTTCTATTTCAAGTTGAATAGACTTTCCTCTCCTGGACCGCATAACCATTATCTTGAGGATTAATAATTCATAAATCCAGTGAAAAAACTATAACTGTTTTAAGCAAGTCTGAAATTTACCAATAAGAGCAGAAGGAGAGACTGGCAAAGACTAACCCTCTCTGTGCTATTATTTTAGAGGAAATGCCGCCAGGTGAGTTGGGGCTAAATGGAAGGGAGACCGGAAGTATTTAAAAGACTATAGCCATCTCTCTCTCTGCCTAAATAAGCATGGCGATGAAAAGGGCTGCCCTCCTGTAATTACCACGGAGTCCTGCCTTACAGACAGAAGCAGGACTTTGTAGGACAACAAACATTGGAGCTTGTAATCTAATATGAATAATGATCCAGACACATGAGCAAGATTCTATTAAATGGTGAAGGAAAACAGCCACATGCTGCCTAGATGAGTCACTTGGTGTATCATCAAGAAAGGCAACTAATTTTTTGAACCCAGTAATGCAGGACTGCTCTAGTTTGGACTCGGATGTTGACAATAAATGAATGACCGAAGAGGATTCACCCGCTTTGTTCTTCCAGGATGCAGGTCAGAGCACATTCCTAGAGTCCCTTTTATCTAGATGTGTTCTCTCTATTTCATTTCATTAATGCTTCAGAAATAACCTATTTTGGCATGCACTGCACATTTGGATTTGAACTGGTTTTTGCCTTTATACTCAGTTTGAGCTGTCGGCCTTCCCATGAATCTGTAGTCACTTGCAAGTTGGAGCCGGGGAAGAAAGGGTGAGTATGAGTAAGTCCATAAACCCCCAAGGACACGCTTTCCTGAGCAGCCACAGTTGAGAAGCATCATCTCCATATATTAAATGTAGAATGACTGAGTTGGCTGCTTTTCCTCCTAATTCATATGTTGCTTTCCTCAAATCTTTAGAATGAGATAATGCTTTGATTCCCTCTTTGAGAGTTTCTTTGTTCTTCTGGGTCCCAAAAGACATGGCTGAATTTATTGGACTTATATTTATATCAAGTCACCTCCCCCAATTTGATATAAGAAGTTTCCTCACATAGATGTTTGATCACATAAGAGATGATAAGCAGAGTACTTGCCAGGAAATGTCATCTTGTAAAAACTCAACTCACAATTACCTCTGGCAATAGCAGACAGATAATGCCCCAGAAAAGATAGAAGAGGTCATTGAAATCCACAGATAAGCTTCAAATCTCATTTCAGCCAAAAATTTCAAAAGCTTCCCCACTCCTAACTGACTCTCCTCAGAGTTGACGGTAAGCTGCAAAATATTACTGGCTTGAGATCCGGTCTCTTTTTTAATTTTTCAAACTGGTAAGCTATTTGTTTAGAAGTTTGTAAGAAAAAGAACATAAAACACCATTCTTTATCATTAGTAGCCTCTAAAAGTCAGTTTAATTTACCCTGTAGCTACATCTCCCATTGCAAACATATAGGTCCACCACCTTATGGGTTAAATTAGAGTTTGTGCTAGTCTGGCCCACATGACCTCATTTACATTAGAAAATATAATCTGCCATTGGCAGAAGGGGGAAATGCAGAAGCTCAGGGAATTGTTCCTCCTCCACCTCAAAGCATTGCTACCAAAGGGAAGAGGAGTGAAGCATGGAGCGAGAAGGCTGGGGAGAAGCTGAAGGATATTGACGTTTACAGAAAAGGATGAAGAGGGTTGAGGAAGCTGAAGCAGTGAAAGCATGGAGAGAGAAATCCCATACAGGATGCCCTGGTAGGTTTAGTGCCTGAGTAACGGGGGAAGCGGATCCTTGCTCACTGTCACCTCCAGGTCTGAAAGTCCCTGCCCCACCCTGAGACTGTCCCTGGATTTTGGGACTTCCATCCAGTACACCCCACTACAGATCACAGGTTCAGGAATCAAAGCTCAGAAACGTGCCCCCTACTCCCCTCCTGCCAGTGTTAACTATTGCATCTCCTACACCTTCAGGCAGGTCCACACTTGGGGCCAGTTTGGGTTTTAGTTCATAAATCTCTGGTTCTATACAACACTCCCTTCTCTCTGTTGGCATCCCTGCCTGTGCCCTTGGACACTGGCCCTCGTCTTCTCTGCCTTTACTGCACTTGACTACTGGCCCCCACAATTAAGAAGGAACCCAGAACCCTAATATCCAACACACCTGTAGTCTTAACTGCTTCTGGCCGACGTTCCCCAGTTACCTCATATATTTTTATGGTACAGACAAAGATCTAAAATAGTGACTAGAATGTAAAAAATGCCCAATAAATATGGAATATTGAGCAAGGTGATCTAACAGTTATATATATTTAAAGACGCATGTGGAAAATACGAACATTGAAAAGGAATTTGTATGTTGACTCAACTTAAGGTTTCAGAAGCACTGGCACCTCATCAATGACTCATTTTACCATGACATTTACTAGGCTGTGGGCCTTTCTTTGACGTCATACAATCACACAACAGCTAGAAGTGAAGGACGTGTCTTCCCAGATAACTCTGTCACACTGGCCTGAAGAATGAGGACAGTATTTGGTAATGCAGCCTCCAGGAAGAGACGTGAGCTGTCTCAAGAATTTTCTAGATGTTACTATACCATGTTGTATCACCATCATTCTGCTTTTCTCATTTTAGGTAAACCTGAGACTAAAATGGTTAATAAACCAGGAGATCCTAACATGGCCTCAAGAGCAGAACTATTTTATTCTGATTTCCTTTTCTAGTTCCATCTTCTTCAGCCCATATAGCATCACTTGGGGTTCACATGTTACTACACTTCCCTTCATTTCTTTAATCATGACTTTCAGACACAAGGTGAATCTATCCATCAAACCAAGGAGGACCAAGAAGCTGAAAACAGGCTGATCCCATGGTATCCATTATGCACTTCCAACTTACAAGCTTCCCGGAGTTTCTCTTTGTCATAGTGGAATCCTTCATAGTCTTGTAAACTGATTTTGTTCACCCGGATCCTCAGACGGTCTGGGACAGACTGGGGACTGTAAAACAAGAACCGAATGGTCAGATATCAAGGAGAGAATGGAATTGGGAGTTATATGCACCCGGACGGACTAAAGGCAATATCATCTCTTATGAAGAAGAAAGAGTTCACATTCAAACCAGAATCATGGGATCTTGATCAGAATACAGCAGTTATCTGGAGAACAGTTATCTGGAGAACACTTCTCTGGAGCCCTCAAGTTTCTGGAATGGAGGTAAGAGCATGGGAATAAGCAGAAAAAGCTTCTGGAGCCCACTCATTTTTTTTTTTTTACTAACTTATTAAAAACTCCAATAAGATTCTGTGTTCAGTTCCACAATAAATTAGATGCAGCTAATCTGAAGTGCTGAGAAGTGGTGTAGAGCTGGAAAGAACTGCTTTAGCAAATATGCCCACAACAGCTTGGCTCTCAGACGAGACAGGAAAACATAAAAATCAAACCAAGAATCCAGAAAGTACAGGGCTGAGAATGAAATGGCTCCACACACCTCGAACTCCCTGGGGGCACTTCTCAGTCAAAGCAAATTACAATAAATGCTGCCTGTGATGGTGCCACTGAGGACCCCAAAATGGAGGAAAAGTGTTAAAACACGTACAACATGCATTCTTTGGGAAGAGAATGAAGTATTGAATTCATTTTAAAGGAATTCAAACTGGTTCAGGATAGATAGTGAACAATTAAAAGGGGTCGTACCAAACTTTCTGAAGCATCCTATTCACCCTCAGAATGTATTTTACCTGGATTCCTTGGATGTTTTTAACTAATATTTTCAAAATAGTTTAATCATGGGCATTAGTCGAGTGAAATAATTTGATCTTCATCATCACCACTATGGAACAGTATATTTATTCAATATATTAATATAACACAATCCCCATTTGTCTTTATTGCTTCTCCTGTCTTATATTATGGGGTAAAAGTCCCCATTGACTGAAGCAGAAAGAATAGCATTAGTCCTCAATTCACTTCAGGAAAAGAAAGAAAGGAAGGAAAGGAAGGGAAGGAAGGAAGGAAGGAAGGAAAAGAGAGAGGGAAAGAGAGAAAGAGAAAAAGAAAAAAGGAAGGAAAGACGAAAGAGGAGGAAGGGGCGGGAGAGAGAAGAAAGAGGAAAAGGATGGATGGAAGGACAGAGTGATACTTTAAAAATATTGTCAGGATACCTCTACCCCAACCTCCAGCACACATGCACTCACACACCCAATTTCACTGCAGCTCTGGAAGAGGGAGAAATCATTTTAATTTCATTCTCTTGTCTAAAAACTCATTTTAGGGCAAAGTATAACAACTCCTTCCATACGTACTCCAACTTAACAGGCACTGGTGAATAAAACTGACATGAGTAAGTTGGGATGGGAGATGTGGTTTAAAGCACATTTGTGAATGAGCAGAACAGACCTTTAATATCACACATACCCACACCGCCATTTACAGGTAGGGAACCTGAGGTTCAGAAAGGTAAAGTGATTTTAAGGTCACAGAGCTACTAAGTGACAGAGCTGGGAGCAGAGTCTTGGACTCTTCATTCATCCCTTTTATGCTCCTTCTATTATACGATGCCAAGAATCCCACAGATTGACAGCAAAGCCATAGAGCCTGGATTAGCAGAGTCGGACGATCCCTACGTGATGCTCAGACTCTTTGGTCAATGAACAATCGACAGGGGGCTGGTTAAGTAAACTGCTGGTACAAACAGAAGAACGCAGGGCAAATATTACAAATGAGTGTCTACCTTTAGAAGAAAGTCTGAGTACAATATGTTGTTAAGTGAAAAACAAAGTCATCGAAAATTACATATGGCATAATCTCCTTCATGTGAATTGTGGAATTTAGGAGTTTATAGAGAAGTGTCTGAAGAAGATGTTCAGTAAGCTGTTTGAGATGGTTACATGTACACATGGTGGGATTTGGGGATTATTTTACACTGAGTATCATCATTTTTAGAAAAATAATGTAATTATTTGAAAGGTACATCAATAAGTAAATAAATGGTAACTCAGGGCAAGAGTAAAAGTAAGGATTATATCAGTGTTAGGTGTTAGATGTAAGTAGATAGGAAAGAATTGTTAACAGAGTAACCACACACCATTCACACCAAATGCTGATTTTGAAATTAAGAGGGGCCTGATCTTTTTTTTGGCTGCACCACACGGCATGTGGGAATCTTATTTCCCCGACCAGGGATCAAACCTGTGTCCCCTGCAGTGGAAGCGCGGAGTCCTAACCACTGGACCGCCAGGGAACTCCCAAGAGGTGCCTCATCTTTTTAATGTCAAGTTCACTCCAGTGAACTGCAAAGATTTTAATTAGCAAATACTCTCCTGCAAGCGTAGCAGATAAGAGGGAAGCTGGAAACATAGAACGCGGTGGCCCATCATACTCTGTAACAGGAGAAGAGAGAGGGCAGAGGCTGAAAGAGCTCCGCCAAAACATTTTTTGAGGTAACAGCAGATCTAGTGGCAGTGAGCTCTGGTCCTCTCCAGTGAGCTGGAGTCCAGAGCTGGCTATGGCAGCAGCTGCCAAGTTTGAAATGGGATTCAGAGAGTGACTGCAGACCGGTCCCCGCACCCCTCCTCCAGGGGGCTCCTCGTGGGCTAACCAGCGTGAACCACCTTTCTCAAAATCCAACAAGTGTCTGCTCTCTGTCCACACACTTCTGCCTTCCAGGTTCTCATCTGAACCCACTGATTCCCACCACACACTACTGCCCCCTGAACCACAGCCTCCCACCAATCTTACAGAACTTTCCAGACCCCAAATGAATTCATATATTATCTCACTTCACCTCCAGAATGGAAAAGAGTGGAGACTCTCACTAACCAGCTGACACTCTGTTCCTTCCACTTCCTACACATTCACTCTTCTGCTCTCATCTCCCGTCTTCTCCCAACAACCTACAACACATCCCACTTTCCCACCAGTGGCAGCTTGCTTGAAACCAGCCTTCTGACTAGGGTACCTGGTATTTGGCCTGCTATCAAATGGTGCCCCAGATCAGGCCAATCAGGAAGGTTGCGGACATTCACCCAGAGGCTCCCTGATGGATAATCCCTTTGAATTACTCTGGACCCTGGTATAAAGCGTAGGTACAGGAGGCAGCTCAGCAAAGTGGTTAAGAGCTCAGACTCTAGGTCAGATGGACTGGATTGGAAATAAAGTTCTTCCAGTTATTGGTTAATCAGGAAACTGTGCTTCAGCTTCCCCATAGGAAAGGTGGGGATAATAACAGTATTCACCTCGCGGGGATGTTAGGAGAATTAAGTGAGTCAACACAGGTCATGTGCTTAGAAGAATATCTGGCACATTGTAAGTGCTCGATATTAGGTATTATCAGTATAATTATTATTCTGAAGCTTGTTCTTTCAGGTAAGTTTCTGCCTAATAAACACTAGCATCTGCTGCTACCAGGTATTGGAAGGAGATTAGGGCATATGCAGGAACTCCCTAGATACTTCTAACAAGCTGCTGGGCTTCCTCTGGGGGCAAACCGTCTAGCCTGGCTGGTGTCATGATTCTCCTGGATCTTCTCTCACTTGGTATCTTACAGGCCAAGCGATAACATGAAAACAGACAACTAGAACATGGGGGAGAAAAGTGCACAGAGATGAAATGAAAGCCAAGTAATTCGATTGTGTCCCTTGATGGCAAAATATATTAGTGTCCCATTAATGGCTGACCGGAGGTGAAGGATGACAAAGCTATTCCTTGGACTCTGGGGAACAGCACTGCCATTAGTCTTCTAAAATTAAATTTTGCCAAGAAAGTTAGCAGCGCACAGAAGAGACTAACAACCTGGTAAAAATGGATTTGCCTTTGTGCCAACTTCTACCCCAAGCTACTCTATACTAATTTAAGCTCTGTATCAGGGGTTCTAAACCTGACTTCCATGGAACCCCTCAAGGTCCCTAAAAAGGACTCAGCAATCAGTGAACGTCCTTTAAAATCAGGACAATGGCCCCAACCTGTCGCCTTCTCATGAATTTCCTCTGAAACATCAAGAATACATTCCTTGTGTAGAGTGGAAGTTGATGGCTCTGAACTTCACTCATAACATCATGACTTTCTCAAGAACCATAATAAAAGCACCTCTCGCTCAAGTCACTAACAGGGGCCTCAAAATCTCCAGACTGTACCTTCTCTCTCCACCTATGCACACCTGTTACCTTGAGATGCTGGAGGGGGTGGGGGGTAGGTGCAGAGCCATCAAGACAACTCCCTGAACACAACTTAGATCTAATTTTCATCATTCTCTGCTACCCTTTAGTTCCTGCCGATAGATTTTTTTATTTGACTCTTCAAAGACTTTCAATCCATTAGTGTCAAATTCTTTCCTTATGCCTCCAACTTTCTTCATTCTTTCAGTCAATTTCTTTACTACACATTGTCTCTCACAGACTGCTAAAAGACTCCTCTCATCCCAGTCTCCTATGTACAGACACCCCTCATGGGTGGAAGGGATGAGTTGGGTGCTTTTGTTCCCACTTGCAGACAATTGACATCACGTAGTCCCTTCTTCTCACTGGAAACACAAATCACCTGGCAGTAACACCACTTAATGTTAAGACAATATAGCACAGCCCATAAAGCAGGACGCAGAATCAGGAAAATCTTAGTTCCAATCTGAACTCTATCAATTAACACACATTTGACATTCAGAGCTCTAAAGTTACCTTCTCTAAACCATTTTCCGATCTGAAAACGGGACTAATAGGAATATAGTGAGAACTGAATGAGAAGATGCATGTAAGGCAGTTAGCACACTCCTGTGAATAGTAAGTTTTCAAGTATAACGTATTGTTATTTTGTTACTATTATTAGCATCCTGATGCTTCTTCAATTTCCACAGGCCTTTTAAAAAAACTCAGTTCTGAATAGTAATATCACAGCAGAAGCCACAGTCATAGCTCTAAATAGGAGTTAGTGGATCTCAAACCTTAGCAGGATTTGAGTCTGCTGACATGGGTTGGGTGACAAGGTGCAGAGTTACGTAGCCGTCTATCGTCCGTTGAATGAGAATGCAAGTGGGGACTGTGAATGTTTGCAAGATATTCTACTTAAAGATATTAAGGATATAAATCCTAATTCACATTACAGAGGACATCCTTAAAGCTGTATAATTATTCTACATTTTGTACCTTGCAAAAGTCCTGTTTTAACATTTCTTAAATGGTTCCGTGTAAGACTCACCCCTAAACCGCTATGTAGACTCATCAGTTTTTATGTCAAACTGTAATTTAACTGGGCCTTTGTTACTCATATATAGAGTTTTCCTTTGCAAGGTGGAAAAGCATCACAAGTCTCTTGAGGCCTGATATAATAATAATAATAATGAGGAGGAGGAGGAAGAGGGGAAGGAGAAGGGGAGGAGGGAGGAGGGAGGAGGGAGGGGAGTGGGAGGGGAGGAGGGAGGGGGAGGAGGAGGGGATGGAGAAGGGAGGGGAGGAGGGAGGAGGGAGGGGGAGGAGGGAGAAGGAAGGGGGAGGAGGGAGGGGGAGGAGGGAGAAGGAAGGGGGAGGAGGGAGAAGGAAGGGGGAGGAGGGAGGGAGGAGGGAGGAAGGAGGAGGGAGGAAGGAGGAGGGAGGAGAGAGGAGAAGAAGAAGGAGGGGGAGGAGGGGAGAGGGGAAGAAGAAGTAGTAATAGTTGTAGATTTAATTTCTTTCAAGAAATGTAAATGTGAGATTCTATTCAGTCATAACCTAGATATAATAAAGGATGTTTCTAACCAATCTTTAATAGAATTCATTTGAATTGGCTCTTGTTTTGTGAATGGAGTTTTGATTAAAATATTAATTTCTAGTGTGAATTCTTGGGATGAAAGACTATTTCCTCATCCTCCTTGCAGCTCCAGCACCTAAAATAGAGTCTGGTCTGTGTTGTTTACAATAACAAATAAATGAGTGAAATGCAAAAAAGTCAAATCCTTCTGGGACTCTCAGTGGCCCTGAGGCTTGAGCACAGTGTGGCATCAGACCATCCATGAGATGCTCACTAGAGGCTTTTCTCTTTGGGAGCCCCAGGCAACCCCTGCTGTGCACTTCTGTCCTTTGTCCATCTGGCTCTCTAGATCTGGAGGTAAATCCATGCTGGATTATGCTCTCTCACCCCCTTGCATCTTATCTCTAGTGGGATATGCACAAATAAAGAGGGAAGAACTTACAAAAAAAAAGAGGATGTCCCTGCCCGAAAGGCACATAAACCATTTCAGGACTGCTTGTTCTTTAATTAAATAGTGGTAAACCAGAAACTTTTACTACCAATCCTTTCATCAGCTATCAAGCTGGGCCTTATTAAAATATAACTATACTTAATGGCCTTCCCTTTAGCAACTTCCTAGAAATTGCGTACTTACCCTGGGACATTTCCAAACTATGACTGGTAATAACTTATCCAAGAACACATCCAAGTAGGCCCCTTTACATTGAGCAGTAAAACCAAATTGAATCAAGGCTTCTGAACAGAGATTAAAATGGACTTTTGACACCTACTGAGTTCAGAGAGAACTCTAATAATACAGTTGTCTCCTGCCTGGAGAACAATAAGTCAGGACTGTGAAATAAATTGTAAAAGGGATTTTGAATTTGGAACCAAGGATAAACCCAAATCACATCAGCGGCGGTCAATCACGACCTCCTACTGTCCGACATATGTTTCTGAGAAAGTACCTTTAAAGGTTGTTAATTCTTTTTTGATAGACATTCACTAAGTTCTTGGCTCCTTAAGACATCCATTTGTGAGGTGGCTAATAGAATATGCCACAGCTTACAAATTATTTGAGAGAGCTAGCATGCCAGATCTCCAACAAGATAATGGAATTAAAGCATTATAGGGTTGGGAGAGATCTCAGATGTCACCTAATTCAATATTTGCTATTCCATCTGACGCCATATTCCCCTATTCCATCTGCAAATGGCTGCTCAGCCTCTGCCTGATTCTTGTCTACTTGTGAGGTACAGGATGGAAGTGCCCTATTCCTTGTTTAGATCGCTCTAAGCATTTGTAAATTTTTCCTAAAGACTCTAAATGGCTCTCTCTCCGTGGTTTCTGTTTATTGACTTTTATTCTACTATTTGGGTCGGAGTTGGGTTTTAAGTCACTGAGGTAATCAGCCACAGGCACTAATGGCAAAGCTATGTAAACTTTAAGCACTAAAGCTAGACATATATCAAATAAATGTTTGCTGCCTTCATGGCTAATAAATTAAAAATAGGTTACAAGTAGCAAACATCAAAAAACTTTTATGCCATTGGTTGAAACAAAACTTCATCTTTAAAGTTTCTTGAGATCTTCAAATACACATTGAAATGCAGATTTTCATGCTTCCATCGAAAGTGGAATACATTTCTGTGCTTCTGAAATTGTAATAAATGAATACATGATAGAGTGAAATTAGCATTATTAGGTTCCTGGCATTTAAAGGAGAAGCAAAGAGGATGAACTAGTAGTGGCTTTACTTGGTGGCATCACAAAGCGGCTGGACCAGTACAGCAGTTTCATCATTTCTGCTATAAGGGAAAAGAAAAAGGCCAATAGCCTTCACCCATATTTCAGATCCTCCTTACCACCCATTGGCTTTTGTGGCAGTGACTGCCACAGCTGCTAAGGACTCGGTCATCCAACTCTGAGACTTTTATGTGGAACCTGCCCCACATACACTTAATGTTGCAACTTCCGGGTACCAGAGACACAGGTTTATTTTTTAAGTCATGGAAACTCAAACTCTCCTCTCCATAAGATTTCACAGTCTCTTCACTTTCTCCTTTCCCTTTATTCATGCATTTTAAATTTCCTTCCTAGTTTTCACCCTAATGCTCCCTTCAGCAGCATTTCACACGTGGTTAACTCTCTGCTCCTTGAAGCTCTTTTCTCTTGGATTTCAATCCAAAAAACTCTCCTGGTTTCCGAACTAAATTTCTGCCTGCTCCTTCTTTCTCCTCCTCTAGATATCTTCCAAATATGGATGCTTCTCTACCCCCTCCACTAAAACCGTCATGGACCAAGACCAAACTACTATCATCTTGCACCTAACTAACTGTGCCCCTGGCACCCATTAACACCCTCATCACACTGCAGATGCAGCAGTTGGTGTGAAATGTAAACGTGATCATGACATGATGATTTTGATACCTTCCCTTATACTCTGTACAAAATCAATAAGCTAAAAGGATATGTTGTACAGCACAGGGAATATAGCCAATAATTTATAATAACTACAAATGGAGTATAATCTAGAAAAATTCTGAATCACTACGTTGTATACCTGAATGAATATAATATTGTAAATCTCAATTAAAAAAGAAGTGAATGCCCAGCTATCTATATACACCTATCTTTACATCTCCCACAATGTGTATTAAATATGAGGCTTTCAACATCTTTAAGTTACTGCTCCCCATCTAGACTTGCTACTTCTGCAATGAGAAAAATGATTTTTCACGATAACTGACTACATGATTCGTTTCACCGAATCATGTGTTATACATATCGTTCATCATTGTCCAGAATGAGAACCACTCAACAGAATTTGGATCAAAGGAAAAATCAGTTCCCATTACTAAAGCCAACAAACGGAATAATCTCAATGCTCACGTATCTTATCATTGCTGCGCTCTCCTCACGTATGGAGTTGATTCTCTGGCTTGCCTCTGGTTAATGTGAGTGGAGAATTTCTACCTGTGATTAGATACCATCTACAGATTTAAGTCTTATGAAAGTGGAATCTCCTTCCCTGATATTTGCTGAATTGGTAACTAGGGATGACAACCTTTCAGGAAAAAAAGAAGCCTTAGAATAGGAGTTTTACACCTTAAGTTCCCACTTATACTTTTTTTATAATATTTTATGTTTAAAAGTACAAAATTTGGAGTACATAAAGAGTATAAAAATATCATGATGAAAGGCAAGGAAAACAAATACCACAGGAAATAAAGAGGGATGGAAATCAGAGGAAGAGAGAATATGCATTTTTTTTTTAGCAGAATTCTACAAAGTCAAATTGCTGAGATGAAGAACAGCTGGAATGGGAAAAGTAAAGAACTCAAGCCCTGTCTTTCATCACACCCAGCCAAAAAGCATTTCCACTTTATGAAGTAATTCCATGTAATGGAGGTTTCCTGTATTAAAAATGACTAAAGATTCTATCATAAAATGCTAATATGAGCTACTCTGAGTACTGTAGCCTGCAATAGCATAGAGAATTATTTTGCTGTTCTGAATGTAGAGGACCATTAATCACTATCTCCAATGAGAAGGAATCACTGGGCTTGAACCAATGAGACATAATAGGATAATATTACTCCCGAGCCATCTAAATGGTTTCAGATCTCATGTGCTCAGAAAGGAAAATATTTTTTACTTCAAGTTTCAATTTCGATATATCAAACAAAGGGAAAACCTTTTATGTATTTGCTACTTAAATTGTAAAAATCTTCCCTTGGGTTTTGCAGTCGTTAAATGTTGTAATATCCTGCTCTTATTTGCAACTGATAAAGAAACTGACTTTTCTTTGGGGGAAAAGAGCATGGAGCAAGTGATAGGACTTGAGTAGCTGCAAAAGTATTATTTCACAGAAGAAAAAACTTCTGGCCTTTCACATACATCCTGAAAGACACTGGAAGTAGGCTTAAAACCTAACTTATTTGCTCATCCTCTAGTAACCAAGCACTTTCATGAATCAAGTGGAGGTATTTGCGTGGGTGTCTATATAACATTAAAACAGCATTTTTACAAAAAGAAAAAAAACCCTAGCATACATACAAGTTTTAGTATTTAACATTTACTTCACCTATAAACCTACAGAAAAAATCAAGAATTTAGGATTGTTTATAAGTAAAAATAACCAAACAAAGCAGTGGCCAAAAATGCATAAAGCAGTAATGCAGTGAAAATAAATATAACTGTCTTTTGAGGTGGAGAAATGCTGTAACTCCAATCAGCTTGAGAAAGGATTGGATGCATGAATTACAAGATGTGTTCTTATTGAAAAGTTATCATGCAAACTGTGTGGAAGGAGCTCTGCATCCCTAGGAAACAGGCTCAGTAAGGAGAGGATTCCATGTTTTGTTCCATATCAAGAAAATAAAAACTAAGTATTGGCCTGACAATAAATGGCATCACATAAGAAACATTTCCATAAATGGTTTCAGCCTTCTACAGGCTGATAGAAAGACTGTTATAAAAAGACTCATATATTTTCCTAAAAACTGGATATCAGAGAAATAATATTTGCAAAGTTGTTTTTTCTTAATAGGTAGTATTTCACTGTGCTATGTTTTTTTTTTTTTTTTTTTTTTTTGCAGTACTCAGGTCTCTCACTGTTGTGGCCTCTCCCGTTGCAGAGCACAGGCTCTGGACACGAAGGCTCAGCAGCCATGGCTCACGGGCCCAGCCGCTTCGTGGCATGTGGGATCCTCCTGGACCGGGGCACGAACCCGTGTCCCCTGCATCGGCAGGTGGACTCTCAACCACTGCACCACCAGGGAAGCCGTGCGCTATGTTTTGACTCAGATTCCTCCCAGGTTGACAATGGCTCTCCAAGGTTTGGAATACTCAGTGGTGCTGCATTTAGCTCTGGAGAGAGATACGGTATCATTAACTCTCCTATCCTTCAACCTACAGTTGGTGGAAAGCTAAGTCTCTCACTTGTAGCACAGATGTGCCCCCATTACCCCATGTGTCCTTGTCAGAAATCCAAGAAAAAAGAATCAGAGAATCCTCTAAACCCGACTCTTCTTTCCAACTCAGCAAATTCAGCCAATTAGGGGGAAACTTTTCACCACCTTTCTCTAATTTCTGATCCAATGACTAAGGAATTTTATTTTTGGAACCATCCTTCTTGATAGCATAAGAATAGACAGACTAAAGACACATTGCTAGAACAGAACTTGTAAAAATCATAGAACAATTCTCTTACTACCACAATTACTCATCAACAAAAATAACTTTTGTAAGATTTGACAGTAAACTTGAGAAAAAAAGTTCCTTAGGATAAACTTTTAGTGGTAGACAAATTACTTGGATGACGATGAAGAAACACAAAATAACCAGCTGAAATATTAATTGGTTAATATTTTAGTGCTACCAATACTAAAAGGAAAATAGGAAAAGAGAGGAAAAAAGGTTTCTGTTGAAAATGTCACAACGGAATGTGAAAATAATTTGGGGTACTTTTGCAAGTCCCATTTGTTTCTATCCTCTCACTTATCACATTTAAGTAGATCAAGTCTCTACCAAAGGCAGTATCCTAACATACTCATAAACCAAGAACCTTTCTTCAAGGAAACATGTAATTGTTGTACTTCGCCTGTACAATAAAATACCGTCAGACCAAAAGATTTATGTATGTCCCAACTAGAGGACATAAATCACTTCGAGAGCAGCAGAGTCTAAATGATTAAGGAAAATAATTATAGTTCTCTGTAATATAAAGCTGAAAAGCTTTGTCTTTTTTGTTCCATTTGTAATTCTTCCAATGCCATGTTCATTTTACTCAAATATCTTAGCTACAACTTTTGGAACTTGCTACATTCTTTTCAGAGTTCCATTTTCTGACACAAAATGTGATGATGAGTTCTGGGGATTAATTAAATCTAGCATCAAGTATTTTCTTTTTATGTCTTTTAAAATGTACTCTCTTTTCATTTCATATAAGTGTTTCAGGGTATTATGACAGAAAAGGGAAACTCAATTGCATTGGTATAATTCAGCTGAAACTCTCCTATAAATGAAATGCACATTGCATTTCATTACCACCTCAGAAAAGCAATCTGAAATAAATACCCTCTTGGAACACTCAAAACAAAAGTCTAGATTTCTTTGTTATTGATAGTTCTTCATACTCTATGGCAGAATATGGTATCAGTTATCACTGCAGTACCAGAGTAAAAACTGAAATGCTTCTTTTTTTCTCTCTGAATGCAGCAATTCTATGACTAACATCACAGTTGTATCAGTTTATCTAAAGATATTAATAACTGTTTTCTAAAAGTATTTAGTTTTTTTCTGGGTGGAGAGTCCATTTGTAAGTAAATCTTTTATTCACAAAGACTAGCAAAATTACTCCTTTTCCTTGCCATTTATCATCTGTATTTTTATAGTTGTTTTATTATAATAATGTTTTAGGAATTCAGATCTGAACAAAAATTTAAAGTTCATACTGTAAACCACCTTATTTTACAGAAGATGAATTTTGGTCCATAGAGGTCACCAGTCTTATTGTACCCAGAGAGTTAATACTTAGAATCTACTATAAATAAAAGAGCAATGTCCTTTAGCCCCTTAGACAGTTTAATAAAAAAAGATTTTAAAGAATTAAACTATCAATATATGTATTGATAGTTGTGTGTATATACAACTCTATAGTTGTATATACAACTCTATAGTTTGTGTATACACAAAGTTCAACCTTCACACAGTTGGTAACAGAAAAAAACCCTGCAATTTATTCAAATTTATCTAGTATGATGCTGTTTTGGGCTAGGTTGTATGCCCCCAAAATTCATATGTTGAAGTCCTAACCCCCCAGTGCTGCAGAAATGTGACCGTATTTGGAGATAAGGTCTTTAAAGATGAACTAAGTTAAAATGAGGTCATATAGACACCAATCTGACTGGTGTCCTTATAAGAAGAAGAGATTAGGAGACAGACAGGGACAAAAGACAACGTGAAGACACAGGGAGAAGCTGGCCACGTCCAAGCCAAAGAGAGATGCCTCAGAAGAAACCAATCTTACCAACACCTCCATGTCAGACTTCCAGCCTCCAGACTGTGAGGAAATAAATTTATTTGTTTAAGCCACTGTGTCTGTGGTACTTTGTTATGGCATCCCTAGCAAAGTAATACAGATGCCTATTAAAAAGATGCACTAAGAGAACTAACACGCTTCATTTTAATCCTATAATTACTGTTGATAAAAAGATACATAATAGAGGAATGAGATGAATCTAAGTTTTTACTTTCCAAAATTTTAACCTCACTTGGAAAACTCTTCTGGCTCGATATCACTGTTAGGATTATCAGACCCTATTGGACTAATGTTACCTCTAAGGTCAGGCTTTTTAAATTTTAATTTTCTAAAATTTACTTTGATTAAACAAACAAAATTCATGAATTTCCCTCCCCTCTAGACTGCACCCCAAACTTCCTGCAAACCCTCCTCTTTACGCCCCGAAGCTCACTGTGCCCCATGCTCTGCAACAAGCCAACACCTGAGTGAGTATCGGCTTCACTTTTTTGTTGTTGTTTTTTCTTTTGAAGTGACCTTTCATTATACAAGAAGTGCTGACTCGCAGGACGTTTTCTACACAGACATGAATAATGCATCTCTAAAACTAAATTTTAAAAGCAACGAGATATAACTTTAAATGCTGAGGGAGTCCTAATACCCCTTTACATAACTGCACCAGATGCTCGAGCCACGCTCACCTTCTCCAAGAGAACACAGGCGCCATCCAACCCCCGAGGATGCGAGCAGGACCCTTCCCGATGAGCCTCTTTCACAGACCCAACACCGTTACTGACAAGCCCAAAAGACTCTCCCCCTTCTTTAGCTACACTAGAATTTATTTTTAACTGGGGTTTGTCATTCTGACATTTTTCGTATAATAACACTTAAACTTCCAACCTGTACTACCAGAGATTCATGCATTTGAAACACTCAAATTGAATTCTAAAGTGTTAGTCATCTCTTAAAAAGGGGAGAAGTTTACATAGTATGATTTGATTAAAACACATAAGTTACATATATATTGATAAACACACAGGAAAATGACCAGAGGTTATATCAACTGCAGAATTCAGTGCCTTAAATGCCATCTTCAAAGAGCCCTGGGTGTTACCTTTATGACTTTATAGCATATGATCTTAGGCAAGTTTCCCAATATTTCTTATTCTCAGTCTTCTCATCTATGGGATGGCAATGATAGCAATCGCTACCACATACAGTTATCAGGATGCTAAATTTGATCACAACTCAATCTCAGGCCCATATTACCTCTTTGGCTAAATGAAAAAATCTGCCTGGGTTCTTGCTGAGAGCAAGGCAAAAGTGTACCAGGGTGGTACAGGGCCTGGCCTGCCTGATCAGTACTAAGGATAAAGAATGACCTTGTCACATCCCATGGCAAGTCTCAACTACTCCATGTCTTCGAGCCCTCAGGGGCAGATCTTCACAGAGTCTAGGATCATGCCGTGAATTTTACCATGACAGAACTTCAGAGCTGATAGAAATCCCAGAGATCAACCGCATTTCTTTTTAATATTGGAAAAACTGAAATGCAAAAAGGTTACTATATGGTCAATGTCACACGGACAAAAGCAGGGCTCCCATAGACACTTAAAACAGAGGATGTCTTCATGGGGTTTGGGGGCCTACAGAATAAGGAGGAAGACACTGCAGTTGGAGACCTGGGTCTGCTCCTGCAGCCCCCTGGTCTTTAAGTCACTAAACGCCCCCGCCCCGGGTACCTGCATGGGAATAGAAGCACAAGCAGAGTGAGGAACTCTCGTGGGAAACTCACAGAGCGTAAGGAAGGGAAAAAAACCAATGATCCGAGGCAGCCTGGATTCAAGTTTGGAAATTGGTATGAGATGAATCTCAAGTAGCTCTTACTTTTCTTGGGAATTTTCAATTTGCTATATTGGTTTTATGGAACCGGCAGAGAGGGGTGGCATAGGAAGACAGGAAACAGGAGAATTTGACATGATTAAAAGTCAAGGAACTGTGGACGGTGGGAAGTGAAATCACCAGAAATTCATAAAACGTGGGAGTGGGAGTGAGAGAAAGGAGGAAAAAGATGAGTAAAGCTTAGCAGTTTCCTCTGCTCAGAGGATCAGAGAGCAAACAGCTTTTTTTCCCCAGAAAGCCTGAAGCTAACTCTTAAGCTTTGCCATCTGACTCTGAGCTAGAATTGAAAGAAATATCATGTACTCAATCAGTGAGTTTAGCAATTCTCTCTGTTCTTTTAAAAATATAAACTTTATTTTTTGCTTTTGGTTTTATAGCTGCAGTCACTGGGGGAGAAAGAAGAATCTGTGCTTACCCACCTTACCCAGAACCAGAACTTCTCTACTGAGCTTTAAAGCAGAGACATTTTTATAAATGGCTATAATTTTTTTGCTTTCTTTCCCTTTATAGAAGTAATGTGTGCTCATTGAAATCAATCTAGAAAATAAAGAAAGCCAATAAAATTTAGCTAAAATTTGTCTATAATCCTACTACTCAGAGATAATCATCCAGGGACACAAAAATAACAACAGAAGCATTAACAACAAGTGTATTCACAGTATTTTTGAATGCTTAGGCCCTTTTGGTACCCTCACAATTGGTCCAGAAATTACGACTCAAAAGTAATAATCCATGAATTTGAATCTGGACAGATTCCTGGCATGAAGCACTCTTCTTCAGGCATGAAGCACTCTTCAGGCATGAAGCACTCTTCTGAAGGTTCAACTGGCCCAGGAGTCCTGCTGAACCTGAGGTTCTAATAAAGCCACCAAGCTTAATTCATTTGCAGGCAAACCACATCTGGCGGGTCTTCTTAGCTACTTTAGAGGTAAACCCCATAGTTTACAAAGGCATGCATGTAAATTTCTACGTTGGCAATGTTTTTCCTACTCCCTGGTAGAGTGCAGGGTGTGGGAGAGTGAAGTTCACTGAAAGAAGAATGGAAAAGAGAAAGGGTTTTGAAAAAAGCAGACCAAGTCTTATTTTCCAATTAAAGGGCCAGAACTGAATAAACAAAATAAATAGAACTTTTGTAGCATATTACACAAATTCAAAAAAAAATGGTAAAACAAAAGCTTTGATGTGACTAGTTGGAAAACAGAATTACCGAATTTTTAGAAAGCACTTAAAAGAAATTTCTAGTTTACTTCCTTGGCCAGAGGCATGCAAAGATTAAACCACCTATCACTAATTTATGTGTTTTTTTTAATCATGAAGATTAAAGATTCTTGGTTCTGTCTTGGTAGGTTCTCACTAATAAAATTCTTAAATTCAACCCAAAAGAAAAAAAAATAGACATATCAAAAATATTTCTCAAAAAAAATATTTCACTTAGTAAAACTCCCTTTCTTCATAGAACAAAAATCAATTTGCTTTCATCCTTTACCAAGAAGGCTTCACTTATTGGAAGCAAGTTTAGAATGCTGAATCATATTCAGCTTGTTGTCAAAGATAACAATTTATACTTTTTTCATGGGTCTGTGTCTGACTCTGCCTTTCCCAAGATAACAAACAAATCCACACAATTTGGCACTGGGAAACATCTTGTTTATGTTTAAATTGTGACTGTTGTGCAAGATAGCCTATTACATTTAACATTTGTTGGTTGCAGTTCAAAAACACCCTGGTTTCTCTGCAGAGCTCTTCTACTGAGTTTAGCTATGGCACTCTCTGAGTAACTGTAGCAGGTAAAAAGAGGGGACCATGTGAAAACTCTCTGCTTTAAAAGGCAGTAGAGAAGTTCTGGCTCTGGCTAAGGAGGATAAGCACCCACTATTCTTTCTCCCCCAGTGAATGCAGCTATAAAACCTGCACAGAATGCCTAAAGCAGCTATTTGAGAACTCTGAAAAATAAATGATAGCAGCAGATGAGGGAAGAAGAGCAGAATTTAAAATACCGTCCAACTAACGCTGAGCTCTCTCCTCCTCTGACCTCTAATCAACCCTGGTCTGGACTCCAGGCAGCACAAAGCCTAAAATGGACAACATGTGCAGACAGAGAAAGCTCTGGGAAAGCCCTTGAACTCTGGCTTGAGGAGAGGAAAGGGACTCTGAATGATCAGAGAAATTTGGGGAAATCTTCCTCTTTTATACCTCCTCCATTTTCTCGCAACCCAGCACTCAGGCAATTTTGCTGTGCTGGCAGCAGCAATGACAAAGGCCTTTTGGTGCTTAAAACTATAAGGAGAGGGAGATAAAAAGCAAGGTCCCACTGTACAGCACAGGGAACTATATTCAATATCCTGGGATAAACCATAATGGAAAAGAATATGAAAAAGAATGTATGTACAGCTGAGTCACTTTGCTGTAGAGCAGAAATTAACACAACATTGTAAATCAACTATATTTCGATAAAATTCAAAAAAAAATTCTATAAGGAGAGGGAATCTTCTTCTCTGATAAGAGAAGCTGTGGTCCCAAGAGGATGGGACAAACCACCATTGCTTCTTTTTCTCTTTCAGTCACATCATTGCTTGGTCCTGGAGGTGAACGTGGTTTCAGGAGCTCTGCAGCAGCAATGAGGTAACTAAAGCCTTAGCTTTCTGGCTGAAGGATCCAAAAATGGAGCCCGGAAATGGGAAAGTACTGAGGATGACAAGAGAGAGGGAGGAGCTCGGGAAGACAACTCCAGAAAGACGTCCATGAACTTGGGTTCATCTCTAGGCTGCAAATGTGTTAATCTGGCCCTAAACACAGTACCACAGACTTTAGGAACTGAACTACAGAGTAGACCCTCCCCTCAGATCCTGTCCTGCAACTTGGAGGGGTACACACCAGACAGACAGGAATAGCACTGCAAAGTCTCTGAAAACACAACTGACACTATAGCTACTATCCTCAGAAGAGGAGTCAGAAATTGTGGCCTGAAAATTGAGTCAACTGCCTTCTAGAACAAAGAAATGATTAAGCAAAGCACATATCTAACAAAGGCTTGGATCCGGAATACATGACAAACTCAAAACTCAACAGGAAGAAAACAAACAGTGCAGTTTAAGAAATGGGCAAAAGACTTGAGAATGCTTCACCAGAGAATGTATAAAAGATGGCAAATAATCACATGAAAAGACACTCATATTAGAATGATTAAAATGTAAAAATATTGACATTACCAAGTGCTGACAGAGATGTGGAACACCAGGAACTCTCATACATTGCTGGTGCAAATGCAAAATGATATGACCACTCTGGAAAACAGTTTGTCAGTTTCTTATGAAGTTACCATATGACCCTGGATTCCCTCCTAGGTGTTTAACCTACAGAAATGAAAACTTATGTTCACACAAAACCTGTTCATCAAGGTTTATGCAGCTCTATTCAGAATCATCCAAAACTGGAAATAACCCAGATGTCCTTCTGGGTTATTAGGTAAATAAACAGAAACATCCATACAATGAAATACTATTCAGCAACAAAAAGGAAAGATAGATGCAGCAACTCTCATAAACATCAAAGATGTTATGTTCACTCAAAGAAAACAGTTTTAAGGGTTGTATATTGTATGATTCCATTTATAGGGCATTCTCTAAAATACAAAACTGTAGCAATCAGTGGTTGCCAGAGATTGAGATGAGAGATGCAGAGATTAGGGGGTAATAGATTACAAGGGCATAGATTACAAAGCAGGTTTTTTAGGGTGATAGAACCATTTTGTATCCTGATTATGGTGCTAGTTATATGAATCCATATGTCTTAAAAGTGAGAAATATATATCACAAAAGTCAATTTGAACCTATATTAATTTTAATTACTAAAAGACAAAAACAAATATAATAAAGAGTCAAAAAAAAGTTATTCACATGAAAGTACAACCAGAGTTTCTATTTGGATGCTTGTCACACTGCGTTGTAATTGTACTGTAGGCAACACAAGTGGGTCTGGTTCCTGGTGTGTCCATTTCTCCAAGGCAGAAACCTTAGCTTTCTAATCTCTTATCTCCAGTATCCCACAGAGTATCTGATATCTAAAGCAGACACTGAATAATATTTTTGAAAGATGAAAAATGAATAAATTAGATGTAAACAGTTCACATTATTTCATTTTGGTAGGGGAAGAGCAGGAGGGAAAGAGAACTTAATGAAAAGCAATACTAAAAGTTGAAAGCGTTCCAGAGACTCATTTTACAGTTACACACCTTTTGGGGCTTTTTGAGCATGACCATTTAATGTGAATATTCATGATTTATGAGATACAGGGCATGTATGTAGTCTTCAATGAGGATTCTACTATGAAGTCACTTAATGATAATGAATTTATTAATTGAGGTGCTGGTCTAATAATTCTTTGAGCAACACTGGGGAGACAAGGGTGAAATGAGTGAAGGGGGTTAAAAGGTACTATATAATAATACCTTTATAAATAACATTATAAAATTATAAATATAAAATACTTATTATAATAATAAATATAAAATAATACCATTATAAAATAAATAAGTCTTGGGGATGTAATGTACAGCATGGTGACTATAGGTATTGACTATCTGAAAGTTGCTAAGAGAGATCTTAAAAGCTCTCATCACAAGAAAAAACTATTGTAACTACACGTGGTGATGGATATTAACTAACTTACTATGATGATCATTTCACAATATACACAAACACTGAATCATTATGTTTACATATGAAATTGATACAATGTTATATGTCAATTATATCTCAATAAAAAAGAAAAAAAAGAAAGTAAGAATGGCCAGATTACAAATTATGTCATATGCCAAGTCTGGAAATTATAACTCTTCTCTGACGTCAAAAAAAAAAAGCTATAGTACATAACATTTGTGGTGAAATATTCTATTTACTTTATTTTGTTCTATTGGATGAAGCCACTAAATCCCTTTGATTAAAATTTAGCATTCATATGTGGTCATATATGATCAAAATGAAAGTTTCAAGATTCTTCTTTGTGTAAAGCTGAAATTTCCCATGTACGCAGACGTTAATAGTATGTTGCCATTCCTAATAATTTATGCATTATGTTGTCAAGACCATGACTCCCTCCCTAGTTAAAAAAGTCATTAGAAAGCTAGAGAGAAAGGATAATTTAAATTGCTTTAGAAAAGCAACTTTACTTTAGGAACAGCAGAAAGAGAGGCTTTCCCAAAGGAAAGATCCTCTGGGAGAAAAAGAGTTGTTTTGAGCAGAGAATGGCTGATCCAAGAGTTAAAAGAAAAAAAAAAAAAGTCAGACAAAGTTTAGCTCAAGATACTGGAGTCCTGACTTTCATGAGGACCAGAGCAAGGTTAATGTGATTCTTAAACACTTCCGCGATAGCAGCATGAGAGTAGGTCTAAGCTAAGTTGCCACTGTCATAAGATATAAATACAATACTCATTGTGCTTGGATTTTTCTCTGTGTTCCTTGCTCTATTTGACAGAGTTCTGTTATTGAATTTTTAAAATAATACTCTAATTTAATTTTTATTATATAAATCTTTCATCAGTTATATAGAGACATAAAATCTATAACATGCAGTAATTAATATAGCACATACAAATATAAAATATTTTAGATAAATATTCAAGTTTTAAGTGGCCACATCTAGGTGGACTGCCTGTTACATGCCATGAAAACAAACATGACAGTTCACCTTACTATAGCTTACACACCTGGAAAAAGAAAAAACGAACCTCATTCAAATTATATGATGAAAACTTAAACACAACTAAAACTTAAAAGGTGATAGAAATATGACAAATACCACCTGGACTCCTATTGTTGATACTCTCAATTCCTTGAACTCTATCAATAGAGCTGCTGAAAATAATGGTCACTGAGAGCCATTCTTTGGACTCAAATTTATTGAACAGGCCTTATGGGGTTTATGTAATATACCCCAGCAATAGCCTCCAAATTGGAAATTAAATGTTATTTTCTTACTGATTCTTTGACCGCTCAATTTTAAGTTCCATGAAGGTATAGAGCTGTTGTGCTCACCACTAAATACAAAGCAGAAAACAGTGTCTGACACAGAGCAAGTACAAAATAATATTTTTGGAAAAATATTTTGTCATAAATGAGTAAATAAACGTGTATCCACAAGACTAGGGTTGAAAGTAAAATGATACATAACTGAACTTTAGGAATTACTTTGCATATCCCTAGATGTTAAATATTGCCAACAAACACATGAAAGAATGCTCAACGTCATTAATCATTAGAGAAATGCAAATCAAAACTACAATGAGATATCATTTCACACCAGTCAGAATGGCCATCATCAAAAAATCTAGAAACAATAAATGCTGGAGAGGGTGTGGAGAAAAGGGAACTCTCTTGCACTGCTGGTGGGAATGTGAATTGGTACAGCCACTATGGAGCACAGTATGGACGTTCCTTAAAAAACTACAAATACCCTGCAGAATTCTATTTAGACATGCATTCTTTCATTCATTCATTCTACCAACCAACCAACAATTCTGTTTAGTTTCAGAATACTTTGTGTTAAGGTCTGTGATCATGGCTGGGAACACAAAGGGTCATAAGAAGATACTGCAAATGATTTCAAGTGGCCTAAGTGTAGTGTGGGATGCACACAGATATACAGCTAATATAATTAGCACCGATCGATTATACCTTGAGAACTATAATAAGTACAATAATAGTATAAATAGTGAACTCCAGTGAGGATGCAACTAGTTCTGCCAGCAAGAATCAAGGTACAATTCTTAGAAAAGGCAGTTATTCAGCTGGGCTCTGAGAAATACATAGGACACTGATAGATGAAAAGCAGTAGATTATAAATTGTTATGAGCATGAATTTTGAAACCAGGCTGCGGGAGTATGAATCCCAGTCTACCACTTATTAGCTGTGTGACCTTCGTCAAATTACTCAACTTCTCTGTGCATCAGATTCCTCATGTATTAACACGGAGATAATAATACCACATATGGCAGTAAGGTGGTTGGGGGAGTAAGTTAGTCAACCTGTGTAAAGTACCTGTAACAGTACCTGAAACATAACAAAAGTATATGTAAGACAGAGAAAAGAAAGAAGGGCAAGACAGAGGCAACAGCATAAAAAAAGTCCTGAAGTGAAGCGCTAAAAAACATTTTCTTTCTGTTTTTCACCAGAAAAATATAAAAGCATAGAGTGTGTTAAGTACAAACTACTATGTACAAATTGCACTTTGCTAACTCATTAACAACTTTGGGTCATTGATCTTTTATTATAACTATGGATCCTCAACCCAGAAAAATCCACAGATGCACGTACCTACAATCAAAGCTCCACGCATAAGTTCAGGGGTCCGTCCACAGAATCAAGTGCAGCGGGAGCTTCTTCAAGGTCATCCCTGAGCCATAGATAATGGAATGGTCTAATGGGTTTACAGACTTTCCATAGAAACCAATGCTTAGTATGGAATTTTATACAACCCCATGCAACTCTGGACCCTAAAGTACCTAATCAAAAAATTAAACTGTGAACTCAGAGGACTGAGACAGATAGAACACCAAGAATTTCACAGCTGCATCTCAAATCAAAGAAGGGCTAAAGCAGACAATTACAGTGAGTTGTTTCTCTGTCTTAAGAAGCAGACCTGTGAAGGGAGAGGGTGCAGGTAGTCTGGCCCTGAGGAGGAGATGAAGGTGAGAGGCACAATGTAAAAACGGGACGGCTTTGTACTCACATGGTGAAGGAGCCTGGGGGTGCAGACACTCTCCGCAGGTCCGCAGCTTGCACCTGATGGATACTAGAGGCAGCAGGGAATGAGCAGCGAAGACAGTCAGCAAAACAGCGTGGACAGACAGGGGAACAAAGCCAGGAGAGAGAAAGAGAGACACACAAAATTTAAACAGAAATTAAATGAGCGCATCAACAAACAGTAAATGAAAAGAAAAAGAAAATCAAGCCAGCCACGGAAATAATCAAGAAGCCAGTGATAGCGACGAAGCCAACAGGACACATGGCAGGGCCGGCTCTCAGGCAAGCCACAGACTGGAGCACGAGGCGGGGCGCCGGCAGATGCTGGAGGCGCGCGGATGCTGCGTGGGGCTGCGGGGCAGAGGGTTACCACGGTGCTCTCCGGCTCTAGGTCTCACTGGGCATCCATCTGTGCGCACACACACACACACACACACACACACACACACACACACACACACACACACACCGGTGGTAGGCTGGCACCGTCAACTCAGAGCAGAATCAAGGTAAACTGAATCCTTTAACATAGTCCTCATGATTCCGGGGCTTTGTTGGAAAATTCGTGTCAAAAGACAACCGTCTTTAAAAAAATCTTTAACTTCCTTCAGTTAAACAGAGAAGGCTTTCTAAGAAATCCGAAGGTAATACCAAGAAAGCCTAATTTTATCACAGTGATGCTGTAATTCCACTCATATTCTTGGTAGAGGAGTGAAACCATAGACTTCTCTCTGCTCTCCCTTCTCTTATAAAGGAGAGGGTCTTCGATGGCTACCAGAAAAGACAAAATGTGGAACTGAAGAAACTAAACCCCAAATTTCCTGTCACTTTTACATCATTATTCTCTCTACTCTCTTAGACCATTTGAACAGTTCCACTATAACCGCAATAGACGTAGCCCGCCCCCCCGCCAGCCCTCTTTTCCACTGGGTACATAAGTTCTCATATAAAGCCACCCATGAATTAACTCCTTGTCATCCTCAAAGGGCTATCAGTTAGAACCAATGATACTTCTCAGCAGCCCAGGATGGTGGAAGTCGGTTGCCCAAAGTTTGCCAACTAGAAATCTTGCCCTTGGATAATACAATCACCCTTACCAATGCTGTCTTAATTGCTAGTGAACTCAGGCTGAGATCTTCCTACGCCACCTAATGTAGAATTTCTGGTCTCCCTCAAAAGTGACTTTCAAATAGAGAACATAATCAAATTTATCTGGCTATCATGTTACTAGTACATGAATATGAACCTAAACAAATCTGCTCTATTACTTTTAGGGGGGAAGATATTTACTGGAGTCATATTTCAAGTAGATTCATAAGCCATAAATGACATATGCTCCTGTACCAATGGGGTGGAGAGGGGAGGGGAGAGTGAACATAACAGGCCTAGCCTTTCAGTTTATATACAGTAATAGCAAATAGAATCATAAGCCAAGAAATTTTTTTAGAAATTTTTTTTTTCCTTTTCGCATACATGAAGATCCAGTGGCATCATGAAAGCTTCCTATTTAGCTGTTTCTCATGGGAATTCTTCCAGCCATCCATGTGCACCAGATCTTGAAATTCTTAAGTATATATCTTCCACTTCTGCCATAAAATGTGACCAAGACATTTCCTATATTATTTTTATATTCACGAGGTTTTAGATTTGTTATTTTAGAAACAATTTCTGAGAAACGTAACAGATAGGACATTATAGAACCGATCCACGTGCGAGTCCCTTGTTCAACATGTAACCGTAAGTCTCAGACACACTAGCAGGCATGGGCGACCCTATGAGGAAAACCCCAGGGTCTCCCCACAGAGCAGGGGAGACAAGCAAACCAATCATTACACTGGTTTTGATCAATGGTGTGAGAGAAGTAACGAGAATACTATAGGAGCGCTGAGTGGTGTATTTAATGGCTAGAAGCAGATAGAAAAGGATTCTTAGGGAAAGTGATATTTCGATGGAGTTTGAACTTGAGCAGGGGCTAGGGGATGAAAGCGGGTGAGGAGGACACCTCGAGAAGAGCAACTGGAGGGCAAAAAAATAATGATACACGAGACAGGCCGTACTGCTCCAGAAATAGCAATATGCTCTGGAGCATAGGAAAGAGAGGACCAAGGCGATGATCAAAAAGGTCGGTAAAGCCAAGGAATATAGGTTTTACATTTTTAGAAAGCTCATTCTAACCAGTCTATTGGAAAAGACACAGTGTGAAAGGCAGCAACACTGGAAACAAGGAAATGAATTGAGCCTATTTTAGCGATGCTGACGAGAGGTAATGAATACGGCTCCGCAACTGAGGCTGTGTTACTAGCACAGGGGAAAGATGGTGTGAGAGTTAAAGATGTGGGAAATAAACAGAAGGAAGAGTTCAAACAATGCAGGGGACGTGTAAAAGTGGAGGTGACTATGAGATATGCAGATAAAGATGTCAACTAAGATATGTGGGTATGAGTCTTCAGGTTTTAGAAGAAAGCCTGGTCTGAAGACACAGATCTGAGACACACTAGCTTATCAGTCATAGAGGGAACTTGTGCTGCAGATGTGATTTCCCAGAGAAGGGGCAAATCTATGAGGAACACCAGCATTTCAGCAGAAAGAGGGGCCACAGCCCTAAAATCTCAAATATTCATGTTAACATGCTATGTGAAAGGGGGATAAGTCCTTAAGATGAATTGAAAAGCTACCCCTTTCTGACTGAGAAACTCCCTTCCCCCTAACACAGATACACACAAGTTTTTAAACTAAAACAGCTCTCTTTCTTCAAAAAGAAGGCATGTAAATGATGAAGAAACAGTAAAAAGTAAGAAAGAGAGAAAGGAAAAAAAGGGAAAGAAGGATGTTAAAAATAAAGGAAGGAAAGGGCTTCCCTGGTGGCGCAGTGGTTGGGAGTCCGCCTGACGATGCAGGGGACACGGGTTCGTGCCCCGGTCCGGGAAGATCCCACATGCCGCGGAGCGGCTGGGCCCGTGAGCCATGGCCGCTGAGCCTGCGCGTCCGGAGCCTGTGCTCCGCAACGGGAGAGGCCCGCGTACTGCAAAAATAAATAAATAAAGGAAGGAAGGAAGGAAGGAAGAAAGAATTATCTTTCAATAATCTCTTTCTGCCTTGGCTGCAATAGTGAACTTTGCACACTGTGGCCTAAACAGAGAAAAGCTTGGAGCGCTCAGAAGGTGGAAGAAAACTTCTAAGAAGATATTAGTGGCCAGGCCGCCCTTAAACTGGAAACTCCACTTGGAAATCCAGTGGAAGCAGTTAGATTTCCAAACAAAGATTTCTACTGAAATAGAAAGAAGCAATCTAATTACAGAGGGTGAAAAAGAGTAGTGGTGAGAGATTTTCTAAAAATGTGTTGAATGATAAGTTTAATAATAAGTTGTAATAAAGATCTTGGCTCATCTTTAAGATTTATATGTGTCCTTTTAAGAAATGGACAGAATATTATTGCTGCCATTTCACACAAGTCTTTCCTACGGCCTGAGGCTGCTTGGATGGAGACACCACTGCCCCCTGGTGGGAAATAACTGCATTTTTGAGTTGAGGCTGCTTCTTGAACACCCTCCCGGCTAAATCTATGAAGTCACATCATCTGTCATATGTGCCATGTGTACAAAAAGAAAACAACTCTTTCCATTTGTTTTTATACGAGAAGAAAGCCCCGATAAATTCTTAATACAGTTTCTGACAAATACAAATTCTTTCTCAAGGGCAAAAACTGTTTGAAACTAAACATCCGAAAACAATTTCATGTCTCATAAGGTTATTAAGCGTAGAAGCACCAGGCATGAAAATGGGAGCTGTTTCCCTGTAGATATTAAGAATTTTTAGCTCTGTTAACAAACGATCTACAAGTGATCCAAAACAACCTGGACTATCTCAGAGAGGGCTTTTCACTTAGTAGTTCAGAACTTTCTCTTAAACCAGTAGTTCATGGCTTAACTCTAATGTTTCAGGAGAGAATATGGTCAACCATATACTATTGCTGACACACTGCCTGAAACTCACAAAGTGTATATTCAACCTAATAGTGGTAAAGGCAGAGGATAGAGAAAGCAGCAGAAATGGGCTAAGAGTTTCCCTAGCTGCAAAATCTAAAAAAAATGAAAAAGGCAACTAAACAAGTCCTCTGGATAACGATCCAGGAAAAGTGCTGGGGGAGCCCAGATTGACTCTGGAAAAGGAGGATGCAGAGGAGAGAAGATCCCTCGCCCCAGCTTCAAGCTTAGAAGCAGACACTAAAAACTAAAACTCTTCACGAGCCCTGTCGAATGCTGTTCTTCAACATCTGCCATCTCAGAAAGAGAGGTGAAGCTTTGGCAGGGAGCGATGACGCCTGTGTCATTGGTTCATTCTAGGCACTTCTGTACTTGTCACATTGACTCAATAAATACATGGCGAAGCATGCCCTTCCTTCACAGGCACTAGAGGAAGCCAGCCATTCAGTACAAATAGGTAACCATGCATCACAGGCCACAAGTAGGAGGAGCACCTTGGAGGGACCCTCGCTGTGACAGAAGAATGGCCCAAGGCTGAACCCTAAAACGTCCTTACCTTGAGTCGGGTCAGCCATAGGTGCATGATATATAAAAGATACTCTAAAAGATACCCCAAATCCCCATCTTTCTCCATCCCTTTCTCCAACCCCAAAAAGACATTCCAATCGAAATTAGATTAAGGGACTCTATAAAATGCACTCAAAATATCTAGTCATTTATCACCTTGTCCTAATCAGTTTATCAAAACATCCAAGAAAGGAAAGGGTCCAGGAGGGATACATTTTGTTTAGGCATTGAGTCGTGGGTCAAGTTTCATCTAGACAATAGGATGCCACCCAGAATGGCAAAATTGAGTTGAAGCATCAGAGTACACAGGACCCCAAGAAGGGAGCATTGGGGAAGGGCAAAAGGGGATACAATGTGGAGAGAGGGGAGCCAAAGCTAGCTCTGCCGACCTCCTGCACCTGGAGAAACCAACACTCTCCAAGTGACCAGGGAAAAGAGGAGGCCAACAGCCCGCCTTCTTAAACAAAACAGAACCCATTCAACAGGACACGTTTTACGACCCTGAATCACTCAGTGATTTTCTGCTGGTCCCAGTAAGTCTATGCTCAAGGGGTCAGTGAAAAAGCATCATCACTCTAACACATCATACAACAATAACTTCTGAAAGAAAGGTGTGGTCACCGTATAGTAAACATGAAGAAGAAATATGTGTGAGAGACCAAGGAGCTGCTGAGTTTCCCAGACTTGTCTCCTTTCCCAGCACAGGGAGGCCCCTGATCATGCACATGCTCAGTGCCCTCCTCTCCACGGTCTCCATGTTCACAAAGGTGGGCAAGGGTAGACTCACTCATTGAGTAAAGGCATGGACGTCCTTCTCTTGCTCTTCTGTACCATGTTGGCCTGATTCCTCAACGAGATCCGAATCATAGCCGGGGCCAACCTACAGGGCTCCCCATCCACTTGCATGGGGATGGATTTGTAAGTTAGCAGCATGACCTCCCGACACTGGTGCAGCCTTTCTCCGTGGCCCCCCACTTGCAGGGCAGCCTATAAAAACAAGAGGCAAAAGGAAGCAAGAGGTTAGTGCTGAAGAGTTGCTCAGGAAACCTAGAAACCCCAAGCCCACTGCCTATAATCAAAAGGCCTTTGAAAAATACTTACTGAAAGCTGTTAGCCATGAGTAAAGTGGGAAACCTTGGATAAATCATTAATACGCATAAACTGAAATATCTAAATTTTGATGGCCTGATCACAAATCCTCACTGATAGCCATTTTTTGCTTTTATGTATTTTCAGCCTTAAATTAACCATCAGTTTAATACAAAAGCTCTTTGTGTTATCTACTCCCATTAAATAACCAATGTACATAGAGTAAAATGAATATAAAAAAGATAAAATACATGGTTTAAGACAGCTTCCATGCTACACTTACTATATAAATATATTTATATATAATTATAATATATAGTTATATATTACATATTAAATATATTATATTTAAATATGCAACCCATCCTTAGAAAAATTTTCAAACTTTAGGCAAGCTTTTCCTTTTTACCTAAAACCTCCTCAAACTACTTCAAATCTGTGTAAGATCAATGAAATGCAAAATAATAATCCTCAATTGAAAACATTCTGAAGAGTAAAGCAGCTTTGAGGATCAAAATCAAACACAGTACAAGCTCAGTTCACTACAATAGCCACAAAATGAAAAGTCAACCCAACATTAAAATTCTGCAACAAAGTAGCATAATTTCTCTGCCTTAGTAAAAAAAAAAAAAAAAAAAAAAAAAAAAAAAAAAAATTAATATATATTTTAGTATCACTTATCCTTTTAGGGATGAACTAAAATCAAACAATATGTTCGGTTATGCATACAGATAGTGCCCAAATTGTCTTATACAGTTTGATGGACATTTTTATACACATATGTAAATCTCCATCCAGATCAAGCTTCAGGCAGTTTATAGCAACCAGAAGGTTTCCATACGTCCCTGCCCAATCTATACTCCTCTCACCAACCAATTAGTAACTACTATTCTGACTTCTATACCATAGATTCAATTTGTTTGAACTTGAACTTCATATAAGATGAATCATACAATATGTACCCTTTTGTGTCTGACATCTTTTGCTCATCATTATTTTTGAGTAACAGAAAAGTGTATTTACCTACTCTTCTGCTGGTAAACATCTGGCTGTTTCCAGTTTGGGGCTATTAATGATATAAACTTTCTTGTGTCTATCTCTTGGTGGATACATACCCTCTTGTGGTACATAAGATGAGTACAATTGCTATGCTGTAAGTTTTTTTTTAACTTTAGTAGATACTGCTAACAGTTGTTCAGTAAGGCTTTATGATAATACATTTTGAGTATTAATTTTTAATGAAGTAAACAAACTTTTAAAAGAAGTTAATACTAACTCTAGCTCAAAATCTAAAAGATTGACTTAAAAAGAAAAAGGAAAACCTATATATTATCAGCTTGTTTCCATATGTCTCCTCTCTATCTTATGAATGGGGAAAAAACTTGGTTAACTGAGATTTGTGAAGTCAATTTCCACTAATTTGGTTCCCAGATAGTTGTGTTTATCTGATACTTTGAACTACTTTTGCACTTGCATTAATGTGAACAACAGAAATCTGATTATGTATGAATGCAAAGAGAAAAGGAACACAAAGGGATAGAAAGGAGGAAAGAAAGTAGAATAAAAACGGAAAAGTAAAGAACATACTTCATTATTGAACACCTTTGATGTTAAAGAGCACTCAGTTGTGAATTTTACATACAATTTTATTCAATTAGTAGAACAAGGAGGCAGAGGAGAATGAGGTGAGAATTTACTAAAATTCTTTCTGGCCTATTACCCGATCCTCTGTTACTCAGCTTAAGGTTTTTCTGGCTGCACTTAAATGACTCATTTAAGTTAATCTATGGACTTGAGCCACTAACTCATCTCCCGAACTTTTCCAAAATATTTCCCTTGCCTTCAACAAGTACTTCTCAGGGCAATATTTATCTGACCATACTGTATCCCTTCATCCATAGAGGAAATACCATTTTCTTCTTCTTTTTTCTCCCAGTCTTGACTAGGCCTAATGACAAATAAAAATGCAGAACCTGCTAAGTATGAACTTATTCCTCTGGGTTTGACAGGACTGAAAATTGCTTAAATACTTTCGAACACTTCGGTATCAGAAGGCTTCCACAGTACTGTAGAGAACATTCAAGCCATATTCTCAGCCTCGGTGATAGATTAACAGCAAAGACAATAAACAGAGGTAAATAGCTGTCAGTGGCAGTTCCACTGGCATTTCAGAATCAATCCAAGATCTCTGAACAGGCACAAGAGGAATTATAGTAATTAGCTTTCCAGAATAAAGACAGTTCTATTATTGTTAGCACAAAAACACTTATTTTTGGAACAAGTTAAAGGTAACTTTTTAAATTCTTACTAGAAATAGTTATTTTTCATCATTCAGATTAATCTAGACTTAACATCCTATAAGGCACAGGCCCTAATAACCATAATCATCCCCAGCATTTGCTAGAATGAGTCATTTACTGATAAGAATACATTGGCGTACTAATGACAGATATTCAATTGTCTGTTCAACCTAGCATGTATTATACTCTTGTGAAAACTTCAAATATTGCCTTTCTGGTAGTATATGACTTAGGAGGAAAACAAAGACAGCCCCTGAACTAAGTGTTTCCATTGCCATTTATTGTCCTAAAGTCATTATAATAACTTTCTTTCAGTCCACAGTTAAGGTGTGAGGTTTTCTTTCTTTCTTTCTTTCTTTCTTTTAAAGATTTTTTTGATGTGGACCATTTTTTTAAAAGTTTTTACTGAATTTGTTACAATATTGCTTCTGTTTTATGTTTTGGTTTTTTGGCTGCAAGGCATGTGGGATCTTAGCTCCCTGACCAGGGATCGAACCCACACCCCCTGCACTGGAAGGCAAAGTTTTAACCACTGGACCGCCAGAGAAGTCCCTGGCGTGAGGTTTTCTGACTTTCTGCACTATGCTCCTCCCCGGAATACTATTCTCCATCTAAGTCTCATCCTCCTTCTTACTACTCAAGTTTTTATTCCACTTGCTGTCAGATGACAGGACAGACAACCCTGGGTTGGGAAATCAGAACAGAAATAAGAGCAAGTCTTCCAAACCCTCCTTTCTCCCGACTGCTGGAGGCCCCTGACTCCCAGTCCTAGTCCTAGTCCTGTAACAAAAGGCCCAAGGCAGCTATCAGTGACATGGACAGTAAATAATGGAGATAATCAACAATACGAAAATCTGGGTTTTGTTTTTTGTTTTTTTCTCAAGACGAACAAGGTGGTCTTGTAAAACCAAATAACAAAAAATGGAAAACTATTTTGTTTTATTAAAAAATAAAACAAGAGAGGATAAGATATAATAGAGTTTAAAAGGCATACAAGAATGTTATAAAGATCTATATGATAACAAACTGGAAAACCTAGATAAGAGAAATTTCTGGAAAAAAATATAATTTGCAAAATTTGGTGTAATAAATACAGAAATTGGATAGATTAGACTGGTTTTAAAAATTGAAAGTTTTCAAAAATATTACTCATTCCACCCCCAACCCCAAAATGTGCCAAGTAGACTTAGATGTTTTACAAGTAATTCTACCCAAGTTTTATAGAAAGACAGTGTCTAATAAAACTTGTTTTAGAAAATGATGCTATGGCTTCTGAAATAACAAAACCAGATAAGGGCAGCAGCAGAAAACAAACTTTTAACCTAAATTATATTTATAATCACACATACCAAAATCATTAAAAAAATAGCTAATTGCTTTTACTGGTCTGTTACATAAAAACTAAATCGTGATACATTATGGGTTTTTGCAAGAATTAAGAATACTTCAACATCAGAAAATAACAAAGAATGAAATAATTCCACTTACAACAACATGGATGGACCTACAGATTATCATATTAAGTGAAATAAGTCAGAGAAAGACAAATATCATATGATAGCACTTATTTGTGGCATCTTTAAAAAATGGTACAAAATGAATTTATTTACAAAACAGAAATAGACTCACAGACACAGAAAACAAACTTATGGTTACCAAAGGGATAGCGGAGGTGGGGGGCAGGGGAGGGGTGATAAATTAGGAGTTTGAGATTAACATATACCCACTACTATATATAAAACAGGTAAACAACAAGGACCTACTGTAGAGCACAATGAACTATACTCATTATCTTGTAATAACCTAAAATGGAAAAGAATCTGAAAAAGAATATATTTGTATACATATATCATGTATAACTGAAACACTTTGCTGTACACTTGAAACTAACACAGCATTGTAAATTAACTATACCTCAATAAAAATAAAATAAAAAAGAAAACACATTATTATAATTTCACCATACTGTGGTTTAAGTGAGATAAACCACATTATCATCCCAAAAGATGCAGAAAAAATAATAAAGTTCAGTGCCTTTTAGGGTCAATTGTTAGAAAACTAGGAAGAGAACACAACTTACTTACCTGATAAAGGTCATCTATCAAAATCCTTAGAGAAAACATTATTTGGAATAAAGAAAATTCAAAGCATTCCTTTCAAGGGACAAGATGATCCACTAGTAACAAAAGTTTTCAACATAGTATTGGATAATAAGTCAAGGAAATAAAATTGGAGGAAAAAGCCATGGAAGAAAAAAAGCAAACCTTGTAATATTTCCACTAATATCATCCCATACATCAAAAGTCCAAGAAAATTCACAGGCAAAAAATTAAACCTTGTAAGAAAGGTACACTATCAACATAAAAAAAATCAAGTGCTCCCCATCTCTAGCAATAACTAAGTAAAAATATAATAAAAAATAGGATGTCATCTATAATATCAACAAAAACAATAAAGCAATAAGACTTTTATGCAGAAAAATTTTAAACTACTGGAGACATAAAAAAAAACACCTTAAAGAAATGGAGAACCACGCCATAGTCATGGATGGGACAATTTAATACTCTAATAATATGAATTTCCTCCAAATTAATACATAAATTCAATGTAATTCCAAGTGAATATGAGAAATACTATTTTGAAGAATCTTGTCAAACTAATACTATAATTAATTTCAAAGAATAAAGGTTCACAAATGGCTGAGAATATTTTGAAAACATAAAGAACAATAGATTATCCTTATTGAATATTGAGTCATATAATATTCAAAGATATAGTAATTCAAATAAAGGTGTTTGCATAAGAAAAGACATAAAGGTCAAAGGAAATGCATAGAGAGAGCAGAATAGACTCATATGTGTGAGGAGAGAATATGTGGGATTATAAATTACTGGAGAAATGATGGATAATTTAGCAAATGGTGCTGGGAATATTTCTCACTAAAATAGAGAAAAATAGGGTTTCCCTGGTGGCGCAGTGGTTGAGAGTCCGCCTGCCGATGCAGGGGACACGGGTTCGTGCCCCGGTCCGGGAAGATCCCACATGCCACGGAGCGGCTGGGCCCGTGAGCCATGGCCGCTGAGCCTGCGCATCCAGAGCCTGTGCTCCGCAACGGGAGAGGCCACAATAGTGAGAGGCCCGCATACCGCAAAAATAATAATAATAATAATAATAATAAATAAAATAAAATAGAGAAAAATAAAATCAGTATTCTACCTCACATCATACACAAATATTAAACCCAGATGTATTAAAGGACTAGGAGCAAGAAACAAAAATATTAATATAAAAATCAGCCAGTAGAAAGAGAGGAGAGCGCAAGTATGTATGTTTCTCCTTAGCTCTCTTTTTTCAAGCAGTGTCTCTGGCAGTGGCTGATTCTCCTCTGTTTCCATTTCCCACTGGCAAGCACTCTTCCCAGGCCATCCCTGTCTCTACGGTTCCAGCACAGACAGGCAGCCCCAGCAGTGACCTCAACTCTTGTGGTCTGATTCCCTTCTCTGGAGCCCCAGCTCCTGCCCGATGACCCTCACTGCGCAGCCCATCAGCGGCCACTTGTCCAAGGTCCCACCACTGCTGAATGGCCCTGGCTGCTGAATGCTGATAACACCATCTTTTCCCTTTGTCCCTCCAGACCTGGAGGTGGCAGAGCATTTCTGTAATTGCTAATCCATGGATTGCTATCTATGGGTTACCTCTTTTCAGTTCTTCTAACATCCTGTAACTAGTCCCCTGTACTAAATTCCCTCAATTGAACTATCTCACATGGGATATTTTCCCTCTCTGACACCCTACCCTAGTCCCCAAAATGAGAAATTTTACTTAAGTAATTTGCAGTGGCACCATCAGTCAATGCATATTTTTCTATACAAGTTTTTACAAGCTGTTTTACTGCCACGAAGCAATGCCATTAAGTTTTACTGCTTTTTTCCATTTTATCAAATATTAACATTTCTGGACATGGGTGTATTTTAAAATCCTACTGTACTACATGTTGTAAGCAGTCTAAATACCGCCAGCAATAGTATTACTATTTACTTAATTATTGTCCATATGAGTAACATTTATGGCAAAAATAATTCCATAGATTCAGTTTCTTTATATGTTAACTGATGAGGTTTCGGTAGGCTGCTATGGTCTGTTTTAGCACTAGCATTTTAGGATTCTAGGTTGTACCTATAATTTCATGTCCTCAAATTCTACCACATGCCATCTAACTTTGAAAATATTAGCTGTATGCTAATGCACAGCCAGTATCTACAATGAAGCAGAGAACAGTAAAAAGGAAAGGCTTTATTTGAAAAACTTTCCTTCTGCTCATTAAAATTAATCCAGCAATTATTACTTACTATGAATAAGAACATTTTTTGAAAAAATGAAAATTCTTATAATGAAGAAACCTAAGTACTCCTTCTCACTGGGTTTTATAGTATACTTATGTCTTTTTCCAGTTTTGTTCAATAGAGGTAGATTCACTATTAAGGTGAGTTCATGGGAGGCAAAAAAGCCACAAAAGGGGTCTGTTCAGCTTTTCTGCCAACAGTGAGATGTAGCCTGGAATTTAGTGGTGCACATTGGGAAAAAATCATCTTCATGCTTTCAAGCTATTTCCATAAACAATCAATCCTCTGAAATCTGTAATATCATGACAGAGTTAATATAGTGTAGTCATATAATCAACAACATATCCTGGGATCAAATAAATTTGTATAAACCTAGAAAGAAACACATCCTATTGATTTTTTTTTTACACTAGGCTAATAGCATCCATCCCTTATACTAGACTTGTTTTTGGATTTTGTGAAGCAAGAAGGGAACTGAATAGAATATAATGCTGAAACAGTATCAACTAGGTCACAGTAAAAGAAAAGCCATACAATATATCATCTACCCAGCATATAATCAATTGTATTAGACACGAAAAGAAGCAAGAAAATGATGCGTGAGGGAGAAAACATTTTTGAAATGATCACTGAATGGACTTAAGAGCAAACTGGACACTGCAAAAAGGGGTCAGTGAACATGAAAACAGCACAATACAAATTACATAATCTGTAAAACAGAGACTAAAATGTTTTATTTTTTTTCCCAAGACCCATAAGGCAATAGCAAGCAATCTAAAGTACACATAATTGAATGCCAGAAGGAGCAGAAAAGGATGGAGCAGAAAATACATGGATGAAAATATTCCAAATTTGTAGGAAAAAAATAAAAGGTCAACCTTCAGTTCCAAAAAGATCGATGAACCTAAAACAGGATAAATACAAAGAAAACCATGTGGAAGTTAGAATAATGCCCATTACAACAACCAGGAAAAATATGCCCACATTCTAATGCCCAGAAACTATGAAAACCGTACAAGGCAAAAGAGCCCTTTCTGGTATGATTACATTAAGGATGTTGACATAGGAGATTATTTTGGATTATCTGTGGGAGGGGGCCCTGATGTCATCACAAAGGTCTTTATAAGGGAAGAAGGGAGGCGGGAGAGTCAGAGAACAAGAGGTAAGTATAGAAGCAGAGGTCAGAGTGAGGTGGGGCCATGAGCCAGGAAAAGTAGGCCACCTCAACAAGCTGAAAAAGACAAGGACGTAGGTTCTTCCCCAGAGTCTCTGGAAGAAACACAGCCCAACCATCCATCTTAGACTTCTGATCTCCCAAACTGTATGATATTACATTTGTGTGGTCTTAAACCACTGCTCATGGTAATTTGCTTACAGAAGCGATAGAAAAGTAAAACAAACACATAGAGGCTTAAAACTAAAAGAAAGAAGTCTCAAAAACAGAGAAAAAAAGACATAAACAGGTGAATAATGATACAAATGGTACCTGACTGTTCATCCTTAAAACATGGAGGCCTGAAGAAAATGAAACAACATATTTAAAGTGCTGGAAGAAGCCAACAAACAAACCAGTCAACCCAGTATTCTATATTCATAAGAATATAGTTCAAAAAAATGAGGATAAAATAAAGACATTTCAGAAAAATTAAATTTGAAATTATTTACTGCCAAGAGAACTGTACTATAAGAAATGCTAAAGGAAATCTTTCAAACTCAAGCAAAATGATACCAGATGAAATCTTTGATCAACAGAAAGAAATGAAGAAAGTTGGAGATGGTGAATATGTCAGTATACATAAAAGACTATGAACTGTTCTTTCACCTCTTAATTTCTTCAAATAACAACTGACTGCTTAAAGCAAAAATATCAATATTGAAATGTGGGGTTTATATGTATGTCAAAGTGTAATACATGAAAAAAATAGCACAAAGTAGGGGAGAAAAAATGAAATTATAAGAGAAAAAGGTCTGTAACAAATTACTTGCATCAAGAATAAAGGAGGGGATTTTACAGACATTAAAAAAATAATAAGAGAACACTGTGAACAACTTTATGCCAATAGACTTAACAATTTCAATGAAGTGGACAAATTCCTTGAAAAATTCAACTTAGTAAAACTGACTGAAGAAGAAATAGAAAATGTGAATAATTCTATATCTATTCTTGCCTCAAATAAATCTGAAGCCCAGACAGTTCTTTAGGAAATTCTATGAAATACTTAAGGAAAAAAATAATACCAATCTTATAAAAATTCTTTCAGAAAGCAGACAATCCCTATCTCAATTTACGGGGCCAGCATAACCTTGATATCAAAACCCATAAAGGATATTTCAAGAAAATAAATGTATAGACCAATATCTTTCATAATAAGTCACAAAAATGCTTAACAAAATATTAGTAAATTGAATCCAGCATATAAAAAATGATAATACATCAAGTGAGGCTTAACTTAGAAATGCAAACTGAGTAATTTTTTTTAAAAAATGAATGGAATTTGTGATCTAAAGAAAATAAAGGAAAAAATCAGGTTACTTCCATATATTAAAAAAAAAGCATTTGATTAAATACATCACTCATTTGTGACTTAAAAAAACTCTCAGAAAACTGACATAGAATCATAATTACTTAATTACATAAAGGGCTTTTATAAAAACAACAACAGGGCCTCCCTGGTGGCGCAGTGGTTGGGAGTCCGCCTGCCGATGCAGGGGATACGGGTTCGTGCCCCGGTCTGGGAGGATCCCATGTGCCGCGGAGCGGCTGGGCCCGTGAGCCATGGCCGCTGGGCCTGCGCGTCCGGAGCCTGTGCTCCGCAGCGGGAGAGGCCACAACAGTGAGAGGCCCGCATACCGCAAAAAAAAAAAAAAAAAAAAACAACAACAACCAAACAGCATACCTCATGAGGAAATATGGAATGCTTCCTCCTATAATCAGGAAGAAGGCAAGCATGTTCATTCTTACTACAGTTATTCAACATATTGCCAGCTCATTCAATAAGGCAAGAAAAATAAAAGGTGTGTATGGAAATAAAACTGTCCTATTCACAGACCACACAATTATGTAGACAAAAAAACCTAAGGTATATATCAAAAACTACTAGAACTAATGAGTGAATTTAGCAAAGCTGCAAGACAAAGTCAATAAATAAGTATCTACATGTGTGTGTACACAAAGACATCAGTTATTTCTATATATTAGCAATAATAATTACAGGTGAAATTTAAAATCATACTATTTAAAATACTTAGGAATGAATTTAACAAAAGGTATGCAAGGCCCTGAAAAGTGCACTGAAACTATAAAAGACTGCTAAGAGAAATTAAAGAACACCTAAATAAATGGAGAAATATATCATGCTTATAGATTAGAACATTCAATAATGTTAATATGCCAATTCTCCTAAATTTACCTATAGATTCAATGCAATCCCAATTAAAATCCAAACAGTTTTATGTAGACACAAACTAATTCTAAAATCTATACACAAATTCAAAAGATGTAGAATAACCCTAACACCCTTAGAAAAGCAAAGTGAAATGATTCATATTACCAGGTTGAAGACTTACAATAAATCTATAGCAATCAACACAGTGTGGAAGTGGCATAAGGATAAACAAATCAATGAAACAATAGAGTTCAGAAAAAGACCCACATACAATCAAGAGGCAAAGGCACCAAAACAATTCTATAGAAAAGGGAAGTCTACTCAAAAAATAGTGCTGGAAAAAAACTGGATAAATGTATTTTTAAAAATCATGAATAAGATTCTTTTATTTCACCTCTCATGATGTTATTAAGAAACTTGCAAAGTTTTGGATAATTGTATCTTTAAAAATGAACCTTGAAGCTACTTTGCAGAATACACAACAGTTTGAGCTGAATCATATACTTATACATAAAAGCTAACACTATAAATCTTCAAGAAGAAGACAAAGGAGAATATCTTCCCAACCTTTCCTGGAGTAAGCAATGATTTAAGAAGGACACAAAAAGCTCAACCATGAAATATGCCTACATCCTAAAACTGGAATTCATAAGAATGTTTAAACTTCTGCTGATCAAAAGAAACATTAAAAAAGTAAAAAGATAAAAATAAACTGAGAACATATTTGCACTAAATATATCTGTCAAAAGACTTGTATTCAGAATATATAAACATTACCTGCAATTCAACAATAAAAGATAAACAGCCCATCAAAATATGCAAAAAATACAGACATTTTTTTAAAAAATCAAAAAGACATAAAAGGTAAAAATAAAGATAAACAACATGTCTTACTCTTTTTTGTTGGACATAATTGACTGTATAAAACATAATTTCTTTCTTTCTAGGGATTTAATTTTATCCTCTCATTCTGTTTCATCAAGTGTAATATTATAATAGCTTTTTGTCTCTATCCATGACACATTTTCAGAACCTGTAGGGTATTAAATTCCTAACACTTCCCATCAGGTATTCTTAGACATTGCTGTTGGGCAAATTTCTAGAAAGCAGTTTTATAATTTTTATTAAGAGGCTTTAAAATGTTTATGCCATTGAATCAGTCATTTCTCTCCTGGGGATTTGACATAAGAAAATAATTTGAAATGTTAACTGTGGTTTATAGACATTATGTTAATTACAGGAGCGTTTTATACCACCAAACATCGAGAAACCTAAAAGTTCCATAAAGGAAGCTTTTCATAAAGGAATAATTATTATATAAATTGAGACATAGTTACACAATGAAAGAGTAGGATATACTTATAATATGATTCCCTACATATTTAAAAACATGGAAATAAAGCAATTGAAAGGGAACACATCAAAATATAAATATAGTTAGTTATGGATCATGTGATTCTGTGTGATAGTTTTAGTTCTTATACTTACATGTGTTATCAAAATAAACATTTAATATTACTTTTTTCTAAAAAAAAAAAAAGATTATCTGGTATGTGTACAACTTCAACCCTGGGAGTTTCTCTATGTAACTTTTCTCACTGAATAACCTTTTGCTTTTCTAATTCATAAATATCAAACAGCCTACATATTTTAATTTCAATTAACAAAAAGAAAGCGGGCTATGCTTTCCTTAAAGTTCAGGAGACTGAAATCTTTGGATTACATACCACATAGCAAATTAGGCTCCCAATTCCTCCATCTGAATAATGCTTTGAACTGTCTTGAAAAGTTTTAGATTACTTAGAAACAGACTCAACATGAAAGGCCCTTTACAACTGTAATGGCAGAAAATTGTGGCAGAAGTAAATACAACTTACAGGGTCTGATTATGGTCTGTGTAGAATCCAAAAAGCTAATCAGGTTACCAAGCACCCAATGAAAAATCATCTTAATTAATAGGAATGCATTTCAACCAGTAAAATGAATTGAATACTTCTGCTTTGAAATGTGCAATTACAAGATAAAGTCTAAAAGAAACACTCTTTTCTCCCATTCTAGTAATTCTATTTCAACTCTCTTAAAGCGCCACTCTGAATATTTTAAATACACAAAAATACATACACTTTTACCCAAATAACTACACTCTTCTGTTTATATAATCATCTTACACAGATGTGTGAGTTTTCAAATAATTTACCTTCTTAGAAACATAATAGTTTCAAGGCATGTGAAATTTAAGGACTGAAAATAAAGTACTTTCACTATTGAGTAAAAAAAAATACAAGTGTCTGCTATATGAATAGGAAGGTAAGATGTGTATGAATATGAAGCAATATTATTTAAAGAACATGGGATGTTCAAAATTGTGCAGTATAATCTACATTTAATAATTTTACTATTCCATTTTCTCTACACCAACTCCCATCTATTATTTTCCTCCTTTTCCTACTAATGATGGGATGGGAAAGAAAAGGATTTGATAGACCCCCCTAAATACTCTCTTCTGACCTAGAGGGATCTCCTGAGCTCTAAACATATATTTCAAACTGCACATTTCTATATCTTCTTAGATGTCTCACAGGGGTTTCAATTTTAACTTATATAAAACAGAGTTCATTTTTTGACACTATTACCTTTCTTTTATATTTTCTATCACATATAATATATTCACCCTTTGCCCATGCTGGCCACCTGGCAGTCACTGATACTCCTTTCTCACCCTTCACAATAAGTCCGTATCAATAACTCTTGAATTCACCAACCCCTCCTATCTTCATCACCACTGTCTTTCTTCAGGCTTTCGGATCTCCTCACCTCTTCACCTGGACTTTGGTACCAATGTCCTGATTTGTCCATCTGTCTCCAGAAGTTAAGATTCTGGTCACCTTTCACACTGACATCCAGATAACTTTTCTGAGCAACAAATCTGATCCTGTCTCATGCCATCTGCTGCAACCTCCCCATAACAGTTAAAACAACAAATTATAAAAACCCAACTTTTTCTGCCCTTTATTCACCATTTGTATCATCACTCTGAACCACCACTAGTAGCTCTCCTGGTTTCCATGCCCTCTTAGGCTGATCCCTCTAGGGGAGCAGCCACTTGGCCATCTCACCCATAGAGACTCCTGCCTCCTTTGTGAAATTTTTGCTGATCTCCCCAGTTTGTAAACACAGTCCTCCTTTCTATCATCACACATGCCTTTCTCCTAGAATTTGTCAGACTGTTATTGCTCATTTCTTTCTTCATCTCTCCCCACAACATGAACTGTGGGCATCCTGAGGACACAGCTTTTCTACTGGTTCATTTTGTAACCATTTTACCTAGCAGAATGTCATTTATGGATTCAATAAGTATTTGGGGATTCAACAACTATTCAATAAATATTCATGACCGACATTGAATGAATGAGAGCAGTGAGACATTTTAAATACGTATTACCTTGAATTTACAAAACTCCTGTTAATTAGAGACCATCAATATTGCCCATATTTTCCATATGCTGCATGGCATTTAATGATCCAGCCTCAAAAGTTACGCAGCATCAATTCCACTGTACTCTATTTGCCAAGTATTTGTAAGCCCACCTAGATTCAAGGGGAGGGTATACAGACACAAACTGTTCATGGGAGTAGTTCCCAAAACTGGGATGCCACTTCCAAACCACAGTGGGATGCCACTTCCAAACCACAGTCACCATCAAAAGATGCTAGTGAACTAACTTATTATTTTGAAAATGTATATATAAAAGAACCATTTATCCTGCTTCTCTGAAACAAACTGTATAACTAAGTAACAAAACAGTAGGAATAGAAAACAATTTCTCTTTAGAGACATATTCCAGTTAATAAATGAAGAAGGATAGAAGTAGAATATCACAATTTTGCAACCACTGATGATTCCTGGATGCAGACATTGATCATCAAAGACTGTTAACGAGAGAGAGAGAAAGAGCGAGAGCGAGAGAGACAGAGAGAGAGAGAACGAGACATTACATATCCTCTTTTGGAAGAATAAAACACTACTTACAAAAGAGATCTGGGAAAAATGTGTCTGATGAATCTATATCCAAATATCAACTTGGCGGAAACAGGGAAGAGAGAAGAACACGTCATTGAGACTTTGGAGATGTTATCAGCACAGTACAGGACAAATAGCCTGGTTTCTTTAATAAATAAATGAAGGGAAAAAAAAGAGAGAGAGAGACAGATGGGTGGGTGGGAACCTACAGAGACTTAAGTGTCATACCAACCAATCACAGTGAATGCATTTTATTTGAATCCTGAAGAAAACAAACAGAGCATAAGAAAACAAATGACATCTGCAAGACAATTAAAAATTTGAATACTGAGTATTTAGTGATATTCAGAAGTTATTAATTTTTGAGATAACATGTTGTGATTGTATCCATAAAAGAAAATCTTACCTTTTAAAAAACACATTCAGAAAATTTCATGGGTAAAATGATATAATGTCTGGGACTTACTTCAAAATAATATAAGAGAGGAGATCATAGCTGGGGACAGAAATAAAATTGTCCATGAACTGATCATTACAGAGGCTAAGGGATGGTGCATGAGGGTCCAATATACTATCTGTTTTTACACTGAACTTTTCCCATAATAAGTATTTATTCTTAAACACACTTTAGGTGGAAGCACATGCTCGGCTTCCCGAGGCACCCCTTTCCCCTTTGTGAGTAGAGCCTGGGTACAGAATGTCACCAACCTTTGCCTGATTTCATCAAACAAGCCTTCTGACAGGTCTCCCATCCTCTAGCTTTCTCCTGGCTTCACTCCATCTTCTCCAGGATGACCCAGCTCTGTGGCTGACAGGGTCTTGGTGCTCCAGCCAGGTGTCAGGCCTGAGCCTCGGAGGTGGGAGAGCCGAGTTCAGGACACTGGTCCACCAGAGACCTCCCAGCCCCTTGTAATATCAGTTGGCAAGCGCTCTCCCAGAGATCTCCGTCTCAGTGCTAAGACCCAGCTCCACTCAACGAACAAGCTCCAGTGCTGGACACCCCATGCCAAACAACTAGCAAGACAGGAACACAACCACACCCATTAGCAGAGAGTTTGCCTAAAATCACAATAAGTTCACAGACACTGAAAAACACACCACCGGATGCGGTCCTGCCCACCAGAAAGACAAGATCCAGCCTCATCCATCAGAACACAGGCACCAGTCCCCTCCACCAGGAAGCCTACACAACCCATTGAACCAACCTTACCCACTGGGGGCAGACACCAAAAACAACGGCAACTACAAAGCTGCAGTCTGTGAAAATGAGACCCCAAACACAGTAAGTTAAGCAAAATGAGAAGACACAGAAATACACAGCAGATAAAGGAGAAAGGTAAAAACCCACCAGACCAAAAAAATGAAGACAAAATAGTCAGTCTACCTGAAAAAGAATTCCGAGTAATGATAGTAAAGATGATCCAAAATCTTGGAAATAGAATGGAGAAAATACAAGAAACATTTAACAAGGACCTAGAAGAACTATGGAGCAATCAAACAATGATGATCAACACAATAAATGAAATTTAAAATTCTCTAGAAGGAATCAATAGCAGAATAACTGAGATAGAAGAAAGGATAAGTGACCTAGAAGATAAAATAGTGGAAATAACTAACACAGAGCAGAAAAAAAAAATGCAAAGAATTGAGGACAGTCTCAGAGACCTGTGGGACAACATTAAATGCACCAACATTCAAATTATAGGGGCCCCAGAAGAAGAAAAAAATAAAGGGACTGCAAAAATATTTGAAGAGATTATAGTTGAAAACTTCCCTAATATGGGAAAGGAAATAAGTCAATCAAGTCCAGGGAGCACAGAGAGTCCCATACAGGATAATTCAAAGGAGAAACACACCAAGATGTATATTAATCAAACTATCAAAAATTAAATACAAAGAAAAAATATTAAAAGCAGCAAGGGAAAACCAACAAATAACATACAAGGGAATCCCCATAAAGTTAACAGTTGCTCTTTCAGCAGAAACTCTGCAACCCAGAAGGGTGTGGCAGGACATATTTAAAGTGATGACAGGGTAAAAGCTACAATCAAGATTACTGTACCCAGCAAGGATCTCATTCAGATTAGCTGGAGAAATTAAAATCTTTACAGACAAGCAAAACTAAGAGAATTCATCACCACCAAACCAGCTTTTCAACAAATGCTAAAGGAACTTCTCTAGGCAGGAAACACAAGAGAAGGAAAAGACCTAAAAAGACAAACAAACCCCAAACAATTAAGAAAATGGTAATAGGAACATACATATTGATAATGACCTTAAATGTAAATGAATTAAATGCTCCAACCAAAAGAAATAGACTGGCTGAATGGATACAAAAACAAGACCTGATTATATTCTGCCTACAAGAGACCCACTTCAGACCTAGGAATATGTACAGACTGAAAGTGAGGGGATGGAAAAAGATATTCCATACAAATTGAAATCAAATAAAGCTGGAGTAGCCATTATCATATCAGACAGAATAGACTTTAGAATAAAGCCTATTACAAGAGACAAAGAAGGACACTACATAATGATCAAGGGATCGATCCAAGAAGAAGATATAACAATTGTAAATATTTATGCACCCAACATAGGAGCACCTTAATACATAAGGCAAATGCTAACAGCCATAAAAGGGGAAATCTACAGTAGTACAATAATAGTAGGGGACTTTAACACCCCACTTTCCCCAATGGACAAGTCATCCAAAATGAAAATAAATAAGGAAATACAACCTATAAATGACACATTAAACAAGATGGACTTAACTGATATTTAGAGGACATTCCATCCAAAAACAACAGAATACACTTTCTTCTCAAGTGCTCATGGAACATTCTCTAGGATAGATCATATCTTGGGTCACAAATAAAGCCTTGGTAAATTTAAGAAAATTGAAATTGTATCAAGTATCTTTTCTGGCCACAACACTATAAGACTAGATATCAATTACAGGAAAAAAATCTGTAAAAAATACAAACACATGAAGGCTAAACAATACACTACTAAATAACCAAGAGATAACTGAAGAAATCAAAGAGGAAATCAAAAAATATCTAGAAACAAATGGCAATGAAAACACAATGACCCAAAGCCTATGGGATGCAGCAAAAGCAGTTTTTTTTTTTTTTTTTTTTTTTTTTTTTTATATATATATATATTTTTTTTTTTATCAGTTATACATATACATATGTTCCCATATCCCCTCCCTTTTGCGTCTCCCTCCCACCCTCCCTATCCCACCCCTCCAGGCGGTCACAAAGAACCGAGCTGATCTCCCTGTGCTATGCGGCTGCTTCCCACTAGCTCTCTACCTTACATTTGGTAGTGTATATATGTCCATGCCGCTCTTTCACTTTGTCACAGCTTACCCTTCCCCCTCCCCATATCCTCAGGTCCATGCTCTAGTAGGTCTGTGTCTTTATTCCTGTCTTACCCCTATGTTCTTGATGACATTTTTTTCTTAAATTCCATATATATGTGTCAGCATACAGTATTTGTCTTTCTCTTTCTGACTTACTTCACTCTGTATGACAGACTCTAGGTCCATCCACCTCATTACAAATAGCTCAATTTCATTTCTTTTTATGGCTGAGTAATATTCCATTGTATATATGTGCCACATCTTCTTTATCCATTCATCCGATGATGGACACTTAGGTTGTTTCCATCTCCGGGCTATTGTAAATAGGGCTGCTATGAACATTTTGGTACATGTCTCTTTTTGAATTATGGTTTTCTCAGGGTATATGCCCAGTAGTGGGATTGCTGGGTCATATGGTAGTTCTATTTGTAGTTTTTTAAGGAACCTCCATACTGTTCTCCATAGTGGCTGTACCAATTCACATTCCCACCAGCAGTGCAAGAGTGTTCCCTTTTTTCCACACCCTCTCCAGCATTTATTGTTTCTAGATTTTTTGATGATGGCCATTCTGACTGGTGTGAGATGATATCTCATTGTAGTTTTGATTTGCATTTCTCTAATGAGTAAAGATGTTGAGCATCCTTTCATGTGTTTGTTGGCTGTCTGTATATCTTCTGTGGAGAAATGTCTATTTAGGTCTTCTGCCCATTTTTGGATTGGGTTGTTTGTTTTTTTGCTATTGAGCTGCATGAGCTGCTTATAAATTTTGGAGATTAATCCTTTGTCAGTTGCTTCATTTGCAAATATTTTCTCCCATTCTGAGGGTTGTCTTTTGGTCTTGTTTATGGTTTCCTTTGCTGTGCAAAAGCTTTTAAGTTTCATTAGGTCCCATGTGTTTATTTTTGTCTTTATTTCCATTTCTCTAGGAGATGGGTCAAAAAGGATCTTGCTGTGATTTATGTCATAGAGTGTTCTGCCTATGTTTTCCTCTAGGAGTTTGATAGTGTCTGGCCATACATTTAGGTCTTTAATCCATTTTGAGCTAATTTTTGTGTATGGTGTTAGGGAGTGATCTAATCTCATACTTTTACATGTCCCTGTCCAGTTTTCCCAGCACCACTTATTGAAGAGACTGTCCTTTCTCCACTGTACATTCCTGCCTCCTTTATCAAAGATAAGGTGACCATATGTCCGTGGGTTTATCTCTGGGCTTTCTATCCTGTTCCATTGATCTATCTTTCTGTTTTTGTGCCAGTACCATACTGTCTTGATTACTGTAGCTTTGTAGTATAGTCTGAAGTCAGGGAGCCTGATTCCTCCAGCTCCATTTTTCGTTCTCAAGATTGCTTTGGCTATTCGGGGTCTTTTGTGTTTCCATACAAATTGTGAAATTTTTTGTTCTAGTTCTGTGAAAAATGCCATTGGTAGTTTGATAGGTATTGCATTGAATCTGTAGATTGCTTTGGGTAGTAGAGTCATTTTCACAATGTTGATTCTTCCAATCCAAGAACATGGTACATCTCTCCATCTATTTGTATCATCTTTAATTTCTTTCATCAGTGTCTTATAATTTTCTGCATACAGGTCTTTTGTCTCCTTAGGTAGGTTTATTCCTAGATATTTTATTCTTTTTGTTGCAATGGTAAATGGGAGTGTTTCCTTGATTTCACTTTCAGATTTTTCATCATTAGTATATAGGAATGCCAGAGATTTCTGTGCATTAATTTTGTATCCTGCAACTTTACCAAATTCATTGATTAGCTCTAGTAGTTTTCTGGTAGCATCTTTAGGATTCTCTATGTATAGTATCATGTCATCTGCAAACAGTGACAGCTTTACTTCTTCTTTTCCCATTTGGATTCCTTTTATTTCCTTTTCTTCTCTGATTGCTGTGGCTAAAACTTCCAAAACTATGTTGAATAAGAGTGGTGAGAGTGGGCAACCTTGTCTTGTTCCTGATCTTAGTGGAAATGGTTTCAGTTTTTCACCATTGAGGACGATGCTGGCTGTGGGTTTGTCATATATGGCCTTTATTATGTTGAGGAAAGTTCCCTCTATGCCTACTTTCTGCAGGGTTTTTATCATAAATGGGTGTTGAATTTTGTCAAAAGCTTTCTCTGCATCTATTGAGATGATCATATGGTTTTTCTCCTTCAACTTGTTAATATGGTGTATCACATTGATTGATTTGTGTATATTGAAGAATCCTTGCATTCCTGGAATAAACCCCACTTGATCATGGTGTATGATCCTTTTAATGTGCTGTTGGATTCTGTTTGCTAGTATTTTGTTGAGGATTTTTGCATCTATGTTCATCAGTGATATTGGCCTGTAGTTTTCTTTCTTTGTGACATCCTTGTCTGGTTTTGGTATCAAGGTGATGGTGGCCTCGTAGAATGAGTTTGGGAGTGTTCCTCCCTCTGCTATATTTTGGAAGAGTTTGAGAAGGATAGGTGTTAGCTCTTCTCTAAATGCTTGATAGAATTCGCCTGTGAAGCCATCTGGTCCTGGGCTTTTGTTTGTTGGAAGATTTTTAATCACAGTTTCAATTTCAGTGCTTGTGATTGGTCTATTCATATTTTCTATTTCTTCCTGAGTCAGTCTTGGCAGGTTGTGCATTTCTAAGAATTTGTCCATTTCTTCCAGGTTGTCCATTTTATTGGCATAGAGTTGCTTATAGTAATCTCTCATGATCTTTTGTATTTCTGCAGTGTCAGTTGTTATTTCTCCTTTTTCATTTCTAATTCTATTGATTTGAGTCTTCTCCCTTTTTTTCTTGATGAGTCTGGCTAATGGTTTATCAATTTTGTTTATCTTCTCAAAGAACCAGCTTTTAGTTTTATTGATCTTTGCTATCGTTTCCTTCATTTCTTTTTCATTTATTTCTGATCTGATTTTTATGATTTCTTTCCTTGTGCTAACTTTGGGATGTTTTTGTTCTTCTTTCTCTAATTGCTTTAGGTGCAAGGTTAGGTTGTTTATTCGAGATATTTCCTGTTTCTTAAGGTGGGATTGTATTGCCATAAACTTCCCTCTTAGAACTGCTTTTGCTGCATCCCATAGGTTTTGGGTCGTCGTGTCTCCATTGTCATTTGTTTCTAGGTATTTTTTAATTTCCTCTTTGATTTCTTCAGTGATCACTTCGTTATTAAGTAGTGTATTGTTTAGCCTCCATGTGTTTGTATGTTTTACAGCTTTTTTCCTGTAATTGATATCTAGTCTCATAGCATTGTGGTCGGAAAAGATACTTGATACAATTTCAATTTTCTTAAATTTACCAAGGCTTGATTTGTGACCCAAGATATGATCTATCCTGGAGAATGTTCCATGAGCACTTGAGAAAAATGTGTATTCTGTTGTTTTTGGATGGAATGTCCTATAAATATCAATTAAGTCCATCTTGTTTAATGTATCATTTAAAGCTTGTGTTTCCTTATTTATTTTCATTTTGGATGACCTGTCCATTGGTGAAAGTGGGGTGTTAAAGTCCCCTACTATGATTGTGTTACTGTCGATTTCTCCTTTTATGGCTGTTAATATTTCCCTTATGTATTGAGGTGCTCCTATGTTTGGTGCATAAATATTTACAATTGTTATATCTTCTTCTTGGATTGATCCCTTGATCATTATGTAGTGTCCTTCTTTGTCTCTTCTAGTAGTCTTTATTTTAAAGTCTATTTTGTCTGATATGAGAATTGCTACTCCAGCTTTCTTTTGGTTTCCATTTGCATGGAATATCTTTTTCCATCCCCTTACTTTCAGTCTGTATGTATCTCTAGGTCTGAAGTGGGTCTCTTGTAGACAGCATATATATGGGTCTTGTTTTTGTATCCATTCAGCCAGTCTGTGTCTTTTGGTGGGAGCATTTAGTCCATTTACATTTAAGGTAATTATTGATATGTATGTTCCTATTCCCATTTTCTTAATTGTTTTGGGTTCGTTATTGTAGTTCTTTTCCTTCTGTTGTGTTTCTTGCCTAGAGAAGTTCCTTTAGCATTTGTTGTAAAGCTGGTTTGGTGGTGCTGAACTCTCTCAGCTTTTGCTTGTCTGTAAAGGTTTTAATTTCTCCATCAAATCTGAATGAGATCCTTGCTGGGTAGAGTAATCTTGGTTGCAGGTTTTTCTCCTTCATCACTTTAAGTATGTCCTGCCACTCCCTTCTGGCTTGTAGAGTTTCTGCTGAGAGATCAGCTGTTATCCTGATGGGGATTCCCTTGTGTGTTATTTGTTGTTTTTGCCTTGCTGCTTTTAATATGATTTCTTTGTGTTTAATTTTTGACAGTTTGATTAATATGTGTCTTGGTGTATTTCTCCTTGGATTTATTCTGTATGGGACTCTCTGTGCCTCCTGGACTTGATTAACTATTTCCTTTCCCATATTAGGGAAGTTTTCAACTATAATCTCTTCAAATATTTTCTCAGTCCCTTTCTTTTTCTCTTCTTCTTCTGGAACCCCTATAATTCGAATGTTGGTGCGTTTAATGTTGTCCCAGAGGTCTCTGAGACTGTCCTCTGTTCTTTTCATTCTTTTTTCTTTATTTTGCTGTGCAGCAGTTATTTCCACTATTTTATCTTCCACCTCACTTATCCGTTCTTCTGCCTCAGTTATTCTGCTATTGATCCCATCTAGAGTATTTTTTATTTCATTTATTGTGTTTTTAATCGATGCTTGATTCGTCTTTAGTTCTTCTAGGTCCTTGTTAACTGTTTCTTGCATTTTGTCTATTCTATTTCCAAGATTTTGGATCATCTTTACCATCATTATTCTGAATTCTTTTTCAGATAGACTGCCTATTACCTCTTCATTTGTTAGGTCTGGTGGGTTTTTATCTTGCTCCTTCTCCTGCTGTGTGTTTTTCTGTCTTCTCATTTTGCTTATGTTACTGTGTTTGGGGTCTCCTCTTTGCAGGCTGCAGGTTCGTAGTTCCCGTTGTTTTTGGTGTCTGTCCCCAGTGGCTAAGGTTGGTTTAGTGGGTTGTGTAGCCTTCTTGGTGGAGGGGACTACTGCCTGTGTTCTGGTGGATGAGGCTGGATCTTGTCTTTCTGGTGGGCAGGTCCACGTCTGGTGGTGTGTTTTGGGGTGTTTGCGGACTTTTTATGATTTGAGGCAGCCTCTCTGCTAATGGGTGGCGTTGTGTTCCTGTCTTGCTAGTTGTTTGGCATAGGGTGTCCAGCACTGTAGCTTGCTGGTCGTTGAGTGAAGCTGGGTGCTGGTGTTGAGATGGAGATCTCTGGAAGATTTTCGCCGTTTGATATTATGTGGAGCTGGGAGGTCTCTTGTGGACCAGTGTCCTGAAGTTCGCTCTCCCACCTCAGAGGCACAGCACTGACTCCTGGCTCCTCAATTTGGGATGATTTGTTGTCTATTCATGTATTCCACAGATGCAGGGTACATGAAGTTGATTGTGGAGCTTTAATCCGCTGCTTCTGAGGCTGCTGGGAGAGGTTTCCCTTTCTCTTCTTTGTTCTCACAGCTCCTGGGTCTCAGCTTTGGATTTGGCCCCGCCTCTGCGTGTAGGTCGCCGGAGGGCGTCTGTTCTTCGTTCAGACAGGACAGGGTTAAAGGAGCAGCCTCTTCGGGGACTCTGGCTCACTCAGGCCGGGCGGGAGGGAGGGGCACGGAGTGCGGGGCGTGCCTGCAGCGGCAGAGGTCGGCGTGATGTTGCACCAGCCCGGGGCGCGCCGTGCGTTCTCCCAGGGAAGCCGCCCCTGGATCCCGGGACCCCGGCAGTGGCAGGCTGCACAGGCTCCCGGAAGGGCGGTGTGGACAGTGTCCTGCGCTCGCACACAGGCTTCTTGGCGGCGGCAGCAGCAGCCCCAGCGTCCCACGCCCGTCTCTGGGCTCCGCGCTTTCAGCCGCGACTCGCGCCCGTCTCTGGAGCTCCTTTACGCGGCGCTCTTAATCCCCTCTCCTCGCGCACCAGGAAACCAAGAGGGAAGAAAAAGTCTCCTGCCTCTTCGGCAGCTCCAGAGTTTTCCCGGACTCCCTCCCGGCTAGCTGTGGCACATTAGCCCCCTTCAGGCTGAGTTCTCGCCGCCAGTCCCAGTCCTCTCCGTGCGCTCTGACCGAAGCCCGAGCCTCAGCTCCAGCGCCGCCCGCCCTGGCGGGGGAGCAGACAAGCCTCTCGGGCTGGTGAGTGCCGCTCGGCACCGCTCCTCTCTGCGGGAATCTCTCTGCTTTGCCCTACCCAGGTATGTGGGGAGTTTCTTGCCTTTTGGGAGGTCTGGGGTCTTCTGCCAGCGTTCAGTAGTTGTTCTGTAGGAGTTGTTGCACGTGTAGCTGTATTTCTGGTGTATCTGTGGGGAGGAAGGTGATCTCCGCGTCTTACTCTTCCGCCATCTTACCCGGAAGTCGCAAAAGCAGTTTTAAGAGGGAAGTTTATAGCAATACAATCCTACCTCAAGAAAAAAGAAAAATCTCACATAAACAACCTAACCTTAAACCTAAAGCAATTAGAGAAAGAAGAACAAAAAACCCAAAGTCAGCAGAAGGAAAGAAATCATAAAGATCCGATCAGAAATAAATGAAAAAGAAATGAAGGAAATGATAGCAAAGATCAATAAAACTAAAAGCTGGTTCTTTGAGAAGATAAACAAAATTGATAAACCATTAGCCAGACTCAAGAAGAAAAAAAGGGGAAAGACTCAAATCAATAGAATTAGAAATGAAAAAGGAGAAGTAACAACTGACACTGCAGAAATACAAAGAATCATGAGAGATAACTACACGCAACTATATGCCAATAAAATGGACAACCCAGAAGAAATGGACAAATTCTTAGAAAAGCACAACCTTCCGAAACTGAATGAGGAAAAAATAGGAAATATAAACAGACCAATCACAAGCACTGAAATTGAAACTGTCATTAAAAATCTTCCAAAAAACAAAAGCCCAGGACAGGATGACTTCACAGGCGAATTCTATCAAACATTTAGAGAAGAGCTAACACCCATCCTTCTCAAACTCTTCCAAAATACAGTAGAGGGAGGAACACTCCCAAACTCTTTCTACGAGGCCACCATCACCCTGATACCAAAACCAGACAAAGATGTCACAAAAAAAAAGAAAACTACAGGCCAATATCACTGATGAACATAGATGCAAATATCCTCAACAAAATATTAGCAAACAGAATCCAACAGCACATTAAAAGGATCATACACCATGATCAAGTGGGGTTTATCCCAGGAATGCAAGGATTCTTCAATGTACACAAATCAATCAATGTGATACACCATATCAACAAATTGAAGGATCAAGACCATATGATAATCTCAACAGATGCAGAAAACGCTTTTGACAAAATTCAACACCCATTTATGATAAAAATCCTCCAGAAAGTAGGCATAGAGGGAACTTACCTCAACATTAAAAAGGCCATATATGACAAACCCACAGCCAACATCACTCTCAATGGTGAAAAACTGAAACCATTTCCACTAAGATCAGGAATGAGACAAGGTTGCTCACTCTCACCACTACTATTCAATACAGTTCTGGAAGTTTTAGCCACAGCAATCATAGAAGAAAAAGTAATAAAAGGAATCCAATTTGTCCTTTTTTTTTTTTTTTTTTTTTTTTTGCGGTATATGGGCCTCTCACTGTTGTGGCCTCTCCCGTTGCGGAGCACAGGCTCCGGACGCACAGGCCCAACGGCCATGGCTCACGGGCCCAGCCGCTCCACGGCATGTGGGATCCTCCCAGACCGGGGCACGAACCCGCGTCCCCTGCATCGGCAGGCGGACTCTCAACCACTGCGCCACCAGGGAAGCCCAGGAATCCAATTTGGAAAAGAAGTAAAGCTGTCACTGTTTGCCGATGACATGATACTATACATAGAGAATCCTAAAGATACTACCAGAAAACGACTAGAGCTAATTAATGAATCTGGTAAAGTATCAGGATGAAAAATTAATGCACAGAAATCTCTGGCATTTCTAAACACTAATGATGAAAAATCTGAAAGTGAAATTAAGGAAACACTCCCATTTACAACTGCAACAAAAAGAATAAAATACCTAGGAATAAACCTACCTAAGGAGACAAAAGACCTGTATGCAGAAAACTATAAGACACCGATGAAAGAAATTAAAGATGATACAAATAGATGGAGAGATATACCACGTTGTTGGATTGGAAGAATAAACATTGTGAAAATGACTATACTACCCAAAGCAATTTACAGATTCAGTGCAATCTCTATCAAACTACCAATGGCATTTTTCACAGAACTACAACAAAAAATTTCACAATCTGTATGGAAACAAAAAAGACCCCAAATAGCCAAAGCAATCTTGAGAAAGAAAAATGAGCTGGAGGAATCAGGCTCCTGGACTTCAGACTATACTACAAAGCTACAGTAATCAAGACAGTATGGTACTGGCACAAAAACAGAAATACAGATCAATGGAACAGGATAGAAAGTTCACAGATAAACCCACACACATATGGTCACCTTATCTTTGATAAAGGAGGCAAGAATACACAATGGTGAAAGGACAGCCTCTTCAATAAGTGGTGTTGGGAAAACTGGACAGCTACATGTAAAAGAACGAAATTAGAACACTCCGTAACACCATAAACAAAAATAAACTCAAAATGGATTAAAAGCCTAAATGTAAGGCCAGACACTATCAAACTCTTAGAGAAAAACAAAGGCAGAACACTCTATGACATAAATCACAGCAAGATCCTTTGTGACCCACCTCCTAGAGAAATGGAAATAAAAACAAAAATAAACAAATGGGACCTAGTGAAACTTAAAAGCTTTTGTACCACAAAGGAAACCATAAACAAGACCAAAAGACAACCCTCAGAATGGGAGAAAATATTTGCAAATGGAGCAACTGACAAAGGATTAACCTCCAAAATATACAAGCAGTTCATGCAGCTCAATATCAAAAAAATAAACAACCCAATCCAAAAATGGGCAGATGACCTAAATAGACATTTCTCCAAAGAAGATATACAGATTGCCAACAGACACATGAAAGGATGCTCAGCATCACTAATCATTAGAAAAATGCAAATCAAAACTACAATGAGGTATCACCTCACACCAGTCAGAATGGCCATCATCAAAAAATCTACAAACAATAAATGATGGAGAGGGTGTGGAGAAAAGCACTGTTGCACTGTTGGTGGGAATGTAAATTGATACAGCCACTATGGAGAACAATATGGAGGTTCCTTAAAAAACTAAAAGTCAAACTACTATATGATCCAGCAATCCCACTACTGGGCATATACCCTGAGAAAACCATAATTCAAAAAGGATCATATACCACAATGTTCATTGCAGCACTATTTACAATAGCCAGGACATGGAATCAACCTAAGTGTCCATCGACAGATGAATAGATAAAGAAGATGTGGCACATACATACAATGAAATATTACTCAGCCATAAAAAATGAAATTGAGTTATTTGTAGTGAGATGGATGGACCTAGAGTCAGTCATACAAGTGAAGTCAGTCAGAAAGAGAAAAACAAGTATCATATGCTAACACATATATATGGACTCTAAAAAAATATATGGTTCTGATGAACCTAGGGGCAGGACAGTAATAAAAACGCAGACATAGAGAATGGACTTGAGGACATGGGGAGGGGGACGGGTAAGCTGGTATGAAGTGAGAGAGTGGCATGGACATATATACACTACCAAATGTAAAATAGATAGCTAGTGGGAAGCAGCCGCATAGCACAGGGAGATCAGCTTGGTGCTTTGTTACCACCTAGAGGAGTGGGATAGGAAGGTGTAAGAGGGAGGGGATATGGGGATATATGTATACATATAGCTGATTCACTTTTTGATACAGCAGAAACTAACACACCATTGTAAAGCAATTATACTCCAATAAAGACGTTAAAAAAACTTTTTTAATAAAAAAAAACACACTTTACTAATTCCTCAAAGTCAAAACTCCTAGATAAATTCTATAATGCACTTTGTGATCTCACCCCTGCCTGCCTCTCCAGCATTACCTACATCACTCTCACTTTTCACCTACCTTTATGCTACATAAGACTAACTGTAGTCTCCACAGAGGACTTGATCTCTAATACTACCAAGTGTATGTAAATTTCCCTTTTTCCAGAATGCCAAGTCCATTCTTCTTCTCCTGGCAAAATTCATTCATCCTGTCACATTTACTCACTGACAGTTACAGGTATCAGGCTCGCTGCTGTGTACCAGAGATATACTGGAGTGATGGATCCCGACCATCTGCCACTCCCACCCAGCACTCCACCCCTTCCCTGCGCTCCTTTTTTGTCCTGTGAAACTGACCCATTTAGACTGTATTAATGGCTCCCTTGTCCTCCGGCTTCTGTTAGACTTCTCCAGAGGGAGACAACGGCAGAAGATCTGGAGGACAAGAATTGTATTGATGTCCCTGACCCTCTCCCTGCTAGGCTGGCACAGGACGGCTGCTTTCACTTAGCAATACTACTCCTAACAGGTGGTCTTTCCCAAATAGTTCTCTTTCTGGTACAACTGACTGCCTTTGCACCTTTAGCTCAGGAATACAACACCATCCGTTGCTGCTTCTCATAAACCTAGTGCACTATTTGTAAAGAGCCCCTCCATTAAATTCTCCTCTAATTACCCAGTTTCACTCTGCCATCTCCTTCTTGCTCAGACTTTAATTATATAATTGTAAGCAGAAACAACCCAAACCAAAAAAAAGACTATAAAGAGAACCTGACACACATACAGACTGAAAAGTTATAGAAGACGGAGGGGTAAAGAACATTTGAGAGAGAGGCAGCATATGCAGTGTCCCTGTGGTACAAAAGAAGCAAGGGATGCCCAAAGCTACACTTGACTTGACAGGCAACGAGCTAGAAAACAAAGAGGGCAGTGGGAAAGGATAGAGAATCAGAGAGAAACTCAATTTTGTGATAAAGATTTAGATTTTGATCTTGAGAGCAATGGGAAAGTGTCTTAATATTCTCCCTGCCCTCCCAAGCCTAGGTAAGGGATCACCTTCTCTGAGACATTCCCTGACAGCCTTCTACCACACAGCCAGGACTAGGAAGCTCTCACACACGGTAAACATTCAAGACATGGTCACTGGATTAGTGAATAAATGAATGAGTAAAACACATGTGGCCAGGTTTGTCTTGGGCACCTCCAAGAATTCTGCCTGGCACATACCCTACCTGGACTTATTCCTATTTGCTCTTGGCTGAGTCTTTACCTATAGTTAGCATAAAGACCTTTGGAGAGAAAGAGCTATATATGAGCTACAACTCTGAAAATTAGATCAATCCTAGAGCAATCTTTTACACCTAATGGCCATTTCATTGTAGACATGGCACATGTAACAAGCAACATCACCATCTCAGGCGATGGACATTCTTGCCATAATCATAATAGGGTATTCTGTTAAATCTCACTAATTCGAGGTGATGGAGGAAAAGTCATTTGGAATTCACGAGGTGAGTGAAAAAGAGTTGTTTTGGGTTGTTCAGGACAAGAAATACAACCTTCTTGCTTTGAGGCATAGGTATGGCACAAACCAAATGCCAGCCAAGTGCAAGTAGAAGCTTTATTTTAATTCGCTTTACAAACTGATAGTGTGGCCTGATTTACACCGGATAAAATGATAAGCAAACCTGGGCTTCCCTGGTGGTGCAGTGGTTAAGAATCCACCTGCCAATGCAGGGGACACGGGTTCGAGCCCTGGTCCGGGAAGACCCCACATGCCGCAGAGCAACTAAGCCCATGCGCCACAACTACTGAGCCCGTGTCACAACTACGGAAGCCCGCGCGCCTAGAGCCCATGCTGCACAACAAGAGAAGCCACTGCAATGAGAAGCCCGCGCACCACAAGGAAGAGTAGCCCCTGCTCGACACAACTAGAGAAAAGCCTGTATGCAGCAACAAAGACCCAATGCAGCCAAAAATAATAAATAAAATCTAAAAAAATGATAAGCAAACTTTTTAATTGGTTTCCTCATCATTCAATAATAAGTTGAAACACATGGCTAAAACCTGCTTGAAACTGACCTTATACTATACGTTTACTTTTTTAATGCCAGCAAACAAAATTAAAATGCAAGGTGATCTCGATACTGTGCAACTGAATATTCATTAATGTCACAACAATGATGTTCTTCTATATTCAGGTATTTTGTGATAAGGGAGATGCCCATCTTATGCTTAAGCAGGCAAGATGGGGATGAATGCAAATGACCACTTTCTTTTTTATCTAAGCACTCAAGTACTCAGCAAATCAAAAAAGTATCAAATGGCAAGGTTTCTGCATCAAGGATATGTCTGTGGCATGATGCTTGTTAATTAGCATGAAAACTTTCCACTTCATTCTGGTAGAAAATTCATCAGGATAATTAACACATAATATTCATTTATCTTTGAAGTTTAAACAAAAAATGTGCATCAATGTTTTTAGTGACATGAAGAATTACTTTTTGTTTTTGTCTTCCCTTAGCAACTCTACATTGCATAAAGTTTGTGAGTTGATAAGCCAGGAAAGAACATTATACTAAGGTCCTATAAAATGAATAGTAAAGTCTAACTCTGACTAAAGTACATTACACTTCAATAACATAGATGCATTGCCCACCAAAGAGGCCATGGTGAATCCAATGACTTCAATATAACCATCATCATGACGCTGAGGTTCAAAGTCATGGTGATCTCCTGGGTTCCCCCAAGGCATTGTGCCAGCACAATATCTGCAAGAGAAGAGTAAAAGCAGAATTAAATTTGTTCCAGTCTTCCCATGATTATCATTGGGGATTAATTTATAGTTCGATCCGATGTTTATTTCACACATCTTTCTACTCTTGGTTCACACCTCCCAATAAAAAAGAAAATGAATTTATCACCTCCAAGTATCAATTTATGAAAATGGGGCAAAATTTTACAACAAAAGCATCCCATGGAGCTCAACTTTCTCCTAATTATTTATCAACATGTCTCACTCTGTAATTCACAAATGCTTACTTTCTATCACATACCGTGAGTTATCAATAGGTGGTTTCAGAACTTGGTCTTGGAGGGAGACATATACATGCCAATAGGAAAGGGAAATGGAACTGAGGTGGGTAAGCATCAATGATATACACAGAACGAAGGCAATAAGTACCCCAGGACGAAGGAAAGATAACTGAAGCGGACAGAAGGAGTGAAAAACGGATGAGACAAAGAGGTGAGATTAGAAAGGGAAGGGGAAATCAAGGAAGTTGAAAAGTGGAGGAAGCAAAATCCAGAGGGGGGGATGGGGGAGGAGCAAGAAGAAAAAGAGAAGAGCATTGTTATTGCTAATAAACAATGTTTCCTGAGAATCTACTAGGCCTTCTACTTCGACAACTAAAATGAAAATACTTCCAGAATAGGATGTAAGGGGCTACATTGAGCACTGCCAAAAGTAATCAGGAGACTGTAATGTATTTCCCTAGCCATAGATTTACACACAATTCTCATTTCAACTAAATTCAGTCTAAACAGAACTTGCTCATGGATTTTTGTGTCTGAGTTGTCTGGTTTGCAAATAACAAAGGGTCATAGATCCACCCCTTTCAAAATCTTGGCTTGGGAGCCTAGAATCTAATTTGATGCCACTGAGATACATGCTTATTTTGAGACTAGTTAATCTTAAATATCCCTTTCTCCTGAGGTATATAATAGCACCAAAGAGAGTTGACAACCTGGCTAGAAAATGCTACTCTAATTGATCCTATTTTTTCAAAGTAATCATCTGGCAATTATTTTGAATGAATTCCATGCTGAAATCAGGCTGGATGGTTGCCTAATAGCTTTTGGGAAACTGAGAACAGGGATTTGTTCAAGTCTATCATTCCTGGAGGGTGAGGGGATGGAAGGCGTCAGTAATTGAGAATTAATGTTCCAATCCAGGGGGCTGCCTGGGCTTCTTAAGGGTGGGTAAGTATACACCATGCATACCGTATCACATAAACACAAAAATACCACAGAGAACACTAAACAAACCAAGTAGGAGAACAAAATTATCAGACTCGAAAACCCTTAATAAGCCATTAAAATAACTGTTTTTCATTGTTTGTGCCTGGAAATTTTCTATAATGAAAGCAGAAAACCTTAAGTCAAATGGAGTTCACATCAAACCAAGGAAACAGTATGAACAGAGCTTACCTGGGTATATTTAAAAATACTATACACTGGAACTTCAGTTCCTGAATCTTTGGGGTGAGATCTGTTCCATCACACTGCAAAAATCAAAGCAGAAAAAGCAAGGATTCTGAAGTAGGCTCAAGTCTAAAAGACAACTAGGGTGACAATAGCATGTACCATGGTCTTCCCCTTGTCCCTGTCTCTGCTGAAGTGGATGCCCATTACTACGATTGAAAATTTATTCTGATTATAACTTTCCCAGACCCAGGGTTCTGGGCTTGGATTTGTTTTGATTTAATGTAAAAACAAAGCTGCCATTTGACCAAAATGATTTTTCTCTGGTCTCACAATCAAAGGAACTATCATCATTCTTAACCTTGGATTATTATTGGATAGCATAAATTGGCTTGTAGTATCAACATTAGAAAATTTATGAACGTTTAAAAGAATAAAAAGGATGAATCCCCAAGTTGCGGCAGTAGCAATCTCTACCAAAGTCATCTGATTCAAACAATAGTCGTGAATGTGACCATTTATTTTATTTGCATTTTGAGATAATTTTTATTTTGAAAATATTCGACATGATATTTTGAACGCTGTTTAAAAGGAATATACCCTGCATGCTTTTTTATAAAGTATCTGTTATAAATTAGTATTAGCAATCACTAATTAGTGATGTGCTCTTATCAATTTAATCTCTTACAGACTGTGACTGGTCTTCTGAGATAAAGCGCTTTATTGAAGCTGGCCGTGACCCTGGGTTTCAAGAGCCTCAGGGTGGCTTGGCCTCAATGCCTTTGTGTGTGGCTTCCCTCACCAGTTAGTACTTTCCTCAAGAGCATCATCTGACTAATCAAAGAAAGGGGTTACATTTCCCACTGGTGACAAAAGCCAAAAGAGGAACACTCTAGTCATGACTGTAGGCCTCTCAATGTCAAAGGTATAAAGCTTGCTTTTATATTTGCTCTCCTCACACCCTCATCACAGAATTTCCCCCATTGTCTTCTCTGCTGAAGACAGGGTAAAGCATTCCTAAGCTCCCTGCTAATTTCTAAAGATGGCTTCAGAGGGAGTTTCAATCCAGGTAAAATGAATCTGCTAGTGGTCAAGGTTGTCTCATTCTCCTCCCAGCTGATCTTAACACAGCCTAATTTTTTACATGAGCATTCTCAAAAATTGTTCCTGGGAAATCTTACAATCCTAAATAAACAAAGTATTTTCAAACGTTTTTTAGATAGGAATCAAATTCTGGACATTGATTGAAGGTGTTTTTACACCACTCTCAGATACTTAAATAAACATGAGGTCTCCCAAGTTAAGGACTTGAAATGAGGTGACAGATGGCTCTACCAGTGAAGAAAAAATGTAGACATCTTAAATGATCAAAATTGAGTGTTGAAAGCAACTGAACTTTTAAAAAAATAGCATGTGATACATTAAAAGCATGCAAAGCAGTATTGTTGCATTACAGAAAAAAATTATACTTAATATTATTGTACTTAGAGCAGAATTCGTTTTCTAAAAAAATTTTCTACTTTTTCCTCCTGAAAAACTCATCAGCGATTCTGGAAACTCACTGAATTCTATGAGGATGGGCACCTTACAATATATTGAGTTTTACGAAAGTTTCTTATATATTATTGCATTTAAAGTTTACAACTCTTTAGAGCAGCAGTTTTCAACTTTTTCCCTACTTCAAACACACAAAGGAAAATATGTGCATACAAAATATCTTCCTGTGTACAAGCTCACACATTGATACATCAAAACAAGAAGAACACATGTGAAGTAGAACAAAATAATGTTGTATGTAGGTTTTCATTACTGTCCTCTCTCTGTGTGTGTGTGTGTGTGTGTGTCTGTAGTATTCATGTGAGAGATTATTAACTATTACCTTGGAAACACTGACTTCACCCTGTGGCAAAGATAAGATGGTCTGCTGTTATGTGTACATCTAATTGCTCTAAACCCCCCCATCCTTTTCATCTCACACTCAGGAAACATACAATGATGTCGCTGTAGAAATATCCTTGTGTCCCTCTGTGTCACAGCACAATGGTAACTGTTGCTTCAAATGCATATGTTGTTATGCCTGCTTTACAGATGAGGAGAGTAAACTCTTCTGAAAGGTTGAATGCTTCCCCCAAAGTCATATACCTCATAAAGATAGACCTAGGACTGAATCAGAATTGTTCAGACTTAGTTTCTATTGTTTTTTTTTTCTCTTCATAAAAAAAAGAGATGATTACATAGACCAATCCACCTGGAATATTACATGTACAGGCTGATATCAAACCTTTTCTAGTTATTTGACTGCCACTTTGGCCTCTCTACAAGCTTCTTTTAATCCCTGATATACAGCCAACCATGCCTGAGATATTTCTCATCAGGAGGACTGCCAGATGTGCATGGAGAAAAGCTTTCTAGTGGTGAGGTGGCATAGAGTTTAATTTCCATCCAGCTGAGTTAAACAGTGGACACCATTACCATTCAATATGGCCACTGCCCTCCGCTCACTGGCTCTCCCAGCAGGTGCTGCAATGTTCCTAATAATGTGAAAAATACTGCAAGAGGAGGGAAAGTTTATTTTTGGCTGGGCTGAAGGCAGCCAAAGAAGAAACAGGGGAAGTCTGAGGCAAGGTTGCTGCTACTTAACTAACCATCATTTTATCAAAATCAAGATCTTCACAGTTCAATGGACCATGTGTCTTTCTTGTATCTAGCTTTAAAAAGGCAATATTTCAGTTTTCAAAAGTCGCTACTGCTATAGGATACTTGCTTTTCGTTGGTATTTCATGAGAACTGAAACATCTGAAAATGATGCCAAGGGTGATTAGTGGTAAACTCTGTTTCAACTGATTTAGGAGATTCATGTCTCCTATAGGTTTTATTGGTGACAACAAATTTGAATTTGTATCCTCTCAGGCTCCTCTATATTCCTCTATAAATCCATTAGTTTAAGGTCATATATTTCTCTCTATTTGCATGTATACCTTTTGTCCTGTCCCCTCCTGTCACAAATGCTATTCTTTATCTATTCCATGATAAATTCAAGCATTACTATATTCCCATTCCTTCTTTCCCATCTATATATTTTTCTCTATCTTCCATGTTTCTCTTTCCTTATACAGGTATGTACAGCCAAGTCATGTTCATTCGCTCTTTTAATTTGTTTACTATAAGGAAACACTTTGTCTTTCTTCATAATCAATGATATGTTATTTTTAAATACATCTCTTAGAGAAAAAATGACTTCCCATCTCCCTTGCCTCCAAGATGAATGTCCCTAAAACCTGGGATAGAGACCCAGAAGGAAATAGCACCCAAAAAAAAGAAATCTCTTAAGTGGTGAAGGACCTTGACCAGGCTGGAGAGTGAATGACCACAAAATAATGAAATCAAAGTATTTTTCTAAGATGGAGACTCTTCAGATAGGCTGGGAATAAAGATACTTGTTTGGTGAGCATCTATTTCTACTTTAAGAGCCAGCTCAACTTCATTCCTTTGATGACTTCCCCAACTGCACCATGGGCAGTTTTCATTTCTCCCTTTGTGCCACCAGTATATTATATAAGTAATCCAATAACAACATTTATTATATTGTTCTGCCCAGAGTTATGTGCCCTTCCCCATGACTCAACTGTGAGTCTCTTCAGTGGTGAAGCCAGTCATCTTATTTAACTTCATCCTCAGCAACTAAGACAGTGCCTGACACATAACTAAATGCTCATAAATGTTGGTCGAACAAACTACACTCAATTCAGTTAAAGTTCTATGCAGCCCACTGATTAAGTATATAAACTGGTATTTGGGGTTCATGTTAGGGGGCATGCTTTTTACATTTAAATGAAATGAGTCAACACATTCAATACTTACGACAACTTTAACATGCTTGGATAAATCTCTAGAGCTTCTCTGTAGGAAATCAGAAAAAGCTGCCTATACAAGGAAAGAAAGAAAGAAAGAATCTTCATTGCATGGTTATGCCAAATCCTTACTTCTGTATGATAGACAGGTCCTAGTGATTCTAAGTTATGCAAAAATATAAGACAAGTTCTCCTTTTGCTGAATCTACAGTAAACTAGTGCAGAGGCTAAGTTGAATTCTTTCTCTGTTTTCAAAATGTAACCTATAGGGGCTTCCCTGGTGGCGCAGTGGTTGAGAGTTCGCCTGACGATGCAGGGGACATGGGTTTGTGCCCCATTCTGGGAAGATCCCACATGCCACGGAGCAGCTGGGCCCGTGAGCCATGGCCGCTGAGCCTGCGCGTCCGGAGACTGTGCTCCCCAACAGGAGAGGCCACAACAGTGAGAGGCCCGCATACCGCAAAAAAAAAAAAAAAAAAATGTAACCTATAATAAAATTTAAGATCACAGTAGCAGAGAGAAAATGTAGGTAATTTCAAGGGTCAGTTTGGAGATCTGACTACCTTTCCTGATCTTCCTATTTGTCCATTAGTTGCTGATATAACCTTTAACTTGCCACTGAGAATGTCTTATTTCACCCCATTTTACTTCAATTCCCTCTATCCAGTGGTAAAATTTTATTTAAGCCACACTTTTTAAAATCAATATTTTAGAGGCCGCTTTTTCTTCTTTCCAGCCATTCACACCCAAGGATGTCCCTGAGTAGGAGGAGAAGGAAATAGAAGGGGGCCCCTTTAATCTCATCTATGCTTCCATGAAAACCTTCCCATATTCTGTCAATTTCTCATCCAAATGTCAGTTCATAGGTACCCCTATGAAAACTACATTCTAACCCCAGACATGCCATACATCTTTCAGTCTGCCTAACTTCCTCATTCTCTAGATTGGCTTTGATGTTTGCTTTTCACACCACTCCTTGAATACCATCCCCTCAGTACAACTTTCAGGGCTTTTAAGTTCAACGATGATGAACTCTCTGCCAACTAACTTAAGAAATACATACTTACTTTCATTCTTAAACCAAGACATGAAACATTAACCATCTCTAGACACACATGTAAACATCTGAGATGTGTGTGTAATTATTAGCAGAGTAGAGTCAGCATCTTTATTACCATGAGTGAATTAGTATTAATAATATGTAATCATCAAAAAATGAAATATGTACTTACCCCTGCATAGAACATTTTATTTCGAAAACGACTGTTGAATTTCTCTGGATTTGCTTCTGTAAAAGGGAAAAGGTAGTTTTGTTATAGAGACCTGATCAAAGGTAGTGAGTTAGATTAGCACCGCTACTTCCTCCCTCTCCCTCCCCATCCCGAGGACCCAACGGCTTCATCATCATCGTTCCCTTAGTTACAGGCAGTTGGCATGGTTGTCCAGTGCTGCAAAGTGTAGCCCCAAACTGGCATCAGTGGCAGCATCAACTGGGAGCCTGCTAGATCTGCAAATTATTAGGCTCTACCCTGAACCTACTGAATTAGAACGTCTGGGGGCTGGGGCCTAGGCATCTGCTTTAACAAGCTCTCCAGGTGATTCACAGGCACACTAAGGGCTGAAACACTCTGGACTCCATTCAAAATAGAGAGGTGGCAGGGATACAGTGCAGGGGTGATAGAAGAAAGAGGAAGGGGGAGGAGGGGGAGGGTCAATTATTTGCTTTGACCTCCATAGGATATGGCTTCCATAAACTATCTATGCAGTTTCAAATTTAATTAAATATGGGGAATTTGGATAATAATTAATAGAGAATTTGCTTACATATTTTGCAAAAACTCCTAACTACCATCTGTACTGTTGTTTGTGACAGGCCTTGAAACATCATTTGATTTAGTGAAGTTATATAAATATCTATATAGATATAGATATAGATATATACAGATGACCTGCAGAATAGACCCAGGGCATAGGACAACAAAAGCTCTGACTGAAATGGTTTAATTTTGAGTTTGTTCCTGAATGTTATATAGGTTGAGGACCATAAAACGATTAGACGAGAATTTGCATTGGAAAATGTTCACATGAATTCAATGGATTATAAAATCCCCAAATGAAATACCATTTCCTTACATCCTTTCTAATAAAATTCCAAGACATTCCAAAGGAACCCACTGTAAATATTTGCTTTCTGCTATTTTGTCCCGTATGATCATTAATCCCTTCTTAGGGGTGGGTCTGTCTCCAAGTCATTTCTCATCAGACAGCTGGCTGACTAGCTGGAAGTCTCCAAGTCCCAAACCTATCTTTGAATGGCAAGCATGACACCAGATGGCAAAGGTCATGGAGACCAAAATTCTACCTACCATCGTCTACCTTCTGGACCCCATGATTCACATCCTTCACATATGAAAAACACATTCACTCCCTCCCAGGTCCCCAAAGGTCTCATCTCCATTACAGCATCAACTCAAAATCCAAAAATCTCATCTAAATCTCATTAGCTCATACTTCCTAAATCTCATCATCTAAATGATTTGGCTCTGTATGTAATCCATTTATAATAATGATCAGACCCTGGGTATAATCCATTCCAATAGTTTAATATATTAATCCTATCTTTGTATACAACACAATAACGTATGTGCCATTAGAATGGAATCCTAAACCCTACTTTTTTCTGAAATTGGTCTTGCCTGTTAGGGAGTAAATATAAGTTCAACACTATGTTTATAAAAATCAGTAAGTGATTTGAATCTCACATAACACACATCTTCCAAATTCTCTGCATTGGATATCTACTCAATCTTAAGATGTCAGTTATGTATATATAAATGACTCTAAAATCTATGCCCACAGTAACAGTGCCACCTTCAATTCCAATTGTATATATTATAAAAATCTCTCCTTCCAATGTCATCTCCCATTAAGGACAAATATTTTTATCAACACTATCTTCATGTTTCTAACACCATTGCAAAAATCTTACACTATGTATTAGTTGGTCACCTAACCCATATCTTTATCACAAACTCATTTTCCTTCCTGTCTGAAATGCCCTTGCCCACTTTACTTCTTGTCTATAACAAACTCCTTCTTTATTTCCCACTATACCCCCTCCTACCCTTTCTGGAAACTTTCCCCTGATACCTTTGTCCTGCCAACAGTCCCTACCAAACTCCTACATTATACACTGCCTGGACAACTAATCTTACCCTTACTTTATATTCCCTTCTACTTTTATTTATCTTTTTTTGCTGTACGCGGGCCTCTCACTGTTGTGGCCTCTCCTGTTGCGGGGCACAGGCTCTGGGCGCGCAGGCTCAGCGGTCATGGCTCACGGCATGTGGGATCCTCCCAGACCGGGGTACGAACCCATGTCCCCTGCATCGGCAGGTGGACTCTCAACCATTGCGCCACCAGGGAAGCCCTATTTATCTTTTATATACAGGCCCATCCTCCAATTAAACATTCCGTTCCTGTAACAAACATTGAGACAGCCACTGGACTTGGCACAAGGAATATAAAAGTAAATAAGACATAGTCTTTTGCCCTCATGTTGTTTAGAGTGGGGGAGACAGGTCTGAAAATGAAAAATAAAATGTCTTTTTGTATATGCCATAGAAAGATGTCTCTATAAGACAAAGTAGGAGTCACACGTAAAGGGAATGATCATAAAAGTGTTCCAGAGGCAAGTACACTTGAGTCTTGAATGATGATTAGATGCCACGTTGAGGTTCAAGATGGAAAAGAAGGTTACAGAGAACCTTGGACAGTGAGAGTTTCTCAAGGGCAAACTGTGCCTAAGTCTTACTACCTGGGCAAGAGCCTGGCAGTGTGTCCTTTGCAGTGATGGTGATGATGAAATTTGGCAAGCCACTGAAAATAACACCTTTTTAAAGAAATCTGTCAGTTCTCCATATGAATCATGAAACATTCATAATCCTTTGAAACATGCTGATCTGCATGTCTCTGTATATTCAGTGAAAATAGCAAATCCTAAATCAGATTTAAAAACTGCCTCGTCTAGAGTCATATTTGTATTTCCTTGACCTTGTAGCATAGGCTCAACTCCTCTGAATAAGAAGTAACTTCAATGAGGCAGTACAACTTCAGCATCCAATCTCAGACTAAAAGTTTGATGTGTTTAATATCCTTCATGTCCCCCCCAAAATGACAATCTAATTCATGCAGCTGGCAAAGTGAGACCTTGCTTTGCTACCTGATAACCATAATCATTGTTAACATGACTATGTTAATAGATTGGAATATTTTCAATGTACTTCCTCAAGCACTGTCATAATGCAGTAGTGATTAAAGCACTGGGCAAGACTCCAACTGACAATTAAATGACCAATCCTATTAAAACTCTCAATTCTGTTCCAAACAATTGCATGTTCTGAAATGCAACAGTTCAGCCACACATGGGTTAGCCACTATGAGAATAAAAAAGCTTTTGTTTTCCAATCAAATTAAGTATACCTTCTATCGGAAATTATTCATGTTTGCATTCTTTATATATAAAATGTTAAGTCAATCAAAATGTTAAGACTATCTTTACTCCTTGCTTGACTTTTTACTGGTAATTCTAAAGGCATTTACACAGTAATGCCACTAATAAACTGTCTCAAAATGAATGTCATTTTAATTGTCCCTTCGAAAGAAATACAATATAAGTATCAATAGTAAGGCAAAAGTCTGCATTTGTCCCATGTCAATTTGATGGGTTATTTCACATCTATGCCAAAAATTGTTTCTGCAATTAAATTTTTTAAGATTCTGCTTTAGTGAGACTTGTTTTTACTACCCATTGCATGTAAATGGATTAGCATAATTCCCAATGTATTGTATTTTTGGACTAATAACTAATCAGTTATTCTATGCAAGCTCTTTTTTGTTTGTTTTTTGGTAATGGCTCTTATGGGGCTTTGAATCACTCTGCAAGTATTTGATGGCAAATGATACAAGTTTTGTCATGAACTCTCAGTCCCTGAGCAGCTGTATTTGAGAACAGTTTGAAGTCTCAACTATGGTTTGCGTAGCTTGAGAACATCCACTGACACAATCTACCAACAAAGTAAGTACTATGCCCCTACTGAAAATGCGGCCTGCTATCTTTCTCTTCTTTCTGCAGCTGAGCTTGAGATTTCTTGACTATCCAGGTAAAAATACGGGGAAAATCCAAATAAACGGAAAACAGTAAATAATAATAATAATAATAATAATAATAATAATAATAATGGCTTGAGTAATTATACCTTTCATCATAAATAATGATTTTTTTTTAACTTAACGCAAAAAGAATAGACTAACAGATACTAAGAAGTCCACATCTCTGGTCTAGGCATATCAACCAAATCTGGTTCCAATAGTTTGTGCATATTTATTGTGTACCATCTCAATATCCTCTCCATAAGTATGGTATGTGTTACCCTCAGTCAAGAGCAATCCTCCCTTATCCAGCTCTTCAGTGGCTGTTTTTCCTCAAGGGCCTTGGCTTACCTGCAGGGAAAATGTTTGCAATTCCTTTTCCAATTGCAGGAAAGCACTTACACTAAGCCTCGGCAATAAAGTTTTCAAAGTAAAGTATTAACTCTTGGCATCTTTCAACCAATTATTTTATAATCACACATATAAAATGATGTAGACATACATATACACCACAATTTGCATGTTCCTCTCTAAAATGAAATAGTTCCATAGCTTAAAAGAAAAGAAAAATATCACTTTCCCACAAGAATTCTTTCTAAGCCTGGTCTTTCCACTGTGAGGTCTCTCTTTGCTGCCCTCTCATTCTGAGGCACCAAAGTTTCACCACAGTACAAGGAAACATATCATTAGGATAACTTTCAGATTAATAAGATATTAGGCTCCCTTGAATGAGCTCTCTGTCCACCACTTACTCATTTAGGCCTCTTTTCATGGCAGGATGTCTAATTTGGAGGTTCATGCATTGGTGACAATTGTACTACTTTACAAGTACTGTTAAGAAATGTAAAGATTTTATTAGGAAGCCCAGATCCAGAGTCTCCCAAAGAATATGAGAAATAAATGGGGTAAGAAATGGAGAAAGAAATCTCCAGTTACTTCCCCAAATCTACTCTCCTTAAATTAGGAAAGGCAGCAGGTTATAAATGCCAGCCCTAACGTAGGACCCTCTGAACATCTAATCTCCGAGAACTGTCTAGAGCAGGGAGGTGTGGAGCGTGTCGGTGTTTCTGATTCGGGTATTTGATATTTATGGTTCTGTTGTCAACCAACCTGTCTATCTGTGATTTTCTGGTTAATCAGAGAAAACTATGACTCTTTCTTTAATCAGTATTGCTTCTATGTGGCTCAGCATTTAACCCTCAAAGCCTCATGAAACCAAGAATGCAAAGTCTAACAAAATTGCTGAATTCAGTAAGAGAATTACAGGTTTATACTCTACTTTTATTTTGTCTTCTAACAGCCTTAATCCTATAGCCCCATTCCTGATCTTTAGTATATAAAAGTGTTATCAGAATTTTCTCTGCATTATTACTGGAATCTGAACAGTTGAACTTTAGCCTTTTGTACTCTGCATTTCAAATTCTATGAGTTAAAAGCTTAGAGGCTCTTGCAGAATCTAGAGGAAAAGTAAAATAATCCCTCATTATGACTTTGATCTCACAAATTACTTATACCTGCAGCCAAGCATTATTTTGGTTACATGTTACCATATTCACAAGGGACTAGGTACAGGCAGAGACATAGATGTATTGTACAAGAGCGTTTAAGAGAGAGAAAGAGATTAAGAGAGACCAAGAAAGCAAGAGATTGAGGCTTCAAAGCATAAGCCAAAATCCTAAACTTTCTCAGTTCTGAATGACATAAGAAAATTTTGATGAAATATTTAACTTGTCATTATTTCATCTTATTTCTCTTTCAAAAGTTATTTTGCTTCCCCAAATCTCGATTCCATCTCTTCTAGTACTTAAATGACCACCAGCCCTCATTCATACTACCTTGCCCAGTGGAGATTCCAAGCACCTTCCATGCCTAATCCAATCACCGTCAATCCCTTTTCTTTCAACCTAAACCACCTATAGCCAGCCCCCGTACTGTTCTAAGGTGCCTGTTGTCTCTTTTGTGCACATAGGAAAGACTTTTACGTTTGGCTACAAGATTTCAATGACCTTGGTTATAAAGTCCTGAACTTTAATAATTGGTGGTTTGAGAAGCTGTAAGTATTCTAATGACTTTAGTGAAAGACTCTCTTTTTATCACTTCTTAGTAGTTCACTAGCTTCAAAGTTTCTAGTCAAACCTAAAGATTAGGAGGCCTGAGTCCCGGAGCAAACATCTGGTCCTGACCTTTACCATCTTTGAGACCCTAAACAATGAGGTCTCAAAGTAACATCTGTAATAAGTTCCTATCTTGTCTAGCTCCCAGGGTCAACATGAAGGTTCAAATGGAACAGCATTAGACACACTGTCAACATTTAAGTGATATGCGAACAAAACAGAACATGCAAAACACCTGCTGGAAACTTCCTCCCTGGGAGATGGAAATGGGACGTTGTCCTCACCTCTGGATTCATGGAACTCCAGTGTGACGTGGGCATCAAATCCGAGGCTGAAGTAATTATTGAAAACATTCAGAGGAAGCTGCAATGATGAACAAAGGCAGAACTGAAGTTGTGTGTGACCAGGCAAAAAGAGGAAAATAAAACCTAAAGCCAGACACTTGTCTCTGGGGCAAGTCCCTGGGAGAACGATCAATTAAAACTCAAGGCAGGGGTGCCTATGTAGAAGGAACAAGGGATTTTTGAATTAATTCTTTAGTGAAAGCTCAACTCAAAGGATATTCCTAAGAATTTTAAATAGTTTAGGAAAAAAGGGATACAAATACAAATTATTCAATGAGAACCATTCTTGTGGATACTGTAATAAGAGAACCTCATAAGCTGAGGAATGCACATTTGTAATAGTTACAAAGGATGATTCAACAAGCAAACTTAGCAAGTAAATTCAATTGTAAGGATCGTGTCTAACCTTCTTAATCAGTGGATGCAAGATTTTTCAAGAATTTATGTTCAGCATATTAATACTGCAACTTAAAATGAATAACATTTGTTTACCCTTCACTTATTTTCCAAAAAGAAATATTTTTTGACAAAAGTCATGTAAGCAATAAGTCAGTGGGAGCCATTCAGCTATTCTCAACCTAGAGGAAAAATAAAAATAAAAATATATATGTGTGTGTGTATTTATCAGTATTCAGATTCCTATTTAGTCTATAAACTCTTATCTTTAACATGACTGTGAAATATGCAATGCAGACACATGGATACACATACAAGCCTTAGCTTTCCTTCCCAGAGTCCTCTGGGTCCCTGGCTGTTACTGCTACAAGCTGAGTAAAGGAAAGAACAAACTATGCAGCCTAAAGTCCTGCATTAAAACTACAAAGCTGATATGATTTGAAGGCTTCAGTTTAATGTTAGAACAGTTAGAAAAGCATGTGGAAAATGCTAGAAGGCAAATGGTGATTCTTACACTTTTCCTTCTGCAACTCAGAATGAAAGATAAACGTTAAAAGTAAATGGAGAGGTAATTTTATCTCAGCCTAGATAATGTTTCCAGATAATTATCAGGTTTATCCTCCAGATAGAAATGCACTTCTCTTCTATTAGAAATAAGTGTTTGGCCTCAAGATTTCAAAAGTAAGTTTATTACAGGGTTTCATATGTCCCTTGATCAGTAAGATTTTCTGTTTGACTAGAGCAATAATTGTGTCCCATTAAGAGAAAAATGAAATGAGAGGAAGAGTCAGAGGGAGAGCAAGAGAGATATTAATGCAGAAAGAGAGAAATTGAAATAAAGGATGGACCCTTCGATGGAACACCGAGTCAGAGCTTGTACTGATTCAGAGGTCAGATCAGCCCTTAGAAGTGATTACAACCGACTGGAGAATAGAGAGAGAAACTAAACACATAGAACATTGCCAAAACATGTCTCACTCTCCTGGCTTCAAATATGAGAATGTCCAGTTCCTGCACTGAAACAAAATACAAGTCCTTAGTAATGACAGCAAGGGTTGGCGATCCTGCCAAAAGCGCAGATATGTTCATTTCTACCATTTATGCTCTTTTGGCTACAATGCTGTCTTAGCATCCACTGATAACTCAGGAGAACATCTGGTCACCATCTCCTAAATAACATCACAATTTAGTCTGTTATTAAGTTCTTATTCATATTTTCCAGGAAAAATTGCCCTGATTTCCTACACATCTCCTCAAAAATCCACTTTCAAAACCCTTTAATTATCTGGATTAATGTTCCCAGGCTGCACCAAGCAGTCTTTCCATTTCTTAAGCTATTGAGAAGAGAATTAAATAGAGATTGCTATTGATGTTCTAACCATTCCAGGTTGAGTGGGGATAGGTCCATAACATTTCCATATGGTACACTTCTTTGTACTTTAGCTGTTTTCTATCCAATTTCTGTAAGTCAAATACATTAGGAAGAAGTATTATATCCCAAGATGGCACTTGTTTAAACAACATTGTGATGTTATGAACTCAAGATCAACTGAGCAATCATGATATCTACTAAAAACCTTATAGTTTCTGGATCATAGTTTAGGTGAAAAAACCATGCAGGTAAGACAAAACATGTTTTAACCAATTTTAGCCAAATAAGTAACTTGAGCATCTATCACAATTGGTCAGGATCATGGTACTAATCAATAAAGGTGCATTGATTTGGTCTAAAATGATGTCGGATTTTAAGGCTGAAACCACCATGAAATCTTGGCCTCAATCAATGGCACAATCCAATATAGCAGGGATGCTGTTTAAGTACAGATGCCTGGGCCTTCACCCTGCATGTACTTAATCAGAATCATTGGGAATAGGACCTTGTAATCTGCATTTTATAGGCATACCTGGATATTCTTACACAACAAAAATTTGAAAACACTGTTATAGAAGAAAAGTGGAAAGTAATAGAAAGCAAGTGTTTACTCAGAAACCTATCAAATTTATCTGAGATTGAGGGCAGAACTTAAAGCCAAATGTTCCCCTGAAGCTCTATAGTAGCATTTTTACAATTATGTCCCTTGGTTTGTCTTGGGTTGAGATACAAGTTCAATCACTGAAGGAAAAACACTAAGTCAAACATTTATTTAGGCATCTTGATGTCCCAATCAAGTGATGAAATTGAAATATTTGCTATCAGACCAGAAATCTCAGGCATTTATCTTTCTATTGAAAGACGCTGTGTCTAATGCTTCAGATCATACGATTTTTTTAAATTTCTCATAGGTTAAGAGTTTGCAATGAATTTGAAAGATTAGAAAACTGATATATTTCTTTCTGGTGCGGAATTTGAGGACAGAGAACAGCTCCCTGCGCTATGGAAGTAGGTAGGAAATCTTGGTCTTTAGAAGTCTACGGGGCAGAATCATCAGGAAGTGTTATACTCATAGCCCTAGGAGCGGTCAACTCAAACACCGTCCTGTCATCTCATAGGAGGGAATCAGCACATGACCCTCCAGCCAGGAACGTATTTCCTGTGACTCAGGCAGATACTCCAGGGTTAGCTTTCTGCTGAAGGGAAGAACTCTCTAACCTTACACACGCCATCTTCAAGTTCTTCTGGAGGCAAGTCTGGGTTTCTTTCCACATGGAGGTTCCAGCGATCTAGCTGTACAATTGTCCCATCTTCAACTTGGCAAAGGATCTTAGAAACAGGTTCATCAGTGTAGCCCTAAGGAATCAAAGAGCATACACATTGCTGTCTGGAGTAGGGAACAGTACAGCCAAAGGTATTTCATGCAAGGCAGAGTCCTTTTTCTACAGCTGTTTATTTTGCAATTAGCAAGGCTGGGAGAGTAAACTGTGTTCCTCGAGGTACTTAGAATTTAAGACAATAGGCATGGGTAATGTGCACAGAAATACTAACTCTAGCTGGTTTGAGCTGAGGAATGACTTTTGCCAGCACCAGGAACCAATAGCCACCGGCAGGCTTTTGAGATCCATGCTGGATGGCTGTTTTTATCAGAGTGAAAACAAGTCGCCCCAGGCCTCCTACTAGAGGAATTTGGAGGATACACAGAACAAGTGTATGTGGAAAAGCGGGAAAAGAATCAAGGTGACAGCGGCCAGACAACTTCTTCCACTGACGTTCCATTTCACTCACCTCTCCCTGACCTTGTACTAGGACACAATTCCTTCCAGGACCTAGGGCAAGTCTGACTGAGGAATAGCCCTGCTAGGGAGCTAGCTACTTAATTCTTGAGCACACATTACTGACAGGACGATTATTAAGGGCAGTCAAGTCATTGATTTGGATAAGAGGAATTAATACCAATAATACATTTAGCTGCTTCATGTAAATATATTTATTATTTATACTATGCTTACTTAAAAAAAAAAAGACCAATGGGAGGTTAATTCATCCAAGGCCAAATAAATATCTGCTAATATCCGGACATAATTATCACCCATGTGAGGTGAGCGCACCCAAAGGCCAGATTAACATCTGCTAATCTCTGAAGATAATTTTCATGGAGCCCAGCCCAGGCAATGGTCTCATATGAGCATATAAAAAGCTGGTGGGGCAGCATACGTTAGCATATTGTACTTTCTTATTTTCTTAGTACTATAAAAATAATGATGATGATGATGATAAAATGGCTGGTTAGTGACAGGTAAACTACTTTCAACAAGCTTTCCTGAATTGGCTCCATGTTGAAGAGGACAGTTGGTTACCTGTATAACCAACAGTTGGTTACCTGTATAACCTGTATAAAATCATGACGACACTGACCAGAAAACTAAATGCTCAAACAAAGCCATAACTCTTCCAAAGTAAGGATTGTAAATCTGAACCAGACTCACTCTTCTGGAGAGGACTGGGGGTCAGGAGCAATTCAAGTCTCTGTGATTGTTTAACATGAGGACCTGAGGCCAACCCACCCTCTGTCTTTAGTGGGTACCTCAAAAAGCCTCAGGCCTGTGTACTAACTCCCATTTTTTTAAAATATAAAATGTTCCCTTCTTCTCTAGCTGACTATAAGTTTAAACTGAAGAAGTCACCAGATAAAACCATGGTTCATGGGGACCTTGATTCTCAACTCTAACTTGTTCCTTGAACAAGAGTAGCATAGGCCCCTTCCACTTGAGCATCTGTGGGTTTGGGGATCTGTTGCTGGATGACATGGGCAGCCCCTGAGGGCAGTTCTTACCCCTCCCCAGTTGAGAGTTCGAGCCAGGTCGTTCCCAGTCCCCAGAGGAAGGACCCCAACCGGAGGCTGAGGGGTCAGCTGCAGTTCATCCAGAATGGAAAGGATCCAGCCCACCTACAGACATTTTGGGGACCAGAAGAGATATAAGAAAGATAGATAAGTTACAAAGACAATAACCTGAGAACAGGAGCCTTTAAAAGGAGCAAATAGAATAGTCTACTTTTCTTTAAAACATGCATGGGTTTTTTTTTTTTTTTTCTTTTTTGCGGTACGCGGGCCTCTCACTGTTGTGGCCTCTCCCGTTGCGGAGCACAGGCTCCGGATGCGCAGGCTCAGCGGCCATGGCTCACGGGCCCAGCCGCTCCACGGCATGTGGGATCTTCCCGGACTGGGGCACGAACCCGTGTCCCCTGCATTAGCAGGCGGACTCTCAACCACTGCGCCACCATGGAAGCCCAAAACATGCATGATTTAATCCAGTGACCAGGGAACTGAAAGACCACTTATCTCAAGCAGTTTTCAAAATGGCAAGTCTCTTATAGGAAAAAGAACCATTTTGTATATGCTGTATCATATAAGCAAAACTAGACCTATTCATCTATATGTTAACTAGAGATATACTTTAAAATTCAGGAGAGTTTACAATTTAGGGAGGTATATACATAGGGCACTGCAGGAAATGTAAGACTCAGAATCAGATTAAATCTCAATTCTGGCTCATATTGGCTTTGTTATCTTGATTAAGTTATTTAACCTCACAGACTCATTTATCTGATTTTCAAAATGGAGATAATGCCTACCTCACAAGATTGTTTATAGATTAAACTAAAACGTATGTAAAACCCTCATTATGGTGCATGGCCCATGTAAGCGCTTATTAACTGGTTACTCTCCATGTTATCTTAGAAATCAGTCGTGCTTTCCTAAATATCCCTACATTCCCCTTAATGAAACATTATGAAAACATAATTATGGATGAACTTAGTACTTATTATAAGTTTAGGCAGAAAATAGATACTTATATACTAGAATCATATTCCTGTTTAATCTTTTTCTAAGATAAATAATACTTTGGGTTTAGTCTTATTATAACTATTTAGAAAAATTACCCCAAACTTGGAAATACCAAAAAGAAACTTGCATATCCTCACAATGTCATTCTAGAGTAGTGTCACAGGCTTATCTAAGAACTTTACGATTGTAGGTTAACTTGAGGATTTCTGTCCTGTAGAGATACAAATGTCAAGAAGAGATCACTTTAAAGGTTATGGTTCTATTCCCCCATAGGGCATAAACTAATTTTGTCTCAAATTTAGAAAAATTACTTTGGCATAAATTACATAATCATTTTCCTCTTCTTGTATTATCTTGCTGATTCCTTTATTAAAAAGCGAAATAAATTTTTAACATGTATTCATTCTAAATTTGTATGAGAATTTTTTTTAATTTTTTAAAAATTGTACTTTAATTGTGCATTTATTGAACACTACTGCATATAAAACATGGAACTAAGTAATTGAAATAAAAAGGTAAATGAACTACACTAAGATAGGTAAGGCAAAATGCCTGCTCTCAAGGAGTTTACAATTAACAAAAAGAAAAGCATACTGATTGCTTTCTATGTGCTAGTCCCTAAGCAAATTTTTCTACTGAATTATCTTATTAAGCTTCAAAACAACTCTCTACGATAGATATAATTTTTGTCTCCATTTTGTAGATAAGGAAACCAAGACTTGGAACGTTTAGTGACCTCCTTAATCATTTGCAAGGTAGAGCTGACATTCAAAGCTAGGTTTGCCACACACCAAAGGCCAACCTCTTAGCCACTCTGGTGCAGGGGACCTTTCAGTAAAGAACTAAACCCAGCTCTACATGTGGCCTGAACATCCCTGAGACCATGGCATGTACCTTGGGAACCTGTGGAACACTGGGGAAATCTTGGAAATTGCTTAGTCAAATTCAGTTAATTTGCAGATTTATTAACTGAGGTACACAGAGGTCATGTTATTTGCTCAAGACAAAATAATCAAAAGTGGCAGAGTTGGAGTCATGCCAGGTCTGTTGACTTGCATCTAAAATCCTTTCTCCTCCAAGACGAGTACTTCCCAGGATGTCAAACTTGCCCATCTGGCAAGAAATCTAAAACTGTCTTTACCTTCTAGAAAGGGATACCACTATGTTCATCCAAAGTGGTAAACTAAAAATCCAGATTGACACTAGTGTCCAAAATCCCCCCCTTTTCCCCAAACTGGGCGATTTGCTCCTAGACAAGTCCTTAGATTTCCAGCCAGCACTTCTTTAGCTCTTCCCTTACACACAATACTCACTAAACTTGCTAACTGAAGTAAAGGAAAAAAATGCCAGATGCTAAAGTAGTGCTGATGACTATGTTGGATATTGCTCCTGAGCTGCTAAAAGCACAAACTAGACACAGTAAAAGCAGATACTTCTAATAAGCTACAAGAAGGGGATTTAAAAGTCATTAAAAAGGATGTGAAAACTCAGAAATCCCAACAAACTGGGATCACTGACTGCAGCTGTAGACAGCCCTGAGTAGAAACAGAGAGTCTCAGAAATGTGGTGGAACTTACTAGAAACCAATTCAATATCCCATACAGAGCAGGGAAAAGAAGGCAGTCTCTTTAAAACTTCTGAGAGATGATCATGCAGACCTCCCTTTATGATTTATACTCACAAGTCAGTCCATTTACCTTTAGGTAGATTTTTGTTATGTTTATTTGAAATAGGTCTATCTTTTCTGAGTAAAGATAATGCTATGAGTTCACACTTTCAACACCCCATTTCACTCTAGACACAAACATAGGAGGAAACAAAAAGTCTTCATGGGCCAGAAACAAATGAAGCACAAAATGGCAAGCAGAGGAAACCAGGAGTTTGGCTTCTGTCTGATTAGGGGGAATAAAAGTTCACCCCCGGCTGGTAGGAGGCTGTGTATGAACCAGGCTCCCCAGTGGTCAGCAGAAAAGGGGCCAAGAAGAGAGGGTGCCTCTCTTATCACTGCCTGAGACCATAACCCATAGAAAGTTGGGATGCCTTAAGGCTCGAGGCACACAGCCTCTCTCTAACAGTGCATCCAAATTCCCACGAGCTCAATGACACACCTGAAACACCCCTGACGTGGCCACAGGATGGGAGCCTTAGCCACTTAAAGAAAACCCGACTCTACTCTCAGGATCCTGGAAACCATTCAAACTACTAGAAAGGATTAGTAAAAGGAGGCAGAGAAAAAAAAGGAAAAATCATAAAAATAGAACTACCATACGACCCAGCAATCCCCCTACTGGGCATATACCCTGAGAAAACCATAATTCAGAAAGAGTCATGTACCACAATGTTCATTGCAGCACTATTTACAATAGCCAGGATGTGGAAGCAACCTAAATGCCCATCGACAGATGAATGGATAAAGAAGATGTGGCCTATGTATACAATGAAATATTACTCAGCCATAAAAAGAAACAAAATTTAGTTATTTGTAGTGAGGTGGATGGACCTAGGATCGGTCATACAGAGTGAAGTAAGTCAGAAAGAGACAAATAAATACCATATCCTAACACATATATATGGAATCTAAAAAAAAAAAAAAAAAGGTTCTGAAGAACCTAGGGGCAAGACAGGAATAAAGACACAGAAGCAGAGAATGGACTTGAGGACACGGGGAGGGGGAAGGGTAAGCTGGGATGAAGTGAGAGAGTGGCATGGACATATATACACTACTAAATGTAAAATAGATAGCCAGTGGGAAGCAGCTGCATAGCACAGGGAGATCAGCTTGGTGCTGTGTGACCACCTAGAGGGGTGGGATAGGGAGGGTGGGAAGGAGACACAAGAGGGAGGAGATAAGGGGATATATGTATATGTATAGCTGATTCACTTTGTTATAAAGCAGAAACTAACACACCACTGTAAAGCAATTATACTCCAATGAAGATGTTAAAAAAAAGAAAAAAGAAAAAGGAAAAATCAAACACAGCAAAACAACTTCCTCTGAACACGAGCCTGCAGAGAGAAATTCTAAATCCCAGGAAGAACGCTAATAGTAAGATGGATGGAAAGGTTAGAGGAATAATTCACAGCCCATGAAACACAAATAATTTTCAAATAACTTTGAAATAAGTGTCCCATAACTTCCACGAATTGATAAGGTGTCTTCTAATAGTCCTTTGATCAGTATAATTGTCCTCATTCAAACCTTAAGCGCTGTTCCTGTTTCTGTTTTTGTTTTTGTTTTCTGAGAAGGTTGCCAAGAATCCACATGAAACTGTGGTGTGGTTCCACACAAAATGCCATGAGCCCGGGCCTCCCTGGTGGCGCAGTGGTTAAGAGTCCGCCTGCCGATGCAGGGGATACGGGTTCGTGCCCCGGTCTGGGAGGATCCCATATGCCGCGGAGCGGCTGGGCCCGTGAGCCATGGCCGCTGGGCCTGCGCATCCGGAGCCTGTGCTCCGCAACGGGAGAGGCCACAACAGTGAGAGGCCCGCATACCGCAAAAAGAAAAATAAAAATAAAAAACAAAATGCCATGAGCCCTCTGGACCCTTTGATTTCCCCTTTCTTCTCAATTGATTTGATTTAAAAAAATGCATAAATAGATTCTATCTTCTTTTTCCAATAGCCAGTTAATCAACTATTTAATTTTCCCCTGAATACAAGCAGATAATCTTAGTATTTCATCATGACACAACGCTTGGAGTCATCAAATGTCTCCTGCCTTTCACAGCAGAGATTTTTTGTCTTGAAATTCCCTCATGTACAATCCATGTTAGGCTAACAGTTCTTTGGCTGAAGTGGGCCCGTATCTCCCCTTTGCACAACGCCTGAATAGCTGTTCTCATCCAAGAGCTACATCATCACTGCCCAACAACCAGCTTCCTCAGAAGGCAACATAACTTAGGCATGCAGGGAAGGCACAGAGTTGGAAGGAGCCCAGCTGCGTCTGAAGCCTGGCTCCATCACCTACTGAAAGTCACACAGCCAGTAAGTCACTTAATCTAAGTTCCCTCCTATGTAAAAAAGGGATAACAGTACCTGCCTCATAGGGGTATTTTACCAACTAAATAACATGGAGACATTGCTTAGTATGTGCCTGACAAATAGGAAATGCTAAATTAACATTAACTGCTATGATTAAGTATATTTTTCTTCCTCTTTCTTTATTTCATCCATAAAGGTCCAGTTTCCTAGAAGCAAAATGCCCTCTTCCTGTCTCTCCACTTAAAGAAAAGTTGAGTCTCAAAGTTCACAAATCACTCCCACCTTTGACTGCCATCAAGTCACAAAAATCTCTCTTTCACAGACTATCACAAACAGTAAAAGCCAAGCTGCACTGCAGCATAAAAAGGAGGGAGGGAGGGAGAGAGGGGGAGGAAGGGAGGGAGGGAGGGGGAGGGAGGGAGGGAGAGAGGGGGAGGGAGGGAGGGAGAGAGGGAGAGAGGGGGAGGGAGGGAAGGAGGGAGAGAGGGGGAGGGAGGGAAGGAGGGAGAGAGGGGGAGGGAGGGAAGGAGGGAGAGAGGGGGAGGGAGGGAAGGAGGGAGAGAGGGGGAGGGAGGGAGAGAGGGGGAGGGAGGGAGGGAGAGAGGGGGTGGGAGGGAGGGAGAGAATATGGAACAAATACACCTACAATAGCAGGAGACATAAAAGATCTTGAGTAATAATCCATGTACTTGCCCCTATGACAGCAAAACTATGCAAAAGTCTTAAGGTCCATATCTGTTATCGGAGGCTCTCCCTTCCCAGGACCGTGCTCCTGCTGCAAGTCCAGACTGCAGGTTCGTGGGCAGCGACTGTGTTTGCTGGGGCTTTCGCATGACCCCAAATCCTCTCCACCAGCTTGACCAGCACCCCTTCAATTAAACTTAATTAATTGCAACACACACCGCTTTGCATCTTTCCCATCACAACTGAAGAAAACGATCTGGATTGGGCAAGATCATTTTCCAGGTGGCAGAGTTCCTTTCTGCCTTTGTGTTAGGAAATGCAGGGCTGACGGGGCTAGAACACCAGGGTGCTGGGCTTCGGCCCTGAGCAGATCAGCCCAGACAGACCTGCAGCCGCAGCAGCTGCCCGATGCTGCCACCCCCTGGCCCTGTTCAGCTGTAACCATCACTGAGTATTTCCCAAGTGCACATGGAACAACGTTTTCATTTGACAATATGCTAACATTAGCGTTGGCTGAGGGGTGGAGAGGGCCGTGAATTGACATTTTCTCTGAACGAAGCAGATGCACAGTTGCCTTTCCTCATATCATCTACAGGCAGAAAAGTGAGGGATACCCACACGGAGAAATCAAAGGAGAATGAGGGCAACATTTCTGCGCCCAGAAAGATCATCAAAACGCAGCATTTGACAACTGGGTTCCCTTTCTTACATGTACACCATGATTCTTCCTTTCGATATTTTCATATTTGCACTCAACAGTTTACAAAGTCACTCTGTGTTAAAAGAAATGTTTAAAATCGAGATAATAGTCAAGGTATGAGCTTTTTTGAAACAGAATGTAGATTTAGGCCATCCATCCTCTCATCGGCCAGGACCACTGAGGGTGTACCAAGCTCTTCTTCAAGAGAGGCTGGGACGTCGGGGTGCTGAGGGAGACGAGGCGTGTGGAACCACCTGCTGGCCCCGTCAATTAAAGGGGAATAACAATCCTTTCTTCCCTGCTCCGGCTGTAGTGAGTCGGGGCATGGGGGGGCCTACTGTGTAGGATGTATCCTCATCTAGGGAAGCCAGCGGAATCAGAAATAAGCATAAAGCGTGTGGCTCAAGTCCATTTAATCCCAGCCCTTTGGAAAGACGTTACCAGGGTTAAGGGTGGACCTTTGGATCCAGCCCAGTTCATCAAGGCCAAGGGCGGGTAAGGAGGGATCATGTTTCACCTTAAGGATCCATAATGAGGGGAAGGGACCTGTGACCCTTCTGTCTCAGTTCACGCACTCCTCGATATTTAACCAAGGTGGCAGCCACGGGGAACTGGCTGGGTGGAGATGTGGCCGAGGAGAGGGCAGAATACAAATTTACCCCGTGACCAAAGAGAGGCTGTTTCTAGTTTAAAAACATGAAGGTTTGAGATCATTCTGAGTTAGTTTTCTCTCACCCTAGAGATCAAAGACGGGACCAGCCCATTCGAAATCTGCAACTATGTGACAACCTCAGGATTATGCAAACCACTTACAAAGAGACCACACCTGGGCCACCTTCCTCTGCAGCCGTCACTGGCCTTGTGTGGTGACGGACTGCTTGAACATGGCTGATCTCAACCGGAGGTGCTGTAAATTTAAAATATATACTAGATTCTGAAGACAGTCCAAATTGAGCATAAAATATCCTACTAATGACTTTATACTGATTGCATGTTGAAATAATAATATCTTGGATATAGTGGGTTAAATAAAATATATTTGAAAATTAATTTAACCTGCTTCTTCTTAGTTTTTTTTAAGTGCCTTCTAGAAAACTTAAAATGTAAAAATGCGGCTTGCATTATAGTTCTCTTGAACAACAATGGTCTATACTAACATAATGCTACAGCTGTGAAGACCCTTAGGGATCCAAACATATCCCTTTTCAGATTTAGAATGTCTTAGAAGAAGTTAAGGAACCTTCCAAAGCACCTCTTCCTCCTCCAACTGCAGTATCTGCCTCCTTACACTTTTTTACCAGGATAAAATTAAAGTAACTCATACTGAAACCAAATAACTTTTCTCCAAATTAATGCAACATGTCTATATATTTAATAAGACCTTGTACACACACTAATGTGATTGAGGGTTAACATATCCTTGTCCTAACCCACCAAAAATATTCCATATCTGATTCCTCCTGGAACCTTGTCACTGACAGAATTCTGACAGCCTCTACAGGGACAGATACACTCACTAAATAAAGGGTGAGCACCTTATGTCAAATATATACCCGACACCTCACTTGCCTCAAGCCAACAGCTTTTCTTCATGCATCCATCAGGATGCCTCTTCTTTATATAAACACTCAAAATTTAAAGTTTCATATTTGAAACTGATAAAAATGTCAATCACGTACCTTGATAAACATTTCATAAACCCCATATATCTTTTACAAAACATCTAACAAGGTAAAATAAAATAAAACTTGGTTTTACATAAGGTATAAGATATGCAAAGTTTTGATTCTGCATGACTGGACTACAGAGGTTACCACTGACAAAAATAATTAGTTCAAAAGTATGCATCAGTTCTAAGGGAAATACACTACTTTTCATGGCTGTTGTAAGGGACCCACGTATAAACGTCTAGTGAGGTTGTGAGTTATGTAGCAGGATGTGAAAATTGAAGTTAGGATCACGGATAAGGTACCAAAGAAGAAAAAGTGCTTATAATATAAATGAAAAGTTACATTTAGCCTTGTGGAATACCCGTTAATATGGTCTATTTAAAGTAGAGATGCTAGAAAAGCTGGGGAACAAGGTAGTCTGCGTGTCAAATAGTGACATTAATGGCATCAGAGAGTATAGAAGTTCAACACTGTGATTTGATCTGGTCATTAGGACCCATTAGAGAGGTACCAAGTCTCTCTCATTCTGGGTTTCGTCCCAGACACTCTCTTGAAACTATTTCTTGAAAACAACCAGTTACTTCCTAGTCTCCAAATCCACAGTAATTCCTCAGTCTCTTCTCAAGAATGTAATCACTGCCTCTGTCTTGAAACTCCTTTTGGGTTATTTATTTATTTATTTTCTTGACAGAATAGACTACTGGTGGTCCTTCTGCTTCTATCTTTCCACTTTCCTTTCGAAATTCAGCTCTGACTCCTTAATTATAAATGTTTCACAGGTGTCTGGACTTGGCTGTCTTCTTTGTCCTTTATGCTTTGAATTCCCATGTTTCCAAACACTTTCCTAACTGCAGAGAATACCTCAATACCACATAACTTAGAACAGTGCTTCCTACACATATCTGCTGAGTAGAGAAAAGGAAGAAGAAAGCAGTGAGGCAGAGAGAGGTGATGGGAGGTGCAGTGGATAATGGGGAAGTTTGGAACGTGGAACAGCCAATCCAGGATGAAGCCCAAGATATGGAGATGGAACAGGCAACTGATGTGGATTTGAGGTAACAATCACTTAAAAGTCAAGAAAGGGCTTCCCTGGTGGCGCAGTGGTTGAGAGTCCGCCTGCCGATGCAGGGGACACGGGTTCGTGCCCCGATCCCGGAAGATCCCACATGCCGCGGAGCGGCTGGGCCCGCAAGCCATGGCCGCGGAGCCTGTGTGTCCGGAGCCTGTGCTCCGCAATGGGAGAGGCCACAGCAGTGAGAGGCCCACGTACAGCAAAAAAAAAAAAAAAAAAAGTCAAGAAAGAGGAAGGACTCTGAATTCAAGACACCAGGCATATCCCCGTAGTCAAATAATTTTGGAAAACACTGGGTTAAACAAAGTGAAATAGGTTTGGCTTCTTTAAGACTTTATGACGAATTTTATAAGCTAATCATGTGTATTAGAGTCTCCAAGAATAGTAAACATTACTTTCCCAACTGAAAAATGTTTTCCTCTCCGCAGAAAATCTTAAAGGACCAGTGCAATCACTGTTTCATTTTTTTCTGGTTGTGTTTATTAGTATATAATGTGTATCCAGTGCTGCACTAAGTGTTCACGTGCTGTGAGAGATAAAATTAGAAGATTCCGTGGCTGCCTTTGAGAATAAAACATTCTAATTAGGAAGATTAGAGAAAAGCCAAAGATAGTTCATCATAAAATCCTATGAGATCAGACTCCAAATACAGAAGAAAAGACACTGGACAGCAAAATCTAAATGTCACGATTCTCAATTATTTGCCTTTGCTAAATATAGCAACATAAGTAGAGGGCAAATTGAGAAACAGACGAGACAAACTGGGGAAAATACACCAGTGATATTAAACTTCAGCCCGACTCCATCTTTTCTCCAAAAATGACTACAAAGGGAACCAGTTGTGATCTTTAAGGCAAACCCATGTTAGTCAATATTCTAAGTTTTATTTCCACCAGTTAAAAAAAAAAGCCATAATTCAATTGTGTACGCATACTTCTCCATAGTTGTGACCAATTATTAAGAATATATGGAAATAGGTCAGCTTCTGTTTTAAAAATAATTTAGTCATCTACAATCCTCATTCTAGTGATGTGACCACATCCTTACTTTGTGGAACAGGAAAGGGTATAGCCTAGTGGAGAGAAGGAAATCTAATTTAGAAGATCAAGTATGAATCCTTGAGGGCAATAACAAAGTCCCTCCTAACTCTTAGGGGCTTGGATTCACGTGAGAGACAGAGGTTTGAGGGGATTGGAAAGACTGTGAGGTGGGAATAAAGAAAGAGAAATGTCTTAAGGAAAACAAAAGACAAATGAAAGAAACAAGGGAGAGAACTAGATTCTCTTTCAAGGACCTACCGTTCCATCCCCACCACAGGCCAGAATCCGCAGATTTGGTACTTTCCTATATAATTCAAGCCTGTAGAGGATACAGAAGGAGAAGTAAATAAAAGAGCATATCACTGGCCATAGCAGAAAGCATGATTCCAAAACACACTAAAACGAAGGGGGGCGTGGAGGGTGTCCACTAGAGAAAATGCATAACCGCGAGAATGGTAATACCTTCAAAACTAGTCACCAAGTACTGGTTCCAACAATCGGATTAGGGGCTGGTAGCAAATGTTACTGGAATGGGGTTTTAGGGTGTCCTAGTGTTTTATTTCCCATAATTCCTATTAATGTGTCAACGCACATTATTTTCTTCACTAGTGTCAAATTCCTTCTTTTTCTTTCCATTCCTCTCCCTCCTTTCTCAAAGAACATCAAATCTGATTAGCTTTTCCCAGACCTATTTATTTTTCAAACCTACACTTCCCACTCTTACTCCTAGAAAACCTTCTTCAGAGAGATAGGAAGGACACCCCACTAGCATTATTATTACCGCACCCACAATTCCATCTCCCTCTCAACTCACCCGCTGACGCTCAAACCCCCATTTATACTCCTCAGCCCCAAAAGGGAAGATTTACTGAATTTTCTTTATTTTGAATTTGTCTGCTTGAAATTAGATCTTTCCTGTTGTCTCAAGAAAATGCAATGATACTGCCCCTGCTAAACTGTTTGCTTAAGTGACAATTTCAATGGCTCTATTCCAGAAAACATCACCTATTTAAATCAAATTATATTTTTTTCTGATAATAGTTCCTGTCCTGCCATGTTCTTTATGGTTATCTGTGAAGTATCTACCTAAAGTCTAACTAAAAATGATAAAATCTTAAGAAAAGTAAATGTAAAAGGGCAAAAGTAAATGTAAAAGGGCAAAAGCAGATTTGCCTTAATACATCTGAATACAGAAAAAAATAAAGAATAAAGAAGTCTTATAGCAAACTCTAGTGGCAAGGAAGTTCATAGATTAAGAGAATGACAACAGAAATTAATTTTCATAATTAATGTTCTCTCTTAGGCTTAAAATATGTAATTTATCTATTTCTACAGGAATATTATTTTCTAGAAATTATCTGGGCTTGTGTTTCTTTGCCTCTGATATTATTATTTATAAGTAATTATAAAAATAATTAGTATCTCTTTAGCTCTAATGTTTACCAGATGACATCTGAACTACCTTATTAGGTGGATTTTGAAAAGGGAACCAGACAACAGCAGAAATGTCTCTGCTCCTTCCCACCATGTACCCCTCCACAAAAGGGAAGATACAGGATACATGTCATCTACAGAGAGACTTTATTTTTCACCACTTCAAACAAAAAACAGAGAATGAAATTTCTGAGAGGCTCAGATGAAGGACTGAGCAGGAATTAGAATGTCTCTCCCACTCTGGTAGGGAATCCATAGGTATAATCAATTCATCGATCAAGCTCTCAAATGGACACAGATGCATACAATTTCTAATGCAAATAAATGAAAATATTCATAAACAGATATGGCCATTCTCCACAAAGATACACTTACATTCCCATTAATGTACGTCTCCAAAATGGTACATGCATAAGTAGAAAAAGGATGGATCCTTTCTCAGTTCAGATTTGCTCATAATGTACAGTTACATGTGTCTAAGCAGCAAACACACTCAGAGTTAACAACTCAGAGGGTAAGTGTTGAAGGAAACTAACCCAATGAAGAGGGAAACATCAGATGAAGTTTTAAGGGGAGGACAGTGCAGGTGAGCAAGTAGATGAGAGACGGTCAGAAAAATACTTCATGAGGTGATCAAATAATAAAGCTTGACTCCAAAGCAGAAAGTCCTTCTCACTCGCCTAAAATAGTAAGAACCATGGCGGGTATTTCCAGACTTACGCGTCTTTTGGCCCTTCCTGAGAAAGATCAAAGACTTGCCGTGGATTCAGGTACCACATGAACATCTGCAGGACCTTGGTTCCCTGTAAGGGAAAAAAAATGACAATAATAGGAAGAAATTTCCAAATATTACCTGCTCATTTAAAGAATAAAAATAAATCCTGTTCTAAAAAATAATATTGAATTATAAACAGTATAGAGTAGTCGTTAAAATCATGGGCTTTGGCCATCGATATACATAGGTTGAATGCTTATATTAGGCTCTGTCTAACCTGTGTAACTCTGGGCAAGTTCTTTAATTTCACTAAGTTCAGTTCTCTTCTCTTTAATGCAGGAATAAAAATGCCTAGTTCACAGACTTGTTGTAAAGATTAAATGCAATAATGTCTGAGGAGAACATCAAAGTGGTTGGCATGCAACAAATGCTTAATGATTAGTATCTATTGGCTTTTACTATCATTATTATTATTTTTTTTTTTTTCGGTATGCGGGCCTCTCACTGTTGTGGCCTCTCCCGTTGCGGAGCACAGGCTCCGGACGCGCAGGCTCAGCGGCCATGGCTCACGGGCCCAGCCGCTCCGCGGCATATGGGATCCTCCCAGACCGGGGCACGAACCCGTATCCCCTGCATCGGCAGGCGGACTCTCAACCACTGCGCCACCAGGGAGGCCCCTACTATCATTATTTAACGTATGAAAATCCACATAGGGAAGTTATTAGTCAACTTATGTAATTTAACATTACTTTTTACTTTATTGTGCAGATTATTGTCTTTGCATAATATGAAATAAGGACAGTATTAGCTAAGTATGACTTTATTGAAATAAATGTTTTTAACCACAGCAAAGGTACCTCAGGCTCCCCATACTTAAGATATATAATTTCTCTAGTTAGTGCTATTGGCTCTTACTTGGACATTTTTCCATTTCCATGTATATATCTGTGTCTTTTTCTCTCTCTCATAACCATTTTTGGAGTGTCTTAAGTAACCGTGACATTTATAGAGATATCATGGCAAATACAAAGCAATTCTGGAGATCACTTCTTAAAGTGAATTGAGCAAAAATCAAATTAAAGAAGAATTTTTGTTTATTAAGCAGTATCAAAAGAGCTTTAAAATTGAGTAGGGTGCCTCATTTTAGGTCACTACCAACCATAGCAAATAATATTTGATCGGTTGGGCAGCATCCGTTGCTTATAACTATCATCCCTTTATTAGCTATCATGATTGCGCTTTCTTGAAAATATTCCTAAGTTTGTATACCCATACACTGTATTTGAGAGTCATCTTAGTACAGCAGAAATAGCACAATATTTGAGTCAGAGCTAACTTGGGTGTTCTAACTGGGTGACTGTGAGAATTTATAATCTTGCAGAAATTCAGCATGTAAAATAGGGCAATGTCTACTTTCCAAGGTGATTATGAGAATTAAATGAATCAGTAATAGTTTTGTATCCAGCACAGTATGTGGCACAAAACAGGCCTTTGTAAATGTTAGTCCCTTTCTCTTTTGTTCCTTGTTAATCTATTCATTAAACTACACTTGAGCATGTGAGGGCTAAAGTGTAGTGTATAATTATCACATCGCTATGCCAGTTGTTAACAGAGGCCAGTGTAGGTCTTTTGTTCCACATTTCATCCAAACCTATAATTTAAAAGTTCTGCTTTATCATGTGCTTGCTATAAATTTAGGAATAACATTCTACCCTTAGTTATTACAAGTAATGCTTCAGTTTCGCCAAATGACATACTTTGTTTCCTACAAAATCTAGATATAGGTACATAATAATAACTAAACACTAAACCATTCTCTTCTTTCCACACCAGGCCTTGGTATCAAGCCAGTTGGGGATTATTTCAAGTAATCTTTTATGTTTCAAAGGTAACACCAGAGTCATTCTAATGACCAATCAGTTTATTAAAAATTTCCAACTGACTTGCTAGGAAATTAATTTTTCACTTTTAGATTCCTAGGGCAATGTGAATTGTGGATGTTAATTACTCCTTCCTTGTCACCTTTGGCTATGGTGTTTGTCTCAATTCCAGTTTCTCTTATACATACAATACTAGGTAATTAACACCTTTCAAAAAATAAAAATAAAAAGCTTGAGGGGTTTTTTTTATCTTCAAATTTCTCTAAAAGGTTTGAATGTCCACACCATTTGGGGTTTTGCTCATTTTCAATTTGTGTTAGTTTGAATACCTAATTCTCTACATTTATCCTTTTGAGAAAGGGGTATTTTTTAAGGCTGACAAGTTTTGCACCCCACGCTTCTAGGAGGTGCCACTTAATGTTGCAGCCTACTGGAATAATGCTCTCTAGAATTGGACAGGGATGACTTTCATAAACATGCAAGGCTGCCCTATCAGAGTTTATATTCAGGCATGATACAATTTCTTATTTTAAAAGTAATCTTTCTAAAACACATTCATTAGCAAAAATGATAAGTGTCTGAATGGAAGTATTGCATTGTTTTAAATCAATCTTGGTGGGTAAAGAAAAGAGACCTAAAACATTTAAGTTAGTTCTACTTTGCTGCTACCTCTAGGATAAGCTATGTAGTGCTTTAATAGAGATAGTTTATTGAATAGAATTGAATGGGTTGACAAGTACTAATTCACCAGGAAAAGAGTAACTTATTTCTTTCTCACTGACAAGATTAAGTCTACTCCATCACTCACACAATTCACTAGCAAGTTTCAAATACTCTCATAGTCATCACATGCTATATGCCTTGTAAAAGCTGAACTTCCGTGCAAGAGCTTTTTTATTTTTCTCTAAATGAAAAAAATAGCTTACACATCAATTCTAATACGCTCTGGAGAGTGTCCTTATACATATGGTTGTAGATGTAATACCTCAATGACCACAGAATTTTCTAAGGTATTTTGAGATTGGGTATTCCTATGGAATGATAAAACTTTGTTCTTTCCAGCTCCAGGTATCAGGGAACAGAGTGGGGCAGAATAAAACAACCTCGAAGAAAATAGGTAGATTGTTCCAGAAGGAAACGAACAGGATTCATCCAGTCACCTACTATGTGCTAGGCACAGTTTTAAGTAAGGGAATCAGGAGATGGACAAGACAGAGAAGATCTTGTTCTCCAAAGGAAGTTCTCTGAATTATTCATTAAAAAAATATAATGGGGCTTCCCTGGTAGTGCAGTGGTTGAGATGGCGCAGTGGTTGAGAGTCCGCCTGCTGATGCAGGGGACACGGGTTCATGCCCCGGTCCAGGAAGATCCCACATGCCGCAGAGCGGCTGGGCCAGCGAGCCATGGCCGCTGAGTCTGCGTTTCCGGAGTCTGTGCTCTGCAACGGGAGAGGCCACAACAGTGAGAGGCCCACATGCCGCAAAAAAAAAAAAAAAAAAAGATTTGGGGAGTATAGAGAATCAATTAAGAATGAGTCAGCTCAAATAGCAGCACATCAATTGTCATCAAAGCACTGTAACTCTCATGTAGGGCTCAGTACTCTATGTTACTAAGCAAGCCTTGGTTTATATCATGGAGGCATTATCTAGCTCATGAAAAGAACTGTCCAGACAGTAAGAAAGACCTGAGGAAAATAACAGTGGGAGGAGGAGGTTAAGAAATCTCTTAACCCAAACAATCCCAAAGGAATACCTTATTGATTCAGTAAACCTGTATTAGGCTCCTACACTGTACCCATGTGCACACCCAGGAGCTCAGGAGACCAGCACAAAATAAATTAGTTCACTAAAGATGGTAAATGCTATGATGAAGATACCTACTGAGATGTATGAGTGGCTGGAGGAGATACTCTAAGCCCAACTATGGGGACTGGACAAAGGCTTCCTATGCATGATATTTGAACTGTGTCTTGAAGATGAGTAGAGTTAACCATTTCTTTTTACATGGAGTAGAGGAAGAAGTTCTAGGATAAAGTACAAGATGTGTGAGACAGCAAGACATGTCATGGAAAAACTATATTCATTTCAGTCTTTGGACCATGAGGCAGGGGTGGTGGGAGATGAAACTGCCAAAGTGAGTTGTAGATTAAGTCACGTAGGCTATGGAGCTCAGGCTTTGTTCTGCAGGAAATGACAGTCACTAAAATGCCTTAATCGAGGAATTGGACTTACATTTTGATACATCAGTCTGACTAGAGGCTAAGGAGCTAGACATCTAGGCCCTAGACATATCAAAGGGGCTAGGTGGCTTGGTTTAGCTGCTGCTGTACACTGATGTCTGCTCCTCCAAAATTCACCCTCAATGTGATGGTATTAGCAGGTGGGGCCTTTGGAATAGGCACACAAAAAGATGCCAACATCGCTAATTATTAGAGAAATGCAAATCAAAGCCACAATGAGGTATCACTTCACACCGGTCTGAATGGCCATCATCAAAAAGTCTACAAATAATAAATGCTGGAGAGGATGTAGAGAAAAGGGAACCCTCCTACACTGTTGGTGGGAGTGTAAACTGGTGCGGCCATTATAGAAAACAGTATGGAGATTCTTTAAAAAACTAAAAATAGAGTTACCACATGATCCAGCAATCCCACTCCTGGGCATATATCCAGAGAAGACTGTAATTCGAAAAGATACATGCACCCCAATGTTCACTGCAGCACTATTTACAATAGCCAAGACATGGAAGCAACCTAAGTGTCCATCGACAGTTAAGTGAATAAAGATGTTTTATATATATATTTATATTATTTTAGATATATAATATAAATATACATTTATATATATATACATACACATACACACACAATGGGATAGTACTCATCCATAAAAAAGAATGAAATAATGCCATTTGAAGCAACATGGATGGACCCAGAGATTGTAATATCAAGTGAAGTAAGTCAGACAGAACAAGACAAATATCATATGATATCACTTACATGTGGAATCTAAATGAACTTATTTACAAAACAGAAACAAACTCACAGACATAGAAAACAAACTTATGGTTACCAAAGGGGAAAGCGTGGGGAGGGGGATAAATTAATAGTTTGGGATTAGCAAATATACACTACTATATATAAAACAGATAAACAACAAAGTCCTACTGTGTAGCACAGGGAACTATATTCAATATCCTGTAATAAACCATAATGGGAAAGAATACACAGACACACACACACTAAATCAGTTTGTTGTACACCAGAAATACAACACTGTAAATCAACTATAGTTCAATAAAAAAATAAAATAAAAATAATAAAATAATGTTTTTTGATTTATCCCTAGGTTGAGCATTGTAGAAAATAACGTCTTCATTGAGGCTGTTTGTTCAGTATGTAGAAATAGTCTGGGGACTCAGATTGGAAGTTACTTCCTCTCTTTGTCTCCTCCTTCTCCCCACCTGGGTTGACCTTCCCTGGCCTGACTTAGGAAGGGCTGGCCCTGGTCTGGGGAATCCTGTCCATGAATGGTGTGTGAAATCGGTCAGTATGAGCCTGTCCACAGGCTGAACATCCCTCCCCGCTATAACCTGTTGATAAGCTCCCTGGCAACTATGATCCAGGAGTCCAGCTCATGCCACACCTGTACCCTGGGATTTCACAATGAAGAGCGTGAGCACCCAAGGCCTGGACCCTCGACTCTCAGGACTGGCTGGCCAGAATAATTCTAGTGGTCAGAACACCTGCTTAAAGGGAAGAGAGCCAACATTTTATAAAAACTTTAAATGGAGTATAACCCATAAAAATATTGACTCACTATGTTGTACACCTGAAACTGATATAGTATCATTGATCAACTATAGCTCAATAAAAAAAGGACACTTGCCTAACCATGAATGTATAATCTAAGTCACTGAAAAATGAAATTCATGACTCATGAATTCTCCTTCATGAGTGTGAAGGAGACGCAGTGTGAAAGCAGGAAACATTGAGAGACATCAGAAGGGTCCATAAGTCTCAGGTACAAACATGTTAATGAGTCACGGGCATCCAAGAAAAATAATAAGTTTTGAAGTTAAAGCAGCAATAAGTGTAAGAGAGGGGTCTATTTCTCAAGCCCTCAGGTTTCCACACCGGGGAGGGCATCATGCGGGAAAAAAGTTTCTCTTTCCTGTACTACCTCTTTTCCGCAGGAGGAGACACTCAAAGTTGATATCATAGCCCCTAATTCTAGTGACTATTCCCTCAAATAATTCACATCCCATCAATAATAGCCGTGCCACTAACCTCTAAAGCTTTGCAGAACACCCAGTACATGTCTACCTGAAGAGTGTTAGAAAAACAGAGACAATTATTCTGAAGCATCTGTTTAAAAGAGGGATTGTTTTTAAAAAGGACACAAAAGCAGTCCCTATAATGTGTGCAGCTCAACATATTCCTGCCAAGTGCTGGAAAATTTTCGAACACACATAAAATACTGAAGGAAAAAAAAGCTATAGGCACTTTACTTGCCAGAAGATGGCGATATCGTCTAGTCATTTAAAGAACAGAAGCCTAAGTAAGTTTTGTGCATGTGCGTTTGAAGTCTAAGCTTCAGAAACAGAAGAGGGGAGTGCTTTATATCTAGATACAGACGAGCAGAATAAATCAGTTCTTAAAAGGCAAAAATCAGGATTTAACAACAAGAACAACAAAGTATTTCTCTACTGATTGCTGTAAACTCTTGAGAATCAGTGTGGTCTCAGCTGTAGCAACAGTGGCACCAGGGAGCGTGTTAGAAAAGCGGGATTTCAGAGCCACCTGCGACTCACTGAATCAGAATCTGCATTTTAACATGATCCCCAAGTGAATCATATGCACATTAAAGCCTAAGAAAAAAACCCCATGATTCTCAACACCGGCTAGACAAGAAAATCTACTAGGAACTTAGACCAGTTAAGGGGTCCTGTCCTCACAGGCTCTTAGCATGGGGTGCAGCAGACATCTGTCTTTAAAAGCTGCTGGGGTTATTCTAACATGAAGCGAGGGCTGAGAACCACTTCTCTGAGCTAAGAGATGAGCCTCCTTGAAGAAAGTAAGGACAAGCTGAGATGCTATTTTTCAAACAAAAAAATAAACTTTCATCTCAAATAAATTCTCACCCACTGTGCTCCTCACACAAAGCCCAGGTAATCTCAGAGACCCTGATATGACTCTTGATGATGTTTTCCTAAATGTGTTCCACAAAAGACCTACATCAGAATCATGGGAGATGCTTGCTAACCGGTAGCATTCCCGGGCCTCACCCCAGACCCACTGCATCAGATTTTATGGGGTGGAGCATTTCTAACAAGTGTCTTCATGGGTTTTATTTACAAACAGTTTGAAAGCCTCTGAACTATAAGAAGGGAGTAAGGGGCACATATTCAAATAGAATTTACCCGGACTGACTGAACACTAGTGTCAGGCGGAAATTTCCTGAAACTGAAAATTCCTAGATAAGAATTCTAACGAGTGATATTTCAAATGTTCTCATGACTGAGGATGTCAAACAAATACAGAGGTCATGTTACTAATCTCAACTTGTCTGTAAGGTAAATAGAAGTGAATGGTCTCCCTTCTCAAAACAGAACATCACACTATGTAAGGCTTGAACACAGAATGGTCCACAGCGAAAAACTCCAGGTAAGAAACGGTATGCCCGCCACCCTATTTCTCCTTCCTTGGGTTCACTTGCTTTGTTTTCACTGCCACCCTCTGTTCCCCTTTGGCTCTTTGTCTCAACTATGGCTCATTTGGGTCCGAGAGAATAAAAGGAGGAGGGAAAATCTATGAGGAAACGAGATTCAAAGGAACTGAGGAATAAGAAACTCCTTCCTCGGATTGCGTTTTGCCAGATGAGATGGTTTGCTTCATCCTCTGACTCCCCATCCTATGGCTGAATGTGCCTTCATCTGCAATGTGAAGGTCATGTTATGGTCACAGCTCAGGAAAGGCTAGCCCTGACAGGGGAGTTAGATCAGCCCTGACCGTGACTCTGCCCTGCTCACCACAATCGGGGGATCAAAACTGTACCATCCTAACACTGAAGAAGGAACCGTAAATATATGAAGCCGCTGGAGGTCAGTTTGAATGATTCTAATTGTAGATGGGTGTTCGGAGTTCTTTACAGCTTTCTCCACATTTCACACTGTGCTTAGAAACAATGCACAATGTTTTCATATTTATTAGGCTTAGTAAAGAGTTCTACTTCAGAGAGGAACTATATAGAAATTTAAAGCTTTGTAATATTAATTTTGATTTGGTTAGTCACACTTCTGAGAATCCTAGATATTCTGGAGGTAACTTCATTAGGGCAATGCATTCACAAGCCAAAGTGCATCAGATGACAGCAAAGTCATGAAGCCTTTTGCATCTAACAACTGGCCATTTAAAAAATTTGAATACCTCACTGTGATCTCAAATTCCTCAAACTCATTTCAACCTCTTTCCCAAAATAATTTTTCCCTTTCCTGAAAACCCATCAATAACAAAGCCACTTTCCAGATAATGAGCTGGAAAATCTTGATGTTCTACTTCCTTTTATGTATCCTATTCATCCACGTGCCCATCTATCCATTCATCCATGATCCACCATTAGTCCATCTGTCCGCCCATCCATTGATCAATCCATCCATCCATTGAGCTATCCCTCTATCTGATTTTCTAATTTTTAAAAAAATGTTATTGAAGCATAGTTGATTTACAATGTTGTGTTAATTTCTACTGTACAGCAAAGTGATTCAGTTTATATATATATATATATATATATATATATATTCTTTTTCATATTCTTTTCCATTATGGTTTATCACAGGATGTTGACTATAGTTCCCTTTGCTATACAGTAGGACCTTGTTGAGGGAAGGATTAGGAGTTTGGGATTAGTAAATGCAAACTATTGATATTATATATAGGATGTATAAACAAGGTCCTCTACCCGATTTATGCTAAGTGAATAGACTCCTGACTTATATATAGATATTCTCTATGTGTCTAATTAATCTTCCATCATATTGCTCCTTTGTTTAAAAAATATTTTTCAAAACGAAAAACACTTTAAATAGCAAAAAACAAGTTTTCACTATATAAATCCAAAATCCTCAGCCGGGTTTTAAGACACTGCTCCATAGGTTCATTCTAACCTCTAATCACTTTTCTAGTAACTTAATATGCATCCTCTACTCACCATACTGTACTCACAATGAATCATTTTCATCACAACATCCCATCTTCTACACATACTGCTTATTAAACAATTATTTGTTCACTGCTCTATGCCATATATTAGACATCATAGGTTCAGAGGTGCGGCCCCCAGCATTATGGACACTGTATCGTTGCAGTAAAGGCACACATGGAGCACTTGTGCTGCAATTCACATAATACAGGTGTGTGCCATGGACTATAGGGGCATAGTGTACAGGGCAATTAATTTTGAGCAATAGATCAGAAAGGTGCTACAGTGAAGGGTGAACAGCAATGTGACAAGAGAGGAGGAAGAGGGCATGACTCTAGTTTTCTCTCCTCTGCACAACTAAGTAGTACCCATCTTCCATTTCAGCCACTTCCCTGACACCATTTCCTTATCACTCCCAAGTCACCGCTCACCTCTGAACTTCCACAGCACTTGTGGTCTGATCCACTCCATTTACAACTCACATATATTTAACATTGCTCAGATTCTTTTCCCCATTTGCCCCTTTTGTGTCATTAACAAACACGATGTCCTTATCACTTAAGCGTCCATGAACTGTTTTCTATTTAGTGAAAGCGGAAGCAAACTTAGATCATCTCTGAAGTCCCTGTCTTTAATAATTTATACAGAGACTGAAACAGGAAGAGGCTGTATCTTAACTGGACCATCCCCTCCTCAAAAGCAGAGATCACCTACAATTTTCTGAATGCCCTAGGGAAAAAGCTTATGATAATTTAACAAAGGCATTTTATATAAAGACTGTTGTGATAAAATATATCAGACATGAATTAGCATGTGGTGCTCAGGTGGCCAAAATCATGGAGTTAATTACATTAGCTTTGCTCTGTTCCTCGGTCCCCAACCACACCCCCAATCCTAGTTAGGCTACAGTGAGACCAGAGCTAGAGAGGGGGTAAGATTCAGGGCAAACTGAACCTCACTCCTGAGAAACTCCTCCAGTGGTCGTGTCAGGATCACCATCATTACAACATGAAGATAATCATTTAGCAACTCAAAAGAGCAGAATGTTCAAAATAGATTATTTCTCTGCTTACAACACGTTTCTTTTCCCTGTTCTCTACAATGTTAATACAGACTTTTAACACAAGAATTATTATTAAGAATTTTGAAGAAAGGAAGGAAAGGAGGGATAATAGTTTCTTGAAATTACAAGCTCCCATAAGAGAAGCTTTACTATAATTAACGTGACCTGGAAAAATGCCCATTAACTTTAGTAATAAGAACATCGTTTTGGATCAATCCTAATTCTACGACTCCCCTCCTTATATGGGGTGACTAGACAGTTTTAAATCTTTTAGTTGTTTAGCGTGATACTTCAGGGAATCTTGTCTCAAAATGTAAAATGTGCACTTATCTTCATGGACACAGGAAATATTTTATCATCCAGTCTCACATGAAAAGAACAGAAAATCAGAGCCCACAGAAGAGTATTGATAAGAAGCCTCAGAGAGTGGGAAGAAAACTAGATTCTAGAACAATTTCTATCCTTTAAAGAGCTGTGTACTTTAGATATGTCATTAAATTTAACTTTTCTAAGGCTATTTCTTTTTTTTTTTTTTTTTTTTTTTTTTGCGGTACGCGGGTCTCTCACTGCTGTGGCCTCTCCCATTGCGGAGCACAGGCTCCAGATGCACAGGCTCAGCGGCCATGGCTCACGGGCCCAGCCGCTCCGTGGCACGTGGGATCTTCCCGGACCGGGGCACGAACCCGTGTCCTCTGCATCAGCAGGCAGATTCTCAACCACTGCGCCACCAGGGAAGCCCTCTAAGGCTATTTCTTTATCCTCAAATGAGGTTGATAACTAATGATTCTATAGGACTTGGGCAAAGACCAAATGAAACCTGTGAAACATAATATAGTTTTGCTAGCCTTGCTGGTATCTGTTGCTCATGTTTATCATGAATAATAAATCATTAATCTCTCTTTCCTCTGAAGAGAGGGAAAAAAGCAGTCGGGTCTAAATTACAATAGAGGGCTTCCCTGGTGGCGCAGTGGTTGGGGGTCCGCCTGCCGATGCAGGGGACGCGGGTTCGTGCCCCGGTCCCGGAGGATCCCACATGCCGCGGAGCGGCTGGGCCCGCGAGCCATGGCCGCGGAGCCTGTGTGTCCGGAGCCTGTGCTCCGCAACGGGAGAGGCCACAGCAGTGAGAGGCCCGCGTACAGCAAAAAAAATAAATAAATAAATTACAATAGAAAGAAAGAAAGATAAGTTCATAAAGGGCTTCTTAACTATAGGAGTTGAGAAACCTGAAACATATTAACTAAGAGTTTATAGAATGACCTTTCTTGAAAATCTGTAAGGAAAATATTAGCAGTTAGGTTTTTGAGTACCTCTAGTAAAGCCTTATGTGGAAGTAGAGGGATAAATCCTAGAACCTCTAGGCTTTGCCTAGCCCAGTCATGTGTGAGGCTGTCCCTTGCTGGAGAAACTGGTGGTCTTCCAATGTTAGGGGTCCTATGTGGTGCTATTTTACTTGGTGTTGGGAAATGTGTTTTCAAGAAGGCATCGAAGCCTCCAGGTGAAACTCATGAAAACTGACTTACCTGGTTGCCTCCACTCTTGGGGTTCACAAACACAAGCAAAGGTTTCATGAGAGGAGAAGAGATAGGTTTTATCACAAAAGGGCGACCTTTGTTTTCCTAATGAAGAAAGAAAGCAGAACTATTGAGACATACGTCTGTGACTTGAAAGGCAGCCCCCAAATATGTGAGAAATTACTAGCACTACCGCTACCCCCCCAAAAAAAACCCACGCCCCCCCAAAAAAACTCTGCATCTTGTTTCACAGGACTAACTCAAAGTAAGTGAGACAGTATCTCAAGCTATAACTTGCCCCCAAGAATTAAGCCACGCTTTTGTTTTTATTCTGTATACTCAAAGTGTTCTAGAAACGTTCCAGCTCTTATCTTCATCTTTATAATCTTTGGGATAATACTTCTACAGACAAGTGCAAATGTTCTGATTCTGGAGTGGCAGGAGGTTTCATATATATATATATATATATATATATATATATTTTAAAGGAATTTATATATTTATTTATATACTTATATATATATATATATATATATATATATATTTTTTTTAAGGAATAGGCAGAATCCCAGTGTGGTTAGAATAAGGTGAAGGAGAGAGTGGCAGGAGATAGATCAGAAAAACGCGCTTGGCCAGGTCAAGTCAGAAAGAGGCGGCTATGGAGAGGAGGATGGATCTCACTGGACCATCACCCTCAAGCACTTACTTCAGTTCCTCTTTTACTGGCTTTTCTTTTAAAGCTTGTTCTCTTCTTCTTCCGATTTGAAGCCTTCAGCGAGTTCTGTAGGGAAAGAAGGGACCACCTGAGCTCACAGGCAGACAGCCCACGAGCTTTCCCATGCAGAACCATCTAGAAGATGACGGCAGCACATGCTGTTCGACGGCATGCTTCTCATGCTTTGACACTTCCAAGCCACTGCTCATGGGTAAGCCACACACAGAACCCAGTCGCGTGCTTCAGAGTGAGTGACTGACTCCCCACCACACGGAGAGGCAGGGACTTAGAACACTGGAGGCTCTCATGGACTCACATAACAACACACGTTATACCTGCCAACCCTCCCAGTAAAAATGGAAGAATCCCAAATTCTCTGAGGGGCTCCAGTCTCCCGCCCAACCAGGTCCGTCTCCCGCCCAACCAAGTTCAAGTTCATCTCCTGGTATGGAGATCACCTATGTGGAAATGTAAAAAAGGAGGCCATTTTTCACGTTTTCCTTTTTTGTTTTTTTCCTCTCTTTTTACTTTTTATAGGGAATGACCTGTTCATAAAATGACTCAACCCCACTGGAACTTTATGATCCAACTCCCCTGTCAGCATTAATGGCTTGGTTTTACTATGCAAAGACTCGAGTTACTTATAATAGAGTGGAAGTCACTGTTCTTCCTTTCTCTGGCTAAAGACCCATTGGTTTAAAAAGTCCTCCCTCCCCTGGTAACATTGATTTTTTTTTCTTCTCATAGAATTGCATCCAACTTGCTGAAACACAGTGACCCCAAATTTACATTCCCAGTCTTTCTCTTTCTAGGGATTTTATGGACCACAACTTTGTGATTATTACAGCTATTTATCCTTAGTATTTGATACAGATGCTTTGAGAAGAACCTCTCTCAGGGGACAGTCACAGCTCACTGGCTGAAGACAAGGCAAAGCCAGATTTAATTAGTGAAAAGTCAATAGTCAATTCAATTGCCATCTTCATAAAGGCAAGTTATTACTACCATGTCATAGAGTTTTACAGAGTGTTGAAAGCCTGAAATACAAAATTCTTAACTTAAAAGCTTATATAAGTGTATACATCTGCATTGTTTGAGCAATTAAATGTTTTCAAACAGCTTGAAGAAACTTAGGTATTTATTCTTCAACATTTTAGAGTATCTTTTCTTAGCATTCAAAATAAACCTTAGTCTAGAGTACATATAGTAAAACATCCAAATTACAAGACTGAAACTATTTAGCTTTTATTTTACTTTCATTTGGACCATGAGAAAAATAAGTTGATCTGTGGCCTGTGCTCACCAAGGATGAAGAAAACTTTCTTGGACCAACATTTGTCCCAAGGTTTTCTTCTCCCATCAGATTGAAAGAGTCTTCAGGTTCTCTGAATCTCCCCAGAAAAGAAATCGGAAGTTCATGGGTGTTCGAGATTCCAGGTGATCTCTCATCACTCACTCTAGACTATACTTCTCCTGCAAACAGATCTCCAAATTTCCGAATTCCTCTTTAAATGGGTGTACTATCTATCGTGCCTCTCTTTGGGAAGCTTTTGCATTCTTCGAGTATTTGCTATATTTTGACGACTTTCAGTTTTATTAAAAGGGAAGAAAAATTACTTGGAACCTTTAAACTTTTAATCAGCCAAATATTCCAAGAAGAATGCTGAAAACTATTAGACCGACAGAAGCAGTATCTACTTGATGCACTGTGATGCTCTGAGTGCTGGTACTTGGGCCCCAACAAACATTCTTATTTAATTTGTTTGGGGTGAAGCCCAGGCAAAGATACTTTTTAAAAGCTCCCCAGAATAGAACAGAATAATCAAATAAAATGAAAGCTCCCCCAGGGAATTCGAATGTATAGCCGGTGTTGAGAACCCCTGTTTGAAGTACAAAGGGCAGAGTGAATAGCCATATGTACGGTGGTAAAGCCAATCACTGTGGTGAGGAACGTGAGGTGTGGGATCTGCCAGGCTCGGTGTGAATTCTGAACCTCCCTGTCACTTAGCTCTGTGACCTTGGCCAAGTCAGTCAAACTTCTGAAATAACAGTTTCTTAATTTTAAAATGAAGTTGATAATACCTACCTCACAGGACAGTTGTGGAGTTTAAACAAGAAAACGGATGTGAAGCAGTTAACTTGGTATCCATCCCATGAGAAGCACTTCCATAAATGTCAGTTGCCTCATTCATAGCTCTATATCCCCAACACCCAGCACAAATGCCTGGCACACGGTATGAACTCAAATCATTGTGGAAGTAATAAACCAGTATTTTTAGAGTTCACAATATTGAGTGAGCCTTTCCTGATTTTGAAAAGGATCCTTAGGAAGTGAGTGATTGTCTCCTAACTTCTTTGCTGTTTTCGTTCATTTAGTGCCAAGAGCAAGGCAGGACCCCAAGTGCTTGAAGGAACACACTGTCGGCCTTGGTTCTTGACAGGACTCAATAATTAAACTCCAACAGATAGGTCGAATGGATCAAGCTGAGGTTGTTTCCTAAACTTGCCTGATCATAGAAATCATAGTCCTTCAGGTGATTCTGATGATCAAGTATGTTTGAGAAACAGAGGGTTAGAAAAACACATCAAAATTAGGCTTGATGTCTGAAAACAGGGCAGGTGGGGAACTCAACTCTAACAGGGAACAGACACACAAAACGGCCTTTGTTTTAGACATAGATACAAGTGCTTCTGAGCCTCACCGAGCCACACGCATCTGAGGCCATCATCCCACAGAACAAGGAGGGGGCAAAAATAAAGCACAGTGGTTGACTTACAGTACCTGGACGCTTCTATGTGAGCTCTGAGTAAGCTTACAGCCCTACGGATGGTCAAATAGCAAAAGATAAGCAGTATGGAACTTCACAGCACACATCCAAATTCCCCAGGCTTCCTTCTGTTCCCGTGTAAATATGTATCTCTGTCTCAATATATCACTTCTTTTAGAAGGCAGCGTAATTCAATGAGGAACAGATGGATGTGAAGGCAGATTCGGGTTGTGTTTTGGCCAAGACAAGTCTTCTAGCCTTGCTTATCCACACTATCACTTACCCTGCCTGGTCAGTATTGTGAGAGCTAAACAAAACAACATGCTTTCCAAGAATGTACAAATTATGCCAAGACATTATTGTCTAGAATTGTTGGTGATACAGTCAAGAAACCTTTAATACTTGTCCTGTGTCCTAAAACAAAGCAGCCCTCTTAACAAGAGTGGCTAACTAAGTGATACAAAGGGTTCACTTTGCAAGTTCAACACTTTCCAAACAGTGAAATACTGTGCTCTCATTTGGATTTTTACATTCTTCTGATTCCAACAGCATTCACCCCCTGTACATTCTGTGCCCACTCTCTTGTTAAAGTCCTAAGAAAAGATAAAGGCTTTTTGTTTTCTTGTACCAGGTATTGGGCAGAATTACCTTGCCACAAAAATAATCCTATCAACACAATCTTTATCCTAGTTAGGACTCCTTCCTGGGCTGTTACAAAATCTTATGGGTGAATCACTCAGCTGTGAATGAAGCCTAACGTACTACTCTTATTACTCTTCAGGGATTTCCTCAGGTGATGGGATCACAAAGGATCTAAATAATAACAGATCTAAAGAGAAGATATCTCACTTCATCATTCTAAATGAAGCCCTCCTCCATCATACACTGGACAAAACTTTGATGGATAATAAGAGGGCGATCCATGGACTTTGTCTATTAAAGAACGTTCTCACTTTGCCCTGCTTCAGCTATACCATTGCTGCAAAGGTTGTTGTGAGGACAGGTAAGCAGAAGAATCAATAAAACTCATTCCAAAGTTAAGGACAGGGTCTCCACAGCTTCTCAGGCATATTTGGCCAAATCACAGCAAGTATCGCTTGACCTTTAGAACTAATCAAAGGAAGTCACTTGGGCATTGAGGGAGATTGTTGGCCATTGCTATTACATAGCATGGGGTCCCCAGCATTTTAAGATCATCCAATCATAAGGAATAAGGACTAGCATGAAGAAAGGCAATGCAAGGCTAGGCAGGAGTTGATAGCAACATTTTTATAAGTAGACCATTAGAAAGAATATAAATATCCATTGGTAAGAAGTTGGCTTATATAAACTGTAAAATATCCAGTGTGGGATATATACAGTAGTTTTAAAAAAGAGTCAAATCTGTATGTATTAATATAGACTTTTCCCTATGATTTTTTTTAACTGGGAAAGCCAAATTTTAAAGCATTAAGTGGAGAATGATGTTAGTTATTAAAAACGCACACCTTTAGTGTCCCCCCGCCAAAACGTGACCCACAAAAAGTTCATGTCACACAGGTCTTGCTCCACCAGCTCCAAGTGCTTACACTCGCATTTGAACATCTTTAACTCATTCATCCAGTCAAAATATCATCTGCTAACATTTTCAGTCCAGAGGACAAACACTGACATCTGTAACTTTAAATATAACATTTACTTTATATCAACAGATTCAGGTTTGGTTGTTGAAATTTGGTTTTCTTGTCATTTTAATTCCTTCCAGTCATCTACCGTCCATCATCTTTTAACTTCTAGGTCTAAGTAATCTGGTGATGAAACCCAGCAAATCATCCAGGCAGCCCTCATTTCCCTTACCATCAAACTTTCATGCAGCTCCCAACTCCACAGCTGGTCACGGAGTAATTATCCACTCAGAACCAGCCATCTTTCAACAGAGAAGGAAAATATATGGTTTAATTCCACCTCTTTACAACCCACTTTTCCTGACCATTATACACTCCAGCAGATTTCCTTTACTCTTCTTCTCTCGAGTCATCTGTTTAGACACAAACATCACAAATAAAGCTGACTTTATTTGATGACCCATCTTCACTGCTGTTCTCAGTTATGTCCTATCAACTTGCATTGTCCTTCCTCATCCCTCTTCCCAGGGACGCTGCCCACATCCTTCAAAACCAAGCACAAACGACAGATTTTCCAGTGAGCCTAGGCTGCTCTCCATGACTGAAGCTGCTCATTTCTGCTTCATGTCTCCACTGTGTTTCTACATCTTAGGTGGCATTTACCTCTCCGCCTCAGATGTGTAGGCGTCTCACTGACCAGGGCTATTTCAACCAACCTGTCTGGTCCCTTCCTCTCACCACCATATATGTATCTCTCCCAAGAGATGAACACTGATCAAAAAGACAAACCTTCCCAGACATCTGAAAGCTACTCTTTTATTAAAGATTTACACGTGGCTGAATTCCTCTCCAGAATCCACAAATACCCTGACCAATGATTTAGATTGTTGTGTCTATTTTCCCCACTGGGGAGTACACTCTTTGTGGACATCAAATGAACATCTGATTCATCTTTGGACCTCTCACTGCATGTAACAGCATCTTTGAATGTGGTTAATTAAACATTTACTTAATTCAATTAAGCCTCTTCTTTATCATTTTTAAGCAGTATCATAGAGAAATATAGAAATATATAAAGGAAAGATATATAAATTCTAAAAGTTGAAAAAACATTTTATCTGTTCTTTGCCTACTTTCCAAATTCTATTTTTTTGATCATTTCCCAATAACTCCAATAAATTCTCTAATCTTACTGCTTCCACACCATCACTAACAGGTTGCCACCCATACTCCACACTCTACAAACTATAGTTTTTATGGTCATCAACACTCTGGTCCCCAACACAAGGACTTTTCTCAATCCTTGTTATTTTTTTCATGTCTACAGAATTTAACATTGATGATTGCCCTATTTTTCTTTTCTTTTTTAATAATGAAACTTTAATGCAATCATAGCTCTCTATCTTGCAGGATTCTCTTCCTCCTCTCACTTTCTGGGTATGGATGTTCCCCCCAAGGCTTCTTCCATTCTTTTATTCAGTAAATGATCAGGTCTTGACTCTCTCTCATAGGATAGGCATTGTGCTAGTGAATACACAATCCCACTACAGTGTGAAATACAACAGTTACAGTAGTATTTCAAGGTGCACTTGGAAACAGAGTAGGTGCCAGGCTATGGCCCCTATTCTTGTCTATTTCTACCCTCTCCATTGGAGATCTCACCCTCTTTACATCCTCTTTCACCGTAATACAGACGGTTCAGGGATCAATAACTTCTGTCTTGACCCCCGTATGACTACCCACTGTTGCTATCTGCTGTTGTGCGGCTTCACCTGATACCCTGCACCCCTAAAAGTCAACAAGAAGGAAAATAACAAGAGCTAGCATTTGAGTGGTTACAATGAGCCAGGTGCTGTTCTGTGTGTTTTATTTTTTCTTTTTTGGTTCATTAGTCCTCACGAAAGCCCTATGAGTTAGGTAGTAGTATTATTTAACCTTTGCAGCTGAGAAACTGAAACAGAAGGGATTAAGTTGAGATTAACCAAGTTATTAAGTGGCAGAGCAAGGTTATGAATCCAGGCAGCCTGGCTTGCAAGCCAGAGCTCTTCAGCACTACTCTATTGCCACCCTGCCCCCAAGCTCATCATACACTACCCTTTACATAGAACTTAGTTAATTGATTAAATTACCTAATGGCGTTGGAGCCCAGAGGAGGAGGGACCACCAAAATTTTAAAGCTCACTGATTCAGCAAGGCTGGCTACAGTAACACAGTAAGGCAGCATGGCATATCATTAAAAGCTTGGTTTCCAGAATCACAATTCTTGGGTTCAAATGCCATCTCAAACTGTTCAATAATTATATAGTCCCAGCTAATTTATTTGACTTTTCTATTCCTTACTTTCCTTAGCTGCAAAATGGGACTAATAGGATACCTGCCCCATAGAGCACTGTGATGATGAGATACTGAAGGTAAAGTACTTAAAATATTTCCTAACACATGTAAAGCGTTCAATAAATGTTAGCTTTCATTCTTATTATTACGATGTTCTGAATCATAGAAGATAATAAAAAGGTGCGTGATGAAAAAAATTTTGGACTTTAGCATCCAGACTGTGAACTACTCTCCAAAAAACACCCCCACCAATCATCCACTTAATAAAAGTGCTAAGATACCAACTTATTATTCTGAAAATTTAAGGGCAAACAAGTAAGCATTTTTTATGTATTTGCTGGTAATAAGGGAAAGGTCTCTTTATAGAAAAATTGTAGCTAAAAAATGAAGAGTAAAAACTGGAAAAAATCACCCTTTAGCAACCCCTAATGAAATAACAGATTTAGGTAACAATCCTTAATGGATAAAATTATAGATAAAAGACTGACAGATAACTTTATAATAGATGGATTAGGATGACAGCTCCTGAATTCACAGATCAATCTTAACATCACTAAGAGTGAACAACCTGACATTATGTTCCTTTAAAAGCTACACTATAGAAAAAGATACCATTACCCATATAGTCCTTTTGCCAAGAAATTAAACCTGAATCTAATGTCTTTATATCTAAATATTTCTACAAGAAATATGGGCCATACGGAAAATCATTTTAAAACACAATAAGGATACAATCAGCCAAAATTAAAATATGAGATATTCTACAGGTAAAGTGACCCAATTTATTCAATAAATAAATGGCAGGGAAAATAAGAGAGGAGATTGCTATAGATTAAAAGAGATTTAAGAGATCAGTCAACAAAAGGAAGTTGTAGACTTTGGATCCTAATTTGAAAAAATAACTGTTAAAAAAATATATATTTGAAACAACCAGAAAATATTTTAAGGATGCCTCCTCAAATTATTTACTTTTGATGGGTGAGATAATTGTATGTAGTTGTCTTTCTAAAGTGTTATCTTTTCGGGAAACAAAATGAAGCATTTACAGATTAAATGGTATGCTAAAATCTGCTTTAAAATACTCTAGCAAAAGAAAAAAAGGGAGACTTCCACTCTGGAGAAGACAGAGTAAATGGGTTGGGACCAGGAGAAAAATGGATGTGGCTCTGAAAAGGTAACATAGGGATACCTGCGGTGATGGAATTGGTCTGTGTCTTGACTAATCAATGTCAAGATCCTTGCTGTGATGTTATACTATGATCCTGCAAGATGTTACCATGAGGGGAAAGTTTGTAAAGGGTACATGGGATCCTTCAGTGTTATTTCTTACAACTGCACGTGAATCTCAAAACAAATTTAACTACAAAAAAGAAAACATAGTGTGGCAGGGGTTAGATGAAACAATAATAGCAGAAAAGTTCAGGGCTATACACTTTTATGTGCAAGTGTCTTATTTAGTTATTTTAATGTTTATTATTATCAGCATTGCAGATCAGTTCCTTTTCAGAAAAGATGAATATAGAAAAAGATGTTTAATGATATAACATACCAATAACTAAGGGTTATTATTTAGACACAGGATGAGAAAAGCATTGATTGAAATGAAGACTAAGAAGGACCTGACCTCAAACAGGAATGTATCAGATATATGAGGTCTTGGTTCCAGAATTCTGACAGTGAGTTAGAATCTGTATATTTAAATGTAATGTTGAACAAGACACATAGTAAAGAAGTGCTTTTATAGGAAGAGATGAATGAGTATGATGTTTTGTCAGTAGTATTCCTTATAGGAAAGAAATAAGTGACCAGTTAGAAAGAAGTGACGACTAATGTGTTATTAAATATTGCAACAGCAATTCAGGATGTGAAATGATAATTGCAGAGTTTGTATTTCAAGTCAAATTTCTGTATTATCTGTGGTGTTTCAGGTATAGAATCTGTTTTATGTCTTTATGAACACTAAAAATATCTGTGACACCAAAAAAAAAAGTTCATGGTTATGGAATTCATTATGATCTTCTCTTTCTCTTCACTTGCTTGAAAATTTCCACAACCAAAAGAATTTTTAAAGTTTAGAAAGGTAAACTTAGAATTCCTCTGCAGAGTGGTAGTCTTCTGATTTTTCTATTCTATCTTCAGGGGCCCAAATCCCATACCACTAGGTCATGCTACACACTCGTACTAGTTGTTTTCTTCTAAAATACAGTTTTACTCTATCACTCCTTTGCTTAAAAGGATAAAGTTTACATGAATCAAAATTCTCTCCCAGTCAGGCCTGAGCAACCTTATGCTCATCTCCTACACACCTCCTGCACAAACCTTCCACTGCAGTCAACCTAGTCTCACAGTCCCATGAAGATAATTTTGGACAAAGTTTCCTGGCTTGTGCCATTCTCCTGTTTGCCATTTCCTTCTCCACTGACCTCAATCCCACCCATCTTTAAGGAGGCAGAATGAAATCCACCTGCTTCATGAAGCGCTCCCTGATCTTTTTTTTTTTTTTTTTTTTTTTTTTTTTTTTGCGGTACGCAGGCCTCTCACTGCTGTGGCCTCTCCCCTTGCGGAGCACAGGCTCCGGATGCACAGGCTCAGCGGCCATGGCTCACAGGCCCAGCCACTCAGCGCATGTGGGATCTTCCCAGACCAGGGCACGAACCCGTGTCCCCTGCATCGGCAGGCGGACTCTCAACCACTGCGCCACCAGGGAAGCCCCTGATCTTTCCTTAAAATAACTATATGGTTCTTCAGAGCAAGGATTGTGTATTATATCACAATGCCTAGTAGCCTTCTTGATACCATCAAGGTTTTTGATGAAAAACGTGTTGATTTAACTGAATATTTACTATACAGCACATGGAGAGATTACTGAATTTTAGGGGAAAAACACACACAAAGAAGTAAAAATGTTAAAGAGGTTTTAAAATAACACCAAATTGGAAATCAGTACACCTGAATCTCAGACATAGTACTGTCATTGACTTGCTATGTCACCTTGGACAACTTATTTCGCATCTCGTGACATTCAGCTCTAAAATGTAAAAATAACTAGATGTTTCATTTTTAATGTGTAGATACTGTATTCGCCTCTGGAAAACGGTTCCCAAGGGCTTCCATGGATTGTGATGATTCCTACAGGTTACTCATCAGAGGCAAAACTTTTATATAAAACACATGAAGCAAAACAGTGTCCCTGATCCACCAGTTTTTAAATAAAACTGAGTCAATGAGAATACACTACATGATAATTTTGGAGACCATCTGAAGTAGGACTGCCATATCTTTTAAAGATACTACATTCTAGAAGACTCCCTAAGATACCCGCACCCCGGGGGTGGTATAATCTTCTCCCTGTAACATTAAAAGTCTGCCATCCCATAACTTGGAGATGACTATCTAAGATGTACAGTACAAAGGCAGAAACGTTTCTATCACAGATTAGGACCTTGTTGAAAAACTACCAAGGTCTCCCAGAATATAGCAGCAGAGACTCTCCAGGACAGAAAGTACAATGAGGATGGAATACAGAATGAGATTAGATGTTCAGAGGATAAATTCTACTTTGCCTTAAGAAAAGAGTGCTGCTCTCTAAGCAGGCCTTGTGTGCTGGGGAAGGTCATGACCCACAGTCTGCATTCGGGTTGGAACTGGTGGTAATAGCAACCAAACAATGGCACAGAGCGCCCTCACAGCCACTCCCTGGGGTTGCCCAGGCTGGAAGAGAAGAGAGTTGTGTGAGAATCAGCTGTACCCACTACGGGTCCTTAATGAATTCAGGAGAGCACCCATCAAAGAGAACATTAGCACCTGAGTGGGGAGGAAACACTCCTGCTGCGGAACTTTGATTTCTTTAGGAGGTGGAGGCTGGTTCCATGAGAGAGCCCAGCGCAGAACTGTGATGGGCTAATGGGATGCACTGGGAAGCATAGGACCTTGGGGATGAGTGAGCAGAGATTGTAAGAACCCAGAGATTCGTCAGGGGGAGAAAAGCAAGAAGCAGCAGTTACTTTTTCTCTGTGCTGTCCCAGCAGCACCGGGGTTCCGGGAGTTACCTGAGGTTTCTTCACCTTAATGATCCAGGTGGGCGGGACAATAACAGCAGCGTGAGCCCCCAGGGAGCAGGGTTCCTCAATCTGATGCAGCATGAAGCAGGTCACCTTATTGTGAAACTGAAGGGAAAAACAGGCCAGTAAACAATTCTGTGCAAAGGACGATAATGCCACAAGAAGGAATAAGTACATGTATACACACACACACACACACTCTCTCTCTCTCTCTGAGGTCACACGCTCTCCTCACTGCCCAACCAGCCCCAGGTACTTAGAGACCAGATTTCAAATTCATTCCACTTTACAAACTGATAACGATTGATAACAAGAAATCCATCTTACAGGACAAGCCGGCTAAAATTTGATAAGCTTTTAATAGGATATTTACATAAAGATGTTAGAGACTTGGAGTGGTCTATGAAGGCTAACTTTGCACATAATTTTGTTTCACTTGGCTTGCGCTGGTCAGACTTGGTTGATCTGGGACGATGTCCAGAAGGAAATGAAGGCAAGCAGAAAGGCAATGCCGACCATCTGCCTCACCTTTTTCTATCCATAGATGTAAATCCTTCCCAGGTAGTCCTTCCAGTGTAGGGGGCCCAGGAAAGAAGATGTCTCTTCTAGAGAGTTGTTAATCCGAGAGGGAACAAAAAGACTGCTTCTGCTAGGTTTGTCCAGGACCACTGAAAAAATAATGGTCCTGTCATACTTGGCAAGTCTAAAGTGCTTTTGGTTTTTGAAAGGAAGTAAAAGTAGACTAATGATCATAATGATACCGCAGTTCTAGGGGCTTAAGTTTATACCCCAATGGACTGAGTAACCTTAGGCCAATCACATTTTTTTTTTTTTAGATGTTGGGGGTAGGAATTTATTTTTATTATTTATTTATTTTTGCTGTGTTGGGTCTTCGTTTCTGTGCAAGGGCTTTCTTTCTCTAGTTGTAGCAAGCGGGGGCCACTCTTCATCGCGGTGCACGGGCCTCTCACTATCGCGGGCTCTCTTGTTGCGGAGCACAGGCTCCAGACGCGCAGGCTCAGTAGTTGTGGCTCATGGGCCCAGTCGCTCCGTGTCAATGTGGGATCCTCCCAGACCAGGGCTCGAACCCGTGTCCCCTGCATTAGCAGGCAGATTCTCAACCACTGCGCCACCAGGGAAGCCCAGGCCAATCACATTTTCAATCATCTTTTTTGGTGACTGTAAAGTGATAATGAGTGGTAACATTTGTTTTCTAATAAACATAAAATCCCCATTAAATTAACATTAGCTTCTACTTGGCTTATACTTACTATGACCACATAATTTATCATCTTAACTGAAACAATTTTAAGAATGAAAGGGAGCACTGGTAATAATTATGCTGGAACAGCAGACATAAATTAGGGCTGTTTCAGGAAAACTGGCAAATATAGCCACCCCAATTATGTCGCATCAGGGAAATTGTCTTTATCGCTGAATATCTTCAAGATCTGACATGATCCATGGCAAATTACTAAAGCAATTAATTAAGCGTGAAATACTAATTAATAAGATAATAAATAATTCCCCCTACCACCAGTTACTTGTGATCTGCAAACAATTTGCTATACCAGAGAAATGTCATTTCAATTCCTTCTTTAGAAAGTGATTTTCTTTTAGCAATCCAAATAAACCCCCAAATGAATGGCCATTGCATTTCTAAAATGGTAGGGATCTCAGAGACTGCCTACTCCAACTCTCTCAATTTATACCCGAGTAATCTGTAATCTAGAGAGACTAAGAGATATGTCCAAAACTGCAGGACTTTTAAGTGGTAGAGTCAGGACCTGAAGCCATGAAACCCAGCTCCCAAACCCAGTTTTATTTTCTGCTGCAGGAAGCACCCATAGAAGGCACTTAATTGTTTGACATCAGATATCCTAGAAGGAATTACCTGTAGTGTTAAAATACACCACCACTGTAATCTGTCTTAAAATGTTTTGTGTTTTCAGTCCTTGAAAAATCACGTTGTAAACCTGGGAAACTCAAAGATATCAATACTTGGAATTGACCAAAACTCTGCCACAGGGGTCAATCAAAAGTTGTTTTTCAGTGATTCAACTGGACTACAGATTAATAAAAAGAGAGCACATGTGTTCGCTGTCAAGTGGGATTGAGTTCCCAAATTAAATAACCCTGGATCAACCACCTAACCACAACCTGGCAGCTACAGGGGCACGAGCAGGCACAGCCTTGTCTGAGGCCAGCTTGATGCCATTTGGCAAGTAACATCTCACCAGATCAGGGAAACCAGCAGCACAGACAGAGTTGGGGACCCCTGGGCCCTAAATCTGCTTCTTCCTGTCCAGGTGGAGATACTGCTTTGATGGTATAGTCTCATTCAAGGACTAGGATGGCCTTATGTTTGTGAACATGTTCTTGAACAGAAGCACAAAGATTATTTGTGTAACAATTAACTGAAAGGAGATGGAAATGCCAAGAATAAAAAATGTGCCAGGAGGGTGACACAGCAAGCACTGAGCTTTCCAGACCAAGGCGTCCCTACCTAGTGACAGCAGATCCTCCTGACATGTGCGGGCCTAGGGAAATTATGCCAGAGAGATTATTAGGTTGAACCTGATGGAACTGCCAAAATTCAAAAGTTTTTGACCCACAAAAATGTCAGTTTCATGTGTTTCAACTAAATGCATCTTCTGCTCCTGCCCTATGGCTTTGTTTGGCTAGGTAAAGCTGTTGTGTGTAGAGTCCTGATGTTTTCCTTCAAACCCTTACCCTCGCTAAAACAGCACAGCCCTTTCTTTTCAGGTTAGCTGTGCAGTGAGGGGACAATGTATTGCAATTATACAGTCATTCAAAAAAAAAAAAAACAGGTGAATTGAGAGATTAGAGCAGACTTTTTCTATAAAAGGACTGGATAGTAAATATTTTAGTCTTACAGGGTCATACTGTTTCTGCTCCAACTACTCAACTCTGCTGCTGTAGCATGAAAGTAGCCAGAGATAATACATAAAGGATGGGCATGGCTGTGCTCCAATAAAACTTTATTTATAAAAACAGGCAGCAGTCAGATTTGGTCTACAGGCCATAGTTTGCCAACTTATGAGTTAGAGTGTACATTGTCTAGTTAAGGAAAAAAACAGGTCCATAGGCAAACAAAAAAATGAACCATCTAGTTGGGACAGAGCTGTTAAAAAATGAAAAAAAGATAAGAGAGGAAAAGTAAATAGGGAAATTACCATTGGATCCTGATCAGTATATATGTTCAAATGTAAGAAAGACTTACATTTCAATGAGCATACAGCCAACTATAACAACATCGAAACCTAAAGAAGGATACAAGACCACTCTTATCCTAACAGCCCCAGTATTAAAAAAAGTTGCCTATATCCAAAACAGAAGAACCAAGATGCCTGAATTTCTGTGTCAGAGGGATTATCTAAGGTTGCAATCTCCCACTATAGGAGTCGTCGACAATCTAGTGTAGTGGGGAAAACGTGGCGTAGGAGTGAAAAGCCCTCGATTCTAAACCCAGGGATAGAACCAGGAGAGGATTTTCCAATCTGTGATCCCAGGCTTCAGTGTATAAAGGGGTTAATTTATAGTTTTTTCCAGCTCATTTATGCTATAGTTCTATAGTTTTGATCTGTCTTTCTTCCTCCACAGATCCTATGAGAGAGATAGCACATAAATAAGGATAACGTTCCACTTACAGACAGGAACTCCAGCAATGACGTAAGTCGATTTTGATAAAACACGAGCCCACTTTATTTTATCCCCAAACTTACCGCCTGCTTGCACCAGGAACAGCTGATAGCCACAATCTCTTTACTGTGGAAGGAGAATTTTTGCTGGAAGCCCTGGGATGTCAGAATAAGAAACAGAGAATTAAAACCACTTCAAACACAGTATGCATCTGCCCTCCTGAAGTCCAACAAAGTAAGGCCAGGCTTAAGGTAACTGGGATGGCAAATGCCACACTCGGCACTGCGGCATCTCTAAATTCTACCACGCAAGAGTTTCCTGTCCCCAAATCCTCTGGAGTGTGAGAGAGGAGGCACCAGCATTCCCTTAACACTACCCAAAGTCAGACACAAAAATCAGCTCGGTGCTTTGTGACCGCCGGCAGGGGTGGGATGGGGGGGAGACGCAAGAGGGAGGGCATATGGGAACATACGTATATGTATAACTGATTCATTTTGTTATAAAGCAGAAACTAGCACACCATTGTTAAGCAGTTATACTCCAAAAATCAAAACAAAACAAAAACAAAACGTTGTTCTTTTTCTCCCAAGTAAATGAGGTTCTGATACATTTTTATTGTAAGTAAAAGAAAGAGCCACTTTTGGTTCACATGACTGTATAATGGTCATCCATCTCAGAGGTTCTATACAACCTGAACATGGAGAACCCACAAAGAGAAATGAAGCATGAGAGAGGCAGGTGACCTAGAAGTGAGAGTCCGGGAGATGCCCCAGGGTAGAGGAGGAAATGCAAACTCTTTCATCATACCCCGGGATGTTGGACTCAAAACAAGCAGCTTTCAATTTCCATTTTTCGCCAGCAAGCAGCAATGAGATGAATGGAATAGCAAACACAATCCTCTTAATGAACAAACAGAATTACTTTTCCATCGAGAAAGGAAGAGATGCTTTTTGGCTGCTTCTGTCCCTAAATAATTACCAGAGAGAAGTACACAGTAACACTCAAGGAATTTTTTTTAGCTTTCCCAAAGCTCATCCATTTCTATCTGCCTGTGAAATCTAAGCTAAACAAAATAATGCAGATCAATGACAAAAAAAAATCTTAAAACAAGGCTTTTGTAAAGTGATCCAAAGAAAACAGGAAGATGTGACAGGCAGGAAAGCTTTTAAGGCATTGGCTGACTAAGTCTTGCTTAATGTATACAGATAACTTTAAGTTAAAAAAAAAACCAAAAACTCAATTTACACATTATTAAAAGAAGTCCTAACAGCATTTTTGCAGTCCCCATAATTCCTACCTATCTGCAGCATTTTATATACTAATGAGCTTTCCCTCCTTTTTGGTCCTCTCGCCTCTCTTGGTTTCCTAAAACACATTCCAGGTCTCCTTCTCCCTCTCCAATCTCCTGCATGTGGACATAAGGCCAGGACCAGTGTCAATCCTCTGTGCTCTGCAATTCCTCCTTGAATCCTTCTCTTTTCTCCCCAACCTCAACTATCACTTCTAGAAACAGGACCTCTTCCTTAACACCGGACTCTCCTGGATTTTGAAAAGTTTCTCCATCAACATCCCTTTCTCAACAACTTAAGTAATAATAGAATCACTCAGGGCAGAGGAGTTCACAGAACAAGCATGAGTCTGCTCTCCTTACAAAGGCCTGCTTGGAACGTTGGTCCTCGGCTGGCATTCGGGAACTTGAACTTCAGGAGGGGTTCCATGGTTCCCAGAACAGTTAAGGGTGACTCACTGTGCCTGAACTGTTTGTACAAACAGCCTGATGTATGCTGGACACCTGCTTTCCTTCTGGGAGTCTGGAGGCTGGGTATGTGCTAAGCAGGGTATGTGCTTATGTCACCAGCCCCCAATAAAACCTACTCACTGAGCTTCTGATGAAACTAGGAGACAATATTTCACACGTGTTGTCACAACTCATGTTGGAAGAATTAAGCACACCCTCTGTAACCGTTAGAAGACTTTTGGAGCTTCCACTTGGTTTCCTCCAGACTTTACCCCATGTGCCTTTCCTTTGTTGACTTTGCTTCCTAGCCTTTTGTTACAATAAATCACAGCTGTGAGTAATATACACTGAGTCCTATGAGCCCTCCTAGTGAATACTGAAACTGGGGTGGTCTTAAGGACAGCAAACATACTCATCTCCCTACAAACAATGAGTCCTGCTATACCTCCTCTGTCAAGGAGAATATCATTCCCCCAAGCAAGGATGCACTTTTGTAAAACACACATGGACTGAATTATTAGGACAGGTTGGCGTCCACAGGTTTACTGCTGTGGCAGCCAGCCACAACCTGCACAGCCCCTGGCATCAGTTATCACTGCCTGACAGAAATAGCTTCCAGGGAGGACACCAAGTCCAGTGGACCACAGGGTTAGGTAGAGAGGTCCCTTCAAAGATGAGGCACAAGCTATTCAATGTGAAACGAAACGGCACTAAATAGGCAGGAATGATTTCACATCAGAGTCACCTGAAAAGTTCTTCCCCTTTGCTCAAGCCACTCATGATGGACTGAGCAAAAAAAGAGATGAATAAAACTTCTCTTCAGAGCTATAGCTATAGAGCTCCTTCCTCTGTGTACAGAAGGAAGCCAGCAGACAAGAGCAAGCATGCTGAAACTGGGGCAGGGGACTCCTGAAGACAACCTCGGCTGTGTGGTGGGATTCTCACACCCTGGACCCCACGTCCAGCAGGCATCATGCCCCGTTGACTGGTCACGTCCCATCTGGATGTCTGTTCCCTCTGCTAACTTGTCTCTCCACTGATAGTCTGTTTCCCCCTGTGTTCTTCATTCTATCCTGGGCCATGACACCAGGGAAAATGCTGCTGTTGTTTTTGTTTTTAATATCAGCCTCAATCTTAAATACTCAGATGACTACTTCTTTCCCCGAGATTACAGAACAAACTATTCATACTGACATTCAGCGCCATCCATAATCTTCTCAGCCAATTTGTCTACATCAGTCTCCCACTCCCAGCCATTATAAATTCCCGTCTATAGTGAGATGGGATTAATTATATTCTACAACATGCTTTATTCTTTTATGTTTCCATTTTTGCCCATTTTACCATTTTTTGCTGTTTTTTTAAATTCCAAACTCACCATTTAGAGTGCCTACCACTATTTCATACACAGCATCTGGATTTTACTTCCACTACAAAATCTAAAAAGAAAATGTTCCAAGATCACCTCAATTCACTGTAACCTCTCCTCCTAACCCTTCAGGCCTCACCACCTGTATCTCCCCTTGGCATCAATGAACAGCTGCCCTAAGTTGCTGGTTATTTTATGTGCACATGTATTCTCTCACCAATGGAACTACAAGCTCTTTGAGAGAAGTCCTTGTAATATTTCTTACTACACCTCTACAGCTTAGCATAGTTCTTTGAACATCATAGGCATGGCATGAATATTTTCTGATTAACTGAACAAGAACGTCACTGCTACCACACTGTAACCCAACTACAAACTTCATGCTATCCAGACTTTAAAAACCTAACCCAAACCACCTGAAAATACGCCCCCTCACTCTGCTCTCGTCCAACCGCTCGAGACACAGCAAATATGCTAGGCAAACCACTTAATCCTTTCTGCTTTCTCCCTTCACCTGGAAATGGTAATAAAAATACAAACCTCTCCAACGCCTCTGAGTAGTTATAAGCATCAAATGAGGCAATGCATTCGAAAAGTTCTTTATAACACAGTACACGTAACTGAAGGAGTCCATTTAGTGCTGGAGCCTCTTCCAACCCCTTGCTGACAAAGTCCTCTAGTGTGCCACGTGTGAATAGTTAGCAATACTCTATTGAGTGGTGCAGAGTGAGAGCATCAGCCCATCCCTCTATCGATTATCGGCCTTCTGACTTCAAGGAGAAACAGATACAGTTCAGCGTAGCCCTGATAGCCAGGCTGAAACTAGAAACAAACAACAAGGCCAGCCACAACTGGGGCACTGGGCACTGTGCTTATGCAGAACTGTGATGAGCCCCTTGGAAATGAGCCTGGTGTAACCAGCTCTACGCTTTGTTTTGGATTCTCTAGTCTGGCAGAGTCACAGCGGCCATGGCTTCACCGTTACTGTCTAACATAGAGACATAAATAGAACCACACTGGAGCCTTCAGGCACCAAGTTCCTACAGACCACCTGCAATGGGGAGGTTTTGGCTGGGATCTCAGCACAGCAAAAAGAGCCAGATTCCTAATTACCCATTTTAAAATTCTGGCCCAAATCTGATATTATGGTACTGACAGATGCCCTAACTGAATTTCAACTGACTCTGGTTTTTAAGGGCTATTTTGGCTTCGTTGCCTCTTTCTCTTGTGCAATTTAGGGCATATACCAAATAGCACTCAGGTTTACAGCCTTGGCTGAAACCAGGAAAAAGGGCTTTACTTGAAACAAACTATTTTATTGCTTACGTGTTTAACTGAGGTTTGAGGGAGGGAATTTCCTGACTGTAGCCTGACTCCCTATTTGATTTGATTTGATCCAAGAGTTGATACTGCTCTTGCCTCCAAAACTTTAACCATCACCAACAAAATAAACCTCTCCATATCCACTTGCATATTCAAAGCTCACAAAGTATTACAAAAGGTAAACCCAAGGGAATTATAAGACTAAATTAATATCTATCTTAACACAGAGAACTTCATTTTTGCTCAAATACTCCCTTTCATTTTTGAAAAATGTATATACTCTTTTACACATTTTATATTTAATATCTAAAATGTTCATCCCACATTTAATTAGATGCAAAGTTCATTATTTCTAGAAAAATTTAAAATAAAACTATTATAGCACTTTTGTAAACTTATCCAGTGGGATAAAAACACCACAGCAATTTGATACTCACAATGCAAAAGGAAATTTTTCCCATCGGAGCCCATCTCAAACTGGTTGTGCCGTTCCCATGCAACTGCTTTTAACCAGCAGAAGCTGACAACCAGTGATGACGTTTCACGGTTTGACCAGCTGAAGCTCGTGAGTAGCTAAGACCTTTGAGTGACCTAGGTGCAGAGCCACACCAATCAACCTAATTGAAAACTTTTTTCTAACCAATAGAAAACGACATTTGTTTGACCTTTGAGTGACCCACATGCAAACGCACATCAACCTAATTGAAAACGTTTTTCTGACTAATAAAAAATGGCACCTGTTTTAACCCATGATCTACAGACTTACGGACTAATTCTGTCCTATCCAGAGCTCAAACTTCAATCTTTAATTAGCAAAGTCACCATGAACCGATCTCTTTCCTTGTACCTGCAAATTGTTGACTTTTTCCCATCAACAAACTATTCAGCCCAGTTTTCCACAGATAGTTGTACCCTTGCCTGGCAGTGCGAATCACTGGATATTAGGCTAATTTTATAATATGCCTTTTCCTTGGGTTTATCACAGTGTAAAAATGGTACCATTAATACTGTAGTTTATGCAAGATTAGGGTTCATTTACTCATAGAAAATCTAATTTACCTGAACTTCCTAAAACTTCCTATACTGATTTTACTGGTTTTAAGCTAAAATTTTTATAAACACTCAAGATTTTCAAAATGTAAACATACACTGAATTAAAATTGAATTAAAATAAACAATATCTTTATAAATTGAATTATGGTAACCAATTTTTTTATAACTTCTGACAGTGCTGCAACTTATGCGAATCTACAGTTACTTTATTAGAATTATCATTGAAAAATCTAAATTCTTGTCCATTGGGTTTAACTATAATATATACTTTATGGCATTAATTAAGAGCTCTGAAAGTTTATCGATGCCCTTATTGTCCATAATATGCCCTCCGTCAAGGGTAATCACTGACTCACGCACATAGATTGTCATTTTATTATTCCTCAATAGAGCCTCTGCATCCTTCCATTCTAATGTTGGTAATTACGATTTATTAACCCGAGCCAGTCAGTCTTATTATCCTCAGATGGTTTCTGCTTTTTCCATTAATTTATCTGACAGCCCCTGCTACAAACTATAGGTCATAAATTGAGTCTCCTGGGAAGAGTGGTGCTGGGAAAAGCAAAATTCAGGGCACAGGATTCTCAGCATAAGTTAACACTGTTACTACAGACTCGTCAGACTGTATGAAGAGAGTAAGACATGATATCCAGAACATTGTCCTCAGAGGCAGATGACTTCATGGAAGTCAATGGCTTAACCTTGCAATGAATGCAGAATTGAAATTAAGCCTATAACAATAGTCACTGGTTTACATTTCAATTTAAGTGTTAACTATTTTAACTGTGATGTTTATATTTCATATTTTTATCACCCTTCTGATTCTAGGATAAATATGCTGTATTCAGATACTTATATTCAATATGGCCAAAAGTGCATACAAAACTTTAACTGTTGGTTTTATATCTTTGTCCTAGAATACCAGGGAAGTTCCTTACATGAAAATATTTACCTAATGACACAACCAGCTACAATTATAATAATGGTCTTCCATGAAAATTAATGTCCATCTCTGACTGCTCCATAATTGAAAACCTTCCCAATAAAAAGTATAATTTTAACGCTGATAGTATTCACCAAGAAGGTTGTTTTTTGGAAAATTTGTTTTTAACAAAAAACTGTTTTTTTTTAAGTTGATGTTACCACAGTTACCAGCTACAAATCATTACAGATATTCAGAGAAGCCATATAATCTATAATCTTGCTGACAGTATGACATTCCAGGAAATAACTGGCTGTACTCTCCACTCTTAACTGAGGAAAATGTGCTTTCACTGGTAAAACTAATTACACTTTCTTTTTGTTCAAACTTAGACTGTTTTGCTATAACAGCCCCCAGACAACTGAGAAAAAGACTTACAAAATTTGCCAAAATTACCCTGATTATGTCCTTCCTGGCTTCATGAATTTATGTCAAAGGAATATCACCAGATAATGCATGCCTTAGAGAAAGAAAAGATTCTGCTACCTAGCAATAGTTTTGACTTCACTTGGGATTTTAATAGTCAATTGATGGGTTTTCCAGCTGTCCCTAATATAGCAACTCTAGCAGGCCAACTTCTGTGAGATTTTAATTTCTGCTTCTTCTATCACAGCAATTCTGGCATCCCTACTCCACTTAACATGAACTGGTTTTTTTGGTGTTTTTGTGTTTGTTTGTTCAAGTTTCAAATGCCATCCTAGTGTTAGATCTACTCTTCCTGGTAGTATCTCAGATTACCTAATAATCTTTTCACACCAATGCACCCAGCCAGGAACGTGCAGAGGCCGCTCAGAGAGAAAAAGGACTGCATCTCAAAAGATCTAGCTGTATGACCTAACCAATATGTACCAGCAGGAATGGGAAAGTGTGTATGGGACTGGGTCCTGAGAGTACAGGACAAAGGGGGCAGGACTTAAAGCTGGATAAAAGAGGGTTTCTCAATGTCAGAGCACTCACCTACAACAGAGAATTTAACACATTATCAGGAACCCCAGAAGATGGTGCTAACACTACGACAAACACTAATACTAGAATGGCGTTTGAAAACTTGACCAAAAAAACAGACCGTGTTAAGTGAAGTAGCAATGCCAGAATTGCTGTGATAGACGAAGAAACAATCAAAATCTCACAGAAATAGGCGAGTTAGAGTTGCCGTGGCATGCCAGGGACAGCTGGAAAACCCATCAGTTGACTCTGTCCTGCAAGAGGGCCTAAAGGATATTCCACTTACCAAAACAATAAGTAATGTGCTGGTGAGAAGGGTGTCATCATCGTTGAGAAGCTCAGCTCTCCTCTCCTCTGTAGGTTAGGCTTGATGGTAGGAAATCCTACAGAGTGAGCACTCTTGATACCAATTAGTATTACAAAGTTCCAAAATAATAAGGAACATGTGGCAGCACTTAACCATTAAAGCAAGGTAGGTGCAATTACTGCAAGACTGAAGTTCCTGCCATGGGGGCATGACCAAATGGTTAATACAGTACAACCTCCCAGAGGCAAGATAGATCATCGGATAAAAGATGTATTAATCGATACAATAAAAAGAAATCAAGAATGGAGGATCAAGATATATGAGGGCAAATGCTCCAATAAAGGGTCATGATTTTTTTTTTTTTTTTTTTTTTTTGCTGTACGTGGGCCTCTCACTGTTGTGGCCTCTCCCGTTGCAGAGCACAGGCTCCGGATGCACAGGCTCAGCGGCCATGGCTCACAGGCCCAGCCGCTCTGCGGCATGTGGGATCTTCCCGGACTGGGGCACGAACCCGCGTCCCCTGCATCAGCAGGCGGACTCTCAACCACTGCATCACCAGGGAAGCCCAAGGGTCATGATATTTTGCCCCATTTCTGGACTAAAGGAAGTTTTCAAAGATAGAACCCAAAGGGCAAGTTCCCAGGAGAATCCTGCAACATCATAGCAAGAGTCTATGGCAACATTTCCCCAGATTCTATCTAAAAGGATCTACTTGGTCCATTTACTTGGGTAGTTGTACAGTGGGGAGAAAGAAATGTCCAAATATTTTAAAGACTGTTGGGCAAGAGTCCAGGTCAACATGTATACCCAAGCACTGATGTATGAAGCAGCATCATGGTCCCCTACTAGAGTAGGGATGTATGAGGTCCAGTTTAAAAAAAGGAGTCCTGGATCAGGGATGGTTTATAGAGAGTCTACTGTCTCCACAAACCCAGTAGGGTTATTTCCCCTGGTCCCTAATTTTATAACTGAACATGCTGGGAGTTTGGCAGAACTCCAATACGGGTTTCTTGGCCTGTTGTGTAAGTGCTGGCATAGTAAGAAAGCCCAAGTGAAACACTCAACCACCCTCCCAGTCATATCTAAATCAAAACCAATGTCACATTCTCAGAAGTAATAGGTATTAAATGAATAATTTTGTATGTTATGATAATGTTATTGTGTTTATTTATTTATTTATTTTTAAAATTTTTATTTGCGACATGCGGGCCTCTCACTGTTGTGGCCTCTCCCGTTGCGGAGCACAGGCTCCGGATGCGCAGGCTCAGCAGCCATGGCTCACGGGCCCAGCCACTCCGCAGCATGCGGGATCCTCCTGGACCGGCGCACGGACCCGTATCCCCTGCATCGGCAGGTGGACTCTCAACCACTGCGCCACTAGGGAAGCCCCTATTGTGTTTATTTTTAAAAATTATTATCTCTTTATGTGCCACCCTTAAAGACGAAAGGAGGCAGCGGTGGTGTTCCCCCAAATATCCCCATTTAATTCACCAGCTGAGCTCTTACAAAACCAGATATTATAGTGGAGAATAATGCTGGACTACCACAAATGCAACCCAGTATACTCTAATTGTAGCCACTGTGTCAAATTTGGGATCTTTTGGCCTTGAGTATATGACCTATGGTCGTCGATTTAGCAAATGAATTATTTTCCTTCCCTCTCTGAAAGGAGAATCAAAAACCATGCGCATTCACTTGTTAGGGTTAACAGTGTACTTTTACAGCCTCGTGCCAGGGCTTTTTAACTCTTCTGAATCTTATCCAAATATAGTGCAAAGTAACCTGAACCATATGAACATTCTGAAGAATACCACTTGGTCCACCATATCAAAGGTATCATATTAAGGTGGATGAGCAAGAAGTGGCAAGTATATTGGAGGTTTTGGTGAGACAGAAGGTGGGGAGATAAGCCCTATGAAGAATCAGAGGTCCCACACATCAATGAAGCTTCTAGGGTTTAGTGGGCCAGGGTGTGCTAGAATATCTTGCCTAATCTAAAGGACAAATTATTGCATTTCACAATTTTAACGACTAAGAATGAAGCACGGTACTCTGTAGGTCTCTTTGAATTCTGAGGCAGGATATTCCACACTTAGGAATACTGCCTCAATCAGTTTATTGGATGATATTAAATACTGCCAGCTTAGAGTAGAGCACAGAACACAAAACAACTCTGCAGTGGGTCCAGTCTGCAGTGAAAGTAGGCCCTGTCACTTGCAGCAGGCCCCATGCTATTAGAGGCACCGGGTAGGAGAAAAGATGCGCTATAGAGTTTATGACAAGCACCAATAGGAGAATTACAACATAGACTCTAGGATTCTGAAATGAGGTCGTGCCATCTGTAGGAGAGATTTGTATATCTTTCAAAAACAGCACCTGGTATGTTACTATGTTATGGTGGAGGAATACCTGAATCACCAGGTAATCATGAGCTGGGTTCTGTCAGATCCCTAAGTCATAAGGTTGTGTGGGCCCAGCTGCAATTCACTGTTACATTTAAATGGGAATATATGGGATCTGGCACCAGCAGTACCAAAGAACACAAGTAAGACACATGAGTAGGTAGCTCAGACTCCCCATATTATCCACTGTTATAATACTAGGCCTCTCATTAAACTCACACCTATGGAAATATGGGGATCCCTTATGACCATCTGAAAGAGAAGGAAAAAGCTGTGATAGATTGATGGATGGGTCAACTTGGCACATGAGTCCAAGCCAAAAGTAGACTACTACTTCACTAAAGCCTACTCAGGAGTTGTCCTGAGGGACAGAAGTGAGAAGAAATCCTCCCAAGGGACATAACTTCAGGGGGAGCAGCTGGTCCCCCACTTTCTGTGAAAAGATAAGTAGCCTGATATAAGAACATATAATGACTTACAGGTAGCGTTGAATGACTCGGCTAGTTGATCAAGGGCCTGGAAGGAAAGAGGAGATCAGGGGAAGAGGCACATGGATGAACATAAAGTGAAGATCACTGTACTGCACATTAATGCCCACCAGAGAGCATTCATGGTATAAGAACTAAAAACTTAGATATAACAACTCAGACTCCACACGTTGTCATGAGCTATCCATAGCACTATGGGCTCAGAAGTGGAGTAGCCGTGATGGCCGTGAGGAATGCTACGGCTGGGTCCAGCAGCATGGGCTTCCACTACCACCACTGCTACTATCACTGCTGACTGTCTAGTCTGCCAGCCAAAGATACCAAAGCTGAACACTCAATATGGCACCAACCCTGAAAGGGTACCAACAGATGCTTGGTGGCAAATTGATTACACTAAACTCCTTCCACTCTGGAAGTGGGAGCAAGTCACCTTGACCGGAATCAACACATATTGTAGGTATGGGTTTACCTTTTCCTTCTGCAGGGCCTCAGCCAGCACTACTAAGCAAGGGCTTACAGAGTCTTTGACCCACCAACACAGGATCTTATACAACACTTTCAGACCAAAGAATACATTTTTGTATTCTTGAAATGGAGGTTCAGGAGTGGGCATATGGCCATGAGATACATAAGTCCTACCACATCCCACACCACCAAGAAGCTACAGGCCTGACAGAGAGATGGAAAGGTCTTTTGAAGATGTGACATGGGCTTCAGCTTTGAGAGGGTATCCTATGAGCACCATCCTCTAGTCTCAGTATATTGACCAAACTCATGATCATTTAATGGTGCTGTGTTTCCATGGTAAAAATACATGGGTGCAGAGACCAAGGAGTGAGAGGAGGAGGAGCCCTGCCTACTATCACTCCCACTGGCCCATTTGGGGAATTTGTGCTTCCTTTCTCCACAACTCTGGGCTCTGAGAGTCTGAATACCAGATAGGGAATATCTCCACCATGGATAACAGGAGGACCTTAAGCCTTAAACTACCACTGCACCAAGTTACTTTGGTATCTTTGTGTCAAGAGACTAGCAGGCACAGGAAGGAGTCACCATCTTGATCCTGATCATTAGGTGGGGGATAGTTATTTGACAATGGAGGCAGTAAGACAATATCTGGCACCCAGATTATCCACTGGGGCATCCTTTCTAATTCTTCGAAAACTTTTGATGGTCAATAGACAAGTGCAACAGCCAAGACCAGGGGATCAGACTGCGTAGGGTAAGGGTCTTGGTCACTCCACCAAGTAGGTCACTGCTAGAGACTGAATGCTTGTGTCCCCTCAAAATTCGTATGTTGAAACCTAATCCCCAGTGTGCTGGTATGTGGAGGTGGGGTCTTTAGAGGGTGATTAGGTCATGAGAGTGGAGCCCTCATGACAGGATTAGTGTCCTTATAAAATAGACTTTTATAGTTCCCTTGTCCCTTTTACCATGTGAGAACTCAGCGAGAAGATGGTCCTCTATGAAAAAGAAGTAAGCTCTCACCAGAAACCGAATCTGCCAGCATCTCAACTTTGGACTCCTAGCCTCCAGACTGAGAAATAAGATTCTGTTGTTTTTAGGCTACCCAATCTAGGGTATTCTGTTACAACAGCCCAAACAGATGATCACCTGGACAAGAAGAGTTAATTGAGCGTGAGGTGACTACAGAAAGAGTGGTTGAGGAAGGAGATGATGAACATCAGTTGCAGACTTAAGACCAGCTGCCAGAGAGAGGGCTGTAGTGTATCCCACTAACCTTCCTCTTAAATGTTTCCCCAGGAAGTCAGACCAACCAGAATCCCGGAGGAACTTTTCCGAACATGTATTTTATGAAGGAAGTGACTCTGAGAAGCACAAGGGACAGACTGTAGTAGACGCTGATGTTCCATCCAGAAAACTCTGCTCCGGGCCTGAGGCACTCAGCTCATTCTCCCAGTTGATAGGAGTGTTGGAGGCTGATGGCTTTCCAAGGAGTCACCTTTCCATCCTTAAGCATTGCCCTAAGCCTAAAAGAGTCACCTTGGCCAAGGACAGCCCACATCCAATGACTGGTCAAGGCAGGGCAACTCTGAGGGGCTATTCCAGATCCTTATGGGACTGGCTGAGGCCTTTGTTGGAGCTGCACTGCAGTTCAACTCCTCCTTCTGTACAATCCTCATGCCTTCTCTTGTGAAGACTTTTCTGAAGAAAGAGCATTAGGGACCAGAGTGACTAGAGCATCACATTAGCTGTAACTACTAGGACACCGGCCATGCCAAAGACTAGGGAAGCAGTGGCAGTAGCAAAACGTCTCTACAGGTGAGAACTGAGTCACTTAACCACCTGGAGACCACAGCAAGGAACACTCTGCTTCCGAGCCCTCAGCCCCTATCCCCGCTTTTTACAAACCACTTTGAAGTATGAATGACATACAAAAAAGCTGTACATATTTAATGTGTACAACTTGATGAGTTTGGAAACAAGTATACACCTGTGAAACCATCATCACAATCTGTGCCATAAACATATCCATCACCTTCAAAAGTTTCCTCCTGCCCTCCTTGGTTACTATTATCTTTTGTGATAAGAACACTTAATATAATATCTACCCTCTTAGAAAAATTTCAAGTATTCAATATAGTATTGTTAACTACAAGCACTATGCTGTAGATCACAAAGACTCATTCATCTTGCATAACTGAAACTCTGTACCCTTTGTACCTCTTCATTTCCCCTTCCCCAGGTGAATTGGGAAGACATTATGCTCAGTAAAATAAGCCAGACACAGGAAGACAAATACTACATCATGTATGATACCACTTATATGAGGAATCTAACAGAGTCAAATGCATAGAAGCAGGGAATAGAATGGTAGCTGCACTTATCTCCTTCCTTGATACTCAGCCAAGGACAGAAAGAAAAGCCAGGCTTCCAGCAGCTATGTGGGCACAGGCTCCATGGAGAGGCTAGATTTCTTTGGACTTGTTGTATTACTCACTTTACATTCTCAACAATCCTCCTGAGGCTAATGGCATCTGGACAAACATACAGACAGGCGAATAACCAAACCTGCCTAACTAGTGAATGGATACTCACCCTTGAACTTCCTTTCCTTGTTCCTAACTCTGCAGGGTCTCTTGAGAGCTGACCTCCAGGGCTCACACATTTTTAAACCAGTAAAGAATGGTGCTTCTTTACTGAAGGAAACATCCCCCAAAGCTCCAGGTCAGTACTTTCCATTATTTTTAGACTCTCTAATCCCTTTCACTATTCATCCATATCTCAACCACACCCCCATGGAATGTCTTAAATCATTTGTGTCATTTTTGCAATACAAAAATGCCAAGGATACTTCCTTTAGATGGGTATATTTCAGTTATTGCACAAGTTCATTTTAAATTCATTTTTAACAATATTCATTACAATAAAGAGTAGTTTTGACTTTTCCCATTTAATTAGTGCTACCTGCAATTTAATTTACTTTAATTATATATGAAAGTACATATAATTTATAGATGAATAATTCATAAGTATGTGGCATGTTTGGTTAGGAAATTGGAAGACTTCAGAAATGTAGACCAAAGTTAGACTATGTATTGTTGTGTTAAAAACTGCTTTCATGATTTGATGTTTGAAATTTAAAATTTTTAAGTTTTAAAAAATTAGCTCGTTTATTTTATGACTTTTATATATGTTTCCAAATGAAGAAATAAAAGATAAAATTTCAAGTTGCAATGGACAAGCATATTTCCACAACTGCCATACTGCTGGGTTTGGATGGTTCCTTTAAAAATAAAAGGTCAAATTAGCTATAATCATGACTATCTTTTTTCTTTGCATATTGATTTTTTTTAAGTACTACTAGGGATAACTCAGTGCTGAATAAATCTCGATTGAATGAATGCAATGTGTAGATGTGGTGAAGATCAGTAAAGAGGTACGTTTGCAGAATAATTATGCAGCTTGCTTTTAACCATTGGCCAAGTATAGGTTTACACTAAATATGGGCTGGATCAATCCCATTGTCCCTCTGGATCCACTCTCCATCTTTCTCTACCCTGTGTCCTGTTGTAAAAAGTTAACTTTTATGGATTGCCTCAACAATGTCTCTTGTGCTCTGGTTTCTATCGGGTTTGGCCACTGGAGACTGAAGGTGAGTGAAGTTGGGATATTTATTCCCCCAGCTGGTAGATCACCTCAGGCTGGCTAAGTCTCATGACTTAGTCTCATGACCCCTTGAGACTTGGCTTGACCACAGATTCCTGCTGTTACTAGCCTTGAGTTTTTCACTATCCCTTGTAGTTTCTTTTCTGCTCACACATTTTAAATATTCTCTTTATTAAACACTTATCAAATTACATAATTTGAGTATGACAGCTCTTTCATAATGTAGGACTATGAACGAAAACAATGTAAAACTACGTGATGCTCATAAACATGGCAGCCTGGTAGTCAGTGAATGTTAAAGCAACTGAGCAACTGAATCACGAGCTGTCTCATCTGATATTCATTATATGACACACACACTCAGCCAAACACATATTCAAGGCTTGAGAGAAAATTAGTCTCAAATATTTACTGTTGATTCTAAAAAGTAGAAAGTGAAACCACAAATATTCTTAACCACAAACACTTGCAACCACAAACACTCGCTGATAACCCCAAAAGTTTTCAAACCACTGGTTTAAACATTTTTTTTGCTAAGTAAAGTATTTTTTACCCCATCCCAATGGATAAATTATGGAATAATGTGTATAGAAGTCTGTGTGTGTGTGTGTGTGTGTGTGTGTGTGTGTGTGTGTGTGTGTATGGGGAATGGTTTAGAAATCTCTGGATATGTAAGAATGTACAACCAACTGTACTGATGAAAACTATGCATAGCACCAAAGGCTGAAATGAATCTTCAATCCCTTAATCTGTAAATGGAAAGAGAGTCACTCACTAGTCTTCCTCTAATCCAGGGCAGAAGCCAGGCTCCAAAGAAGGGTTATTTATTATCCAGCAAGGAGACACAGGTTTAAGACCATCACATGCCACAATTGCTTGAGTCTCTGAGAATCCATAAGCAGCTGGATTATAAACACAGGACATGAATATAACAATACAATATTATGGGAACTTTACGTGAAGAGCTGGGCTCACAGATTTCCCTGTGGAGAGCTGTGATGAGCAGCGAGCTGTGAGTGCTCTGAGATGCCTGCCTGCGGACACTGGGCAGGAAGAGAGACATGGTCACAGCAACTCAGAGTGCAGGGTGTCCAGTTCTTCCCCTTTGGTTGACCATGCCAACAGAAGACAAGCCAGAAAAGGGAGTGAGATACGATGCTAGGGAATACTTGTCACAAGATATATAATGATTATTGATTTTCTTTTAATAAAATTCCTCCAAATCTATTATGGCTTGAAAGTTGCTGAGGTGGTGCCAGCTACTAGGCTGTCCAGTGAAGGTATTTTCTCCAAAGCAAAGAACCTGTTCATCCAGATCCTTCATACTGTCCACATCTCTGATCTCAAAATTGGCCATGCCTACCTGTTTCTTCTTTCCTACGCATACACATGCACACATTCTTGTGGGAAAGTTGTAGACAGTCTACAATCCACTAAGTAAGAGAAAATCCATAAGCCCTAGGGCAACAGCAGAACGGGAAGGAATAGATGGAGCCAGTGAAGGAAGGTCATGTGAGGGTAGAGGGCTGACCTCCTTTTTTCCAGCCGTGTAAAATGGCTGGTAAGCAACTTTCAACTCCTCCTCTCTCCCTCCCTCCTCCTCTTCTTTTTACCTCCTCCCCCTTTTAACCTATTTTGCCTGTCCTCTTTCCAGGCTAGAAAGGAACCAGCTGAGAGTCACTGTGTTGAACTGGAGGAGATAATACCAGTTATAATGGAGGCCCATACCCTTGAGACTAAAGTGTGCCACCTTCCAAAGAAGAGCTTGGTAACCAATGGCTACAGCATATTTCCCTTTCAGGCATTGGGAAAACAGCAACATTAATCAAACTTTTTCCATGTCTCGCTTGCCCTCAACACTACTCAGGCAGCCAAAACTTCCTTGCCTCCCTCTATTGTCAAAAATGCCATACTGGTCAGCTCACCCCAGTGCTTGACCCAAAAGAGTCACATGAATAAATAAACAAATTAGAAATGAATTGATGAGGAATATACTCTCCCAGATTATCTTGCTCTCTACCAAATCAAAACTTTGCTTTATTGAGACCAGCTTACGTCTATGTAATTTTTTTAAAAAAAATCTTTGTAGTAGGATTCACCACCAGTTTAACTTTCTCCGAGGATCCTTTCATTCCTAAAGTAGATCTTTGTCCATTGAAAAAGCCATAATCCAAATCTGTTAGGGTCAATAACATGGAATCTACAGAGCATGCAGCTGTCAGATCCCCACCTCACTCTTCCAAGTGGCCCTGCACCCTGAGGGGCCTGTAGCCAGTCATACCTAGGGAGTAGACATAAATCACCACATATGAGAAGGGCATCTCTTTCCAAGAACTGGATAATATCCCAAGAGAGCAACACATTTCCTGCTTCCATGCTGTCCGTCTACCCAGTTCTGCTCAACCATAACATATCAACACAAGTAGTATTGCTCATCAACCTACTGATTTTCTGTTGGTATTCAAAGAAGTATGATGGGCCAGCAGTCCTCAGGAGGGAGTTTTAACAAAATAGGAAGTATCCTTTTTTTAAACTATCCACAATGAAATTCACTGTAAAAGTCCATCCATCTCTCTTAAAACGTGCTAATTCCTTGTATGGAGACCACTGCTTCTTGAGTGAGTTCTAGAACAAATAAAACACCTCTTAAGGGAAGGGGACCTAGAGAAGGGAGGCCTTTGGGAAAGGAAGGGACGTCCTGAGCCCTGGATCCGGGTGACTGGACTCATCTACCTTGGGTGCTTGCCAAGGCCTGAGGAGCCTCCTGCGATGACCGTGGGGTGCAGGCCCCTTACCTTACCACACTGCTTACATTTTCCCTCCTGCCGACGCCTGTGTACCCAGTGATGACGCACAAAATTCTGTGGGAAAAAAAAAAAAAAAAAAGTAAATAAACATGTTTCAATTCCCAAACTCCAAGGTTAGTTTTCTTTTTAATGTTTTAAGAATAAAGATTTCCACGAACAATCATCTAAGCCCATCTAAGCACAAAAACAAATATGTGTATGTGTGATTTGTTTAACAATAAACATGAACCCACTTGGGAAAATGAAGCCAAATCTCCATCCTCAGTGACCTTTTATATCTGTAGAAACCATTAATCATGCCCTCCCTCTGTGGCTTCCTGGTAACTAATGGCCATAATGAATTCCCGTTACTCTGCTTTCCGTCTAGTAAAACATTGTGCAGATTTGTGACCTTGAGCTGGGGCGGTGGGGGGAGGGTGGGTAACTGAGGCAGGTAAAAGAAATATCCTTAAAGAAATGAGAAGGAGAAGGAGAGAAGGACAAAGACATCCCATTTTTTAAACAAATATGTATTTAATGCTTTATAAATGCCAGGCAGGCACTGTACTAAACATTTGAGCCAGAAAGAACTTAAAGAAATTAAATTCTCAGAAAGAAACAGATCTCCTGATTCGGGACTTACATGGTGACAGCTTTTCACTAGTGAAAGTGAAGGAAGAGAAAAGCTGAAGGAAATTGATGACAAAGACAAGAGATGTGGGCATATCGCGAAATTCTGCGATGAGGTTGTATTTAAACTGTCCTTGGATAACCTGAATGAGATCAGCTTCCAAGGTCTATTCTTGGCTTGAGCTGTAGGAAACATGGAAGGTCCTTTTCCTCCCAAATAGAAGCACCCGTCACCCCAGATGTTGGGATACTTTACAAGAGAGAATGTGGTCTTCAGGCCTAATGGTACAGGTAAACCCTAATAACTTCCATATAACTCATCTCTCTCAGGCCAATACACCTAAAATATTTGCTACTGTTTTTCTCCTGCCCTTTTCTGAGAAAACATACTTTACCTGAAATTAACATGTGTATTTTCAGGCCACAATCCATACTTTCCCTTTAAAATAGGCCCTTTACCATATATTCCGTTTTTCAACAAATACTTACCAAATGCCTACTATCCAGGCATTGTTCTAAGTACAGAGGGACACAGGAAACAGATCAGTGTCGAGAAAAAAAAATGTTATATCAAGGCATGAAATTCAGAGTGACAAAGATACCTCTAACAAGCATTAGCATTATCAATTCCAAAGTGCCACCTCTATTTCTCTTCGTAACGTTAAACCAATTTAAATTAAAACTAAACAAAGATCCTGGAGGAATAATGGTCTTTTAACTATAATAAGATATAAAATAGCATAATGGTCCCACTAATTAGTCTAGTTTTTATCTTGCTTGTCGCACTGTGGCAGTTTAATGAAACAAGGACACAATTCTTACATTGTTCTCAGAAAGAAGCTAATAATAATAGGTAACATATCTTGACTGCTAACACTGTCAGGCACTTTTTTAAATGCCTTACATGTAATAATAATTTTAATTTTCATGAGAATTTTCATGAGTATAGGTGCTGTTTAGTTGATAAGAACTAGTAAAACCCCGAGTTGGTAAAATATTGAAATATTTCTGTATTGGTTGATAAATTGCAGTTTAGTGCCCCTACCATCCCCCTGGCTCCTCCCTGGATGCCATACGCCCACCCTCCCACCCCCCAACACTGGAGCGCACTCCTAACTCCTCATTATTAAGCAACTAGAATGTTAATTTCGGGCATAACAGGTCTCCAAGATTCTGGAGCTCTCTTCTGAAAATGAATCACATTACTGGGGCGATGCCATTGGGTTCTCCCACAAGCTCAGAAGACTGGGCTGTGCCCCACTGATGGCGGTTGTCTGTCCAAGCTTAAATATCAATATAAACAATTTTGGGGGCCTATGGCTGCAAGTCCAGAAACCTGCTCAGTTATCAGCATCCATACCTTCAGGTCAGTGAAAAAACTCTACTGGGGATGATGATATTGGACCCTCCATCTCTCTACTTCACAGATGAAGTGCACCACTCCAGCTTTCCACCCACTCAAGTGAGAAGCACTTTAGCCCACTGCCTGTTTAAGAATAAGGGCTGGGGAGGCCTGGGGCCAACCGCTAGTTGTACTCTATCCCAGTTCACATCATTGTAGGGCATGTTATCAGAGGGTTTGACTTGAATTATCATTATCGTCCTCATTTTACAGATGACAAAACTAAGGTATAGAGTGGCGACTTCAAATGTCAGGGACAGAGCAAGGATTCAGACCCAGGCAGGGTGGCAGCACTGTGTTGCAGCGCCTCTCCTCTGCTCTGAAAGATCAGGTTCAAGCTCCTTCAATAAATGATTTCAGTGACAGTCAGTAGTGGAAATATTGAATACATAAAAATGTCAGGCAGTATTATGAGAGACAGAAAAATTTACTATAATTGCTGTTAGTTTAGCAGAAGCTGAGGGAGAATGAACAGTATCATTGATGTTACGAGAAATTCTCTGCTTACTGAGATTATAAATCACCTAATGACTCTCAATTTAAGAATTTAAGGAGGGAAACATTGGAAGAATTGGATGCAATAACCTATGAGAAATCATGGCTGACTCATGGAATTATTTAGCTAGTGACAGCTCTAATCAAAAGATTAAACCAGCAGTTTCCACAAATCAACAATTATTTAGAAATTATAAGACTGACAATGAATCATTTCTGCTGCAACATACATCGTTTGGTAAGCAGGTTTCTAATACCATGTAGTTTAGTTTATTTAAGGAATAAAAAAGAACTTCTAAAATTGTTTATTTAAATATTTATGACTCTGCAAGTTGTTAAATATTTTTAATACCATCCTTCCTAGGAAATAGGTAGGAAATTAAGGCCCAGATAAAATAACTCAAACAAAAGCACTACTATAGAAACTGAGCAATTGTCTCTAATCTATGCCCCTGATTTGAGATGTCAAGTATCCATCTATTCAGAGGTCTTCTTAGGCCTGATATAAATTTCTTCTATTGCTGCTTAAACATAGCTGGAACAAAGTAAAAGCTGATAAATGTGTGCTGAATTGAATGAAATTCTCAACCTAATTTCTTTGACAATTAAATTGTGGAGTTACCATTTTGGAGGATCATCCATTGTCTTTATCAATTAGGGGAAAGAAACCATTTCTGTAGAATCATCCTTCTTTCCCAAGCACTTAAATTTTTCACACTATTTCCTTTTGACTATTATTTATATCTCCTAAATTATTGAAATGAAATTAGACTCAGGATCTTCACATTGCAAATGTGAGTGTTGATTCACTGCTGTTAAGCTAGCAAAGCAAGGCTGCTGACACCATAACATCTTTTTATTGTTCATCAATCATCTGAATTATTCATACAGCATCTTCAAATACTGGGTAAGGAAAGGGCTATTACTTATGGGTGTTAAAATCTCGGTGATCCATTATTTCAGGGTTTATAGTCAGTATTGTTTGCAGAAATGCATAACACAATTGTTCAATTATTTTCAAAAACAGCCAGTTTAATTCATAGTATTATTCACAGAGCTTTTGAAAGGATCTTAGCAATTACAGCCCAATCCATGCAGCTTATCTCTAAGAAAACTGAGGTCCAGCCAGAAAGGTTCAACTTAGAGGAGTCCAAACAATACTCATTAAAACATTTCCATGTATCAGGCACCCCACAAAGCCTAGGGGACAGTGATTAACAGCCCTGTTCCAGAGCCCAGCCCTAGAGACACCATCAAGGGGAGAAGAAGCAGAGGTGTCCTTTGAACCCAGGTCAAACTAATTCTAAAGTGATTGCTTCTTTCATTTCCATTAAGTAAACTACCTAAGGCCTCTTAATTAAGAAACTCCATGGGTCATAATCTGTCATAAGTATCATCTCCAAACTGTCCTCTTAGACCAAGAGTTCTTAGACACTTGGGGAAAAATTAGCCCCTTTATAAATTCATTCAGTCAAAAGATATTCATTGATCACATCCTCTGCATCCTGCCTGGTACAATGAGGTTGGGACAAATTTCACGTGTGATCTCCCAAAGCTTACACTATAGGAGGATGGCAACAAACAAGCAAATACGTAATAAATAATTATGACATACAAAGTGCTCTGAAGGGTAGAACAAGGTGCTTTGATAAGGAACAATGTGCAACCTACTAACCTACTTAGAGGTGGTCATCAAGGAAGACCCCTGAGGGGCTGATATTTGAACTGAGGTCTAACTATAAGAATCAGCTAGCCATGCCAAGAGATTTCCAGTACAGCAGTGAAACACACAAATGTCAGAAGGTGAGGAATATCTTGATGCATGACTCAAGAACTGAAAGAAAATCCATGTGGTAGCTGGATGGGTTGGAAGAGGTAGGCTGGGTCCAGCCTTTGCAGGACTTTTGACTTTTCATACAAAGCCAAGGGTATGGTTTTCCTCTAAATGATATGGAAACCACTGAAGAGTTTTAAGTTGGAAAATGATATAATCCAACGTTCATTTTTAAAGATGAGTCTCTTAAATCACGGTGGGTTGAAGGGGGAAACTAAAGAATCCTGGAGAACCTATTGTAGTGGTCAAAAGTGAGAGATCATGGTGTCTTAGTCTAAGGCGCTGACAACAAAGATGGAGATACATGGATGGCTTGAAATATATTTTATGAATAAAATTGATAGGGCTGGCAAATGAACTAGCTGTGGGGAGTACCTGAGAAAAGTAATCATTATGACTCCCCCTCACCCATTTTCTCGATCGAGGAGCTGGGCCAATAGTCATCTCATTTTCTGAGGTACAAAAGAATTGAAAAAAATTGTTTTTATGGTGATGGAAATAAAGAGTTTAGTCTGTAATGTATTATATTTGAGATGACTGTGATACATTCAGTGGGCATATCAAATGGAACTCCAAGCGTGGGCTGGAAATGGAAAGCTAGCTGCTGTCAGCCCAGACATGATATGTAAAGCCAAGGGATTGGATGAGCTCTCCCAACAACAGTAGGCAGAACATGGCCCAGTACTAAGCCCAACAAATACCAGGGAGTGAGCAATGAAAGGGCTACCCAGTGAAATAAGAGGAACATTAGGAAAGATGTCATGACAGGAGAGCATTTCAAGAAGCATGAAATACTGAGTAGTTTGAACACATTTGCAAGACTGAATAAGAACAGAAAATTTTCTAATGGATTTGGCATTAAGGAGATACTGGCAACATTAAAAAAGCAATTTCAGTGAACAGGTAGAGTAAAAACCAGATCAGAACAGGTTAAAATGCCTAGGAGGGGACACACTGGAAACAATTTACGTAGTAACACTTTCTGGAAGTTTAGCACTGAACACAACGCTGAGAATCAGAGCCACAGTTAAGACACAGTTGGTGGTTAAGGACTATTTTTGTTTGTTTTTTAAGATGGGAGCTGTCAGAGCATGTTTATGATGATGGAAATAATCTAGAAGGAAGGTGGGGAGTTGAAAATGTAGGAATGGAAGAAATAGCAAGTCCTTGATATGAAGACAAGGGAAGGCGCTGAAAACACTTATAAAGGGTCTGGCTTCATGGAAGAGAAATAATAACAGCAGCTGAAAACATACCCCAAAAATCCTTGCATTAGAAAATTGCACATACAATTACAATTATCTATCCAGAGAGAAAGAGAGATTAAAGGACAGGGAACCAAAGGTAGACATATGGATTCCCTGGTTAGAAATTCATAGAGTCCATCTTAAAAACTCAAAACGGTTGCTTCTACTGTCCTAAATAAAATTTCTCCTTCATCTGAGCTATTACTGAGTTATCTCGACCATTGCTATAGTGCACTTGGGTGACATGGAGGGTAAAACAACCCTATCATTTTTCTTAGAGTTCTTCACCCTACATATGACCCATAACTTTCCTCTTGCTGACATAATAGACAAGCACAGTGGGAGAGGACAGTTGACAGGGACAACTCTTGATATTTTCATCTCTCTCCAAACCTCCACCGCCAGCCTATTCTCTCTCCATGTTTTCTCCCAATCTCCCTGTATTAGCCAGTAACAATGAGATCATTCTTCTTCACAGTGTCTTTTTTTTTTTTTTTGAAGATGTTGGGGGTAGGAGTTTATTAATTAATTTATTTTTGCTGTGTTGGGTCTTTGTTTCTGTACAAGGGCTTTCTCTAGTTGTGGCAAGTGGAAGCCACTCTTCATCGCGGTGCGCGGGGCTCTCACTATCTCAGCCTCTCTTGTTGCGGAGCACAGGCTCCAGACGCGCAGGCTCAGTAGATGTGGCTCACGGGCCCTGTTGCTCCGCGGCATGTGGGATCTTCCCAGACCAGGGCTCGAACCTGTGTCTCCTGCATTAGCAGGCAGATTCTCAACCACTGCGCCACCAGGGAAGCCCCCCACAGTGTCTTTTTTCATTAACTGTCATTAACACCTTTGTACTCAGACGTCTTCTATTCCTATTCCACTCATTCATCTATTCTCGTAGCTTTAATTACTATCTTGATATGCTGACAATTCACCAATGTCTAACCTCTAGCGCCCAATCTTCCTCGTAAGCTCCAAACTTGTCTACCCATTCAGCTTTCTGTTGGGCAGCCCCAGCTGGGGCCTCAGGACACCTCAAACGTGAGAGTTCTACAACTGAACTCATTACTTCCCTACCCCATTCTCAGAGCAACTCATTTGCCAACATCTAATTGCTTTTTCAGAGAAGAACCCTTGTTTATTCCGAGCTCCCCTGTCTTTGTGTCCAAACTCCAATCAAGTACTATATCCTGTCAATTCTGTTTCCTTCAAATTCATATTCTCCAATTTTCTCCATCTCAGTATTACTCTTAGTTCAGGTCACCATTACCTCTTGCCTAGATTAGGAGAACAGCTCCTCAATTTTTTTCTCCATGCTTCCAATATTGCTTGAACTATATGGCATTCCCTCCACACTGTAGCCAGAATAATATATTCTGCTTGTAACAGTTTAATGCCCCCTTTAATTACTATGATGATGAGACATTCCACTTGCAGCCTTGCTCACAAGGGCCTTCCTGGTCTAGCTCTGCTTATCTCTCAGGTCTCACGCCTTCCTCATATATCCTCTCACTTTTGTGCTTGTGTGCCTGTGTTCTGTCTCAAAGGCTGTCACTCACCTCCTAGCTAACCCCCCACCCTTCACTTAGATCATTCCTTTGGGTCTCAGTTTAGTTGCCACCTCTTCCAGGAATTAAAATGGACCAAAAGTCAATAAAATGCTATTTCTTTCTTATCTTTTCAATTCTACCACCTCCTCCTCCCCCCTACTTTCTAGTTCCATTCAATAAGACCTTAGCTCCCCAATACATTCTGTGAGAAGAAGAAAGGGCAGTAGACACACACTGAAGAGACTTGGGGATTTGATTGATTGTATGTGTTGATGTATCGAAAAGAAACTGATGTGGAATAGAGGGAGATGGACTTTATTTTTTTAATCCCTAGTGAATATCTATGAATCCGATGAATCAATGGGAAATAAAAGGTGGTATTTGAACCAGAGCTCTGATATACTTACTTCTCTCGGTGATCTTGAGCCCCCTTCTCGAAATGTTGGTTTACATCGGAAATTAATCTGTCATTTAAAAAGAAAAGTGTATTATATTAGAGATAAGCACCCGACTAGAATAAGTTACCTGAAAAAACCAACAGTGACAGATATTGAGACTACAGATTAAAAAAACCCCTCAAAGAATAAGGAACATAGTCTTACACTATTCTTAGTCTTTTGAAATCATCACCTTAGATAATCCCAAGTGATCCTGTTATCTCCAATCCATGACTCTTCAGTCTCATTGATGAAATCAAAGTATCTTTAGACAGTAATGCTCTTACACCATAAATTTGAGAAACTGAGATAATAAAGAGGCAGAAGAAAAATATATGGCAGCTGAAATCATCCAGCTGTTTTAGATTTTAAAAGTAGGAAAATATAAACTTGAGAAATTTTTAATATGATGAAGATGATTCACAAAAATACACAAAATTATTCTTCAAGCATTCAGCACTCCCTTACTTTTAGATGGGGAGGTCTCCCTATACATTTACATCTTCTTTAGCTACTTGATAAGGTGAAAGAAGTGTAGAAATGAAGTAGGAAATGAGTAAATGGAGTTGTACAATATTACTAGTCATTCCCACAAAATATCAGTTGGCAACAATTGATAATGTGTCAGTAAAACTAAATGAATATCCCCGGGGACTAAAATACTTCAATACATTTACACATGGCAGCTCAAGATAGATAATGCACAGAGAATCCCACGTGGAAAAGGGGCAGGAGGCATGGAAGGAAGAGGACAGCAGACAGCTCACTACTGGAGCCTTTCCCTTGGCCCCGATGTTCAGATAAATGGACTCTGCAGAATCCACTTCCTCTGGAGGAAAGAAACCACCAGAATGTCACTTCCAGCCCCTCCCACACATTAATGCTGTGTAAGCAGGAACGCTGCTCAAAGCAAGGAACTGAGCTTCTGGCCAGGCTCTCTCCCTTGTAGCCAATTTAGAAAGAAGTAAACTTACAAAGGTCAGAAACGTCTAAACAATGATTTTAAAGAGCTATGGAATTTTTTTTCTTTAATACGAAACATCTTGTGGAAAATCCCATGGGTGAATAACAACGTTTGTTATTGTGAAGAAAATTAGTACACGTGAGGCTTTTCTCTCTAACCTTATTATTCCTTTTCCTAAGAATCAACATAAAATGATATCAAATTATACCTCAGCAAACGATAAAGTGAATGAAACTTTAGCATTGTCCTTCCATCCTTTCATTATTAATCTGGTGATAATGCTGGACTTCCAGGTTTTTAAAAGAGCATTGTTTTCAAAAAGTTGAAAATGGAAACTGACACCTGGTCTTTGAAGTCCAAACACTTGCAGGGTAGCAAAAATTGCAGCAGGTGGCGCTGTCTCACCTTTTCTAACTGTTCGATGCAGGCGGTGTGGACGACGATCTTACAGACAGCACACTTCCTCCTGAGAGCTGATTTCTACAACAGACAATTCAAAAGACAAGAAATGTTAACGGTCTGTTCTGAAGAGCTCCCTGGTAGTAAAGAGGGTATACATAAATGAAGGAAACGTAAACCAATTTAAAACTTCATCATAAACATTCAATAATCGGACAAACTTCAGCAATAGTACTCTGACCTACTAAGTAACTTCATATCCATGACTGAGGGTGGCCTAAGATTTTCTCTTTAAAACAGAATTATGCTAGCTACTGTATGCTGAGTATCTACTATGAACCAAGCTCTTTATTCTGTATTTTTCTTAGTTTCATAACCTAACATTGTAGGCATTATTATCCTATGTTTTTTCACGTTTAATAGTTAAGGGGTAGGGCCAACAATCCAACATAGGTCTAGGTTCAAAACAAGCATGGTTTCCCTACAGCCAAACAGTCTACATTTCAAGGGGCCATCCCCTTGGACTTTTATTCCCAGCACAAATCTATACAAAGCTACTTGGTTTCTGCCCAAATCTTCTAGAAGGTAAGAAGACAAATTTAACTTTTACAAGTCACCATCCTTATCACCATCATCATCATCATCATCATAGCAGCAGCAGCCCAGTAACAGCAAAAGCAGCTAAGATGAATTTAGCACTTTCTATGTGCCAGGTATTCTTGTAAGCACCTCACAGATAGTAACTCATTTAATCCTCACCACCCTAAGAAATAGATACTATTCTTACTGCCATTTTACAGATGAGAAAACTGAGGCCCAGCAAGGGATGTGCCCAAGGTCATATAATTAGAGCACAGTGGGGCCAATTAGTCTGATAGCAGGCTCATGCTTAAAAGCATACACAGTTTGGCCTCCCTGACAGTCCGTACCAGTTAAAATTCACAATAAAAATATTCTCTGAGGTTTATCTTTTTTCTAACAATAAAAAACAAGCAGCAGGGAGAGAGAGAAAGGGGTGGAAATCTCAATTCAGTGCTGACGGTGCCATGTAAAATCTGAGCCAGAAATGTTCAGGTCTCTCTATGGAGAACAGGCTAAAAGGCGGATCTGCAGGAATAATTTGGGGGTTTGAGCACTGAAAGAAACTTATTGTAACAAAGTCAGTCTGTGACCCAGCCCATCAAAGCATCCGAGTGTGAAAGGCCCGAAGTCCCTGTCCTTAAGAAAGACACAAGACTCAGCTTCCCCTACTGAGGACCAGCTTCCCCTACTGAGATAGGATTTTTAAGCCAAAAATTGAGGTGTGGCTGCTACCAAGGAGCCTGGAAGGACTGCAAACCAGCACCTTGGAAGGCACAGAATCAGAAAAGAAACTGTAGCCTCCCGCCTCCTTGGTGGTTCCACCCATTCAGCACGGAGTCTCCGCAGTGCCACCAGTCACCAACCAAGCATCCAGAACACTGCAGTCAGTACCGCAGCAACAACACGCGTTGTCTTGATACCCACTGACTAAGGTTTAGGTACCCTGCTTGCAAACGCTTTCATCACTCTTGGCTTTCCTCTGCCTGAGGAAAGAACATGGTCGGTAACCTTACGTCAGCTCGGCAATCAATTGATTTGGCCAAAAAGGAGGATAAGGGAAACCCAGGCATCTAGCTACACTATTGAAAAGTGCCTTGGCTCAACTACTAAAAAGGAAGCTGGGGGAGGTGGGGAGGAAGGGGAAGGGTGGGAGATGGGGAGGGGGAACAAGAAGAGTGACAAGTACTAGAAGCAGCACCAGCAGTGGCGGCATCGCTCAAGGCGACAATAATAAAATTCTAGGTTTGCAAATATTTTCGTGAGCTAAGTGCCCATAAGAAGCAAACTACTGTTGCTCTCCTGTTTATTCTGGATCTCCTGGTGGGGGTCACTGCTGTAGCACCACCCACAGCAAATGCATGGGGCTCCTGAGTGAGTCCTGCTGCTCAAGAGTTACAGTGATGCTCAGGAGTTGATTTCATTCTACTCATTATCCACTAAACCCCTAGTAGATTTCACTGCAGGCAAGCAAAGCAATGCTCTCATGGTAGCAACCACCGATGGGCTTATTTAAGGCCGCCTGAAAAATCTCCTTCCTTACCAGTAACTCCTGCCCTGGCCTAGCCTTGTGCCTGACCGTGTGCTCTGCATTGGGGCCTACAGAGCTCCAAGGGCTCCTTGGGGCTCCTACGGAGTCACTGGGGATGGTGGGAAGGGACAAATGTGTACTTGCTGAAGCCAGAATACCCCTTCCTTGCCTTGTTTTCCATCTGGATTCCAGGTCAGAATCTCCTTTGAATAGGGATCTTGCCTGGAAGAGTTCGAGAACCTGTGGCTTAAGACTGTCCTCTCTCAGCTTCCTAGGGTAACGTGTATCTACACCGATATCATTCATGTGTAATAATTCAAGTGCAATGTTCTACAGATGATAATATATGAAGAAAAGTGCTTTATGTTATAAAACTAATTTTATTTAAACAATGTTAAATTTTAAAAGGCCCTCATAAGGCATGCTTCTATGCCTTCTGAGGCAGAATATATAAAACCGTAATCTGAATTTTTGTTTATAATCACTACAACATGATGTATTTTACTACAAAGAACAGTCATTTTTCTGCTTTCTGTCTTTCTATCAGGCTAGATAACCTTTCAATGTTATTGTGTCTGACTTTAGTTGCCCTCAGTTTCTTAAATGATAGCTTCTAAACAGCTTCTAATCTGATAAATCAGATAATTAAGGTCTATAATCACATGCAAAATTAAGTGAATAAATTCTGAATGAAGGCCTCAGGTCTTTTTCCATATTAGAAAAATTCATGGATTTTAGTTTCTCAACTGATGAAAACTGCTCCAATGAATCAGAAGTCTCAACTGCTGACTCCTTGGTTTATGACTATGCTTTAATTAGTTAAAGTTATTTGAAGTAGCTGGATAATAAGCTTCTGGGCAGAAACTGTTCAATTAATGCTTGGTTATGTTCCAATTTTTATTTGCAAGATTTAAACTAAATATAAAGATAAAACACAGGAATCTAGACATTCTCAATACTGTAACTACTCACTTTTTCTTTAAAAACTCTTAAGTCAATACTTCCTTCACTATGAAAAATGATAAAGCAAGAAAAGTCATTAAAATTAAGTCAGCAGGTTAGTTGTTACTCTTCATATCGGGACATAGCTGTTATAGAACCTAGCACAAAGATACAATTTTAAAAATAAATATGGCCTGGCACCCAAACATGCTTAAAAATTAACATTATAAAAGTTTAATAATTCACTCTCATCAATGAATTTAAAGGCCAATTAGGCTTACTGCTTCAAATATCAAGTAACCTCAGTGTCCTTACTAAGGGTTTCCTGATTTTGTCAAAGGAAATCCATTAATTTGTAAGTGTGTGTGTGTGTGTGTGTGTGTGTGTGTGTGTGTGTGTGTGTGTCACATCTGTAAAAACTAGTGGAGGGGGCACATCTGTGAAAACTAAGACAACATAGGCTATAACATAAATTATATCCCATTATACTCTGATCATAATTTACTTATATAATAATGACACAATGAATGATATGTTACGCTTTAGGATGGTGGGCGTAACCTAACCAGCAGACTAACAGTGATTGTAAGAGAACACACTCAAAGTTCTGACTTGGCCCTATATGTTTCCCATGCTGTGGGCACTGCTGGCATTCCAAGCAGTGACAGTTCCTCACCAAACTTCAGCTCATATCAAGTATGGAAGTAAAACTGTTACAGCCTTAGACCATTGGCTCTGGGGATGGAAGCTGGAGCGGGGACAAAAGGACCAGAGGCAAGCAGTGGTACAAAGTATATAATTGTCCCTGAGAAACAGTTTAATATCTAATCCTATCCCACCTACCCACTTCCTTTGGTCATAAGTCCCTGATCCATATGTACCACCAAGCAAGCTATATGTTCTTCCTTTGAACAAGAGATGTGATTTCTGCTAAGTAACAATGAATATCTGGTAGTAGTTAACAACGTTTGATTCTAGAAGAGAGGGAGGGAAGGAAAGGCTAGGAGAAAGAAAGGGAAACCTAGTTTCACAGGTTTATGATTTCTGACAGGTCAACGCCTCCTTGCTGCCCAAGGAAACTTAAATTGAATGCCACCCCTCATAGTCTGAAGTTTGACCCCAAGAAGCATGTACGAGGCTGGCTGAGCCCCTTCCCAATAAGCACACACCAAATCTCATTTTTCCCTGAAGATGGTCAAGTAATCCTGCCTCTGACCCCACCTCTCCCACTGTATTCTTAAGGACACCACCCTCCCCCCAACAGACACACACACACACACACACAGGTTTAATCACCAGAGATCAGAAGCGGAGAAGTAGGAGGAAATATTTAGTCTCCAGAGCTGACATGGCAACCCTTTCTTGGCCTCCTGTCTCAGGAGACCTCAGGGCCAGAGCCTGATGCTGGCCACACAGAAGTATTGGCCTGGCAGCATCTCACTGCAGACAGAGTTCCCAGACATGGGCTCACAGACGCAGTGCAAGGAAGCACTGCTTCCATCAGCCCCGCCCTTATCATAAGGCCACAGTGACAAAAGGATGCATGGCCAGGGAAGGGGCTCCAGGCAGGAACCCAACCATCCTGGGAGTGGGGAAGGGGGCACAGAAGGCACTAGGGGAAGGACAGGATGGAGCGCCGAGTGGTGAAAAGTCAGGAAAAGAGGGCTGGATGAGGCTGGTGGGATGAGCTTCCTAACTCAGGCTCCCCGCAGCTGTCTTCTTCCCAGTAATTCTCAGCCTCCTCACCTTTCCCACGTCAGAAGAATCATGGTGAGAAATAGAAACTGAGCGCTGGGAGTCAGGCAAAGGAGAGACAGCAAGTGGGGCAAGAAGAATGTTATCTTCCCTTCTGGACACAAAGCTCAGTCTACAGGGGCGCTGGGATGGAAGCGGGAGACAGGGCAACAGGGCCCAGGCAAGGCTATCCTTTTCTTCCTCTCCAAGGGTGGGGTGAAAGGACTGCTGGGTAAAGTGCAGGGAAGGAAGCTTCCTAAGCCTTCAGAGTGTCAGGAATTCAGCGTCCTTTCAGCGGGGATTGTCCCTACGGGCAACACGAACAAGAGCATTGCTGCTGTATAATCCCAGGTAAATGAAAACAAGAGTTCTTTGATTTATTTAAAAACCTAATTAGAAGAAATGACAAGCATGCTCGGCAAGTTCTACTCCTCTGGGGTGTCCAGGATGCAATCTGTAAACTGGTATTAGGGAAAAAGAAGACATTATCTGGAAGTTCCATTCATGTGGTTTCAGGGCCAAAGCACGGGTTCCATCGCCACTCACGCCGGCGCCTCTTTTCCTCAAACAGAATACAGGCTGTTTTGGACAAACCAAGAGGGTGGCTGGCTGACGTGCCAGCGCGCCCCTACCGTGGCTCCCTGCTGCGTAAGTAAGTCTCTCCAAGACGGCAGGATTTCAAGAGCCCAGACCAGGGAACAGAGATGCCTCACGCCAGGAGGAGTCTGTGCCTGGGGGCGGGGTGGAGGGGGGAATCTCAGAGCTGTCCTCAGAGGGTCTCCTGCAGGGAGCCCTCACTCTGTGTGAAACCCTCAGCCTGGGTACTGCTGCCAGAGTCAAGGCCTTCATCTGTCAGGGTCCCAGGTGTCTGTGCCACGTGTCCTCTGGACAGGGCTCAGTGAGGGCCGGATCCCTCTGAGACATCCCCACTGCGTCCCCACCCTAGATACTAAATGATGCCAGAAGTACCTCAGAATATACGAAAGAAAAGGGAGCAGGGAGCAACAGGAGGTGGAGGGGTTGGGAAGGGGGTCACGTAAACAAGTAACGAAAATACTCAGCAACATGCAAATACACATGGATGCGCCTAAATCTGCACACGCCAGCTCTCGGGAATCAGGATGGTCTGAGATGTCCCACGTATGAACTTTGCATGTAGCTGGAACAATGTCAGCATTCTGAGTGCTGTGCAGGAAATAAAGAGAAAGAAGCTTCTGTCCTTCCTGGGAGAAGCTAGCACGCCACTTGAGGCAACATGGAGGACTTGAAAGAAAAGGTCACTAACAAGAGAAGACCGTGCACGGCTAAATGCTGAATGAACAGCTCAGACAGTAAAAGCTGTAACCTAGAGCAGGGTAAAGCCCCACAGGCTGACTCAGTAAAAAGGACGTAACACCAAGAAGAGCAAAGTCTTGAATTGGGCCTTAAAAAGATGTAATATTTGAAAGTTGAAGACACTCCAGCAGGGAGAGGATTCAAAGTCTCTTTACATAGTAGGCACTGATGCCTCCTAAAAGGAACGGAGCTGGCTTTTGCGTGTCTGATGGGGCACTGAGCCAGGGGCTCACAGGCGTCCATCTGCATGAGTCACTGGGCACCATGTTTAATGGTGGAGTGTGGAGGCTTCTCTGTGTGCCCGGTCGGGGGGTCAGGTGGAGGAGGGTGGGGAGTGGGAACACTGGCTGTGGGTCACGAGGGTCTCAAAGAGAAACGGCAAAGCAGAACTTTTCCTGAGAGGACCTGGGTTACAAAGTATAGAGTTACAAGAAGATGGAGATTCCTCTGTATTTCCATTCTGCCCTAATCCAACACTAGGAACACTGCCTGACACATATTAGGAGCTCAAGAGATATTCTGGCAGGGAGGGGGGAGGAGGGAGGGAGGGAGGAGGGAGAGAGGGAGGAGGGAGAGAGGGAGGAGGGAGAGAGGGAGGAGGGAGGAGGGAAGGAGGAGGGAGGGAAGGAGGGAGGAGGGAGGGAGGGAGGAGGGAGGGAGGGAGGGAGTGAAGGAGGGAGGAGGGAGGGAGGGATGGAGGAGAGGTGAAAGGGCTTGCAGACTAGGGCTTTCTCCTCAGTGTAAGCCCCCAGCCCAACCCCAGTCTGGAGAACTGGTGGCTTTGGAATTGAGACAAAACCCCCCTAGGATCCAGGCATTTTCAGGATAGGCAATCCCAAAAGAAGAGAGAAAGAGGCATTCTATAGGTGTTTGAGGGACAGAAGACCTTCATAAATACTAGAGGGAAAACGGGATAGAGGCTTCATGGTGAGTACAGCTGAACAATTTTTGTGACCACAAACGTGATGTCTTTGGGGGAATTCCAGAGATATCGGACAGGAAGGCTATCTTGCAAAAGGCTGAGGTCTTACATAAATGGGTTAAGAACAGGAAGTCTGCATTACTGATTCTCATGTGATCCCACCTATGTCTGTAGGTTAGTAAGACTCTGGAATATCTACTTGGGTAGCAAGCTGTGGGGCTGCAAAGGATTAGAGCCAGCACGCAGGCCAGCCTTTCCAAACAGAAGTCCCGGCTGGGCGATGCCGGTCAGGCTAGAAAGGTGGATTGGGAAAAGATTGCTAAAGCCCTTAAATCTAGAGTGAGAAATACAAATTTGAACCTAATAGGCAATGGGGCACTAATAATTTTTGAGACTCATGTGGCCAAAAATAATAATTCAATCTGGTGGCAGGATGCAGCACTATCTGAAAGCAGGAGGAGGAAGACAAAAGGAAATGAGATGATTGATATATTAATTCAGTCAACCAATAAATACTGAGCACCTACTAAGTGCCTACACTGTCCCAGGCACTGGGGATACAGTAGTGAATAAAACATTGAAAAAAATTTGTTTTTATCTCATAGAGCTTCCATTCTCCTGGGAGAGACAGACAATAAACAAGTTAGGTAAGTGCGACACATAATACGCTGATAGAAATACGTGCTAAAGAGAACAATTAAAGCGAGAACGGGGGCTGGGGGTATCAGGGGGCAGTGGAGAGTTGAAGTTGGGACAGGTTGGCCAGGAAAGCTCTCACTGAGGAGATACATTTTAAGAAACACCAGGAGGGGGACTTCCCTGGCGGTCCAGTGGTTAAGACTCCACGCTTCCAGTGCAGGGTGTGTGGGTTCGTTCCCTGGTTGGGGAACTAAGATCCCGCATGCTGCATGGCATGGCCAGGAAAAAATATAAATAAATAATTTTTTTAAAAAACGGAGCTACAAAGCAATACTTTAAAAAGAAGAAGAAGAAGAAGAAACACCAGGAGGAAGTGAGGGAGTTGGCCATGTAGTTATCTGGGGGGAAAGCACTTCGGGCAAAGGGAACAGCAAGTGCACAGCCCAGAGGCATGAGGACTGCGGGATGTTTGCAGAGTGACCAGGAGCCAGGGTCCCTGGAGTGGAGTGATCTAGGCGGAGATGAGGCCAGACCATGACGGCAGGCCAGGTCACACAGGGATTAAGTAATGAACAACAAGAACCTACTGTAGAGCACAGGGAACAATATTCAATATCTCCTAATAACCTGTAATGGAAAAGACTGAAAAAGAATATATCGATATATATAACTGAATCACTTTGCTGTGCACCTGAAACTAACACAACATTGTAAACCAACTATACTTCAATTAAAAAAAAAGATTTTAAGTCATGAGAGTTCACAGTGGAAATTCACATATCAGGCAATGAGCGCCTGAACTGGAGTGATGAGAATGGAACAGAAAGCAAGGCAGAGAAGCAAGAGCGATGAACTGACGGAGCACGGCCCTCTTTCCATCGTACGCAGGTCTCCAGAAAGGTGAACACAGATTTCTCACACCTGGGCCTCATGTCTTTCAGGAGAATAACTGATATAGCCAAGAACGGCTTCACTCCTACTCCGCGGTCAGCTTGCTGATTGTGTGCACACCAGCTGGCTACACCTACCGCACTCTCGTGCTGTGTTATGGTCGGCATTGCCTCCGAAGTACTGCAATAAAACTCACTTAACCTGCTCTTCAAACAGCTTTGATTGCTCTGTTCTAAGGAACACATTATCTGAAGCACTCTGCATATGAAGTGTTTATGCTTCCAGAGACACCTCCCCTGAGGAACCACAGATGTGCCCATGTATCTGGGGTAGGCAGGGTCCACCCGAGCTAAGGCACAGAAGGGTCTACTCCACAACTTCCCTAGAGACACAGAGAGAAGGAGAAAAGTGCCACTGTTCATCATTGTTTGGACACGGATAAAAGCTTTCTATGTCCCCAACAGCCAGTACATTTTATATTTTTCATCTGAAGAGAACAAAAAGAAATCTTAGAGCAGAAAGCTGTGGGAAGGGAAAGGACTTTGTGAGCTGAATATGAGAACCAGAACAACCCATGGGAACCTTGCCTCATCCTGAAAAGCAGCCCATCAGGGCTCACAGGAGAAACAATTCAGGAAGAACCAAATGAGTAGCTATCGTGTTAATTCAAAGCTAAAGTTGATGGCTGGTTATAAAGAATGACACCTCACTGTGTTTTGACCACGGGATTAGGATTGGAAGCAGTGGTGGTCAGAATGGCACAGGTTCATTTTAAGAGGGGAAAAAAGGTGCATGCCTGTATCTCAGTAGTTTACCCTTACACTGAAATTCGTACCAAATCATTCTCTTTAAGAGTGATTCAAAAGTGGCTTATATCAGTGACTTTAGCACATTTTTTAAATGAGAAGAAAGAGATAGGTACAAGGCTTCTCTAATGGGCTTCAACAGGAAACTACCACAGGACTCTTAGGAGATGTCCACCTCTTGGGACTTGATTGGGTAACGGGCGTACACAGCTACTATCTTTTGTACATCTACATAAAATTCAGGTACAGTTATTGAGACATAAACCAAATATACATTGCAGCTGTTACTTATGAAAAGGATGATGACTGGCCTGCTAAATCTCTATTGGCTGGTACAAGTTTAATGGCAAGATACTAACACACGGCTGCCTCCAGAGCCAGGATGTGAGAAGCTGCGAGTGCCCCTCATTGACTGGTCCAAGATTGCCGCCCTGGTTAGGCATTCCTTCTGCCCGCTCCTGCATGGCCATGATGCATGAATAAAGGGTTTCAGACGAATGAACCTCAAGAACTCTTCAGAAATCCATAATTCTATTTCCCACTGCTGGTTCTCATTTTACCCAAGCACATGCCATATGTCCATGACTACTATTACTGACTGTCTCTGTACTTTGTTACGCTCCTCTCTTGTTTCACTGTGTATTTTCTTCTGCCTGCTTGTCTTTTCCTCATTTATTTTTTCCCATTTGTTTCCTCTGTGCTTCTCAGCTTTGGTGTCAGCGGGTCTGACCATGGCCAGACAACAGCTTTAACTTTATCATGTGCTATCTTCCTGCTTTGGTTCTTTTCAGCTGCTTTTATGGCTGCTCCCTGTTCAATGTTTATAGTTTCTTCAAAGTTATCTCAGATCAAAGCTTCCATGTATCTTATTGTAGGTTAACTGAAGTGTTTCCATATGTACAAAAAATGTACATAAATATGATTACAAGTATACAGGCACTAATAAATAGATATTCACACAATTAGAGCCCTACACACACGAACACATGTGTATTCCCAATTTTCCAGCAGATAGGTATGAGTGAGGGTGGGCTGGTCATATCACAGAAGTCATAATAGAGACAACAGGAAATGATGTCTCAACATTGTCTGAATTGTCTAGTTCCAAGGTAGCATATCAAGGGCATAGCAGAGATCTGAAGCTGAATGTAAACTAGAAAACACCAACCAAAGTTTGCCTTTTAATACTTGCTAGTGTGATAGCACCGTATATGCCATCTTACTTGCAGCATGAATCCTAATATGTTCTCATTATGAGTTTACTTTGTGGAAACAGATAAAGTTGGTTTTTTAAAGTTCACAGCTTAAGATCTCTAAGCAATGATTTAGAGACATTTGCTTTAATCTGGAAAATTGTGTCTACTTAAGAAGCCATATCAAACCATGGTAAATTACCTATCCTTTCACTGCCATTTCAAACATCCCAAGCTGCTGATGACACAATTAAGTCAAAGTCTTTCAGCCAATCTGGCCCAAGAAGACCACCATTTCAATCATAGTTCACCCAACACTGTATCTCCAATTGGCCATGTGGTTTTCACTCACATACATACAACTACTGGTACCATTTTTCAATGAGGACATCATTACCACAGACAGAATATTTACCAGGAGGCTAGCAGTATAATATATACATTATGTGCACTAGAGATACAGCTCACTTCAACCATGCCAACTGGGTACCATTCACCTGCTTTGTAGATAAGGAGCTGAGACCCTATGAGATTGACCAACTTGCCCAAGACAGACTGGCCAGGAGTAGAACGTAGGTCCTTCTGACTCAAAGCCATCTCCTTCTATTACATCTTACTACTTTCCTCTCATTTTACTAGTGACAGATTTGGGGAGCAGGACTGATAAAGCTAGGTAACCATGATGTTCGACATGGCTGCTTTAGACGATCTAGTCTCATGGCAGCCCCAAGGGGATGGACTTACGACAACCCTACCATGACCACCTGTGCCAAGAATGGTCAACAGCAGTCTCTCTCCTCCATGAGAATCAAATAAGAAGGGCATGACACAGGCTAAACAGGACTTATAACCCCGCAATAGCCTGTAGTAGTGAATGTGGAATCTCCCTGTGAAGAGCCTTAAAAATAAGGCAGAAATTCAAACGCCCTGGATTCTAAGTGTAATGATACTTAAATGGCAGGGTTGATCTGGTGACAGGTGTCTGTGTGCGTGTCTTTCAAGAATCACATCACTGGGCTTCCCTGGTGGCGCAGTGGTTGAGAGTCCGCCTGCTGATGCAGGGGACACGGTTTCGTGCCCCGGTCCGGGAAGATCCCACATGCTGCGGAGCGGCTGGGCCCGTGAGCCATGGTCGCTGAGCCTGTGTGTCCAGAGCCTGTGCTCCGCAACGGGAGAGGCCACAACAGTGAGAGCCCCGCGTACCGCAAAAAAAAAAAAAAAAAAAAAAAAAAAGAATCACATCACTGAACTCATTCATTCGTTCTGTGGAAAAGGGCAGGATAACTCCTCAGGGCAGTCACTGTTCTCAGGGCTGAGGATCCAGGAGGGCACAAGACAGGCAGCGTCCCGAGCTAAACGGAGCTTATGTTCTGATAGGGATACAGACAGACAAGTGATTTTTTTTTAAAGGTTAGAAAGTGATGTGCACTAGAAAAGACTGAGAGAATGGAGAAGGGGCACAGCTGGGCTGGCTGTTTCACCCTCTCTTTTACTCGGTGAGAGAGAGGGGCATGATTACAAGGCCCTCCAAAGTTAATACCCTGGCACTGCCTGTTGGGTTTCAGTTTCTGACCATCCTCTGGAACCACTTTGACTCAAGGAGGAATGACCCGAGTAACCAATTTTTATTGAGTGCTTGCGTCTGGCCATGTGGTTCACTGCTATACGTGCTCTATCTCATTGAAGTTTCCAACAACCATAAGCAGCAGGTATTACCGACATTTTACAGATATGAAACTGAGGCTTAAAGAGGTTAAAACAATGATGCATGTCACACAACTAGAAAATCCCAGAGCCTGGATTCAAAGCCGGGTCACTTGATTCCAGAGCCCACACACCACCTTGAATGAAGACATCAAAGCAGGCTTTGCCATTTCCTTCTGTCTTTAAAACATTACCTTCTGCCATCTGTATCTGCCTGGCATATGAGGTAAGAAAAACAACAAGAAAAATCTCCTAAAAAACAGACAATATCAACCTTGGGGTCAATAGTAGTTCTGGGTAACTGCTAAAGTAAACGATGCTTCAGCCGAGATTGGGGCCTCTGAGCAATAACAACGTTGGTTAGAATCTGTTGTTCTGGGTGCCCGGCACTGGGAGACACTAGAAGAAGGGAAAGCCCTTCTATACACCTGGGCATTGCCTAGGCGATATGTAAACCCTACACTGAATCCCATGCAAACTATCTCTATTAAGTGACAGAACCGTACCCATATTAAATAAGAAGAGACCCGCTCCACACAAGCACACACCCACATACAAACACACAAATGCAGCCTCAATCTAAAAGTATCGTTGCAGAAGAGATGACAACCATTCTCAGAGGCTCAAGCTCTAAAAATAAAATAAGACAGACAGACAGACAGACGGCTTAATGAAAGTTTAAAACAAAGGCAAAAGAACTGCATAAAGAGACAGAAGAGTGAAGAAGCCCCACCACAGTGATTGAGTCTCTCTGACTTGTGTTTCCTTTAAGTGGGAGTAAACTGCCCCAATGACCACCCCAAAGGGTCGTTGTTACTGACCAACATTGACAAGAGGAAAACTGCATTGCGTGGATATTTCTCAGATAGTTTCCCACTGAATACTGAGATCTCACGAGATGACAACGGGTGTTCTGTGGGGGAAAATAATGGGTTTTCAACAATCATCCCTTCCCCCAAGCAAACAGAGAGCAAATCCTGCATCCCTAATGCCTTTCTTGGAGCTTCGGAATACATGTTTGATTATCAGAGGTGTTCAGTGTTTTCTAAACTTATTCCATCACAAGCCATTTTTAAGGAAGAATATTCCATATTGCTTTTACAGGAGTTCAGTGCTCTCTAGAACACGATTTTATTTTTCTGAAAGCAGACTGTGCAAATAGACAATGGTACTGCTGATGCCGGGTCACCTAGCAGAGTGGCAGAGCCCTGCAGTCCCCTGGGCTCCGTATCTTATCACTCTCTCTAGTGCACGAAGCGGGCAGGGTCAGTATTACAAGCTCCTCAAGCACACGGATAATGCTCTAAGCCAAATAATTACAATGATAACGTTAGCTGTCATAATAACAATGGCTACCTGAGGGCCTGCCCCATGCTAGACCCAGTCCTGTGTGTGCACTTGGACGATCTCATGGACATTCCTGACCATCTGGCCAGACACATATGGGCAACACCCCTTGCACACACAGAAACACCCCACCCCCTTCCTCCACTCACATCCACTGGCTCGGGGGTCAGGAGCAGAGAGTCTGTCTGAGCAGATGCTTTTTCAAAGCTATTTTTGCTGATGGCTCTGCTCTCCCCGAGTCATCTGGATTCATGAGCTCCTCAATATCTTGGTGGTGGGAGGCACCTCGGGTAGAGAGCGGCCTTAGAAGCGCCGCGGAGATGGCATCTTCACGGCTGGCACCCAAACAGCTTGGAAGGCTGGCTTAGGCTTCTGGGCTTTGCTGCCACACTCACAGCTCCCTCTGCGAGCCCGGCCGCCATCTGGAGCTGCGGAGTGTCAGTCTGCCGTGCTGGAAGACCAGGGGCAGCAAGCGGGAGTGTGTATGTGTGGGGGGTGGGTCCCAGCGCAGTCTGAGGCTTGCGTCCAGTGTTGGTGCTCTGGGGTGTCTACCCACCAGATCCGAACGCACAGACAGTCAGAGGTCCCCAGCCACCTGTGCTGGGGACCGACTCTCTCATCTCGCTCACAGTGCACAGATGCCCACAAATCAGCAACTGCATGGGCCACTGTCCAGTGCTCGCATCTTCTAGAGATGAAATAGACAGGGCTGTCACCAGGTTCGCCATCTTTCTTCTTTTTTTAAAACAACAGAAAGCTGAAAGTTTCCTTCAAATAGGGCAGAGAGCTACTGCCCTTGTACTCTTCTTACAAGTTTCTTCCAAAACCCAGGGACGTAGCCAGCATCCTTTCGAGCAGATGCCGTGATGCCCGATTACAAGGAAGAGGCTTCTGACCCAACAGTAAGAAGACACAGCCTGTGAGATGTTTTCCAGAATGAGTTACTTTGATTTGTCACGCTCAGCTGGTCCCACCCATGACCTAGGGAGACTATGCACATTACACACAGCAGAGAAATGACAGGAAAAGTGTAAGAGTCTCAGTGTCGGGGCATCCCAAACAGAAGGGCTTGTTGAAACCAAAGTCCAACCAAACTACTAATTAGCTCATTCAACTTAATGACATTGAAATATAAGCAGGGATAGGAGAGAAGGAGGGAGGATATTAACATGTGTCAACTACTTTAATCCTCCTGCCCATCCTGAAGAGCAGATATAATCATCACCATGTTACAGAGCAACCTGAGACTCAGGGCAGCAGGGCAGAGCTAGGATTTCTATCCAGACCTATTTATCACTGGGTCTGAGTAGCCCCTCACTCTCCACTCCCCACCTCCCCATCTCACCTGACCGCCCTAATGCAATTCATTCATTGACTTAGTAAAACTATATTTGTTAAGCGCTGAACAGTATTGGAAGACACCTTAGAATTAAGGTCAGGTGTTACAGGTGGGTTTGGCCATTTTTGCCAAACATGACCCACAAGGACAAGAGTAAAGTAAAACACACAAACAAAACGATAACAAAAGCAAAACAGTACCCATTAGCCTACCCACAAAAAGAAGGTGACTGAAGTACATTTAAAAATAGAGAAGATATAACTGGTAACATCATTCTGCAGTCTGACAGCTCCTGTTTTCTCTTACCCAACCTATGCGGTCTCCCTCACCTTTCTACCTACTCTATTCCTGTAGTTCTCAGCTTCTGGCACCTACCTGTCTGTCTGCTCACGTATCCAGAAAGCCACATACTTCTCAACTGAAATCCTCAATCAAGCCTGATTTAAATGTACCTGTGTGAGTGCATCTGAGAGCCGTGTGCAGGCATCTGCGTGGCCAGGTAAGGTAACTCACCTTAACAGAATATCTTCTGTCTTTGTTTCCTAGGGCTGCCCTAACCAAGTACCACAGCCTGGGCAGCGTAAAGCAACAGAAATGTGAATTCTCTCATAGCCCTGGAGGCTAGAAACCTGTCGTCATGGTGTGCATAGGGTTGGCACACCTCTGAGGGCGAATCTGTCCACGCCTCCCTCTTAGCTTCTGGTAATAGCCTGCGATCCTTGGCTTGCAGCTGTATCACTCCAATCTCTGCCTCCGTCATTACATGGCCTTCTTCCCTGTCTACCGTTGTGTGTCCTCTCCTCTTCTTATAAGGACGCTTGTCAAAGTGCATGAGGTCCCACCTACTGCAGTATGACCTCATCTTAACTCATGACATCTGCAACAACCCAATTTTCAAATAAGGTCACATTCTGGGATCATGGGGGTTAGGACCTCAGCAGATTTGGGGGGTACACGATTTATGGCATAACAGCCACTGTACACCAGATGCAGGGACCAGGCCACTTCATTTGGTTCTGACGCTCTCTCTGTGAAGTAGATCAGTGGCTCCCTACCCACTATGTGTGACAGCACGTATGTCTTCTGTAGAGTTTGCTTGTTTTTAACATATTCATGCCTGGTCCCACTCCCCAGAGATTCTGATGTGGTCGATCCAGGCTAGGAACCAACCATTTAAAAAAATAAAGTTGAAATAAAGCTTCAGAAGTCACTACAATGCTCATCCAGGAATAAGAATCACTGAGGTCTAAAGATGTTAAAATTAAAAAAAAACTTTTTAATAAAAATAAAAATAATTAAAAAAGAATCACTGAGATCAATCTTAATAACAATACAGTAAATCAGGAAATGGGGGCAAAAAGAGGCAAAATGATACGCCCAAAATTCAGTGAGTAACTAGATGGAACAACAGGTTTTCAAGTTCAGGTCTGTCTCACTCAGAGTCCCCTTCCTTCCCACCACCCATGTGGCCTTTCTGTGTCTACGTGTCTCTGGGCAGGTGTGACCACGGTTGTTTGTACCTCTACATAGTGACGTAGGCAGTGTCTTTTAAGTGTAAAAATTGGTGTGCACAGGTATGTGCTCTATGGATTCTCAGGGGAGGCATGAGTTTCTTTGGGAACAAATACGTATTTTGCTAACACCTTTGTATATCCCATCAGCCACCAGAACGATTTCTACAGAGTGCACCCACTGTGATGTTATCAGACGAGTGATGTTGGAGGAGGAGTGACTCCATCACTGAAGAGGTGCTTTTCACTCCTTGCTCTATTTCAGCAAAGCAAACGTCACGGGTGGAAGTTAAGAGAAGGGAGAAGGGAGAAATCAGTGTGGGTTGAGTAGACAGAGGCGGCTTTGTGGAAATGGGGCTTGAACGCAGTATTGAAAGATGAGTTAGATTTACGTAAGTAGAGTGGGGAAAGGAAACCTTTACAGGCAGGGAGGGGAACATGGGCGAACTCAGAGGCAGGAATAAGCTTTGTACGAGGGAGAAGACAATCATGAGACAGGCATGAGCAGTGTACGCGCTATGAGCCATGACGTTGTCAATTACAATTAACTGTCACCTGTCACTCTCAATTCGGTCTGAAGTTTCTGGTACTGAGTACCCAGCCCGTAAACACTTGTAGAATAAATGAATGAAGAAATGTCCATCAAAATAAATATCACGGGGCTTCCCTGGTGGCGCAGTGGTTGAGAGTCCGCCTGCCAATGCAGGGGACACGGGTTCGTGCCCCGGTCCGGCAAGATCCCACGTGCCGTGGAGCGGCTGGGCCCCTGGGCCATGGCCACTGAGCCTGCGCGTCCGGAGCCTGTGCTCCGCAACGGGAGAGGCCACTACAGTGAGAGGCCTGTGTCCCGCAAAAAAAAATAATACAAACAAACAAACAAACAAATAAATATCATGAAACAAAAGTGTTCCTAGCTGGAATTTTATCTGTTTCCCCCCCATAATCATGATGGAAAACAGTGATCTTTCTACTCCAATTTCATTACTTTTGCATCCCTTTCTTCTCTCCAGACCAGAAAAAGAAACAGTTACTAACTTGGGGACTGCCACTGGTTTGGGAACAACTTTAATCCCATTAAATATCTATTCACAGACATTCTGCAGTGTTAAATGTTTCCACTGGAGAATATACAAGAGGAAGACCTGTAAAGGTCATCTGGTTCAGCCCTGAGACTTTGGAGCAAGCTCTCCTACAACAGTCTTCATGTTCTATGTCGTCACTGCCGTCCTTGCAACGCCTTCCAATATCAGCCCCCAAATGTCCATCCATGTCTGCCAGCAGGAGGTCCTGAATTTGCAGGCTGGCTTTGGTTTTAAATAGACTATTGCACTGTCCCCATACGTTGTGATGGTTTCACAGAAGCCATTTTCACCCTCAAATCTGTCCTGGTTTAGACAATATGGTCATGCTTTATAAGCACACAGACATTTATAACATGCACCCTGAGTTTCAGTTGAGAAAACAGACACACACACACCCCCATCCGTCCTTATGTCCATTCTTACCTAACGCATGCCCTTTGGTGTGCTCATGCCTGTCTCGTGATTGTCTTCTCCCTCGTAAAAAGCTTATTACTGCCTCTGAGTTTGCCCATGTTCCTCTCCCTGCCTGTAAAGGTTTCCTTTCCCCACTCTACTTACATAAATCTAACCCATCTTTCAATACTGCGTTCAAGCCCCATTTCCACAAAGCCGCCTCTGTCTACTCAACCCACACTGATTTCTCCCTTCTCGCTTCTCTTAACTTCCACCCGTGACATTTGCTTTGCTAAAATAGAGGAAGGAGTGAAAGGCACCTCTTCAGTGATGGAGTCACTCCTCCTCCAAGCACTCTGCCTGCATCTTGTTTAGAAGCCAGCAGGTAGCACCCGGTTATGGTAATCTGGTCCCAAACCCAACAGGTTGGCTTTCTTCAAAGGTGATTCTTTAAAGAAATGAGAATATATCATCTATTTACATAAGCTTTTTTTTTTCTTACGAAACTGTGTTCAATACTAAGAAAGCTGCAAATAAAACATTTAAACTGGAGGCTGTCTTGGTGATCTCCTTGCCTAACCTCTTACCCAAAGCAGAGGTGCACCCCCCTTTGGCATCCTTGAAAGATGGCCACCCAACTTATTCATAAACACTTCCTTTGAGCCCATCTCTCCAGGTACCTTGTTCCCCTGTTGGGTGTCCGAGCTCTGATCGTTAAAGTTCTTCCTTAGAATACAGTATTTGTCAAAGTTAAGTTTGTGGACCATCTGTACCATGATTATTTGAGGCGATTGTTAAAAATCACAGGTTCCCAAATCTAACTCCAGACTTACTGAATCAGCATTTGGAGCAAGGATTTAAAAAGTAATCTACATTGTTAACAGGTTTTCCAGGTGACATCTATTAGACCAAAGTGTAAGATCAACTGTTAGAGTCAGTGGATTCTCTATCTAGAACTTAGTTCTACCTTCCTAACAGGGGAGAGCAAGACACCTCCCTTTTCTTTCCAATGTTCATTGCAGCACTATTTACAATAGCCAAGACAGGGAAGCAACCTACATGTCCATCGACAGAGGAATGGATAAAGTAGATGTGGTGTATATATATATACACATACACACACACACACACATACAATGGAATATTACTCAGCCATAAAAAAGAATGAAATAATGCCATTTGCAGCAACATGGTTGGATCTAGAGATTATCATACTAAGTGAAGTAAGTCAGACAAAGACAAATATCATATGATATCACTTATATGTGGAATCTAGAAAGAAAATGATACAAATGAACTTATTTACAAAACAGAAACAGATTTACAGACTTTGAAAACAAACTTATGGGCACCAAAGGGGAAACATGGCAAGGTGGGATAAATTAGGAGTTTCGGATTAACATACACACACTACTATATATAAAATAGATAATCAACAAGGACCTACTGTATAGCGCAGGGAACTCTACTCAATATTCTGTAATACCCTATATGGGAAAAGAATCCAAAAAAGAATAGATACATATATATGTATAAATGAATCACTTTGCTGTACACCTGAAACTAACACAACATTGTAAATCAACTATATTCCAATATAAAATAAAAAATTAAATTAAAAAAAGATACTTTCCTTTTCTTCATGGCAGCTCTTCTAATGCTGGAAGATGTCATTTCTCCTTTCTCTCATTAATACTCTTTTGCAACCCAGGTTATTTCACTCTTCCTTCTACTACAAAGTTCCCCACCCTGAACCAAGTTTAGCACACTCTCCTGGGTCTTCCCTTTGCCAGTGTCCTTCCCAAAACGTGATGCCAGAATGAAGTGGAGAGAGTGAGCTAGATTTCTAACGCTTTTACTACACATTGATAATTTTGTGAAGTGTATCAACTTACACTCCCACCAGCTGACAATGAGAATACCAATTTTGATCTAAACTAGCCAGCAGGTATTACCATTTTATAAATCTTTAACAGGCACATGACGTTGACTCCTCATAGCTGTTTTAATTCGAGTGCTTTTGTTTATATTTTTCATACATATATTGGCCACCGGTAGTTCTTTTGTGAATTGTCTGCTCTTGTCCTTTCTGGGTCCCCCCTGCCCCCTATTAATTCATTATGCCCATGGCTGGGGCAAGTAAGTCCTTTCAATGCATTATCTCATCTAACCCTCAAAACAACATTCCTCCCACTTTACAGGTAAAGAAACTGAGCCTTCAGGAACTTATAATGAGGAAACACAGTTAGGTCTTCAGCTTCCTCACCACTTTATGCCTTCATTTAATCCATGTTTTTTGGAGGAGAGACCTTCATCCTCCAGACACTTTGTAAAGTGAGTTAAGAAAGCCAAGTATTTGGGATGAAATTATGAGGAAGATTCAAAAGAACACTAGAAATTTTCGTAATTCTATTACCTCCTTACATCTCCCTAATATTTCCTTTTTTTGCTACTTTTCCTGGCATAGAGGTAATAGTGACCGAGTTAGAATCAATTAGTGGGCAGCAATGCTATTTACTGATACAAGCTTTAAGGCAGATGTAGGTACCTGTTCATATTTTTGCCAAGAGAGGTACCATGTGGCTGACCCTAAAAGAGCGTCAGAAAAGGATCAAAGAGAGTAATCTGGAAATAAGGTAGAACTCCATAACAAATTACAGTCCATCAGTTGACAGCAGCATCAGTGGATAATAGTTCAAAAGTATGTACACAAGAAGGAGTGGCTTTCATTTTTTCCATTTTATATTATCAAGACCAGTGTTTACACAATTAACTAAGATCCAAATGTTAATTCATCATTTATAGCATTTTAGTCTAATCAGCTGAGCTTCTCTTGGTTTTGGTTAATTTAATCAAATTTCATGCAATTATACTTTAATCAAAAATACATATGCATACAGTTGAAATGATATTTAAATCAACTGAATTTACAACCAGATTAAAAGAAATGCAAACAACGAAGTACAGATCTGAATCGGAAGCAAAATTAATTTAATCCTCCTCCATTTTTCTACCTTGAAGGTGGCCAACACCCAAAGGTCAGGAGTTCTCAATGTCACACAGTCAGTGATAACACTGAGATTCAAATCCAAGTTTCCTGACTTTAAATTGAGAGCCTGTACAACTGAGTCTTTAACTGACATTTAACTATTGCCACCCTCACTCAAACAAACCCTGGTCTTCCAAACTCTAATAAAGTTTTCCAAACAAAACCTATAAACTAGGCATCAAAACACCTAATGCAATTTAAAAAATCTTGGCTCCCCAGCTTTGTGATTCCAGGCAGCCTAATAAAAGTCCCTTGGGGCTATTCTTCTATAGACGTTGGCAGAAACTCAATTTCTTCGTTATTTGTTATTCATAGAAACATATATATTTGCAATTCCTAGGTTCTACATTTTGCCCCAAATCTCTCTTTCACGTTATAAACAAACATAACAAAAAAGAAAAAAATTATTAGGTCAATTATGATGCTCATTTCCCCAAAATAAGAAAGAATACAACTTTTCTTTCTTCTTTACTATTGTTAGCTTCCCATTACTCTCTTTTTTATTTTATTTTTATTATTACTATTTTTTTTTTTTTTTTTTGCCGTATGCGGGCCTCTCACTGTTGTGGCCTCTCCCGTTGCGGAGCACAGGCTCCGGACGCGCAGGCTCAGCAGCCATGGCTCATGGGCCCAGCCGCTCCGTGGCATGTGGGATCCTCCCGGACCGGGGCACGAACCCATGTCCCCTTCATTGGCAGGCGGACTCTCAACCACTGTGCCACCAGGGAAGCCCCCATTACTGTCTTTTTGAACCCATAATTTTAAACTACACAAAAATTTTAAGTTCACTTTCTCAATACTAAAATTTAGTTCCTCCCAACTTACAGCCTGGCAACCATGCTCTTTTCATGGAACACAAAGAGGATTTAACATTTAAACACTGTTCCAAATAGGGACAAAGCAAATTTTAAAAAGCTATACTCTGATGGAGTTGACAGTTGATCACTTATATAGTTTCTAGAATTTTCTCATCTGGAGCCTAGTCTGAATTATTTGTGAGCCTACATCCACCACCAGACCGGTGTTTGCACCCATCTCTACCTTCACCCACCAGTAATGTCGTCCACCACACATGCTCCCCTACGAAGGAGTGCCTTCTCCCACAGAGACCCTCCCTCCACCCACAGGTCTCTCCCCACAGGACACTGCCCCATGTGCAAGCATCCCCGTCATGCACACTCACCCTCTCCCCCACCCCCAAACACACTAACAAAAACCAACACTGTTCATCATCACAAAGTAGCACCTTATCCCAAGGTTCGACCTGCAGAATCAAGAAAAAACCTAAAACCATTCAACTGACCCCTTAAAAGCCATGCTAACTTGATAAACTGCCAGCTGTCTCACAGGGACAGGCTCTTTCAAAGCTCTCCTTGGAAATTCAGGCGTGGTGATCCCCACTGCCTTCAGACTCAACTACCTGCAAGGCTCCCCCCAGGAAGGCCAGAGCACAGGGGTCCCGGGCGCACACTCACTGCAAATCTGACTTGGCAGTTCTCCTCCCCCAGGTAGCACAGGTCTCCCGAGACGTTGGTCTCCAGCCACAGGTGCTCTCCATTCACGGCATTTTCCTGAAAGGAAAAGACCCACCTGACTTCAGTTTTCTTTTCAGGCATAAAGGGACGGGGTGGAGGGGGGCAGATCTCAAATTTAGATTTTGGATGCAAGAAAGTTAGTGAACCCAAATTGTCTAAACGCTTCTCATTTTATCCCTGAAAATACTGCTGAAATTGGTCCTACCAAAATTCTAGAAACGGAAAAAGGTGTTTGGAAAAACTCTGGGCAATAATTAATATGTTAAGTCCAAAGATGCGTTTACCCATGGATGTGGTCATCTTTGAAATATGTAACAAATGAGGGGCAAAAAACCCTCAAGGTATTCAATCTAAGGCCTTATTCATCCAGGCCCACTGCAGAGTTCATGACAATTGAGACCAAAATTCTATTAAAAGTCGACTCTCAGCAAATTAGCTGAGGAGGAGAGTAGTATTAAAGTACTTTAAAGGCTGCTTGAAAATACATTTATATCAGTAATGGATAAATTATACTTCTAAACCAGGAGCTTCTTATAACTTAGTTTTAAGTCGCTGTGTAGTCAAAGCATAATAAATTACTAATTCAAACATTTTACCAGCTCAATAGGGCCTTCATCCAATTCTAAATTCTTCAAATTGAATGATTTCCCTACTTCTAAAAATATTCACATACTTAGATAAATAGTTATCTAAGGCCTACTCTAGGCTTTGCAAGGTGCTGGAGCTGGGATACCCCCAAGTGGCAAACAGAGAATAGCTGTAGGTTTGGAACCCTAAAAGTCTTCAGATCATGATGGATGAGAACAAGATAAATAAATTAGTTAATTAAAAGGCATTTCTTTGCCAGGTATCCTAAAGAAATCAAGCTCCACAAACTAAAATATTCTACTACTGGGAACTTATCATCCAGATTTAACTTATAACCATTTATAGAATTAAATCTCTTTTCATTCTTTTATTCTCTAATTCATTCAATAAACATTCCACACACCTGGTGCCAGGCACTGTGTTAGTGTGCAGTAAAATCTAGCAGAGAACATGGAAACTAAACACGTAATTATAGCAGCAAATACTATGGAAACTTACTACAGCAAAAATCCCACCAACTCTTTTAAAAAGTGAAGTATAAAATGTTGCAGTGGGGAAAAGGTCGAAAATCCTCGATAATACCAATCTAGGCAGGCCCAAAATTAAGTCCTGGTAAGCCAAGTAAGGTGGGCAGGAGCAGGCAAGCCCAGGGAGTCAGAGACTTGCGAGACATCAGTAACTCACTGGGCTGGCAGGCTTCATCCACCCTGGGCCAGGCCAATTGCCCCTGCACACTGGAGACCCTCTACGAGCGCTCAGAAGCTTGCTGATAAGGATTCAGGCACGGCAGGACTGCTAGGATGAGCTAACCTCACTCCTGAGTGGGGATCTGATTAGAAAGCCCGACATTAGTAAGAGAAGAAGGAAAGAAAAAGGTGGGGGCTTCCTGCCACAGTGGATCGAGCACACTTGTTCTCAAATTTAATTGCTCATTACAAGGACCTGATGGGTTTTGAAGAACACCTGGCTACCAGCCCATTCCCAGAAAGTGTGCTTTAACTAGTCTGAAGTTTTTAGCAAATATTTGCAGCTGTAAGAATGGAAATACCACTTACTGAAATTCAGGGAGAAGATTACAGTAAGAGCAGATTTAGGGAGTAAGTCGAGTTCAGATTTTTGTTTTATTTTATTTTCCATTGAGTTATAATTAACATTCAATATATTAGTTTCAGGTGTACAACACAGTGATTCTATAGTTTTATACATTATGAAATGATCAGTGCAATGAGTTCAGTGTTGAGGATGTAAAATTCCGAGATGCTTATTAGACCTTCAAGTGGAGACGTTGAGAGGGCAGTTTTTTTATGAGTCTGAAGTTCAAAGAAGAGGTATGTGCTGTATGAATAATTTGGGAGGCAACCGTTAATTGATGGCATCTAAAGCCATGAGAACTGAATGCAAAAACCTAAGGACTGAATGTGGATGGAAAGCTCTGAGTACTGAGCTGTGGAACATTCCAATACTTAGAGTTTGGGAATATAGGAAAGATCCAGCAAAGGGGACTGGGACGGAGTGGCCACTGGGGTACAAGGAAAACAAAAAAGAGTATAACGTTTCCAGGAAGAAAGTGCACCTAGAAGGTCTGTGTCAAAAGCTGAAGAATTGGCCACTGGATTTCACCATGTGAACATGTGAAGTCACTGATGACCTTGACAAAAGTACCAACAGCAGGATGAAAAGAAAGAAAGCCTGAAGGAATTGGGTTCAAGAAATAATATTACTGACTCTAGTTTCAAAATGTGTATGAAACCCAATTAATTCTCACCACATCTACTGTTACCACCCAATCCTCCATCATCTCTGGCTTGGAATATTCCCAATAGCCCCCTAACTGGTGTCTCTGCTCTACTCTTGTCTCCCCATGGTCTGTTCTCCACAGAGCAACCAAAATAATTACCTTAAAATGTAAATCTAACCAGGGACTTCCCTGGTGGCACCGTGGTTAAGAATCCACCTGCCAGTGCAGGGGACATGGGTTCCACCTCTGATCCAGGAAGATCCCACATGCCGTGGAGCAACCAAAATAATTACCTTAAAATGTAAATCTAATCAGGGACTTCCCTGGTGGTGCCGTGGTTAAGAATCCACCTGCCAGTGCAGGGGACACAGGTTCCATCTCTGATCCAGGAAGATCCCACATGCCATGGAGCAACTAAGCCCGTGCACCACAACTACTGAGTCTGGGCTCTGGAGACCACGAGCCACAACTACTGAGCCCGTGTGCCACAGCTACTGAAGCCCAAGCGCCTACAGCCTGTGCTCTGCAACAAGAGAAGCCACCACAATGAGAAGCCGGCGCACTGCAACAAAGAGTAGCCCCCTCTCACCGCAACTAGAGAAAGCTGGCGCACAGCAACGAAGACCCAACGCAGCCAAACAACAACAACAAAAAAAGTAAATCTAATCAAATCGCTAATCTGCTCATAACTCTTCAACGGCTATCTATGTACTCGGAAGAGTGCAAAGTCCTCACTTACCTCGTCCCTGGGAGCCTCTCTGACTTCCTCTTCTGTCTCTCCGCAATCTCGTTTCCCTGTCCAACTACATATTCTCTCTCTCTCCCTCTCAGTGGCTGACCTGCCATTACACTGGTCTCATATTTCCCAAGCAGACTAAGGAAGCTCTCATCTCAGGTCCATTGAATTTGCTGCTCCCTTGACTAAAAATTGCTTACACGAGACACCTGCATTGTGCATTTCTCATTTCATTTAGATCTCTGTTCAAATGTCCCCACATCAAAGACTGTTGACCACATATTCTGTTTACTGTATCCAAACTTCCTATTCTTCTTCATTCTGACTTATGTGGGTAATTTCTATTTACCTTTTGGTTACCAGATCAAGGGTTATTTTCTCAAAGAAGCCATCACTGACCCCAAAATCGAAGTCATTTTGTTAGTTACTCTCATAAAACCATGTTTCCTTCCCATCATTTATCCCAACTGGCAATTATTCATTCATTGGCATGATTATTTGATTCGTGTTTCCCTCTTACGCTAGATTCTAAGCTTCATATGGACATTAAATGTCCAGCACTTAACTTAGCACCTGGCAAATAGTAGGTGATAAATAAATTTGGGGAACTGAAAAGATGAGATTAAGAATCAGTGAATGAATCACATTCTTGTTATATGCAATTCCAAGGAGTAGAAAGGATAATTTTTTTTATCTGTCCATAAGTTTGGAGTCACAAACTGTGAGAAGTAAACATGGATGCCTAAGAGACACGACGGTCTTTCAAAATCATGAAAGAAACAGAGGCATGAAAGAAAAAAAACAGTCATACAAGGAAAACATGAAACATACCTTTTCTTAGACTACATTTTCCCCATGCCTCATCCTTTTCTTGTACATCTGTCTTGTTGACGCATCAGAAGGAAGTAACCTTACCCAAAGAGAGGTCTGGCCTTTGCCCTCAACTATAGGAAGGTAATCTCTCTAAGTGCCTGGAATGTCTTGCCTGATAAGAGTATTTTTGTTTACCTGGGGACCTTGGGCCATGCCAAATATTCTAAAGTAGCAGTGACTTATGGTGAGGCATATATCAGCTCATCCTCCAGAGGGGCAAGGGGCTAAAGTCAACCATGCAGGTGGTTAACCGTGTCTACATGACCAAGCTCCGACTAAAATTCTGGGTACCAAGTTTCAGATGAGCTTCATTGGTTGGCAGTATGCCATATGTATAGCTGTACCATGGTTGCTGGGAGAAGTTATCTCTGTCATAAATCCACTGGGAGAGGACAACTGGAAGCTCCTTGTGTAGAAATTTCCTGGACTTTGCACCATGCACCTCTTTCCTTGGCTGGTTTGAGCCTGTATCCTTTCACTATAATAGGCCATAAATGTGAGTATAGCAGCTTTCAGTAAATTCTATGAGTCCTTCTAACGAATTTTTTTTTTTTTTTTTTTTTTTTTTGTGGTATGAAGGCCTCTCACTGTTGTGGCCTCTCCCGTTGCGGAGCACAGGCTCCGGACGCACAGGCTCAGCGGCCATGGCTCACAGGCCCAGCCGCTCTGCAGTATGTGGGATCCTCCCGGACTGGGGCACGAACCCGTGTCCCCTGCATCTGCAGGCAGACTCTCAACCACTGCGCCACCAGGGAAGCTCCTCTAATGAATTATTGAACATGAGTGTGGTCTTGGGGATTCCGGAGCCTGCAAGTGAGGATGATCTTGGGAACTCCTGAACTCAGCTGGGTGGCATTCACACATGAATAGAAAAATAAACTGTTGTGGTTTTCTTCTTACACTTCTGATAAATCCTTATCCAGTTCAAGAGTAATAAACATGAGCTTTGGAGTCAGATAGACTTGCTACCTACTAGCTCTATGACCTAGGGTCTCTCTAACTTCCCTAGACCTCAGTTTACTCACCACTAAAATTGTAATAATAATTGTACTTCCCTCACAAGATCACAATGATGTTTAAATGTGAAAATGAATAACGTTCAATGCCTTGCCCACAATGAGAAGTTAATAGGTGTTCAATATAGTTCTTTTTTAAAACATTTATTTATTTATTTTTGGCTGCATTGGGTCTTTGTTGCTGCATGCAGGCTTTCTCTAGTCGCGGTGAGCGGGGGCTACTCTTCACTGTGGTGCGTGGGCTTCTCATTGCGATGGATTCTCTTGTTGCGGAGCACAGGCTCTAGGTGCGTGGGCTTCAGTAGTTGTGGCATGTGGGCTCAGTAGTTGCAGCGCACGGGCTTAGTTGCTCCGTGGCATGTGGGATCTTCCCAGACCAAGGCTCGAACCCATGTCCCCTGCATTGGCAGGTGGATTATTGACCACTGCACCACCAGGGGATTCCCGCAATATATTTCTTATTATTATCATTGTGGTTAGTCTCCAGTTTTCCTTCTTCCTTCCTAATCCATAGGTGTTGGTATCATCCAACATCTGTTTCTCTCCTGGGTCTTTGTAGTCAAGACTGCTAGCCATTCACCAAAATCATTTTTCTCTTCTTCCTGAACACACAGCTAGACCTTGTTACCCAGACTCGCTTGTGATTGGATGTGGCCATGTGACCCAGTTCTAACCAATGACACATGAACAGGAGTGACATGTACTGTTTTCAGACTTGGCCCATTAAAACCTCCCTCCTTTTTCCCATACTGGATACCTGGGAAGTTGGCCTTTGGGATGATTTTAGAAGGCTTCTAATGACGCTGTAAGAGCAACTGTCAGTCCAGGTCACTGAATAACTATGTGAACAGAGCTCACCCGCCACCCAACCTGAAATAGTCCTGGTCTGTTACACAAGTGAGAAATAAAGTTCCCTTGTATTGAGCCATTACATAATTATTTTATTTATTGCAGCCTAGCCCACCCCAACTAATATAGGCCTCTTCTCTTTGCTCACAGCTTTGTCTGCATTTCCTTTCATTGTCTACATTTACCCCCAAGTTACCTACCATGCACTGAACAGCATGTCTAATCTCTGAGCCCTGGTTTCTTCTGCTCTGAATTCTACTTCTGACATTCTCTCTGATATTTCACACTGCTGTAAAATTAACTCCCTTAAAACATAGCTGTGATTATGCCTCTCTCTTGCTTAGGAGGCTAAAAAAAATCCCTATTATTTATAAAACAAAATCTAAACTTAATCCCATGTACTAGACCTTCCATTAATGGTACCAATCTGTCTTTCTTATTCACCTTCACACATTCTATTCTTTTGTCACTCTTCTCTAAATATAGTCATATTTTCCTTTTCTGTGCCATGTTTTTTTATTTATTCCATTCTCCACACCCAGGTACCTCTTTCTCTCTTCTTTACACATTCATCTTGAAATACCATCCCAAACAGTATATAACTCAGAGTATCCGTCTGTGCCAGACAGAAAAAATAGTTGTTTCAAAATGAAGATAACATTTCTTCTGTATTAGTGAGTGTTGAAACAAGTCTCTGTAGGTATACATAGATTTATATAGCTCAACCTATCTATAGATAGATCTAGCTACCTAAGAGTAGAGACCCACCTATGTAGATACAGATAGGATTTCTTGCCCTCAAGTTCTACCTGAAGTCCTAGTAATAAATAGTTATAGGTAAAAAGATACAAGTTGTGGAGAGGGAGTGTTATAGACAGAATGACACTTACAGATAGAGTACACTGACACCAGAAGCAAATAATCTACACAAAATGAAGACATTTGCTTGTAAAAAATGTTTTGAAACAATAAGACAATCATAAATATGTATCAAATGTAAATATCCTTACAAATTCAGAAAGGGAAACAAAAATCTGGACTGTCTCCCTCTAAAAATCTTCAAGGTAATAATAGGTAAAATCTGTCTCAGATGGTTTAGATATGTTGTCCAGTAAGCATATGGCAACTGAGCACTTGAAATGTGACTAGCACTAATTGAGATGTGCTGTCAGTGTAAAATTCACAGCAGATTTTGAAGACTGACTTAGTCTGAAAAAAGAATGTGAACCATCTCACTGATCATTTCTCTATTATGTGTTGAAACAGCAATATTTTTATATATTTGGTTAAACAAAATATAATATTAAAATTAATTTTACCTATGTCTTTTCACTTTTTAATGTGGCCACTACAAGTTAGGCTTTGTTTATGGCTCATATATATTTCTGTTCAACAGTGTTAGTTTAGATAATCACTTACTAAGAGGCAAAAGATTAGACCTAGGTACTCCTCACTGACCTGTGAAGTTGTAAGAGTCTATGATTTCTCCCAGCAGCCAAAGTGATTTAATTTAAAATCCTCACAATTTTAGAAAATAAAAGATTAGTGAGGGCCTGAAAACATGCTAGATATGTCCCACTATTAACATGGCTGACCAGGTCAGGACCTTTATTAATTTATGGTTGGTTATCTCCTGCTCTGCTTAGCAATCTGATATCTTGATTAAATGGACAATGTTTTTTGAAATGAGGATGGAAGTGGAGAAAGATATCAGGGTATGAGTCATTACTGGTGATGACACCCAAAATTACTGGTGAAAACATGCTAGATATGTCCCACTATTAACATGGCTGACCAGGTCAGGACCTTTACTAATTTATGGTTGGTTATCTCCTCCTGCTCTGCTTAGCAATCTGATATCTTGATTAAATGGACAATGTTTTTTGAAATGAGGATGGAAGAGGAGAAAGATATCGGGGTGTGAGTCATTACTGGTGATGACACCCAAACCTGAAGTTAAAGAGCAAAGGCCAAGAGCTTGTAAGGAAGGCATAGGTCTGCTTGGAGCTGCCATCTGAAACAAGACTAAAATGAGAGCATGCGCGTGTGCATACAGATACACACACACACACACACACACACACATACACACCTGCCTCCTCCTGCCTTTTCATTCAAGGTTTCCAAAGATAAAATGACCTAGTTTCATAACCCCATTTAAACCAATTCCACATGAAGACTCTGCTTCGCTAATCTTGTCTCTGAACCAAACAGTGAGGCAGTGAACCCACTGTGCTATGTTTTACCTGCCCAGAAGAAAGCACTCCTTTTCTTAGTATCGTCAACCAGAGGAAAGGAAAGGTGGTCTGAATTTAGGATGTGGGTTTGTTTGTGTTGAGGCTCTGTTTTCCACAGCCCTCAGTCTTGGAGGAAATTTTGCAACGAGGAAGGCAAAAATGAATTGAAATCAAGGATGCTATGTTGAAAACCAACATGCTTTTTAAGAAAGGTCTTGGTGGCTTTTCTACCATTGCTTTGAGAGTTGTTTAGGCAGTGTAATGGGCAAAAGCAAATTACAGAACAGAGGACACAGAGTGAAGACCCACATCCTATGTTCTCTGCTCTAACACTAAAAACAGGGAAGAAATCTCCACATCCAAATTAAGTCTCTGTTGCATGGGAGGCATGTGACATTTAAGAAAAGACACACACTATCTGTGCAACAGACTCACTTCGAAGTGGGCTAACTCGCTCTAAACTGGAAGCTTGGATTCCAGCCCAGGAGATGAGACTATTTTTCCTTTTTGAGCACTACTCCCTTCCTTTCTAGCAATTTAGCTTGTTTTCCCCAAAACTGGCTTGGCTGATGTTCATGGCATGGTGTCAAAGGGAGCAGCCCCTGTAGGTTGTCACCATGAAAGGGAAGAGAGGATACCATTGGGAGGAATGGGAGGATCAAAAACTGTGCGTGCTTTAAGTCTTAACACAATGCACTAGATTAGGAAGGAAATTTAAAAAGAGTTACTTGGGACTCAAGAGCATACATCCATTTATGTTTCAAACAGGTTTTTGACTTGTGTCTACCAAAGCCTTTCAGGAACCGGAGATAATCTGAGTGCCCATCAACTGCCAGCGAAATGTCCCTTTCTTGCTGATGGAGCAAAAAAGCTGTAATCAATTCATAGCTGACATCTACTAGACAGCTACTAGGCCTACAATACTGTGCTGTCCACTGTGAAGAAGATAAAAGAAGCAGAAGACATTGATCCTCCCTTCAAAGTGCCTGAAATCTTACTAGGACCTAGAATAAGAAAGTCAACCAAAAAACATGAATTTGGCTCTAAGACATGCACTATGGGTAGAGGTTTTATGAGGGATCAAAACAGAAAGTGAATAAAATAAACAGAACCAGTTCAACCAAAAAAAATGAGCATAGCCTGGCTGAGAGCAGGAGCGAAGTCTCTGTAGCAAAGAGCCATTTTCACCTTGGGTGAAACTGACTGTCCATTGTAATCAGTAGAAAACCCAGGCTCTGTACTGAGGCCTGATCTGGCTACTCCCCATCATTAAGCCTTCCATCCCTGCATGAAGGGGAGGGCCTGTGAGCAAAGGTCAGCAAAGAGTCATCAAGGAAATGACACTGTGGGGGGCAGAGAATCCCATAAGTCAAAATAAACTATATGAGTAAATCACAGCAAAAGAGAAGTTTCTGGACTTCAAGGAACAGACTAAAAAGAAGACAGAGATAGTATATATCACTAAGTAGGGAAATGAAAATGGAATACTTCAAGGAAATTATTAAGTTCACACACCCAGAGCATAAACTGACTCCTGCAATAGTCCTCCCACAGCCAAAATGCACAGGTGCCTACAGTGCAGGCCCACCTGGGTCTCAGGCCCCCCACAAGCAGGCGACTCCTCAAAGCCCTTTGCCGGAGGATGTTTAAGAAACAATTGTGCCCCTTCTGCAGACTTTGATACATACTAGAGTCAAAACAGGGCCCTCTAGGTATCCTACAATAAGTAGAAACTTGGGACTAAGATCCAAATTCCAGGTTCACCCTGATTTATCTTCAACTTCAAAGGCACCATAAACAGCTTTTGCATCTGTTTTCTCACTGGTGAAATGAGGAGAGGGGAGGTGACATGAGTCAGGGGGTCATAGTACTATAGGCCTTTGAGACGACCCTCAACCCCTGAGCCAAGAGGTGATGGAACAAAGAGAATCTCAACCTGAGAGTCAAGGGGGAAGAACACAGAACAAGGCAACTCTCTGCAGCTCTTCTCCACCCCTGTTATGCCAGAAGCATCTCTTAGCACTACTGGGGCCCCTTACCTCATCAAAGGCAAGAAATTAAAGTTCCTCCTTTTTTACCTTAATTTTTGAATTTCTGTCACCCTTATCATATGGGAGACTCTTAAGAGGCTCCAAGCCAAATCAGTGCTCAATAAATAGTAACAGTAAATAAGTAAAGATTGATCATTTTAGGGGCTTCCCTGGTGGCACAGTGGTTAAGAATCCGCCTGCCAATGCAGGGGACACGGGCTTGAGCCCTGGTCCTGGAAGATCCCACATGCCGTGGAGCAACTAAGCCTGTGCGCCACAACTACTGAGCCTGCACTCTAGAGCCCACGAGCCACAACTACTGAGCCCGTGTGCCATAATTACTGAAGTCCGTGCGCCTAGAGCCCATGCTCTGCAACAAGCCACCGCAGTGAGAAACCCGCGCACCGCAATGAAGAGTAGCCCCCGCTCGCCGCAGCTAGAGAAATCCTGCGTGCAGCAATGAAGACCCAACACGGCCAAAAATAAAAATAATTTTTTTTTTTTAAAGATTGATCATTTTAGGGCTTCCCTGGTGGCGCAGTGGTTGAAAGTCCGCCTGCTGATACAGGGGTCACGGGTTTGTGTCCTGGTCCGGGAAGATCCCACATACCGCGGAGCGGCTGGGCCCGTGAGCCATGGCCGCTGAGCCTGCGCGTCCGGAGACTGTGCTCCGCAACGGGAGAGGCCACAACAGTGAGAAGCCCGCGTACCGCCAAAAAAAAAAAAAAAAAAAAAAAAGATTGATCATTTTAATCCATTTAGTCCAGAAAAGTGGGCTGATAGAAGAAGAGCAGTGGTCACACTGCTTTTTTGTAGAGAAGCAGACAAGGGAGTAGAATAAAGAGAATGGTAGTAGGTCAAGCCAGAGGACTAGTCTTATACTTTAAACCGAACAAAGAAAAGCCTGGTTTAGCTTCTTGAACAAGCAGGCAAACTAAAGTAACATAAATGAACTTGGTGTAAAGCACTTAGGTTAGGAAAAACCAAAAATTTAGAAGCAAGGGCAAGTCTCAGCAAAAAAAAAAAAAAGTCATTGAAATGTTTTTAACAATCTGCTTCTTCCCCTCTTCTGAGAAAAATCGTTTACTTTTACATGATTGTCTTAAGGAGGTATTGGGCTGGCTTCTATTTGCTAACAGCAATATTAGCCCACAATTACAGGGATTTTTTTCAGAGTCACATCTTACAACTCCTTCCACATCAGATCTCTAAATAAGCCCTGAGATGGAGTGTCTTCAGAGAAGGCTTTCCATTTTACCTCCACTGTTAAACATCCCCGAAGTGTTTCCTGCCACCATGATAATTCATCAGGCCACCAAGACAGGGTAGCCATAATCAAAGGAGCTGAAGGGTTAAAGATCAGCTACGCACCCGGCCGTACTTCCTATCTGCTCTTCCTGAACTGTGTACTGCAGTTCACCCACCACCAGCCAAAAATACCACTGTGATGAAATATTAGAGTCTATACCTCTCTACAGGAATCAGAAAAATAATACCTTCTAGTCAAGCTTTGGCTCAGGAAGGAAAATTCTTTAGAAGAGCATTTTCTGGTAACTCTTTCCAACATCAAATGGGGATGGAGGCGTCCTTCCTCACAACCCCAGTGATGCTCTCTGTACCCCTCTACTCTAGCTGTTGCTGCCCTGTATTTTAGCCATCAATGTCTCTTCTGCCCATGGCATTCTAAGCTTCTTGAAGGCAGAAACCATATCTTTCTCACCTCAGAATCCTAAGGAACTAACACAGGTTCTAGAACAAAGCAGGTACTCAACAAATGGTGATCCATCAACCAATTTGTCAATTACTTTATTTCTGAATAGAAAACCTGCCGGCTGTACCGTTTACAAAGAACTTTCACACTCATTGCCCCATTTGATCTTAACAACAGCCCTGAAGTCCCCCTTAGGGAGGGGTCACCATTGTCCCCCTCTACCGTTGAGGACCCTGAGGCTGAAAGAAATCAAGTGACTTGACTAATGTCACAAAAGGGGCAGAGAAATGATTTAATGGATGTTTCTATCTAAATGATATAAACTCTCTCTCATTAGAATCTTGCATCTCAGATAGGATCCTACTACTTTGGATCAGAGGATTTGGAGCACCATGGATATTAAACTAACTTTTTGGGGTCCCTGTAACACACTCTCATCATTGGCCCATGCATATCCCTTTTTTATTTAATTTACCTGTTTGCTTATATATTTAATTCTTTTTTAATTATGTAAGCACTGCTGTAAATATATTCTATACCCTCTTATGGTTTAAGAGTTTATTAAATAACTGTCCTGGAATAAAGGGAAATTCGAGGAGAGGAACAGTCTTCCTGAACACCAGCTCAACGTACACAGGCGCTACTGGAGCACTCTCGGACTCCATCAAGGAAGAAGTTGCATTTCAGTTAAATCCAGTCTTTTGCCAGGTACTTCATACATTGCATACATTGGTATGTGTCCAGAGTATAAAATAAGGATGTTACTAAGTGTGTTCTTGGGAAAGAGGGAGAAATATTATAGTATTAAAGGACATTAAATCATAGCCTATGTGCTAAAAATAAAATTGAGTTTAAAAATTCCTCTCCTTCCCCCCACCCTGCCATAGTCTTTCTTATGGGAGGAAAAGAACACGGATTATCCCCTCTGTTCAACTCAACCAGAAATGCTAAACAAGATTCATCGTTAAGACCAGACTGGCAGAATCTCAGAGCAGCCCTCCTCTAGCTTCATACTGTTTCTTACATTCCTTCAGAAAGGGGACAAGGCCTTTCAGTCCACAGTTAAAAGTGTCTTCAGCCAAGAACTTGACTCACCGAAGTCTCTCAATAAAAAAAATTCAGACGGCAATCTTGAAGGTAACAGTTTTTGTAGATGTCTTTTGGGTAAAACATTAAAATCAGCTAATATACAGCAGATGCAAACTATTATATATAGAATGGATAAATAAGTTCCTACTGTATAGTGCAGGGAACTATATTCAATATTCTGTGATAAGCCATATGGAAAAGAATATGAAAAAGAATGTATATATATGTATAACTGAATCACTTTGCTGTACAGTAGAAATTAACATGACACTGTAAATCAAGTATACTTCAATAAAATATTTTTTTTAAAAAAAAACAGCTAATATACCCACCCCGCTGATATGAGACCCATCTATCTTTGGGTTAGGGGAGGAAGTATAGCAAACAGGAGGACATGGAGTGCCTGGAATGTAAAGTGAGGTCATCCTCTCGCAGGAAAAGAATAAAAAAAAGAAAAAGAAAAAAAAGGACCAAAAAAGAAAAAGCAGCTTGAGCTAAGGAAATCAAACTTGGACTTTGTGATGTCCCTAAGAGTAAACTCTATTCATCATCAACTTGGCAGGGACCAATAAAGCATGTGCACAGAGGTACTTTTTATCTCACAGCTGCAAACCCAGGCAATAGTGCTTCAAAGGATTCATGAAGTTTTTATTTTAGTTTTCAATACGACTGACTTCATATAAAGGAGCTATGTTCTTAGGAATCTGGAAATGGAGCCAGGGCTTAGATACCCAAAGATGGATCAGTGAACAATATTGAAAATTATTAAGTCTTGTTGTAGCTACAGGAATCGTGAGGATGAGAGAGACGCACATGCAATGGAATGATGTTGAAATGAAACAGCCGACACCTACACTCCAGTCCAGAGTCGCTCTGGGCTCCTTCGCTGGCCCGTTTGCCACAGGAAGGCTGAGGGGATGTGCGGGAGCCAGGTGCTGCAGGCCCGCCCGGGAGATTGCTTTCCTGCAGCAAGAAGAAACACAAAGGAAAACCAACATCAGAAGGTAATACAGAGCTAAACAGTTCCCGTGGGGTAGAAACAATGCGTGACTTAGTCTTCCACATGTGAAGATCTTTGCAAATGTACTGGAATATATCTCTCTAAAGTGCATGGTGAAGACAGAGGGTGGCAGGTCTCAAAAGACAGGGAGATTGAGGGGACCACCTTAGGGTGATATCGCTTCAGGACCAGAAGTTAAAATGTAAGCCCCTATTCAGGGCAGAGGGCGGAATGCAGGTCTCTGTGTTTACAGAAAAGGACCTAAGGCTGGGGTGGTCCCAATTCTTAGACAATTTTAAAGCTGCCAGAGACTAAGCAAGAAAAGCAGGCTCATGAGGTTTTCGATTGAAATTCCTCCATTTCCCATCAAAGAGCTCTCCAAGCTGGCTCCCGTCCCAAATTCAGTCTTATACATCTCAAGAACATCCTCCCTTACCTTTGCAGAGGAATTCTACACATGGCCTGAGGTTCTAAATGGGAAAAGACCGATTTGCATCCTAGAAATCGCACATGCTGAAAGACCAATATCTTACCAAGGTCTGTGGTAAGAAAAATCCAAAACACATGGGTTGGATTTTAGGTTTGTTGAGTGTAACGTAACAGAATTTGGGTCAGAAAGGAGTGAATGAATCAGGAGAGGTTGAGAAAGTCGGGCCTGACACTGGTCTGCAAAGATAAGAAATCAGAGGAGCTGCTTTAGCAAAGCAAACATAACTGTTGCTGAACAAAGGGAAGGGAGGAGATAAGAGCCTAGTAGAGAAAATGAGGACAGCAAGATAAAGGAAGAAAGCAGGGATCACCCACAGAGAGCTTGTGGTACCATCATGAATAATAGAAGTCCAATTCCTGAAGAGCTCCATCAAAAATGTCAGACAACGGTCTCAAGTTTAAACGGGAGTGCTGATTTGTGGATTAACTAAGTGGCTCCCTGAGCGGGAGAGGAGTGTTCCTCTCCGGGAGGGTCCACGTGTGCTCTGAGAATGACCTGAGCTAGAATCAGGCGGGCCTTTGTGATGCTGCAGCTCTGAGTCCTGAGTGGGTCTGAGCGGGGTGTGGGGGGCAGGAATCTGCGCTTACACATGCTTCCCAGGTGCTTCCTTCTGTCGCTAAAGTCTTCACACTGCTCCACGGGAGTGCAAAAAGATTTTAATCTAAAACGGAACCAGAGGATTTGAAATGGAGAGTCTCACACATGTGCCCTCAGGCAAACGAAACATAAGAACTAAGAGATGGATTTCCAGTAAATGCCTGATTTACAGGAGACAGAAACGTATCCCTCAAACAATGAACATTCTCCAAGAATCTCTCCCCATCCTCAAACCGATGAACTTGCTGCTTGGATTCTGGCTGGACTCTCCCCTCTTTGCTCTCTTTGACCATAAGACCAGTTCGTCCGAAACTATCAACAGATTCGCCCATAGCTTACTATAGTTTGCATGTCCCACAGTGCGCTTCCTCTGCCATTCCCATATAAACTCAATTTCTGGTCATTTGAGCTTGCTTCAGTTTACTTCTTTATTTAGGCTGACAGAGCAAGAGAGGGGGCACTAACTACCCCAGCCCTATCAAGGGGGAGCCTCAAGGAAAGCACCAGCCACTTCATTACCTACTTTACTTGCATTAGCTCTCTGCAGCCTGTCTCATAGGATGTAAACACTGTAGTAAGAACCTGCCATCTCTGACACTACACCTGCAGAGGCACCAAGTCCCCAAGGAGGCCCAGATGCTCATACAGAGGAACAAGGCTACAGACAGACAGTGAGATGGGGAGAGGAAGGCAGTGATGGCCAAATATATGGTGAATCCCATCATAACCCAGCGGAATCCAAGCTTTATTGGACTCTAGAAGACAGATGATCTCCCTGTACTGTTCACTGATCTCTGCAAATTCCACCCATTCGTGCAATTTGTAAAGGTGAGCAAGATGAACAGCAGGACCAAAACCCAAGGAAAGGCTGGGGAGAATCCAGAAGAGAATCCAGGATTGTATAGCCAGTAATCAAGGATCAAGTATGTCTGAGAGTTCAGCAAGTGTCCAGCCTTCTTCTGCTTCCCCGTCCCCTTCCCCTTCGCTTCTTCTTTCTTCTTCTCCTTCTCCTTCTTCCGCCCCTCAGTCCAATGTATATTCCATTTTGCTGAGCCATAAGGAAAGAACACTGGAAGCTTCTTCCTCTCCTCCTTCTCCTCCTTCTTTTTTCCTCTCTTTCTCTACACAGGAAGTCCCAGAAACAGTGGATAGGTCTTCAGTAGTTGGAAGTGATCATATCAAGCTTGCCAGTAGCCTATATTCGGAAGCTCCCAGTACTGGGCAGCAAGGCCATGTACTTGCTTTATATAATCCCACAAAGAGCCATCACAGGCTATGCAGGCCTTTAATTAAGACGGTCTGATGACACAATATTTTTCTCCCTCACTTTCATCAAGGCAAATAATTAACAACATCCATTTTGGCCCTTCAATCCAAAGTATATGCCATTTTCTTGAGCCAAAGGAAAGAACAGCGGAAGATTCTTATACGGTGAGACTTCGTCCCCCAGGCATTTTTCTCTCCACCTGAGTTCAAAGAACTCCTTTAGCATTTTTTCATTAGTACTTTTCTCTGGCTTTGAAAGATCCTGTATGGTGATTCTGAGTCACAGTTTTTATCACAAGAAAGCCAGATCTCTGTGGAGTCTGAATCTACAGGTTTCACTTTTGATTTCCTAACAGACACCACAACCTAAATTTAAGTGTTCTAGCAAAAAAAAAAAAAATACCAAATGGTGCCTAAGCACAAAGCCTTAGAACAGCAAAGGATTCCTAAATCTTAGGTGAATGAGAAAAACACAAATCCTTCATTTTTTCATGAACAGCCACAGAGAGTTGTGATCAGAAAACAGAAAGAAGAGAGGAAATAAAATTCTGTTGTCACAGTAGAAACCACAGGAAAAATGAGTTTAATTCATCAGAAGTTGGAGACTGACCACCAAAACCTGATTACTCTTGCTAATGAGGGCTGCCAGCAAATTGCTCAAAGAATCAAATTAGGATGCAAGGGATATATGTGTCTCTAGAAGAGCAATGTGGCTATAAGATAAGAGACATACTAACATTTAACCCTGGATAAGCCCTGCAATGAAATTACAGTCAAATCATACTCTCTCCCAGCCTGTGAATAGAAATGATTAAGTAAGGGCTTTTGTTGATTATTTATTCCTCATTGTGGACGCAAATTTAAGGCTGGATTTTTGTAACATTAATAGAAGAAAATTGTATATCTACCACACATAGAAACATTAATTGGGGGGAAATAAATAAGAAACATCAAAGTGGCTGCCAGTTTGTAACTGTAAATGGGCCTCACGAAAGGACATTACATAAGAAAGGGAACACATATATATGGAATCTAAGGGGAAAAAAAAGGTCATGAAGAACCTAGGGGTAAGAAGGGAATAAAGACACAGACCTACTAGAGAATGGACTTGAGGACACGGGGAGGGGGAAGGTAAGTTGTGACAAAGTGAGAGAGAGGCATGGACATATATACACTACCAAACGTAAAATAGATAGCTAGTGGGAAGCAGCCGCATAGCATACAGAGATCAGCTCGGTGCTTTGTGACCACCTAGAGGGGTGGGGTAGGGAGGGTGGGAGGGAGGGAGACGCAAGAGGGAAGAGATATGGGAACATATGTATATGTATAACTGATTCACTTTGTTATAAAGCAGAAACTAACACACCATTGTAAAGCAATTATACTCCAATAAAGATGTTAAAAAAAGAAAGAGAGGGCCTCCCTGGTGGCGCAAGTGGTTGGGAGTCCGCCTGCCGATGCAGGGGATACGGGTTCGTGCCCCGGTCTGGGAGGATCCCATATGCCGCGGAGCGGCTGGGCCCGTGAGCCATGGCCGCTGAGCCTGCGCGTCCGGAGCCTGCGCGTCCGGAGCCTGTGCTCCGCAACGGGGGAGGCCACAACAGTGAGAGGCCCGCATACCGCAAAAAAAAAAAAAAAAAAAAAAAGAACAGGAAAAATACGTAGAGGTACTACAGGGGGTGGGACATAACTTCTGATTATAGCTTTCCATTCTTCTAAATAAGGGGGTGGGAGAGGACTCTTTTTTTCCCAATAATTCATACACATATACACATTTTGTTCCAAAATAAGAAAGCAATTTCATTATTTCTCAGACCTCAAATAAAATTAGTATAAGTTATTTTTCTATTTGGATTCATCTTGGCTGCAAAAGACGACATTTAAGAGTCTGGTAGAATTTGATGCATGTTGGAGTGGTGGTTATGCTGCAATGTGTTCCAATAAAAAAATCAATGGGGTGTCAACTTCCCGCTCTTTCCTCCTGCTCAGAATCCTCCCGAACCCACAGTCAGTAAAACCGTGAAATGCCAATGATTCCTTCTATTAATTTTACAACACTTTGTCTGAGAATGACTATAATGGCAAAAAAAAAAGTCTTTGAAAAAGAGAAGCATGATAATAACGGTGAAATAGACATTGAAAGAAAATGTTCTAAAACGGAGTTTCAGGTGCACAAAGTCAAGTTAATGTCAATTACCTGCCATGAGAGACCTTGAACATATTTAAAGTACGAAAGCCATCATACGTTTTAAATAGCATTCTATTATTACCTTCACTTCATTCAGTAAGACTATAAACTCTTAAAGGACAGGGCTCAATTCATCTACTAATCTTATTATGTTCTAGCCCAGGGGTAGACACAGCGTACATTCAATGAATGCTTTCTGAGTTAATGAGTGAACTTGACCAAGAAGCTAAGCAAAACAGCTTGCTGATTAGATCAAGGGCTGAGAAATCTGATTAGGATGATTTGAATTATATCCCAGGCCTTGCGTTTCAGCGATATTCTTTCCCGAGAGAGCCAGAAATCCCTCAAAGCAGCTCTTTAAAGATAAAGGCAAAGAGAGGTAGAATCCAGTGTTGAGAAGCCTGAAAGAACTCAAAACGGCTTTGTGATCAACATTAAAATGGAATCTTTTGCTACAACATTTGTAAAGGGCATATGATACTGTTAATATTTTGGTAATATATTTATCAAAAGAAACATGCAGCATGTACTCTTCATAAACAGAAGCTTTTCTTAATTTGGGGGAAAACACATAAGTAAGTGGTTATTTAGCCAGGATACTCTCTAATTATCCATTTTGCAAATTTCCCTCAATTCAGTTTGGTTCTCCTCTTATTCCAGGTTGATGTGGCTCCCATAATCAATCCATCTCCATCTTGCCAACTCCCTCTCCCAGGGATGCTGCCTGTGGGAATAGAATGAGGACCCCGCCTGCTGGGAGGAGACACTCCAGTGAGTCAGGAGGTCCCCTAAGCCATGAAGTCTCGTAAAACAAGCAACTTTCACATTAAAGATTGGTGAACTCATCTCCTTGTTCTAGAAAAGGAACCAGCTGCCTCAAAAGTTACTCTGTACCTTGGTTTAACTCCCCAAGTACCTCAAGCAAGATCTTACTTATGGTGCATGTTGGTGTCTTTCCCCCGATTCATTGGCATTAACTTTGCCTATATTCAGAGCAGCCCACAATGCTTCTAGGCTGATCCAGACAAGCTGCCTGCCATGCTAAGTAGAGCCTACTCAATAAAAAATTGTCTCACGCCCCCGACAAATTCCAAATATCCCACCATAGATTTATGTAGAGGAACAAACCTTGTGTAATTTTTTGAGCCTAAATCTTAATTCATTTTACATATGAACACAGAGTAATTTTTGATAATCTTAACGTATATTGACATTTTCAGGAATATAATTACCATTGAAACAAAGGTTGGCTTTAGTTTCCTAAGGGTCAAAAGTCATTCAGAAAATCACCACTGGCATTGACTCTTCAACATGTTATACCTGTATTACTCTACAGTTGTAGCTGTTACTTTCACAGTGATTCTCCAACAGCAGTGTTCAACCTCTGCCTGCAGTGGGGCTTGAGAATCAGTCGATTTAAAGGCCTTCCAGGTATTTCTAGCATGAATCGTGGACTACATAGAACCACTGTTCTATATAGATGTACAAGCATCTGACCACTTCATTATGTCTGCTAATGTGACTAAGCCCTGGCATTTATATACTGAAATATATTTATTCATTCAACAGTGTACTTACTACTGAACGTCTATTTCATACCAAGCACTGTTCTAGATGTTTAAGATACATAAATGAATAAAGCATATATAAATTGCTGCCTTGGGCTTCCCTGGTGGCGCAGTGGTTGAGAGTCCGCCTGCCGATGCAGGGGACACGGGTTCGTGCCCCGGTCCAGGAGGATCCCATATGCCGTGGAGCGGCTGGGCCCGTGAGCCATGGCCGCTGGGCCTGCGCGTCCGGAGCCTGTGCTCCGCGGTGGGAGAGGCCACGGCAGTGAGAGGCCCGCATACTGCAAAAAAAAAAAAAAAAAAAAAAAAAAAAAAAAAAATTGCTGCCTTTGTGAAGCCTCTAGCAGGAAATACATTTTGCCAGGCACCGTTTCATTTTACATTTCTTATGTATCCCTCACAATGAGGTAGGTACATTTATGATCCCCTAATTTACAATTTAAAAAATTATAGCACAAAACGGTTAAGCTACGTGTCCAAGATCACACAGATGGGAAGAGGTCCAAGTGAGATTTGAATCCAGGCATCTTACTCCAGATTATACATACTTAACCATTACACAACCCCACACTTGTATGAAATGGTGACAGCACATACTTACATAGCAAGAGAGACATATGATGCAATTAGCCTCTTACAATCCTAATTTTGTAACTGCCTCAATTATAAGTGTCTGATCTCCACAAGAAGAACATAAGCTTCTAGATAGAGGCCAATTTGGGAGGCATTAGATCGCACAGGTTGAGAACACACCCTACCTTACCCATCACCAGCTATGTAGTCAAGTTGCTTGACCTCTCTTAGCCTCCATTTCCTTCTATTTCAAATAAGAATAATACTACCCAACTCAGAGTGTAGCTAGGATCACTTTTTTTAAACGTGTGCAGGATGCCTGGCACATGGCATGCACAATAAATAATCACGGCTATCGTTATTCTCTCAGACATACTGGCTGACCCCAAAGCTAGGTATGTGGGAAATCTCTGAATAAATATGTGCTTTTTATTCAATTGCTCTCAAATATTCCAGGTTCCCTGGACTCTTCTGTTCATTCAGTAAACATTTGACAAGCCTCCATTACGTGTCAGGCAGTTCAAAGGGGTTACTCAAACACGAGATCCTTCTCCCAGTCACGGTAAATAATTCCACGGTTGCCAAAGGAATCATTCTTCTTCCCCGACTTGCCTAACCGCCTAGAGAAAAATTAAGCAGCACCACACTCTCCCTTGAGACAAATTTACCAACGTATTTTTTTAAAATGCAATCCAAATGACATTGGAATTATTTCATTATATTCATGTAAATGAGCGCAATACCAAAAAGGCATTTGTTTGTTTAATCTGTAAAGCAGACTGGTAAATGCCCCTGAGAACTTGTGAACCCACTGTTGGGATTTATTTCCCAATCCTAATTCATTATCTCACATTCTTAAAGCAATGCTGGCATGGGGCTGGTGTGGGATGTGGCAATAAACCTCATTTTTAAATGAGGCAAGATTTCTTTTACTGGGATTCTCTCAGGAGCTGATGATATTCTTCTCCTTAAGGTATCAGTTGAGGGGAAAAGTAAGCCTTGGGAATGGAGAAGAAGTAATCAAACTGTTTGGAGTTGAATTGTGTTCCCCCCACCAAAATTCATCTGATGAAGTCCTAATCCCCAGTGTACCAGAATGTGACCTTATTTGGCGATAAGGTCTTTACAAAGATGATCAAGTTAGAATGAGGGCCTTAGAGTGGGCCCCTAATCCAATATGACTGGCGTCCTTATGAAAGGGGAGATTTGGATAGACACGCACATAAGGAGAACGCCATGTGAAAATAAAGGCAGAGATCAGGGTGATGTGTCTACAAGCCAAGGAAGGCCAAGGATTGCCAGCAAACCACAGCATCTAGAGGAGAGAGGCCTGGACCACATTCTCCCTCCCAGCCTCAGAAGCCCCTCCCACAGGCCGGCACCTTGATCTTAAACCTCCAGCCTCCAGAACTGTGAGACAATAAATTTCTATTGGTAAGACACTCAGTATGTGGTACTTTGTTATGGCAACCCCAGCGAATAGACATCTTTAATAGCAAATACACACATTTCAAAGCTAGGCCCACAATTTGGATTTACTATGACAGGGTTTGGCTAACTTCAAAATGTTGACTTCTCCCTTCCAATTGCCCCTGTGAAACTTTGGGTACCTTCCTATCATAATTCTACCCTTCAGAAACTAATAATACTTAAACAGAAACACATTCTTATGGAAAAACCACTGTCAAAAACAACATTCTCACACAAATGGTGAGCATCCAACAAAGTTTTATTTAACTCATTAATGAGGTAAACAACAGGGGAGAAAAATGCAAAATCAAAGTGTGTATAAGAAATTGTGTATGACAAATAGACTATTTATTATAGAAAGGAAATGCCTAAATAGACTGCTAAATCTGCTGTAACAGTAGTTAACTTTCTGCAGGTTAATAAGACCTTAGCCCCTGTGGCATTAACTTTTCTTTGATCTATAAAATCATGACGCATCAGCTTTTCACAGGTTAACCTCTAACTTTATGGGGATATAAACTGCCAGCACCTCTATCAGTTGTGGATAATTAATCGACTCTACAGAGACAACAAAATTACAGTACCCAAGAGTATCAGGTAAGAGTCAGTTACTAAGAAACAATGTTCTGCTTCTATTGCAGCAGGCTAATTAGAATATGCTCTAATAAAATAACGTTTTAAAAAATCAAACAAGACTCCTTTTTCCATCGTCAAAATTGGGGATAATTTCATTCTCACTACTCATGGGTCAAACTATTAGTCAGAATTTGTTGTGCAGCTTCACATATGTCTGGAATATTCTGGAAAATCTCATAAAATACATGATCTTACTCTCCAGACAACAATAATAATAATCTATTGGGCACCTAGTATGCATTGGACATTATTTTAACCATTTTCTCTTAAGCTGGAAACCAATGTTATCAAGTTTACTGGACGGTTTGTGGGGGAGTGAGGGCAGCAGGACTGACAAAATAAGAAGCTCAACTGTGATGCGATTCTAACAGAAACCTCAATTGATCTCACATAAAGTTCTGGAGCCAGAATGGCCCTTCAGAGTTGTCCCAATTTCAGGCAGAGACAAGATTTTGAACCTCCACATCAACCAGTCTTTGGTTGTTATGCCCCCTGGAAGGGCATAACACGGGCAAGAGATTCTTTTATGCTGGGGCAATGCCTGGGAACCATCAGCAGCCAATACTCCTTGAAGCTGGAAAAATAAGCACCTTGGTCCTGAGAAGGCATGTGGGTAGCCATCACGGCATCCACTAAACACCTCTAATACTCCTGACAAACTTACGAAATGGGTAATTTTATTATGTCCATTTTACTGATGGAACAACTGACATTAGAAAGGTTAAGGAACTTATATAAGCCATACAGCTCAGAAGTAATGAGGCCAAGACTGGAGCCCAGATGTCTGGTTCCAAAGGCTCCATCAATCTGCATTCCCTCTGAAAGGGAAGAGGAGGGAAGAGAAGGGAAGGCAAAGTAGGAGAGGGAGGGAAGGAAGGACAAGATGGTACAAGGACTGGGCATGCAGTGGCTTGAAGTGACCCATGAAATGCTCTGGTGTGGTGGGCGGGGCAGAAGGGCCTTTTAAGAACACAGTCTAATGTCCACTTGGAAGTTGTAACGCTGTCATGGAAGTATGTCCTTTACCTCTGCCGTATTTCCCACCCGCTCTTATATCTTCAGGGAAGTCTACTCCTGGCTTAAACGCAGTGAGGTTTTATGAATGTGGAAATTGAAGAAGGGGCTAAATTTTACATCTAGGTCAATGAATATAGAATCGACTGCCTACTGGGATAGAAAGATAATCCGAAATTGAGCAAATTTAGAAAACGCATGAGACTGCGAACAGAAATAACCTTAAGAACATAAGCCCTTTGGGAATCCACAGAATTTAGGGGAAAGTATTTAGATTTCCAGAGGGATGTTCCCAGTAAAACTAGCAACAGGAAACGCTTGTCTTTACAGCCCCCCTCCCCATTTCCATGCTAGGACACTTCCCGACCTCCTTCAATTTCCCGTCACCCTGGCACCTTTACTGCTTCCACCGCAATCTTGTTCAACTGGTAATGCCACTGAACAGATAACCCAACAGTTTTGTCAACTGAAAACACTTTAGGATATTTCCCTCATAAGGGTATGTACAGTCTCTAAAGAGACCCATGGAAATGCAAAAACCATCATGATCCAAAGAAATGGAGTCAAATGATATTCAAAGTAGTTAAAATAATTTTCCTAAGCTACAATCCAGAATATTGTAAATATAGATGGGGTGAGGGTGGGGTTAGAGGCAGAGACCTACTGCCTACTTTGAGACCAGCCCTAGGCATGATGGCTAGGTTTACAGAGAAGCTCAAGAGCATGTGTCTTCTCCACTTGTATCAGTAAAAGAAGTGTCCTGGCAAAAAAAAGAACTCACCTCAGATGGTTCAGATGAAGAGACCTCCATAAAGGAATTACTTAAAAGTAAGGTTAGGGAATAAACCACTCCCTGATCTCGAGACTTACATTCCTGATCTTGAGACTTACAATAAAGCTAAAGAACCCAGGAACATGTGGTACTGAAGAAAAGAGATGTCAAAGCACCCAGAGACTAGAGAGCTGGTGGATGTTTGTCTTGGTGCAGTAAACCAGAATCAGTAACAAATCAATGTACATCTCAGCCTTCTCTTTAGCAGACAAAGGAAGTCCAGGCTCATCAATCTCTTCTCACATTTCTTATTTTTCAAATCTTTTAGTCACATTTGCAACTCTACCAGACTTCCTCTGAAATCAACTTGGCTGTCAGCTGTACCTCTGGGTCCAAGGTAGAGGGCAAAGTACCTTACTTAAGGGCAAATAGCTAGTTGGTGGTAGAGCTGGGAATAGAAATCAGGTCTCTTCACCTCAGCCCAACTTATCTACATTATCACTGTATGGCTTTCGTCCATCCCATCCAGCTTGGCCAGCAAGTGTACATGTTCTTTCCATTTTCCCTGCCCCCCTAGCAACTAACTCATCACTACCCAGATCCTCATGCTTCATATGCATCCTGCAGGGCTACTTGCCAAAAACGAAATCATGACTAAAACTTTCAACAAGGTAGAAAGAGAAAACAAGTCTTCAATCTGATAAAAGGTATGTCTGAAAAATACACAAGTAACATCATACATACATAACATTTTCCCCCTAATATTGAAACAAAGTATGTCTATTCTCACCACTTCTATTCAACATTGTACTAGAAGTCCTAGCCAGTATAGTAAAAGAGAAAAATAATTAAGAAAAAAAATATATATATATAGGGAAGCAAAAAGTAAAACTTTTAATCTGCAGATGATATGATTGTGTAAAATCATGTAAAATCCCAAGTAATATATCAGAATTAACATGTGAGTTTGCAGTCATAGTGTCCAGAAGCCATATACAAAAATCAACTGTATTTCTATACGTAAGCAATTACAAATTGAAAACTGAAATTTTTTAAATACCATCAAAAATGACATTCAAAAAAGTGAACTATGGGCTTCCCTGGTGGCGCAGTGGTTGAGAGTCCGCCTGCTGATGCCAGGGGACGCAGGTTCATGCCCCGGTCTGGGAAGATCCCACATGCTGCGGAGCGGCTGGGCCCGTGAGCCATGGCCGCTGGGCCTGTGCGTCCGGAGCCTGTGCTCTGCAACAGGAGAGGCCACAACAGTGAGAGGCCCACATACCACAAAAAAAAAAAAAAAAAAAAAAGTGAACTATTAGGTATAAATCTAAGAGAATATGTATAAGACCTTATACTGAAAACTACAAAACTTTATGAGAGAAATTAAAGAAGTTGTTAATAAATATATAAATATTTGCATAATGAAAGACTCAATACTGTTAACATGTCACATCTTCCCAAAATGACACATGGATTCAACACAAACCCTGTCAAAACCCAGCTGATATTAAAATGTATATATTAGAAATGAAAATAATACACAAAGTAGTCAAAAATCTTGAAAAAGGAGAAAAAGTTGAAGGACTTGCTCTACCCAATTTAAAACTTACTATAAAGACAAATCAAGAGCATGTGACATCAAAGAAAGAATTGACAATTAGATCAATGGAAAAGAATAGAGATTCCAGAAATAGAGCCACACATGTATGACTTCAAAAGCGGCACTGAAACATCAATGGGGAAAAGAGTATCCTTTTAACAAATGATTTTGAAAACAATGGTTATTCATACTGGAAAAAAATTTAATTTGATCCCTATCACACACTGTATACAAACAATGCTTTAAGAGGATTACAGATACAAACCTAGAAGGTAAAACTATTAAGTTTCTAGAAGAAAATATGACCTTGGAGTAGACAATGATTTTTTTTTTTTTTTAGATAGGATGCAGAAAGTTCTAGCCATACAAGAAGAAGTTGACAAACAGGAAATCATCAAAATTAAAAACTTCTACTTATCAAAAAAGGTATCAAAAGATACTTCTCACTCTGCATTCCCATTCCTGTGCCAACAGTGGAAAAGGCAGAATCAGAACCTCTGAAAAACTGCTCCTTCATAGAAGCAATGAGAACACTGGCTAAATTGTCAAATATCGTTATTTTCCAGAACTCTGGAAATTACCAATTGATCGGATGAGGTTGGCAGCAGCACTGGCCTTGGCTAGCCACAGGGCAGGCTGAGCTCCTCGTCTTGGACCAATGGTAGCTTCAGTCTGCTCCACTGACCAGGGCGTAGCCCACACTGCTCCCTCGGCCTTAACCATCCCGACCAAGATTTTGTCTTCTCGCCCACCTGATGGCAGGATGGAAGTTGCATCAACCTGCAGTCTTCTAATGTCCAGGGTTTGTTGTTGTTGTTGTTTGCCTACAGCACACCCAGGATATATCACTGTGATGATACTAACAAGAATGCACTTGCTCCACCAAAAAAAAAAAAAAAAAAAATTAACTACCTGTTTCTGAGAGCCTGAGTGGGATCAATCTTTTAAAATTTTAGGGAACCAAGAACTTGCAGGAAAGGGAGGGGATATGGGAACATATGTATATGTATAACTGATTAAATTTGTTATAAAGCAAAAAATTTTTTAAAAATTAAAAAAAAAAAAGAACTTGCAGGGATCCCAACATTTGCCCCCATTTTGCCTGGCAGTCCCCCACCACGTCATCTCTTCACAATTTTGTTTCTTCTACTGGATGGCCTGGCAGCCAAGTCTATGAGCTAAGTGTATGCCCTAATGTGGGTTTTCTGCCAGGCCTTTGTGCAGACACCTCCAACTTGCAGGACTATTCTCTCTGAGCCCTCTCCCTTTCCCCCTAGTAGCAACTAGAGAATGAGAGAAGCACTGAAACTTTCTTCCCTTTCCCCCTAGTAGCAACTAGAGAATGAGAGAAGCAATGAAACTTTCTTCACTAACATTGTACTCTGAACAAAGCAACATCTTCTCTTCTACCCTCCCTTTCTACTGATTTACAGGAATGGAGAGAAGGGCTGGGTAGAATAATTTTCTGAGCTTAGCCCTCCCGAGAGGTGTCTGATCTTAACCTCTGGCAGCTCTCCAAACTTAGATCCTTGTGTGATCCTTGGTGTGCTCGTGGTCTTCAGCTTTGAGACTTGGCCATAAGTCCAAGGTAACCAGAAAAAACCCATTCAGTAAGGGGTTTTAAGAAAGGGGGAGGTGGTATATTTAGGAAAAATAAAGTGAGTTTCAGAATCAGACTCTTAGACATTCAGTATTTATATTCAATGCCTACTATGTACTACACAGAAGTACAATGAATTGCTGGTTGTAGAGAAATAAACAAAATGCTCATGGTCCCTCCTCTTGTTGAGCTTATGACCCTGGTACAGAAAACAGATAATAAATAAGTAAACAAACATGTGAATTATTGCTGAGAGATACAACCGTTATGAAGGGACTAATAGGAATAAATGGTGCAGGAGGGGAATGACGGTGATGAGGGAAGCTACCAGGAGGAGGTGACAGAAGTAGGATTTAAAGTAACCTGGAGTCGTAACCACCTGCTAAATATATGATCTACCTATGACTTAATGTCGCTTAGACTCAATTTCTTCATCTGTAAAACAGGAAGACTAATTTACACTACATGGGGTTGTTGTGAAGATTTAATTAAGTAAGAATATTAAAGGCACCTTTTTACTGTTACTTTCCTAGAACACAATAAAGGTTTTAAAAAAGCGTCTAAGGGCTTCCCTGGTGGCGCAGTGGTTGAGAGTCCGCCTGCCGATGCCAGGGGACACAGGTTTGTGCCCCAGTCCAGGAAGATCCCATATGCCACGGAGCGGCTGGGCCCGTGAGCCATGGTCGCTGAGCCTGTGTGTCCGGAGCCTGTGCTCCGCAACGGGAGAGGCCACAACAGTGAGAGGACCGTGTACCACAAAAAAAAAAAAAAAAAAAAAAAAAAAAAAGGCATCTATTTTCATTAAACAGGATTCCCATTGTTAAGTGGAAACTGAACTGGACCAAAATAAAAATTAAAAAAAAAAACAGATTCAACACTTATTAACTTTATAACTCTGGGCAAGCCACGTAACAGCACCAAGCTTTCTTTTCCTCAACTGTGAAAGTGAGAAGACAGTACCTTACAGAGTATATGAGGCTATAAACTACTTTATAAAATAAAAATATTTATTCGTAAAGCTCCAGTGTCCTTGATATGATAAAATAATGAACATTCACTCTTAAGCAGAGGTGGATTTATCATGAAACTAATGAAGCTTAAACTTTAAGGTGTCTCACTTGTATGTGCCACTGTGAGTCACAGAATTTTGCATGTGGGAGAGTTAGACAAGATGCAGAGAGGGAGTATTTACATGTAAACATTTCTGGTGTATTGTCTAAAGAGAACTCAGGGAAAAACAGGGGCTAAGTCTCAAAGACTCCATTCATGCATCTACAGGAAGAATATCTGTCTTGGATATTGGTACCAAGTGAAAGAAGGAAAAAAATCTTCCCTGAATATTTGGCTATAAGCTAGCCTTTACATAAGTTTGCTCCCTGGGCTGTCCCAAAGACTACCCAAATAATTAGTCTGAAGTAGGTATGGGTTAATAAATTTCCCTGAGTGTCTAAGAGTAAATACAAGTCCTCCCTAGAGAAACCAGTTTTAAACGAAGGTCTCAAAAGAATTCCAAGAAAGTACCAAGACACCTGAAATCTCTATCAGAAATCATGAACACAGGAGAATAAAAAGGACTCAATGAGTACAAGCCAGCAAAAACAACAGACTCTAGAATACTAAAATGGTCATAACTAGAATATAAAACAAATATGTTTGGTGTCCTTAAAGAAATTAAAAAAGGGATTAAAATTAAGATTAAAGAACAAGAGACTATAAATAAATAACTATATATTTTTAAAGAATATAGATAACCTTTAATAAGGAAAACTAATTAAAAGCAAATAATAAATGGGTACCTGGTATATAGAAGCAACAGAAAAGAAAAATTAGCAAACTATAATGCAGATTTAAAGAAATTATCCAGAATGCATAATAGAGATAGAAAATAGGAAAGGAAAGTTAACAGATGTAGAAAACAATGAGAAAGTAAATCTAACATATGTCTATTAGAGTTTCAGAAAGAGAAGAGACAGAATTGGGCAGAGGCAAACTTAAAGACATATTAGAAAGTCAGCAAAACACCCAAAAAAGAGGAGGTCTTTGTTCACATGGTGGAAGGCTTTTTAAAGACGTCAGTTCTCCCCTGAATGATTTATGGATTCATAAAATTCCGATCAAAATTCCCATAGGCTTTTGGGTGACTTGACAGACTAATTCTAAAATTTATATAGAAGAGCAAAGAACAAGAGTAGCCAAGGCTCCAGAAAAAAAAAAAAAAAAAAATGGAAGTAGGGCTAGCATTAACAGATATCAAGACTTGTTATAAAATGTTAACAATTAATACAGTGTGGTATTAACCCAGGAATAGACAAGCTGAGCAATGAAACAAAAAAATGCGATTCAGTAACAGACCAAAAAATATATGAAAACTTGATTTATGACAGAACTGACATTGTAGAATAGTGAGGAAAGATACATTTTTCAATAAATGGTCCCTCAAAAATTGATTATCCTTACAGAAAAAAAAAGAAATTGGACCCTACCTCAAAGGATACATAAAAATTGATCCCAGGTAAGTTAAAGATGGAAATGTGAAACACAAAACTAGGTAATGTTCAGAAAATAATATAGGAAAGTATCCTTTTATCAAAGGTGGAGGTGAAGTATTTAATAAATAAACATATACAAAAATGCAGATAGTCTAAAATAATTTATAAATTTAATCAAGTAATTCTGTTTATCAAAAACACTATGAAGAGGGGCCTCCCTGGTGGCGCAAGTGGTTGAGAGTCCGCCTGCTGATGCAGGGGATACGGGTTCGTGCCCCGGTCTGGGAGGATCCCATATGCCGCGGAGCGGCTGGGCCCGTGAGCCATGGCCGCTGAGCCTGCGCGTCCGGAGCCTGCGCGTCCGGAGCCTGTGCTCCGCAACGGGGGAGGCCACAACAGTGAGAGGCCCGCATACCACAAAAAAAAAAAAAAAAAAAAAACACTATGAAGAGAGTGAAAACACAAGCCACAAAATTAAAAAGATATTGCCCATTTGTATTAATTGACAAAGGATTAGTAGAAATCAATAACAAAAAGACCCCCCCAAAAAAAAACAGAAAAAAGAAGTGAAGAAAGATTTGAACAGGTACTTTACAGAAGGGGAAACCCAAATGGGGTGGGGGGGAGAGAAAAAAGAAAACGTGCTCAAATTCATTAGTAATCAAAGAAATGGAAATTCACCTCCAGGCCCCTCTCCCCCATTCATTCTTTTCTCTACCACTGTGAACCACTCTATACACACTGGCAAAAATTTTAAAGTTTATTTTTAATATTAATTCTTGGAAATATTAACCACTGGAGAGAGAGAGAGCTTATATACTGTTAGAAGGTACACAATATGGCACAATCACTTTGGGAAACACCTGGTATTACCTAGGAACACTGAAGGTGTACATAGCACAATAATTACCAATTACACTCCAAGGTACAGACCCTAGATATCTCTGGCACATACTCACAAGCTGGTATCAAAAACATTATACCAGCACTGTTTATCACAGAAGAAAATAGAAACAGCCCAAATGTCCAATGAAAGCAGAATGGATAAATACATTCACAATGTGAAATAATACTCCATAGCAATGAAAATGAATGAGCTACAGCTACACAGAACAAAACAGATGAAACTTGGGAAGAGCGGTGATTGAAAAACACCAATTCCAGAATATGTACAGTTGTATCTCACTTACACAGCATTTAAAAAACACAAATAGGGACTTCCCTGGTGGTGCAGTGGTTAAGAATCCACCTGCCAATGCAGGGGACAGGTTCGAGCCCTGGTCTGGGAGGATCCCACATGCCATGGAGCAACTAAGCCCGTGCGCCACAACTACAGAGACTGCACTCTAGAACCTGTGAGCCACACCTGCTGAGTTCAGGTGCCACAACTACTGTAGCCCGCGGGCCTACAGCCCGTGCTCTGCAACAAGAGAAGCCACCGCAATGAGAAGCCCGCGCACCGCAATGAAGAGTAGCCCCTGCTCGCCGCAACTAGAGAAAGACTGAGTGCGGCAACAAAGACCCAATGCAGCAAAAAATAAATTAATTAATTAAAAAAAAAAAAACACAGATAGAACTATGCTATGTATTTTTGAGAGGTGGCGTGATGTGGAGGTTAAGAGCACACAAAACTGCAACCAGACTGCCTGAGTTGGAATTCTGGTTACTACATTTACTATTCCTATGATTGGACAGTTATTTAGCCTCCATATACCTCATTTCCTCATCTGTACAATGGGTCTACCTACCTCTGAAGATTGTTCTAGGGCTAAATGAGTATATAGCACCTACAAGTGTTTGGCACATATAAATCACTGTATAAAAGTGTTATGCTGCCATCATTAAAGATATAAATATTTGGTTAAAAGAATAATGAAGAACAAGGGAATGATAAGTAAAAACTGCAGGCCAATTAGAGTACATTCAAGGATGGATTAAGGAAAATACTCTGGTGGACGTCAGAGGTTATGGTAGTGCCCTTTTTTATTAAAATGGGTACTGAGGGCTTCCCTGGTGGCGCAGTGGTTGAGAGTCCGCCTGCCGATGCAGGGGACACGGGTTTGTGCCCCGGTCCGGGAAGATCCCACAGGCCGTGGAGCGGCTGGGCCCGTGAGCCATGGCCGCTGAGCCTGCGCGTCCAGAGCCTGTGCTCCGCAACGGGATAGGCCACAACAGTGAGAGGCCTGCATACCGCAAAAAAAAAAAAAAAAAAATGGGTACTGAATTTTCAGGTATTTGTTGTGTTATTATTCTTTATAATTTATAAACACTTTATAAATATTTTGTCATATTCCACGTTTTCTCCTTCCAATGAAAAATACTTTTAAAGTTTGTAAAATTAGAAATAAAAGGGATAGGGGAGTTTAAACAGTCAAGTTATCACTGTCCATTCAAAGCTGCCACCCTAGAAAATAAACACAAAATTACACTCAATAACAGATGGTGTTTTCCTAAGATTACAGTACCTTGTTCAAAACATCAGCAATTTCTCTTTTTTGGAAATGCCTTCTAAGCCTGCAGCCCTTCTCTTGAGCATTCTAAATGTTGACAGTTCTCATACTCTGAGGAGAGATTTTATTTTTATCCAAACAACAGCAAGCGATTTGAAACCAAGCTTGATAGATGAGATGGGTGATTTTGCTCTATGACAGATAAGTGAGATAATAGTGTGTTTCATAAAACAGTTTCTCGAAGTAATTTCAAAAAATAATGGATTTCCAGGCTTAGCAAAGTAATCAAGTCCAACCTCCCTCACAACTCGGGGACTGGTTCTGCCAGAACCCTGACAAACGGCCAGTCAGCTTCAACTTAGAATTTACAAATAACACAAAAGTAGACAAAACACCCCAGAGCATGGGTGGTGATAGGCATTGATACTTACCCATTAATCTAATTGTCACATTTTCTAAATGTATAATCTTTTGTTATATTTTACTGGTTAATATCGGACCATCGTTTCCGTTGATAGATATCAAAATCTGATTTCTATTGTCAGGTGCATTAGCTCTCTTTCCCAGAGGAGAATAAGTTGATAAGCATTCATGTATGATTCACCTAAGTCATTGATGAAAGTAGCAACCAGGTCATAACCAAGTACAGAAATCCTGCTCAAATAGAAACCTGCCTCCAGTTGGGAATTAATTAGTAATATTTGTGGGAATGGTTTCCATCTAGACCATAGGGAAATCATGAAAAAGGATCAGATGCATTGTTAAAATTTAGACACGAATTGTCTATGGAATTTCCTAAATCTATTACTGTAATAACCCTGTCCAATAAATGAAATGAGGCTAATTACATATATTTATTTTATTTACATATGTATGTATATAATGTATATTTTATTTATGTAATATATATACTTTATTTACATATATTTTATTTATTTATTTCATGCTAGTTCATTGTGATTTTCCTTTCTAAGTCTACATAAAATATCTGTTTAAGGACTCTGGGGAATTTTCCAGAGGTTGTCATTAAACTTATTAAGCTACAATTTCACCTACAGTTTTGACAATGAAATATTTTCCTGTCACCAATCTTCCAGAAAAGCTACAATATTTACCATAAATATTGCTACCAAAGCAATATTTTTCAGATGTTATTGGTCCATGGTCCTATGATCAAACTTGCAAACTCTCTCACTATTTGTGATACAATTTAATTAAATGTGGAAACCTTCCCTCTTCAAAGAAACTAGGTTGATTTAAAATATATTCTTTCTGATTTTACATTCTTTTCTATTATCGACATTTATTCATTTCTTCCAGTTTGAAGACAATTTCCCTTCATGTAATTACCTGAAGCAATATAAGCAAAAATCCAATGTAAAAATTTTAAAGATCTACAATTCTAACATTATTTTTTTTTTTAGGATTCTTTGAAGGATATACAAGTGTTAAAAACACCCAACACATACTTGCTTTTAAATATATATTTTAGGGCCTCCCTGGTGGCGCAAGTGGTTGAGAGTCCGCCTGCCGATGCAGGGGATACGGGTTCGTGCCCCGGTCTGGGAGGATCCCATATGCCGTGGAGCGGCTGGGCCCGTGAGCCATGGCCGCTGAGCCTGCGCGTCCGGAGCCTGTGCTCCGCAACGGGGGAGGCCACAACAGTGAGAGGCCCGCATACCGAAAAAAAAAAAAAAAAAAAATATATATATATATATATATATATATATATATATATATTTTAAACAATGCAGACTGTTCTAAGGCAGTTTTCATCTTTAAAACGTGTGCCCATAATTGTTACTTTTAAATTTTTCTTCTATTTCTTTGCACCAACTTTTAGACATTTATCCTAGATAAAAGAGAATGATTCAGCACAGGAGGGAGACAGAGAAGTGGCAAGGTCAAGAGAAGCAGGGGTAGGGACGGGGGAAGCAGCACAGGTTGCCCAAATTCCATGTTAGACCCTGGTTCATGAAACTGAACCTGCAAAATAAGAGGCAGCCAGCATTCCATAATTACCACGCAAATTGGTCCTGAATAAGGTCCTTCCATATTACTATTTATTTCAATCCACCTGGTTATAAAACTGAATGTTTGTGTCCCCACCAAAATTCATGTGTTGAAGCGCTAACTCCCAGTGTGATGGTATTTGGAGGTGGGGTCTTTGGGAGACAATTAGGTTTAAGTGAGGTCATGAGAGCAGAGCCCCCATGATGGGATTAGTGTCCTTATTTAAGAGGAGGAAGAGATCAGAGCTCCCCGCACCCCGACCATGTGAGGACACAGTGACATGGTGCAAAGGTGTTCTGAAGGGCTTCCCTGGTGGTGCAGTGGTTGAGAGTCCGCCTGCCGATGCAGGGGACACGCGTTCGTGCCCCAGTCCAGGAAGATCCCACATGCCGCGGAGCGGCTGGGCCCGTGAGCCGTGGCCGCTGAGCCTGCGCGTCCGGAGCCTGTGCTCCGCAACGGGAGAGGCCACAACAGTGAGAGGCCCGCGTACCGCAAGAAAAAAAAAAAAAAAGGTGGTCTGCCGACCAGAAAGATAACTTTATCAGGAACCAAATCAATGAGCACCTTAGCCTTGGACTTCCCAGCCTCCAGAACTGTAAGAAATAAATTCCTGTTGTTTAAGCCACCCAGTCTAAGGTTTTTTGTTTTTCCTGTAGCCCAAGCCAAGACACGCTATAAGCATGGTAAAAAAAGACATCTTATTGAAATTAAACGTTAGCTATAAAATTACTCCCCTGCTTAGAAACAAAGTAACTCCTTGTGCTCGTCAACATTAAATCCATACCCTCGACCTAAGCTTTGAGCTGCCCTACCCACCGCATCCCCATGTCCAGTCATGCAAGGGTCTACCTCATCAATCCACGTACGTAGTCTACCAGCTAAAGTAAATTGCTCATTCCCATGACTTCGCAAATATTAATTCTTCCACCTGAAATGGCCTTGCCCCTCCCTTCTAGCTGTTCATATTGTTCTCCTCCATTCCTCCTTCCTTATCAGAAAACAAAAATAAAAATAACTACGGTAAAGACAAATAAACACGCGCCCTCTGTGATTTCTCATAATGGAATCACCCCTCGCTGCCCTGCTCCCTTCCACATCTTGATTCCTGGTGGAAAGCAGGAGGAGGAAAGCTTAGATCAGTGGTTTGGTGTTAAAGATTCTGTGTTAAATGGTGTGGGTAGGACCCGGGCCTTGATATTTGGGAGACTTCCCTGGGGAATTGAATGTGCACCCAGGAATGAAAGCCACAATGCTTCTCAGTCCAGCTGAGCACAGGGTCAAGGGCTAAGCTCTGGACACATTCTCTTAATTAGGAGTCATCCACAGGCCTACCAAATTAGACTCTCTGAGGCTGAGGCATTTGTATTATTAAACGCTTCTTGCCAAACCTAGACTGAGAAACTTGGGCCAAAACGGTACATCAGCCTGATGGTAGAGCAGGGTGGAAGGTTCTAAGGCCCACTGTCCTCTTCCCCTCCCATTTTGAAGTCCTTTAAAGTACAGGAACAATGCCCCTTTTAACATCATCCAAAACATCACTTGGGTATTCTATGATGCCCTAGAGGGGGGTCATTATGAAAGCCCCAGCTTCACCTAGGGTGGTTCTACAGTACATGCCCAACAGAACAAGCAAGTGTGGGCACATGCAACAGTGCCCTGTTTTGTGCAAAAGAAGAAGAGGAATATGTGAAACAACAAAGAAAAACGTGTGTTACTCAGAAGTACTCTGTGCTCCCTGAAAAGCAACCACACAACCATGATACCACCCTCAACTTATTATCTCAGTGGTTCAGCCAGTCTGCAGGGAGCACAGAAAAGGGAATGAGTTCTGCCTAGAAGAGGGTGCAGGTAAAGCTTCATCGAGGAGGTGGCACTTAAGCTCAGTCCGAGAAGAATTAAACCAGATGAAGAATTCGGTTCAAAGCTTGCTAGGAAGAGGGGAAAGCCCCAAGCTGCAACAGTGAATGTCTCGTTCTGGTACCAAGAATCACCACTGTGTTCACATGTAAGGAGTATGAAGGAAAGAAACAGCACGAAGCTAGATGGCTGAGGGAAAGAGGATGAAGCCTTGAGTGGCCTACTCAAGAGGTCGCAGACAATGGGAATCACCAAAGCTTTTACATCAGAGAATCCATTACCACTCTGGTCTCTGCCAAGTCCTCCTTATTCACAACTTTAATAGAACCACAATAGAATGTTCAGCATTACAGTTCTCTGGGAATCATGGAACATCTTACAACTGTCTCGCTGTAATTTTGTAACATCTTCAGACAACCTAAACATTCATGAAAAGGTTCACTGTCAGAATAAAAATTGCAAGAAAGGTCTTTAAGTGACTGTAAAATTTCCTAAGAAAAGCTTGCAGACTCTTCAGGCTCGTGATCAATCCCCACAGGTATCCCCAACTGCTATCACATTCAGTTGCTATAACAACCTGCCACTCACATCTACTTTACACCAGTAACCTAAAGACAGCTGGATCCAGAAGAGGTTAACTCAAACATAAAGCAAAAGATGCCAGTGGAGGAAAACTCAGCAGGGAGGTAATTAAAAATGAAATCACTATTCTCTTAATGAGCTTTGAAAAAGCAAATGATAATGTAGACCCTTGAACACAGGCAGCGTGTGTTGAAAGACTGAAAGGTACACCAGGAATGAACATTTTATCACTGACCAAGAAAGGGTCTCTTTTCCCAACTTCACTTCCATCCACTCCCTCTCTGCATAAATTCCCAAAGGTCCAAGTGAGTACTTCCTTAACCCTTCTCTCCTCCAATTTAAACAGGCATGACTACCATTACTGACCTATCCCTTTGCCTCTCCCTCTGAAACAAACAGAAAAACAACCAGCTTTCTCAGCCTAAGCAAATATTTCCATCAATGTTGATTTTACTCCTTTCCTGCCTGACTCTTGCACATGTTGTATCAACATCCTTTTGTTCACTGATAACTTTACCCTCTCCTTCCAGACTGGCTCTTATCTTATGGAGCTTGTCCTATTCCACTTGTCCTATAAGGTCAGTTCACCTTTCTAACCTTTCTTATTAAATTATAGAACACTTGGGGACAGGGACTGTGTCTTATTTGGGGCCATAACGGGACCAGCAAACAGTAGGTGGCCAATTTTGTGAATGTGATCGGAGCTGCATGGAGAAATTTTGCCCCATACACAGAAAAACTCCAAAAAGGTTGCTTTCTTCAATTTGTTGGTTTAGAGCCTGTGGGATGAGGGAGGCCCTATTATTTAATCCTGGTCAGAAATGGCTTTGACGTGCTTTTCTTGGCTCTCAAGAAGGAAACAGAGGGCTTCCCTGGTGGTGCAGTGGTTGAGAGTCCACCTGCCAATGCAGTGGACACGGGTTCGTGCCCCGGTCCAGGAGGATCCCACATGCCGCGGAGCAGCTGGGCCCGTGAGCCATGGCCGCTGAGCCTGTGCGTCCAGAGCCTGTGCTCCGCAACGGGAGAGGCCACAGCAGTGAGAGGCCCGTGTACCGCAAGAAAAAAAAAGAGAAGGAAACAGAAAAGAAAGACTGTGGCTTTTTTCTCTTTCTGTAAGTTTAGAAGAAACCAGACTTCTATTTAAAATGAGTAGTTGGCATTTTGGCTGCAGGGAACATTTCTCAGGATGATGAAAAATGAAATAAAATCAAAGAGCAGACAAGCACGTTTTCAGTGACATCAACATTTTCTAAGATGCAGTGGACCCTCTGTAAGGCTTCAAGATGTGTCCGTTTGCTCATTTACCATGAAGTAGGCGCACAGCTCCGTAACCACTACACTATACGTATGCGGGGGGTGGATGAGTGTGCGGACACACACTTGCACAGAAATGTCTATTATTTTGATTTTGCTCTTAACATTTTATATAGATATTTGGAAGTGTTAAATTTCCATGAAAATTAATGAAAAGAGGAATATTATGTGGGTGGGGAGGAGGCATGAAGAAACAAAACATGAAATTCCAACAAGGGAATATGATGAACAAGGGCTTCACACTTCACCTTCTCCTGAAGCCTTTGCATCCAAAGCCCGCTGCCCAGTGGCCACTTCTGGCTGAAAAATATCGTACTGAATACTCACCAAACCATTTCCCCATACGCTGCCCTTGATGGTGTTAAATTTCCCCTTATCATCCTGGGTGCAAATGACCACTCCACCTTGTGGCTGTCGCAATCCACCAGGGAAGGGGAAATCAGGAGCCCTGTTCTCTTCTACCAGAAGAGGAGTGCTCCCCAAAGACAGCCTTCTCAGAAGTGCTCAGGGCGCAGGCCCACCCAGAATGGCAGTGATGACTCATCAAGCAGTCCTGCCCACTCACAGCACCTCAAGTGAATGAAACGAGAACCAACTGGACTGGCTGATGGCTCCCAGCCTTGGGAGGATAACAGGGAAGAGCAATTGAGATCTACTTTCTATCAGACAATACATGAGGAGTTTTTTTTAAAAAAGCAAGCACTAGGCAGTATTATTAGTATTATCAGATGAGCACGATGAGGTCCACGGAGGCCATGGAACTTGCCTAACGTCACCAGTTAATAATGGATAGAGCTGGGATCTGCACCCACCGGGTGGTCCTTTGGAGGAGAGACGCCCACCCTGCCAGGAGGTGTGATGTGAGTGTTGGAAGGGTAGGCTGAGGAAGGAACCAAGGCCAGTGAGGAAGAGGCCCTGTAACTAAAAATGGAGGCCAAAGACTTCTGTCTGACTCAGTCCCAGTCTGTGGGACTCAAGAGCTTTCTCGGCAGGACACACAAGGTTCCAGGCAACACAGCTCCAGTCACAGTGTCATGGCCTTGAAAGAATGTGAGACTTGCTCAGGGCGGCAATACCCAGGTGTGCGTGGAGGGGAAGCCCTCTGAAAACCCAGAATGTCCAAGGAGCACTGCAGAAGGCATGGGAAAATCATAGTCCCGGGAGGCTCATCATTTCTCCAAGTGAGAACAGCAGTACTTGGGCCTCTGCCCGTGGATCCCGCAGCCCTGAGCAACGAAGGGGAACAGAAACTCATACCGGAGGGCACAAGTGACTCTGAGAGAGCTGGGAGGGGGACTGTGCCATGGAAGGTGACAGCCGTCTGACATTAGCAAAAAATTCCCATTTGGAGGGACCTGTGGCAATGTGATCACAATGAAAAAGGACCCGATTTTTCAACAGAATGGATTTCTGAATAAAATACACAAGGGCCATGTGCGTCTTTCACTTCATCGGTATTTTGGTCAGCGGAAGGTCCTTGGTCTTGGCACAGAGTATCTTAATGTCTAGATTTTCTGCATCCATTTGCTATTCTATATCCACCTTTAAAAGATGCTGCTGAAACTTAAACAGGGTGTAAAACCTGAATCCACATGAAATGTGCCCTAAAATCACCTAAGTATTGTCTGCAGCCCAACTAGGGTTCTTGCCTCAAACACTGTGTTGAAAGGTATGTGCTGTCAGAGCCCTTGATGGACTTGGAGCCACACGAGGTGAAGTGGGGACACAGCCGCTCCTCCCATCGGGGACCACCTCCATGGCGGGGGTCTCACAGCAGCCTCCTCGGCCAAGAACTAGCTATAACTGTCTCAACTTTTTCAGGAACATCACTTAAAACCAGACGATTTTCCAGGACAGCCCTGCTGCATTTGATCAATAAGGCACAGAAATTAAGAGCTATATGCCTCCATTTTCCCCTTGAACACGAGTCTATCATTTTCTAAGCTGAATTCACCAGGGATTTCCTGTGGAGCCAACGCTCCTCCCCAGGCCCCCATCCTGAACTGGAGGAAGAGCGGGCAAATGAGGCACTCGAAGGGTTCATCTGAGGCTGCCTGGAAAGGCATCATCCCTCAGTATCAAGGTCCCCAAACTACTTTGATTGGAATCACCGGGGGCGCTTGTTAATCACAAATTCTCAGCTCCTAGAGGGATTCCTGGTCCAGTGGTTTTGGGGGATGGGGTGGCCCATAAATTTCCAATAAACTCCTCAGGATGTTCTGATGCAAGCCGTCCACAAACCACACTGACCGGTGCGGGAAAAACGTTGCTCCAAAGAAAGAATGAGCGTTTATGGAATGCCTACTCTGTGGGAGTATTTCATACAGACATGAGCACACTCAACCCCCATACCTGCTCTCTGACGTGGGCAGTGCTATTGTCCCCATTGTACTCATAAAGAAACTGAAGTTCACAAAAGTTTTGTAACATGCCCAAGTTTACACATCTAACAAGATGCAAGTAGAACTTGAACCAGGTCTGTCTATGTAAACCCCAAAGTCAAGCACTTTCCCCCATACAACATGGGTTTCTAGGACTAGCAAACTCTGTGGACAGGTTGAAGAACTGAAACCTAAGAGGGGGTACTGGACTTCAAATCTGGGGAAAAAGTAAATATCCTACACCCTTGGAGATTGTTGGGTTTCATATTTTTGGGGTCACCTAAACATCCAAGTGTCTACTTGTTTGGCCTTCACAGGAAATAGGAAGACCCTGGCCCATCATTTTCTCCCCTGGGACACACCATATGCCTCACTACTTTTTATCGGATCCACCCAACATCACTGTTGTCATTGATTATGGCAACCGGCAGTGACAGAAAGACCAACCAAGAGAGCTCGAGATAGAAGAATCTCCCAATGAGAATCTGAAAAGAGAAACTTAGAAGTTGATGCATTCTGCTTGGACTCACTGTCAGGAGAGAGGAACAATCCTATGCTTCATTCCTGCTTCTCTCTGCACTTATAATGGCATAAATTAACATCCTCTTCAGAGACAATTATGCTGATCATTCTGACAAGGCCATCACAATGCTAGACTTTTGTCTCTGAGAGGATGATTAGCGAGGAAAGAAAGACAATCAGACAGTATAATAAATGTATTTTTATTTTATATGTATATATGTATTATACTCTCGATTGTTTGTTACTGGTTTCCTACAGATAGAAAATGAATGAAGAGAAAAAGAACTCTCTACCTGGAATTTGCCTTTAATTTGTCATTCCCTTTCCTCAAGGCTTATTTTTAAGGTTTCCTGACACCCATACAATGCCAATAGTGAATTTTATTACTGAAAACATAAAATTTTCCAATTCTAAGCCCACCTAAAACTCTGGCAAATTCTTAAAAAAAAAAAAGTCACCATCCTGGCCCTGAAACATTTTTGTGGATGCTCAGATAAGTGAGGGCTGGTGAAGTCTGCCCCATCTCAAATTACCCCAATTACTTATAGAGATAGAATGGAGAGAACTCCAGAATGACAAATTCCACCTAATATTCTGGTCCTGCCTGTCATTCTTCTCGCTTACACTGTGCATTCATTTTGCAGAATGTTCTCATGTGCCCAGGCGAACAGAGAAAATCCTCAAAGCTGCACTGCAGCTCCGCATCTACTACAGGACACGGAGCTCCTCCCACTTTTTAAGGAACTAATATGATTTAGAACTGGAGGTGTAATCTAAAATTCATCAATCTTAAGAATTTTCACATTTTACATCGAGTCCTTAGAGTAATTTGCAAAGTGAAATTTTTGGTAAAATTATTAGATATTTCAAGTTTCATTTCTAAATCCAGATCGTCTCCTTCAAATCTTAATCCTGTATGTGTGCACTGATCCCTAAGGTCAATTAATTACACTCATATGCTGTCCCTCCCCTACATACTATTTCAAATCTCACATTTATTACATTCATATTTAATTTTGCCGTGGAATTTATATAGTTTAAATTTGTATTGTTGTAGAGGTTTTTAAGTGGTTATAAACTAGTATCATGCTTGCTTTATTCCCATTTGCTTCATCATATAACTATCACTGCATTTTCAAGTCTCCATGATGTATTTTTTAAATTTTATTACTTTAATAGTTAGTACATGAAGATAAAAAAATTAGGCAGCAAAAAAAAGTAAGTTTCCTTACTACTATTAGCCTCCAGTTTTCCAATCCTTTCACAATTTTATGTAAAATATTTACTTAAAACAATTTTACGGATCTTTTCAGAACCTGTAATGCATTTACAAGTGTATATGTATGTGTACAAATAGATTTTTTTTTTTTTTTCAGTACGCAGGCCTCTCACTGTCATGGCCTCTCCCATTGCAGGGCACAGGCTCCGGACGTGCAGGCTCAGTGGCCACAGCTCACGGGCCCAGCCGCTCCACGTCATGTGGGATCCCCCCGGACCAGGGCACGAACCCGCGTCCCCTGCATCGGCAGGCGGACTCTCAACCACTGCGCCACCAGGGAAGCCCCAAATAGATTTTTATAACATAAATCATAGCATACCATTCACTGTTCTGAACCCTTTTCTTTTTACTTCACAATGTATCTTGGTAATCATTATTTAGCAGTACATAAAGACTTGCATCCTGCTTTTTAACTGCTACATCATAGTTCATTGTCTGGACATACTGTCATTCAGTTATTAATTTACCAGGTGCACAAATTCAGGGAGCCCCTCACATTCTCTTCTCAGGGGCTGTGCAAGGCCCTGCTCTATATTGTTTCTAATCCTACTACACACAGTCCTGCAATAAATACCTTTGGAAATAAGGCCTGTGTACATGTACCATTAACTAGTTGATCTGTAGAATGAAACCCTAGATGTGAAGTGACTGATTAATCGATCCCTCTAAATGACGCCATCTACACCTCCCTCTTCCTCACCCCATCACTGAGTCCTGTTGATTCTACCTCAAGTCTATACTACCTTTCCATCACCTCCACCTCCACCTTGGACCAGGTCACCGTCACCCCTTTCCTGAGCTATTGCAAGACCTTCCAAACTGGTCTCCCTGCCGTCCACCTGCCTGCCTCCCAGCCCATCCTCTACAGGGCTGCCAGTGTGACTGTTAAAAAATGTAAATCTGTGCACCTAACATTCCTGCTTAAAGCCGCTTAATGTTTCCCTTTGCCTAAGGTAAGTCCAAATTCCTTCCACAGCCTCTCTGGCCCTTGCTTAATAACCAGACTCATCTCTTACTCTCTTACACGCCCACTCTACACTCTGGCCATACTGAACCTCTGTCATGTCCTTGATGGAACTGATCACAATCTGACCCTTGGCACATCTGACTCCATTTGCCCAGAACACTAACTCCTGTATAATTCAACCCTCCATCTAGTCAGCTACTCCTCCATTCTCAGTCTTCAGCTTAGACATACAGCATAGTGGTTAACAGCACAGGCTGTAGAACTAAGCTGCCTGGGTCTGCCTCTACCATTTACTAGCTGTACACTCAAGATAAGTTAATCTACTTCTCAGTGCTTTGTTTTCCCCATCTGTAAAATGGGACTAACAATAGTATCAACCTCATAGATTTGTTGTGAGCATTAAATTGGTTAGTGTGCATAAGGCACTAAGCATGATAGATGGCTCATAGTAAGTACTCAGTACCTGAGAGGTATGATTACTCTTATGTACCCTCCTTTGAGAGGTCTTCATGGACCCCTTAGACAAGGTCAGATCCTTTTGTCATAGTATCCCTGCCATATGAATGGGTCTAAAGAGTAGAGGAAGATGTACTAGTGATTAACTTACTAATGTGGCTTCATCCGTTCATTTAATCATTTATTCACCTACTTGACACATATTCATATGTGCAATCTCTGCTCCAGGCAGCACGCTAGACACCTGTGAGCACTGGGCAGACTCACTGCCTTCCCAGGGCTGCCAAAGTAAGGAACTGAGCTCCCTGATGATTGATTTTGCTATTCAGTCAGTTAATATTTATGGCACTAATAGTTAAGCCTCATGGTCAGGCGATCTTCTGGATGCAAGACATAGAACAGAAAAACCCAACCAAGCCCCTCACTGAGAAAGCTTTCTGTGGGATAGAGACTCAGACAACAAACAAACACACTTTTAACAGAGAGTTAAATTGTGATGGCAGCAATGGGGAACAAGAATAAGAGCAGAGTAAGGGAGGCTGTTCTAAATAAAGTGTTAGCAAAGTCCTTTTGGAAGAGGTGACACTTGAGCAGACCCTTAGATGAAGTGAGAGAGAGACAAGGTCTATTTGGTGAGAGGTAACTCCAAGGGCAGAGTCCCTCAGATTTCTGTCTTGTTCAAGGACAAGCAAGAATGTCGGTGAGGCTAGACCTCAATAAGCAAGGGTGAGAGTGACAGGAGATGAGACTGGAGTGGCATTTGGGGCTTTCTAAGTCAAGATGAGGACTTTGGATTTTCTGAGTCAGAAAGGAAACCATTAGAGGTGTTTGAGCCAAGAAGTGACCAGAACAGAATTATGTTGTAAAGAATCACATTAGCTGGTGTGTGGAGAATAGATCTGAATGTGTGTGGGAGGGGACAGGTATCATCAGAGAAACCATTTAAGAGGCTACTGCAATAATCCAGAAGATGGTGGCTTGGATTAGAATGGGAACAGTGCTGGTGGTCAGAAGTAGTAAGATTCAAGATACATCTTGAAAACAGAGCCATCTGCTAATGAACTAAAGGAGGATTATGAGACAAAAAGAGAAGCCAAGGATGACTCAAGGTTTTAGGACAAAATGGCACATTTACTGAGATGGGGACACTAAGGGAGGGCCAAGTGTTGGAGATGTGGAAACCAAGCATCTAAACAAAGATGTCAGGTAGGTAGTTTGGGGTTCAGGAGAGGGGTGAGGACTGGAGGTAACATTTGGGAGTCCTCGGCAGATAAATGGTATTTCAAGTCATTTGGCCAGATGAGGTTCCCGTGGGGAGCAGCTGGGAAGAGAGAAGAAAAGAACTGCACCCTGGGGTCTCCAGCCATTACAAGTTGCAAAGGCAAGATTGTTCTAGTAAAAGAGGCTAAAAAGGAGCAGTCAGGGGCTTCCCTGGTGGCACAGTGGTTGAGAGTCCACCTGCCGATGCAGGGGACGCGGGTTCGTGCCCCGGTCCGGGAAGATCCCACATGCCGCGGAGCAGCTGGGCCCATGAGCCATGGCCGCTGAGCCTGCGCGTCTGGAGCCTGTGCTCCGCAGCGGGAGAGGCCACAGCACTGACAGGACCGTGTACTGCAACAACAACAACAAAAAAGGAGCAGTCAGTGATGGAGGGGGAAAGTCAGAGCAGAACAGGGAATAACTATTTACAGTTATTAAGTTATAGAGGTAAAAAAGGGGTGGGAAGTGAAAAGGTACAAAAAGGATTCCTGAAGGAACCCATCACAGGTATTCTGCTGGCATCTGCCCCCTCTTTATTCTTTAATGCCACACCCTCCCAGAGCCTGTGGTTTTTCTTCCATGCCTACTCCCTATGCTTCTTTCTTCTCCCCATTTCTACTGAATCAAATATGTGTGTGTGTGTGTGTGTGTGTGTACCTATGCACATGTGTAATACTTGCATTAGGCAGCCAACAAAACAACTGGTCAAAAGATATTCAACCTAGAGGAGAAATGATAAATCAGTGGAATTGCTGGTCTTCTTGGTTTTGCTGTTTAAGAAGTCTTGAGATTGACATATACACACTACTATATATAAAACAGATAACTAATAAGAACCTACTGTATAGCACAGGGAACTTACTCAATACTCTGTAATGACCTATATGGGAACAGAATCTAAAAAAGAGTGGATATATGTATATGTATAGCTGATTCACTTTGCTGTATAGCAGAAATTAACACAACGTTGTAAAGCAACGATACTCCAATAAAAATTAATTACAAAGAAAGAAGTCTATAGCTCAATATACTTGAAATATATTCTTCTGGGCAGAGAGACAAGTCATATCACATTGACAAATGGTCAAAATAACCAAATTTCCCCTCGTCCAATCAATCTTCCCTCAATTATTTAAAATTTCAGGCCTATAACATCCTCCCTTTGATTTTCCTTATTATGTCATTATGTCCCTGATGTGACCTGACGTGATGAGACATCGCAACAACATTAAATCCTTGGAGCTTGCAGGAAAGCTTCCCCTCAGCTTGAAAAAAGAGAATCTAACAGAGGTATTTCTATTTAAAATAACTATTTAAAATGTTGTGTAATTTTTTGAAATAACTTTTGTGATATTTTTCTCATTATAAAACATAAATAGGGCTTCCCTGGTGGTGCAGTGGTTGAGAGTCCGCCTGCCGATGCAGGGGACACGGGTTTGTGCCCCGGTCCGGGAAGATCCCACATGCCGCGGGGCGACTGGGCCCGTGCGCCGTGGCTGCTGAGCCTGCGTGTCCAGAGCCTGTGCTCCGCAACGGGAGAGGCCACAACAGTGAGAGGCCCACGTACCGCAAAAAAAAAACAAAAACAAAACATAAATAGATTTAATTAGTCCTAGCAAATTAAAAGTGGTGGTAAACTAATCTGTTTTCTTTCTTCCTATACTTTTGTCTCTTGACTTCTGATAACAGACTCTATTTCCGTTTTTTTTTTTTTTTTTTTTTTTTTGGTATGCGGGCCTCTCACTGTTGTGGCCTCTCCTGTAGCGGAGCACAGGCTCCGGACGCGCAGGCCCAGTGGCCATGGCTCACGGGCCCAGCCGCTCCATGGCATGTGGGATCTTCCCGGACCGGGGCATGAACCCCTGTCCCCTGCATCGGCAGGCGGACTCTCAACCACTGCGCCACCAAGGAAGCCCTCTATTTCTGTTTTAAGCATACATTTCCATGTAAACTAAACCAAAAGAGAACAAAATGGCAAGTTTTAAATTTCTCTCTGAATCTAACTCTCTTATTATACTCTTTAAGTCTACTGACAGATTTTATTGGTCCCAACCTGATATCTTTCCTCTGTTTGGGGGGTATTATCAAGTACATCATCTCTGTTTTTATGACTGTCATATAGTACCTAAAATTAGTTATTAAATAAAATGCCCCAATTCTCATCAAATGTCAGCTGTTGTAACATGCCATATCTGTGGTCCAAGAGACTCTTTTAAGCCCCAACTCATGTTTCCTACTGCCTGCTTTATATCTCACCTTAAAGATTCCTCATACCTACCATGCTCCAAACTGAACGTCTGGTCCTTCCTCCATCTCAGTGGTCCTTTCATCCCCTCAGTTGCTGAGAGTCCTCCCTATGGACTCCATCACCCTCAACCTCCACAACCGACTGTCACTAAATCCAGTCAATTCCACCTCTACAGTATGTCTTAAAGCTCTCCATTCACTGCATCTTCTCTGCCCCAGCATCAACCCAAGGCATCCGCACCTACATTACATACTGCAAAAGCCTCCTAACTGGTCTCTCCTCTTCTATACTTTCCCCTTCCAATCCATATCCAATCTCAAAATACTTTTCTCATAGACATCATTCTGAAAAACAAAATCAGGTAAGATAATTCCCTGGTTATCAAAACAGCACTGTTAGACCAAAATCATTCATCAAAGTATAGTGGTACTGAATTAGGATGTTAGTTGCTAAAAAGAGCTGAGAGTTCCAAAAATCTAAGAAAACATGCAGATTTTAATTTAATAATTCGCATATGATATGGTCATGAACTTTCTTCTTCTAACTATGAATTCTTCCGTGGAGGATCAAGGATTCACATATAAGGCAAAATCATCAACAACCCTTTCTTAATGAAGAAGTCAGCTAAGAATGAGGAAAGACTTTCTAAAGCTTTGTCCCCTTAAAAAATACCTTTTAGGGTTCAAGAATTCTTGATGTATCACTATTGACCTCTGCTATTGACCATACAGCTTTATGAAAGATGTTGATAGTATATCACTTCCTCTGTTTTAATTTCCTCAAAAAGTCTTATCTTGTGTGTAATGGTAAAGCTTTTAGGACTTCTCCTGGGAGTCTATTCCCCATTCCTAAATGACCTCGCTACTTTGTTATTACAGATCTGATAAAAACTCTGATGAAACACCTCTTATATGTTTCTATTTTATTTATCGAAGCATCTATTTATGCATGTTGTTAGTTAAGGGTGCTGCTGTTTCCAAGATGTACAAAAGAAAACAAAATGTTATCTCATGAGGAGGAGACGTTTAGCCCCCAGAGCTACTTCTTAATGCCATTTCCATGGAAACAGGACTTTTTCCCTTAACTGCAATGACATTAATAATCAGGTGTCTAAAGTCATACAAAAGGGAGAAAAGGGGACAGAAATTACCAGCCAATCTTTCCTATGTCAATGGGGGACACAAGGATCATTACCCTCATCTGGGACAAGAGTAGATGTCAACAAGTTAATCTTTCATCATATTTTCATTTCTAAATACATCATAGGGCAACAACAACAAAAAAGTTGTCATCAAAAGAGAAGATTCTGAGTAAAACCACTCAAGCAACAACCAAAGAGCCCGCGCTTAATCCCACTGCTCCTCTAAGAAGCCCGTCCACACCCATCATGTGCCACCCAGAGCCAAGCACAGAGGGCATCTGATCAAATGCAGAAGAAAAGGGTTTCAGCAGGGACTTCCCTGGCGGTCCAGTGGTTAAGATTTCGCCTTCCAATGCAGGGGATGCGGGTTCAATCCCTGGTCAGGGAGCTAAGATCCCACACGCCTCAGGGCCACAAAACCAAAACATAAAACTGAAGCAATATTGTAACAAATTCAATAAAGACTTTAAAAATGGTCCACATCAAAAAATCTTTAAGAAAAAAAAAGGATATGGGTAAAGAAATATTTCTTTGTAATTTCTTTGTACAGACCTCTGTAGGGCTCTATTTACATAGTGACAAAGGAGCAGATGAAAGAAGTAGAGGAAAACTCAAATCAGAATGTTTACCAATTTATGAACTTCTCAAACTGTACATCCAACATTCAAGTGACTAAATTTTTTCTTTTCATTTTCCCCCAGATGCTCACTGTCATGTCAATAGCCTTGAGTCTGAGGAATGAAATAATTTGCAAACCATGAGGAGAACCACATGTAATTTTTCATAGCAAAAGCTTAAAACAGAACATTTTGTTTGTGGTCAGAATTGGGAAGCTAGGAAACTATCTTGTTATGATTAAACCCTTTTCTACCCACTTCTTTCAAGATCTGCAAGACAAGTAATCCATCAGACCAGAATTAAGGACAAAGAAGGGGGAACTGGCTTGGGGTCTATCAATCACAGGATGATCTAAAATCATATGAGTACAATTTTGTGAATAAAAAATTTACAAAAGTTTGGAGGTACTCCCTGTAAGGCACAAACAAAAAAAAAATGTTGAACTGACTAAAAATTGCATGGTGAAAATGGCAAATGTTACTCTTTAACACAGTTTTCTGGGATATCTGGTCAATAAACATGTAATTAATTTGGTGTTTTCTTCAAAACAGTTATTTGGGGAAAATTTTAAAGGAAAAATTATGGCATGTCACAATGTGGTCCAAAATAGTGGCGATGTTTCCTTCAGATGTATACCCAGAAGTGGGATTGCTGGATCATATGGTAGCTCTATTTTTAATTTTTTTGAGGAATTGCCATATTGTTTTCCATTAGTGGCAACACCAATTTATATTTCCACCAACGGTGTGTGAGTATTCTCTTAATCAGTATCTTACAGAGCTATCTGCACCCTCGTGTTCATTGCAGCATTACTTACAATAACCAAGATATGGAAACAACCTAAGTGTCCTTTGATGGATGAATCAATAAACTGTGGTATATATACACAATGGAATATTATTCAGCCATAAAAAAGAAGGAAATGTGCCATTTGTGGTAATATGGATGAACCTGGAGGGCATTATGCAAGTGAAATAAGCCAGACAGTGAAAGACAACTACTGTATGGCATCACTTATATGTGGAATCTTAAAAAAAAAAAAATCCAATTCCATGGAAACAGAGAGTAGAATGGTGGTTGGTTGCCAGGGCCTAGGGAGGGGGAAAATGGAAATGGGGGGGATGTAGTTCAAAGGGTACAAACTTTCAGTTATAAGAAGAATAAGTTTTGAGGATCTAATATACAGCATGGTCACTCTAGCTAATAATACAGCATTGTATACTTTAAAGTTGTTGAGAATAGATTTTAAGCATTCTCACCATAAAAAAAAAATTTAACTATGTGAGGTGATGAATGTGTTAATTATCTTGATCTTGGTAATCATTCCACAGTGTATCTGTATATCAAATCATCACATTTTACACTTTAAATATATACAATTATATTTGTCAATTTTTCCTCAATAAAGCTGGAGGGGAAAAAAAGATTAAAAAAACAATGGCAACAGCGAAGTTCCTTCCCACCTGGGGAAAGTCACAGCTCAGAGTCCTGCTGGCTAACATCACAAGGTCTCAATCAGCCCTCAACCCCGCAGGCTCAGAAACGAGGCTTTGTCAGCACATTAAAGAATCCTCTCCCACAGCTGAGACTAAGGGATAAATCCAGAATGCTAGTTTATGAATTTCTATCGAGAAAAGATCCACACAGGGACATGAATTTTCAGTCTGTGTGAAAAACATTTTACCTCCAGCATGATAACATTCTTTTCCTTCTTGGGAAGCCAAAAAAAAAAAATAAAAATAAAAAAAGAATGAGGGTGGATAGAAATGAAGGCGAGTTGGAAGCAGTAAATGTAAGGGCTGACATCCAGCCCGGCCTCCCTGATCCAATGCGCCCATCTGGTCTCTGCCAGTGCAACCCAAGAATCCAAAGGCATCCTTTTGCCAAGGTTCCGTTTCAGCTAATCAGGGCTCAGAGAGGCACCACGGGCTTTGTCCCAGTGTCTTTTCTGTTTTCCCATGGTTAATCAACCTCATTGTTTAGCAACACATTCTTTCATTAGATATATTAATACTTTTAATCCCATTCAAGTCGTCTGGCTTGCAGGGGAGCCATTCTGTAGCTTTCAGGTGACTTTGTACATTTCTCAATTACAACAGATTTTGAAGTCTAATTTCAGCAGATCATCTCATGTCCTTTATTTGGAAATTCTGAGGGGTTAGACCAACAGGTCTGTAGCTCCCAAGGACTAACAATAATCTCATTATCCCAGTTAGTTCACTTTGTTCAAATTAAGTCTGGCTCAGAAAAGATAAAAAGTTATTTTTGTTGTTGTTGTTTTTTTAAAGATAGCTGTTCATAAGAAATTAAAATCATTGAGAAAAAATGGAGTAACTGACAGAGGGTTGCCAACTTATTTATTTTGCTAAGAGCATTTAAAAGAAAAAAATACCACCTACTAATACTAAGTAAAGATATTTCAACCCAAATATAGGAGAAAAGACAGTCTCAGGATAAAGGAGTGCCCTGTAGGGTGGTACCCTTAGTTTTCCCACTTTTCTTTGCACCATACGCACTTCTTTTTATTCCAGTGTGGCCTGGGGGCGGGCACAGGATGGTAGAACAGCACTTGGGAAACCATCCTCAATGGCTCCAACACTCCGAGAGCCTCCTCCCACAACTCAGGGCAGGATGTGGCCCAGAAACAAGGGCATCTGTCCTGTGCTCCAAAGTCTCCTAGCAAAGAGATTCCCAAGATCTTCCTATATTTAAGAAACAAATGTGACACTCTACAAAAACTAACACAACTCTTAGGTTTGGGAAGAAATTTACAAAAATAATATATGGTATTTCAATATGCCTACTTCTTTCCTTCCTTCCTTTCTTCAAAATGCCTCCTTCTTTCCTTCAGAGCTGAGCTTCTGGGAAGAGCAGTCCTCACTTACATGCCTGGATCCACTCGCACCTGGCCTCTGCCCTCTCGCGCCACTGAAACAGCCCTTAACAAGGTCATTATTAATCTTCTAATGGCTAAACCCAATGAATGTGCTTCAGTCCTTATAAGATTAAGGTCTATGCCGACTACTTCCTTTTTCTTGAATTTTTCTTGGCTTCCAAAACACCTCTTCATCTCCTTAGTGGATTCACATTTATTGCTTAAATCAGGGATGGAAAGGAGAATTCATCTTCCTTACTGACATTGATCAGTTGCAGTGGGTTCTAAGAACACTGTGCTGAGAGATTTCCAAGAGTGTTGAGCTTGATGAGCAGTGTTTCCCATGCGTATGGAAGGAGGCACAGGACAAAATGCATGCCAGACAGTTTTTAATTTCATTTTAAATATTGGTATCCCCCAGAGTTTTATCTTTCACTCTCTTCTCATCCCTGGATTATGTCATCTGTGCCTATGGCTTCAATAACCTCTCACACACTGACTCCCCACGTCCCTGTTTCTAAACCAGAAGTCTCCCTATGTTAAACTATCTATTAACCTGGATATTCCACAGGCACCTCAATCCCAGCATGTCTATAACTACATCATCTTTCCCCAGAACCTGCTGCTCCCCCAGAATTCTACACTTTGGTTAATGGCACCACAGTTAATGGCACTTCTGACCAAGCCCACAAATTGGCAGTCATCCTAGGCTTCTTCTTTCTCTCACTCCTCATTTCAAATAGTCCCCAGGTCTTGTCACCTTTACAGTTGAGTTCCTCTCCTCCTTCCTCTCTACATCACCATAGTTCGGTTCCTTACCAGCTGTTGCCTGGATTTTCGTGATGGTTCTCTAACTGATCTCCAATCCATCCCTCACAAAATATGAATGTCACGTCTTTGCTTTAAAAATTCCTCAAGGAAGGCCTCCCCTAGTATTTTGAAGACATTTTTCTTTATAACTTTACTGAGGTATAATTGATACACAATAAATGGCACATATTGAAAGTGTTCAATTTGATGAGTTTTAACATACACGTGCACTCATGAAACCATCACGACAATCATGGTAATGAACACATCCATCGCCCTCCAAATTTTTCTCGCATTTCTTTGTAATCCCTCCTATGTAGCCTGTATATGCTCTAAAATCAGACCACCTAGGTAAAATCCTCATTCCAAAACTTCAGAGCTGATTTTGGGCAACCACTTAAGCTCTCTCCATCTCAGCTTCCTCATTAAAGTAAAAAGGGGATAATACTACTACCAATCTCATATATGTGTGACGAGGAAAATATAGCTAAAACTTCAGAGTGCTGAGAGGAACTTCCGGTGGCTCCCACTTCACTAGATGTAAAAGGCAAATCCTCTAAAATGACCACACGCGAGGCTCTGTATGATCTAGCGCCCAAGAGCAACTGCTCTGCCCCATTGCTGCTCCTTGGACTGCCAAGCAATTCCTTACCACAGGGACTTGGTGCCCCGCTCTTCCCTTTGTTCAAAACATTCTTCCCCAGGGACTTCCCTGCTGGCTCAGTGGGTAAGACTCCATGCTCCCAATGCAGGAACCCCAGGTTCAATCCCTGGTGGGGGAACCAGATCCTGCATGCATGCCCCAACTAAGAAGTCTGCATGTCGCAACTAAAAGATCCTGCGTGCCGCAACAAGGATCCCATGTGCTGCAACTAAGACCCAGTGCAGCTAAGATAAATAAATAAATAAATAAATTTTTTTTTTAAAGAACAAAAACATTCTTCCCCAAACTTGCCTGGCTTGTTCCCATATTAATATTGTATCTCTGTTCAAAATGCCAAGCCTTTCCTGAGCAAATTTTTACCTTTTTCCCAGCCCTCTTCTGTTCACTCCGCTTCTTCCGTTTTCCAAAGTGCTTATCCCCCTCCAGCTTCCTATGTATTTGCTCATATATGTATTGTCTCCCTTCACTTAAACATAAGCTTCATGAGAACAAAGACTTTGCCTCTTCTGCCCATTGTTTCTCCAGCATTAGGTTCATACTAGGTACTAAAAACAATTGTTGAATTAACAGTGCCTCTGGCACATAGTAGAGACCTAACAAATAGCAGCTATTATCAGTAATGTGATTGTCATCATCATCATCACATGTGCCCTAGCACCACCATACCTAGGGAACAACCTCCAACTCTAAAAGAAACTGGAGACCAAACCCTTTCCTCCCCAAATCAGGCACACATCTGCATTCTGAGGATAATGCCATTGTGTCAAGTTACATTTCTCTGAAGTCCCTGACCTTGTCTAACCTTGATTTCTGGAACTAGCTGCTTCCTGTAATGTTTACTTTCTCAGCTTCCTAAATCTGGCCTCACCACTGAATAAACCACAGACCTTCTCTTCAGAGCTTAGCCTATTTGACCCTCAAGAATCTGCCAAAATTAACCTCAGATTTTCTGGTCCCCAAAATAAAAATCCACACCATATGTCAGTCCTAAGCTCTGCCTGATGAGGTCTTCTCTACAACTAACTGTTCCTACTCTACTTGGACCATATAACTTTAAGTGAATTATATATTTTTATGAAACAATCTTTAATTCATATAAACACTTTTGTGTCTTAGTAAAATTTCCATCTTCCAGCGATACTTTAAAACCCACTCACAGCTCTTGAGAAAACCTGCAATTCTGTCACGTGTAATACCGATTTATTTGCCTAGATGACAATTGCTATGCTGATATTAGCTATGCAAATACTAACTAGCAAACCAAATAGTGATCTCATAATAGTATGTACAATCACTTTTCAATAGATATTTGTAAATATACATTTTGTGTGCCTTTCATACCATGGGGCCTTATAGGCAGTCAATGAAGATATATTAAATTGAGTTTGCTTGCGTTGTGGAATCTGTGTGATAGAGCTCTAGTACATAATCCTGGGTCATTTTAAACCTCGCCTGATTTGCAATGCCTGAATACTTTGCATACAACATATTTGTTAGAGCCAAATATTCTAATTCAGAGGCTCTCACAAATATAATACACTAAAAAAATGTTCATCAGTTTATTTCCTTCTATCAATGCTTTTCACTATGATAACTGCCCTAGAGCCTGTGATCCTAACTGCCTTAAACCACCAACCTCTCTTCACAGTTCAGTAAAGCTTAGTCTTAAAAGCAGTTCACGGGATCTGACAGACACCAGTCTGAATGATGCAGACTGTGTGAGTCATCCAAAGCCACTACGATATTTGCTCCAGATCTCCCATGTACCACGTCTTTATCTATTTGGAAAGTTTCAGATATTGTTCCTACATATGGGTGGACTTGCTTCAGTGTCCTTCCTCACTTCTCCCAACCCACCTTTTGTATTATTATTTATTATTTAATAGCTGTATCTCCAAATGGCCTCCCCCCTGCGTTGATTCTCTCTGCAACACACACAAACATACACACACACACACACACTCACACAATGACCACTACTCCTCCCAGCCTGAAAACATTCTCAAATCTCACTCATCCTTTATAAAGAAGGGTCCGGTAGCTCCATCCCCCGCCCCCACTTCTCAATCACTCCTCAACCCACAGCAATCCAGCCTCTGATCCCAAATCCCACTGACCTGATCTCACCAATGGTCTCTGTGTTGGTTAATCCAACAGACGTTCCCCAATCCTTATCTTATTTAGTATCTCTACAAACTTTGGAAACGTTTTTTGTGTGTGGTAAAATACACATAAAATAAAATGTACCATTTTAACCATCTTTAAGCATATGGTTCTGTGGCATTAAGTACATTCACACTGTGTGCAACTATCACCACCGTCCATCTCCTTCCCCCAGCCCCTGGCAACCACCATTCTACTTTCTGTCTCTATGAATTTGATGACTCTAGGTACCTCATATAAGTGGAATCATACAGTATCTGCCCTTTTACAAGTAGCTTATTTTCAGTTAGCATTATGTCTTCAAGGGTCATCCACATGACAGCATGTGTCAGAATTTCCTTCCTTTTTAAGACTGAATAACATTCCACTGTATGTGTGTACCACATCTTACTCATCCATCCATCAACAGACACTTGGGCTGCTCCCACCTTTTGGCTTGGGTATACATCCTTGGGAAACTTTTATCCTTCCTTCCATAACTATTGAGAGACATTAGGGTATATTATCCTTACTAAGCATTAAGGATAAACCAGTGTACAAAACAAAGAATTCTGTTTTCATGGAGTTTACATTCTGAGGGGGGGAGACAAACAGTGAATAATAATTAAGTAAAGCATTAACATGAGAGCTGCAATTTTAAATAGATTGGTCAAGATAGACCTCATTGTAAGGGTGGCCTCTCAGCAACGATTTGAAGGAAGTAAGGTGGTCATCACTTTGATGCTTTCACACAGCACTTGTGACATGATTATCTACCCCCATCTACGTCTCCATATCAGGGCTTCTGCCTATGTGTTCAAACCTACCTTCTGCCATTCACTACCTTATACATCATGCTTTGGTGATATTAATCTACTTTGATTTTTCTTTACAAACCATCCATTTTTTCCTCTTTTCCTTGGTTCATACTGTGCTGTTACCTAAAAACGCTCCCCACCTATCTCTACCTGGTTAAATTCTACTCATTCTTCAAGACTCCACATCAGGAATCATCCTTCCAGAAAACCTTCTCTGAATACGCCAGATTTGGCCAAGTAGCCCTTTCTCGTGCTCCCTGGGGACCCTGAATATACCTGAGTTTCAGCATTTACTTCCGTACAGTTATAGTATCTCTGAGGTAAATGGTAAGGTAGTAAGGTTTTCCCTTCAACATTTTATTTAAAATAAATTAATACTTCTTGATGGTAGAAAGGCATCTCTTAGGTATTTAAATGTCTACTGAGTAGCAAGCCATTTTCTTGGGATCAGGAAGTGCCGCAATGTAAAAGTGGTCACTATGAAGAAAGTGGACCAAATTGCAATAAGGAGAGCCCAAAGGAATGTGGGGAAGGAAAGAGGTACAACCTCAACTCTCGGTCTTACAAATTTAAAGTTAAGGATACTGGTTGGGACAGACCAAGGGGTGGGGGGCTGAGCCCCCGGGCCGGCTGCAGTACACGTGTCAGTGAGGCGTGATGCTCTCCTGGACCCTGCCCCCTGGCACCGTGACTACACACCAGGAACAACAGCTGGAAATGAGTGAACAACTGTGGCCTGAGCCCTCGACACAGGGCTACACACACACACGTGTTGTACACAGAGCCACTTGACTTTCACACGGCTCTCTTCTCTCCTTCCCTGCCTCAGCTCATTCCAACTTCTCCGAAGATAAGCCAAAGGAAAATTCACAGAAGATCATTAATGTGGCCTCGCTCTCTTAATAAACATCCAAACAGATTTTGCAGCCTGAGCAATATGGATTCTGAGAACATCCATAAACCATTTCCAATATTAAAATAGAATATATTCAGCAGGCAATCTCTGCCAAGATAGGTTTTGGCAAAGGGCAGCCTAATGTAAGGCTTAGGCAAGGGTTTGGGAGACAAATAAAGCTGAACTGCCGACCGGCTCAACCTCTTACTAGCTGTGTGGGAAAGTTATTTAGCTCCTCTGTGGCTTATATGGGAAAAGGCAAATGGGACGAACAGTAGTCCTTACTTCGTCAGGTTGCCGTGAAGGATAAATGAGAGAATCCAATGAAGTGCTTAGCAATCAGTAAATTTAACTTTGAAAGTGATCAGCTGAAAGGGAAAACACTTAAAACCTTTCTATATGAGAAGGTCAAACAGCAAACTCACAAATAGCATACTGTTTGTCCTAAGCAAAGCAAACATCTAGGGAAAACACTGGAAGCACTGGGAACTTGAGATTGACCATATGGGATCTTCTGCAGGTTACAAATATAGCTTAATTTAATCAGAAACCCCAAGCTTCCAAGAGGCCTGAATAAATATGAGGAGGAAATAGATTTTGTCAATCAAGACCTTGTGTCAGGCTCTCCATATTAGACACAGAAATATGATTAACTTAACCAGAGGTCATATGGACCACAGGACAAGACAAGCATTCTATTCAGTTTTTTTCTAATATCTGCCCTCAGATCATTGATAATAGTGGCTTTAAATAATGATCTTTGTTTGTCGTTATCTCTTATAAGTCAGGATGAATCAGAAGTTTGAACAATCTGTGGAACAACTCCTAAAAATTTAGGCTAATTGGTTTCGGAAATTGGACTGAACCATTGAGTAGAACACGATTGGATGGCAGGAAACAAGACAGTGTTTTAAAAATGTAGACCCCCAAATACTTAGTTTCCTACACTGGGCCTGTGTACACTCACCCAATAGTGTTAGCTATAACTTGAAAATATTTCGATGTGCCTTATTTTAAGAAAACATACATGCAAAATTTCAAAGCAGAGACATCAGAAGATAATGATCTGCATTAGAAAAGATTCTTGATTTACAGGAAATATTCATGGAAGGATTCCTGTGAATAGTAAGATTCCTTAGAATATGAAGAAACACTAATTCCAGGAACCGAATCTGCTTTTATTACGTTAAGATTTTATGGAAAAACCCTAACGAACTTTTTGGCCAACCCAATATACAGTTGTATCTGTATCGATGAATTTAAGGAATTAACAAAAATAACTAAAATCTTACTATCATAAATTGGAAAAGCAGGAAAAGATCTTGAAGATCATGGACACTAACCCTTTCATTTTATTAAAAAAAATGGTCTGTTTCAGCAGGTGAAGTGACATCACTGATCATCTGGAGACTGGAAGCCAGAAGCTTGGGACTTGGTCCTCCAGGCACTTCTCATCACCCCAAGCTGCATCTCCTTTTCCCTACATATTATTTGGACACTGTATTTTGAAATGCTTCTAAACATCAGCTGTCAATTTTTAATAAGCTAAGAGCCAGAGCTCAAGCCTCCTATAGACTACCGTCTTTATGAAAGGGCAGATCAATCTGGAGGTAAACGAAGTGTGGCAGAAGAGATATGCCAGATTGAAAAGGCCCAGCCACATGGGAACTAATTTCACACACAATGTCACTGGCAACCTGAGGCTTCACTGCACGGGAGCCATGAAGAAATAGGACCATTAATTTATCCAACCGATATTTGTTGTTTGTCTATGTGCCCCAAGCTCTCAGAGTAACACAAGGAATAAGAGAGAAGCAGTCCATTACTATCCATCAACCGTGGCAGCCAATACTGATTGAGGGCTTCCATGTTCTGGGCACAGTGCTAAGCAATCACATAGTTTACCTCATTTAATACACCTAATATACAGCCTGATGAAATATGCCCTATGATGATCACCATTTTTCAGCTGCAGAAGGAAGCACAGAGAGATTGAGTAACTTAACCAATGTCACACAGCTACTAAATGACAAAAGTGGAATCTGAAACCAGACCTCAAAGTTTCCACCCTTAGCCAGTGTGCTGGATTGACTCCAAGAGAGTGGCGGGAGATGCACATTAAACACATACCTGCAAATCATTATTTGCTTTACCACTGTAATTAGTTATACAAAGGGGAACTTTAAGTTACTCAGTCCTTTACAAGAAGGATCTAGTCATTGTCACGTAGGGCTATGTGCACTACCAGACTTATTCACTACTTGCCAGTGTTATAGTAACATTTACCTTCCAACACAAAATGCCATATTAGTAAAGTACGCTTGTAGTAATGCGGGGGAAAGCTGTGTTTACAAGTTTTAAGCATTAACCACTGACACAAACCTAACTTTGTCCATTCAAATTCTGGCTGCCAGAGGAAATGTCCTTTTGTATTGATGTAAGCTTGAAAATGGGTCTTCAAACCACCCAGCCCTGTCTTGCTTGAACACTTTTTTTTTTAATACCAGAGAAGGTGGGGTTTTCTCTTTTCTTTTCACATCCAGTTCACTAACTACTCATGGTGAAATTTGCCAGACTTTAACTCTCTTTTCTTTGCTACAATTCTGAAAATGCCCATCATCCGTCAAACCTGCCCATGCAGGTCTGGCTTCATCTTAGTGATTCATGCCCATAACCGCAAGAAAGAAAAGAAAGATTCACCCCTCATCCCCCAGGTCTGTTTGATTTATGTCAAATGAGGGCAATTAGTAGGCATATGGACAACCTCATCTACCTAATGGAAAGCTTACTCCCTCACTCAGTCATGTTTTCCATCCAAATCTGTTTTAAATGAACTGGGAAAACCATGCAGAGCCACTTCATACAATGCACAGTTAGTGCATCACAAACAGGGGATTGGGATCTGATACCCAGCCTGGGCTCAGCCCTCCAAGCCATGCTCTGGCCTGGCTCTGTGTCCACCTCAAAGAAGGGCATCTCTTCCTCTGCACAGACCTCAGCTTGCCGAGCCAGGTGCCCAAAGGCTGCGCTCTCCCGTGGTGCATTTTTGTAAATTCACACCAGGTATCTTATAGTTTAGCCAGAGCCACAGAATTACCCAACCCTGTGAAAGTCATATCTCACTGGCTCTCATCGTCTTCATCTCCAAAGTGAAAAGATGGACAAAGTAAATTCCAAGCCTCCTCCCATGTTTAAAACTCTAAATATAAAAGTTTAGGCTTCCCTGGACTTTTCAGAGATGCAGTGTGATCTGCCTAAGAGGGGGGAAAAAAAAAAAGGCATGAACAAGAGATCCCAGAGGCTTCCTATGGGATCTTGGGCAGGACTTCTCTGTGGATTCCATCTCTAGCTTTCCTGAGAATTTCCCAAGGGGCTGCCTTAGATATCTCATCCCTCTCTTCAACGGGAAGAACAGAACCATTTTCCCAGCACCGAGTGTAGTCAGAATGGCCAACGAGAGGGTAGCTATGAAAGCGTTTGGCAAATGTAAAAGGTGTTACATAGATGTGTCAGCTAGGTCCTCCCAGAGGTGTTTATCTTCTGGATTGTCCAGGGGAAGTTCTTTTTGGTCATTTCCCTCCCAATGCCCTTCTTCCCTATCTTTCCTATTTGTCAATAGAGTATATGAGAGGGAACATCTGCTTTCCAGTCTATTTTTGCCATTTGCAGGATCGAATTGGCCATCCAGAGAAGGTTGACACTGAGGTCTTCATTATTCCTCCTGGTGTTGCCCAGTGATTCTGCTCCACCACGACTTTCAAGGTTGTAGCAGGAAAGGAAAGGCAACAACTAATCAGTTGCCTTGGAATAAAGTTAAAGTTAAGCCCACCACCATATTTTATAGTATATTAAATCTGGTCATCTCCTCTACTTAAAGCCCTACAACAGGATTTGGAAACTGTGGACTCTAACAAATTCAAGCACAAATTCTGTTTACGCAGTCTGAGAAACGGACCACAGAAATTCACATTCTTGGGAAATAAATTTAAAATATCTTGGTTTATTACTTCTGGATGAAAGACCAGCTTCTTCTGTCTCCCACTTCTGATTTTATTCACATCACCCTGGGGAAAAAGTGAGACTAAATCAGTACTGTTTGGCATGAATGCAAGATGTGTGATGTGAGGAATTCCCACCGGGAGGATGCCTGAGGTCAGGCTGCAGAAGATATTCCCCTGGGGCATCAGCCTGGCTGCCCTGTGTCTCCACTTCAGCCCCCACCAAAGCGTTTCGGCAGTGGCAGGTATACAGAGAACATCCATCAAGCTCTCTCTGGGGATTCACCACAATCGCTCCTCTCTGCCTCAAAACTGGAGACTCAGAGACTGTCTTGCTGTAAGAAATGGGGAAATTACCTAGACAAGCCCAACCCTTCTTTCCCTCTACAACAAGTCAGTCCCAACCTTGGCTGCTCAGTGTGTTCAAAAGTGGTGCAAGTATTTAATGAAGGAAATATCTCTGGAAAACTTCTATGACTTGCTGCTGTCATAATGCTCAGCCTATGAGTACAATTTTTTAAAAATATATTTATTCATTTATTTATTTATTTTGGCTGCACCGGGCCTTAGCTGCGGCACACGGGATCTTTGTTGTGGCATGTGGACTTCCTAGTTGGGTCATGCAAACACTTAGTTGTGGGATGCATGACAGATATAGTTCACCAACCAGGAATCGAACCCGGGCCCCCTGCATTGGGAGCATGGAGTCTTACCCACTGGACCACCAGGGAAGACCCTGTGACTATAATTTTAAATAAACATCCACAAAATTCAACACACATTTATGATAAAAACCCTCCAGAAAGTAGGCACAGAGGGAACTTACCTTAACATAAAAAAGGCCATATATGACAAACTCACAGCTAACATCGTTCTCAATGGTGAAAAACTGAAACCATTTCCACTAAGATCAGGAACAAGACAAGGTTGCCCACTCTCACCACTATTATTCAACATAGTTTTGGAAGTTTTAGCCACAGCAATCAGAGAAGAAAAGGAAATAAAAGGAGTCCAATTCAGAAAAGAAGAAGTAAAGCTGTCACTGTTTGCAGATGATATGATACTATACATAGAGAATCCTAAAAATGCTATCAGAAAACTACTAGAGTTAATCAATGAATTTGGTAAAGCAGCAGGATACAAAATTAATGCACAGAAATCTCTGGCATTCCTATACACCACTGATGAAAAATATGAAAGAGAAATTAGGGAAACACTCCCATTTACCATTGCAACAAAAAGAATAAAATACCTAGGAATAAACCTGCCTAAGGAGACTAACGACCTGTATGCAGTAAACTATAAGACACTGATGAAAGAAATTAAAGATGACACAAACAGATGGAGAGATACACCATGTTCTTGGATTGGAAGAATCAACATTGTGAAAATGACTATGTTACTCAAAGCAATCTACAGATTCAATGCAATGCCTATCAAACTACCAATGCCAGTTTTCCCAGAACTAGAACAAAAAATTTCACAATTTGTATGAAACACAAAAGACCCTAAATAGCCAAAGAAATATTGAGAAGGAAAAATGGAGCTGGAGGAATCAGGCTCCCTGACTTCAGACTATACTACAAAGCTACAGTAATCAAGACAGCATGGCAGTGGCACAAAAACAGAAATATAGATCAATGGAGCAAGATAGAAAGCTCAGAGATGAACCCACGCACATATGGTCACCTTATCTTTTATAAAGGAGGCAAGGATATACAATGGAGAAAAGATAGCCTCTTCAATAAGTGGTGCTGGGGAAACTGGACAGCTACATGTAAAAGAAGGAAATTAGGACACCCCCTAACACCATACACAAAAATAAACTCAAGATGGATTAAAGACCTAAATGTAAGGCCAGACACTATAAAACACTTAAAGGAAAACATAGGCAGAACACTCTATGACATAAATCACAGCAAGATCCTTTTTGACCCACCTCCTAGAGAAATGGAAATAAAAACAAAAATAAACAAATGGGACCTAATGAAACTTAAAAGCTTTTGCACAGCAAAGGAAACCATAAACAAGATGAAAAGACAACCCTCAGAATGGAAGAAAATATCTGCAAACGAATCAATGGACAAAGGATAAATCTCCAAAATTTACAAGCAGCTCATGCAGTTCAACATCAAAAAAACAAACAACCCAATCTAAAAATGGGCAGAAGACCTAAATAGACATTTCTCCAAAGAAGATATACAGATCACCAACAAACACATGAAAGGATGCTCAACATCACTAATCATTAGAGAAATGCAAATCAAAACTACAATGAGGTATCACCTCACACCAGTCAGAATGGCCATCATCAAAAAATCTACAAACAATAAATAATGGAGAGGGTGTGGTGAAAAGGGAACCCGCTTGCACTGTTGGTGGGAATGTAAATTGATACAGCCACTATGGAGAACAGTATGGAGGTTCCTTAAAAAATTACAAATAGAACTACCATATGACCCAGCAATCCCACTACTGGGCATATACCCTGAGAAAACCGTAATTCAAAAAGAGACATGTACCACAGTGTTCATTGCAGCACTATTTACGATAGCCAGGACACGGAAGCAACCTAAGTGTCCATTGACAGATGAATGAATAAAGAAGATATGGTACACATATACTATGGAATATTACTCAGCCATAAAAAGAAACGAAATTTGAGGTGGATGGACCTAGAGACTGTCATACAGAGTGAAGTAAGTCAGGAAGAGAAAAACAAATACTGTATGCTAACACATAAATATGGAATCTAAAAAAAAAAAAAGGTTCTGAAGAACCTAGGGACAGGACAGGAATAAAGACACAGATGTAGAGAATGGACTTGAGGACACAGGGAGGGGGAAGGGTAAGCTGGGATGAAGTGAGGGAGTGGCATGGACGTATATACACTACCAAATGTATAACAGAGAGCTAGTGGGAAGCAGCCACATAGCACAGGGACATCAGCTCGGTGCTTTGTGACCACCTAGAGGGGTGGGATAGGGAGGGTGGGAGGGAGATGCAAGAGGGAGGAGAGGGCTTCCCTGGTGGCGCAGTGGTTGAGAGTCCGCCTGCCGATGCAGGGGACACGGGTTCGTGCCCCGATCCCGGAAGATCCCACATGCCGCGGAGCGGCTGGGCCCGCGAGCCATGGCCGCGGAGCCTGTGTGTCCGGAGCCTGTGCTCCGCAACGGGAGAGGCCACAGCAGTGAGAGGCCCGCGTACAGCAAAAAAAAAAAAAGAGGGAGGAGATATGGGGATATCTGTATACGTATAGCTGATTCACCTTGTTATAAAGCAGAAACTAACACCATTGTAAAGCAATTATACTCCAATAAAGTTGTTAATAAATAAATAAATAAACAAACATCCAACATACTAAATCCATGTAGGATGAGGATGCTCTCATGCAAAAGCAAAAAAGACTGGACTCTTGGGCCATATCCTCCTTGTAAGGCAGCTGGATACTAGAAGTAGAGTGGGCTTTACAAGTGGCTCTGGGTCCAAATCCTAGTCTGTCATATTCTGAATAATTTGGCAGATTAGTTAACCTCTCTGAGCCTCAATTTCCTCATCTATAAAAAGGGCCAATAAATCTCTACTGGAAGGGTTATTTTGAGAATTAGAAAAATACATTTAAAGAGGCCAATAGAAGAGTCTTCCCAGAGTGGTAGGACATGACCATTGTAACATGCTGCTAGTCTTCACCTCTCCTCTCTTGCCTTCCAGCAGATCAGAAATCCCAAAAAGGAGACAATCGATCCAGCAGCTGCTGTGTACGTGGAAGGTCGTACTGTACAATCTTCTTGATTTTAATTAGTAAAAGACAGCAGGTATACGAAAGTCAGCCCGCCACGGGCACACTATTCTGTACATAAACATCGGAGGTATTACTCACTCCTGCACAGTTTTACAGATGCCTCTTCACACCAACTGGATATCTGCAATGCTTAGAGAAAGTGCAGATGGACAGGTGAAGTGCAGAGGTTTGAAAAGAGGGCCTGTAAAAAACCTTATCCAACCAAAAGAAGAAAGTTAATCCCAAGAGGTTCCTTCTGGCTTATCCCAGCTTCTGATTCTTAATATGTCTCGTCCCTCTGTACCTTGATTCCTTTGTGTTCAGATCACAGAGAGGTCGTGGGTTACGCAGAAAGATTTCGTTGGAAAGCACCACCCAGTGCTCCAAGAGGCATCTGTGTCTGAATGATAAAACCCAACAAACCACAGGTGCCAAATGTGCATGGAATAGGCCGGCCAAACATGACTCCCTGTGCCCAAGTACCTATTTGAATCACTAAGAATGACAGTCCCTCCTGGGTTTGGGGTTGAATCTAGTTGCGATAACTATCTTGACAAATTTGGACACTTGCTCCAATTTCATGAATTGGCAACGTTGGAAGATTTGGAAAACCCAGTCAATAGATCTAACACAAATAAAACCTCTTGATTGTAGCAATGCTGAAAACCATAGTAGTTGCTATATAATAACAAAGCTCTACATTTTGTTAGTGTTTTTACATCTACAAATATAATACATAATCATAATCTTGATTCTCTTGAAAAAATTCCTGTCGATAATGTACATTTGCCTTATGGATAGCTGGAGAAAAGTTATTTGTGCACAACAAGCTTTTAGTGGCCCAAATCACAATCTCACCAAACCTGTACTAATTAGAAAATCAACTATCTGTTCTTTGATAATGATCCCCCATAAATAGTTCCTGCTTGAGTCAGATTTACAGCATACCTCCTTCCAAGGAGGCAAAGAGACAAACTCTCTCATACGCTCTCATATGCCACAGGCAGTTCTTTGGCTCAGGGATCGTTCCCAAACTGATGATTGCCATTCCTCTTTTCACCCCACCCTCCTCGCCCACCTACTGCCATTCCGATTCTGTCAGCTGTAGCCTCCATAAGGAAAAAGAAGAAAGAAAGGAATAGAACTTTAAAAGCCTTCCTAGGTAGGGTCCCCCTGCATTCAGAGCAGCAGCAGAGAACCTCAGCATCTCTCTGTGTAGAAACAGAGCTTCAATTGAGAAAGTGCCAGCCAGCCTGGAACTCACTGCCATGGCCAGGTATGCACAAGGATGTCCACGGGTGCTCCACATCACCTCCGCTCTGCCCCACAGACACGCAGGACCTTAAGAGGCAGAACCCTGTGCGTGCAACAGCGATTTCCGAGGCAGAGACACCTCCGATGCACAGGACGAGATCAACATGCAAACCGCGAGCACAGGCTCATGGAATGAAAGCCCAGGTATACAAACAGCCTATGTTTCACTCAATAAATAGAACTGCAAGAAACAGAATAAGTTACTGAGAAGAAACCTGAAGTTGGAAAGGAAAAATTAAGTGTGTGAGTGAGGAAAAAGGACTTGATCCCACAAGTAACCACTAACAGGACTAAAATTTTATATATAATGGAGTTTACTAAATAAAATAATACATGGGAAGATATGGAATGGAAAATGTAAGGCTGTTTCCTTATAATCATAATACCTAATGCAAGGGAGTTCTGGTGGGAACAGTATTTTTAAATTGTTCTAAAGCTGGAAAAATATCCACTTGTAGGTTTCTGCCTTATAAAGTGAAGCAAGCATGGGGGCTGGGAGGGGAGGTGAAGGGGGGCAGAATTAGCCTTTGTTATGGCAAGGATTGCTTTAGTAGGCCTTTTATTCAGGCAGATGGAAGGCAACAGGTACCCTCCCATTTGGAAAGCCTGAATTCAAAGAAACCCATTGTAAAAACATATTAAGTATCTATTTAATAATGGAAATCGACTACCCTAACAGAACTGTGTCTGCAGAGGCAGAATCGTGCTTTTGTTTTTGTTTTTTTCCAAAGTTTGATTGAGAATTGATTAATCCTTGAGATTCTGGTTTGTTCTTGAGCTACTGTGTTTGTATCACACAGGCTTCTGCTCTCCGAAGATGGAGCTGGAGCTAGACTATCAGGACTGAGGTAAGGCTTCACCCTCCTTCTCCTGCCCCTAGAGGAAAGGCCACAGGAAGGCAATTCGGACTTGTCAAAGCACAGTCTGGATAGGCTGCTGGTCCCCACAGAGGCATGATTTGAGCCCAAATAATCCAGATTTGGATTAAGGCACTGCCAATTATATTTTCAGGGACACGGGGGCCAAGCCACACTGTGAATCTCCCCTGGAAGGAAGTGAGTTTCTCCCTGGCAGTCATGCTGGGAAGAAGTAATCCAGAGTTTTTATAAAAATAAATGCCTTGAAATAGGTCAGGAAAGTCATCCTCTCTGTCTCCGCAGGCCATTCAGTCTGAAGACTCTCAAGCATGTAGGGGCTTGAACTAGTCCCTACCGTGGGGGGCGGGTGAGATGGAGACAGAAGTGAGCCCCGGAACCAGGAAAGCAAGAGACTCTAAAAGTGAGACTCTAAAGTGAAGTCTGAGGCTCCACAAGTCCAAACACATCTGGTACCAGCTGTGAGCTGTTCTCTGGGTCTTGCCTGCTTTATCTTCAAGGCTTCAGCACGTTCTTATGAACTGAGCCCTGTGGTGGCTGTCCTGACAGGAACTAGGGAGCACGTGAGAAGAGGATGCAGTGGTGGTGACCGGGGGAGGCGGGGCAGGCTCAGCAAGTCCTTCAATAGCACCAGCGTCAGCCAACAGGTGAGATGTGGGGACCAGAAGGTGGAACTCTACAAGACCTCTTAGAGAATCCCTAGGAGGCAGGACTCAACAAATTCCTCAAAATCACTGAGACATATTCTGAAGGAAATTTATTTCTAGTCATTTGGCTAGTTAGGTTCCTTGTCTTAATAATTTAAGATTAAAATCTAAGCTTGATCTCATTTTTTTTTTATCACAGGCTGGTGAAAGCTTGGACTCTACCAGCATTTGTTGGAGTTACTATTATTAGCCTCTGTCATAAAAACTGCTAGCGCTCACCCATTCCTGGGTCCCCTTTTCTTCCTTGGTATTCAAAAACTTTACTTCCAGCCCCTGTACTTGAGTGAGGCTATAGGCCTAGATCAGCACAATGGCATGTGAGCAGAAGTGCATCTAACGTGTAACTTCGATGTCGAGGCGGTTAAGAGCTGGGTGCCAACGCCCGGCTTTCTTTGCCTTTGCTGCGCAGACATTAAAGATCACATGCTGAGATGGAATGGCAGCAACACAAGAAGAAGGTAACCTGGATCCCGAGTCCTCAGAGAGAAGATGGCATTCCACCCCTGCCTCCCTCCCCCTACAACTTGACTCAGACTTTGTGTGAGGAAAACTTACTCTTTTGTTGTGCTAAACCAATTAGATTCCAGGGTTTATCTGTTAAGACAACATACTCTAAGGAGTCTGTCCTAACAAATGCAAACCCATTTTACAGACAAGGATATAAAGTCTTTAAAAAACACCGAAAACACAGAAAAATCTACAAAAGAAAATAAAAATTTCTCATGGCTTCCTCTCTCCCAAGAAACAATACTATCGATAGAATGGAAGAGGTCTATGAGACAGAACTATTGTCTGTTTCATGGTCTGTTTCTGTGCCAAAAAATACTTGGCACAAAGTAGACACTCGGTAAATAGTTGTGGGATGAATAAATGACAATTTTGTGTACTTCCTTCAAGTCTTTTTTTCTATATACACATGTATGAAGAGTATATAATAATGGTTACATTTACATCTTTAAATCATATTCTGTATTTCAGTTTTGTAACTCCTTTTGTTCATTCCAACCATAGATGCATTTATATTTGGAAGTTCTAGAGGGATCAGAAGAAAATACAATGAAAACAGCATCATATACGGAATGATTTTGGAATGTTTTGTTCCCACAAAGTCTGATAGTACGTATACTGTTTATATACTATTAGAAATTCATTTTAAACCCACTATTCCCAACCCAATCCCGTCATACAAATCATGATCCAGTTCTTTAAAAACCTTTAGAAAAATCTTAATAAAAACTGAGAGAGGGTGTCTTAAAGACACCTGATAATGAAAGGAAATTATGACTGGGATTATTAACCTTTTATGATTTACAAGTTACTGGTTTCTTCCAATAAAACTGTCCAAGAGCTAATGAAAAAAACTGAGTTGGATGACAAGATAACTTAGTGTCCTGCCTTGCAGACAATAACAGCAACCCATGATTGTATCTTCAGAACCAAATATTGACTCACAGGTTATGACTACAGGATTATTCATGGAGACAACAGAATACACTATTTGTAATTGGGATGGATGGTTGCCATATCCACAGCGTGTTCATCAAATATTTAGGAATGGAATCACCTTTTCTGACTCTAGCATTCTATTATCAATAAACTTGTAAAACAAGATTCCCAACTTCATGTCAGTGAAAACAAAAACAGCTCCTCTGTCTTCTGTCTTTCCATGTTCAAATCATAAAACACCTATTCTTTGTTCCTCAATTTGCAAAACACAGAAGAGCACAGCACTAAAATAAGGGCAGGACCCTGTTGCTCTCTGCCCTCCCTCTCCCCTTTCCTCAGCTAATACACCTGCTATCATTTCTGTAGACACTGTTAACTTTCCCCAAGCAGGGCATCCCCTCAAACTCCTGCTGAATTCCAGCCCTCAGGCAGCAAAGGCATCAAACTTCCCACCCGGCCCATCTCATCCAGGGTCTAAAGCATTCTTATTTTCTCTCTCCTCCTCTCTCAATGTCTTTTCGGTTGCTTAAAAAATCCTGGTTGTTTTTACAACTTTAGCTGAATAATAATAATCCATCAGCTGTAGGCAGAGGCTGTGAGAGGGAGAGGGGAAAAGAGACTGAAAAGGAGAAATTATAGACTGGATATTTGAGCTTAAAGGGATGTTAAAGTTCATCCACTCCAAACTCATCATTTTGCATATGAAGAATCAGGATCTCGGAGGTTAGCCAAAATCCAGCCCTGATTCCACTTCTGCAAATATAAGAGCTATGAGAATGGGGACTTGGTCTCTTCATTTTATCTCCCTCTAGAACAGTGCCCATGAAACACTGTTAAATCATCAAAGAAGTGGAAAGTTCTGACTCCAGACACAGCTGGGGTGGGGCTGTTCCCTGCAGCAAATGGGCCCTTGGGTGGGACCCACGATCCAGAGTTGGACACGCTCAGTGGGGTTGGGTAGGAGCTGCAAAGCCGTGGAGCACAGCACAGCATCACGGGAGAGCAGAGGCCACAGCGCCAGGACACAGCACTGGCTTCAGGGAGTCCTAGCAAGAGGCGACAGGACAGGAGATCGTGACAGTGGAGCCTAAGATCCAGCAGCATCAGGAAAGGCAGGAAAGAAGGCAAGCCTCAGAGAGGCTAAGAGAGGGGACCCTAGTCCTAGAGGAACCAGGGGGGAGGTATTAAGAAGGCAGGGTTTTTCAGCTGCAGGGAAAGGAAATGGAAGGAAAGAGGTGCACAAGAGGTGCAGAGCTGGTGAAAAGGTGGTGCCGGAGCTCAGACCCGGGCTGCCCGCTCCAGGTCCAGTGCTCCCCCAGGAAACAAACACCCTCTCCGCTGGTGAAGCACACTGAGAGGTGAGACCCACAAGGGGAGGCTCCTTGTCTCTTTAAATCTCTGTTGCATCCCATGTGCCTGGAACATAGCAGGTGGTGCTTAATAAACGTTGAATGAATGAACAGACGACTATTCATGGACAGTTAAATGGAAGTTCAATTCCCTGCCCCAATACCTGTGGGTCATCTTCTCACCTATCCACTCCCTCCCCCACTCCTAATGTTGGCATTCCGGGCACTGACCAGCAGCTGTAGGAATACGGAGGGCACTCGAAGAAAGCAAAGCGCCCAGCCAGCCCAGCCCAGGAAGGAGCAGTCCCGCAGGGCAGCCAGGGGAAGTTAAGTTCTCACTGGCTTGTCACTATTTCATTCCCTGTCTGTGACCTTGGGGATTCTGGAGGACCAAGGAAAGGGTGGGCATGTTAATGAAGGTCTTTAAGACAATGAACGACTTTATGCTGATATTTCCAACATGTTCTCCATTTCTTAAAGTTTGAGAAAAAAAGCTAGTAAAATTTAGGAAAGACCAGGTAGTCAGAAGTCCTAGTTTCCAGAGACAATTTTATACAACTAACTAGATCTCTTGGCCCCAGTTTCTTCAGCTGTAAAATGAGTGGGAGGTGATCTCTAAAGGTCAGTCCTAGTTCCAGACTCACTTCGGTTTTAATTCATATTTTTGTTCCAAAGGTCCAAAATGGGGCATTTCTGAGTCTATGATAACTGTGAAACTCATGCCAATTAACAGGCTAAGTTTCTTCCTATGCTTTCTTTGGAAAAAACAAACCTCCCTCGACCACAGAAGCAAAGGCCTACTTTGGTGAAGAACTGGAGGCTGCAGATAAAGGTCTCCTTCCCTATTACAGGGAGCAGGCAACACCATCATTTCTTAATTTCCATTCCAAAGTTTCTACCTACTAGGTTGGGCTAGAAAAGTCATTTTGCCTCCTTTGAACACCAAAACAGCGTGTATTTTTCTACAGCCACTATGAGAACCTGTCAGACAGCTTAGTTATTTTAGCAGATTTCTCCTACTGGACAGTTAACTCTCTGAGGATAGGACCATATTCCATCCTCCTGTGTGTCTCTCACTGCACCTGACAGGCTTCCTTTGCACTTGGGGTCGTGGTGGGGGAGGGAGCCGTAAATATTTGCTGGGCATCTTTTCATATATTTTTTTATCATATGTGTTCCATACATGTTTCAGGTGTCTCTCTCTTCCTTGTCTGATTGGTTTAGAAGCTCCCTGAGCACCAGTAATGATCATGCTTTCATCAAAGATCCCCTAAGTATTTAGTATCACTGTAGACGTTTTGAAAGTATGTAAAGGAAAAGAGGAAATCAAACCAGAGCATGGCAACCTATGTCTATTTGAGGGTCAAATACTAAACATTTTAGGCTTTGCAGGTCATAGAGTCTCTGTCACAACTACTTAACTCTGCATTTGTCCTACAAAAACAACCATAGTCAATATATTTTTACATATATGAGCATGTCTATGTTTCAATAAAACTTTATTTACAAACCAGGCCAGATTGACCTGTGGGCTGTAGCTTTCCAACCCATGAAGTAAACCTTGGAACAAAAAAACAAGCATAAGAACAATTTAGTATCATTTTGCCAGTCTCGATGAGCAACATTGAATCCTATATGGACTCTTAAGGAGCAAGTTAAGAAAACAGACAATAATAACATGATAATAACAAAAGGATAAATTAAAACAACATCTTTCAGTTTATTGACTATGTCTAGGCACTAGCCAATCATTTAATATTATGTACATATGACATATGGATTTAAATATATAACCACATACAGTCTACCACTATGTTTCAAAATCATAAGCCCTGCAACAATAAACTTTGGACTAAAAATCTGGCTACTTCCAAAACCTATCCCCATAAGAAACTTCCCCTAGCCTGTTCCAAAGAGATTTCTCCCTGAATAATAGAAGCTGGGAGAAAACAAAGAGGAAGAGGTGGGCAAATTATAAAAACCTGTGGGTGGTGAACTGCCATCACACAAGAATAATATAATCCACACAAAAAGAAGAGAAAAACCAGATCTCACAATCCCCACAAAGGTGTAAATGGGGGGTCCTCGTTCATAAATTTCAGTCTGTAAAGAGGAAACAGGAAGGTCTAATATTGATCAACTACATTTTTCTGCTACAAAAAGTGGGAAGTTCCTCTTTACTCACCAGCCATCTGTGGACTCTGACCCTGGCACTAGGCACCTGTTTTGGTTTCTGCAGCTTCGACAGAAGAGATCCATCCACCCCGGACTCATCATTCCAAGACAGCCAGGCGCTATCTCACATGTGTGTACTCAGGCACGCGCACGCACGCACACACACACACACACACACACACACACACACACACATTATCCGCCTGGAGGCTTGGAGCTCTGTCTCAGAGTAATCATCTCAACCCCTCCCCGTGAGTCCCTAAATAATAAACCAAGTTAATCTTGAGTGGTCTGACTACTGAGAAGAGGAGAAAGGAAAAGATAGACTGGCTCTGCCAAAAGATAACAAAGGCTGCAAACTGATCCCCAGCCCAGACGTTCTCTGGCGCTAGACACTGGTCCAGAAAGTGGATTAGCTGGGCAGATGGTATTAGGCTTGGAGCCTGGATCCCTGGGAGAGCCTGCCAGCAACTGCTGGAGGGCACACCACATACACTTAGGAAGAATTCCAGGCCTGTCAGGACCCAGCCGCCCTGTCCCCAAGGAGTCTGCGCCCACACGCAGCCAGGGGACAGTTTAGTCCCTCGTTGCCAGAAGGAATGGATGGGAAGCAGGAAGAAGAGAGTGGAGAAAACTTAGAGAAGAATGGGTGTGAGGTCTGAGCCAGTTCACACCAAAGGCAAGGCGGTTAGAACGTTTAGTGAATTCACTTTCCGTTCTCTTTGACTCAAGCTCAATCTTTCGCTCAGATTCACAGGCTGAGGTGGACAGAGGATGTGGGGACTGGAAGGTGGTACCAAGAGGCTATAGAAAAGGCAGAAGTCCCTCTCCCACCACCTTCACAAGCAATTCAATTTCTGGAGCTAACACAACAGTGACATCAGCATCGTTACAGCAGAGCAGACCTGGCAGCAAATCCCCCCAGCTCCCACAGAGCAACCCCAAATGGGTGGCAGCTGAATGAGAAAATGACACCAGGGCAGCCAGTCACTCTGAAGGGGATACTCGATGTTTCTGTTACAGTATTTTTTTAAAGGAGAAAGGGGAGGGGGAGGGGGAGGGGGAGGAAAAGGACAGCATCCTTGCTGGTACAGAGAAAACACACGGGTCACCCTGGGCACTCCCGTTTCCGTCCTCCGGCTGCTGCTTCACTCCCACCAGAAGTGCTCCAGGTGGAGGGAGTCCAGCCCCAGCCTCCTGCACTCCCTCTCCCAGGAGCTCCCTCACTGGGCCTCATCTCCACTCATCCTGTGGCTTTCAGAGTATAACAAAAATGACCTCCTCTGCGCGGAAATCACCGTCTTCACATGCTGCAACTTGCATTTTCCGAACGGGCTTCTCATACGTAAGCAGACACAGGTTAAAAGGGCAGGAGTCTGCCGGCCAACCAGCTCCAGATCTGCCTCTCCAGCCGTCTGGAATCATCCTCTGTCTTCGATGCAGCAATAAATGTCTATTTTACCCTTTTCATCTGAGCTGTCCCCGTGTGACCTCCGCCCCCTCTCTCTCTCTCACCTCAGGGCACCTGCTTCAAATAACTTCCCTAATGTTGTCATTCACCTCCTGGATAATTGATAGCATGTCAAGCTGATGCTGAGAAAAGAACAAGGTGGTCAGACGTGTGCCTACTATAAATAGACCCACGACATGACCAGCATTTGCCAACTTTTGAGCAAAGAAGGCAGAGGCAGAAACAGCAGAGGGAGGCAGAAGCTTCCCCCGGGTCCTTGGGAGAGCTGGCTTCGCACAGGCAGCCACAGCCCCGTAGAGTAGCTTCAGCCAATAGCAGAGGGCCGGGCAGGTGACGCCTCTCCCCACTGGGAGCAAAATTAAAAACATCACACGTGCGGGCACTTGGAGGCTTGTTGGACAGAGGCAGCAGAATTGCTCAAACAACACATGCCTTAACATATTTGCCTTCTTCCTCCCATATTATATTTTTCTCTTTATGTTTTAGGCACTTAGGCTCTGCATTTTGCTCTCAAGGGCATTTCTGGTTCAAGGCTTTCATATACAACCACTCACATGAGTAAACCAACGTGTATTCGGTACCTGGGCAGACCATGCATGAGGGGCAGGGCAGATGCTGCATATAGAAAGAGGAAGAATAAACTAAGGTCTCCAGGATCATGAGGCATTAAGCAAGAATCCTTTTGTCTCAAGTAGCAAAAATCTATTCAAAATAGAAATATAAATGGAAAAATGATAAGGATGTAAGGCCTTTCACAACACTTCCTAGTAAGGATTCACAACCAGACGAGGGGGCCAGCCCAGGGCAAAGATTCGATCAAGGGTGTTGCCTTCCTATCCCAGCCTATTTTTTCCATCTGGCCTCATGACGCCTGCCTTTGAGAGAGATGGAGATAAGGAGGGACAGAGAACAAAAGCAAGTGAATGAAGTTTTTCAGGCTTAAATATTACTTGTATGTCTAGATTGAGATCTTTGTCTTGGTTACTCACACATGGAACAAATTGGAAACAAATCAATTTGACTGCTCTTGATTTTTGGAGGGCTTTGAACTGCCAAATAAACAAGTAGAGTCTGAAAAGTCCTATAAATGCCCAACGTCCAAAGAAACCCCAGCTTCCCCAAAGCTCCACCAACAAGAATGAGGCTGTGAAAGTTGTCAGGCCCTGGGGAAGGTCACCCTCTCCTGTGCCCCTTCACATACGTCCTGGAGAATAGTAGGCAAAAAGGAAGGTGGAGAGAAACTTTCCAGACACACAACCAACTGCAATCACCGCAAAAAGTCATTACATTTCAGGATCGCAGAAGCGGACTGTATAAACTCCAAGTGTTGGGGTTTATGAGCACAGCAGCAAACTGGAAAACACTAGAAATCTGAAGGAAAAGGCTTGGGTCCATGGTCCGGTTCCTAAATGGGTGACTGAGAGAGCCCCTGAACCTTGCAAAAGGAGGTCAATCATGGAAGGTTCTTAGGAGAGGTCTATTTTGAGCTGGCCTTTTCACCAAGCACATCAGTCAAACAAAAGAAGAAGTTCTTCCTTGACTCAGTCAATCGCCAACAATCAGTGACAGAGCAGAATCAGAGCCGAGAAAGCAATAGAGCCACCAGTGTACATACGTATCACCAATAAACCTGTTTCCCGCAGAGGCCTTAATAACCAAGCAGATAGGAGATCTCTCCCCTGTTTCCAAGCAGAGCATCTCATCAATAATCCAGACAGGAGATAATATGGCAAGACCTGCTGTGCTCTCCCTGCACGACCTCAGGGCCCCCCGTTATCACGGCCTGAGTTCACGCCTAGGAAAGGATGGAAATACACCCCTGGCTGCACAGCCCTTTTCTGATTCATTTGTAAGCTACACTAATAATCCCATGATGCAAACACAGGGGGGAAAAAATCATTTGGGAACAGTCAGAAAGGTTATTTTTGCAAGACATAAGGGAATGATTATAATGATTTATTAAAATCTTACAATGTGAGAAAGTAAGATCGGCAAACAAAATCCAATTAAGGAATTCCAAATAAAAAGGAATTGAACTCCTCCAGCCTGAGGTTGACAAAGAAGCCATTCAGTAAAGAGCTTTATATGCTAAACTTAGCTGGGTAAACCTAGTTATTTTCCATGCAGTGCTGTTCTTAAAAGAGCTATTTAACTTCATCCATCTCTAGGATCTGAAAGGCTAGGTATTCAGACTTGTGGAGGTTTTTTTCGATTTAAATGCCAATTCTAAAATGAACTTCCCTCAGAAAGGACATTGAGTAGATTTAAGAGTTGATTAACATAGTGTTCGTAAGACCGGCTCCTCGACATCTTTCCCCTTCCCTCCCCGCCCCTCTCCTCTCCTCTCTCTTCCCTTTCCCAAAACCTACCCCTTCCGTTTTCCCCACCTCTCAGTCAGGTCCATCTACCTACCTTCTTTCTCTCTCAACCATGTGGGCCCCCTCTATTTTGGACGTGTTTCTGCATATATAACCTGCCTGTTTATTTTTTTGTTTTATATACTTCCCTTTTGTATTTGTTGCTTCTCTGGAGTTTATCAATAAACATGCTCCAGGATCTCAAAAGCAAAGAAAAGAGAGCTGCCCTTTGAGTCTTCCAAACTCCCTTTCCTGGGTACCCACACTCTCTTCTGCTCCATTTACCACGGCATTCACGCCTTCATCCATCTGAGGTCCGCAGGCTTCCCCCTCCCCACTGCCAGGAAACCTCTCACCAAAGCCACCAGTTCCGTCCCAAGGGCGAGACTCTATCGACCTCTCAGTACCATCTGCAGCTACCAGCACGGGTAACCACATCCTCCTCTTGACCACAATTTCCTCCTTTGACTCCCCGACATGATTCACTCCTGATTTTTTGATCCCTTCTCCTTCCCAGGCTTCTCGTCTTCCTTCCTTAACTCTTAGGAATCTGTGCTCAAGTCCTCCTCTCTTCCCCCATGGTTTCCCTAGAAGTCACCCAGTGTTGTGCTCTCATGACTCCCCTGTAATGAGGAGACCCAACTTTTCGTCTTGGTCTGAGACCTCTCTCCTGACCAGCTAGAGGTGAACAGCTTGCATTCAACATGTCTAAAACGGTACCAGTTATCTGTCCCCCGACCTGTACTTCCTAGGAGAGCAAATCCTTCAAGCCAGGACCTGGAAATCAGCTTAATACTGCCTCTTCTTCATTCCTTACATCCAGACACTAAACCCAGCCAACCCTCCTTCCCCTCTGCAGCTACCAGGCTAGTTTAGGACAATGTCACACCTGCTGGGTGTTCCTGCTGCCAGTGAGACTAGACACATTGCTCCTGCCGTAAGATTAATCAGTGGCTCTACATCAACAACAAGGTAAACCTAAGCCCTCTGACATGTCCCTTCTCACGTTTCCCTCCCACCTTCTAGCTACCCTAAATTATTCATAGTCTCCCAAAGGCAGAAAGCTCCTCCATCCCTTCCTGTCTATTCTTTTCAGGAGGAAGGAATGCATCTACCTTCTCCTTTGACTGGGTAATTCGTTAAGATATATTTCAATTGTTATCTGCTCCATGAAGCCTTCTATTATGGACTGAATGTTTGTGTCCCCCACCCCGCCCCAATTCACATGTCGAGGCCCTACTGTGCATGTATTTGGAGATGGGGCCTTTAAGAAAGTAACTAAGGTTAGATGAGGTCATAAGAGTGGGGCTGTGATCCCCTAAAACGAGTGTCCCTTATAAGAAGAGACACTGGGAATCTCTCTCTCTCTCCTCTCTCCCTCCCCCTCTCCCTCGCTCCATGGGCACACACCGAAAAAAGGCCACGTGAGGATACTGCAGGAAGGTAGCTGTCTACAAGCCAGGAAGACAGCTCTGATCAGAAACTAAACCCTACTGGAACCTTAGTCTTGGGCTTTCCAACCTCCAGAACTGTGAGAAAATAAATTTCTGTTGTTTAAGCCACCGAGTCTGTGATGTTTTGTTATGGCAGCCCAAGCAGTCTAACCCACCTTCCTTAATCCCCTGTCCTCTCACCCTGGGGAGAGCTGTACAACTATCACTTGTACAACTATCCATCCATATGACAGCATCCACCATGCTGTAACGCGATGCATGTTCACATATCTTTCTCACCTACTAACTATAAACTCCTTGAGGGCAGAAACAATGTCTTACCCACTTTTGTGTTCTTCTTGGTCTAGAACAGTATCCAGCCATAGCAAATGTTCAGTAAATGCTTGTGAGATGAATTAATGAACTAGTAAATGAAATGAGTAAAACTGAATTTCCTATTTGCATCTGGGTTGACATGTGGGCGTTTCTGTGTGCAGATGGGTGGGGGGTTGTATGTGCATGTACGCCTATGTGATAAGATGGTTTATTTGTAAGGGGTGACCATGTGAGTTGATTGATGTGTTTCATATTCAATTGTAGAACCATTTCTCTATTCCCTCCCCAAATCCTCCTGAATTCCTAATGCGATTCCCACACAAAAATCGCCTGACCTCATTTTTTATCTGGGTCTTCCTTGTTTTCTCTCGACTTGGGGTACTTAGCCAGTTACCTCCCACTGCACGTGGTTTTATTCCCTTTGGCTGGTACTGACAACATGAAGCCAGACTGAAGTCACTGGTTCTGGAAATCTCTAAACCAATGAGATCTCAATGTAGAGCCTGTTTTCCTAGGGCTCTGGGAACTCTTTGCATCACTGCTGGACAGATATACATATTCATGAGTTATCATGTAGCTGAGAAGAACAAGATGATTATATCCACCCGGCAGAAGTCAGTTTTTCTTAAAAGAAAAAGTGGTGGGGGGGGGGTAGTTTTAGGCTTATAGTAAAACCGGTGAATTGTGCATACTCTCTCCAGCTTGGAGACAGATCTCCTCTACACCCTGGGGAAATCAGTCCTCATTACATTTTCTCTTTTCACAGCTATTTATGGCAGCTTGGAACAAAGAGCTCAAGTCCTGTACCTCTTGTTTTAACTTTCCCTTATGCAAAAGAACCTTCTTTTCCCAACAGCTTGAACGATACATGCTTATTTGGAGGGAAATGGACATGGATCTGCTTTACCACCACCATCACCCCCAATCAAAATGGCAACATCTTGGAAATGACATCTGTGACACTAAGTCTATGGCACCAACATGATCTAAGAGCTCCTGAGTGAGACACGGGGCTCAGATCTCCCTGAGGTTCGCTATGCACCTCGGGCCATGGCCCAGCCCAGGAGTCGGTCCAGCATGTGTTGCCGTAGGGAGAGCTGGAAGGGAGAAGTCTGTTAAAAAGGGAGAAGGGGTGGACTCTCAAAGCCCTATCTGCAAAGCACTTTGCCAGACTGAGAGGAGGTCTGAGAGGTCCTTCCCAGCAGAGCTGCTGGTACGATGTTGTGTGAGATCACCATGGGTGTGCTGAGGAGATAGTTAAGCCAAAAGCATCACTTGTAATCATGACAGTTTCTTACACTGTCCATTCAGATGCTCTGATCTTACTCAGAAAGGGACAACTGCACTCACATATTTTTTAAAACATCCACATTCTACTTGATAGAGAGTCTCAAGCAGCTATAGAAGTCATTGGACACACAGCAAGGGCAAAAGACTTCCAAGAAATTCTTAGGTAATTGCAGACCTGGGCTGGGCAAAGAGGCTGCATTTAATGTGAACTCACCAACACACGAACACACACATACACACACACACACACACACACACACACACACAGACTCTGAGCATCCTCAGAGGCAACGAATGCGGACCACGCCCAATCCTCTTCTGTACCTCGAGTCAGGAGTCCTGCTTGTCCTCAGGGGTGCCTCCCTTTCTTTGAATCAGCTGGGCCCACCTCACCTGCCAATCCCCCTGCTCCCCCCATCTCCTTTCCCTTCCAGGCTCTGTTGGTGACTATGGTGATTTCTGTAACAGCCAAGAGCCCTGAAGGGAGGAATGGCATTTTCCAAAACTCTGGGCTTATACGCAGCCAACTCCTTCCACCTCCCTGCCTCCTGTCCAAATCCTAAGTGCCTCAGCTGGGAGCCTGTTGCCATGGTTACTCTAATCTTTGTTTGCTTGGCTTGTTAAACAAGCTGACTTTGCTCCAGCCTACCTCCTGGTGGCCCCACCTCCATGCCCTTCAGGGCTTCCCTCCCTCCCTCCGTCCCCATCCTTGGGTACTTCCTCTCCTGAGGGATGAAAGGAACGGGCAGTGATCACTGCTCCCTTCCCACCCCTCCGGTCCACCAGATCTTACCAGGAGGGTTTTCTTTCATGCTCCTAAATGGAAAAGTACCACTCATGACAGAAACAGCCAGTGATTGAAAATGAAGGTTCTACACACATTCCAGAAGTGGAGGGGAAAAGGAGGAAAAGGAGCCAGAAGGGCTCCTTTAAGTGAGAACTATTTTGCTCTCTTCAGTGAGAACTATTTTGCTTGACAAAAAGAGGCTGGTGTCTTGGAAAAGTTGTTTGACAGGCCTGCTGAGGTTGGCTGATGCCAGTCCACCCAGCAAGCTACCCCCAGAATAAGGCCTTGCACCCTATGCTAAAGAGACCGTCCCTCACATCCCTTCCACATCCACACATCACATCCCTCATCCCTCCAGGCTAGAGAGATGACATTCCTTCCTCTGGTCCAGGGCAATGCCCTTCAGGCTGCCCTGGATTCCATAATCTCCTGACCCCTTAGGGATATTTTTTTCAACTCTATTGAGGCATAACTGACAAACGAAAATTGCAGACAGTTAAAGTGTACAACCAGATGCTCTGATATATGTATACATTGTGAAATAATCCCCACAGTCAAGCTAATCAACATACCCATATGCTAACATAGTTACATTTTTCTTTTCTTTCTTTCTTTTAGTCTTTCATTTTTGGGTCTTTGGGAACCCTTAGGGGTCTTAATTCAACCAAAATTTCCTCAGTCTCCTGAATCTTAAACCAACTTCTTTCTACTTACTCTTTCCCCTCAGCATGTAAACACAATTTCCCATCTGAAGACAAAATCCCCCTTTGACCCTCTGGTTACCGCTCACTAGTCTTCCTTTCTGGAAGCCGTCTCCCTTCCTATCTCTATTTCCTTGCTTTGCATTCAACCCACTGACAGTGGTTTCCTCCAGGAGCATGGCAGAGCCCAGGTTACGAAGAACTTCCCTGTTGTCAAATTCAGTGGACACTCTTTAGTCTTCTAGCCCTTGCAGTCCCTAACAAGTGGCTGTCATGGTTAACAAACAGGATTCTGGAGTCCTTTTACTTATTTTCAGCTTTGGCCCCAGCATTTATCAGCTGCGTGGCTTGCACCAAGTTATTTAACTCTGTTGCCTCAGTTTCCTCCTATTTCACTGAGGTCATAACAGTACCTACCTCACTCGGTTACTATGATGATTAAATGAGGCAACACATGTAAAAAAAACAAAGCAGTGCCCATTCATAGAAAGCACTAGAAAAATCACTGCCGGCTCTTATTATTATCCGAAGCCTCAGCAGCATTCAGTGTTGCTGCTCTTCCTCTTCTTGAAACCCTCTCCCACTTGCTTCTCCTTCCCCTGTGTCTTCCTCCTCAGATTCCTTTGTGAGTACCTCACAAGCTTTCTGAATATCTCACAGAGTTCTGCTCTGGACCGTCTGCTCTTCTGACTTTAAACATGATCCCTGTGCAACCTCAGTCATAGCCAAGATTTTAACTACCATAGTGCGTGGTCGACCATCAAATCTCTACATTCAGCCAAACATCTCTGCTAGACTCCAGACTCATATATCTAACTGTTGGGTATCTCCACCTGGATATCTCATAGGCAACTTGAACTCAGTTTAATCAAAGCAGAACTCTTGGGGACTTCCCTGGTGGTCCAGTGGTAAAGAATCTGCCTTCCAGGGCAGGGGACGCAGGTTCGATCCCTGGTCGGGGAACTAAGATCCCACATGCCGCGGGGCAGCTAAGCCCACGAGCCACAACTACTGAGCCCACGCGCCTCAACTAGAGAGCCCACATGCCGCAAACTACAGAGACAACACGCTCTGGAATCTGCGCACCACAGCTAGAAAGAGAAAACCCTCAACTAGAGAGAAGTCCATGTGCCACAGCAAAAAGCCTGGGCACCGTAATGAAAGATCCCACGTGCTGCAACTAAGACCCAATGTGGCCAAAAAAAAAAAAAAAAAAGCAGACCTCTCCATCTGTCTATTCTATCCCAATGAATGGCACGACCTAGTAGCCCAAGCCAGAAAAGCGGTTTCCCTCAACCCCTCTAGCCAGATAATAACCAAATCCAATTAGCTCTACTTTAGTCTCTTGCAAGCCCATCTAAGCTGTCTGTTATTAATGACTTTTTCCAGGCACTCAATATTTCAGGCCTAGATTATCAAAAGTATTTACCCTTCTCAAATCACTCCTTACACTGATGTCAGAACAACCCATTTTAATGTTGACAGGATCATGTTTCTTCCCTGTATTAAATCTTCAATAGCTCATCGTGACCTATAACAGTATTTCCCAAACTTAATTGGGGTTTTCTTACAAATATCTGGGTCCCACCTTAAACTAACTGAAATCAGATTCTCCAAGAGAGACGGTATTTTTAACAAGTGCCTGTTGATTCTCAGGATCAATAAATTTGGAAAAGGCTGGCCTCTAAGATCACAGAGCACGTCCTTTGTGTTATAGCTGTTCCTCTTTAGAGAATTCCTAAGGTCACTCTCACATTCTATAATCCAGCAGCAGAGAACAAAAAAGTGAGGGAAATATGTAACACGTCTCTCCATTCCTGTCCTCCACCACTGATGGCCATTGTCAACTGGTTTTCCATGTTGTGTCACACCCAATCCCCACTGCTCCTGGTCACTACACCATTATTAATGCTGCCCCCTGAATGTGGAACAGCCTCACCCCAACGTTGATCACACAGCCAACTCCTCCTCATTCTTTAAAACTGTTCAAATATCACCTTTTCCAGGAGGCTTTGTTTGGTTCAGTAATTCTCCCCACGCCCACCCACCCCAAGCCTTCATGAGGTTCATCTCATCTGTGCCCCTCCAGCATCCTGGCTTACCCTCATCAACACACCATTACAGGATACTGTCTGCTTCCTGTTCTCCCTTCTATAGGTCATGATTTTCTAATCCCAGCACCTAGTCCAATTCCTGGCAACCAGGGAACTTTGTATTGTTGACAGAGTGACAAAGAATGATCTCAGTAGGCTTTAGCTTCATTGTCCCAACCATTCAGATCTCTCTGAAACCTTATCATCAACCAAAGTATTCATTATCCCTCCCAACTTCAGATCACTTTAAATTTTGCGTTCCATGTACTTTTTATCCTCATCTAAGTGATGATAAAAAAAAAATCTCAATGCACAGAGTCCACAGGAGAAATCTCTCTGCATGCCTGTGAGGTATTGGTTGTAAGGACCCTGGAGAAGTCATTCAAATGGAGATGATGCTATCTGATCATCCCTTTATACAGCTCATATTTATTGATCTTGTCCAGGAAACTTTGGGTGGAAAGTACCTGACACAGACACTGTCAAATGTCTTGCTGAAGCACAGATATACCATACCTGCTGTATTTACTCTATTTAAGGCTTTGCAACTTTTAAATTTCTTGTAAAGAAATTATGCTACTCGGGCAAGACATTCTCAGAGAGCCAATATTTGCATTTAAGGATCACTCCTTTCCTACCCAAGCACAAATTGTCTGTTTCATAACCTGTTCAAGAATGTTTTAAGGAAATGATCTCAGGCCCTCTAATCTATAGTTCTCTCATTTTTTAAAACCTAGAAAATGTCTGCCTATCTCAGCTTTCCAGCTCCTGTCCCATTTATTATCCATGATTCTCCAAAGATTCTAAATAGTAATTCAATAGCTTCTCTCTGTTATCTAGAATGTAATTCATCCAGGCCACACGGCTTGAATCATGTAGCTCAGGCTGGTGTTTACTTACACCTTCCTCATCTGGAGAGAATTTGAGAAAAGGGAACGAGGACTAGCTTTTTCCTATGGTTAATTGTGGGTATATCCTACAGTTAGGGGAATATCCTGCAGTTTCCTTTAAAGACTTAGACTAATTAATTATCCATGATTTTTTTCAAGCAGAGAGGTACACACAAACACACACACACACACACACAGGTTCTGGAGTCAGAAAGACCAAAAGTAAGAATCCAAACTTCATCATCTAGTAGCTTTGCACCCCTGGGCAAGACTATGAACCTCTATGAGCCTCAATTTCGTCAAGTTCAAAATAAGAAGAACAATAATGCCATTTTTCAGAACAGCTTTAAGATATCAATGAGTTAATATGAAGGTACCCGTAAACGGTACCTGCTACTGAAACTACAATTAGACTGTTTTTCAAGCTATATGAGTAATTTTTAGCATGTGATTCTTGATGTGAAAGCGTCCAGAACATTGTCAGGAATCAAATGGTAGGAAGAATTAAACCAATCAAGCACAGCGATGCAGGACTTCCCTGTATTACCTGCTGAAAAGTACTTATCCATAAATCTCAGCCTCCTTATACATTTGATGTGAGCTTCACACTGCCTGACTAAAAGAATGAAGGAAGCCCCCCTGAATCACGGGAAAGCAAGGATGCTCCATAGAAAATAAAGAAAGAAAAAAAAAAGACCAACATAGACAACCTAGAACAGAGTGAGGCGTTGGCAAAAGCAGACCTGTTAGGGTCAGACCCTGCTGAGAGCTCTAAGATACAGCCTAGAAGCCAGGAGTTTAAAGAGCAGGTGAGCTGTGTATAGCTTCCAGGTAGCAGGCAAATCCTGCTGCACCCAGTTCTCATCTCATTAGGTACAACTGTCTCGGCTGTGCATGCCCCCAAACACTGGTCCCCACACCTGAAGGCATTCTAAGGAACATCTGTAGTGGAAACACGCAAATCTTTCTTGGCTTTCAATTCCTTTTATGATTTTTGCTTCCTGTTTCAGTTTTTAGACACAGAAACAGCTGAGATGTCTATTAGCTCTTATTTAGGTGCCCAGGCCTTCAATGACCTCACTTCTTTATGGGCTCAGGTCGGGCTTGGATGAATTAAGTTGTGAGATATAGGAAAGAACATGAGTCTTCACAGGCATCAACTGCTCAGCCATCACCTGGGATGTACCCTGATTCTTAAACCTTTCTATGTGTCTGTGGTTGTTGAGGTGTACTCAAGTTGTAACCAAAAAATACCACTTTTATTTTAGCCTTCTGAAATAGGAACTATATTATAATTAGTCCAGGAATTTTGATCTGCCTTTCATGGGGAATTGTTTTTTCTTCAGTAAATTTAACCTTTTTCTCTAATCTCCTTTCACACTTCTTTCTTACCTCCAAGATAAAATTCTTCTATTTGGAAAATTAGAAAGCACAGAGTTCTTAGGTCCAGGGTCACCCATTCTCATAGGGCAGACTTCTTCCTTCCTAAGAAGAGTCACTTTCACACGTGAAAATTAAAACCAAGAGAGGATCACTTAGCATCTCCCTAACGTGAGCCCCTGGATTAAGGGACCCCTACCAGTCACAAGGTCCGCTGTCGGGTTCTTGGGCACAGTGGTGATTGAATGGTCAGTGGGAGAGAAGTCGGAAGGGAGAGAAGGGTTCCTCCCTGACCTGCCTGGATGTTTACTTTCTTCTCAAGGCAAAAACAGAGGTACCTACCCACCCAGGAGGAGCCACTCTTCTCCATGGGAACTGCTGGCACAACATGCCATGCTATCTGCCCCTGGTCCCCAGTACGGCCTCCACCCACCACGGAGCAATTGTCAGCCTCTTGTAACAATGATAAAAGCGTGCCGTGATACCCCTGACCAGTAAGGACAGAGCAGTCTGGGCCTGAGAACCAGAGCCCTAAATAAGTGACAGGTTGTCTAACTGTTTTGGCATTTGCTCCGTGTTTCTGTATCATTAAAACATCTATTTTAAGCCTCTAAAGGTGCCAACTGATGGCTCCTGGGTTGACTTTGATGGGCTCCTACCACAGATCGGGCAAATATTTAATAAATGTGCTTTGCTGCTCATCCCAGATGTGGATGATGTCACTCTAGAACAGATCATGTTTCTTAAGGGGCCCCATCCCTGTTCAGACTCCGCAAGTCCAAGGCGGCACCCTGGGAATCAGTCTTTTTAAGGCACTCCCTGAAGGACTGTAGAATTATTGTTCCCAGTGAACAGACTCTCACACTTTAGTTTCACAAGGCAGAAGGAACCTTCTGCACTCTTTTTGCTAAGTATGCACATCTAAAAGAATCTGGGAAAGGCCAGGATGGTTTCTGGTTAACTTGCTTCAGATACCTCCAACAGTGATTGTAGCAATGCATCACTTGTAGCAGTTGGTTAATAAGTTCTTAAAGTTCATTTAGTTCATTTCCACCCAAAGCAGAAATGCTGGTCTATAACAGAAGTATATCTAAGCTCTGCTTAAGTGCCTCCAAGGGCAGGTCATTTACCACCCAGAAGGCAGTTTTCCTGTCCAATAGCACCTTTCTCCCTGGTTTGCCTGGGGTGCCAGTGACAGTCCCATTTTAGATCGATTATCCTGGTGTATTTAACAAGCCCCCCTTTTGCTCTCAATGTCCTGGTTTGGAAGATAATAGAGTGACCATATCATCTACCTACAGCACAGGATAAACTTTAGATCTCTTACCCTGAGATACAAGACGCTCACCACCTCCTCCCCACCCACCTCCTCTCTCTCCCATCTCGTCATCCAGCGCTTCCTGCCACACACCGCCTACTGCCACCACGTAGAAACGCTCTCCTCTCTCCATTGCACACACACAGCCACTGAGGAACAGGTAGTAACTCGCCTAAAGTTTTGCAGCCAATAAGTAGAAGACAGTTTTCCATCTATGGTTTCCATCCAGTTCCATCAATGGTTTCTCCTGAGATGCCACTTCCAGACCCTCAGGCCCTTTGCTAATTGACCTTCTCAGGCAAACTCTTATTTTGCTCTATCTAATAAAAGACACACCAGCAAACATGAGGCTTCAGGGGAGTCTAACCATCGAAGACAGTGTTACTTCCCAGAATCAATACATTATGGTTCCATTAATGCAGGGTTTTAGTTGCCTCTTCAGATTTAGCAGCTTATTTGAGCTTTAGTCAAATAAAAACTAAATGTCTTTTCTCTACCAGAACTACTGCCAGTAGATTTTTTTTCTCCCATCATTACCATTGATTTTTTTAACTCCCAAATAAGATTTTACATTTTTCTCTTTGTAACGTCATCTAGTTATTTTTAACCCAGCATTCCAGCATATCTAGATCATTTTGAGAAGGGTTTTTGTCACTGATTACATTGGCCATTCTTTCCAGCTTTGCATCTATTAAAAGTTTGATATGCATGCCTCTTGCGTATTCTTTCAACCTCCTGGCAATGTTACTGGCCAGGGCAAGTCCAAGAACTGGGAACCTCTGGGACTTCCCTGGCGGTCCAGTGGTTAAGACTCCATGCTTCCATTGGAGGGGGCACGGGCTCAATCCCTGGTCAGGGAACTAAGATCCCGCATGCCATGTGGTGCAGCCAAGAAAAGAAAAAGTAAAGGAAAAGAAAAAACTAGGAATCTCAAAACGATTTCACTGGTGATGTTTCTTGTCTGTGCCATCACAGTCTTCCAATGGGCATCCCTGAAGAAAGCACTCTCTTACCAAAGTTTACAGCCATTCCACCCCAGCCTTCTACAATGAGATGTGAACATGGGGATCTTCCTAGAAATGATGGAGCAAATCACACTGTGACTAAATGATTCAGCCAAGTAGTCCTCAGGCCTGGATTGACTCTAAGGACAGGCAGAGTGTGGTATGGAGGTTTTCAGAAAGGTCCTTAAGCTCCAAAGCAGTCCAGCCTTCCAACTGACTAAGAAGAGAAAGTTCTTTATTGGAGTTTCATCCCCAAAGCCTGATCCTTGTTCCTAAGAGAAGTTACACTTAGACCTTAAGCCAATATCAGGCATTTGTACCTCAGTGTGATACAGAAAGATTTTCAAAGACGACCCCTGAAAGGAAAAGGCCAAGAAAAGCCTGGTTGAACACAGGTTTCCCTGAATGTCAGATCTAGCTCCTGAATCCTGACAATCTGCCCTTTTCATCTACAGATAAAGGCAGGAAGAGAAAACAGTTAAGGGATCACTCAGGATTTATAATCCTGAGAGAAAAGGAAGAAAGGTCTACATCAGGAAGCTCCAGTAGGAAGAACAGTGAACCACCCTGTTGTTCCAAAACAATTACTGCAGGATTTTCCAGCCTAACAGGAAGACAAAGCAAACTCCAGAAAACAAATTTTTTCAACAGTGATGTAATCTGGCTTCCATTAAGTATGTCATGTTAGCATGGTGTTTATCTCTGCTCCCTTCCCAAAATGCACTGTAAGGAGAGTGATTAAATTTAAAAAGTAAAATTCCACAAGGACATAGAGAAAAGGAGAAGTGATAACAGTAAGAAGGAAATGTCAACAGTCTTCCAGAAGACGGACATTGAATAAACAAGTCATTACCAACCTATTAGAATAAGGAAAGCTAAAACTCTCAAAGGGCAAAGCCAAGGAAAGAAGCCAATCCACACTGTGGGCCCTTGGCAAGGCTGAGGGACTGGAAGTAGTGCCGTGGACGTCCTATAAGGCACACAGAACCCTCTTGACCCCCACGCAGCGTCAGACCATGCCTTCCCCATCAGAACAGGAGACGAGAGGTTTTCTTTCTAGAGAAATTAAAAGAGGGGTGCTCAGGAACAAGATGCACAAGTGGGGAGGCTTGCGTGGATGTGAGGGTGGTGCAGTGGCAAATGTGAGCCTGCAAAGGGAGAACTGAGTGAAAGTCAACACCCATAATGAGATCTCTCTGTCCCTGCCCCACGCTTGGATCCCACAACAACTGTGGCAGGCACATGTCCCCAGGAACAAGACTGGAAGATTCTATTCTGGGTAATCTGACCTGCCCACGTGAAAAGCTTCCAGATGATGTAACTGGGGATCCTTCAACTGAACAGATCTGCAGATCCCAGATCACTCATCAGTGAGACCAGCTAACTGGAGAGCCTGGGCCCCCTCAAGGTGCATCCCATCAGTTCCTTAGAGCCTTCCTATCTATGTGAACTGATGGCCACAGATCTCCTGACAAAGCCACTAATATGAAAGACAGGACCAAAACACACAATCAGGATGAAGGAACTGAAAAATCAACAAAGAAACATGCCACAGATAAACAGTTTTGGGGATTTAAAAATATCACAAAAGAAAAAGTCAACAGAAGAGTTAGAAGATAAAGTTCAGGGAATCTCCCAGAATGTAGGACAAAAGATAATGAAAATATAAGGGTAAGAGAATTAGAGGATCAATTTAGCACACCCAGCTTCCAGGTAGTAGGAGCTCCAAAAAGAAAAAAATATAGAACAATAGTGAAAAGAATGAAATGACAGTAAATGAAATGAAAGGGAGAAAAAGAAGCAATAGTATACATATGGCTCCTCTATGAACAGTATGTATAAAATCACAGTAATTTAAAGAGTGTAGTGGTCAAAAGCAGAATCTAGAGCCAGATTTCCTTTGATTTGAAATCTGGCTCCACCAACAACTACCTGCATGACTTTGAAAAAGTGATTTAAACTATGTCTCAATGTCCACATCCGCATAAAAGAAAAAAATAACACTACCTACTTGATATTGTTGTTACAAAGATAAGTTAATATGTGTCTAAAGCTCTTAAACAGTGTCTTGCCTCCAAAATGTACCCAATAATGTTAGCTATTATTTAAAGTGTTATATAATATTATAGTACAAATGATATGATCACTAAATTTAACCCAAAACTTTGATGTAAATATATGAGGAAGAGAGAGGAACAGGAAGTATGTTAAATGGGACTCAGCGGTGTCAGTCTAAACCCTTATCATTCATAGAAGCCAGTGTTATAACATGTTATAATGTCTCTGAAGGGCAAATCAAGTAACAGTAGCACAAACATGGTATTTAAAAATGAAGAGGTAGAGAGGGCAGACAGCAGAAGCAACAAGAACTACAATCCTGCAGCCTGTGGAACGAAAACCACATTTACAGAAAGACAAAATGAAAAGGCAGAGGACTATGTACCAGATGAAGGAACAAAATAAAATCCCAGAAAAACAACTAAATGAAGTGGAGATAGGCAACTTTCCAGAAAAAGAATTCAGAATAATGATACTGAAGATGACCCAGGACCTTGAAAAAGGAATGGAGGCAAAGATCAAGAAGATGCAAGAAATGTTTAACAAAGACCTAGAAGAATTAAAGAACAAACAGAGATGAACAATACAATAACTGAAATGAAAAATACTCTAGAAGGAATCAATAGCAGAATAACTGAGGCAGAAGAACGGATAAGTGACCTGGAAGATGGAATGGTGGGATTCATTGCCGTGGAACAGAATAAAGAAAAAAGAATGAAAAGAAATGAAGACGGCCTAAGAGACCTCTGGAACAACATTAAATGCACCAACATTCGCATTATAGTGGTCCCAGATGGAGAAGAGAGAGAGAAAGGACCCAAGAAAATATCTGAAGAGATTATAGTCAAAAACGTCCCTGAAATGCGAAAGGAAACAGCCACCCAAGTCCAGGAAGCACAGAGAGTCAGGCAGGATAAACCCAAGGGGAAACACACTGAGACACATAGTAATCAAACTGACAAAAATTAAAGACAAAGAAAAAGTATTAAAACCAACAAAGGGAAAATGACAAATAACATAAAAGGGAACTCCCATAAGGTTAACAGCTGATTTCTCACAGAAACTCTGCAAAACAGAAGGGAGTGGCAAAATATATTTAAAGTGATGAAAGGGAAGAACCTACAACCAAGATCACTCTAGTTAGCAAGGATCTCATTCACATTCGATGGAGAAATCAAAAGCTTTACAGACAAGCAAAAGCTAAAAGAATTCAGCACCACCAAACCAGCTCTACAAGAAATGCTAAAGGAACTTCTCTAAGTGGGAAACACAGAGAAGAAAAGGACCTATAAAAACAAACCCAAAACAATTAAGAAAATGGTAATAGGAACATATATATCTATAATTACCTTAAAAGTGAATTGATTAAATGCTCCAACCAAAAGACACAGGCTCGCTGAATGGATACAAAAACAAGACCCATATATATGCTGTCTACAAGAGACCCACTTCAGACCTAGGGACACACAGAGACTGAAAGTGAGGGGATGGAAAAAGATACTCCATGCGAATGGAAATCAAAAGAAAGCTGGAGTAGCAATCCTCATATCAGATAAAATGACATTAAAATAAAGAATGTTACAAGAGACAAGGAAGGACACTACATAATGATCAAGGGATCAATCCAAGAAGAAGATATTACAATTATAAATATATATGCACCCCACATAGGAGCATGTCAATACATAAGGCAACTGCTAAGAGCTATAAAAGAGGAAATCGACAGTGACACAATAATAGTGGGGGACTTTAACACCTCACTTACACCGATGGACAGATCATCCAAACAGAAAATTAATAAGGAAACACAAGCTTTAAATAACACAATAGACCAGATAGATTTAATTGATATTTATAGGACATTCCATCTGAAAACAGCAGATTACACTTTCTTCTCAAATGAATACAGAATATTCTCCAGGATAGATCGCATCTTGGGTCACAAATCAAGCCTCAGTAAATTTAAGAAAATTGAAATCATATCAAGCATCTTTCTGACCACAATGCTATGAGATGATAAATAAATTAGAGAGAAAAAAAACATAAAAACTCAAATACATGGAGGTTAAACCATACATTACTAAATAACCAAGAGATCACTGAAGAAATCAAAGATGAAATCAAAAAATACCTGGAGACAAATGGCACTGAAAATACAATGACCTAAAACCTATGGGATGCAGCAAAAACAGTTCTAAGAGGGCAATATATAGCAGTTCAGTCCTACCTCAAGAAACAAGAAAAATCTCAAATAAACAATCTAACCTTATACCTAAAGAGACTAGAGAAAGAAGAACAAACAAAACCCAAAGTTAGTAGAAGGAAAGAAATCATAAAGATCGGAGCAGAAATAAATGAAATAGAAACAAAGGAAACAATAGCAAAGATCAATAAAACTAAAGGCTGGTTCTTTGAGAAGATAAAGAAAATTGGTAAACCTTTAGCCAGACTCATCAAGAAAAAGAGGGAGAGGACTCAAATCAATAAAATTAGAAATGAAAAAGGAGAAGTTACAACGGACACTGCAGAAATACAAAACACCCTAAGAGACTACTACAACTCTATGCCAATAAAATGGACAACCTGGAAGAAATGGACAAATTCTTACAAAGGTATAACCTTCCAAGACTGAACCAGGAAGAAATAGAAAATATGAACAGACCAATTACAAGTAATGAAATTGAAACTGTGATTAAAAACCTTCCAACAAACAAAAGTCCAGGACCAGATGGCTTCACAGGTGAATTTTATCAAACATTTAGAGAAGAGCTAACACTCATCCTTCTCAAACTCTTCCAGAAAATTGTAGAGGAAGGAACACTCCCAAACTCATTCAATGAGGCTACCATCACCCTGATACCAAAACCAGACAAAGACGTCACAAAGAAAGTAAAGTACAGGCCAATATCACCGATGAACACTGATGCAAAATTCTCAACAAAGTACTAGCAAACAGAATCCAACAGCACAATAAAAGGATTATACACCATGATCAAGAGGGATTTATCCCAGGGCTGCACAGATTCTTCAATATATGAAAATCAATCAGTGTGATACACCATATTAACAAATTGAAGAATAAAAACTATATGATTATCTCAATAGATGCAGAAAAACCTTTTGAGAAAATTCAACATCCATTTATGATAAAAACTCTCCAGAAAGTGGGCACAGAGGGAAACCACCTCAGCATAATAAAGGCCATATATGACAAACCCATAGCAAACATCATTCTCAACGGTGAAAAACTGAAAGTATTTCCTCTAAGATCAGGAAAAAAACTAGCATGTCCACTCTCACCATTATTATTCAGCATAGTTTTGGATGTCCTAGCCACGGCAATCAAAGAAGAAAAAGAAATAAAAGGAATACAAATTGGAAAAGAAGAAGTAAAACTGTCACTGTTTGCAGATGACATGATACTCTACATAGATAATCCTAAAGACACCACCAGAAAACTACTAGAGCTAATCAATGCATTTGGTAAAGTTGCAGGATACAAAATTAATGCACAGAATTTTCTTGCATTCCTATACACTAACAAAAAAAGATCAGAAAGAGAAATTAAGGAAACAATCCCATTCACCACTGCAACAAAAAAAATAAAATACCTAGGAATAAACCTACCTAAGGAGGTAAAAGACCTGTACTCAGAAAACTATAAGACACTGATGAAAGAAATCAAAGATGACACAAACAGATGAAGAGATATACCATGTTTTTGGATTGGAAGAATCAATATTGTGAAAATGACTATACTACCCAAAGCAATCTACAGACTCAATGCAATCCCTATCAAATTACCAGTGGCATTTTTTACAGAACTAGGACAAAAAATCTTAAAATTTGTATGGAGACACAAAAGACCCCAAATAGCCAAAGCAGTCTTGAGAAAGAAAACCGGAGCTGGAGGAATCAGACTCCCTGACTTCAGACTATACTACAAAGCTACAGTAATCAAGACAATATGGTACTGGCACAAAAACAGAAATATAGATCAGTGGAACAGGATAGAAAGCCCACAGATAAACCCACACACATGTTGTCAACTAATCTATAGCAAAGGAGGCAAAGATATAAAATGGAGAAAAGACAGTCTCTTCAATAAGTGGTGCTGGGGAAACTGGACAGCTACATGTAAAAGAATGAAATTAGAACACTCCCTAACACCATACACAAAAATAAACTCAAAATGGATTAAAGACCTAAAAATAGGCCCAGACACTATAAAAGTCTTAGAGGAAAACATAGGAAAAACACTCTGACATATATCACAGTAAGATCTTTTCTGACCCACCTCCTAGAGTAATGGAAATAAAAACAAAAATAAACAAATGGGACTTAATGAAACCTAAAAGCTTTCATACAGCAAAGGAAACTATAAACAAGATGAAAAGACAAACCTCTGAATGGGAGAAAATATTTACAAATGAATCAATGGACAAAGGATTAATCTCCAAAATATATAAACAGCTCCTGCAGCTCAATATTAGAAAAACAAACAACCCAATCCAAAAATGGGCAGAAGACCTAAACAGACATTTCTTCGAAGAAGACATACAGATGGCCAATAGGCACATGAAAAGCTGTTCAACATCACTAATTATTAGAGAAATGCAAACCAAAACTACATTCACACCAGTTAGAATGGGCATCATCAGAAAATCTACAAACAACAAATGCTGGAGAGGATGTGGAGAGAAGGGAACCCTCTTGCACTGTTGGTGGGAATGTAAATTGATACAGCCACTATGGAAAACAGTATGGCGGTTCCTTAAAAAACTAAAGATAGAACTACCATATGACCCAGCAATCCCACTACTGGGCATATACCCAGAGAAAACCATAATTCAAAAAGAGATATGCACACCAATGTTCATTGCAGCACTATTTACAATAGCCAGGACATGGAAGCAACCTAAATGCCCATCGATAGACGAATGGATAAAGAAGATGTGGTACATATATACATTGGAGTATTACTCAGCCATAAAAAGGAACAAAATTGGGTTATTTGTAGAGGCGTGGATGGACCCAAAGACTGTCATACAGAGTGAAGTAAGTCAGAAAGAAAAAAACAAATATCATATATTAATGCATATATGTGGAACTTAGAAAAATGGTACAGATGAACCAGTTTGCAAGGCAGAAATAGAGACACAGATGTAGAGAACAAACGTATGGACACCAAGGGGGGAAAGTGGGGGGGGGATGAACTGGGCGATTGGGATTGATATGTATACACTGATGTGTATAAAATAGATAACTAATAAGAACCTGCTGTAAAAAAATTTTTTTAATCATCTCCTGTAACAGGCATAAGCAGAATATTACTGATTTTTAATAATCAAGTGGCTCTCAGTCACTTGCATGTTAAAAAAAAAAAATGAAGAGGTAAACAAATACCAGAAGAAACAGCTAGAAGAATTGAAAGTTGCTGTTCCCTGCAGCCCTTGGCAGGGCTCAACAGTGGGGAGGAGGGAGTCACATGAACATCAGTAGTTTATTTTCATAACCATTTAAAAACACACATATTTAAGTAACTCTATCACACTGAGCTGAAACCCAGAGGGGATGACAATAGATGACTCTCCCCAAGCAGCTTCTTCAAAAGCTGAGCAGTGACTCAGAACAACAAACAAATGTCTTTCCAGCTGCTTCAAACAAAAAGTAAGCGAAGGCCATGTTCCAGGGGAAAGGGAGGTGACCAGACTTGGTGCTGAGCCTGCCTCCCCTCTTCCCCACCCTGGTAAAATCTTGCTGTGCCCTGTTGCACCCAGGTGCCCTGAATTTTTTCCCATCCCTCCTCAGGCCTGGCCCTTGTATTCTTTTTTTTTCTCTTTTGCCACAGGGCATGCGGGATCTTAGTTCCCCGACCAGGGATCTAACCCGTTCCCCCTTCAATGCAAGTTTCGAGTCTTAATCACTGGACCTCCAGGGAAAACCCCCAGCCCTTGTATTTTTGCCTTCCACCTCCCAAGCCAAACCTTCCCCCAGCCCCTCCTTCACACAAAGGGACAAAAGAAATTGCTGCAGCTTGATTGAATGGCTGTTAAATTGTGCTCTCAAATCTTCTGAGTTTTCTATTAAATGGTCCATATGGTGGTTTCATCAGAGAAGCTAACTCTTGCAGAAAAATACTTCTTTTATAAGATGAAATGTGGGCACTCTGTATTCTATCTGAGAGGCACGCTGTAATAGTTAGCAGTGCCAGCAGATGAAAATACCAGTTACTGTAAGAGATTTCTGAAGAAGTCAAGAGGGAAAGACAATTTTGTCTTCTCAAAAAATGGAAAGTGGGTCAGGAGATTCTGAGAAAAGACAGGATTTATACATAGGGATTCATCACGCTGATTATGGAGCCCTACTACAAAATAATAATCACGCTTTCTGCTTCTGCCACTTTCAAGGGAGAAATAAGAGCAGATGCAGGAGAAGCCAGAGCACGTTAAACACAGTAGATCAATTCTGGCTCAGGTAGAATGCAGCTGTGGAAGTTGAGGACAAAGTTCTGTAAAAAGGTCTTGACCCCAAATGTACCTGAAAATTTGGAGCTAAAGTAAAAGTTATCTCAACCAAAGAAATGGGTTTAAAGTGAGCTGTGAAGAATTATTCTACAGACTTGTGGTTGCCAAGGCAGAGGGGGAGTGGGGGAGGGATGGACTGGGAGTTTAGCATTAGCAGATGCAAAAACTATTATCTATAGAATGAATAAACAACAAGGTCCTACTGTATAGCACAGGGAACTATATTCAATATCCTGTGATAAACCATAATGGAAAAGAATATGAAAAAGATTGTGTGTGTATATATATACATATATATGTATATATATATATATGTTTAACTGAATCACTTTGCTGTACAGCAGAAATTACCCCAACATTGTAAATCAACTGTACTTCAGTAAAATAAATTTTTTAAAAAAGAATTGTTCTAATCAGTCAGTGAAGATAAAAGCAGATAAAAGCAGTACCATTCCCTGGTTGATAACAATTAAATATTTGTTTTAACAAGTATGGGTTTTAATAACATTTTAGGCATTTTTAAGGTTTATTTATTTAAAAATTTAATATCATCATATAGTCTTGGAGTGAACTGATAAAACATAGGCAGTTACCTACTCCATTTATTTAAGGCAATTGTTGAATGAAATAAGTAGAAGTTGAATCCGTATGATCATCAACTTCTATTTTGGTATAATTCTGCTTTTTATTCCCAATCTGAGTTTATGTTTTATCTTTGAAGTCATGTTCATTCATTTTTGCACAAACCATTTTCTTAAATCTCTAATAAAGTATTTACCTACTAGTTTGTGAAAAAAAGATTCATATCATATGATATGCATCATACATATTGTAGATATTTTTGGTGTTGTGGAAATCATGAACCCATAAAATTAAACCAAAAAGATTTCTTCATACAAATTTCAGTAAATTTTCTCTTGAACAAGACAGAGGAATAGGTAGATATTACAAAACATGCATCTTTATTCCAATGCTATTTTAATGCTATAGTTCAATGATATTTTAAAAATCAAAATGACTTGGCACACTCTGACGATATGCAGTGATGCTGCTTTGCTCTTTGAGGAAAGTGAAGCCTCATTAACTACTGAACAAGCTGATAGATTTACTCAAATCTGTCTACCAGACCCCAGATAAGTCTGGAAGCTTTGTCAGGAAAACCAGGACTTAGGGCCTGCGACAGATGCTTGGCTTGCCTCTAACTCAAGTTGGGAAACACCTTCTAATAATAAGACGACATTGCTCTTAGGTGCACCAGAATCATTGGAAGTCAGTAAAAACCCCTGGCTGTGGACATAGGAATTGGCAGATGTGGGCTTCAGGGAATAAAGAATGTCCTGGTACATGCACAGCCTTATTCCGATTTATGATTTAGGTCCACTGTACACTGTTGTGCACTCATGCCCAGAGAGAAAGTAGCAAGATAAAACTCATGACTGGTTTTATGCCTCTCTCTTTGACTCATTCTGGAACCTTCCATGTTGGCGAAGCTTAGATAAAATTTCATCTATTCTTTTTCCACTAAAACCAAAATTGTGTTCTTTGGAACGCTGTGGAGATACACTCATCATAAAGATAGAAATTAGAAGTATGAATAGAACATATGGGGAGGAAGATACTTAACTCTATGGCGACCTCTCTCTAAGCCAACATCATATTATTTAAATATGCCTTTGGTCCGTTCTGCCTCTCCAATTAGACTGTGAACTCACAAGCAAGAGTTAGTCCTTATTCATCCCTGAGCTGAGACGACCAGCACAATGTCTGGCACAAGGCACTCAACAGATTTTACTTAAACTGAACTGAGCCTACTTAAGGGAGATATCAAAAACTTCAAAGTAATACATACATCTGATTTTAAAAAAGAAAGCATGCAGAATGGTTTATAATGAACAGCCTAAGTCCCCAGACCGGCTCCTGGTCCTACTCCCCAGAGGCAACCACTCCTAACGATGAGAATTTGTTTTTAAGGTTTCATAACATTTATTGCTAATGCAAACAAAAAAAAAAAAAAGAAGAAGAAAGGATGCCAGTTTCAAATTATTCATGTCTCTTTACTTAAATAGACCTCAAATATTTAGAAACACGGCTGGCAGTTATTCCAAGTTGTTGTATTCATACCTCAACAAACATATATTGTTTGCAAAGAAAGTGGTGGCATTTCTGTTTTCATACTTTTATTAGTAAAAACCAGCTTTCTCCCCACCTTAGGATGAAGGAGGCATAAGTCAGTGCAACCCTAGAATTAGTGGGGCCAGAGCACATCAGAACTAGACAATGGGGGTGGAGAGAGGAAGGGTGAGTCAGTGTCACAATGGGGTAAAATGCTCTGAGTTAATGCTGCAGGATGGGGAGAATTGCCAGATGCAGAGATCTGCTCCCCTGTTTGCTTTCTCTCAGTAGACGCCATTCTGTACAGATGGGGCCCACAGGGCAATCGCATTATACCCCATTTTACATCTACAAACTCTATGACAGCAGCTCCACATTCTAGGGAACCATCCTTTCATTTTGAACCAGTGAAATAATCTGCAAAGTCCCTTGGAATTATTTATAATGGGATTTGTCTTATATTAGCAAAAATAAGTAGGAGCATAAAATGACGCCACATTTATAGCACATAATGGTAGGAAACACTCTGCAAAGGCATGACAATTTGGGGAAATCCCCACTCTGATCAGAATGAATAAATATGATTAACTTGCAGAGAAGATGCTATTAGGCTCTTTGCCAAAGAAACAGATTACTGCTTTAGAGAGTCAGCCTGCAAAGGTGACCTGACCCCCTGGAGGTGCTGGAGCCCTGAAATAGCCACCCTGAGGGGTGCCCGTGTGATGGGGGTTCCATGTACCCAAGGGAGCATACAGGAACTGAGAAACAAGATATTGATCAGGAAGCTGGGCTGAATGGGTGGCTGTTCATCAAGACAAGAGACCAATTCAGGAAAATTCTGTTGGCAGAATCCAGATTTAGATACTTCAACATCACCTTCTACCTAAACTAAGGAGAAACCCAAGGCTCAGAAAGAAAAACAAACAAATAAATAAGGACAATCAAGGAACAAGAAAAATGGGGCTTCCCAGGTGGCACAGTGGTTGAGAATTTGCCTACCAATGCAGGGGACAGGGGTTTCCGGGAAGATCCCACATGCCGCAGAGCAACTAAGCTCGTGTGCCACAACTACGGAGCCTGCACTCTAGAGCCCACGTGCCACAACTACTGAAGCCCGTGTGCCTAGAGCCCGTGCTCCGCAACAAGAGAAGCCACTGCAATAAGAAGCCCGTGCAACGAAGAGTAGCCCCAGCTCGCCGCAACTAGAGAAAGCCCGCGCATAGCAACGAAGACCCAATGCAGCCAAAAATAAAAACAAATAAATTAATTAATTTTAAAAAAAAGGAACAAGAAAAATGAAGAAACTGATGTTTTCCGAATTCTTAATGGGGGCAGAGGTTTTACAAAATTAATCTGAGTTAATCCTCACTCCAGTACTATCCTGCAGGCATTATCTTCATTTCCTAGGTGAGAAAACAGGCTTACAGAGTCTCTGTAACCTGCTCAAGGCCACAGAAGTAATAAAGTGACTCAAATCCAAGACTGACTCTAAATCCAAGTTCTTTCTATCACGACAGGGTAAATATCTAGAAGGTGAGAAAAATCATATATCTAAATGCACAGACATTATACATGGCAATACCTCTGAGGTTTACAAATGAGTAAGCAAAGTCTGGAGATGGAGATGGAGACTTTACCAAACTTTTTTCAGTCACTTAAACTTACTTTTGGGTACCTTAAAATATTTCCTGGGTGACTAATTTGGGCCAATATTTTAAAATACTACTAGGTTCTGGCAAAAGGATCATTGACATTCAGCTGAAATTTTGGTTCTAGAAAATTAGCTTTGCTTTACAGAGCGGTTCAGTAACAAGAACGTGTCTGTGCCTAAGTTGCCTGGTGGGCCCGTGCCCTGGGCTGGTGTCTCCAGCTGCCTTGAATCAGGGCAGTTATAACAGTGCTCACCTACCCCTGAGCGACATGCTGATGCACCTCCTAACATCAGAGGGGAAAGTATTTACTACTTTAAAAAAGACAAAATGCCACTTTATATGAAAACAAAATAGCGAAGTACACGCAGCATTTGATACAGGCCTGCACGTGGACTGTATTTAAACTCTCCAACAGATTCAATATCAAATCAAACAGAATTTACGGTCATAGTCTGAGCAACATGAAAAGCACCTTAAAAACATTTCCACTGGTTAAAAAGAGGACTAATCTTAACTCCAATTTTCCAAACTGCTTTTGTAAAAATCAAACTTTGAAATAGGTCAGTCAAATGGAGATTTTTCTCAGAAAGTTACATGTTTGTGAAAATGGAGTGAAACTAGAAGCTTCAGTGCAACTTCCACTACATCAAATCTCTAACTCTGGAGGGTCTTTTCCCCCTACTGTAAATAAAATTAAAATGTTCACCCTTATGTGCATGAATATAATAAAATTGCATCTGCTCTTCTGTGGCATGTTCAGGCACCCAGAGCACACACATGTATCATCCCCTCCCATCCACGCACACACAATAAAAAATAAAATTGAACTCAACCTTCCCCCCATCCAGGGGTGTTTTTCTTTCCAGCGGTCCCACATGTCTGAGTAGCTGATAGTAGCGAGTGCTCACAGGTCACCTTTACCAAATGGCATCTCCTCCAAGAAGACCACCTGGTTGGTGGGGGAACGTGGTTGTCAGGTAGACTAGCACCTCCACATGCCTTGTTCCCTCCTCTTCTCTCCCTAACTCCCTTGCGCTAAGGTCCTCTATGAAAAGGAGGTGGGATGGGCTTAATAAGAGAATGAGAAGGACGAGCAAGCGTCAAGATTTCTGTGATGTCACAGGAGCGTTATTAGTGGCTGCTCACCATTTCCGAAAAGACATGAAAATTCTTCATCTGCCATCAAAGTCTATAAGCTATTCTCAAGTCTTTCCATTCAGCAGTTTTTCCAGGCAGGTCTCCGCACACAGCTTTTTTTTTTTTTTTTTTTTTTTAACACACTAAGCTGACTCAGACGCACAGGCAGAAGTCTTCTGACTCACTTCTCTCTGCCTTCTTTCTTTCTCTGCTTTTCTTTGTTTCTCTTTTTTTAACTCCTTGGTTCCTGGAAATGTATGCTCCACTGAGGGTCAGTTCTTCTCATCTAAGTGGGGAAATCAGGTGAAAGATCCAGCAGGGCAGTTTGTGGTCTTTAATGCTCAGAAATATGCAAATGCTAAGCATCCTTGGGAGGACAATGAGGAAACAATAACACTCAAAGGATTTTTCTTAAAGTTTGACAGACAGACACTCATTCCAGGAGGGTAAATGCTGACACTTCTCTGCCGTCTTCCCTCTTCTCCCTCACTTTCTACCTAGGCACCTCTGCTACTCTTATTTCTTGCCTACTTAACTGTGCCTTTGATTTGGCGGTCTGTAGATGCATAAATGCTTATGTACACACACATACACACATATACACATATAATGAATTTAAGGTATGTGGAATATATACAGGGTTGATATACATATTTTATACACTGGTACAGCCATATCCTTTGTTAAACTATTTAAAGACTTCCGTATCAATGGGGAAAGAGAAATCCTCTGCTTAATTAAGTCCACAAATCACTCAATAACACTGTCCAGTGGTGGCCACAGAGGTGGGTGACTGCACCAGGAAGTAGAGCTAGTGCAGATGCACCTGGAACTTAGCATTGATGGGACAGTGGAGCAGGTGGCTGCCAGGAGCGATTCCCTGGGAGCCAAAGCACCAGCTCCCTATGTCCGAGCATTCAGGTGTGTGTCCAGCCACCTTCTGGCTATAACAAAACCCTTGGCTCAATGACTGATATTTAACAATGCAATAAGTGAATTGTGGAATAGATTAACGTGTTTCCTATTTCAAATCATGGTTCATACAGGGCTATCACTTAGCTAGAGACAACTGCACCATACCAACTAGAAATCAATAAATGCTTCAGAAATTATCAGAATGATATGATGAATGATTTGCCCTCTAACTTATATCACTTGGTAGGCACTTATATACAGTTCAGTTCACTTAAAGAATAGAAGAGAACATATTTTTAAGTGATGAATTATGTATTTATTTATATTGCCATACTAGTGGGCAAATATTTTCATCATCTTGCTATACGTAAGCATGTGTGTGCATTCATAGATGCTTAGAAAAAAATATGGAAGGACACCCAACACAGCAAATGGTTAAGTGCAGTTACCTCTGGGGCTGGGGAAAGAGATGTTTTGGGAGCAGGTGTATTTAAAGGAGAAACTTTCCATTTTTATACTATATTATCTATCCTATATGAATAGTACACTTATTATTTTTATAATTAAAAGTTTTTTAAAAAGTGTACATCCACATACGCACTTGCAAACACACAATCAACTAGTCCAAGTGAACTTAATGGAGGAAGTGGATTATCAGTGCCTAAGGAATGATAAAAGGAGAGGGCCTTGTGAGAAAGGAGAGGCATTTGAGGGGCCACGTGTACTGCCGGGAGGCTTGAAGCAAAAGTGGAGTGAACTTAGGAAGGTAATGTTTTACAGATTAATCCAAGGGGGGGGAGGGAAAAATAGAAGAAGAAAGGGGAGAATAATGAAATAATCATTAATTGAAAAAAAAATAAACCTTTGAAAAAGTGGGGAAGAAAGGAAGGAAGGAAGGAGGAAGGAAGGAAGGAAGGAAGGAAGGAAGGAAGGAAGAAGGGAGGGAGGGATGAAGGGAAGGGTAAGAGGGAAGGCAGGGAAGGAAGGAAGGAAGAGGAGAAAGAGGGAAAGAAGAGAAAGAAGGAAAGAAAGAGGAGAAAGAAGGAAGTGAGGGTGGGAGGGAGGAGAGAAAAGAGAGAAAGGAAGACAAGAAAAAGGGAGAAAGAAAGAAAAGTTGGTTGACACGTCCAAGTAAACGTGCAAGGATTTTGGCCCCGTGTGTCTGGCAACAGCAAGAGAAGCTATGGCCAAGGTTTGTCAGTGTCCCCTGTGCCATATTGCTGGCCATGTAGTTTAAAGCTTCAAGAGATGCTTAATTTTTGAAATCATAATCAGCCTTTTCCTTTGTGTCCACAAAACTTTAAATAGCATCTCAATAAGTGAAATCTTTGCATCATTGGTTCTTTATTTATTTTGTCACTGCTTTCTACTTATAGATGTCTTTTAATCTCTTTAAAGGATTATATATATATATACACACACACACATATATATAAATCTTGACTTCATACTTTTTCTGAGACTCCTGTAAGGCTTTGCTCTAGATAATTGAGGCATTTCTGTGGTTCTACCTTTATCTTGTTAAATTCATACTGGCAATAAAATATCCAGGGCCATGAGCAAGAGGACTGAGGGAAAATAATCTAGGATGGTCAGGTACCTACAATTTACAATTTGCATTTACAATGCAACCATATTTTGACTATAAAGCCCATCCATCCTCCTTGCTTTCCTTCAACAAGAATACTAGGTGATGGACAATCAAAAGTAACTAAGACATAGACTCTTCTCTAAAGGAGCTCACAGCCTCAATACTTGAGGTAACAAATAAGGGATTAAATAATTAAATACAAATTGATAAGCCCTACGACACTAACATATAGCAAGAAAAATGGGAAAATAAGAAAGCATGAGTAACACAATTTGGGGACGTTTTCCATAAGGGTTGATGCATTGAGCTGATTTTTGAAGGACCTTGGGAGGTAGCCAGGCTATGAAGAAGGCAGAGACATTTCAGAAAGGGACCATTATATGTGCAAAGAAGGGGAGACTTTCCAGGGAAGGGTGTGTCTAGGGAATGCCTAATGGTTCAATAAAACCAAAGAGCACATGAGATAAGTATGGAAAATCCAGAAAAGAAGAGGGGAAACCAATGAGGATCAATGAAAGCAATGAGGAGCCTTTGATGGGCTTTAAATTAGGGAATGGTTTGCTCACGTTTACAGTTTTTTTTTGTTTGTTTTTTTGTTTTGGCTGAGCCCAGTGGCATGCAGGATCTTAGTTCCCCGACCAGGGATCAAACCTGTGCCCCCTGCAATGGAAGCAGTGGAGTCTTAACAACTGGACCACCAGGGAAGTCCTGCTCACATTTACATTTTTGAAAGATCACTCTGGGACTATGGAGAGATGGATTCGTGGAGGTGAAAGGGGAGGCAAGGAAATCACTGTAAGGTAGCTGAAGGAGGTGTTCTGTCTCTCCTAATAGTAGAGCACCTTGGTTATAACAACTGTTCCACAAATACAATGATGAAATCTAGGCAAGTTTTTTTAGCTACTAAAAATCACTGAAAAGTGACCAAAGTCAGGCAAAAACTGGAGCAGAGATTGCCATTAAAAGGGAAACTGCAATGGATAAAATTTACAAGTGTGCAAATTTTTGCCTGAGAGCACTCCCAATCCACACATAGCTGGGACTGCAGGAAGCCTCAGCTTCCTTGCTTGACTGGGATGTCAGATGACTTCAGGGAAGGCAGAACTGCCAGAAAGTTACAGGGAAATGTTGGAAGTGAGGAAGTCACAAAAGGAATGAACACTAAAATCTGCACATAAAATACCCCCAAATCCCTAGCTAACCAATAAACTATGCATGCAAATTAACCAGTTGGGTCAATGCAACCCAATCATAATCCCAGCAGGGCTTTATAAATAAAAATTGACATAATTCTAAAATCTAATTGGAAACGCAAAGGATCTAGAATAGTAACACAATCTTTAGAAATCTTTAGATTGGTAGTCTACACTACATGACTTCAAGACATCTTTAATCTAGAATGTGAAATTGGCATGAAGATAGACAAATAGATCAAGAGGACAGACTAGAGGGTCCAGAAGTAGATCCACAATTATATAGGCAATTGGTTTTTGACGAAGTAACCAAAGCAATTCAATAAAGTAAGGAAGTCTTTTCAACAGATTATGCTGGAACAGCTAGATATCCATATGGAAAAAGATATCCTCCTCTCATACTACGCACAAAAATTAATTCAAGATGGTTCATAGATATAAATGTGAAAGCTAAGATATAAAACTTTTAGAAGAAAACACAGGAGAATATCTTCACAGGGGATAGGGTAAAGATTTCTCAGATGGGAAACAGAAAGCAATACCATAAAAGAATAATAAAATTTTTCTGCTTAAGAAAAATAACACTAGGAAAATTAATAGGTATGTATCAGATTGGGAGAAAATATTCACCAAATATATATCTGATAAGAGATTTATATCTAGAAATTTTTAATCCTATAACTCGCTAATAAAAAAGTTTTTAACAAAATAGGCACAAAAAAAAAAAGCTTCGACAGACACTTCACAGAAGAAAATATGTGAATGTTGAATGAGAAATAATGCTTTATATCATTAGTCACCAGGGAAATGCAAAATAAAACCACACTAAGATATCATTCATTAGGCACCCACCAAAACGGCCAGACTTAAACACTGATGATACAAATGTTAGTGAGGATGTGGCACAACTAGAACACTCATACCTTCCTAGTGGGAAGTCAAATTGTACTTCTGGGAAAGATCTGGCAGTTTTTTATATAAGTCAACATAGCCTACCCTTCGATCTCACTGCTAGGTATTTACCCAAGAGAAACGAAAACATATGCCCACAAAAAGACTTCAAGAATGTTCAAAGCAGTTTTATTCACAATAGTAAAAAATCATAACAATGAAAATGTCCATCAACAGGAGATTCACAAGCAAACTGTGCTTTATTTATAAATGGACTAGTATTGAGCAATAATAAGGAATGAACCATTAATACAGGCAACTTTATGGATGAATCCCACACACATTACGTTGAGTGAAAGTCAGGCACAAAAGAATATATACTGTATGATTCCATTTCTATGAAATTCTAGACCAGGCAAACTAAGCTAAAATTTAAAAAATAAAAACAGTGATTGCCTCTGAGGGGCAGAGAGCTTGACTGGAAAGGGGATGGGAAGGGAAGAGGGAACTTCTGGGAAGACGGAAATGTTCTGTGTCTTCATACAGGTGAGTTTTACTCCAGGAAAGATGGGCTGTGGATTCATGTATCCAAATTGTATATCTAAGATTTAGGCATTTCAATGTTTATACATTTTACTCTAAAAAAAAAAAAGAACCTCTAAAATCATCATCAACATCATCATCATCAAGCAGGAACTGGAATGTTAGTTGAGGTATTATGTTGATGACTGTCAAAACTAGGTTATGATTAGAGTGGGGTTCTATGATGGTTACTTGAATTATTGCAGTAATTCAAGTGAGAGATGATGAAGGCCTGAATTAAGGAAGTAGCAGGGAAGTTAGAAGAGATGAAATAAGTCTGACTGCTATCCAGGTAGTGACTGGTGACTGACAATGAACCACTGAGAGAGGTATGAAAAGGGAGGGATAATTCACAGATTCCAAATTATCCATATAGAACTGAATTTCCATATCATTGGTTTCCATAATGGTCCTCTATACTTAAAAACATTATTTTGAAAGGTGTCCATAGACATCACTAGATTGCTAAAGGGGCACCAACGGCACATACGAGCTTAAGAACTTATAGATGACTCCCAGGTTTCTGACTTGAGCAATTAGGTGTATTTTCTAGGTGCCATTCATTAAGACTAAAGAGAAATTACATGAAGATAGATGGGTATTCTGGATGGAGAGTGCGGTTCAGAGTAATGATGTGAGTTAAGTTTGTAATACTGTGATCAGAGAAGCCCAGTAAGCTGCCAGATAGATGGGTCTGCAACTCAGGAAGAGGTCTGGGCTACAAAGAGAAATTGGTGAGTCATTAGCATGGGGGAGATCAATCGTTGTGAACTGAGTTCCTGTTTGATGCACAGCTTCTCATCTAGGAAGACCCTGTCTACTTGGGAGCTATGCACACAATCCCCACAAACACTGCCTGGTTCCACCCTTGTCATCCACTGAATCCACCCTGGAAGCAGCCTATCCTGCCTCAATGTAGCAAAATTCTCTCCACAACAAGATGGGAAAGTTTAAAAGAAATGAAGGGAGAGAAATTATACATATGTATCAAGATGTTCCAATGAATATTCTTTCTGAAGCATCAAGAAACAATAGATAATGAATTTTTAAAGAGGAGCTAGACCACTTGCAAAATTTGCCAAAGAAGGTGGCTACAAACTGTTTATAAAACTCATCACTCCTTTACCACATCAAGGGTATAAAGGGATCAAGAAATGGACATCTTGAGAGGGATTTTTCAAGGCAGCTGTTGATGTGTTGAGAGCGCACATCCCTCTGACCAAGGAGGGTGGTGGTTAGGCTTGCTTGCCTCTCCATCTCACGTCAAGAGGAGCTTTAAGAGGCAGACAAACATCTGTCCTTAGCAGTTCATGCAGTTTGGGAGACACATAGATTTGTGCCTGATTCACAGCTGAAATCTAGAAATAGAGATGGGCTTGCTGGCTGCTTTGATGGTGGATCCAGGAGAGGTGGCTGCACTTCCAGAGTCTGCAGAAGCAAAGGTTGCTTGAGTGTCCCCTGTGGAACACAGTGTGGACCATGTACTAGAGACAGCCATATCTGGGCTGGCTTACATGCTCCTCCACTGCCCTTGGCTGAGATTAGCTGGACGTGTTACCAGGAACCTAAGGGTTGAGAAAACTGTAGCCAGGAGAGCGATGCATTGCCCTGTCTCCAGGAACTGCAAATAGGAGATGCTCAGCAATGAGGGAGGGGAGACTGCAATAGAACTCCAAAGAGAAGCCACCTTAAATATCTGCTAGATCCAGAGAGCGCTGACACTAGAAAAACAATTCTTTATTAGTCACGTAGGAACTTAACTGTTTCCTCCCTCCTCCTCTCTCCCAACCCAACTTCAACTTAGAGAGGTCTGCAATGGAGTCACTATGGAAAACAGTATGGAGGTTCCTTCAAAACTAAAAATAGAGTTGCCATACAATCCAGCAATTCCACTCCTGGACATATATCCGGACAAAACTCTAATTGGAAAAGATACATGCACCCCAAAGTTCATAGCAGCACTATTTACAATCGCCAAGATATGGAAGCAACCCAAGTGCCCATCAACAGAGGAATGGATAAAGATGTGGTACATATATACACAATACTACTCAGCCATAACAAAGAATGAAACATTGCCATTTGCACCAACATGGATGGACCTAGAGATTATCCTACTAAGTGAAGTAAGTCAGACAGAGAAAGACAAATACCAAATGATATCACTTATATGTGGAATCTAAAATATGATACAAAGGAACTTATTTACACAACAGAAACAGACTCACAGACACAGAAAACAAACTTATAGTTACCAAAAGGGAAAGGGAGTAGGGGAGGGATAAATTAGGAGTTTGGGATTAGCAGATACAAACTGCTGTGTATAAAATAAACAACAAAGTCCTACTGTATAGCACAGGGAACTAATTCAATATCCTGTAATATGGGCTTCCCTGGTGGTGCAGTGTTTGAGAATCCACCTGCCAATGCAGGGGACACGGGTTCGATCCCTGGCCCAGGAAGATCCCACATGCCGCGGAGCAACAAAGCCCATGCGCCACAACTACTGAGCCCATGCGCCTAGAGGCCGTGCACCGCAGCAAGAGAAGCCACTGCAATGAGAAGCCAACATGCAGCAACGAAGACCCAACACAGCCAAAAATAAATACATAAAATAAATAAACTTAAAAATATATATATATATATATCCTGTAATAAACCATAATGGAAAAGAATATGAAAAACTATATATATATATATATATGCATAAAACTGAATCACTTTGCTGTATACCAGAAACTAACACAACATTGTAAATCAACTATACTTAAAGAAAAAAAACCAGAGAGGTCTGCAACAGGCCCGCAACTGGGACCAACAAATAGGAAGCAGGGGTAAAAGAGCAGTGTGGGCATATATATGGAATCTAAAAAAAAAAAAAAATGGTCATGAAGAACCTAGGGGCAAGACAGGAATAAAGACGCCGACCTTCTAGAGAATGGACTTGAGGATACGGGGAGGGGGAAGGGTAAGCTGGGACAAAGTGAGAGAGTGGCATGGACATATATACACTATCAAACGTAAAGTAGATAGCTAGTGGGAAACAGCCGCATAGCACAGGGAGAACAGCTCGGTGATTTGTGACCGCCTGGAGGGGTGGGATAGGGAGGGTGCGAGGGAGGGAGATGCAAGAGGGAAGAGATATGGTGACATGTGTATATGTATTACTGATTCACTTTGTTATACAGCAGAAACTAACACACCATTGTAAAGCAACTCTACTCCAATAAAGATGTTAAAAATTTAAAAAAAAAAAAAAAAAGGGCGGTGTGGGGAAGGGGAGAGGCTGATCACTCCTCCTCTCCCTGACTGCAGCAGGCCCGTGGCCGGCCCCAGCTGGGGAGGGAAGAAGGCTCCATTCTAAACCAAGTCTAGAGCGTTTATTATTCCCTACCTCTGGAAGTTTTAGTTACTGAGTTAGTCTGGTGTTTTACAACTGAAAGTTTTGGGGGGTTTGTTGGTTTGTTTTTGTTTAATTACCTAAGAGTGACCAGCAGCACCAGGGAAGGACATGCCCTGTCATGCAGGTTTGAAGAATGAATGGAAACAGAAAGCAAGGCTGTTTTAGGATTATATCCCAGGAGGCTGCTTCCCCTCCCCACAAGCCTTCTCAGATGGTACCCAGATTTCTAGCTCCCATCCACATTTCTTTCACTCCTGGGCCCATATTTCCCACGGCCCACTAGGCAGTCCAGTATGGTGGGGCGCCTCCAAAACTCACCACGTCCCAAGGTGAGCCTTGTCATCTTTTACACATCTCCATATCCTTCCCAACCCAATCTGCTCCTTTCCCTTCATTATCCACCCATCCCACACACCACCAACAGAAATATCTTAAACCAGAACACTCAAGTCACTCCCCTGCTTGAACTTTTTAGTGGTTTCCAGTATGCAAAATCCCAGACAAAACTTCTCTTGGTGGATCCTGCCTATGTCTTTGGACTGTTCAACCACCACTCACCTGCCTGTTTTTAAAGATCTTATGCACAAAGCCAAGGGCTCCCTCACCACTCTAACTCTATTCTTGCTGGTCCAGAGGTGCTTGGAATGCCCTACACACCCCCAGCGCTTTAACTGGAAAATGTCTGTCTGTCTTCAACTCAGCCCAGGTGTCACCTCTCTTTCAAAATCTTTCCTATGCTCTCCAGGCTGGAGAGTTAAGTGGGTTACATACTTCTGCATTAGCATTTATCAAATTTTATTTTAAACATCTCAGTACTTAACCATTTGACCTTCCCTGTGCCAATCAACCAAGCAAAACAATGTTCTTTGACAAAAGCCTCCTTTTTGTTTGCCAGCGTAATGCTTGGTACAGAGCAAGTGTTCACAAATATTTGTTTAACTGAATTAAAGTCCTTAGTGACTTCAAGGAATTTGTAATTTGAAAGAAGAAATGAGAACAGGGATTCTATCTTATTCATCTCGAACACAGAGTAGGCCTCTATAAAAGTTTGGTGAACAAATAAACACATAAATGAATAAAAGATCAGATAGAAAGGAGGGTATCCCTAAAATGGAGCAGATAAACATGACAGAAATTTAATGGAGAGAGATAGGAGCCCTTTCTCTTTTTCATTTCTTACTCCAGTACTTTACACTGCAAAGCTTAAAATAAATGAATGCAAAACGGTTGGAAGTGGAAGAGGTTTTCTTTAAAAAAATAAAATAAAAATAAAAAGCCTACCACCCACTACCCATGCTGCCCTCCCACCAGAATGACTATAGTTTCTGCATCCCTAATAGGATTGTTGCAGTTTTGAGAATGTTGCCATGGTAACCAACCTCAGCCCTTCCCCTAATATAAGATAAAATTTAGCAAAAGAAATAAATAACAGACGCCCATAGAAACATTATCAGACCTTTCCATATAAATAACCTGGGTAATTAAACGTTTCAAAACAGAATATTTAGAGAGCTGTGAGGGGAAAAAAAAAAAAGATTCTACAAAGTTTATTTTTAAACAAAGAAAAAAAAATCCCAAAACATCAGCTGGAATACTTGGCTGCCTGCATGGTTTCAAGGAGTCACAATTTCCAGACTTGCCTGGACAAGAACACAGTCAGAACAGAGAAGCACGGGTCTATATTTTGATGCACAAGCAACATTCCTATCAGGAACTCCCAACCCCTATTCTGAGGCATCCTTTCAACATATAACCAAAAGACCTCTCCCTTTTAGATTCCCCCAAACACAACTAGAGGCACATGGAAAACATCTGTAGTGGACCCCAGTACTACTGCCTAGGGAACACCCTTATTTTGCTACAGCCATGCTCCCTTTTCCCTTTGAGAATTCTCTAGGTGACTTGTTATCTATAGAAGGAGTCACAATTTGTTCTGTAAGGGGCAAGTAATAAATATTTTAGGCTTTGCAGGTCATCCAGTCTCTGTTACAACTCCTAAACTCCGTTGTCAAAGCACAAAAGCAGTCAGTGACAATACATAAACCAATAAGCATGGCTGTGTTCCCATAAAACTTTATTTACAAGAACAGCCAGCCCAGATCTGGCCCAAGGGCAGAAGTTTGCTAACTCCTTATTCATAGTATTCCTTGCAAATCCACAGTTTCTATGTATCACAGGAAAAACCGTAGCACCATCCTAGGCCCGCAGGAAAGCCAGGCCCTCAAGAGTACCCCTGCACTCAAAGGGAGGGGAAAGGGATCATGGTATTGATGATCCTAACACTGACTCTGGAAATGACCTCAATAAGCTATTAAGAGAAACTGTGAACTTGCCTCCTGTGGGAATTTCAAAAGCCAAATAGAAAACCATCTGTCAGGGAAGGGTAGATAAAATGCTCCCTGCAACCCACTGGAAGCTGTTCTACTTTAAATGGATAAGAAGCCTGGCTGGCTGGCTGGCGTGCAACCCAGTGACGCATCTCTATTCAATAAAGCAGTTATTATCAATCTGAAGCCTGGAGCAATTTCAACCAATTTGCAAACTTGGATGATATTCTGAAGTTCCTTTAAGTTCTAGAAAGAGACTTGGATGCAGCTGGCGAAACAGAAAGAGCAGGACTCAGGAGATGGATGGTGCATGTTTCTCCACTACCTAGTTATGTTACCCGGCAAATCCCTGAGTGACTGTTTTATCATCTGTAGAATGGGCATAACAGGGCCTGTTGCTGGATTTGTGAAGGATTAAATTAGATAACCTATAAAGAACACGTGCTACACAGTAAGGATTCAGTTAATGTTCGTTGCATTCTCTTTAAGGGAGCAGGCAAACCTCCAGCACTTGGCTTAATTTTATCTGTTCTCTCAGAAAGATATCACTTGGGTTAATGTTGCTACAGTCCAAAGAAGAATTTTTTTTTCTCCTGGCAAACTGCTGTAGGAGGAGCTATGAGCAACACTTAAACAACTCATTAGCACAGAAACCAGCGCAAGTGAGCAACAGCATATGACAAGCACCTCACTCAGGAACTCATCTCAAAACTCACAAACCTCGGCCCTCTCGATCCTTCTCTCTTTGTATGGGCATCTGTCTACCTCTGAGTGATTGTTTTTCTCTCCTTGTTTCCTTCTTCTAATCCATCCTATTTCTTCCCCTAAGTTCCCTCCCTCATCTTTACCAACTGGCCATGATATGAGCTAGAAGTATATTTATCTAATAGTTTTGCATTCCCTCTCAATTACCTAAATTAGATTGCACTTGCTTAAGTGTGCCCGATTAACCTTTTTAGTGAGTCAGTGGCCTTGATATAGAAAGATTCTCCACCCCTGTTCAACAGTCTTTGTGGCAAATCTCTTCCAAAAGACCCATCATTATGAAGCACTAAAGAAAAGGCTTGTTTAATGGCAAAAGGCAAAGCCAACTTGGAATAGAAGGATCCAAAGATATCAGAAGATCTGGATGTCATGTTTCTACAGACTTTTCCAAGTGAAACTAAGACATTTAATGGTTGTAAGTCCCTATAATCCTTAAGTATGAAAGTTAGCTGCCACCATATGTGGAAACTTCTCTTTTCTATCACAGAGATGCTCCGGTGATAAGCAAAAAGAATTTTGGATACTTGAAAAGAGATGCTAGATATTTTAATTCCCTCTCCAGCTTGCTGTCTATTTTAATTCCACTCTCCACTTTGCTGTCACCTGGTGATGGGGTAGAAAAAGTTCCTGACTTTTGCTCTCTGGAGCAAAATGTTCTCTGGAATATTTTATTTAGAGGTGGGTGAAGAAATATGAGTGAAATATGAACCACTCAATCCTTGCCCCCTTGCTTCAATTATTCTGTCAAATAATTATGAAACTTCTAGAGATTCAGGCTCATGCATAAATGTTCAATGTATTTCAGCATGAAATAAAGTAGTTTAGCCACTATTAAATTGGTTGTACCAAACATCTTAGTGATCACTCAGAGAAGACAAACTATTTAAAAGGGCTGATTTAAATATGGCAAAGAAAAGAGGGTATCTTTCTCCCTGATAGTCCTGCTTTGAAGTGTGAGCCATAGGCCTAGAACGCACTGGTTTACTAACTAACGCAAATATTTACTGGGCATCTGCTGTAAAACACAGACAGGGAGAGCTGTTTTCCAGGAATCATGAATATACAGATAAAAATCCATTAAGGTGGGAGTGGACAAAGGGATAAAGAAAGAGAAAGAGAGATAAAGCTAATTTGGAGAGTAAAAGATGAGAGATCAATAACCACTTTCCCCCAATCCTCCATGGGGATTATTTTTACAATACATGTCAACAGTAAAATGTGATTTTATTTAGAATCAATATATTTCATTCCTACATTGAGAGATAATTTATTTCCCATTCACCCATTCATCAAACATTTATTAAGCATCTGTTACAAATAAGCACTGAGTTGGGTGCTGATTTTGAGGACCAGAAGTGCCACTTGACAGCACCAGTAGGTCCTTTCTTCCAGGAAATAATAGCTAATAGCTAACAGGTATTGAGTGTTTACCATGTGCCAGGCATTTTCCTAGGCAACTTACAAGAATTGGCTCATTTAATCCTCACCATGAGGATTATGAGAGTGGTCAAGAATATTTGTTGTTACTACTAATGCCTCAGGTCATTTCTCTCTTTTATCCTTTCTTCTTTCTTGTCAATGTAAGACTCAAACTGCTTGATGAGCTTTCTCTCCTTTATAATACCAGGAACTTTCAGAAGCAAACATCCTCTGTCCTGCCATTACCTTGGTCTACATCTACCTGCCTGCATTTCCTAGATTATGAAAACAAACCCCTACCTGGTCTACCTAACTCTATTCTCTTCCCCTTCCAATTCACCTAGCGCTTTACTGCATCTTAATGACTTTCCAACACCACTTTTTCACATGGTTCTCCTGCTTAAGAACATACAACATATAAAAAATTGAAAGGTGCTACTAATGTCTATCATATTTCTCCAAGTTTCTTTCTCCTTCATGTGTGATCTCTACAGTGTATTCTCAAACATCTGCATATCTGGAAGAGACAAGAAGATTTTGGAGGGCTTCATGTTCTGGAGTTTGAACATGGTTATTTAATCCATTAATCATTTTCCTAATAACAACCCTAAATAACCCTCCTTCCATCCCCTCATGCCTTATTGAAAATTATTCAACAAATTTAAATACAAACCCTTACCAAGCTTTCAAGGTCCCCATCATGTAGTCTTATCCCAAGAAATCTGTATCAATTCCCATAATTTTTATATAAACCCTCACCTCCAATTAAGCTAATCCTCCTACTGTTCAGTTCACAGAGAATTTATAGTGCACCTACTCTATGCCAGTCACTGAAGATATATATAAGAGAAAGACAACTTATGCCCTCAAAATTTTACAGTTTGGAGATCTGCATATGATAATTCCCACCTCTGTAGGGTGGCCCATATTCTTTCATCCACTTGATATGTACTCACCTCCTCCCCTTATTTTCTTCAAAGCCTAACTCAAATAATGCCTTTTTGGACCACTCCAGCTCAGATGGACTGTCTCCTTTTCTGATATTCTTCAAGTTCAACTCTTTATGTCCACTATCAAGAACTTTACAAGAAGGACAAGATTGTACAAAGACTGGAATTCTCCAAAATTTTAGGGAAGCAGATAATACACTTCTGAAATTTAAGTTGATAAATATCAACATGAATTAGAAGAGGCTAGCCAATTGCAGGAATCTTCCCAGAACAACCATAGAAAGATGTAAAAATTCCATAGGCATGTACTTCTCAAACTTTAATGTGAACACAAATCATCTTGTTAAAATGCAGATTTTGATTCAGTAAGTCAGGAGTGGGATCTGAGATTCTATATTTCTAACAAGCTCTCTCTCGGGCAGTGCTAATGCTGTGGTTCCTGAGATACACTTCAAGTAGCAAGTAGACAGCAAGCATATCTCAAGGGTCCCCAGACAACAGCTCACTATCGACAAGTCAATCCCAAAACCCACTGCCACAATTAGGTTCTGCTGGCTTTATTACGGTTCCAAGCTGAGACTTCCACTCTGACTTTATTATCAGCAGCAAACATCCCTCCCCTCTTCCACAAGCTCAAAGCTTGAGGGAAATATCTCATCATGGTGGATCTTGTACACAGACAGATGAGGTACAAAATTCCCCTGGAGACATAAATATCCATCTCTCCAGAGTAGGAACAAGCACCAGACTAAATATCCTTGTAGCATACCCATTTCCATTTTTCTGATTTTGTACTCACCAAACAATTTTCTGGTCTGAAATTTGTGTTTCAAAAGCAGTCCTGGTATTAAAATCACCTAGGAAGAAGAAACACTTCCAGAATGGTGCTTCATAAAAGCAATAAGAGGAGTGGCAAATATGGTCAAAATTAACATTTTCAAAACACTGGAAATTAACCAAAGGGTGGCAAGAAAAATGGCTGATTCTCTAGAAGAATAAGGTCTGTGGCATTTAAACTTCCCTATATCCATCTCCCTCCTCCAAGGCCTTCAGGAGCCTTGAAAATAAGCACCTTTAAAGACATGGTAGCTGTGAAAACCTGTGGCCCACCAGCTCTTGGAGAGAGCAGAATGGGTCTGGAGCTCCCCCAAATGCCCCATCCTAAGAGAATAAGAACTATTGTCCAGCAGCTCCCTGGGACAGAACCATTCACAGAACTTATCTTTATTTGACTTAACTCAGGTATTATTAAGTGAGGAAATCCCTATCCCTGGAGTGTTTTACTAAAAGAATCAGGCATTGTTTAACATCACAGCTACCTGAAGTAGTGATACCAGTTGGGGCAAACAAAAAGCTGACCAAAAAACTTAAAGTAAAAATCTGGGGAATGAGATGTCCATAGAGGGCTTTGGAAAACTCTGACATATTCCTGGGAATCAAGAAAGCCATGTGCATGTGCTAGGCTGTGCATATTCTCAGGAAAGATCTGAGAAGGCCCTGATCTCTCATCTATGGCTGATTGAGTAGGAAGTGAAGGCTAAGGCAGAGTTGTAAACTGTCAGAGCACTGAAGGCACACCTCAACTCACATATATCTGCAGCAAAAGGATGGGAGACTTATTAGTTGAAGGAATTTAAGGAAATACCTGTCCAATCATTAGCTGACCACTAAACTAACCAAGCAGAGACTTCCGAACCTGCACACATAAGGAATATAGACATTACAAAGTTAATAAAGTCACTAAACATTGATAACAATAACTACTACAAGCAGCAACAAAACAAACTGATTTCCAGAAGTGCCTCATTATATTATTTTAAAAGTCTAGTTTTCAGCAATTAAAACAAACAGGGAAAAAAGGAGACACATAATGAAACAGGAAAGAATGGCCCATAAATCAATAGAAACTCTCCCTGAAAGAGCCCAATGTTGAACTTACTACACAAAGTTATAAATGAGCTATTATAAGTATGTTCAAAGAACTAAAGGAAATCTTGCCTTAAGAATTAAAGGAAAATATAAGAATAATATCTCACCAAATAGACAATATCAACAAAGAGACAGAAATTATGAAAAGGAGTAAAATAGAAATTCTAGAGCTCAAAAATACAATAATATAAATGAAAAATTCACTGGAAGGGATAAACAGCACAACTGAACAGGCAGAAGAAAAAAATTAACAAATCTGAAAATAAGTCAACTGAGATTATCGAATTTGAGGAATAGAAAAAGAAGAAAATGAAAAAAAATAGATAAAGCCTCAGAAACCTGTGGGACATGACAGCATACCAAACATACAAAATGGGAGTTTCAGGAGAGGAGAGAGAAGGGTAGAAAGAATAGCTGAAGAAATAATGGCTGAAAACTTCTCAAATGATGGAAAATATTAATCTACACATTCAAGGAGCTCGATGAATTCCAAGTAGGATAAGGTCAGAGATCCACATAGATACTCGATAGTTAAACTGTCAAAAGCAAAAATGCAAACAAATCTTAAGAGCAGCGAAAGAAAAATGACTCATCAAATGCAAGCAATCTTCAATAACATTAACAGCTGATTCCTCATTGAAAATATGGAGGCCAGAAGCCAATAGGATGACATATTATTAAAAGAGGTGAAAGGAAAAAAAATTGTCAACAATATCAAATCTAGCAAAACTATCTTTCAAATTGAAGGAGAAATTAAGACATTCCCAGATAACTAAATACTGAGAGAACCCATTACAAGCAGACCTACCTTACAAGAAATACTGAAGGGAATCTTTCTGGCTGAAATGAAAGGATGCTATATGGTAACTTGAATACCCATGAAGAAACAAAGACCACCAGTGAAAGTTACCACATAGGTAAATATAAAAGACAATATTAATGTATTTTTTTCATAACTTTTTTTCTCTCAGATTTAAATGGCAACTGTATAAATTAATAATGATAAAATGGTGTTGGTATGGTTATAATGTATAAAGAGGTGGTTTTTATGACAATAATAGCACAAAGGAGGAGGGAGGAAACAGAGCTACATATGATCAAAATTTTTGCATACTACAGAAATTGAGTTATTATTAATCAGAACTAGATTTTTTAAAAGAAAAAGTGTCAAATGTAATCCCCAGAGCAGCCATTAAGAAAATAACTCAAAAATGTATAATTAAAATGGAAGGTAATTAAAATGGTATGCTAAGAAATGTATATTTAATGCAAAAGAAGGCAATAATGAAGGGATACAAGAACAAAAGAACATGAAGATAGGTCTCAAATCAATAACTTATCCTCCCACCTTAAGTAACTAAAAAAGGGAAAGAAAAAAATAACTAAACCCAAAGCAAACAGAAGGAAAAAAATAAAGTTTAGAGCAGAAATAAATGAAATAGGGCATAATCAAACTACAGATAGTAGGGAAAACCTGTAAAATCAAAAGTTGGCTTTTTTGAAAGGATTAATAAAATTGAATATCCCTCAGCTAGGCTGATCAAGAAAAAATAAGGAAGTTTCTAATTCAGGAATAAAAGAAGGACATCACTACTAACCTTACAGAAATATAAAGAATACTATAAACAACTCTACACCAATTAATTAGATAACCTAAATCAAATAGGAAAATTCCTAGAAAGAAACAAACTAATGATACTGACTCAAGAAAAAAGGAAAAACCTAAACAGACCACAACAAGTAAAGAGATTCAATTAGTAATTTAAAAACTCCTCTATTAAGGTCTTCTGCCCATTTTTTGATTGGGTTGTTCATTTTGATATTAAGCCTCATGAGCTGTTTGTAAATTTTTCTCCAGAGAAGACATACAGATGGCCAAGAGGCACATGAAAAGATGTTCAACATCACTAATTATTAGAGAAATGCAAATGAAAACTACAATGAGATATCACCTCACACCAGTCAAAATGCCTGTCATCAAAAAAATCCACAAACAGTAAATGCTGGAGAGGGTGTGTAGAGAAGGGAACCCTCCTACACTGTTGAGGGGAATGTAAATTGGTACGGCCACTATGGAGAACAGTACGAAGGTTCCTTAAAAAAATAAAAATAGAGCTACCATATGATCCTGCAATCCCACTCCTGGGCATATATTCAGAGAAAAACATGGTCCAAATGGATACATGCACCCCTATGTCACTGCAGCACTGTTTACAATAGCCAAGACATGGAAGCAACTTAAATGTCCATCAACGGATGAATAAAGAAGATGTGGTACATATACACAATGGAATATTACTCCACCATTAAAAAGAATGAAATAATGCCATTTGCAGCAACATGGATGGACCCAGAGATTGTCATACTGAGTGAAGTAAGTCAGAAAGAGAAAGTGAAATATCATATGATATCAATTATATGCATATGCAGGATCTAAAAAGAAGGGATACAAATTAACTTATTTACAAAACAGAAACAGACTCACAGACTTAGAGGACAAACTTATGGTTACCAGCGGGGAAGTGTGGGGGGAGGGATAGTTAGGGAGTTTAGGATTGACATGTACACACTGTTATATTTAAAATGGATAACCAACAAGGACCTATTGTATAGCACAGGGAACTCGGCTCAGTATTATGTAACAACCTAAATAGGAAAAGAATTTGAAAAAGAATAGATACATGTATATGTATAAATAAATCACTTTGTTGTACACCTGTAACTATCACAACATTGTTAATCAACGATACTCCAATATAAAATTAAAAGTTTGGGACTTCCCTGGTGGCACAGTGGTTAAGAATCCACGTGTCAGTGCAGGGGACATGGTTTGATCCCTAGTCCAGGAAGATCCCACATGCCGCAGAGCAACTAAGCCCATGTGCCGCAACTACTGAGCCTGCACTCTAGAGCCTGTGCTCCGCAATAAGAGAAGCCACCGCAGTGAGAAGCCCACACACATCAACAAAGAGTAGCCCCTGCTCGCCACAACTAGAGAAAGCCCACTCGCAGCAACGAAGACCCAACACAGCCAAAAATAAAAAATAAATAAAATAAGTAAATTTATTTTAAAAATTAAAATAAAATAAAAAGGTGAATTTTATGATATGTAAATTATATTTCAATAAAGCTGTTATAAAAATAAAGGCAGTCCAACTCCTCATAAGAACATACTGAGTTCAATTATTCTGCCTAGAATCTATTCCTTTAAAAGTAATCATTTTGACATGGTTCATTAGCTTTTGGCTAGACTGTTAAGAAATCAATTGCCTAAGTAAAAACGGTAAAAATACATTTCTGAACCTCCAAGAATTAAAGCCAGAACATTCAGGAGCTCAATCTAAAATAGTAAGGCAATCAGCCTCATCCAACTCAGTCAAAGGAATGCTTGAATAAAAGAATGACCAAATGAGAGATTAGTTACGATACCTCCCAAACAACATTGGTATTGTCTGCTGTTCCATCAGATGCATCCATTTTGAATCTCTAAGTAGCTTTCAAATTCACTGTGATTACAAAAAATGTTTTGTTTTGTTTTGTTTTTTAATTTCCCTCTGTACTGACCAGTTCATTACTAGTTGTAAGTGTTCAATGACAGAAATCACCTGGTTCAATTCTTCAGTGTGTTTATCTCCAGATGACCATTGGGAATAGAGCAGGAAGAAAATACCAAAGGTAGCAGGGGTAAATAAAGGACATGGTTGTCTTAGTTAAATAGTTCCAGAACCTTCATAAGGGTAATGAGAAATCTCAGGTGCCCCAAAGATTTGAGGATCCCAATTTCCCCATTGTAGAAGGTAGCAGGGTTGGGAGTGAGCTTATTGCTCAAGAGAATTCACAGACATCTATTACATCCTTAGGACAAGTTGGAGCGATACACTATCCAGGTGGCTTCCCACTGGTTTCAGGAAAGGAGTAAAACATACTGATGTTCATTTTTAATAGGTATAAAACTAGACCCAGACAAGATTGGCAGAGCAGAGATTCAGCTCAGGCTTATTGGTATTTAAGTCTTATTTCTGGACTGTATACTCTTTGATATAATCATTTTATTTTTAATTTTTCTGCCCCCATCCAGGGCCCATGATGACCAATCTAGTTGATGCCCTTTCTGTAGTACAAGTGTCAGTACTCTTTGCAACTTTTCATTTTGCAAAATGTTTCATTCTATTCTGTTTAATGAAATCTTGTACTTCTATCACTCTTATCCATGGTTTGTCATTTTTACTTCAGGGGCCTGAGAAACTTTTGACAGGGCATGACTCATGGGTCAGGACGAGAAGAGAAGGAAGTACCAGCTGGTGCTTACAAAGCTGGAAGGGCAAATGCCCCCCAGATTTCAAGACAACCTCTGACTTCTTTATCTACTTTATATTCATACTCTCCTACTCAACATGGAGATGTCTTTTACCATTTTCTTAACCTTCAAAGACATTCCTGATGCTGTTTTGAACATACAAGAGAGCAGGCGAAAATAAATGAAAAAAGGAAAGGAAGAAAAAGGAAGATGCTAGATGGATGGATGAATAACAAGAGAATGAAGGAAACCACCACCTCTCCCAAGCCCATCTGGTCTTGCCTATTCTGCTCCCCAGAGTTGGAAATGCGATCTGTTTTCCTGAATGTCATGAACTGCTAGAAAAAAAACCAAGGTTGGAAGGAGCCAGGAGGAACAGACAGCAGAAAAATAAACAACAATATCCTTTACATCATCACAGCTATTAAGTATAATACAAAAAGAAGCAAACAATAACAAAAACATTCACCCATTAGATCTCGGACCAGAAAGCTTGGGACCCTCCAGTTCCCAACCATGTGATTTGGAAAAAGTCACATTGTAGGCTTCAGCTCTCAGTTTCTCCAACCACAAAATGGATAATAATTCTGACTGCCTGATCGCCCTGCCTGCCGCCCCCTGCAGGCTGCGATCAAGGTCCGCACAGAGGGCCCTGTGAATCAGGACGAAGATCATCCCCCTTGATGACGTATCTTATTCCTGACCCTGAATGGGAAAGACAGGGGTGTGTTTCCATGCCCAGGCATGCACCACCAGGGGTGAGGGCAGGAGGAAGAGGATTAGTAAATGTCCTGGAAGAAATAAATACGGGTGTGTGGCTGGGAAAAACACTGTCCGGAAGAACTGCAGGTCTTGGTTCTCTCTTGGTGGGAAAAGCTTTAACTTTAGGATGTGCTCCCTATCACCTCCTGGGAAACTTTATACAAAAATGTCTTTTTGAAAGAACTCCGTTTCAACTCTGAATTTACCGCATCTCTCCCTTTCATCGTTGACTTTAATCCTTTATTCCAGTTGTTCTCACACCTGAAATCATAATCCTTAATGTGTGATACCATAATTGTTGCTAAGTAACCCAGGTGTTGTCATCACTAGGGTTATAGTTTTGGGGTAAGGGTGTGTGTGAGATTTGCCCATTGGTGTGTATAAGCTTCTGCCCGGTGAGGAGAGAGTCTTCCTCACGCGAAGGGAGAAGGTGGTTTGTGGAGACGCCAATTTTCCAGAGTAAATTCCATATCAGTGCCAATTACAGAGGTGCCTTTCTCTCCTACCTGCCTCTCTCCTCCAACTCTTTCTCTTGCTGGGAAGTAGTTTATCTGCAAGTCAGAGAACATCTGAATGCTTGGCGGCTCTGACTACACATTTTATTCTGGCCTTTATTTAATTGGGTTTCATTTAACTGGTATCTACTGATACTCATTAATACAACTTGTGAAGCACTGTGCCAAATTTTACAAGGAATAAAAAACAGAGATGAGAAAACCCTCAAGAAACTTATAGTTTAGTAGGTAAAACAAGTACTACAAGTAATTCATACAAGGCAAAGGAAAATAAGGTTCACAAGATAAATAGCAACACTACAAACAAGAAAGTCCAAATGTGAGTCAGGTCACTTGCGTTAAGGAAATTTCAGCTAAGACATCCTGGAAACATAAGTGGGCATTTAAAATATTTCCTCATTTAGAGAGAAGGGATGGAGGGATCCTAGCTGAGAGAAGAATATAGGTGAGATAAAATGAAATCCAGGTCGTAGTGAGGAGACCTGAGTTTTGTAACACAGAGCTAGATAAAGTTTTCATACAAGGAAGTTATAAGAATGGAGTTCTATTTTATGATTCTGATATCAACAAGTATACTAAATAGATCTTCAAAGGGATCCTCACCACTGATTTCAATTTTTTTCAAGAGTTGAATATACTATTTATATCACCAAAAGTTTATTTGTACAATATTCTTTTTCTTGTTGATGTTACCTGTCTCTGTTGTCTACCAACCAAGATAATCCACCTCTCACATTTATAGACAGAGATTTAACATAGAATGACATGTTGAAGACTCTGGAAATTCTTCCCTGAGCAAAAGTATTTCCCCCATTTACCTATGAATTTCTTATGCAAATGCCATTTCACCTGCAGTATCTTCTATTAAAATACAAATACTTCTGCAGATGTAACATGCTAAATCCACATCAAATATTCTGGAGAACTTAGTAAGCATTAAACATATTTTGGAAAAAAGCAAAGGTTTAAGAGCTAGACATACCGGGGTCCAGATCCCAAATCGAATACTTACTGACTGTTTGATCTTAGCTGAACGGGATAAATAGCCTGAGCATGTGCCTTTCATTATCTGAAAAATAAACTAAAAAGCAAGTCCACTTTGCAAGATTATCTCCTCTGAGGCTCGAGTGCCATACCTCCTATATGAAATACCTTTCAAACAGGGAACGCTCAATAACTGTTTTGTGAAGCACTCAACAGTAAGTACTTGGTTCATCTTCTCTCACATCTCCAGCACCTAGCAAAATGCCCGGCATACAGTGGGTGCTTAATGCCTGATTTTGATATTGTTGTACAAAAAGGAAGCAAGGGGGCATTGACTTTGGACTTCCACCTCTACCGCCTCCCCACTGGATATGTGAGCTTGAGCAGTATCTTAGCCTCTCTGAGCATCAGTCTCTCTTCAAAAATGAAGAAAATCACCTCTTTACAGTTAGAGTAAAGAGATTCTATAAGAAAAGTGTCTGGAATGTTCTAGGCATATAAATAAAGGCAAGTTTTCTCTGCTCTAGCGGGATGTAATTATGGGCTCTCTGCCCTGTTTCCTCTCTGAAAACACGCATTCTGTCCTTTTAAGGAGTCTCCTTGGCCCCCTGCTCATCCATTTAACATAAATAAAACTATATCTGCTATTATACATTATCTGTAAGAACAGGGCAGAGCAATTTTGAATTCTTAAAGAAAAAATTAAAAATTTAAACTTTTTGTTGTTTGTGTGCTGGGTGTTTAACATTGATACTGGCTGCGAGAGGACGTGAAGAAACTCCTCCTGGACTAAGGGCTTGGGTGGACATAGGAAGGAAAGGAAATGAGGTACATTTTTCCTTTTGTAAAGAATCATTCACTAAAAAAGTGATTCACAGCATAGCTTTGCCTATCCACCAAAAGAAACGGAAGATGATGTTTATCCCTTGAGGGTAGAGCAAAATTTCTGTCTGTTTAATCTAATCTTACTTGGTGGGCTTATGGAGTTGAATGGATATTCTTTCCAAACCCTCATCCGTGTCTCCTTTTCTATGTTCAACTTAAATTACTCGTTTTCTAAGTCTGCGTTTTCAGCTGTGTTTCCACCAACTCATTCTCAAAGAGAGTAAGTTAAGAAAAACCCCAGAAGCAGCTGGGTTGTATATTACCTACTTGTTTATACATCCCTGTCATTAAAAACTACAGGTTGACATACATGGAAGACTCCTCTATTATACTGACGCGTGTGGAACACTATTTTGCCAAGATGTTTTAAAAAGATAATTTCACTCTGTATGCCTTCTCCCTCATTTTATTTATGTTTTTTTTAACATAATAGGTGCTGGTTTGTGTACACCTCCAGTAAATCTGCTTCTTTGTCTTTCAGCTGCGCTTGGGGGAAGTGAACGCTGACTCACATCGGGTCTGACATCTCTATTGAGCGTGACAGCATTCTCCTTACCTGCCTGACAATCTCCAGTGCCATTCCTGGTGCAGGTCTGAATGGAGAGAAAGTGCCTATCATCCCTATGGTGTCCAGTGGGGTGGGGAGAAACAGGCTCCTGGCCAAAGGGGAGCCACCCAGAGCATCATGAATTGTTGAGGCAACCTGCTGGCTTGAGAGCTTCCTGGATAAGGTTCCAAAGAGAAACAGCTGTGGTTCGTTCCTCAGCATCTGTGAGACAATGATTTGTGGCCATACAGTATTGCCCCTACTAGAAACAATGGAAAAAAACCACGTTCTTCAAGGTCAAACAAGGGGAATGCATGAGCATGCAACCAGGCAGACAGATACAAAAACCTGCCATAAGCTCCTCTGAGCTCAAAAACTGAAATGATTCACATCTATTCTTGCTCTCATCTCCAGCATTTCTCCTTTTGAAGGGCCCGCCTTCATAATTCGTTCCACTTGTTCTCAGATGGGCAGAATCTCTTAGAATTTTATAATTGGAAATACTTTCCAGATCACAAAGGTTCACACTCTCATTTTAAAGATACAAAAACGGAGGCTAAGAAAGGCGAAGGGACTTATTTGAGTTCACACAGGTCAGCCAAGGCTGGGCCAGCATCAGATCTGTGGCCCCAGGTTGGAAGGAGCTAAACAAAGCATAAGATAATTTCTGTGATACGAAGTGATAATACAGGCTGCACTTGAATTGAGTAAGAGCAAGGAGACAGGGGACTTCATTTCCTCTTCTCACCTTCATCTACTATAAATCACTTGTAAGCAAGAACAACTGTGCAGCCTCCCTTTTCCACCCACCCTGCCCACCCCCTTCTTTAGCATTCTGACTTACCGGATGAAGGCCCCCACCTGAAAGACAGGTGACGGGGGAATGGTAACAGTGGGGACAGCTGCATGGGGGGCTCTCACTGATGGGAGTGTATGCCAAGTGACTTGAAACTCGCATTTCATTCTGAGAATCGCTCTGAGTCAGGTATTGTTATCCCCCCGTTTGCAAATGAAGAAACTGAGTCCAAGAGAGGTTAGGTAACCAGCCCAAAGTGATGGAGACAGGATTTGAACTCAGGCCTAGCTGATTCCAAAGTCAATGTCACACTAGACTGGGGAAAACCAGGCACTGGACCTTTGCTTCTGTGCTCAGGACTGAGATGAGTAACACAGCCAGGCGTCTCATCTGCCCTCCTCCCCACCAGGCATGACTTTATCTAAGTCAGTAACCCAGCAGGGTCAAGAAGTGGAATAAAAACTGTATAAAATCGCTACAGGGCTCCATTTCCACCCCACAGATCAATCATCACCACCAGCCTATTTGCCAGAGGGTACATGGGAAGGAGAAGGAACAGGACCATGAAGGTACTTGCTTCCCCTACCCTATGAGCCCTAAGAACAAGATGCTCATACAGTACAAGGCACAAATGTAAGAACTATACCAAACCTCCAAACCCCAGGTCACTGGAATAGCTTGCTGTGTGCTAGATGATTTGTTCTGTTTAAAGAAGAGATGTATTTCACTTTTGATTCTACCTGTGAAGATCCAAAATATTGTGCATCATGCAGTACTGAAAGTATATCGGTTTTCCAAATGCCCATTTGTAAATACTAGGACTCCAAACTATCATCCAAGAGCTGTTTTCTTTTAGGTTTAGATGCCTGAAAAAAAAAACATAATGATGAAAAGCTACTAGGAATCAGTAACCCTTCCAAATGAATTTTGTATTTTGCATAATAGCATCTAGGAACATTTGGAACAAAGAAATATTACATTTATGTATGAGCTACATAGTTTATCCAGTTTGAAGACTATATTGGAAGTGCAGATGGATTGATGGACCCCCTGTAATGATCCAGCAGCTCACAGGAGAGGCCTAAGTGAGTCACCATGAAAGTCAAGTCCCCAAGCATCCACTAGACCAATGCTGCTCAAACTGTCATGCACTCGTGAATCTGGAAACCCTTTTAAAGTGCAGATTCTAATTTGGCAGGCTGGGGGCCAGGCCTGAGATTCTGCATTTCTAGCAGGTGATGCTGCTGTGCGTGGACACACTTTGAGTAGCACGGCCCTCATACTAACCCCCACTCATCAACTCATACACCTTCTTGCCACCATTTTTCCGAAAGGGTCACTATAGGTGTGTGTGTGTGAATGTAGCTCCTGAAAAAGTGAATCTCGTCTCCCGGGCCTCGCTAAATCCCCCTCACTCCCACTGCGCTTGTAGGCCAGACTTCTGTCACACAGCCGATTAAGCTTTCTGCCTGTAACTGCATCACTGCTGTTTTATATGCATTTGTGTGGATGTCGGTGGTGTTCACTTGTAATCTCCTTGAGAGCAAGGACGATGCAGTGGTATATATTGTCCACAGCCACTAACATTTCAGCCACTAACATTTGCTCAATAAATGCTGGCTGGTTAATAAAGTATCTGGATGAGAAATATATGCATCCTGGTATGGATATGAAAGTGAAATGATTTAGCATATGAGTGAAAGAAATATACATATTAATTAATCACTATTTCAAAAAAAATGGTAGGTGCCATTTATTGAGTACTTAGAGTCAGGCACTGGGCAAAGTGCCTTTTACATTATCTCATTTAATGTCACAAGGACCCTAGGAGGGAAACTCCAAAGTCCATACTTCAACAGAGTGCTGCTGCTCAGTAAGTGACTCCTATGTACCACAACTCAGTTAAAATCTGGTGGATGATCATAGAACAAGGTACCCTCCTGTTCTCCAGGCAGTTGCAGGCACAAGTAATGAGGCTGCAATATAACAAGTATAATAATACAGGTCAAAGACAATAGAAATAAAAGCAAAAATAAACAAATGGGACCTAATCAAACTCTAAGCTTTTGCACAGCAAAAGAAACCATAAACAAAATGAAAAGACAACCTACGGACTAGGAGAAAATATTTGCAAACAGGAAGACAGAAAAGGGCTTAATTTCCAAAATATAAAAATAGCTCATACAGTGCAATAACAATAAAAAAACAAACAAAGCAATCAAAAAGTGGGCAGAAGACCTAAATAGACATTTCTCCAAGGAAGACATACAGATGGCCAAGAGGCACATGAAAAGATGCTCAACATCACTAATTATTAGAGAAATGCAAATCAAAACTACAATGAGGTATCACCTCACCCTGGTCAAAATGGCCATCATTAAAAAGTCTACAAACAACAAATGCTGGAGAGGGTGTGGAGAAAAGGGAATCCTCTTACCCTGTTGGTGGGAATATAAATTGGTGCAGCCACTATGGAGAACAGTATGGAAGTTCCTTAAAAAACTAAAAATAGAGTTACCATATGATCCAGCAATCCCACTCCTGGGTATATATCTGGAGAAAACCATAATTCAAAAAGACACATGTACCGCAATGTTCACAGCAGCACTAGTCACAATAGCTAAGACATGGAAGCAATCTAAATGCCCAGAGACAGATGAATGGATTAAAAAGATGTGGTATAGATATACAATGGAATATTACTCAGCCATAAAAAAGAATGAAATAATGCCATTTGCAGCAACATGGATGGACCTAGAGATTATCATACTAAGTGAAGTAAATCAGACAAAGACAAACATCATATGATATCACTATGGAATCTAAAAAATGATACAAATGAACTTATTTACAAAACAGAAACAGACTCACAGACATAGAAGACAAACTTATGGTTACCAAAGGGGGAAAGGGGTGGAGTGAGGGATAAATTAGGAGTTTGGATAAACAGATACAAACTACTATATATAAAATAAACAACAAGGTCCTACTGTATAGCACAGGGAACTATATTCAATATCTTGTAACAACCTGTAATGGAAAAGAATATATATATATATATATATATATATATATATATATATATATATAAACTGAATCACTTTGCTGTACACCAGAAACTAACACAACATTGTAAATCAACTATACTTCAATAAATAATAATAACAATAATAACACAGGTCAATGCAAAGTGCCACAGGAAGAGAGAGACAGCCATCGGGAATGTTGGGAAAGGCCTAAGAACTGACTTTTGAACTGTCTTAAAATACAGAGACCCAAGCAGAGAAAGAAAGAAGGGCATAGAAGGGGATGAGAATGCATGTACAAAGCAAGGGGGTGTAACAGAGCATGGTAAGGTTGAGGAGGCCCCAGAAGCTTGGCGACATAGTAGAGAGAGGAGCATGGGCCGGTGGTTCCCTCTGGGGAGGTGGAGGTGGTGAGGCGGGGAAGAAGTGGTCTCTGAATCACCCGGGGACCTTTCTTAAATGGCACATCCCCACCCCAGGAACGTGGTGTCTCCCTTCCCCATCACTCCTAAGCTTATCAGAATCTCCTGGGGAAGCGAGTTTGGGAATGGGAGGTTGGCAAGCTCCATCAGTGGTTCAGATATGGCTAACGTGGGGGGAACCACTGCAGAGGAGGGACGATGAGCTCAGGACTGGGGGCTTTATACCCCAGGCAATGGAGGAACAGGGCTTTAGTAAAGGGGAAATGACAGAATTGAATCTATTTTTAAAAGATGCAGAGTACGGATCGGAGTGGAGAAAATGTGGAGACAGGGAGAACATGAGGCTTCCAAAATAGCAATAATAAAGATAATAATAGCATATTCTTATTGATGTCCCAGGCACTGTTCTAATTTAATGGTGTAATCACAGATTTGAGAGCCTGATCTAAAGCAATGTCTGGAGGAATGAAAAGAAGGAATTGCTTCAAGAGAGATCTCTAATTGGGCAGGATGTGTGCTTAGGGTTATAAAGATGGATATTTTGTCACCAGGCATCAGACTGAAGGCTCAGGCTGTCCTAACCCCTGTCCCTTTCCCTCTCAGCACTTAATAACGATAGGATAGATAATCTTAGGTGTGTCTTGATGGGTAGAAGTTTAGAGCTGAGGAGAGTCTCCACGGTCAGAAAAATTACAGTTTAGTTGAAAACACGTAAGTTTGAAAAAAAAAAAAAGTGAAAAAACTTTCCAGAGCCAGCAGCAGTTTGGATGCTATGGCCTCGGCCAATTCATGAGCAAGAGTCCCATGCATGTCCTGGGTTTGCTGGGTACCCTGTGCTACTCTCCCAGAGGGCCTGCTGCAGCCGCTGATGCGCCGCGGCAGGGGCTGTCTCTCACTGGGGGGCCCTGATGATGGAAGATAGTATGACTTAGAGTTGAAATAATAAAAGAATAACTGGCAACAGTAAGTTCAGAGAGAGTCAAAATATTTCTATAATGCTAATGGCAAGTTCCCTTCAAATTAATGGTTTTATATAAAACTCATTCATGAGTCATTTTTTGAGTGGCCGCTACATGCCAAGCAAAACATTAAGGGCTCAGGCAAGGAAATGCAGGAAAAAAAAAAGTTTAAGAAAAAAACTAGACTATAAAGCTACTGATCAAGTTTTATTGCCCCCCAAAACATTTATTATTAAAGTCTTACATTTTCTCATATTGCCAGACAGACTTTACGGTAAAGATAAAACCGGGAAAACAAGTGCTGTCAAGGTTACGTCTTGACTGGTCACCAGAAGTGCAAGCCCTGGACCTGGATCATTGCATTAGCTGGGATGCAGTAGGATACACTGCAGACAAATAAGACATGGCTCATTTGTTAAAATAACAAGAGTTTATCTCTAGTCCACACTGCCTGTCTATACAGGGTTGGCTGGGGGGGGGGGGTCTCTGGGACCCAAGCTGACGATGGAGAATGTTGCCAGTAACTGTGGAAGAAGGGAAAGACATCTCTGGAGGGGCTGGCATTGGCAAATAAACATTCCAGCTGGAAGTGTCATACATCACTGCCGATCACAACATATTGTCCAGAACTAATCACCCAAATATAAGGGATCCAGGAAGTACAACCTACCATACTCCCCGAGTGGGGAGAGCCAGAATATTTGGTGAACAGCACCAGCGAGCACCAGGGACACGTGGCAGAGCGGGCCCTATTTTAACAGACCGTGGGCCCAGAGATTGAGCTCATGCATCAGCCTTGATCAGACAGTCTAACGTGATTATTGTCAACAGATAAACTAAAATTGTTCCTGAATTCTGCTCCTGAAGCAACAGTGTGCTACCCAAAGATGAAGTGATAAAGAAACGGGATGGATCTAATAGCACATGAACTTGCGCTTAAAGTGATGAAACAGTAACACCCCTGAGCTACTCCTTACCTACTGCTGTCAGGAGGCTCTTTAATGTCATTACACTGGAAAAGTTACGGGCTTTGCAAATGGCGAGATCCATTCTAAGCACCATTCTGACCAAGAGCTGACAAAAAGGATTTAATACACCTCCTCCCATCACTCCCACCCATAATCGCAGCCTGCAGAAGCTAAACTTCCCCCGGGGCCAAAAAATAATTTCCTGACCAACCTCAGAAGAAAGCAAACACAAAATACTCTGTTAGAAAGACCAAGAAGTGCCAGCATTTTGCAAAGCCTATGAGAACTGAAATCTGCCATGTAAATCCCTTTGACCTTGGGAAAAACTGAGACAATATAAAGTCTGATTGCTCTGGCAAAGCCAGGTAGGGAGCAACTCTTGAAGTATCTCTCTGTGCTCGCTTTGTTATAGATGTTACTTTGCTCTGAATCTCTCACAACATCCTGTCCAGTAACTGTCATCTTTAGTTTACAGATGAAAACTCTACTTCAGGCAAGTGGAGTGGCTTGTTCAAGGTCCAACATCTCATAAGTGGTAGATCCCAGGAAGATCCCCTTCACTTCCCATTCCCCCAGGCTTCCGCTTTGCAGGAGAACCAGTCAATTGTTGTAAAAGAGGCAGTTTATAATAATGATAAATAGTGCAGTCTCTGCGCACAGAGACCTGGATACGAACCCAGCTCCAAGTCTTTGAGTCGCCTGCCATTTAAGCTGCAGCTTCAGCCTAACTGTAAAATGGAGATAAGCCTCCCATCATATAGTTTTTATGAAGAATAAGTAAAATTATATATACTGCTTTGGACGGACCTGGTACATCATAAGTACTCTATAAATGTTGGCTATCATCATCATCACCTAAGTTCTATATCCTATAAAACTGAGAGGCATTTAACTGTAGCAAAGGTTATACCCAACCTCTTAAGCAGTTTCAAGCACATTTTACTGGAGTCTCAATAATAGTAAAGGGCCAAAGCAAAATGACTTGATGAAGAAACCCTGCTCTTTCAGTTTCAAGGTCATGATACTGAGCCCCTAACATGATCATCATAACTAAGATTTTATATCATAATGTGCAAAAGACATCATTCCAAGCCCTTTGTGTTTATTAATTCATTCAATCCTCACTCACAATAACCCTATGTGGCAGATTGTATCATCATACCCATTTTACAGATAAGGAGATCAAGGCCAAGGGAGCTTAAATAACTGGGCTAACTCCATACACCTAGGAAAGGGTAGAGTCAAGATTTAAACCCAAGAAGCCTGACCTTAACGCCTGTGCTCCACCCACTAAGCCACGCTGCCTCTGTGTTAAGCGCACAGTCATATTTGAGGCAGTAACAATCCAGGATGTGTTACGTGTGTAACATGAAAGGCTGTAGCCTCCCAAGTCGTTGATGCATGATGAATTGAAGCACAGTAAAGCATAAGTTGTGAGATCGGTCAACACTGTGAGTTGTGAGAAATGTAAAGAATTCAAGACGGCAATGCCTCAAACAATGATTCTGTGAAAGTATGCAAGGGACACAACTCAGACAAGCAATCAGAAGGAAGGGAGTCCCTCTTGTTAAGCAAAGGAAATAGGCCAAGGATGACGCTGATAGGCAGGATCCATCTACATGAGAACAGAGACTTGGGGGAACCAGCTACGGTGCTCAAAAGTGACTGTGCTAGTTCATGGGCCTCATCATCAATGCCAAGACAAAGAGAAGAGAGTCCTCTCAGGAGCACCCGGACAATACAGAACAATTGCATATGGGTCCACATCAGAGCAGAAGCTGAAAACCAATTCCTGACTTGGCCTTTGATTTCTTATTTGGCTTTGGCAAACTCAGAGTCTTCTTTGTATGCCTTAGGATAAGTGAGTAAGGATGAATCCAATGCTCATATTCCCAGGGCAGATTCAGGTCAGGGGAAGGGACAAAAGTCACCATGATACTCACTTTGGGTCATGTCAGATTGGGGGTACAGGGCTGTGGATGCCAACACTCTGGGAATCACCCCCTTGGGTGCTGAGTGTGCCGGTGCTGACTGCACAGCATGAGACACCAAGGATGTCTACCGTTCAAGGAACTAAAGCAGAAAGAAACGGACCTCCGCCCAACTTCACCCTCCACCTGGAGGACTCCTCCCAAGGACCTACCATGTTTATCGCACTCTCCAATTCCAGACCACTTTGCAAAGATGGTGGAAAGTCCTTAGCTCTAAATTTCAAATCCTAAAACAGCTCTTATCATGAGACCGAAGGAAAAATGCATTTTGAGCAAGATTCTAACCCATTCAAATGTAGTGATTTTTCTCCAAACTGAATCTTAGCATTTCAAGCTGTGCATTTAATGGTGGCAAAATGCAACTTCCTGGTTCAAGATATTCAATAACTCTAATAGTACTGAGTGAGATATGGGCAAATGAGACTAATAACTGGATATAATTTGTCTTGAAATAATCCCAGAAGTGAAAGCCCAAGGGAAAACATGTTCCTAATGAGGCAAAATGGATTTTTGCTAAACACAAAAATAGTGCAGGGCACATTATTAAACCCCAAAAGGCAGCTTTGCTACCTCTATGGATCAATGGTTTGTCCTTTCAATTCTCATTTTGCAAAGGCTCTCTGCACTGGGATGACGCGTGGATATGGAAGTACAATGAAGGATGGAGGGGAGAAATGAGGACAAGAAGCCACCAGAGCAGGATTACCCCCACTCACAAAAGCCTTTACAAGGCCTTTTCTAATAGGGCTCTCCGTTCAAGAGTTAAGAAAAACACTCAGCACTGGAATGGAACACTGTCAAGTGTTCTTACGAAGTAGGGAAATGCCAAAAAGGGTTCAAATTCCATCATCAACTTCTTCCCTTTTAGAAAGGGTGAGTCTTTCGCACTCTTAAGCATTTGACAGCTTCCAGCTTCTCTGACTACATGGATTTGAGCTGCTCCAAGCAACCTGGCACACAAACTGAGGCTTGGAATTAGATAAGAAATGCCCCAGACTGTCTAAGTATTATTAAATAGTATAAACCTCCCTACAGAACAAGTATAGAGAGAATTCTGAGCCTACAAATAGTCCAGAGCCAGAACAAAATACACGGGTAGGTCATTTATACTTAAAAACAAATGGTATACTGGTTTTAGGTCAAATAGGTTGTATAAACTGAAAGAAAATCCTTGGGCAGCAATTTCCTGTCTCTGGATTAGTCAAGACGTCTCCAAGTTTGGACAATGGAAGATTAAGCTTCTCCTTCGCTATCTCAAATCCTACGGCAAACAGGGAAATATCAATAATTACCCAAAAGATTTGTTCTCTTTTTGTCTCCCAGTGAAAAATAGCACTAAATAACATTGGCTTTCAGTTCATTAAAGTAAAATTATTTGTTTTATTACTTTTCTTGGGTATTTATAGATTCTTCCCCGGAATCTTTCAAAAAGTCATCCTCCTCTTTCTCGCTGGAGCACCACAGAAAAGCGCACCTGTGTGAATGCACTGGAGAGCAAGGAGAATGCAAGAGCCTTCCACCCTGCACACCCTCCATGTGAAGCCAGGACAGCCAACACCCTCTTTGAGTTACTGGTCCAGCTTTTTTCCCCCAACCTCCTAATTTATCACTCCCTCCGTCTTTCCCCTTGGTAAGTATAAGTTTATTTTCTATGTCTGTGGGTCTATTTCTGTTTTGTAAATAAGTTCATTTGTATCTTTTTTCTTTTTTCAGGTTGTGATATCTGAAAAAATATAAGTGATATATTTTATAACTGATATCATAAGATCTCTGTCTTTGTCTGACTTACTTCGTTTAGGATGATAATCTCTAGGTCCATTCATGTTGCTGTAAATGGCATTATTTCACTCTTTTTTATGGTTGAGTAGTATTCCATTGTATATATGTACCACATCTTCTTTATCCATTCCTGTCAATGGACATTTAGGTTGCTTCCATGTCTTGGATATTGTGAATAGTGCTGCTATGAACGTTGGGGTGCATGTACCTTTTCAAATTATGGTTTTCTCCAGATATATGCCCAGAAGTGGGATTGCTGGATCATATGGTAGCCCTATTTTTCAATTTTTAAGGAACCTCTATACTGTTCTCCATAGTGGCTGCACCAATTTATATTCACACCAACAGGGTAGGAGGGTTTCCTTTTCTCCACACCCTCTCCAGCATTTATCATTTGTAGACTTTTTAATGATAGCCATTCTGACCGGTGTGAGGTGATACCTCATTATAGTTTTGATTTGCATTTCTCTAATAATTAGTGATGTTGAGCATCTTTTCACATGCCTGTTGGTCATCTGTTACGTCTTCTTTAGAGGAATGTTTATTTAGGTCTTCTGCCCATTTTCTGATTGGGTTCTTTATTTTTTTGATATTGAGCTATATGAGCTGTTTGTATATTTTGGAGATTAATCCCTTATTGGTCACACTATTTGCAAAAATTTTCTCGAGCTACTCGTCCAGCTTCTGCAGATGGCTATGGTACTAACCTAACTGCTCCCTTTTCAGAAATGAGCAAACTGGTTTGCTTAAGAAGTTGGGAGGTCAAGTCTACTGTGAAGTAGAGAAAAAAACCCAATTGGTCTACAAATGTCTTCGTTCTCTAACGTGGGTTAAAAACAAATTCTCTAATGAAGTGGTACTTTATTTCTTTCAATAAATATTTACTAATTCATGTATTCAATATCATCTGTTTATTGAAATCCTACTACACATTAGCCACTGAAGTTCACACTAAGGGCACGGATATGAAAAAAGATGAGGATCTAGGCCTAAAGAAACTTACAGCTTGCATGGCAGTCAGAGCACTAGCTATCGCATATTATCTCTATAACATTACTTATCACACTGAAAGTTAAACATACTATAGAGTACCAGAGTGAGAAAGAATTAATTCTACAACAGAGAGACTTCAGAAAGAGATTTGCAGCTAACCCAAATCTCGAAATGTGATTCTACTCCTTCTTATGGGCCCTTACATGGGATACACCAGTGCCCCCTGGGTCCTCTTTTCTTCTCATCCTACAGACTATCCCTCGATTATCATGTTTGCTCTCATGATTTCTGTTCCCACTGCACAATCTACACATCCAGCCTGGACCATTCCCTTGAATATCAAAGTCCCTTTCACACTGGCCTTTTTTATCCTGATGGCTCACAGGTACCTCATAGGCAATAATACTGAAAATTCATCATTTCCCCATCCAGTATAGCTCATCATCCTCTACTCTTTTTTTTTTTTTTTTTTTGCGTTACACGGGCCTCTCTCTGTTGTGGCCTCTCCCGTTGCGGAGCACAGGCTCCGGACACGCAGGCTCAGCAGCCATGGCTCACGGGTCCAGCCGCTTCGCGGCATGTGGGATCTTCCCGGATCAGGGCACGAACCCGTGTCCCCTGCATTGGCAGGCGGACTCTCTACCACTGCGCCACGAGGGAAGCCCCATCCTCTACTCTTTATCTGAGGTACTAGTTCCACTAACCAACCAAATGTGAAATACAGAAGTCATCCTTGATTCTTCTTTCATTTCCAATAAATCACACTCAGTCATTAAGTCCTCTTAATTTTAGGTTTTTTGGTTTTTGGTTTTTTTTTTTGCAGTATGCGGGCCTCTCACTGTTGTGGTCTCTCCCATTGCGGAGCACAGGCTCTGGACACGCAGGCTCAGCGGCCATGGCTCACAGGCCCAGCCGCTCCGCGGCATGTGGGATCTTCCCGGACCGGGGCACGAACCCGTGTCCCCTGCATCGGCAGGCAGACTCTCAACCACCGCGCCACCAGGGAAGCCCAAGTCCTCTTAATTTTAAATCCTAAAGATTTCCTTCATCCCTCCATCTCCTAGCTCTGCCCTTGTCCATCTCCTTTCAACTAGACTGGCACAAAAGCCTCTATTGACCCATCCTCTGTGCAGTCATTTGAATAGTCTAATTGAAAGGCAAGTCTGAAAACTTCACTCCCTTATCTAAAACCTCTCAGTAACAACCCATACAAGTCATGAAATGGCAACAAGTCCTCCATTTTCAGTACTGACTCTCTTCCCTAAGCATTAGCCTCCAGGGCTCACGGCTTCCCCATGAAGGTCCTCTCTCTCTGCATAATTTTCTCACGAGAACTTTCCAGCCTTTCCCTCCCAACTCTACCCTTCCAACCTCTCTGTTTTACAAACTCAGTTTGACTCAAGTCTTTTCTTCCAGACATAGCTGCACCTGCAACTCAGACAAGAAGCCTCTCTTGCACTAGCATCTTCCACTGCTAGACATCAGTTCCAGCCAGTCCCATGCCAGTTCCATCTTCTGGAAACTCAACTTACACAAGAGTGCCAAGTCCCTATTATGGAAGAAAAAAAAATCAAGATATTTCTTTCTGGGTTCCAGCCTAACATGGTAGCCCTAGCTCTCTGCTATTACCTAGATCTACCTATTGCCCCAGTTGGAACCATCCTTGGCTGGGTGGAGAGGAGACCAAAGCCTTCAGAAACAGGTCCCCAAGCTCTTTCTATTGCAATACCAGCAGCCCCCGTTGACAACAGTGCAGCAACCTCCCTCCCTACTCCACTCCTCGTAACCTAATAGTGCCCTCCAGTGTCGGGCAATCCAACTGCACGTGAAGAAGCTATAAACTCAGAACCCAACGCGCTGTGCCCCATTAACCCCAATGGCTGTTCCCGCAAGTCGTGAAATGTATTCAAAACCCAGAGATCCACCTCACTTTTGTCCATAAGGTGTGTGCACACCAAGACTCACTGAGCTCCAATGTGTAGTTCCACCATTGGGAAAAAGAAAGAAGAGAGAGAAACTCTTCTTTTCTGAGGAGATGATCATCTTCCTCCCTCGTTTCCAGGTTGTTGACAGCAGGAACCACCTGGCATCCCAGCAGGGCTACACTAGACCAGCCATGTTATCTGTGGAGAGCAGGTCAGGGCCTCCCACAAAGCATAGGTTGGGTTGCTTGGACAGGAACTAGAAAATGACCCAGCTGTGCAGTCTTAGTTCTGAGAGCTCCAGAGCCACCAGGACTGGAACCTTGGAGATGCAAGTGGTGAGCAGTCTTACAATAATGAGGAAGCAGCCTTGGAGGCCAGGGTTTGTTGTATCTCTCTCTGAACCAAAGTGCTCCCTTAAGTAAGAGCACCTGGTCATCAGCTTTGACCTGTCTGGGTCATTAGACACCCTCACTAGGGTAGCACGCTCCATCCCTGGCAAGACACCAATCTTTTCATTATTAAATCTTTTATGTCCACCAACTACCCACTCCCTGATTTCTATCCACCTGGCATCTCTGATTTGGGGCACATTCTTTGAAACCCTTCAAATCCAATTCACAAATCCCCTTCCTACCCCCCACAGTAATAGCCATAATGAGCATGTATGGGTACACAAATATCACATGGGGTGATCTTATACCTCCCTAGCACTGCCACCTGCTAGATGCATAATCTTAGGAAAATACTTAACCTCTCTCAGTTTTCTCATATGTAGAATGGGAATATTCATAATGCCTACCTCTAAGGTTGTTGAGGGATTAAATGAGTTAATACGTGTAAAATACTTAGAACAGTGCCTGGTATACATAGTAAAAATAAATGTTAACCCCTGTTATAATTCCAGCACCACAGAATCTGTATCCAACATGTTGCATTCCTCCACCCAGAACCCCCAGATATCAAATATTTCCAAGGATTTGCCTATGTTCCCCGCACTATGCTAGCAGCAGCAAACAGATCAAAAACCTCATAGTGTTTATATTTTAGGGGGGGAGAGACAGATAATGAAAAAAAATATGATATGATATCAGATGGTATCAAAAAGCACAAAGGAAGTAAAACAGGGTTACGTAATAAAGAGTGACAGAGAAGAAGAGACAAGCATTTCTATGACAGATGGGGCGGGCAGCACAGCCACTAAAGAAGTAACTTTTGAGCTGAGACTTGAATGATTCAACCCAGACATGATGAAAAGATCAGGAGCAGGGTTTCTCAGCCTTGGCACTGCTGACATTCTGGACCAGGTAATTCTTTGCTGAGAGGGGCTATCCTGTTCACCGTAGGATGTTTCTCAGCAACCCTGACCTCTAGCCTCTAGATGCCAGTAGCATCTCCAAAGTCAGGACAAAATCACCCTCACTGAATAACACTGAAATAAAATGATAACATGGTTACCATCTTGGTCTCATTTCTTGGCCCAACCTATCACTTTAAATTCCTGGATTATCAACTCTCTTTTAATTTTCTATACAATCAAGTCATTTCCCACAGCTATGTCTTTGCTTGCGTTGACCTCCTGACCTTCTCTCTCTCTCTCTCTCTCTCTCTCTCTCTCTCTCTCTCTATATATATATATATATATATATATATATATATATATATATATATATATATGTCTGTCTGCTTACCTATCTCCCCCTACTAATACGTGAGATTCTCATGGTAAGGGAATGGACCTTATTCGTTTGTGTTTGGTGCCTAAAACACACACTGGGTGCTTGACACACCCTAGGTGCTTAAGAAATATTTGTTGAATGAATTACTTGCTGTGCCCTCAAGGACACTACATCATTTAGAGACCAACAAGACTTATACAGACATAACTCTAAAAGAATACTAAAAATGATATGTGACATAAGAGAAATAACTGTTATTAGAGTTCACAGTCAAGAAAAATTACTTTGCACTAAGTAGTTTACTCATTTGCATAGAACAAAATAAATACTATATTGTTAAATTGTGACTCCCCCCACCCCTGCCCTCAACACAGTGCTATAACCACTGACCATGGTCATAATTTCACTGGTGATCAATAAAGGCCTCACAGACTGGAAGTGAGGATGCTTGTGGTTCATACTGACCATCACTCCTACTGGAAAGCCACTCTGGAGGTACCAGCAGATTATTTCAGTGCTAAGAGCTCGAAGAATACATGGGCCCGAGCTGCGTGTCTGAGTGAGGCCAGTGTTAAAAGGTACCTGCTGGACCTCCCTGGTGGCGCAGTGGTTAAGAATCTGCCTGCCAATCAGGGGACATGGGTTTGAGCCCGGGTCCGGGAAGATCGCACATGGCGCGGAGCTACTAAGCCCATGCGCCACAACTACTGAATCCCACGCGCCTAGAGCCCATGCTCCGCAACAAGAGAAGCCACCGCAATGAGAAGCCCGCACACCACAACGAAGAGTAGCCCCCGCTCTCCGCAACTAGAGAAAGTCCGCGGGCAGCAATGAAGACCCAACACAGCCCAAAATAAATAAATAAAATAAGTTTATTTTTTTTTAAATGCCACTCTTCTCATTAAATATTTTAAAAAAAGTACCTGCTGACCTCTTTCTTGCCCAGTCTCTTTAAGATGTCACATCTACTAAGTTTCTTTCCTGTATGTGTGTATCCCAGACCTCTCTAGCCACAGCAGAGCTAACATTAGACGTGTGTACTCGTTTGAAGGTATCAGTTATGACAATCAGTGTCCACGCCCACACTTTACCAGCGTTTCCATATTTCAAATATCCTTCTTGGCTTCACCTGTATTTGTCTGTCAGACCATCAGTGACATTGGTGACATTGTCTCAGAGCCTGAGAACTGAACCACATAGAAATCCTTTATCCCTTTCACTACAAAGATGAACTAACTGGAAAGTATTTTGAGAAGATGGCTTAGCTAGTGCGCTGAAGACTCTCAAGACAAAATCAAAGAAAATACATCCATCTCAAAGGCAAACAGGCAACCCGGAGATTGGAAACTGCCGTGGAGCCGAGTCAAAGTGTCATGTGGTTCCAGAAAACAATAATCCCCTGGGGTTTAAAGTTCAACAAGCATAAACTAACATTTAGAAGTCCAGAAACGTGTCATCAACACACAAGTGCATTCCTAAAATGGCCCGGCTGGAACATTCAGCTAAGGCTTTGCTGTCTGCGTGGTTCCCTAAGCTAGTTCCTACAACACTGTTGTTTGTATACATTTCCATCTTCCCACCCCTACTCCCACCAGATTCCTACTCCAAATGTGAGTCAAAACTCATGGAAAACTCAACACAAGTGTATTACACAAAATTCATGTACAGGTAGCTTTTATTTCTGTGCTTGTTAACAGCTAATAACACAATTAGAAAAAATGCTAAACTTTAAATAACTTTTTTTTCCCCTCCAATGCCCTAACCACAGCAAAGTTATTACCAAATAAAACTATTTCAAAAAAAAAAAAAAAACCATCCCAGCTGCACAGAAGTGAAAATTTCCATTGGACATGTAGAGATTCTGAGGCACAGACAGGTCAAGTGCTTTAGCCAGGGTCAAAATCGTGATCAAAGGCTGAAACAGGACTTGGAAATTTCAACTCCAGCTTCACTGAGGACCTGCTGCTCCAAGACCCGCTTGATGTTACCTCTTAACTGAGTCCAGCCTACATTTAAACACCTACTCACAGACGTTATGCCAGATAACGCTCCTCAATGAAGCTATGTTCTCAGACCCACATCTTCATACCCACACAGAGAATCCGAGAATTTCAGACGGCAAGGGATCCTAAAAATCATCTAGGCCAGCCTTTTCATTTAGTAAATTAGCACAGTTCTCCAAGCCCACCACCAGCCCTCACCACCAATAAGGAGAGGTCCAAACACACCTTACGATGGACAGAGTAGCACCCTCCACCCTCTGACCCTGTCTATTTCTAGATGCATGGCCTGCCAGTCCACTTTCACCTGCAACCTAGGACCAACAAACAACTTGCCTTTTCTAGAACACACCATACTTTTTCAAACCTCCACGACTATGCTGTCACCACTCTAGAGTACATTTCCTTGTGTGCCTCCAGAATCAAGCTTCAGCGACCGGATCGAATGTCACCACCACTATAAAGCATTCTCTGACCATTTCAGACAGCACTATTGCCCCTTCTTCCATCAGCCCATGATGCTTTCTACATGCTTCTGACGTAGTTCATTTCTCATCATGGAACTCTGTGTTGTTTACAATCTGTCTTCTGCCACTGGAAGATCAGTTTCTTGAAATATTGACACCATTTCACTCATTTTCGTCATCTTTGCATCTAGGCTGGCACTCGGGGACCTCTTTATCAAATCAGAGAAATGAGATAAAGAGAAATAGGGAAAAAAAGGCAGAGGGTGCTAAAGTCAGAGCATTTAAGAAACTTGCTCAAGGTCACCCAAATGGACCCATGGATTCCACATCGGGGCCCTGTCACATGGGGTCACACAGACCAGGAGGCGCAGAGTCACTTCCCCATCTACGCAACAGCCCGCATCCACCTCCTTCCCTCCTTCCCTCTCCACCAGAACATAGTTTCTGGTTCTAAGCAGAGTTTCTCACCCACAGTTCTGCCACACTCTGGTGGGGACACTTGCAAATGACAACAGCTGAGAGAAGGTTGAACCTTCCAGAAGCAGAGAAGAGCAGCTGAGGAAGGCACTCAGGGGAACAGTTTAGACGGGAGTCTTCATGCGAGGCTGCTGGGCAGACGCTCAGGAGGCATAGATACACGCCCTTCTCCCAGCAGTTGCTACTGGGACCACGATTCCACCAGCAAACCCCCTTCCTCTTAACCTTCTAGCATACCAACCTCAAGGACAGTGTCTCTGGGGGCCCTGGGTCTTCTTGGCTCCCTCTCCAACGTCTGGGAAAGCCCCATGACTGAGCACGGCCTCTCCTACTTGCAAGGAAGGCCAGCCAGAAAACCCAGCCAAGAGATTAGCCAGCTGGCAGCAGCTCCGGGCTGGGCCTGTCTGAGTCCAGACCAGCCTCCCGGCACTGTGCAAGGGCCTCCCTGGCCCGGAATCCGGGCTTTGCAGTCCGCAGCCAGCCTCCCCTGCAAGTGTCAGAACGATCTGCCCTCCCATGGGGCCTACAGCCCAGGGACAGCAGCTCCACCCCAGCCGCTGCCAATTTGCACCTCATTAGCAACAGCCTCTCCCCAGTGATGGGCCTTCATAAATTCCAGACTGAGCACCTCGTTGGTGCTAAATGAACTCTGGGGTGTTTGGGGAGAATGGCATCTGAGCTGCTAGGACAAGTCTGAGGGCTTCCCAGAAAACCAGGGGAGCACAGGCCACAGACAGAAGACAGACAGGCACATTGAGTCTGGCAGAAACCAGTGGTTCAAGGTTGGGAGGGGCTGACAGTCAAAGGGATAGACGGAAACTTTAGCTGATGGCTGCAAGGCAAATGGTGAGCTGAAAGAATGCAACAGGATTGTGCAGAATGCAGAGGGGAGTCACAAGAGGTACCTCCTCCACTTGGATGCTTGAAAGATGATGCAAAATTACCCATCCCTCCTCTGGCACAGAGAAAGTTAAGAGAGGTGAAACACCTGTGAAACTCCTAAAAGTCTTTTAGAAGCAAGAGGCCCTAAGGGCATTACTGTCTGTTCAAAAATTCTAAAGAAATACATTGACTTGTCTAATTTTCTATTGTTCTTACTGAGGAAGAACAGAGCGAGAACTTTCAGGTCCCCGTGATGAAATGGGCACACACCTTTACCCCAGCTCCCTCCAGAAACTCCCACTGAAATGCAAGTAAAGGAAATAAAAGACATAATGTCACAAGACATTATGATGACATAATGACAGCAAAAGGGATGACGACAGGATTTCGGGGAGCCTGGGGAGTGAATGGAGTAGAGGTAACCATGTGGAGGCAGGGCAGAGAAGGCTGGAAATTAAGTGCATGAAGGAGGAAGAAAAAAATCCAGAGGTGGATTCACCCTGCAGAGCTCCAGAAAAGGTCAGGAACTTGAGGCACCAAGTACCACTGAAGGGGAGGGTAGGAGAAGGGGCCGAAAGCCTTCACGGAGACTAGTTAGAGTCCCATCCCGAGCAGCCTGGTGGGTCCTCCTGGCACACACAGCCCGGAGTCTGGAGATGTAGTTTCTAAAGAATCTAAGCCAGAGGCGAACTAGAAACACCAACCACCACTGGGTGTGAGGATGAGATCCTCCACTGCAAGCTGAGAGATCAACTGAAAATCTGTACAATGAATAATAAAAATTCCAGCCCCAGAGAAATACCAGTTAGATGTTAACGTCTTCAGAGGAAAGTGGAGCATTCTTCTCTGAGGAAACGGAACAGAAAATATTAATGTTTAGTGTTTTCTCAATAAAACAAACCAGGTCCCCAACCAATCGCTTCACAGTGGAGCTTAATGGTCTAACAAGTTACAAATATAAACTCATGGAGCTTCCATTCAGCCTTTGGGGCTGCTCTCTTCAATGTGACTGGATCATCAGACATTTGAACAGAGTCTCCAACATGAAAAGAAGATACTAAAAAGAAAAAATTTTCTGAAGAAAACAGAATTATTACAGGGTTAACAAAGCATCCAGAAACTATCATTAATATCCTCAGAGATAAGAAGATATTAAAGCCATGAAACAAGAATGGAATGCTATAAAAATGAGCACTAGAAAGCAAGAAAGAGCTCTTAAAAATTAAAATAGGACCACACAAAAAAAGAAAATCCAATAAAAGAATGGAAAATAAATGAGGAAATCTCCCAGAAAGCACATAAAAAGAAAGAACTTTAATAGAAAAGAAAATCAGAGGAATAGTCCAGAAGATACAATAGCTTTTTGATATCAATTCCAGAAAAAAAGCAATTGGTAAAATGCAGGGGAAGAAGATATTCTCTTTCACCCTCAAAACTAATACCAGAAAATCTCTTAGAACTCAAAGTTTTCAGATTGAAGAGATCTAAAAAGCCCCCAAGGGAGGGTGGGAGGGAGATGCAAGAGGGAGGAGATATGGGGATATATGTATATGAATAGCTGATTCACTTTGTTATACAGCAGAAACTAACACACCACTGTAAAGCAATTATACTCCAATAAAGATGTTAAAAAAATAAAAATAAAAAGCCCCCAGTACCGTATATATATCTGCCATGCTAAGGCACATCAGTTCTGAAATTTCTAAATAGTAGATATAAAGAGAAAAAAAATGTTTAACCCAGAGAGAAAGAAAAACACAAAGCTGAGAATCAGAATGGAACTGGCCTTCTCCAGTGCAATTATGGAATCAGAGCACCAACAGGGAAATGTCTTCACCATTCTGAGGTGAATTTCTTTCCAGTCTAGAACTCCATACCCTGAAAAACTCTCAATCATGTGTGAAGGTAGAAAAAAGATATTCCCAGACATGAAAGGACTCAAAATATCTACCTCCTATGCACCCTTTCCCAGGATGTGTCCCACTTCCTGGGAAACTTTTTCAACTCAGTCGTCTAAAAATATGATGAAAGTTCCTGGAAAAAACCCATCCGGGGATGTGGTTTTGTTGTTCTTGAAACTGTTGTGTGTTCCACCAAACAAGGTAGAAATCAAAGGAGAAGATATGGAATCCAGGGAATCTAGAAAATGGGGGATTCACCTATGGGAAACAGCAATGAGAAATCAAGAAAATGGTAAAAAATGGGGGTTGTGCTCCCAAGCAGTCCAGGAGGCGCGAGATAAAGGAGGGAACCGGGAGGGCTGCCAATAAGAAAAATAAGAAACTGATACATTACTTGACACGTTTAAATGTAATTGAAAATTTATGTTTCTGTTAAGAAGTGTGTGGAAGAATGAGAACTAAGCCCACGTAAAAATAATTTTTAAAATGAGACCAATAATACCAGAAAGGAAATGCCTTCACTAGCACACTGCGTGGCTCAGTTGTGCATGAGATTTACAACGTCCATAATACAAGCATTTATGAACAATTTAAATAAAACTGTGAAATGAAGATATTGGAAGGATTAAAGGAGGTATACGTGCAGGTGGGATAAAAGAGAACTAAATCCTTACCTTCTCGTAGGAAACAGTTGAGAAAAATTACAAAACAGCACTCAGTGGCATATTATTAAAAACATAAATGTAGACTCCAGAGGAAACTGCTAACATATCATAGCAGCCTTGGGGAAACGGGAGTACAGGAGGCAGAGGGAGAAGGGAACTGCTGGGTTGGGTTATAACCCTGTGGTTCTAGTTAACTATTAACCATGCATTAAACCATGCTTATGGATTACTTTGTTTAAATATGCACTATATTTTTAACCTAAGCAAAAAGTTGGCTGATCCTCACATACCCGCATTTGAACATCTCCAGAATGACGTGTACCCTTAGCAAATGTAAGCTCCAGAGCCCTCAAGAAGAAACTGAATTATGAGACATAATAATTCACATTCACAAGGTCTTCACATTCACAAGGTCTGAGACATTCACAAGGTCTTCACATCACCCCATGGCAGATGCACACAGGCGATTCAGCACGGTGGTGGAATAGTGATATCTGGCATTTATATAGGACTTCACAGTGTACAGGGTGCACACATCATGCCATTCAGTCTCAACAAATATGCTGTGCAGGAGGCATCACCAGTCTCACTTTTTTTTTTTTTTTTTTTTTTGCTGTACGCGGGCCTCTCACTGCTGTGGCCTCTCCCGTTGCGGAGCACAGGCTCCGGACACACAGGCTCCGCGGCCATGGCTCGCGGGCCCAGCCGCTCCGCGGCATGTGGGATCTTCCGGGATCGGGGCACGAACCCGTGTCCCCTGCATCGGCAGGCGGACTCTCAACCACTGCGCCACCAGGGAAGCCCCAGCCTCACTTTTCAGACGAGGACACTGGGGGTCGGCAAGAGCGAGACCTATCTGAGGGTTAGCAAGTGACACATGAACAAGCAGACCCCATTTACACTCACACACACACACACACACACACACCTCCCCCCAACACACACTCAGGAGCAGGTAGTAGTGTTTTCTAACATGGATGGATAGGGACACATTAACCGATTTGGTTTTTAATTTTAATTTTATTTATGCCTTTCTCAATCTGGGGCAGTGAGGGGTAAACATTTTTGAATGAAGGCTATCAGAAAAAAAACAACAAAAAACCATGGGTTATATTTCTTTTTCATTTTAAACAAAACTGGTTTCATTGAGTAACATGGAAAGAAGTAGGAAGTTCTGCATCTTAGAACTTCCTAAAGTTCTAAGTAAATCGAATAGAATTATGACATTGCGTGGTAGTCACTACATTATTAATATCTAGATTTGGTTGAAAAGTAAAGAGAGTATCCTAATCGTAAGCCTGAAGTTAGTTTGCAGGCTGTATCCTCACATCAGACAGCTCACGTGGGCCAGTGGGCCCAAGACTGCTCATCTTGGCCTGGAGCCAAGATCCTATTCTTGCCTGCATCTTAATACTAGTTTGATCTCAAAGTTGCTCCCTCTTCTACCCTATTTTCCTCTATTTTCCATTTATATGAGAAAAAATGATGATTTTCCAAAATGCAGGGCATGAGCCAGCTCTCACTCAGGCATTGCGATGAGATGTACCTAATGCAGAGGATAAGCTGGACACTGTTTTAATCCTTCAGGAACAGGCATGAAAGCCAGGGGACAGAATTTGCCACCCTGACTTTCCACCACAACACTGCACTCCATTTACTGAAGATTAGGTCTGAAAAGAGTGTTTGCAGTTTGCAGCTGAAAGCACATCTTTCCTAGCTGCAAAATTATCTGTGTTTCCATTAACTGGTCCAGCCAATCTCTGCTCACATAATAGTGTTAGACAGGAACACAGCCCTCTGACAGGGAACAATGTTTAAGCTGCTCGACTGCTATTTTCTAATAAATTCAGAATACATATTTCTCCATTAATGTGTTCAGTGATTTCTAGGTCTTGGAATCTGGGGAAAAAAATCTTTCTACTTCATTAAAAAAAAAATTCCGGAGACGTGAATTTGGGGAGTTTCTCCAAACACATTAGAGAGAAATTCCCCAGCTCAGAGGCGAGCCAAATTCCCAAGTTTTCTGTGTAGTCACCGTTTCGAACTTAGGACAATGTTGTTTAGCTGAAGTCTTAATGAGTGACATCAAATCTAACCACTTACTATACGACTTTATGTAAAACTGAGTTTCGTGTTCAGACTCTGAGGACATTCTCCTTTTCCAGTCTTTCCCAAACTCTCATGAATTTGAGAGTCACCCTCCTTCCTCCTTCCGACTGTCCCAGAGGCATGAGAGGAGCGTGGCTCTCGGCCATCATGGCCACTGCAGAGAGAACAGGGATCTCCCTTCCCTCTTCACGCCATGGGCGAGGCAGGGAAGCTCACGCCCACTCTGGATGTTGAGTGGCAGGGCAGGGGAGAAGTGTCACTTCTGTAACAATGACAGTGGCTCCAGAACAGGCCCTGGCAATGAATCCAGGGAGAATAAGGACTTCCCCACCTTTGGGTACAGAGCATCACCTCTCTGCCCCAAAACTTCCAATAGCTCTCTATTAACTACAAAATCCCAATTCTTCCAATGGTGTTCAAGGCCTTCTGTAATGAGCATGTAACTTACCTTCCTCGCCTGGACTTCCACTACATACCTCCATGCACAAAGCAAAATTATTCCACAATTCACACTGCTTCCCAAATACAACACACGTTTCCACCCACCGGGTCCTTTCTCATTCAGTTCCTGCGGCCTGGATTGTCTTCCATACCTGCCCTCCTGCGTCCCATCTCTTCCTTCAATCTCCAAGAAAACAGCTCCCAACCAAAACTAACCACTCTCCCCTCTTTTGTGTTCCTACAACCCAGATATGATCATGGACATCACTTTATGCCTGCTGTTTACCTTTGTTCAAGCTGCTGACGTCTGACAAGTACAGAGTAGAAAGAACTCCTAGTAAAAAGGTCTTTTATACATGGATTTCTAGGTAGTGGAACCTGTTTAAAGCTTCCCCTCCTTCAAGATATTCAAATGATCAATGGGGGGATGCTGTTCAAAAGAGATTACAAATAAATGGACTGTGTTTTGAAATTCTGTTTCTAGTTTGCCATTTAGAACTTAGGGTATGTTCATGCACCTCTATGTTCATAGCAGCTCTATTCACAATAGCCAAAACGTGGAAACAATCTAAATGTCCATGGACAGATGAATGGATAAAGAAGATGTGGTACATATATACAATGGAATATTACTCAGCCATAAAAAGGAATGAAATAATGCCCTTTGCAGCCACATGGATGCAACTAGAGATTATCATACTATGTGAAATAAGTCAGAGAGATACAGACAAATACCGTATGGTACCACTTATATGTGGAATCTAAAATATGACGCAAATGAACCTACCTACAAAACAGAAACAGACTCACAGACGTAGAAAACAGACTGTGGTTGCCAAGGGTGAGGGTGGGGGTGGAGTGACGGATTGGGAGTTTGGGATTAGCAGATGCAAACTATCATATATAGAATGGATAAACAACAAGGTCCTACTGTATAACACAGGGAACTATATTCAACATCCTGTGATAATCCATAATGGAAAAGAATATGAAAAAGAATGTATATATATGTATAACTGAATCACTTTGCTGTACAGCAGAAATTAACATATTGTAAATCAACTATACTTAAAAAAATAAATGTTAAAAAAAAAAGAACTTATGGTATGTTTTCTGTATTGAACCAGTGGTATGAACAAAGCCACTTAGCTATCTCCACCTAGCTATGTCCTCTTCCTTCTTCAAGGCACAGTGAACTATCATCTCCTCCAGAAAATCTTTGCCACACCCCTCCTCTGGCCTCCCACACCCTGCCCCCAGAATCCTTCTATCTCTGTGTTTATCATTCTGTACTGTTTCAGCTCAACTCGTTGCCTCTCTCCCTCGCTAGACCATAAATTCTTGATAACAGAGATTCTTATTTCTCTTTTATTTCTAGCACTTAGCATAGTATTTAGCACACAGTAGGCACTCAAAATATTTTTTGTTTCCCCAATAAGTTATAAGCAACTTGAACCAACTTTAAGGGAGAAATCATATACTATTTAACTTTGAATTCCTCACCGAGGGCTTCAAATCGTGCTTTGCACGTGTAGCGAGTGAGTATCCCATGACTATTCTTATCAAATAGGTACATTTTTATCCAGGGAACTGCTTATATTATAAAACATAGGTGAGAAAAACCCAGTGTTTCTCCCAGTGACACCTTTTTTTTTGACACCTTTTTTTTAGTACTTTTTTCTGATTTTCAATATCAAGACTTCAAAGAAAGCACTCAGTGAGGGGGAGAGCCTCAGAGACCGCTGAGATTCATGTATTTCGTTTCTCATCTCTACAGCTTCTCTCCTTTTCCATTTCTCATCATCCTCACAAATTATCTCACTCCCTTCGGCAGGAGATGCACGTTACTCGGGCTATTTTTAGAACACCCTTGTATGCAGTATTGGCAGTTCAAAGCACCAGAGAGAATCCACACAAACACACAAGGATTCTCCTGGGGCTTTTGCTTTGTCCTTGAAACTCTTTTCATAGCTTTCTAAGGTCTTTCCTGTAGGAGCCAGGTGAGCCACATTAAAGGTTTAAGTCCAGGCTTTTACTTCCATGCCTCCCTGGTGAATTTACAATAAATACTGAATGCCACGGGAACTAATGTTAAGAATAAAACAGGGCAGGGCCTCCCTGGTGGCGCAGTGGTTGAGAGTCCACCTGCCGATGCAGGGGATGCGGGTTCGTGCCCCGGTCTGGGAGGATCCCATATGCCGCGGAGCGGCTGGGCCCGTGAGCCATGGCCGCTGAGCCTGCGCGTCCGAAGCCTGTGCTCCGCAACGGGAGAGGCCACAACAGTGAGAGGCCCGCATACCGCAAAAAGAAAAAAAAAAGAAAAAAAAAAAAAAAGAATAAAACAGGGCATAATAAGCAATTTCTCCATGACATGGACGGAATCTAAAGCTACACGTCCATACTCCAAGTTTACACCCTGTATCTTGGGCCATGCCCTTGCCCGAATTTCAGGAATCTACAAGTAGAGAAGCAGTACTGCTCTTCCCCCACCCTTCACTCTACCCCCAGATGCAACTAGTACAAGCTGAGCTAAATATTTTCGATGACAAAACAGCCAGTGCATCCAAAAGTCACAGAACATGTTCCCTCCCGCACAGAGCCATGTGTGTCTGGCAATGCAGGGGAAGATGCAGTTTATAAAGAAAAGAGAAGACAAACCCCATCTCTACCCTTGTGAAAATCAGTCACCACTGTAGTGAGGAGGGGAGGAACACAAGACAAGCAGGATGATGGAAAGCACTCAGAATGTCTTTCCTTTTTTCCCCATCTACAATGCTCTCGCCTTCCTAGCTATACCTCTAAAGTGTAACTTCTTAATTATGGAACTAGACTTCTTAATTCAAGGACTGTGTCATTCAAGGTTGTTGTTTAAGGATGACCAGCTAGAGGTTTTTGTAGGTTTGATAAATTAGTGCCTTGACACTAATCCTTCAAAGCAGCACCATTCAGTAGAACTTTCTGCAATGATGAAAATGGTCTACACCTGTGCTGTTCAATAGGGTGGCTACTAGCACCCATGGCAATTAAGCAGTTAATGTGTAGGGAGTGTGACTGAGGAACTGGATTTCAAATTTCATGTATTTAACTGCTCTTGAGAGGCGCATGTGTCTCGTGTCCACCACGGAACAGTAAAATGCTCTCCTCTGGACAAAATAAGTAATCTTCTTGACCACCAAATATAGGCTTAGCCAAAGTACAGATGGACTTCTTTATCAGCTCTGTTGCAACTCACTAAAAGAAAGTTCACCCAAACCTCTCGGACAAATAGCTTAAGTCAGTGTTAGAAGAGCTGACCACAGGCATTTCTCTATCATCAGTAGGGTCCAGGGGAGGGCAGGACAGGCATAAGTCTGAAAAATAGAGATAATAGTAAATAGTAGTTGAGAGAGAGCTTTCCCTTTCTTATTTAGGAAAGAAGAGAGAAATAAAGGGAGGGAAGGAGGAGGAATCTTGAACATTCTAGAAGTGTTTGGTGTCTAAAGTAAATATAAAACATGCCAAATAAACATTTAGCCAAACTGAAATGACGAATCTTAAGTGAAATGTCTGCAAACTAAGCAAAACTATGGAAATGTCATCAGTAATTTGTTGAATTGGCAGCCTGGAAATTTGGCTTTTGGAATGAGTTTTACAGCAATTGGCCTGCACCCATGCAAATCCATATACTCATGGCAACCAGTGGCCACAGCAAGGGAACTAAGTCCCCCAGAGCCATACCTACACTTGTGCAGATGGTGTCTTGCACTAAGGCATCCAGTCAAGGGTCAGATGGAGATTGAAATCCAGCCTAAGTGCCACCCACCATATGCCAAATCCTAGCTCTTGAGCTGACAGAGCTTGGGATTAAGGGAGGATTTTTGTTCATTTGTCCACCTAGACTCGAGATCTGTTTCCAATTCTAACAAAGACATCATATGCACTAGTGGTGGACCTGGTTAGACCACATTTTTAGTTTACTGCTCAGTTCTTATAGAGAAGGCCATATATGGATAAACTAGTATGCTGTCAAATTAGGAATAGCCAGAAAAGGGAAGGTGATTCAAAATCACCTTTAGATAAGAGATAAGTGAAGAATAAAAGTGGAGATGGTTTAGTCCAAAGAAAAGAGGGCTAAAGAAAAATGTGATACCTGACTTCAAATATTTGAAGACCTATCATATAGAAGAAGGAGGAGGGGAATTCCCTGGTTAAGAATCCGCCTGCCAATGCAGGGGACACGGGTTCCAGCCCTGGTCTGGGAAGATCCTACATGCCGCAGAGCAACTAAGCCCGTGCGCCACAAATACTGAGCCTGTGCTCTAGAGCCCGCGAGCCACAACTACTGAAGCCCACACACCCTAGAGTCGGCGTGCCACAGCTATTGAGCCCACACGCGGAACTATTGAAGCCCGTGGGCCTAGAGCCTGTGCTCCACAACAAGAGAAGCCACCACAATGAGAAGCCCGCGCACTGCAATGAAGAGTAGCCCCCGCTCGCCGCAACTAGAGAAAGCCTGCACGCAGTAATGAAGACCCAACACAGCCATAAATAAATAAATAAATAAATTTTTAAAAGAAAGAAAAAGGAGGAGGGTTATCCTGAATATGCCCCAGAAGTGAAACTGTAATACCAGTAGGTAAGAAATAAAGGAGTCCATTTTGGACTCAGTATGGAGACAGCATGGTATAATAGGAAAAAATGTGAGCTTTGGGTGACCTAGAAATGAGTCTGAATCCTGACTCCATCAATTAATACCTCTTTGACTTGAAACAAATTGTTTCCCCTCTGTAAGATTCAGTGTCCTTGTCTGTATAATATAAATAACTAACTCAGAAAGTTTGGATAATTAAATAAGAGAACAACAAAAACGGAGGCATAAAGTACCTAATTCATGCTAAATATACAGGAAATGTTAATACTTTAGTTTTTTCTATGACAACACTTTCTAACAATTAGATCTAACCAACAGGATCTCCCTAATGTAGCCAAGAACTCCTGGCATGGAAGACAGTCACCAGGAGAGGCTGGTGGACTTTTTGCAAAGATATTTTATCAGTTTTTTTTTGTTTTGTATTTTTAGTTGCAAAAAATAGAACCCAACCCTGGTTAACTTAAACAAAAAGGAACTTCACTGGAAAGATGTTGGATAGTTGACAGTTCAATAGAAAGGCTGGTGATCCATGGTTGGAAAGGACAGGAACCAAGGCAGCAGGAACTGCCCTGCTGGGGCACTGCTAATGGAAATGAACAGACTGGCACTTCCTTTGACAGTCCTCTAAGAGGCCAAGTCCAAAAGAGTCCATGTCCACGCTCACGTCTCATGCCTTAAGGAGGAATAAGGGTGGTGAAAGGAGCCGCCTACAACAACCCCCAAAGACCTCACTGCCTTCCACGGTACAGAGCCAGGCACCGTGACGTACAATCCCACAAGACTGCACACAACAGGGTAGAGATAATTCCCAAAAGGAAAACAGGGTATATTTATACATTTATATGAGCATACGGCCCAGAATAATGCTTAAGGGAACTAGCCAGAGTTCTTTTGGCATTCGAATCCTGGCTTCAAAGCTCGCTATCTGTGAGGCCCTGGGATGTTACTCTGTGCCTGTTTCCTCCTCTGTAAAACCAAATAGCAATCACACCTACCTCATAAGGCTGTTGTAAGAATTAACAGAAATATTATATGCAAAGCACTCAGCACAGTTCCTGGCACACATAGTAAGGCCTCATAAATGCTGTTATTATTATTGGTATAACCATTAATAATGCTGCGAGTACTCCACTGAGCACCTCCCAGATATGCTTTTTCTGGGAGACACTTAGCATCTTGCTTCTCTATGGTTTCATACCAGGCCAGGAAGTCAATTATTTTAGTCCTCTCCTCCCCCGTCCTTCTTGACTTGATTTTCCCATGTGGATAACGGGTTCCTATAGTGCCAGAGATGCTTCACCAAAGCTGTTTTGAGTGATTGTAAAAAGTACACAGTGAAATATATGAGAAGCACTAATTGCTGGAGAGATGCTGAAAACAGCCATGCTACAGAACCCAGCACCTCAGTGGGAATAACCGTTCACCATTTGTGAACAACGTTCGTCCATGTGTTATTTCTTCCGAAGATGACTTTTAGTTCCTGGAAGAGGTACTTTGCCATAAATGGGAGGGTAATTTACTAGAAGTTAAAGACCAGTTTCCAAGCATCCCATCTGCTCCCAGAAAGAGCTATTTCCTCCCAAATGGCCTGGAGAGAAGGACTAAGGGGTGATGGTGTGCAGTGCACTGTTAGAAAACAACAAAGTTTGCTCTCTGGAGACAAGATACTTGTCTAGATACATACAAGTTTCACCACAGTCTGTCTAAGCTAGAACAGAGATGGCGGAAATGCCTGGAAAGGCAGGACCCTGAGCTCCCACACGTGGATCATGCAGCCTTCAAAATTAATGACAGCGCAACTAAAAAAAACAGATCACCTGCCACCTTTGTACTCTGACATCTCCCCTTTCACACTCACACTTATAGGGACATTAAACACATCTTTTCCTCTAATACCCCGACCCTTCTTCCTGATAAACTCCACGACTTGTGCTAGCCTTATACAGTATTTTCTTTTGTCTTCATTTTTTATGTTTTTATTAAAAACATTTATTCTTACTACAAATGGAATACATGGCGATTGTGGAAAATTTAGAAAATACTGAAAAGTTTAAAGCAATGAAAACCTATCATTTGACTTTTGTCTTCATTTTAAGAGTCTTGAGTTGCCTGCAAAATCTCAATACAATGAAATCTTGGCCATAATCCAACTCCTTAGCTGCAACCAAATTTTGCGTTACGCCATATTACTTCAAAAAACAGAATTCACAACTATCCAGAGTATTCCATCAAGATGTTACCGGTTCACGTCAGATATGGCCTCAAAAAACATACCTGTTCGGCGGTGCTTCCAAATCCTTAAGATTGCTGCCCACTTTTAATCACAGAACATGGGAGTGTGGCTATTAGGTGATCAGCTATATTGAATTTTCTCCATATATTCAACAAATGTGTTGAGGCACCTATTTCTTCTCCTAAAATCACTGAGCCACAGGAGCATATGCTATATGGAGACATGAAATGCAGTTGCTATAAAAATGAAATGCTATTCTCGGAATACCTATGTCATTCCTTGAGCTGAATCTCCTTTACAGTGAAATGGCTGCTGTTTAGCAACTAATGCAAAGGAAGAGCCTCAATAGTTCTCTATCTTCTCCCCCCCCCCACCCCGTAGGAGGAGTACTAAACATCTACCATCATGCTGGTGGTGCCACTGCAGGGTTTTCACGTAAACAGGAAGAGTCATGAGGATGTTAATTAGGTCATCATCCTCGTCAGTGCGATATGGACCTGGTATGCCAGCCGGTGGTGGATTCCAACTTTGTTCACCATGATGAACAACTGAGAAAAATTCAAGTAAGCAAAATTAACAGAACAGAAGTGTTGAGAACTCTCTTTCCAAAGAGCAGTGCAAGGAGGCAGGGCACTGAAGTGAAGGGAACATGGGACTTCAAATCCAAAAACTAGACTAAGCCTGGCAATGCCCCGTCACTGGCATGTGACTTTGGGACAGGCACTTAGTGGTCATGGCTGTTTCCGGTACTGTACAAGGTCTATGAAAACAACACCTGCTCTACCACTCTACCTGTTTTGAGGGTAAAATTAGATCAATTGTGAAAGCAATTTATAAATGGTAAAGCTCTAAAAGCACCAAACACATTTTTATTATAAGTACCTAAATTTAGTCAGTATTAACAACTTAAGAAATCTGTTTTCTTTAAAAAAATAAATTCCCTTAGATTTTGTTATAATTCTGCACTGGCTCATAGAAAGCTTCTGTTTTAATCCTTAAATAGCTTTGACGTTTATTTTTGAACTAGAGATTTATTTTGCTAAGGAATTCTGAAGGTTTTCTTCAAATGTGAAAGAATGACTCAGGGTTTTTAAATGATCCTTTGGAACTTTCTAGGTGTCTATAACTACACACACGAATATATTTATGAATTCTGAAACATGCTGTTATGGAAAAACTTATATTCCAAGTACCTGAAGCCTGAATAGGCCCTTCAGTTAAAGGAGAAAGACTCAACTCTTCTTAGAATATTAAAAAAAAAAAAAGGTACCTACTATGCCATTTCAGCCACACAAAGTGCACATAAATTGTTCCTAACTTCTTCACTGGACCCCAAGTCACTGAACTATTACCTACCTCCCTTCAAGTTCCACTCTGATTACAAGAACTCATAAGGTCTTGTCCTGGAGGTGGAATTGGAATCCGTGAGTACCAGGCTATAATCCCTGCAAATCATTTCCTGGCCCCAGAAAACTGGATTTATTCCCCCATTCACACAATGGAAAATTCATATAGTTTTAAAAAGAACCACCAAGGAAAGCTCAGTCTTGGCCTCCTTACAATTGCCAGTAGCATGTAGCTATTCACAGAGCTGAGTCTATGCTTGAACAGGGAAGGAATTCTTGTTTTCTTAGCCAATCAACCTTTGTAAAGCCAATCAGCCTTTCTCTCTGTCCTGTGTTAGGACTGCCTGGGCCCACCACGATGAAACACACAGCTCTCTCTTCTCAAGGGATTTTGGTCTAATAAACTACTAGATGGTAGAAATATGGCTATTTGCACACAGGAAATGGAAAAGAGTGAAGAAGAACCAACGTGAAAAACTGTATTAGGGAGGCAATAAGCAAATATGGGCATAGATCTAAACTCTGACATTTAACTGGCTTTGTGACCTCAAGCAAGTTGCTTAAAGTCTAAGCCTTAATGTCCTTATCTGTAAAATGGAAATAATAATAGTTCCTACTCAATTGAGGGTTAAATGAAATACTATATATAAAATGTTTAACAGCTCTCGACACAGATTAAGCATTTCATAAAATCAGTAACTTGTACTAATTAATATTCACACAAGTAGGTAGGTAAGTAAATTAACACTTGCAGTCCAACTTGAACCAAGAAAAGCTTTTTCCTTCTCTTAGCTGCACTTCAAAAGAACTTTGGAAGTACACAGGCTGTCTTTGTAGTCTCAGGTAACAGTCTACCAATGGCTACTGGGAAGGGTGAGAACAGTGATGTCTGTTGCTTTTTGGTCATTGGGAGAAAAGACAGGGTGCATTGGGAAGGTAGGTGGCCCCGTGGGTGTTCACTCTGCCCAGGAAGACCATGCTCTGCAGCTTTTGGGGTTCAGGGTTCTTCTGCTTCCTGTCTAACTTCAGGTGCTGAAGATGATGCTTCCACTGGAGAGAAACAAAAATACACTACAGCTTACTGATTGAGATGGGGCCAATTTAAGAGGAAGAAACTGTTTTAAATCAGGCTGTCTTCTTAAAAACCTCTAAAGGGAGTGCTCTCTGTCTGAGAGATTGCCTGAAACCCTGTCATGTACATAGTACAATGATAAGAACAAAGTCCTTTCAATTTGAAGAATTTTCCAGAAGTTTGTCTCCAAGTGATACACAGAACCCTTTCCAACTGCTTCCAGTTAAGCTTACGTAAAGCTCCTTTTTAAAAAAATCTTTAAACAAATTGCTTTCAAGTGTTTTTAAAACCAAAATTAATTTTTCCATAAAATTTTGACATCTTACATACAAAGGAATGACACATTTTAAAATGTTCTTTGGACCTTGCAAGAAGTCTATTTTCTGGCTATTTCCCGAAGATCTACATGATACACAAAAGCAACCAAACTGCCCTATCTTTGCCTTTTGAAGAAAAAAAATGGATTCACTTCCTCAGTGCTTACTTCACAGTCCTGAGCCAGTTTTATTTGCTCAAGAAATATTGAATAATCTTCTAAAATTAAAAAAAATAAAATATGTTGTTTGGTCTGGCTGAGATAACCGATAGCACATCCCAGAAGGCTGCGCCTTCCATTTCTGAAATAATCCAGGACAGGTAGCATCTGGGAGCTTTTTTCTCTGATTGCCAGGACACTGCAGCCAGCCATTGTCTGCACATACAAAGAAGACATCATCCAGCCAGGCCAAAAGAGACATAACCTCTTTCCTGGGGTCCCTGGTGACAACTCTATTTCTAGTACCTCTGGCTTTATCTACTTGTCTATTCCTGACACTGGGAAGTTCTGAGACCCCTGTTCCCCAGCGCTCCATGTCTGGCTTCCTGCTCCCAACCGACCAGCTGGGCTGTGGGCTGCTGTTCCCTGATTCCTCTGTTCACTGCGCCTGTCTTCTGCGACCTTGGCCTTCTGCCTGATCCGATTTCCAGAGCACTCGGAAGCAGCTTTCTCCTCTTCACATCCTCTAGTACGAGTGAACTAGTTTTTAATAAGTTGTGAAAGGAAAAGTACATATTCTATACCTTAATGAATGCCAAGCCTGTAAATTAAATTTCCTAGGTGTATATCTATCTCATTTTCACATAATCTGAATAATTTTATCACTAGCTACCGACGTTTGATGAATGTTCAATATTTTGAAGATTAAAAAAACGGGGAGTTCCCTGGTGGCGCAGTGGTTAAGAATCCACCTGCCAGTGCAGGAGACACGGGTTCGAGCCCTGATCTGGGACGATCCCACATGCCGCGGAACAACTAAGCCTGTGAGCCACAACTACCGAGCCCACGTGCCACAACTACTGAAGTCCATGCCCCTAGAGCCCGTGTTCCGCAACAAGAGAAGCCACCGCAATGAGGAGCCCACACACCGCAACAAAGTGTAGCCCCTGTTCACCGTGACTAGAGAAAGCCCGCGCATAGCAACGAAGACCCAACGCAGCCAAAAATAAAAAATAAATAAATAAATTTATAAAAAAAGAAAAAAGAATAAAAAAACGAAATCTGCTCCTTTAACTGGGCTTAAGTATGGATGATACCACCTTAACAAACACACTCACAGCACTTACTTTGTGACAGGGAGCATTATCAGTGTCAACCTTCAAACAATCATACAAGGTAGGTACTATTGTCATTACCATTAGACAGGGAAACTAAGGCACAGAGGCGCTAAGTAACTTGCCCGTGGTCCCACAGCAGGCAGAGGTGGAGAACTGAACCCAAGAGGTAGGACTCCAGAGCTGGGGTTCTTAGCCACTACTCTACTCTGCCTCTCATAGAATTGAAGAGTAAGAACAGTAAGATTTGATTGTGGTTTAATTATTACTGTTTTAAGCTTTGAATGTTTCCCCCTCCATCCAACAAAAACCAGACCATTGGGCCTCCCTGGTGGCGCAAGTGGTTGAGAGTCCGCCTGCCGATGCAGGGGATGCGGGTTCGTGCCCCGGTCTGGGAGGATCCCATATGCCGCGGGGCGGCTGGGCCTGTGAGCCATGGCCGCTGGGCCTGCGCGTCCGGAGCCTGTGCTCCGCAACGGGGGAGGCCACAGCAGTGAGAGGCCCGCGTACCGCAAAAAAAAAAAAAAAAAAAAAAAAACCAGACCATTAGTATTATAGCTTAACTTAGAATTGGTTCCTTATTTATGAGTCTGAAAATCTAAAGGCCATTCTCCACTTGAGCAAAACCCATGGAGGTTAGGCACAAGAATTCTCCAAGTCCCCATCTAAAAGCCGCTGCCTTTAAAAAACGGTAATTGCTCCATTTCAAAGGCTCACAAAACCTCAGGGCTGGAAGGAAAAAACATTAAAATTAATCTGCAAAGAGCCTTCTTCCCACCTCTACCCAACCACAGCTCCCTCCCTCAGCCAATACACACAGCCCTGATGGGTTGATTTTTTCTAAAATTACCCAAACAGTGCTCATGCCACCTCTCTGAACCCTACGGATGTCAGGAAACTCATCAGCCATTCTTCAGGGGCTTTATATGTTACGTGAATAAAAAGGAGCTGGCACATTTTCAAAGACTTTGTTATTAAACAAGTTAAAAACAAAACAAAGGTTTAGTTTAGAGTCACGAAGTTGACTGAGGAATTCTTCCTAAAATAACTTTTCCACAGCAGTCAGTCAGGTGAGTTGGAAGGAGAGAATGAGTGAAGTAACAATACAGAACAGAGGTGATGGGGGTTACCTCGGGGTGGCTGGACCACGGTCAGGGCAGATTCCGGGAACAAAGGGCAGCCATCTTTCTGCACGTTCTAAGTTCTACTCACAGAAGGACAAGTCAACAGAACATTCCCTGAGGAGAAAATCAATGATGCCCCTTGGAAAGGGATGAGACAGACAGAGAGCTGGAGAGCTAATTAGTGCTACTCAGAAGGCAAATTAAAGCCTTTTCTTTGACAAGCTGCAAATAGCTGGTTAAGCAAGAGATTCTGCCACCCCTCTCCAGCCTCCAACAGCTGGCCGAATGGCTGGCGCAGGTACTCACACAGGAAGTTGTAAACAGAAACAGTCCTGGGCCATTGCACAAAGTGTAAATGAGAAAAAGGCAGACCTTTCTCTGAGTAAAAAGGAAAAATCACAGTTGAAATGGACAGGGAATGAATAATACAGTAGTTTATTTAAAGAAGGCAATTAGGGCTTCCCTGGTGGCGCAGTGGTTGAGAGTCCGCCTGCCGATGCGGGGGACATGGGTTCGTGCCCCGCTCCGGGAAGATCCCATGTGCCGTGGAGCAGCTAGGCCCGTGAGCCATGGCTGCTGAGCCTGCGCGTCCGGAGCCTGTGCTCCGCAACGGGAGAGGCCACAACAGTGAGAGACCTGTGTACCGCAAAAAATAAAAATATAAATAAAAATAAAGAAGGCAATTAAATTCATTCATTCAATAAATATTTATCCAACACCTACTGAGCAATAAGAACAGGATTCAGAGATTCAAATGATAAGGTGCAATTTTTGTCCTCAAAGGAGCTAACAACTTATCAGGGAAGCAAACGACATTTAAAGTTAACTCTGTGCAAGGCACCGTGCCCAGTTCTCTACCTAAAGTAACTCATTTAATTCTAACAAACCTCTAAGAGAGGTATTACTATTACCACGTGAGCCTCAAAGGGGTGGCATAACATTCCCAAGATCTGCTAGAACGTGCCAGGTTCAAATCCTAGTCTAATTCCCAGGAGATAAAATTACAATTCAGTCCTAACACAGCTGTTTAAAAGCATCATGTGAGGACAGGAGAGGACCAACCACCTACCACAAAAAGTGGTCCCTTTTGAGTTCAAGCCTAAGGAGGAGTTTACCCGATGAACAAGCCAGGGATGAGTTATGGGAGCATTACGTGCAAACAGACCTAACTTGGCGTTTTTCTTTCTTTAATCTATATTGCAAGGGTTTGTCATGCCTTGTAACAGGCCCAACATTCCATCCAGTTCAAACAATTCCAACCACTTCAAACCATTTGAAATTTGCCCATTTTTATAGTGATTTCAAGCAAATTCAACTTCAAAGAAACATAAAAAGCCTAACAACTTAGATTTTGCTTTGCTCCTTACCTTCTTCCCCGAGCTGTCCATTCATATACCAACATTAATGCAGTAACTACTGTCCTAAAATGACAGTTATAGGGTCTCAGAAAAAATAATTAGGATCAATGTTACCAATATAACACTGTATAAGAAAGCAAATGTCACAGCCCAACATGTAGGCAACAGTCCTTCCACATGTTTCCGGTCTCAGAGCGAGTGCTTCTGAACCCACTTCAAGGACACCTTTAGGTTGGGTAAGGAATGTGTATCCCAGATCCCAGTCCAGAAAAGCCTGGAAGGTGCAGCTAGCCTGGACCCTCACTAGGAGTCCTCATTTTCTCCGATTAGAAAGTAGAGTTCCAAAGACCTAGTTCTAGTCTAACTGAATCTGACCCTATGAGGCAATGCTGCTGTTGCCACAGCAGAAATGAACACCAACAAAGCTCCCATCAACTTCATCATCCCTTGATGCCACAAGGCACAGGGCTGTCACTCTCCCATGTGAAAACTGAGCCTCTAAAAGATCAATTAGAGCAGATTAAGGACTCTGGACAGTAGTTCGAGTGCAATCTTGCCTGGTGTGTGCCTTGATGGAGGAAGTGTACACTTAGCCAAGTCCTGAGTAATTACTGAGGAAGGAAACAGTAAACTGAAACCAAGTTTTGGGGGTTTTTTTAACATCTTTATTGGAGTATAATTGCTTTACAATGGTGTGTTAGTTTCTGCTTTATAACAAAGTGAACCAGCTCTACGTACACATACATCCCATTTTCTCCTCCCTCTTGCGTCTCCCTCCCATCCCCCCGTCCCACCCCTCTAGGTGGTCACAAAGCACCAAGCTGATCTCCCTGTGCTATGCGGCTGCTTCTCATTAGTTATCTATTTTACATTTGGTAGTGTATATATGTCCATGCCTCTCTCACTTTGTCCCAGATTACCCTTCCCCCTCCCTGTGTCCTCAAGTCCATTCTCTACATTTGCATCTTTATTCCTGTCCTGCCCCTAGGTTCATCAGAACCATTTTTTTTTAGATTCCATTCATATGTGTTAGTATACAGTATTTGTTTTTCTCTTTCTGACTTACTTCACTCTGTATGACAGACTCTAGGTCCATCCACTTCACTACAGATAACTCAATTTCATTTCTTTTTATGGCTGAGTAATATTCCATTGTATATATGTGCCACGTCTTCTTTATCCATTCATCTGTTGATGGGCACTTAGGTTGCTTCCATGTCCTGGCTATTGTAAATAGAGCTGCAATGAACATTGTGGTACATGACTCTTTTTGAATTATGGTTTTCTCAGGGTCTATGCCCAGTAGTGGGATTGCTGGATCATATGGTAGTTCTATTTTAAATTTTTTAAGGAACCTCCATACTGTTCTCCATGGTGGCTGTATCAATTTACATTCCCACCAACAATGCAAGCGGGTTCCCTTTTCTCCATACCCTCTCCAGCATTTATTGTTTGTAGATTTTTTGATGATGGCCATTCTGATTGGTGTGAGGTAATACCTCATTGTAGTTTTGATTTGCGTTTCTCTAATAATTAGTGATGTTGAGCATGCTTTCATACGTTTGTTGGCAATCTGTATATCTTCTTTGGAGAAATGTCTATGTAGGTCTTCTGCCCATTTTTGGATTGGGTTGTTTACCTTCTGATATTGAGCTGCATGAGCTGCTTGTATATTGTGGAGATTAATCCTTTGTCACTTGCTTCGTTTGCAAATATTTTCTCCCATTCTGAGGGTTGTCTTTTCATCTTGTTTATGGTTTCCTTTGCTGTGCAAAAGCTTTTAAGTTTCATTAGGTTCCATTTGTTTATTTTTGTTTTTATTTCCATTTCTCTAGGAGGTGGGTCACAAAGGATCTTGCTGTGATTTATGTCAAAGAGTGTTCTGCCTATGTTTCCTCTAAGAGTTTTATAGTGTCTAGCCTTACATTTAGGTCTTTAATCCATTTTGAGCTAATTTTTGTGTATGGTGTTAGGAATTGTTCTAATTTCATTCTTTTACATGTAGCTGTCCAGTTTTCCCAGCACCACTTATTGAAGAAACTGTCTTTTCTCCATTTTATATCCTTGCCTCCTTTATCAAAGATAAGGTGACCATATGTGCGTGGGTTTATCTCTGGACTTTCTATCCTGTTCCATTGATCTATATTTCTGTTTTTGTGCCAGTACCATACTGTCTTGATTACTGTAGCTTTGTACTATAGTCTGAAGTTAGGGAGCCTGATTCCTCCAGCTCTGTTTTTCTTTCTCAAAATTGCTTTGGCTATTCGGGGTCTTTTGTGTTTCCATACAGATTGTGAAATTTTTTGTTCTAGTTCTGTGAAAAATGCCATTGGTAGTTTGATAGGGATTGCATTGAGTCTGTAGATTGCTTTGGGTAGTATAGTCATTTTCACAATGTTGATTCTTCCAATCCAAGAACATGGTATATCTCTCCATCTGTTCGTATCATCTTTAATTTCTTTCATCAATGTCTTATAGTTTTCTGCATACAGGTCTTTTGCCTCCTTAGGTAGGTTTATTCCTAGGTATTTTATTCTTTTTGTTGCAATGGTAAATGGGAGTGTTTCCTTAATTTCTCTTTCAGATTTTTCATCATTAGTGCATAGGAATGCAAGAGATTTCTGTGCATTAATTTTGTATCCTGCTACTTTACCAAATTCACTGATTAGCTCTAGTAGTTTTCTGGTAGCATGTATAGTATCATGTCATCTGCAAACAGCAACAGTTTTACTTCTTCTTTTCCGATTTGGATTCCTTTTATTTATTTTTCTTCTCTGATTGCCGTGGCTAAAACTTCCAAAACTATGTTGAATAATAGTGGTGAGAATGGGCAACCTTGTCTTTTTCCTGATCTTAGAGGAATTGGTTTCAGTTTTTCACCATTGAGAATGATGTTGGCTGTGGGTTTATCATATATGGCCTTGATTATGTTGAGGTAGGTTCCCTATATGCCTCCTTTCTGGAGAGTTTTTATGATAAATGTTTGTTGAATTTTGTCAAAAGCTTTTTCTGCATCTACTGAGATCATCATATGGTTTTTCTCCTTCAGTTGGTTAATATGGTGTATCACATTGATTGATTCGCATATATTAAAGAATCCTTGCATTCCCGGGATAAAGCCCACTTGATCATGGTGTATGATCCTTTTAATGTGCTGTTGGATTCTGTTTGCTAGTATTTTGTTGAGGATTTTTGCATCTATGTTCATCAGTGATATTGGCCTATAGTTTTCTTTTTTGTGACATCTTTGTCTGGTTTTGGTATCAGGGTGATGGTGGCCTTGTAGAATGAGTTTGGGAGTGTTCCTCCCTCTGCTATATTTTGGAAGAGTTTGAGAGGATGGGTGTTAGCCCCGCTCTAAATGTTTGATAGAACTCACCTGTGAAGCCATCTGGTCTTGGGCTTTTGTTTGTTGGAAGATTTTTAATCACAGTTTCAATTTCAGTGCTTGTGATTGGTCTGTTTATATTTTCTATTTCTTCCTGTTCAGTCTTGAAAGGTTGTGCTTTTCTAAGAATTTGTCCATTTCTTCCAAGTTTTCCATTTTATTGGCACATAGTTGCTTACAGTAATCTCTCCAGATCCTTTGTTTTTCTGCAGTGGCAGGTGTTACTTCTCCTTTTTCATTTCTAATTCTGTTGATTTGAGTCTTTTCCCTTTTTTTCTTGATGAGTGTGGCTAATGGTTTATCAATTTTGTTTATCTTCTCAAAGAACCAGCTTTTAGTTTTATTGATCTTTGCTATTGTTTCCTTCATTTCTTTTTCATTTTTTCTGATCTGATCTTTATGATTTCTTTCTTTCTGCTAACTGTGGGGTTTTTGTTGTTCTTCTTCTTCTTTCTCTAATTCCTTTAGGTGTAAGGTTAGGTTATTTATTTGAGATTTTTCTTGCTTCTTGAGGTAGGATTGTATTCCTAAAACTTCCCTCTTAGAAGTGCTTTTGCTGCATCCCATAGGTTTTGGGTCATTGTGTTTTCAACATCATTTGTTTCTAGGTATTTTTTGATTTCCTCTTTGAGTTCTTCAGTGATCTCTTGGTTATTTAGTAGTGTATTGTTTAGCCTCTATGTATTTGTATTTTTTACATTTTTTTGTCCTGTAATTGATATCTAGTCTCATAGCGTTGTGGTCGGAAAAGATACTTGATACGATTTCAATTTCTTAAATTTACCAAGGCTTCATTTGTGACCCAAGATATAGTCTATCCTGGAGAATGTTCCACGAGCACTTGAGAAGAAAGTGTATTCTGTTGTTTTTGGATGGAATGTCCCTATAAATATCAATTAAGTCCATCTTGTCTAATGTGTCATTTAAAGCTTATATTTCCTTACTTACTTTCATTTTGGATGATCTGTCCATTTGTAAAAGTGGGGTGTTAAAGTCCCCTACTATTATTGTGTTACTGTCGATTTCCCCTTTTATGCTGTTAGCATTTGCCTTATGTATTGAGGTGCTCCTATGTTGGATGCATAAATATTTACAATTGTTATATCTCCTTCTTGGATTGATCCCTTGATCATTATTTAGTGTCCTTCTTTGTCTCCTGTAATAGTCTTTATTTTAAAGTCTATTTTGTCTGATATAGAATTGCTACTCCAACTTTCTTTTGATTTCCATTTTCATGGAATATCTTTTTCCATCCCCTCACTTTCAGTCTGTATGTGTCTCTAGGTCTGAAGTGGGTCTCTTGTAGACAGCCTATGTATGGGTCTTGTTTTTGTATCCATTCAGCCAATCTATGTATTTTGGTTGGATCATTTAATCCATTTACATTTAAGGTAGTTATCGATACGTATGTTCCTGTTACTATTTTCTTAATTGTTTTGGGTTTGTTTTTGTAGGTCTTTTCCTTCTCTTGTATTTCCTGCCTAGAGAAGTTCCTTTAAGCATTTGCTATAAAGTTGGTTTGGTGGTGTTGAATTCTCTTAACTTTTGCTTGTCTGTAAAGGTTTTAATTTCTCTGTCAAATCTGAATGAGATCCTTCCTGGTTAGAGAAATCTTGGTTGTAGGTTTTTCCCTTTCATCATTTTAAATATGTCCTGTCACTCCCTTCTGGCTTGCAGAATTTCTGCTGAAAGATCAGCTGTTAACCTTATGGGGGTTCCCTTGTATATTATTTGTTGCTTTTCCCTTGCTGCTTTTTTTTGTTTTGTTTTGTTTTGTTTTGTTTTTTGCGGTATGCGGGCCTCTCACTGTTGTGGCCTCTCCCGTTGCAGAGCACAGGCTCCGGACGCGCAGGCTCAACAGCCATGGCTCACGGGCCCAGCTGCTCTGCGGCATGTGGGATCCTCCCAGACCGGGGCACGAACCCGTGTCCCCTGCATCGGCAGGCGGACTCTCAACCACTGCGCCACCAGGGAAGCCCTCCCTTGCTGCTTTTAATATTTTTTCTTTGTATTTAATTTTGATAGTTTGATTAATATGTGTCTTGGCATGTTTATCCTTGGATTTATCCTGTATAGGACTCTCTGTGCTTCCTGGACTTGATTGACTATTTCCTTTCCCATGTTAGGGAAGTTTTCAACTATAGTCTCTTCAAGTATTTTCTCAGACCCTTGCTTTTTCTCTTCTTCTTCTGGGACCCTTATAATTCGAATGTTGGTACATTTAATGTTGTCTCAGAGGTCTCTGAGACTGTCCTCAATTCTTTTCATTCTTTTTTCTTTATTCTGCTCTGAAGTAGTTATTTCCACTATTTTGTCTTCCAGGTCACTTATCTGTTCTTCTGCCTCAGTTATTCTGCTATTGATTCCTTCTAGAGTATTTTTAATTTCATTTATTGTATTGTTCATCATTGTTTGTTTGCTCTTTAGTTCTTCTACGTCCCTGTTAAGCATTTCTTGTATTTTCTCCATTCTATTTCCAAGATTCTGTATCATCTTTACTATCATTACTCTGAATTCTTTTTCAGGTAGACTGCCTATTTCCTCTTCATTTGTTTGGTCTGGTGGGTTTTTACCTTGCTTCTTCATCTGCTGTGTATTTCTTTGTCTTCTCATTTTGTTTAACTTACTGTGTTTGGGGTCTCCTTTTCACAGGCTGCAGATTCGTAGTTCCCATTGTTTTTGGTGTCTGACCCCAGTGGGTGAGGTTGGTTCAGTGGCTTGTGTAGGCTTCCTGGTAGAGGGGACTGGTGCCTGTGTTCTGGTGGGTGGGGCTGGATCTTGTCTCTCTGGTGGACAGTGCCACACCTGGTGATGTGTTTTGGGGTGTCTATGAACTTAGTATGATTTTAGGCAGCCTCTTTGCTAATGGGTGGGGTTGTGTTCCTGTCTTGCTAGTTGTTTGGCATAGGCCATCCAGCACTGGAGCTTGCTGGCCATTGGGTGGAGCTGGGTGTTAGCACTGAGACAGAGATCTCTGGGAGAGCTCTCACCGACTGATATTATGTGGGGCCGGGAGGTCTCTGGTGGTCCAGTGTCCTGAACTCAGCTCTCCCACCTCAGAGGCTCAGGCCTGACACCCAGCTGGAGCACCAAGACCCTATCAGCCACATGGCCAGGTATGCGGGGATTTTCTTGCCTTTTGGGAAGTCTGAGGTCTTCTGCCAATGTTCAGTAGCTGTTCTGTAGGAGCTGTTCCACATGTAGATGTATTTTTGATGTATTTGTGGGTAGGAAGGTGATCTCTACATCTTACTCCTCTGTCATCTTGAAGGCCCCCCTGCAATAGGAGACTCCACTGAAGATGCCAACCTCCGCAAGAGCTAGAGGTGCAGAGGCATTTTTTTCAGAGGGTTTGCAGCTTGCTTTTTCTTTTCTTTTCCTTTGTGCTTTGTCTAGTTTCACTTGTTCACGAGGTGCTTCATGCAGAGGTCTCACACCCAGCACTTCAGATCAGAGTGCCTAGTAAGAAATGGCTGCGCTGACACCTCCAAAAGCCAAATTTTTAAAAACCTCCTTTCCCCAGCTCAGTGTGAAGGAAGGTCTTCTCCAGGCACATGTCACCAAGAAGGCAGGGCTCCCTTTCCACCTTGCTCCCCATCCAGGGATATGGTTTCACCCAGGGAGGGGCTGGCCACCAGCACTTCTCATCTCCAGCCTGCAGTTCTGTCTTCCAGAAGCACTATTCCAGGCAGGCTTGGACAAGAGAACCTGTCTTCTTTCCTCAACTCAACTCCCATGCACAGAGAGGAAACTCTAGTCCAGGGGCAGTAGGTGGAGAATCTAGAACGAAGGTTTTTATCTGATCCTGAAGTCTCTAAACATCAAACAAATGTGTAAAGAGCAGACCAAAAATTTTAAAAATAAAATAAAAGTATTTACAAAGGAGGATGCTTCATACTGATATTCAGGAAAAGAAAACTACCCCCCATACAATACTGATTCCCATGCAAGGAAGAACAATGTCCATGCTCTCCTACTTGGCTTTCAACATTCTAATAGTCTTTCCTTAAAATCACAATCTTGTGTTGCAGGATAATACTCAAAATGGGAATACTTTGTTCTTATCAACCTGTAAAGAATGAGAGACCCTTTTTTACCTTACAGCATAATCTAAGAAGTTAAAAGCTCCTCGCTGCTACTTTTATCTCATACCAAAAACTCCCTTTCAGGAAGGTCTGGTATTACCATCCTGGTTTATAAGTAGAGAAACTGAAGCACAGGCATTACTATCTCATAAGTAATGGTAACTGTCCAGTCCTCCTTACAAACAAAATCACACTTCAACATTTATTCTGTGCTGCTCAAAGAGGTACAGACAGGCCAGCTCTTCACTGGATCTAGGTTCACCTACACAACTCCTGTGTAGTTTTTATTAAAAGGCATATAAAATTCTAACCTGGGTATCTTCACAGACATGGCAGGTGTCATGTAGGTGGTTTTGTTCTCAGAAGCAAAAGCAATATATTTTCTGGTGATCATGAATTTATATTCATTTCTATCTCAGAAAGAGTACAGGAGTTACTTAAAGTTATATGGTCAAAGGGACATGGTCCAAAGAACAAAGTATACAAGAGCTAATAAATAATGACCTGTGATATATTACAGAAGAGGTAAAAGAACAGCTTACGCTACACACACACATGCAAACCCAGACACCCAAGGGAAGAGTTCGAGCCAGAAGTGAATGGTTAGGGAAGCATGATGGGGTGTAAAGAAAATGTCATTTAGAGTCAGATCTGGGTTTAAAGCTGCCTCTTATCCAAGGTCTAAGCCTCAGGTTCATTTGTTTATAAAATGGAAATAACCATAATCACATCATAAAACTGTCATTGAATAGTAGATACGATATAACATGCAAGAATACTTAGTGCAGTGCCTGTACACAGAAGACAACGAACATCAGCTACCTTCTCCTTCCCCTCCCCTGCATGTTTCTAAATGACTTTTTTTTTATTTGACTGACTTAAATGGGAATTCTTACAGTGGTTAAAAAAAAACAGTTCCTACACATTACATAGTCATCGGCACATATGTATCTGTTGCAGCACCATAATTTGCAAAGAAAAAGGAAGTAGTAATTTTAAGAGAAAAGTACCAGCTCACTTGCACTGCCTTCTAAAACCTTCAGCTTTACAATCTACCGAGACTATTTGCTCTAGGGGAGCAGAATCTGAAATAAAGGAAAAATTCTCCTGAGAAAAATGGTTCCCAAAAAAAGAAAGAGAAGATAATGAGGGGAAATCGAGGGGTATATAAAGGAGTTTATTTTACTTAACAAAGTAAAAGTCGAGCAAAATGAATAATCTGCCTCCAGAAATGGTTATTTAAAGGTTTTCTGTAAAGGGCTCTGGTTCCTAAAAAGACAGGAGTCATTGCATATGCCCACCCACTCCTCATTTATTTTTAAACCCTAGCTTATATGTTCCTTAGCAACAGAAGAAGCAGAGGAGACCCCCACACACACACGCACACGCACACCATCTCCCCCAGTCCCCTTCTTCTCTCCTGTCAAGTGTCATTCCACAAATACCCATGTTCTTCTAAAGATTTTTTTGACCACCTGCAGATCTATTCTTCCCCACCTCAAATGATCCCCCTTACACAGCAGCCACACTTCACACCCTAACTCAACCCCTTCACTTAGATTCCATTCTGTGAGGTCTTCCTGACCCCTCTCCATCAACTTCCACCAGAAGCCATCCTCAGATGCCCCCCAGAAGTGAGGGGATGTGGTCCTCACTGAGAAGCCAATGCCCAGCTCCAGCCAAAGCTGCTCTTTTCTTTCAGACCATTCATTAACCCACCAGCGAAATGGCCAGGCCCAGCTACATCTGAGTCCAACATAAATGACTGCCCTGGTGAATGGGTAAGCCATTCACCATGATTCTAAAAAAGTCATCATCATCATCAAAATGGAGACGCTCTCCAGGTTACCCAGGACAAACACGTGCCCGATGAAATACCTACCTTCTGCTGTCTTTCCTCTGACTTTGGGACTGCCTGGCCTTGTTCGGCTGGGCATGGCTTATGAGTTCAAAGATCAATTGTTCAGCCTTTGGAAAAAAAGAGCAGCGCAGCAATCCTCAGATACTAGTGTGCTTATGCATTGCCTGAGGAGCCTGTTAAAAATTCCTACCCACAGAGAGTTTGATTTTGTAAGTGTGGGGTGGTGGGCATTTTTATCCAGCCACCTGAGGTGATGCTGTTGCAGGAGCCTTCCTGAATTGGGGACTGTAAAGCTTTATTTAAAAGGAAATGATGTTCACAAAGTGGGATCCACCTCTGTGGATTGTAAGGCAGATGCGGTGTTATCCTTTTGCTAGAAAAACACCATGTCTGGGTCGATGTCTATGTTTGCGTGTGCACACCCTTACACATGCATGTGTGAGCATGCAACCCAGAAAGCCATGGCCTCACAGAGTACTCATTTCCAAGAGAGAGGCTCAGGGAATGACCCCTGCCAAGAAGCGAGCTGAAATGATTTCCCTTGCAAACTCTGGCTTTGTAGCCCTACCCAGTGAGGTGTCACGATGATGAATACCAACGACACAGGAACGATTCTGGGCCCAGGAGCCCAGACCCACAATGTGCTCTGCATTATCAACTGTCCCTTCCAACTCGCAGTTCCTAAATTAGGCTGAATGTAGCCCCTGGTCCCCTAAGGGCCAGACAGGCCATCATAGCTAAGAAGTAGAACTGCCTGTGTCCTAGCATACCTCCCTAGAGCTACCTCACTCTCCACCACGTGTCTATTTTTAGAAACCAAAAATATAAAAAGAAAGATCCATTTCATCCTGATCTACATGAGTAACTAAAAGAGCAAGTCAGGTAGGAAACTCCCTCAATGCACAGTGAACAAAATGCACATGGGGGATGAGGGAGTAACACCCTCCCCAGGAAGGCCATTTCGGAGTCGTCAGGAGCCAACACTGAGACACAGAGCACATGCCCTAGTGACCGGGGCCTCCAGTCCAGGCAATGCCAATGGGGATCCCGGTGATTCACACACATGCTCCCAGAAATACAACACACACCCTCACAAACCCACACACCTCTGTCATCTGCTTTTGCTTACATAACACCACATGGTGTGACAGGCTTAAAACTTTATAAGCACTTCTGGAAAGGACTGCTAACTTAAAATGAGGAGGGTCACAAGGATGCTTTTACTGACCCCTTTTCAAGAAATACTCCAAGGCCAAGGAAGTGCACATCTTTGTAATTCTGTGCTTACCACCTCAACTTTTAAAATTAACAAGCAGTAAGGGTCTCCAAAACTCTCCAAATCTACCAATATCTTTATTCTTGCCTTAAGGTGGGGGGCAGGGGGGAGGAGAGAACCTACTGGATCCTCATTTCTCATTCGTGAATCCTGACACAATTTGGGGTAGTCTTTTGGCGTCATTCGGTGGCCATTTACCCCACACTGTCCTTGTCTTGTAAGTACACCCATCCTAGGGGCAAGCACGGCCCCATTCTCTCCCCCACCCCTTGCTTGCCAGCAGGCTTCCCAAGTAGTCCTTCTGGGCACACCCAGGAGAGAGGGAGAGACCACGTGTACGTGTGACCCTCCGGAACCAGTTGCGTATCTACAGACACAGATTCACAACGACTCTTCCTTAATGGGATATTTCAATGCAGGTCCAACTTCCATAAGGATTTCTCTTCAGGATAGAACGCTGTTCTTTTCTGCCTGTCCGTGATCTCAAGTATCAAGTTAGTGCCAAAGGTTCACCCAGTAAAATCGGCAAGGTAGGGGGAGTGGTTGAAGATGACCCCGGCGTAGGGACAACTTTGAGGACTTCTCTCAAGAAAACCTGGCATATGTGTGTGTGCACCCCGCTCCCACACACACACACACACACACACACGCGCGCGCGCGCATTTTTACTGTTGTTGTTCTGACCTCAGGGACCCAGTCTTCTCTCCAGTTCCGGGGGGGAAACCTGGCGCACGTAGCTTCCCTCCAGCCCAGAAGGATGGGAATGAGAAGTGAACACATAGCCCAGAAGGGGGAGGGAGAAGGAAAGAGAGAGAGGGAGGGAGGCAGAGAGAGAGAGAGAGAGGGCGCCAGGTGCCCCCAAGTCCGAGGAAGCGCCTTTCGGGGGCGCAGAGCGGGTCTCGCGCCCCGCGGCGGCACCTGCCTCCGGCTGCCGGGCTCGCGTTCCTACCTGTAAGAGACCTGCTTCCGGAAAGTTAAGTTCCGCAGCTTCTCCTCCAGCGCCTCGTCCTTCTCTTTCGGGCCGGCGGCCCCGGGCTCTTCCAGGGCAGCGGCCCCAGCCGCCGCCGCTGCCCCCGCGCCCCTCGGGTCCACACCGCCCTCGGCGCCCAGGCAGCAGCTCCCGGCGCCGCTTCCGCTGCTGCTGCTGCCGCCCGTTGCCCCCTTCTCCTCTGCCGCCGAGGAGCTGGGGTTCATGGCGACCGCTCCGGCGGCCGCGGAGGGAGCCGAGGCGGCGCCGCTGCAGAAGTCGGACAGACGAACAGCGCTGACGGCGGCCGCCACCGCCGGAGAGCGAACAGGTCTGCGCGCCGCTGGCAGGGGCGGCAAATGGCAGCCCCTTCCCGCAGCATCCATCCGCGGCGGCCCCGCACCGGGGCATTGTGGGAAACTCCGTGCCTCCACTCCCCCTCCCCGACCAATCAGAGGCCACCTCCCTCCGCCTGCCCCTCCCTTCCCGCTGCAAACCCGCGCCCTCCCGCCCCCCTGGCCTTTTCCTAAATCGGGGGCACCGGCCAGGGCCAAACCTGAACTCTGCCCTGAGGCGTCGGGTCGCCGGAGAGGTGGACAGAGGGCAGGCGATGAGGAGGCGTCGGGCTGGGGGCGCGGACACTGGCAGCAAGAGAGGAGAGCTCCGGAGGGAAATTCGGAGGACAGCGTGCCGCACCCCGGTTAAGACACGAGGAAGCGGAGACCGGGAAGGGAGAGGTGCCCTGCCCAGGCAGCCGGCCCGGGAGCGGTAGCGCCCACCTTGGTCCCCGTCCCCTGATGCCTGATGTCCGGGGCGGCATTCTCCCCACCGCCGCTACCCGACCGTGCAGAGCCGGAGCCTGGCAGAAGCCTCCCTACGTGGGGAACCTCGGGGGGAATGCAGCGGGCGCGTGGTCGGGGCGAACCTGGGAGAGAATTCGTGAGCAGGGTACATTAAGGGATGAGGAGGAGGTCCAGTTTAAGATGCAGGCGAAGCGCCTACCTCCTCTCTCAGGGCGAGGGCTGGGACCCTTTCATCCCTGAATCCCCCAGCCCAGAGCCTTCCTTACACATAGAAAGATCTTCCTAAACAGCTGTTCATAGATTGAATCGGATCACAGGCCCCTCAGCGAAGCAGAAAGACTGAGAGAATCCAGGAGGCAAAGTGAGGACGTGAGCGCTGGGCGCTGCCGCGGCAGAGCGGAAAGGAAAGGAAGGGCCCGCGCGAGGAGGGGCTTCCCACCTCCGCGGACCCCACTGTCGACACAAAGCCAAGCTTGCCGTCTCTGCAGATTTAATTGTCCACCGGTCTCTTGTTTTTGTTTCTAAGATTACTGAAAACTCTATGAGGTTTGAATGCTGTGCAACAAAGTGTGTGAGGCAGATAGTTTTCCAAATTAGGAATTTTCACGCAAGAATCACTGCTGTCAACAAACACGAGAAAGATTTATACTGAAAGCTAAGTGTAGTAACCAAAATACATACGTATTCAATACATGGACAGGCAATGAGAGAACCAGACCAGGGAAGAATTTCAGGTCGGTGTTGCTGACGCCAAACAAGTTGCTTGATTTTTCCCCCCCTTTATTTTCTCACGACTAGAATTAGGAGATTGAATAAGATACCTCAGAGCTCTCTCAACTCTCCCATTCTGTAATTTGCTGTGAATAAGATACCTCAGATCTCTCTCAACTCCCTCATTCTGTAATTTGCTGCACGTGTACATTATAATAAGCCAAGGGTCAGGGCATTTCCACAGTGGAGTGAGGAAAGGTAATAATAATAAAAATAATTTAAAAAACAGCTAGTAGTTATTAAGCCCTGGTTTTTACATGATGGATGTTGTGCTAAGCACTTTGCGTGCCTATCTCTGTGCTTTTTACTCTACCCCTCAAATGTATGCTCCCCGTTGCTCAGGCTTATGCAACTAGAAATTGGCAGAACCAGGTATTACACCCAGGGTGCCTGATTATAGGTCTCTGCCCCTCACCCCTCAGCCCCCCGCCACCCCCCATGCAGCGTGCTCCATTTTCAGAGGAGAATGGGCATGTTAGGTGCTTCAACAGTCATGTTAAATGAGATCTGTGACGACCTAGTGTATCGTAACACCAAGGAAATGTCATCTTATCTGAATTACTAGACAGCTTCCTAACTCCTCCTTCCTGCTAGACAGCTCTCCATATGCTCCTCCAATCAATTCTCTAGCTCAACCCCCCAGAGATTTCGGATATGTTTTCCTCTACCTAAAAGTCTTCCAATTACATTGTATTGTCATTAGGGCAAAGTTCAATTAACCCCTTCACTGATTTTCAAGGCCACATTAGTGGGTGGTGTGCCAGCCCTGCCCACTTCCCCTCCACCCTGTCCTGATAGTGTCACTCTGAACTGGACTGTGTACCAGTCCCAGATGCTCTCTGCTCTCTCTGCTCCCATCTTTGCATACGTGGGTCCACTGCCTCCTTTTCTGAGTTCCTCCCATCCCTAATATTAGCCTAGCTAACTACATGGAAACGACCTAAATGTCCATCAACAGCTGAATGGATCAGAAGATGTGGTATATTTATACAACGGAATACTACTCAGCCATAAAAAAGAATGAAATATTGTAATGCCATTTGCAGCAACATGGATGCAATTAGGGATTATCATACTAAGTAAAGTAAGTCAGAAAGAGAAAGACAAATACCATATGATATCACTTATATGTGGAATCTAAAATATGGCACAAATTAACCTATCTACAAAACAGAAACAGACTCACAGACATAGAGAATAGACTTGTGGTTGCCAGGGGGAGGGAGGTGGGGGAGGGAAGGACTGGGAATGTGGGATGAGCAGATGCAAGCTATTATATATAGGATGGATAAACAACAAAGTCCTACTGTTTAGCACAGAGAACTATATTCAATATCTGGTGATAAACCATAATGGAAAAAAATATTTTAAAAAAGAATGTCTATACATGTATAACTGAGTCACTTTGCTGTACAGCAGAGATTGGCACAACATTGTAAATCAACTATACTTCAATAAAAAAATTAAATTAAAAATTAAAATAAATTCAATTTTAAACTATAATATGATGCCATTTTTTAGAATAAACAATTTGAAAATAGATGGTATTGGCTAAGGAGGCAGGAAAACCAACACTTTCTCAAATTGTTGGTAGAGTTTGGTATAGTCTCTGATGGGAAATTTGGAGAGATCCACCAATATTTGAAATGCCAACCTAATTGACCTAGCAATTATGCTTCTAGGAATCTCTTCTCTGATATCCTTGAAAGTGTACACTAAAAATTTAAGACTAAAAACAATGTAAATGTTTGTTAATATAGGACTACTTACTTAAATTATCTTTCACCCAAATAATGGAATTCTCTGCAGTCATTAAGAGGAATAAGGCAAACTGATAAGGTATTGATATAAAACAATCTCAAAAATATAACAAAGAAAAACAGGGTTCAGAGTACTTAGTATGCTACCATTTACAGAAAAAGAGAGGATAGCTACAAACATAATATTTCAGGAAAGATACATAAGAAAACAGTGATAATCAGTCAGAGTTGAGTGGCCTTAGCTAGAATCTTGAGTTTTGCCTGATTAAATAAATATATACCAACAGGAGACAGAATGTCTTCCAGGCTAACAGGAAAGCCAGATGGACCAATCAGGTGTGTGTTTGCATGTTTAAAGAGTGTATTAACACAGCCACTATGGAGGTTCCTTAAAAAACTAAAAATAGAACTACCATACGACCCAGCAATCCCACTACTGGGCATAGACCCTGAGAAAATCATAATTCAAAAAGAGTCATGTACCACAATGTTCATTGCAGCACTATTTACAATAGCCAGGACATGGAAGCAACCTAAGTGTCCATCAACAGATGAATGGCTAAAGAAGATGTGGCACATACATACCATGGAATAATACTCAGCCATAAAAAGAAACGAAACTGAGTTATTTGTAGTGAGGTGGATGGACCTATAGTCGATCATACAGAGTGAAGTAAGTCAGAAAGAGAAAAACAAATACCATATGCTAACACATATATATGGAGTCTTAAAAAAAAAAAGGTTATGAACAACCTAGGGTCAGGACAGGAATAAAGACGCAGATGTAGAGAACGGACTTGAGGACACGGGGAGGGGGAAGGCTAAGCTGGGACAAAGTGAGAGAGTGGCATGGACATATATACACTACCAAACGTAAAATAGTTAGCTAGTGGGAAGCAGCCGCAAAGCACAGGGAGATCAGCTCGGTGCTTTGTGACCACCTAGAGGGGTGGGATAGGGTGGGTGGGAGGGAGATGCAAGAGGGAGGAGATATGGGGATATATGTATATGTATAGCTGATTCACTTTGTTATAAAGCAGAAACTAACACACCATTGTAAAGCAATTATACTCCAATAAAGATGTTAAAAAAAAAGTCTACCAACAAAAGTGGGCTGCTACACAAAGGAAAATAAAGTTAAAAAAAAAAAGATCACTGAACATGCACTCGATTTTAAGACAGAGAGAAAGAAAGAAACTTACACCAGAGAAGCACAAATAGTTCCAGCATAAGACAAATGAATTCTTGTTGTGGGGTGGCCTTCTGAGAAGTTACTTAAAATATCAGTTATCCTTTTAGACAATTTATTTTCCTTCTTGTTTTTCAGTGGTCACTAAGCAACCTTGTAATTATTCATTCAACTTCTTAGTTACCTTGACTCTAAAACGTGGAATCCTTGGGCATAGGTCAAAAGCACTCCAATCACAGGAAAAGAAATTGACGTTCAGGTTTAAAAATATATCATGTATGATTTGGAGAAACGTAAGTATATAAACAAGAAAATGAGCTTCTCTGGGTATACTGAAACACGCTGCTTCTCATCTCAGACCTCCCCTGGAAAAAATCTCCATCACTGGACCCAAAGCCATGCCCCACTATTGGGCTCCTTACCTTATCTTTCTATTATTAATTACTGTTCCTTCTAACATAGATATCAGCGCAGTCTTACATACCAAACTTGAGTCTCCCAAATTTTAGGCCTGATCAAAACAGCCTCAAGCATGAAATTTTAAAGAAAGAAAAAAAAATTTTTTTAGAGTTTAGATCAGCCAGCAAGACAAGTAATAAAGAGAACATCATGTCTAACATTTTTTAAATGTATGTAGTGATTAAGAATTTTCAGGAAATAATACAGCATCATTTATTTTTTTAGAAAGCAAGTAACACACATAAACCACACAAAACACACATATACCACATACACACACACAAACACATACCATTTAGGGTCTAAGGTATTTAAAGACCATTCTAAGCTTAATAGAGCTTTGGAAAATATTGTCAGTAAAGGAAAAAATTAAAGGAAGTTTCCAGGTTGGAGCTGACGTGTGTAAGTTTATTCCTGCCTACCACCTTTATACTTCCTACTTTTGCTCCCTGGAATGCTCTACCTCAAAGATTCCCAAACTTTCTCAGTTTACAGAACACTTAGCATCTCAGTAATTATTTTTCCTGGAACCTCTAGACCAAAAGAAGAACCGAACACTTAGGTTTATTAGGTAGTTAAGTGCTAACGATTTAATAACCATTTATGCCTCAACAACATTTGTTGCTGTTTAAAAAAGTGATACATATAAATTGAAAGGAAAAAGATAATGTTTGTATTTCATCCTTAAATAGCCCCAATTACTTACTAATGAGATAGTAATGGGCATGATACAACTTCTCAAACCTTGGAATCATAATAGATACCACTTTGCTTTTTATCAGAGCAACCACTGAACACCCAGCTCTGCCAAGATAATAATGTCAGTGAAAATAATGTAGCATGATCCAGTGTGGAAACTGTCAACTACCTATAGTAATTTGCATGGTGTCTAACAGAGGTTGAGTATCACTGTTTGCCCTGAAATTTTTAAATATCCTTCAATGTCCCTGTGAATTCACGGCAGAGACCTGAGCTCCTCCACGGCGTTCAGAAACCATGGCTCTACCCCAATATTTTTACATGATGTTTGTTTTTGCATGGGTTCCCTAGAAAACACATTCTTAGGCAAAGCTTACAAGCCAAGGCTTTACGGAGAATTGTAGTCCCAGGACGTTATGAAGGGAAAAGAGAAGTAAGGCAGAAAAAGAGGGAAAATAAATTCAAGGTGGTGAGTATGAGATGGCTGCATCCTCACAAATAAACAAACCTTGTTGCTTGGTCACCAGAACTTTATCCAGACAGAACTTACATCATCACTGTATCTGGGAATTCTGTCTGCAGGAAGAAGGGGCATTTCTCTGCCAGTTTCTTCCTGTCTCCTGACTCCTATCTCTCACTGGTTGAAGTTTGTCCCTTAGGGAATTGACTCACTCTCCCTTCCAGGTTATGTTCCTGGGGAACCCAGCATCCTGCCACACAGCCGGACTTAGTCCTTTCTGGAAGTGATGGGAGGAAACTCTAAAACTAGAGACTGGTTGAGCCTGAGCATCAAGTTGTTGAGCTTCCTGCCACTCCCTGAGTCCAGCCCTTCTTGGGGGAGGCTGAGACAGCTGGCAGAGGTAGGATATGAGGCAATGTCAATGTCCATGGTGGAGGCTTTCCATTAAGCAGAAAAGAAACAATAGGTTGGGGGGACAGGGGAGGCCAATCATTCTGGAGACGCACATAAACTGGGTCCTGGAGACTCTGCTTCTTCTCGTCGTTCAGGTCTTACCTCTCATGTCACATTTTCAAAGAAGCCTCCCTGACACTTCCTAAAATGCCCTTCTTAGCCATAGCTGACACAAAACTGTGTGTTTTTTTCTTAAATTCATAGCACTTCCCACTGTCTACATTGTACTGTCTATTTACTTCTTTGTTTTCTCGTCTTAGAACATTAGAACATGAGCTCTATCTTAGCTAATGTCTTCAACAAAACTAAGAGACATACAGTAGGTACATTAAAAATGTTTATTGAATGAATGAATAAATGTTATCTAACATTCATGGGCCTAGAAAGAAAACCAGAGGGCCAGTCAGGAAGGTGCTGGGATTGTAAATTTACTAGGCAATAAGGAAAGGAGAGATCTGTACGAGGACTGTATTAAAAAAACCAAGATTCTCAGGCTTACACTATTGCATACAAAATATGAAGCTGCCATACAAAATATGGATACCTGTTGAAATAGAATGGAGAACAATCATTTAGGTTCTATTGATAGGAATTAATAGGAACTTATTAGCATGGGCAGTCTCTAAGCTAGATTTAAATTAAAATAGAGCTATTCTTTCTCCAGGATGAAAGGGGTCTTAAACTCATCCAATCCAGCCTTCCATCCACGCACAGTACTCCCACAGCATTTCTTCACATGATCCTTTTCAGCCTTGAACAACAGAAGTTATGGGGAGTCACTACTTTCTAAGACAGCTCAGTCATTTTCAGCAGGGTATGTCATTTTCAACGGGGTATGTCATAAATTTCTTCTCAGTTTTCGTTATTATTCCTTACTCTGTTTGTGCACCCAGAAGACATAACATAATTTACAATGTTCTTGTACTTGAGCAGCTGGTTTGGGGGGCCAAATTGAAGGAATTAACATTTATTTTCATTAAATTTCCCCTTGCTGTGTTCTGACCATCATTCACCCACCCAAGAGTCTTGGGGATCTGAAGTATGTCATTCATTGCATTCACAGTCCCTCCTGACTCTCTATCAACAGCAGATCTGATCTGCAATATACTGTGAAGTTGCCGATCAACTTCCCGAAAAGAATAAGGTCAGAAACAGAATGAATGGTGTACCGCTAGAAACCTCGATCCAGGCTGATAGTCATTGGTTTTACCGGCAACCACTAAACAGTGATATATACTGTTCTAGGCGCTAGCAATTCATCAGAGAAAAACTAAAGACCTCTCTCTTTCTGCTCTTTTGGTGCTAAACCTTCTAGTGGTCTATTAATCAATAACTTTTGTGAATAGTTATTAAAATCCAAATTAAAACATTGAGCTGAACTTTTATCTGCATTTCTCTATTTGTGGACAAATTTCAGTTGAGGGACTATGTGCAGTACTCTATTTCTATTACATATCCCCAAAGTATCAGACAAGAAACCCTATCAAAGAAAATGAGGCTAATCTAATGTGACTTTTTAATTAACCCATCTTAATTTCCAAAAATCATATCCTTCTTTTTTCAACATATTACAAACACTTCTTCAGCCTCTCCTATAGAAACAGTATGCTAATGCTGAGGATTCAAAGATAGATACAATTCAGTAAGTTTCCTGAAAGAGTTTACTATTTAATTGTAATAAATGAAAACCATTTCCTTTCTTTTTTACTGAAAGTGATGAAAGCCATGTGGCAGACCCCAAAGCCTTTTTATTCAAAATCATTCATGTCCCCTTTCTCCCTCATCTTCTTAGACTACAGAGATACACAAATAAAATACTCCTTCCCAAACTGCCCTGCAGTGAAGTGTGACTATGTGACCTGGTTCTGAACAATGAGATTGAAGCCAAAATAACCAGATGAGGCTTCTGGGAGAATGTTTTACTAGTACAGAAAGATAATTTGCCCTTTCAGTCCTTTGCCCATCTTCCTTCTTCAATTCAGTGCCTAGATGTGTAATAGCCATTTTACAACCATGAAGATGCAAATCATTTACTAAGGATGGAAAAGTCAGTTGTAATGTGCATTGGTCCCTAATGACTTCCTTGAGGAGTTGCTAGCCCAAGACAGTTCATCTATTACTAGACTTTTTTTTTTTTTTTTTTTCTTTTTTTTGCGGTATGCGGGCCTCGCACTGTTGTGGCCTCTCCCGTTGCGGAGCACAGGCTCCGGACGCGCAGGCCCAGCGGCCATGGCCCACGGGCCCAGCCGCTCCGCGGCACATGGGATCCTCCCAGACCGGGGCACGAACCCGCATCCCCTGCATCGGCAGGCGGACTCTCAACCACCGCGCCACCAGGGAGGCCCTAGACTTTTTATTATAAAAGAAAATTAAACTCTTATCTGTTTAAGCCACTGTTGACTGGATTTTTTTATTTGCTTGCAGCTAAATGCATTTCTAACTTTTAGTTGGCACAAATGAATTCAGGAAAAAAATCAATATATTGGTTGAAATATTCATAATAACCTAAATCAAATGGGGTAGTTCAGTTAGAGCCCCCTCCCCAATTGTATTTTGTGAATAATTTCCAAAGTTAACTATGAAGTTAATAATATTACTCTTTAATGAAATCATTCCAATTCTAAAATGTATCTTAAGTAAAAATCCCAAGTAAGAAGAAGTAAGGAAAGGAAAATATTTGTTGTAGAATGATTTATAATGATGAGGAAGTGATCTAACAGATAAACAATAGGAAAATAAGTAAAATTTTCAATGTCCATTGAAGGACTATTATGCAGATCCCCCAAATAATAGTTATGGATCCATGCAAATTTGTCATACAAATTGCTGATGATGTACTAAATGAAAACACTGCAATATGAAGTTGAATAACATCATTATTGAAACTATATAAAATATGGGTATATAAGGCAGAAAAGGAATGCACAAGTAGAAAAATAATTGGTTTTGAGATGACTCAATTTTTTCAAAATTATTTATACTGTTACATTTTATACTTATAATTGTAAGACATTTTAGATGATAAATATTATTTTATTAAATACCATGTTCTTTCAAAAATATCTTTTTGTATTCCTACCAGGGACAGAGGTATCATAAACTTTTGGTTTAGAATCACTGTAAATTTAAATAGATATTTAATTTAAATAAATTTCATAAAACATTTTAACTCAGAAAACAGATGAATTTTTGTAATGTTAGGAAAGCTCATTAAGATTAGAATGGTTACTCTCAAGAATGAACATGAAATGTAGAGTCAAATGACTTAAACAAATTTGATTTTGTTTTCATTTCCCTTGCATGTCATGGACAACAAATTTATCTTAATGATTAAGACTGTCTTTTGCACAACTAAAAATGGCAATAATACGATGTCAGAGCTGGGAGGAATTTAGGAGATTATCTGTTCCCACCTTTCATTTCAGAAATGAAGAAACACCTAGAGAAGTTAAGTGACTCACCAAAGTTCACATAGCTAGTCAGTGGAGGACAAGGATAGTGTTCAGGTCTTCTTTATTCATTCTCCACAATAAACATTTATTCATTAAATAAGCATCTATTTTTTTTTTTTTTTTTTTTTTTTGCGGTATGCGGGCCTCTCACTGTTGTGGCCTCCCCCGTTGCGGAGCACAGGCTCCGGACGCGCAGGCTCCGGATGCTCAGGCTCAGCGGCCATGGCTCACGGGCCCAGCCGCTCCGCGGCATATGGGATCCTCCCAGACCGGGGCACGAACCCGTATCCCCTGCATCGGCAGGCGGACTCTCAACCACTTGCGCCACCAGGGAGGCCCAATAAGCATCTATTAAGTAGTCACTCTGTACTGCTATACTGGACACTGTGCTAGGTACTGTTTTCAAAGATAAGTTGGGGATAATACACCACTCTGTGAGGATCAGAGTCTTGTGGGGTGAACAACAGGATAATAATTATAAGCAATATTGACATAAGTGCTTTATGTTCTACTAGATTCCAAATGTCTTGGAGTATGATCTTGGAGGACCTAACAGATGATGTCTGAGGAGCCCAGGGAAGAAGAGACTTTTGCCTTACTTCTGAAGATTTAAGTGGAATTTCACCGTCCAGAAATAGTATATTGCAAAAGTGCAGAATAATAAAAAGAATCAGGTGTGCTGAAAAATGCCAAATACTTTGATATGGCATAGACTTAGAATGGAAGAGCAAGGGAGAAGTGGAGGTAGATGAGGCTGGGGGTTAAGTTACAGACACTTTGAGAAATCCTTCTATTCTCTGAGGATTTTGAACTCTGTGGAATAAGCAAATAAAAAGTGCAAATTATTCCTAGGGAGGAAAAATAGTATAATTAGATTTGTTTTAGAAATCTATAGAGGTGCGAAGGACAAAACTGAACAGGAAGAGGCAGAAAGACAAGTTATGAGGTTATCGAAATAGTTTGTGCAAGAAATGCTAAAGACTTGAACTAAGGCAGTGGCAGTGGTCTAGAAAGAGGAATAAATATCTGAGAGATATTACTGAGATAGAACCAAAAGTATTTAACAAATTAATTATAGATATTCAGGGAAATGGTAGAATCAAAGTTGAAACAAACAAATAGTTCTAGAAATTTTAGGCAAATTCTCATAACACAAAGAACCTAATGGAATTTAACATGGTCTTTTCTATATGTCATAAATTGTTGCTCAAAACTTCCATATCTAGTATATCAAATTCCGGCTAATCAAACACAAGTTATGCAAGGGAGAGGTTAAATCAAGAATACTTGTTATATTTACCAAGACTGAATTATGAAGAAATAGAAAATCTGAACAGACCAGACCTATAACTGGTAATGAGATGCACTGGTAATCAAAATACTCTCGGCAAAGAAAAGCCCAGGACCAAAGGCCTTCATTGGTGAATTCTATCAAACATTTAAAGAAGAATTAATACCACTTCTCCTCAAATACTTCCAAAAAATTGAAGAGGAGGGTACAATTCCAAATTCATTCTATAGGGCCAGCATTACCCTGAGTCAAAGTCAGACAAAGATACTATAAGAAAGTTATAGGCCAATATCCCTGATGAATATTGATGCAAAAATCCTCAACAAAATACTAGGAAACAGAATTCAGCAACACATTAAAAGAATTATACTCCATGACCAAGTGGGATTTATTCCTGGAATGTAAGGATGGTTCAACATATGAACATCAATGTAATATATCACATGAACAGTATGAAGGGGGGAAAATCTGATTACCTCAATTGGCATAGAAAAGGTATCTTATAAAATTGAACACCTTTTGATGATTTTAAAAAAACACTCAAGAAACTAGAGATAGAAGGAAACCTCAACATGACAAAGCTCACATATTAAAACAAACAAACAAACAAACAAACAAACCATAGCTAACATAATACTCAGTGGCAAAAGACTAAAAGCTTTTTCTTTACAATCAGGAAAAAGACAAGGATGCCTGCTTTTGCCACTTGTATTCCACATAGTACTGGAAATTCTAGCCAGAGCAGTTAGGCAAGAAAAAGAAGTAAAAGGTGTCCAAATTGAAAAGGAAGAAGTAAAATTATCTCTGTTTGCATACAACATGATCTTCTGTGTAGAAAATCCAGAAGATTCCACATACAAAAAAAAATTGTTAGAATTAATCAATCAATTCAGCAAAGTTTCAGGATAAAAATTCAACATGAAAAAATCAGTTGCATTTCTACACACCAGCAATGAACAATCAGAAAATAAAAGTGAGAAAACCATTTTATTTACAATAGCATCAAAAAGCATAATATACTTAGGAATAAATTTAACCAAGGAGGCGAAAGACTTATACACTGAAAACTACACAATGTTGTTGAAGGAAATTAAAGAAGACACAAATAAATGGAAAGACATCTTGTGTTCACAAATTGGAAGACTTAATATTGTTAAGATGTCAATACTACCAAAAGCAATCTACAGATTTAATGCAATCCCTATCAAAATTCCAGGGACACTTTTTGCAGAAATAGAAAAATTTACCTTAAAATGTACTGTGGAATTTCAAAGAACCCTGAATAGCCAAAACAAGTTTGCAAAAGAAAAACAAAGTTGGAGGTCTCACACTTCCTGATTTCAAGTTCGTTACAAAGCTATAGTAACCAAAAGAGTGTAGTACTGGCATAAAGGCAGACATATAACACAGTGGAACAGAAAAAAATGCTCAGAAGTAGACCTTCACATATATGATCAAATGATTTTCAACAAGGGTGCTAATATCATTCAGTGGATAAAGGATAATCTCTTCAACAAAGGTCATTGGAAGAACTGTCTATCCACATGCAAAAGAATGAATTTGAACTTGCTTAGTCAGCCCTAGTTGTTGTAACAAAATATCATAGGCTTGGTGGATTAAATAACAGACATTTATTTCTAACAGTTCTAGAGGCTGGGAAGTCCAAGATCAAGGTATCAGCAATTCGGTTCTTGGTGACAGCCCTCTTCCTGGTTTGTAAACATCCTCTTTCTGCCTGTATTCTTACATGGCAGAGAGAGGGAGCTCTGATGTCTCTTCCTCTTCTTATAAGAACACTAATCTCATCATGGAGGTTCCACCCTCATGACCTCATATAAAACTAATTACCTCCCAAAGGCCCCACCTTCTACATTGGTGGTTAGGGTTTCAATATATGAATTTTGGGAGGACACAAACATTCAATCCATAACACTTACACTTATAGAAAAATTAACTAAAAATTGTTCAAAGACCAAAAAAGTAAGAAAGACCTAAAATTATAAAACTCTTAGAAAGAAACACAGGGGGAAAGTTTCATACCATTGGATTTGGCAAATATGCCCTAGATATGACACCAAAAGTACAGGTAACAAAGTAAAAATAGATAAATTGGACTCTATCAAAATTTAAAACTTCTGTATTTCAAAGGACAGAATCAGCAAAGTGAAAAGGCAACCTATAGAATAAGAGAAAATATTTGCAAATCATATATCTGATAAGGGGCTAATATCCAGCATATATAAAGAACTTATACAACTCAACAACAAAACAACAAATAACTTGATTAAAAAATGGGCAAAGGACCTAAATGAACATTTCTCCAAAGATGATATACAAATGGCCAACTAGCATATAAAAAGATGCTCACTATTACTAATCATTAGAGGAATGCAAATCAAAACCACAATGAGATTTCATCTCATATGCATTAGAATGGCTACTATCAAAAAAATTTTTTTAAACCCAGAAAATAACAAGCTGTTGGTAAGAATATGGAAAAATTGGAACCCTTGTCCACTACTGGTGGGAAAGTGAAATGGTATAGTCACTATGGAAAATACTGCAGCAATTCCTAAAAAAATTAAAAATAAAATTATAATATGACCCAGCAATTCCACTGCTGGGTATATATCCAAAAAAAATTGAAAGCAGGATCTCAAAGAGATATTTACACACCGACATTCATAGCAGCACTATTCACAATAGCCAAGAGTTGAAAGTAACCCAAGTGGATGAATGGAAAAACAAAATATGGTCTATACATACAATGGAATATTATTCACCCTTCCTTAAAAAGGAAGGAAATCCTGATATATGCTACAACATAAATGAACCTTAAGGCCATTATGTTAAATGAAATAAGCCAGTCACTAAAAGACAAATACTGTATGATTCCACTTACTTGAGATACCCAGAATAGTCAAATTCACAGAAACAGAATATAGAATGGTGGTTGCCAGGGGCTCAGAGGAGGGGGAAATGAGGAGTTATTTGAATGTTAATGAATACAGAGTTTTAGTTTTGCAAGATGAAAAAGTTCTGGAGATTCACTGTACAACAATGTAAATATACTTAACACTACTGAAACATATAAATGATTACAATGGTAAATTTTATGTTATTCTTTTTTACCACAATAAAAAAAATTTTTTTAACTGCTTGTGGAAATCCTCTGAAACAAGGGTTTAAAAACCATGTTTGAGGGAAAAAAATAAATTAAAATAAAAAATTAAAATAAATTTATGCTGAGACCACAAATTATTAAATCTGTCTTTGACTTTACGTCTCAGACCTTGAGCATGGAAAATAAATTCTCCTAAGAAGATGAGTTCAAATGACTAGGAGTCAGGTAGGGGCAATTGCAAGGCAAGGGAAGAAATAATTTCTTGATGGAGCTTCTACACTAAGATGCAATCCCTGTACCAGATTTCAGGACGATGGAGCTTGCTCTTTCCTCTTCATTAATCAAAGATAATGAAGAATTACAGGGTGGAATTACTTGCCAAAGAGTTTTCCATTTTCTACCTCCCTCCCTCTGATGATGCTGATTGGAATGAGAAAAGTTCCCTGAGGACAAATGTTCGTGCTCTTAGGACCAGAGTTTGCTTGCAGCAAAAACAGAGTGCTCAGAGGTCTGGTTTTGTTATTACTCACAGTCCCTTTGGTAGCCGAGTACAGTCAGCAATACTCATCCAGGCCAATCCACCATTAGGGAGCTGCAGTGGGAACATAGGCATTTCCCCTTTTCTTTCAAGCGAGTCAGGTCTTTAATTGGATTGCGGTAATGTAACCTTCCTTGTCCAACATTGCTATCCAAGGGGTGTGAAAGCAGCTCCTGTTACATTTCTTTGATCTCCTATTTGACTCATAGTTTATACTACTGTTTCTCAGTCTTCTCTCATATACTGAACTCTCTTAAAGGAAAAAAGATTCTTATAGACTCCCACAGATTCATTTAAATTCTTTCTATCATAATTTAAATTATGTTTGGCAAAACAAGGCAAAAGTCTTTATATTAGTTATAAAGACCCCCCCAAATTTCAAATACAATACAAAAGCCCACAACCCAAGTATTCAAAATCACAATATTTATGTGTGATGAATAACACTGTTTTCCTCAAACTGAATCACCACTTTCAACAGGAATATGGTTGTGTTTGCTCCAGAGCAGGCTCTTGAGATGGTTGCTTTGTGACTACTCAGCTCTCTGGTCATATTTCTATACTGAAATTACTATTAAGCCTTTGCTCATACAGCCCATTCTGATGCCACTTGGCCTTACTTAGCACAACGGTGTCATATACATAGTAATTCCACCTCTATTCTTTACTCATTAGCCCACAGTCACAAAACAGTGCTACTTGGTGATCGGTGTAAATGGGGCTCCTGAAATTACAGGTCATTTCGTAATGAGAGGTAATCCAAGTCATGCAGAATTGACATATACTGATTTTTTAGACAACCATATAAATTAAAACAAAAAAATTAACTTTGAAGATAAATGACAGAAGATTTAGTTTCTTGGAATCAGTTGAGGAACATTATAGTACACTTCCCTTAGCACCCACTTAATGTATTTCATTGTTTCCTATGTATCTCCACCAAGTTAAAGTGACAGCAACTTAAAGGCAGTAAGTTCAATGGTTCTATGGATTCTCCTATAGAACCCAATAAAACTATGCCATTGCCACAAATTATAATTGACCAGCTATTTGCGTCAGAAGTTGCTGAACTGATTGATTAAGGTTTCCTGAATGTTTACTCCTTTGGAGTCTGTATCAGTCAATTTATTTTTTCCAGTTTTATTGAGATAAAATTGACATATAACATTGTCTAAGTTTAAGGTTTACAATAGGTACCAATTTATTGAGTTAAAGAAGATATTATTATTGGGATCAGGAAATGCATTCAGTCCACGTGTGGGCCATTTTGAGACATGAAGAGAAGTTCTTCTGGCTCACCATGGGTAGTGTTCCGTTGACCACCTGCATTCAGACCATACCACCTGAGCACTCAAACTCGTTGACTTCCTTTCAGTTGGAAAATGGGAACTGGACAAGAATGACAACTATGAAAACCTATACCAAACCTTCTATTGTCAAAGCCCTTTGCAGAAGGACTTTGTAGTGGAAAGGATGCTGGGTGAGAAAGCCAGAGCCCTGCTTGCTCTATCTGTATCACAAGTAGTTGTGTGACCTCAGGCAAGTCACCTAACTCCTCTAATATTTAGTTATCTTATTTACAAAATGAAAGAGTTGAAATAGAAATTCTCTAAGATTCTTTCTCACTCCAACAATATAATAACTATGAATGAGGGGGAAACAGGAGAGTTGAGGTAGGCTGCCACCTTATCCTATATTTTGCTGTCCTAGAGCAGCCTGAATAATGCCCTTACTACTGAATTGTTTCATTTTTCTCTCCCGTCTCTCTCTTTCTCTATCTTTCCCTTCCTTCCTTCCCTTCCAGATGGTGATCAGCCTCAGGGAAGAAAGAGGAATGGCATCAAGAACACTTTCAAAGGGTATAACCGCAGACCATCTTAAACATACGCATGTGTTCCCCTTCTCTCAGGAATAGATATGGCTCTTTTGATATTTTTCTGTCTCCGAAAGTAATTTCATGCGAATTTGCCAATCTGAATGTTCAATGTTTTCCAAAACATCACTGCATCAAAGCTAATGGGTAACTGTGTCTGGTAGTCAAGAGCTCATTGATGTGTTTCCTGTTCCATTACTCAATAAGCATTAAATAACAACAACCGAAACACTACTATTAAAACCACTCTGGAAGAATTCTTTGAGATGGGAGGAAGTAGGAAAGAAGAGGAGAAAACACATTATGCAGAAAGTTGTAACTCATACAAAAGGAGATGCATTTGTTCCCTAGCCCAAAAGGACTTTTGATTTGCTTTGAGTGTTACTCTGGCAGGTGATGAGGTGGAAACTTCTTCCCTCCCGTAGGGATATGTAATCACATTGAACACACTAGCTCCACCGTGCTGGTTAAATTGACGTTACTCTAAGAGAAGATATGGTGAGATTTAAGAGAGTTCAGAAGCAAGTAATGAAGACTATTAAAAAAAATGGGGGAAATGAAATGAATTGGACATGTTTTATGAGTTTGAAAAGGATGAAGCTAATGGCTAACTCAACTACTATCTTGTGGGAATATTGGTATGGCTGTCAGGGGACAAAGCTAAAGAAAACAAACTTTCTGTATCCCTCTAATAAATTTTTAAATTCAGAATTTCTTTTGATTCCAAAAACTCTAATTTGTTCTTTAAGCAAATAACCTTAATAGCCCTCATTATATTTTTTATTAACATTGTTTTCAGTTCTTCCATAGAAAGAACCTAATGTGATGATTCAGCCTGAAGTCCCCTTTTCAAACATCTCTATCTCCTTCAATGGCTAGTGATAAATGGCTGGTGATGTTTCTTTGCCTACTTGTGCCAGCCAGCCTGTGGTATCCTTAACACCAGTGTAGTCGGGCTGTTGGGCCTCTTAGGTAGAAGTAGTCAAGAAGTGAAAAGTGAGGAGGGTATCATTTCTCCCTCCAGGAGGCCTGCAGCAAAAAGCCTGGTCAAGAAGGGAGTACCATGAGCACCCCTCTGGTGCAGAGGGATTCTGCCAGAGTAAGTAGGAACAGGCAGCCTCTCTCCCAGCCAGCTCCATAAAGGTCCATTGGCTCAGCCAGTTGGTTACCCAAGGCAGCTAAGCAGACGACAGGCCTCCTCTGCAGCTTTCTGGTGTAGGGACCATCCTGTCTGGTATAGTTATCTGAGCTGTCCACCAGCTTCCTAATTTGGGGGATGGTCCTATATGGACTGTCTATCAAGTTCCAATGTTTGGCCCCAGTTACTTTAGCAGCTGAGTTGCCCACGCAAAAAGCAGAAAGATTAGGGAGTCTGAAATCTGTACTCAAGTCATCATATTCCCCAAACCCATTCATCTAACCTAGAGCTTGAGAAAATGATGGGGAAATGTTACATGGATTTTGAGGAATTCTTGGTAGCCCTAAGTAATTTACTGATTTCTTTCACTTTCTGTTCCACCCACAATTTCATGTACCTATTTTCATTTCCTCATGCTTGTCTTGGCCACTTACATTTTTCCATGCCAAAAAAAAGAGAAAAGTAAACAAGAAAACCCTACAGATTCTTTCCTCCTCCCTACCTGCCTATTCTTTTGCATGTAGATAGCCATTAAGGTGGATAGGCATGTTTACAAATTTCAAAATGTGAGTATCTCAGTGGAAGCATGTAAGAAATACTGATGGCTGAACTTCACCTCAGACCAAATTACTCAGACTCTCTTGGAATGAAGCCCAGGCATCAATATTTTGAGAAAAACTTCCTAGGCAAATCTAACATATAGTCAGGTATGAGAACCATTGATCTGGAAGCTTGGTTTCTCCTGGGGACCACAATCTGGGCAGTTCCCATGAAGTGAATGTTGGTACCTGATAAAGTAACATAGTTCCCCAATGGTCTTGCAGCATAAACCAACGGTGTTACAGTAGTTTCCAGACGGGAGAGCTTGGGGGTGGGTAGGGTCATTAAGGAATGTTTTGTTGCAGCAGTGGCAATTCATAGAAAGTTTAAAATTACAGGTATAGTTCTACTCTATGAGGAATCTCTGTCTAGAAACCTTGTATACACAATAATAATAATTATAACTAACTCTTATGTGGTGTATACTATGCGACAATTATTAACATATTACTTCTGTTAACTCACTCTATATTCACAATAACCTGTAAGGTAGGTAGTATTTTTATCCCCATTTTGCACATGAAGGAACTGAAGCAGAGAGGCTAAGAGACTTGCCTGAGACACTAAAGTAGTGCACTGTAGAGTCAGGATTTTGAACTCTGTCTGTCTCCAGGATCTCTGCCCTAAGTTGGCCAAAAAGTTCATTCGGGTTTTTCCGTCTTACAGAAAAGCCCGAATGAATTTTTTGGCCAACCCAATAACTCTAAGATAGGAGTATATCTCTGGGGCCAAATCCCATTATAAAACCACTTGATTCATCTGTGATTCCTTAAGCTGAGCTAAACATTTCCTGTTTTCCAACTCTATTTATAGGTTCTAATATTGCTATTTGAAGACAAATCTGTTTCACATACAGGCATACTTTATTTTATTGTGCTTCACAGATATGGCGTTTTTCACAAATTGAAGGCTTGTGGAGCCAGACTCTCAGTGCTATTTGTCCAATAGCATTTGCTCACTTGGTGTCTCTGTGTCACATTTTGGAAATTCTCATAATATTTCAAACTTTTTCAGTATTATTATATTTGTTATGGTGATCTGTCATCAGTGATCTTTGAAGTTATATTACTACTATGACTCACCTAAGGCTCAGATGATGGTTAGCATTTTCTAGCAATAAAGTATTTTTTAATTAAGGCATGGACTTTCTTTTAGACATAATGCTATTACACTCTTAATAGTATATGGAACAGTGTAAACATAACTTTCATATGCACTGGGAAACCAAAAAGTTTGTATTACTTGCTTTATCATAATATTCACTTTATTGCTATGGTCTGGAACTGAACCTACAATATCTCTGAGGTACGCCTGTAATAAAGGTCTTATATATATAGGATTACAGGATTATATATAATCTAGGATTAGGGCTGGAAAGGCCGCATAAATCAACACAATCAGTGTTGCCCCTGCATTTTATGGATGGCAAAACTGAGGGCTAGAATGTTTGAGATACTTCCAAGGCTACACAGCTCATCAACTTAACTCCTGGCAATGTGGTGGATTAGCTGTCCAAAGACATTTCCCTTGGTATAGACCACCTACAGTTCTGGATAAAAGATAAATATTTTTTTAATGAATGTCTGATTTATTCATTAAAATCATTCATTAAGCTGATCCCTTGTTAACTAGAATGGATGTTTAATGAACTGTGGAGTTGGGGAACAGGAGACTAAACCTAAACAGGGTGATAAATTGGAATGAAGACCCCCACACAGCCAAAATCCCTGAAACATTGCATCTACAGTGGGAGATCTAGAAAAAGCCCACACCACAGAGGAAGTTGATAGGGTTGACTGCAGTGTGGATGCTTGGTGAGCAGTTAAATACAATACAGAAAGGGGAGGAGGAGAGGCAGGAAGAGGAAGAGAAGGTGGTAGAGGAGGAAGATGAGGAAGAAGAAGAAGAAAATCTCCTCAGAAAATTTCTCATCACATTGGTGTAGCTTTGGGGTCAGAATTCATACTTATTAAATGAACACAGCTAATTATCTGAACACAAACTGGAGATTTAGTTTAAAGTAGTGCCAGGTAGGTAGAGTCTTGGTACCTTGGTACCTTGCTTTTATCTTGGTACCTGGTAAGACAAAAGCAGATTTTCTTTGGAGGAACACAGTTTAAATCTAGGTCTCACTGCATTTCCACAGAAGAAGTTTCAAAAAAGATGAATTCACAATCAAATTTCACAAAACCCATAAAAAGGCAAGGCACCATAAGCAAGAGTCCACAGAAAAACACACTGCAGAATCATCCTGCCAAAAATTCAGATCTGGGAACTATTAATACAGAATATAAAATAATTATGTTTAATATGTTTAAAAACAAAAGAAGATATTGAAAGTGTGATATAAGAACAAATGACAATCAAAACAACTAGGCATTTTCTAAAAAACCCAATAGAGTTTCAGGAAAAAAATAATTGAAATTAGAAATGTTGTAGACAGATTAAGCAACATGTGATAGACTCAAAGATGAGCCATCAAGGTTCCCCTTCAAGGAAGGACTTATTCAACTGCAAGGAGTACGGTCATCAGTCAGCCTCCAGCTGTCACCTCCTTCAGAGTTTGCCTCAGATGTGGAAAGCTGCCTTTGCCAAGGTCACTGGAGCAGGCTGTATCCAGTGACTAAGTGATGAAGGATACAAAGACCCTGTTGGTTCCATCCCAGTGCAGGACAGCTCTGACAGGAAATATTCACTTCTGAGCTCCCTGATGGATTAGCCAAGGATTTTTTTGGACTTCACTGCCGTTTGCTTTTTCCCTCCACCCAGTCCTTCTTCTTTCTCCTTCCTTTCACAGGTTTTGATCCCTAATAAACAGCTCATACCTCAAACTCAATTCTAGCATCTGCTTCCAGAAAACTCAACCTGTGGCACAGCAGATTAGACACAATTGTAAGGAGACTCATTAACTTGGAAAATAAATATGAAGTGATAGCCCACAGGAAGACAAATATGAGGGTTAAGATACTGCAGATAGAATAAGGTCTGGAACAAGAGTAGTCAGAATTCCATAGGAGTTAACAGAGGGAAAAGGGAAGAGGCAATATTTGAGAAGACAATGGCAGAGAATTTCCAAAAATTGATGAAACATACCAGTCCTCAGACTAAGGAAATACAATGAATCTCAAGTAAGATCAATAAATAAAGCACTGAGTTTATTATTAGACAAAGAAAAGATCATAAAGCAGGCAGGAGAAAAGGCCAGATTACCTTCAGATAATCAAGAACTGATTTCTCAACAGCAAAGTAGGAACCCTAAAGACAGTGGAATCAAAATATTGAGAGAGAATAACTGTCAATCTAAAAGTGTCAAAGAGGGACTTCCCTGGTGGTCCAGTGGGTAGAACTCTGTGCTCCCAATGCAGGGAGCCCTGGTTCGATCCCTGATCGGGGGGCTAGATCCCACATGCATGCCACAACTAAGAGTTCTCATGTCACAACTAAGAGTTTGCATTCTGCAACTAAGAAGTCCGCATGCCGCAACTAAAGATCCTGCATGCTGCAATGAAGATCCTGCGTGCTGCAACTAAGACCTGGCACAGCAAAAATAAATAAATAAATATTTTAAAAAATAATTTAAAAAAATAATCGTGTCAAAGAAATGGTAATTATGTGACATGATGTAGGTGTTAGCCAACATGGTAATCATATTGAAATATATAAATGTATCAAAACAATACATTGTACACCGTAATGTTTACGCAATGTTATGTGACAATTATACCTCATTTTAAATAAAATAAAATTGTATACCCAGCAAAACTCTCTTTTAAGATTTATGAAAAATTAAAGACAATTACAGACAAATTAAATCTTAGAACAAGACCCTCATCTAAACCTTTTCCTGTATAACCCTTAGCAGGTATTTTTAAAATTCTTTCATAGCTGCCTGATCTGCAGTACCTGCCTCTCCTGCAACTTAAAATTTTTTCCACATCTTATAGCTTTTTGAAATGTGTGAGCCAGCCACACTATAGCTTTTTGAAATGTGTGAGCCAGCCTGCACTAGCTGAGAGGGGTTTAACATTATCCTAACCCTGGGTAATGCGACCATAAATTTCTTTGGCTTCCAGCTTCATAACAATGATGTCTACTGTGCTTTTTTTTTTTATCAATCCTCATCTCATGAATCCAGAAACTTAGCTGCTCTTCCACCTTTTCCATAGCTTCATCACTCATAGATGTGACTTTAGCACTTTTCCGAGTAGACTCATGTCCAGGTCAGGATTTCCTCTTCCTTTTTCTGAATGTACTGCATTGTGGATTTATTAGCATTGACCTTATAGCCAACAACACTGTAACTCAAGACTGAATGAACCTTCTCTAACACATACTTTCTCCATAAGGCAAATCACAGCTTTTTTTGCACTTAGTAACACGGACAGAACTTCAGCACTATGCTTGGGGGCCATTTTAAACAGCAAAATCACTCCAGAAAGCACAAAAATGCAGAAGACATGACACTAAATAGATCACAAAAAGGACACTTGTATACTATATGAGTGCTGAAATAAGAAGGCAGAGTGTCACCTTGTTCAACCTTCACCGGGTTCACATGCATCAGGCAACTCACATTTTTCGCTGTCCTGCACAAGTTCATGAATTATCATGAAAGTGCTGTGAGGACTGATTTCGGGGATACAAGTAAATTTTAATGAGTAGACAAATTCACAGATAAGCTCTCTGTAAAACATGAGGACCAGCTGTACCACTAAAATATTGCACAAAAATTTCATGAAAATTGGAGAACTGCTCAGAATTAAGGAATGCTGAGGTTCTTAGGTTGCTCAGGAGGACAGTAAACATACTGATTAATTTTAAATGTTTAAGTTAAATGTTCATGAAAAGACTAAAAACATTATGTTTCAAAAGAATAAAAAGTGTGTTTTAGTTCAGTCATAACCACAAGACGTCATTTTATACCCATCAGAGTAGCAAAAATTAAAATCAGATCACATTAAGCGTTGGTGAGAGTATTGGCAAACAGGAACATATATGTTGCTGGCGGAAGTGTAAATTGATACAACCATTTTGATACAGTTTGTCAACACCTAAGAAGGCTTATGATACGTATTTTGAAATGCGGTACCCAGAACAGAATGGACTACCCCACACGCGAATCAATTAACTCAGGGCAGAGTGTACTCTTGCTTCCTGTGACTTGAGGCAGATTCTAACTTTGCACTCACTTCACAACAGACACATTCCAAAGTGTCAACAGAAACTTTTAGATATATTGCCAAGCCAGAGCTTCCTCAATCTATGATTGGAAAGGCAAGGTTTTAGACCTAAAAATAGGCATTCCATTACACCAAGTGGTCTGCCTCTATCTGCTACCACCTACTTCATCCTCTTAATTTTGCCTCCATGGCTTCTGTGATCAGGTATCCAGGAAAGGCAAAGGGAGCAAAACTTACGTGTGTGAAATGCCATGCGGTCCTGATGGGAGGTCTCCTCTTTGCCATATCATCCTCTCCCACTTTTCACCCAGGACATGAAAGTGGGACTTCTAATATATTTTTAATCCCAGATTAGAAATTGTTTCAAAATTTGGGTCCAAAGTTCTGGCTCTTATTAACAACACCTACCCTTTCAGACATGCAGAGCTACATGACCTTGGTTCGTGCAGAAACTCAGGCACCTCTAGAGCAATGAAAACCACTGCAGAGACCACTGCAGGCTTGGCAATGTCAGAGGGGGATGGAGTTTGGGCAGAGAAGAGGAAAACTCACTCACGGCCAGTCCTTGGTGCCAGCCTTTACAACATCAGTTAGGCAATGGTGGGTGAGAGCAAGTGCTAAATCATCTAGAAGGTTCTTGGAGGTTCTTTGATAGAGATAATCCAAATAGAACACAGCTTAAGCCACCAGAGACAGAATAAAACAGAGGGGAGGCATGGGACGAAAACAGGAGGACGAAGTAAACCAAGTACTGAACGATTAGACACTCCCCGGTGCCGTTTCCCACCATGATCCCAGAATACCTGTACAGTCACATTCCCCTGTCAGGACATAGAAATATTTTCCTCTTAAGAAACTTGAGGGGCTTCCCTGGTGGTGCAGTGGTTGAGAGTCCGCCTGCCGATGCAAGGGACACGGGTTCGTGCCCCGGTCCGGGAAGATCCCACATGCCGCAGAGCGGCTAGGCCCGTGAGCCATGGCCGCTGAGCCTGCGCGTCCGGAGCCTGTGCTCCGCAACGGGAGAGGCCACAACAGTGAGAGGCCGGCGTACCGCAAAAAAAAAAAAAAAAAAGAAAAAAAAGAAACTTGAATGGTCCCAGCTATTCAAATACTACCCTTTGGGAACCCTAACAAGAAAACACTAACTTATCATCCTATCTCCTTAAAGAGAGAGAACTCAGTCAGTTTTTTTAATTGAAGTACAGTTGACTTACAATAGTCAGGTGTTGTTCAGGTGCACAACATAGTGATTCAATATTTTTATAGATTATACTCCATATAAAGTCATTATAAAATATTTGTTATACTCTATGTGCTATACATGAATGCTCTTTTTTTGAGAATTTAAAACATTTTTATTGGGACCCTCAGAAACATATAACTTTTAAGTTGTGACCCAGAACAATGCTTACATACACACAAACAGAACTGAAATTAATGTTACATGGAACAGTGTTAATCTCTACTAAATGCATTCTGATATTGTCTATTTTATTCAGTGAAATTCCATTCTATCCCATTCGATCCCAACCTCATTCTACTCCATTCCATTGTTTCTCTTTTGTAAATTGTTGGTTAAAAATACATGAAATTGATTTCCCAGCCCTTTGGCCCTCAGTTTGAAGAACACTAGGTTAAACAAAAATGAACATTCACTTACCCTGACTCTCAAATTTATAACTAATCATTATACATCGTCAATGTTGTCTTATGCATGAGAATGGACAATAGCCATTCAGATCTTTGAGGAAGGCTGGTAATATGAAAGAGAGGCCAAATGGGGAAAGAAATGCGTGTGTGTGTGTGATGGTGGTAAAATTCTTATATACCATGAAAATAACTCACAGTAAGAGTCTAAAATTGATACATAAAATATTAGAACATAAACACATTATTTACAAATATAGAAGTAAATGCAAGAAGAAATTTAATTTGGTTACTTCCAAGAAGTAGGACTGGTGGATGGAAAAGAGATAGAAAAATGGACTGCTATTTTTCAATAAAAGCTTTTTAGTACTCTAATTTTTTTAGCTATGGACAATATCACTGACAAATATCATTTAATTCTGAATATTACATATTTCAAAATTTAGTTGTATTGCAGGAAAATTTTGTCATGGGTTTCAATAGCACTATTTCCACCTCTCTCTTTTCCCTGTTACACCATACATGCAGACCCTGACTCTCACTGACCTTTTCTAAAGCACCCCTCCTGGTTCAATCTATATCCCCTGTCAAGTACTGCCCCTGGGGTAGGATTGCATGGAATTATGTATGCAATATTGCACATACCATTTCAACTGTATTTTCTTTTCTGCATTCATTTACAATTTAAACTATCTCAAACCAGGATAAAAAGTTATATCATCCATTGAAAGCATTTAAATGATAATGAAGCCAAGAAAGAAAATATTGGGGGGATTAGAGGCACCTTTTCCATCCTTGTGGTCTCTAAATATGTAGGTGATTATAAATTTACATTTCTTCTTTGGGGGGAAGTTGTTTTCTTTGAACCAGCCCAAGCACATGGACCTCTCATGTACCCATCAGGAAATTCAACTTGCCATCTGTCTTGCAGTAATATTGGGGAGGACATTAGTTACGAACACACTGCCAGCCCTGATTCCCAAATGCTTTTCACTTAAGAAACAATAAACATTTTGAAACAGACTTCTTGGAGAACAGCACAGCAGCCTCTCCAGCAGCTTTCATGGTACCCCTCAATGGTTATTTTTACTCCTCCATCGAAAAATGACAGCATAGAGGGGGGAGGGGGAACACATGGGCTCCTCCTGGAGTGAGAACTCTTCTTTAACATGGCCAGAAGATCTAGCAACAGCTGTGCCCATTGGAAGACAACATCAACTTGTGCGACCTGCCCAGGCTCATCAAATGATGAGGGGAGGCATCAAGTAAGCAGCCTCGCAAATGGTGGCTTGGATTATTTTGCAGGAAAGAACTGAAATGAGCCATCTGCCTTCTTTTCCCTTCCCTGTAGAGACAGGAGCCTTTGGGAATGTCCCAAATTCTGGGTTAAAAATCAATCCTGAGAATTCCACGCAAAAGAATATGGCAGTGCCACTTTGCCAAGTGATTCCATTAGAGAGGTAATGGATGATAGCTAGAGCCTCACCTGCCCCAGATCAGGCATGGTTAAAGGAACTAGTACTAGGCTGGAAATCAGGACAGCTGGTTTGTGATTCTCCTCTGCACTCATCCACTGTGTAACCTAAAGTGGAGCCATTCGTGTCTCTAACAGCCTCCACTTCCTCAGCTGAGCGACAGGGACGCTAACAATTGCTCCACCTTCCTCGTGGACGATCAGCAAGTTACATTAGAAGGCATGAGGAAGCACTTCATGGAAAGCACAGGGTCTTAGGCAAGGGGGATCATTAAAAAGATTTTTAATATAAACTTTGAGATGAATGAAGATTTATCTCTGGGACTAAGGAGAACAGAGCCCAGATTGCAAATTGTTTTTTCCTGTAGTGCCTATGAAGGCAAGCACTGGGTAGACTCCTCCCCCACTGACAGCCCAACTGCCCCCTACTCAGGCCTGTCACTTCCTGTCCCTCAGGGTGAAACTAACCACCTTCCTCACCTCCTAGTCCCACCACCAGTACAGTATCTTTTCCTTTATTCCCTCTGTCACGAATCCCAGAAAGTCAGTCACCATCCAGTCCAGAGGCTGTCAATTCAGACGACGGAAGGACCAGGTAAGTGACATAAATGAGTGACCCAGCCTGGGCGTGGGAAATGTGGCCAGGCAGAGATGACCTACACCATCTAAGGGCCACCATTATTCAGCTCCTGAAATTGCCACGTCTTCAAGTCTTTCAAGAGAATATGGAAATCTGGAGTTGTGTGAGAAATCTTTGAAGGTTGAAAGTTAACCAGCAATATTTAAATGTTTGAATCATCATAGGGCCAAACCGGAAGCATTTGTGCATGAGCTGAAGGTTTGCAACCTTTGATCTAGGCTAACTCCTGTATTTTTACAAGTACAAATTCTCAAGCCCTAAAAAACAGCATAGTGTAGTTCAAAGACTATGTACTTGGAGTCAGCAAAGACCAGGGCTTAAATCTCTCATCAGCACCTAATTTGCCATATGGTAATTTGAGGAAGAGTTTTAATTTTTTGAACCCCAATTGCCTCAACTGTGAAAGGGGATAATTATATGTCCTCCATAAATGTTCTAGAGGAAATGAACAAGATCACAGATAATACATGAAAATCACCTGGTACATAATAGGCACCCAGTAAGTGTCTCCTTTTCCCTCAAGGTCAACAAGTTAATGGTATTACAAGGCAAGAACCCTTAACCGTTATCTCCTGAATCCAACCTGCTTTCCCCCGCCCCCACTGTATCCCATGGTTCTCTTGCCTGGAAAACTTTCCTTTTCAGAGACATGAGGTACGATTCACCCTGGAAACTGAGCACAGGATTAGCGCTCTAGATATCTGCGTTCTGATTTACTTCTTTTCCCATGAACAAGCCCCATCAACCTGTGTAGGTCTCATTTATTTTCTCTGAAACAAAAGTGACAACCACTGTAAAATGAGACGATAAATCTGTTACATTGCTCTAAATCGTAGTAGGCCCTTCTGTGAAACCCAAATGCCTGTGAGCCTGGGATCAGCCTCTGATTTGACATTCTGATGCCCAAGGAATGTGTTTTAAAATGCAGGTTTTATTATTATTTAGATGTGGTGAGGCCAACAGATCAGGAGACAATTGCCATTGAAAAGACAGTTTGTTTGTAAAGAAATAAAATAAAAGCTTAAAAGATGTTCATCTTTATCCAAAAAGTGATCTATAAGAAGATTTAGACTGCATATTAATTAGCAGAGAGGTGAATCAAGTTGAAAGAATATGGAACATTATCAACAAATTTACTAATAAACATTGAGTATTTTTAAGTTAATTTTTTTAAGTTAATGTCTTATAATTTCCTAGATTCTCCAAAGTAGACAAGCTTTATGATATTGTTGCAATTTGTCCTATATCAGTTAACAGATTTCAATACACAGTGGGTACTTACTAAATATGTGATAATGATTATTACTTTTAATTAAAGCTGTTGAAATTTTTTTTTTTTAAGTAGATTGTTACTCACAGTCTCCAAGGTGAGGGAGCTTGCCACACCACGCAGGGCCACACAGGGAAGCACCAGGGTTGGTTGCGAGGCAGAGGGAGTGAGAAAAATTAGGCAAGAGGCTTTACTGTAGTTTCTGCGAAAAGGAACAAGCAAGGCAAGGAAAGTGGGTTTAAAGGTGGCTAGTGTGAAAAATTTCAGTGGGCTCTGAGGTATAGCAATTGTTTCTAGTTGTCTGGTACCTCGCCATGGTGATTAGGTGATTGCGGCGGGGTGGGGGTGGGGGGGTAGTGAGCTCCTGAGAGCCCATAAAGGAAGTGGTTGGGGAATGGGCTGTGGATTGGTTGGCTTGCATATGAAAGTTGTACTTATAGACAAGTCCTTTACTTTGTCTAGTGATTGGCTACCCTTGTGAGGAGCAGTCTCTCCCGGGTCAGCAAGGTCCCAGAGGTCAAAGCATTGGAAATACGGAAAATACTAAGGCACGATTAATACTGAGTATTTTCAAACCAGTGAGTATTTGCCCCCTCCACACACCCCTGGAAAGATATCAGAATGTCAAGGAGGAGGTTTCCATTATAGGCTCACAGAATAAGAAAGAGGGAGGGTGTATGACTAAAATCCTCCACTGGGAAAGGACACTTGCATAGGAACAGAAGAAGAGAAGGTCAAGGTGCTCAGAGAAGAAATGCAGCAGGAGATTAAAGCACCCATGAGCTCAAGGAAGGGTTCGGCATTCTGCTGAGATAAAAAAAAAAGTTGGCAAGCGGGGCGGAGGTCCAGGTAAACACAGTCCATGGCCTTAGTCTCTAACATCTTGGATACTCTTTCTAAGGCTAAATGAAGCCCCACTCTCTCTGAGTAGAGAAAATTAAATTTGAATACAGAGATTGCAATGGAATAAAGATGATTCTGCTTGAGTGCGTTGACCTTTATCAACCATTTCATCAGAATTTCTGGAGCATGAATATGTGTTAGGTGTCCTCTGCAACTGTTCACATGAGGAAGGATCCTTCTCTTCTGCATCAGGTCCAAGGCATCATCCTCAAGCATCCCGAGATGGGGAAAGCAAAATCAAATCCATGGAGTTCTGAAATCTAGTTAGAGAATAGTTGTAGGAGACAACGAAAATAGCAGTCAAGCAGCATAAATCTCCAGAGAATACTGTTTTTCTTCCTGTGACTGACTGAAAAAACAATTACATTTCTCAATATTCTTGCAGCTGAGACTTGGATTCAGTGCTAGATAACATAAATTGCTGGTTTGAGGCTCTTCTTTCAGTTGGACTAGATAATCAGGAAAGGATGGTTAGGCACACATATGCAGATCCATGCTTATATGAAAAGCTTTTAAAAACAGAGTATCAGGATTTTCAACTTTCACTATTTAAGAAAAAATATTTTATTTGCAAGAAATAGAAATACAAAAGCATAACAATTTCAATTCATTTTTTTCCAAACTAAATACAAGTATCCTACAAAGCATTTACTTTTTTTGGTATTTACTTAGCTATGATAAAGAATAAAAAGCCATAAAAAACAGCATGATATGACAGATAATAGACTCACAATGTATTCAGACTTAAACACTGCTGGTCTGTATAACATGTTACCAAAGAGAGGAAAGCCCAGCCTGTCAGCAGAGACATTAAAGCTCATGGTTGCTTATAGTCCAGAGTCTGCTCAGCATTGTTTAAAAAGGGTCGCTCGCAATTTGTCAAAGAGTGCTGGTGTTTTTCATAGACTCAGACAGTGTTTCATCTGAAAGGGAGATCTGCTGAACAGCATAGGCCATGGGTCCACGGTGCAAAAAGTTCATTGTTCTCAGCCAGCTAGCGAGTAAGGAAGAGGAACAGAGAAACAGCTAAAACCGCTGGTGGTGCTTTTCCAGGATGCAGAGGCTGCTAGCTGGAGCTCACAGACGATTGGATGAACCGGACAGGAGATGAACATCTCCAGCATGAGGCAAAAACCTGAACTTTGCACAGCAGGGCCAGCCTAGGGAGTAGGCACTGCATTCCCTGCCCAGAGGGCCTTAAAAGTTTACAGCGTGTTCACACAGAAAGAGATCTGCTCAACCTGATCCACAAATTGCTGCACTTTCCATATCACTTAGCTGTTTATCCATCTCACAGTAATTAGTTGCCCTTGTTTTCTCTTTCTATAAAATTAAGACTTATGGGCCTCCCTGGTGGCGCAGTGGTTGAGAGTCCGCCTGCCGATGCAGGGGATACGGGTTCGTGCCCCGGTCTGGGAGGATCCCGTGTGCCGCGGAGCGGCTGGGCCCGTGAGCCATGGCCGCTGAGCCTGCGTCTCCGGAGCCTGCGCGTCCGGAGCCTGTGCTCCGCGGCGGGAGAGGCCACAACAGTGAGAGGCCCGCATACCGAAAAAAAATAATAAAAAATAAATAAATAAAAAGACTTATTTAGCACAGCACCCAGCATCTCGTAGGTGCTCAAGAATTATTTCCCTTCCTCCTAGAAACCAAGACAAAATAAAGCATTCCCAGATTTTATATTGCCCAAAAGCACAAAACGAAACAATACCTAGTTTTGTCCTGTGGTAGGTGCTGACCCTTTGTCCACGGAGACATGGAGCCTTCATCCTCAAATGCATCAGGTTCCTCTGAGCTGAGAAAATGTTCTGCTCTGAGGATTTATAATCCCAGCTGGCCATTTTTTGATGTGATTGCACCTCTGCAAGAAGGGATTTTCCTAATGGACATAACTCTATTCCTTTTCTCCTGATGTGCAAATCTGATCATGGCTCACTTTTAGGAAACCATTTTTGAGCCTTTGGAAAAAGTTCCTTTTCCCATGTCCACCTCAGTCTAGTACCACAAAGCTGTATATAAAATCTCCCAGCCCCTAGGTAGTTCTCAGTCATCCTGGATTCAAATATAAGGCACATGTAAGACACAAACGAGTGTCCAAGATGAGGGAGGAACGTGTGTGCGAGTGTGCGAGTGTGCATGTGTGCGCGTGCCTGTGCAAAAGGAAGAGAGAGGGAGAGAGAGAAAAAGGAGAGAGAGAGAGAGAGAGAGAGAGCTGGCACATGGGTCTTTTGAAGAGCTACTGATTAATGAAGCTTCCTCAGCCCCCTTATTCCCCAATATTCACTAGGGCCTTCTGCAACACTCTTCCTTGGGAGTGAATGACTGACTCAATGAATGAATGAATGAATGAAAAATCTGAACTCTGTCTCTGGCTGCTTCACAGCCCCCTACTCTCTCCGTAGCTTCCCTCCCAGAGGGGCTTCTGCGATCACGTCTCCTAATTGTCTCAGCTGAAAAGCATTCAAAGAAAATGACTCTGACCAGGGCACTACCTGCGACTGGTCTGTCTCACAGGTCCTGCCTGCACTGCAAGCAGGAGAGCTGGTGTCTGTAATAAAGGTTCCTCAAAGACTGGATTCAACAGAACCGAATTAGTGACAAGAGCTCTTGGCAGAGAAGGTGGAGACTAATGCCTTCTCCTCCGTCTACCATCTCCCCACGTTAGCAAGGCCGGCACGGATGCTCCGTCTCCTCGACGGGGAGAGGGAGGTCTCTGAGTGTGCAACGCGCTCACGTGACACGTGTGTTCGGAGGAGCTGCCCCTGAAGGGCCTCTGATCCTTGTCTTTTGCTTGGTGTGAGGACATAGGAGGAAGGAGGCACAAAGTGCTAAAAAAATTTTAATAAAACACCTCTGTCAAAAATTCTGGACACTGACTCACTGCCAGAATAAAGGTGAAGCAATGCAAGACCCCTGCTCCAAGGGCACACGAGATTCCCAGCCCTCTCTCGGCATTCGGGCTAAACCGAGAGATTTAGGAAGAAAAAAACACGGTACTTATAGTTGGTTTGTAAATAAGTTGAGCTAAAAGCTGCTTTCACAATCTACAAATTAGGTCTTTAAATCAAAATCATTTATATTCATAAAAAAGTTATCTAATTTTGCCTGTACTGGTGTCAAACCTCATCCCCACCTCCTGCCCAAAAGGAGCAACCTAGTTCAGCTGTCAGATTCTTATATAACACTACCTTTATGTGAGCTAGGCTCCAGAGTCCTAACACTTCACAGAAATTCCTTCTTAAACCTGGCACTGAGGCCTTTCATTTACAGGATGCATTTCTAAGTTCGAAGTCAAGAGCTGTGAATAGAACCTCACTGGGGGGTCTGGGTTACTCAGGTCTCATCCAGTAAAAAAGTACGTGTTCTCTGAACTTTTGCAAGACGTCTCCTCCACTAAGCTAATCAAAGAAAGGAAAGAGGAAAAGCTGTTGACATAATGAAAAATATATTAATATGTTTATCACTAACATTGATTCTTTATGATTGATGGTTGTGCTAACAGTCTCTTATTTTCCAAAACTGAGGTTTAGAAGCCAAAAGGCTGCCACTATTTGGCACCTTCAGGGCTAACCAGGTATTACTGACTCATCTATGGGATGGCTCTGGGGAGGAAAACAAATCCACTGACATTGTGGGCTTAACCCTGGAACAGAAAAGGTGCACATACCCATTAACTCTTTGGAAACCATCTGGTATTATCCAACTCTTCTGCATCCTCTTGACTCCATTACCTCCTCCTAAAGGGATAACTGTTTAGTTCCCCTTACTGGCCCAAGCAAGGAGTAGAAGGCAGAGGTCTTTCTCATAATAGCAGCAACTGGCCCTTGGATCCACTTACAATGGCCATGTGAGCTCTCAGGCTGAGGTCCCTGGTCTCTAGACACAGATTCAGTTGTGGGAAGAACGGTTTCCCAGAGATCAAGCCCTGCTGTATGGAGGGCTGCAGACAGTGATGTCAAGCAAGCGTAGGTCGGGGAGGAAATAAAATCCTCAAGGCACTAAAGGCAGGCGCTCGGAGTTTGCTGCCCTTTTCCGTCTCCCTCCTTATGCAGAAGAGCTGGTTTTCTACTCAGGCTAATCCAGGAGACTTAAAAACCCGATCTGGTTCCAGTGCGTCAGGTGGGTAAGCCGACCCATTCTCACTGACATACAAAAGCTTGCCTTTCTTATCGTCCAAATACTACTTGAGTTAATTCTATATTCTTACCTTCTTAGCCGCCCTCTCCCTCCCCACACACACAGGCTGCCTGTGTCTGATAATTACATGACATTTTAAAGAGAGGGATGGGTCAGTAGTGGCCCATGGTTAGCAGACACCAGCCAGGCCCAAGAGGGTCTAGAGCAGAAGAGAAGGAGAGGAGAAGGTAGAGAGAAGCAGAAGCGGGGCGCATGCTAGCAACCTTCCTCCTGCACAGCCCCGCCGGTCTCAGCCCTCCCTGGCCAATGGAAGGGACAGTGAGAGGCGTGCAGAGGACCGAGAGGGCTGGCAGGACCACTGCAATCCTGATCCAGCTTTACATCAGTGCTAAGAAGATGAATTTGGCCGTCTCCCAGCCAGAACTCTCTCCATCACAGTAGGGAGAGAGGAATCACTGACGGTGAGCCCCGAAGGTACCAGATCTGCTTATGAGGTCTGACGGCAAATGCTAATGACACCAAATCCTGTGTCTGCTATGGAACAGAAGGCCCAGGTATAGCTTAATCTCTCCTAAGTACAGGTTCCAATGACAATGTAGATGAGAGACAGAAACGGAGACAGAGTGAGAGTTAAAGCTAAGGGTGCTTCAGCTACTACTAAAAACAAAATACAAAACGTGAGCAAATTTCTTACACGAAATCTTTTACAAGCTAAGGAAAAACATTTAAGGGGAGTCTTCTATATTATACAGTAAAAAGTCAATTTCCATTTCTTATTTGTATGAAAGAGGAAAGTTTTTTTAAAACTACAAAAGTTACTTTTAATCATTAAAAAAAATAAGAGTAGGTTGGGGGATTAGGTCGTGTCTCTTTGGGTGAGCTGCAAAGTAGCCAAACCTGACTATAAAAGGTAAGACTGTGGATACACAAATGCCACCTACTCTGACCCCAGGAACAGGCCTCAGGCTCACCTCCTGTGTTGAGGCAGAAGAGGAGGGGGAAAGCAGAAGTGTCAGGGGAGGTGGAGAAAGACAAGCTAGCAGGGTTGTCTGAAACGCCTGCTGTCAGGGACAGGGCTTCCCTTCCCTGTTATGGGTATGGGACAGAAAAAGCATCTATCCACAGAGCCCCAGACCTGAGCAAGGCGCTGCTCCATCTTTCCCTCTGAGTTCCTTCTACAGGAGGACACATGCTTAGGGAGATTTCCCAACTATAATTACAGGACTCCAGTAAAAAAGAAGAAAAGAAAGCAAAACATGGCCTGGAAGGATTGGGGATCCCAGAGCCTAGGGTGCCCTCCTCGCTCCAAAGGCCAACAGAAGACTTTGCTAGCTTGGAGGGAGGCGTCCGGATGTCTTCAGTGTGGTTGCCCAGGGAAGCCTCAGCAAGCTAATAAATACTATTTACACATGGGGAGGAGAAGCCAAGGAGGCAGAACTAGAGGTGTGTGGGGACACAGATTGTGGAGAAATCCTACAAGCAACATCATGGGGCAGGTTTGCCTGGAGTAGAAAAGCCTGATTCCTTCAGGCATTGCACTTGCGGCCTGAGAGTATGAAGGGGACGCCTCGCTCCAGCTCCAGGGCCGGAGGACAAGTCAGTGGGGGCTCAGAGCAGAGCGGCAGGAGAGACCCAGGCTGAACAAGGCAGGACGTCAGTCGGTGCTTTGCCAGATTCCAACAGGCATCCTGGTATTTTTGTGGCTCGAGTTGGGGTCTCGAATGAACAAGCGTCAGCTCTTCTTCAAAGAGGCGGTCACACCCACCCCGGTGAGAAGCAGGCAGTATATTTTTGGCACTGTCGGTAGAAACAAGCCTGCTCGCCCCACCCCTGACCCTAAGATAATTTCCTATGGCAGTAAGCAACAGGGAGGGAGAGAAACGGGCTCCCTTCTGCAGGGAGGGACGTGGGACCGGGGGAGGCGCTCTCTCACCGTGGGTGGAAATCCCAGGCTGTCCTCGTATCCAAAGCCATGACTGCACGTCCAGGTCTTCGGTCAAGATTGGGTGGCAAAAAGGAAAAGCGTATGACAAAGGTGGTTTGGAGACATAAAGGTAGAGTGAGGAGATAAAGGGAGGTGGCGACGGTCTCTTTAGAAGGTGGCGTTCACTCTTCTGTCGAGTTCTACAACTTTTAGTGTTTCATTCCCCTCCAGTTTGGTGCTGACCCTGCGAAGGCATCAGAAGGAAAAAGAGGTCTTACTACCAATTGCCTCATGCTCGGTAGGATGACACAATCATTCCATGACTGCGACTCTGCAGGCTGGCCCAAGCATGCTTCTCGTCCTCTCCCCCGTTCCCGAAGTCTCCCGCTACCAGCCTATCCGTCATCCACATTCCTGCCTCTAGCCTCATGCCAAAGGAGACATTCCAGCCCAGAGGATAAACATGGCAGTTTGATACTGATTTGTTGCACATTGCTTTAAATGATATTGTATTTCTTGAGGATGGTTAGTTACCCCTATGCTAAACTCTGGGAAGGAGAAAATAAAGGATAAAGACTGATCCTTGGTCTAGAATAAATATTTTTTTAAAAAAATCTAGATAAAGGGGCTTCCCTGGTGGTGCAGTGGTTGAGAGTCCACCTGCCAATGCAGGGCACATGGGTTCGTGCCCCAGTCCAGGAAGATCCCACATGCCGCGGAGCGGCTAGGCCCGTGAGCCATGGCCGCTGAGCCTGCGTGTCCAGAGCCTGTGCTCCGCAATGGGAGAGGCCACAACGGTGAGAGGCCTGCATACCACAAAAAAAAAAAAAAAAAAAAAAAAAATCTAGATAAAGATGAAATCTTTATAAAGATTAAAAGATTCTAGATAAAGACTAAAAAAAAAAAAAAACACCCAAACTAACTTGAAATAACAGTAAATATATAACAGAAAATAAATACATTATTAAGTTATGTAACAGCCTAGAAAGTCTCTAGGCATTCAGAGGAGGGCTATGAGGGCTCTGGTATCGGGAAGACATCCCAGAACAAGAGGGATTTCAATGGGGCCTTGAATAGCTGAGACAAGAGGAGAGAAGATTTGTGTCATGAGTCAAGTAGTCGAGCAGCTGAGTCTTCTCTACTCCTAGTGGCAGCTCCAAAGTTTGCTAAAATAGGAATAATAATAATGTCTAACCTCTTCAAGTATTTCAAAGGATTTACTGTATATGTCATATTTACATAGTGCTTGAAATAATAAGCGCTATAAATAATAATAATAAATAATAAAGCACTACATGCATGTATAATATAATGTAAGCATATAATAGTATATATAACTACAAACTTTCCCCTGCAACATTAGGGGTAGAAAACTGAAGAATTTGAAACAAACTCTTTCCCACTTGCATTGGAATAGCATATTTCTGGGAGGCACAGAGGCAGAGTTCAGCTAGAGCACGAACCACACCATGTATAACCAGGATTGGATGCAGACGCTCCTTCCCGTGCCACTCGGTGTACCCAGGTACCTCCCCAGCATGACAACGAAGCCCAGCAGTTGTACAAGCCTTTGTGTTTACACAAGGACTGTTCCTCATAACTATCTAAAGGAAACGCCTCATGGAGAATTGGAGACAAAGGTATGTTATATTCAATTTGGAAACACATACATGCACAGTGCCTCTCGAAGTGTCCTTCAATATTAATATGTAATTATAACTATATAATTATAATTAATGCATGTTTATTTACATAAAAATCCTAAAACTATATACTGACATATAGCATGACATGTCTGTATCTCTAGCTGGAAGGAAGCTGGGGAATGTCTTGAGGCTGCATGTGCATAGCGAGTACACTGCTGTTACCGGACTGTATGTTTGCTTGTGAGGCTTTGAGGGAGGAGGGGAGTCAAGCCCTTCCCCCCCGACGCTCGGATCCACCACTACCAGCTCCCCAGTGGCGCAGCAGCCACGGGGCCAGCTCACACCAGGTCTCTTCCCCAGTCTCTGCTCGGGGCAGCTGTTCACAAGCAATAGACTCTCCAGAGTCCAGGTGCTGCAAATGGGTCTTGAAAAAGCCGAGGGTTGGACTAGGCCAGTGGGAAAGTCTACACCCCACACCGAACGTTGCTGACACATAACCTATCATCGGTGCCTTAGAGGAGGTGAATCTGTATCTATTTGACTCACAAGTGCTGCTGCAGCTCCAACAGCACTGACTTCTCCAGGCTGGTCTCATTTGATATAATGAAATGAGGAAGATCCACGTCAGGCCTGGACTCCAGCCCTGATGCCCTGAGCAGGGAGGAACCTCTGTCCCAGCGCCCAAGCTCCCCAGCCGAGGCCGAACTGGACGGCTCCTCCAGGGGAGAGTGTTCCTCATAGATCAGCAGGTTCCTGGATCTCACTGAGAACAAAGCAAAGTGACAGGTGTTACAAGAGACCACAAGGGTACATCACATCCCCTCACTCGATGCCCAGGGCTGGGAGCAGCTGACAATTCATGGGTTCTTGTTGCCCAGGACAGAGGGTGCCAACTGGAGTTGGCTTTCTATAAAGGCTTCAGGATTTCAGAGTTTTGTGCATTGAAAAATGATACCGATTATAAAAAGTCTGGAAGAGCAATAGAAAAGCAAATAAACAGGAAGCATACTGCCACCCCACTGCTTTGAAAATAAAACTCCCCTCCATGCCCCACCCCCAACCATCTGGGGGAAACAATTCATGGAGAATAGGAGTCAAATACTTGGAGATGTCCAGACGCAGCTAAAATAAGCATTCCCAGTGAGTAGGTCTTGCATAGGGAGAAGGTAAAAGGGCAGAAAACTGTGTTTTCATTTAAAACTGGAGAGAAGACACACAGCCAAAGCCATAAGTCAAACAACGGAGACATGCTCTTTTGTTTTATAGGATAGTTGCATAGCTAGATGGCTCGTAGCAATTTTCTACAACAGAGAAACTATGCTCCCATTGGCTTCCAATTAAATTTAGAGATACATTCTCTTAGGGAAAAAAGAATTTCCCGGGAGACCACTGAAATTATTTGGTTGAAATGCTGGCCTTTCTGTCATATACCTGGCAGGGATACACCTACCTTACAAAGACCACAGATCTTTCAGAACCACAAAATTATGCCTACCCCCCAAATCCAGTACCCCCTAATTCCACCCTTGTTCTTACTAGTGTATCTATTTTATGATCCCTATATATCACCTCTTTATTTCCTACATACTTGAAAGAGATCATTGATCTGGGTGAGACTATCACTTCTGACACCTGATTCTCCAAATTTTCTAAATCTTAGGCATAATATTTTGTAAGACAGGCTGATTCTTTAATTTCCTTTTACAGGTGCTTACTATGGTCGCATACAATTCCACTGAGTTGAATTCCTTGAAAATGTCATGGAAAACTTAATGTTCCCCCCACTCCTTCCCCCCAAATGTGCACCCCTCCCCCTTATCAGAACTCAGAAGGAAGACATCAGAATTTGCCAGGGAACACAGTCTAGAGTAGTAGTTTGCAAACTGTGCTCTGCTGAGCTCTAGAGAATTCCGAGGGGTGTCTCAGCCCAGTGGGTGAGTGTCACAAGGGGAGACCCAGCAGCCTGGGCACCAGACACCCCCATGGCTCTCTTCCTCCCTTCAATGGAAAAGCTACACTTTTACCAGTTCTTAAAAATTAGACTTTCATAGGTAAACAGAAGCCAAGAACACTTCCTGCAATGTCTTGGCGGTCACAGCGATAACAGTTAACTGCAGAGTAACTAATTCAGGGGCAGATGCTTGTGTGGGTCTATTCAATGAATGTTTTTTATGGGGGAGAGGGAACAGTGATATTGAATTGCCTTCTCCCAAGGAATGGATATATATGCATTTTTATGGATAAATGATTTTGAGACCACTGCTCTGTACCCAGGGAGGTTTATCATATAGCTATTCTAAACCAAGTGGTCTAGTAAAGTCCTCCCATCTAAAAAAAAAGAAATCAGACGCTCAGATAAGATTTCTTTCAGAAAGTTAAGCTTTGAGAAATGAAAGAGAAAAGAAACAAGCCACCTTCCAAGTTGCTGAGTGCTGTCTTACCAATGGAGGCTGTGTAGGGCTCCGGCATGGAATGCTGGCTGGGCAGGGCCATCTTGGTGGCAGAAGGATAGGGCCCATAGCCCTGAAAGAAGGTGCCGAATGCAACGGCAAAGCATAACACAACAACCTGCAGGACGAGGAGAGAAAGTGGAGAGCCGTCAATTCCGAGATCCACGGAGCAAACCTTTACACCTGCAACACCTGGGAGGTCCCGAAAGACAACCCCCCTCCATCAGGCCAGCAGACCGCACGCAGTCAATCACCATCACATCATAGCGGAGAAACAGCCTCGGAGTGAGCTGTGTGGTCCCTCGAACACCCCAGCACTTGGACGTGGCAAGCTGGGGAGAGACTGGAGATTGGGGAGTGGGCCGGGGCAGTGATGGTGCTGTGCCTTCAGGAAACTCACCATGAGGCAGGTGCCAGTCTGCGTGCCAGCCAGCTTGCAGGTGCGAGAAACCTTGCCCATCACCAGAGTCTGAAGCTTCTGCAGCTGCTGCAGGAGAGTTCTGCAAACACAACGAATCAAAGCCATGAAGGGCGTCTGAGAGACAAGAGGATGCCTGTGGGTGATCTCTGCCCCAGGCTCCAGGGAAGTGGCTGTGGCTTTGCGGCTGAATTTGAACACAGTACCAAGAAAAGGGTTCCTCTGGTGAAGACACATACGCCCCTGTCTTCCAGCACCAGAGTCGTAGGTAGAGCTTACGGGGCTCAGAATCCGCCCACGTGAGCAGCTTGTCCATTCTGTGCTGTTCTCAGTAACAGTCATCTCTATGCCCCAAATCACCCCTGATAATCCCGGGATTTGTCTGTCAGCCATTGAGAAAAAAAAATAAGCAAAACTTGGCTGGTGATGGTGAACCAAGGAGAATTCGTTCACCCAAGATGCAAGAAAGGAGAAAAGCATGAAGAAGAAGATGCCGGTGCTCAGATGGCAGATCTGAAGAGAGGGAGAGAGACGGAGGGGAAAACAAGAATGGCGGGGAGGCAAACAGCCATGAGCACCTCAAGCCTGTGGCACTTGAAGGCTCACAGCACCTCCACAGGCAGAAGTGAAGCCCAAATATGAATCGGGAGCAAAGAAGCCTGCTCAGCTGGACACACCTTCAGAGCCAGGATCTTGGAAGCCGTCCTCTGATGCAGACTCTGATGTTTCTCCAGGAAAAAACAGAGCAGGAGTAAAAGAGAGTTAGTTGTTCTATCCCTAAAAGTGGACAGCTGTGCACACCCTTGCAAGGGAAGGGTTTGAGGATGAGAATAGTATGTTCTGCTCTGTGTGACATCAGGTCACAGGAGAAGCAGATGGTGAATTTCTTTGCAAATTCTGAACAGTGCAGCCACAGAAAAGGATCTCACAGCACACACTCCTGAATTAGAGCCTCGGGGATGAATTCTGCGTGAGCAGAAGCAGAGACTGCCCCTCGCCCCCATTCCTCTTCTCCAAGCCCAATGCACTCGGCAAGGTGCAGAGGTTTTACAAGCAGATGCTTTTTTCTTGGGTCTCAAAGATTTTCAGAAAATTCATGCTGTGACGGAACACTAGAAAGCCAGACAAGTTCGCTGAAAAACACCGAAAAGCAAATCACTCATTTGCAGAAGAATTCTGGGCTTTGGCAGATAACTTGCCTCCACCATAGCCCATCTCCCGAACAGCTTCCAAGTGCTGGAAGGACATGCAGGTTTTCCCAAGTTTGCAGCTTCCCCTGTGACCAGTACCAGCGAAACAAGTTCTCTCAGGTTTAAGCCAACTAAGGACAGGTTGGCAGTAAGACTATTGCTTTTAGCAGTTCAATGGATAAGAGCAGAGGCAGAATTGGAGCCCACAGCACGTACAGCGAAGGCTTTCTGAACTCAGTGACCCCATGTGGTCCCATCTACACTGTATTTTTACCTTGTACAGTGGTTTTAATTTAAGCAAAACAAAACCATTCATCCCATTATTTCATATCGTTAAATTCTATTAATATGGAGGTCTTTTTAGTACTTAGTTGTATGTTTTCTTGCTTTATGGTTATCTAGAAGCATAATCATAAGTAGTATAGACTGGTTTATGTTTCTGTACATTCAAGCAACACGTTCTTTTTTTTTTTTTGCGGTATGCGGGCCTCTCACTGTTGTGGCCTCCCCCGTTGCGGAGCACAGGCTCCGGACGCGCAGGCTCCGGACGCGCAGGCTCAGCGGCCATGGCTCACGGGCCCAGCCGCTCCGCGGCATATGGGATCCTCCCAGACCGGGGCACGAACCCGTATCCCCTGCATCGGCAGGCGGACTCTCAACCACTTGCGCCACCAGGGAGGCCCTAGCAACACGTTCTTGAAAAGAGTTTTGTGAGTTACTCAAGGCTGAGAAATACCAATAGTGTGATTACTGTAAATTCTACTTTAGGAAATTGTGTCGTTTGTGACAACATGGATCAACCTGGAGGGCATCATGCAAAGTGAAATAAGCCAGATAAAGAAAGATAAATACCACATGGTATCACTGACACATAGAATCTTTAAAAAAAAAAAAAAAAGTTGAACTCATAGAAATAGTAGACAAGCAGTTGCTAGGAGCTGGGGTGGGGAAATAGGGAGAGGTTGGTAAAAGGGTGCAAATTTTCAGCTATAAGATGAATAAGGTCTGAGGATCTAGTGTAAAATATGGTGACTCTAGGTGATAAAACTGTACCATATAATTGAAATTTGCTAAGAGAGTAGAACTTAAATGTGTTTACCAAAAAATAAAAATAAGGTAAATAGGTCATTAACTTGATGTGAGGAATCCTTTCACAACATATACATGTATCAAATCATCACTTGCACATGTTAAATATCTCACAATTTTGTCGATTACACCTCAGTAAAGATGGAAAAAAAATAGAAGTTTGCAGTTAAATGATCGTATGATGCAGCAAGTTTTTTTCCTCATCACACTTCCTTCTCCCAGGACCTCCCAAGAGCACCCCATTCTTACTGGTTTGCACGGCTGCCTTTTCAAAGCTAAGAGCTGAGTGACACACCCACTTCCTGGGTGAGCGTTCCTTCTGGCAGAGCTGAGATCTAGTGGGCAGTGGCACACATTTTATTGACAACATCCTGTAATGCCAGCCCCAAAGCCCTCTTTGGGTTCTCCCTGCTGTATTTCTGGAACACGTGGGGAAGATACACAGGTGAGCCATAGATAAGACCTATGCTTGACCACGTGGCACAGACCTTTTCTCTCATATTCTGGCCTCCTCCTGTGGTGCCAATCAACAGGGTCTTTGTTACCAGCTGAACTACAGAAAGGGGCCTCACTGTTTCCTTGGTGGCCTGCTGAAGAGCCACGTCTGTAGTGCTGGCTGCCACTTCTGATGGGCACCCCAACTCCCATGGGGCACCCTGCTGCCTGTGCTGGCAGCTTCAAGGTGTTGAAGCTCAGCTGTGCTCTGTGCCTGGAGGAGTTGGTGGAGGACATTCCTCTATCCAGGCTTCCATTAGACAGCAGATTTCCAGATGTTACCACAGCCATTTACTTTTGCTCCAAATCCTTAAGGTGTTTTCAAAGCAAAATCGCCATTTCCATTTTTACCAACAGTCCCCATTTACCCACAACCTTCCTGCACCTCCTCCCTGCCCAATCCCTGCCCTTTGTCCAGTCTTCAGAGCATGAACCACTGAGAAAACCAATTCCACACAATACTCGGAATCACTCCTCCCTTCCAATTTCTGATTGTGATCGCGAGGCCTGGGACCCCTTCTCTAGGATGAACAGTCTCCCAGGAGGCTCCACAGCCTGTTCTGAAGACAGACCTCTGACAGGCCAGACACACCTAAACCCCAATGGTATAATGCCTTAGGCTCAAGTTGGGAACCCCAGCTATAGGTGTAAAGTGCTATCAGTTTGGAAGAAGGACCCTCTAACTCTGGCTGGGCGAGCAGGAAGGGCTGTATCTTTACTAGTTGTGTGGTGCTTTACTTGGCATTCATCAGCACATCCTTTCCAAACTCAAAGACAATTATATTCTGAATCCACTGCAAATGAAAATGGTTGTTTAATGGCCCCTGATTTCTAACAGTTTATAATCCAGCTCTTTAAGATGAGCAAACATGTAGTTCAAAATAGATTTTTCAGTTTGAAATTTTGGTGGAAAGCGACAGTGAGTTATAATGCGCTGTTTGCTGCTGCTTCTCCTACTCGGATTAGCAAAGGTGAACTCGTGGGAATGATGACACTCTGAAGGCCCCATCCATCAGCAACAGAGGGATTTCACCCAAGGAAAGCAGGTTAGCTCATCCATTTCCCAACGTCTAAATAGATTTCCATGATGTGATAAAGTTTGGGAAATTCATAGACATTCATACAACAGAAACACTCATTTTTGTCATAAGGAAAGAAAATTATTAGTGATTGAGTGTCCACTGGCTGAGTTCTAGAACTTCATATACTGAGATACTATGTAAAGGTTTCAAAGACATGTAACCAGGAACTAGAAGACCTAAGATGTAAACCCAAACCTATCTGACTCCATAGCTCACGTGCTTTCCAATTCAGCACACCATGGTACCCAAACCTATAACCTAATAAAATTAATGATCAAAAGATTTCTTAGTTAAGTAGATTTTTCTTAAATCCAGTGATATTAACATCTTATTGAGGGAATTCCCTGGTGGTCCAGTGTTTAGGACTCGTTGCTTTCACTGCCGAGGCCCGGGTTTGATCCCTGGTCGGGGAACTAAGATCCTGCAAGCTGCGCAGCGCAGCCAAAAAAAAAAAAAAAAAAAAAAAGCATCACATTGACAACAGCACAACCAAGAGATGTGTCCACCATTAAATAAGAAAAGATTACAGTGACCAAACTGCAGACAGTGACCAAACTGCAGACAGAAGTGAATCTGATGGCAGTGAGATATATACTAACAAAGTTTCAGTGATCTGATACAAATAAAAGCAATAGGGTAAAATAAACATTTCCTGGCAGATCTCTGGATATACCAAAATAAAATGCAAATGATGGATAAAAGAATAATAGGTATTCCTTAGCCCACGTCAAGTGTCAGGAAGTCAAACCTGAGCTTTGTTTAGGAGAATGGAAGCTATAAGACCTGTCCCTCCACTGGACACCAACAGAGCTGATGAGATGGCTTTAGGATTACTAAATCAGTAATATTCGCCAGAACACGGCGATAAGCTCCCAGGAAGAGAAACCTGAATTTAGATCTCAGTACCATGGTTTTTAATCACATTCCTTAAGTCCTGAGTTCAGGCACTTAGTCAAAGTTAATTCTCTTGACCTCACCAGCTAACAGAATAATGAGAGAATCCCCTTCTGGGGTACTCTGGGTTTGCTGAAACAAATACACCTTTGCAGAGTGCTTGCTATTCCTTTCCACTGATGCCAGATGAGCCTCTTTACAGGAAAGCCTGGAATCTCACAATTGGTATGTTGGTCTGAGATGATGTGGTACTTTCCCTGATGCCATTGGGACAGATGCCATGGCCTGAAGCATTGGGAGCTTGGATGACAGCTGTTACTCTGCTTGCATAAAGGGCTGGCTGGAGAAAAGGCAGCCAACAGATGAAATGGAAGAATTATTTTAAAACTAAAGCTATAAAAAGTCAATCATAGGACAGACTCTCTTTCCAACAGTGCATTCAGAGCTCAGTTTAAACTTCTCCTTTATTACTGTATGTTAAATCATCAGTGATCATGGATAATTATGGCTTAATGAATTCTTGGGCTTCCGGGAGCAAGGTCTTAATTTAGAGAGATGTTTATCTGGGCCAAGACATTTTTCACAATTTGTTAAATTGGAGGGTCCAACACTTGATTGAAAATGTGGATTTTGTCCTGTGGTGAGATGTAAAAATAAACCTTATGGCTGTCCTCACACAGCTCCTAGTAAAAGAGCAGTTAAAGGCAGCTGCCAGCCTTGCCCAAAATAAAGCATCACCCTGTATCTTGGGAGGCATATCAAAGGAAATTGGGCAAAACATTCAAAAGTAGCCAAGAGTGTGAGACACAATCTTATAAAAACTGGGAAATGCATCAACAGCCTCATGTGTTTTCTTGTATTTGGTTTAATTTTGTTTTCTTATGTTTCTGTTATTTAAGGGAAACAGCAGGGGTTGGTGTGGGGAGGGAGCGAGAGAGAACGAGCTAGTGATACAGTTACTGCATCTTATACTTTGAACATTCTAGTACCTAATTTCCCACTGGAGTCAGAAACTAGGACCCAGGAAAAATAATAAACTGGTGGTTCCCAATTACTTGCTGTGCCAGGAGCTTCAAATCAGGTCCTCTCTATAAACACAATTTCCATCAAATCCTGTAATACACCTTACTCAGAAATGGAACTAGCTGGGCTATAATGCATGTGTGCACATTTGTGTGTGTAAGTAAATCACCCTCTGGGTGAATCAGCCTCCCACAGGAATGAAGGGACTTTTTTTTACTTATGGAACTACTTAGAGCAGTAAGTTCTAAATTCCAAATCATGAACCATTGTCGTGGGTTGTGAAAACAGCTGGGGTGTGACTGGTGTATTTAATGAAACAGAATCAAATAGAACACACAGTATCTGAGGGCATCACACAAAGTAAATAAGTATTCCTTTGTGAAACGTTCATATTAGTGATGAGTGTGATGTATATGTACGTGTGGTGTGTCTGGGTCACTATACAACATGTAAAACAATATGATCAAAAAAGTCTAAGCTACTTATCTAGTGCACACATGCAAAAAAATTATATGAGTGAACATTAGGTGGCTTCATGATGGAAGAGGCAGGCATCCATGTCCTTTCGAAGCAAAACCCCACCTGAATCCCTCCCCACCCACCCCAGTCTTCTAGAATTAGTGTACAAGATCAGAGGTTAGGAGAGAGGTGTCAAAAAGCAAAAACAGGGACTTCCCTGGTGGTGCAGTGGTTAAGAGTCCACCTGCCGATGCAGGGGACACGGGTTCGAGCCCTGGTCTGGGAAGGTCCCACATGCCACGGAGCAACTAAGCCCATGCGCCACAACTACCGAGCCTGCGCTCTAGAGCCCGTGAGCCACAACTACTGAAGCCCACGTGCCTAGAGCCCGTGCTCTGCAATAAGAGAAGCCACCGCAATGAGAAACCCGCGCACCACAACGAAGAGTAGCCCCGCTCACCACAACTAGAGAAAGGCCGCGCGCAGCAACAAAGACCCAATGCAGCCAAATAAACAAACAAATAAATAAAATTATTAAAAAAAAAAATGCTAAAACACCTACCTCAAAATCCTCAGGCAGAGGGTGGGGAGGTGGTAGGATATAACGTTAATAATAATTCAAAACATTGCATAACCATATTTAAGGAGACTCTTGAACTACCTCAAAGACTTTTAAATACTAAAGTGCAAACTCTTATACAAAAGATAATCACATTCTGCTAAAATCCTAAACTTTGAATAAATACTCATTTATTTATGATCTTTCACTTAAGTTTTGAAAGTTGTTCGTGGGGCTCTGGCCTAAATTTTTTAAAATACAAATTATCTCCTTTCTCTTCCTGTGTAATTGCCACATTATAAGGAGGTTTATTTTTCAGGGACCAGAGGGCACTTCTGAAATATTCTATCACCTACTCACCCAGGAACACAAGAAAGAGAGAGTTCTAGAATGTTTTCTGGGGCTGAGGAATGTCTAACTTTACCATGGAATCCTACTAAAATGCCTTTGTAAACTCTCTGGGAAATATGTCTAGTATCCAACAATCCTTTGAAGTTTGTAACATTTTCAACTGAAAAGAAAGCTTATACCCTTCACACAACCAGAAGTTAGAGATAATGGAGAAAAGTGATTTAAACCAAGATAAAGGTCTACAGAGGGTCACTCCTGGACGTAGGTCATTCCTGAGCACTCTAACGGCCTCTCTGTGCACAGCAGGAGAGAGGGACCAGCTGATTACAGTCAGTCGAACAGAAGACTTCACATGTGGAAGACACAACAGTGAGGAGGAAGCCAACAGACAAAACTGGTGCAAATGGATGCAGTTGTGCGGCTACACAAACAAATGAGGACAGCACAGTCAGAGCCCAGTGGGCTTGGCTGGAAAGACCGCCATCAGGAATCACATGTAGATTTTAAAGAACAAGAAGAGTAGAGACAGAGAGGAGGACTATAGCTAAGAGGAAGGTCAAAGAGGAAAACTAATGAATTCTTGTTTCTGATAACAACACAGACAGGACAAGCACATCCCTCACCTTCTGTGAGGTTCGGAGAAAGAATACCAATGAGGCCCACATCCCATACATGTCATACATCCTAAGGTTTCTCCTCATCCCACCTACCCCAAGCCAGGCAAACACTGCCCATGGGTACCCCCGACACCTGCTTTGTCGAGCTTCCTCCAAGGCCAGGTTAGAGCCCCAGACAGATATATCGCCTTGTTCCTGCTGACTCCTCATCCCATGGGGAGGGGCGTGGCTAGGGGAAAGCCAGAGCAGGGCCCCCTAAAACACAGATCCCAAGCTGGGTCCTCTTGTTTGGAACTACGGTTGACCCCGTGCTGGGAAAGGCAGCGGTCCTTGGAGAGAGAGCACAACAGCGGCAAAAGAGACCGAGGTCAGGTCCAGTTGAGAAAGTAAGTGGCTGAGTTCTAGTCCCTGTCCCACCTCTAAATGGCTGATCTTAACCTCATCAGCCCTCAGTTTCCGCTTCTGTAAAAGGAAGTGATTAACAGTTAAATGAGATGATGTCTAAAGTACATTTCAAGTCTAAGCACCTATGAGTCTACAAATCAGGGCTGAGGAGAGGGATAGTGGCTCACAGCCCTATAGCCTACAGCACGAGGGCAAAATTAAAAATGAATGGAGCAAACTGGGCCACAAACACCTAAAATGGATGGGCTGGGCAGTAGATGTGCATCACTTGTGCAGAAGAAAAGGCTAGAAAGTGGGGGAAAGACAGGGTCTCTCAAGAATGAGACATGCAGCTCGGAGAGGCGAATGATAAGCAAGGAAGGCCAGGAAGACCCTCCGGCGCCAAACATGGCCTCACCTGGACTTTGCAAAGTGCAAATGTATATCCTGATTGAGCACAGGAAGAGGGCCCCCTGGGAGACCACTCACTCTCAGCTCACACATTTCCTGGTGGCGTGTGATTCGTGGATCACCTTAGCAAAGAAGTGTGAAGGTGCCTTCCCACTGCTTCGGCTGCTCTTAGGCTCCTGGGGTAAGGCTGCAGAAGTCTCCTCTCCTGTCTCCATCCTCTTCCAGCTTCCTGAGCTCAGATAATAGGGGCTTTTTTGCCTAGAAGCCAAGAGCATGCTAAATGGCTGCTGCTGAGGAGAGTACTAACCGAAGAGTCGGGATTGATTTGGAATCTGAGGGCTCATTCTCATCTGGATAGATGGAAAGTCCCTCGTGGGGGGAGCAGAGAAGTGGTAAAATGTAAAGAGGTATAATTTGTCTTTATTTTGGTCCACGTACCCACTCGCCTTTCCTGCCACATTGTGCCAAATGAAACAACGGCACACGAGGTCTCCCACCCCACTTCTGGTGACCCAGGGTCCTGTCCACTTCTCACAGCCATTTCTACCTCTGCCCAGCTACCTCCAAAGGACGTTAATACAAGAAGCACGAACAGGACACAAACACAGGTGTGTGTTCACTGGGCCCTACCCTGTACTTAGCTCAAACACTGGGTCACTCACACGGTGCGACGAATAAAGGGTCCGAAAATCTCCCCTTACCACGGGCCCCAAACATCAACTCCTCCTGACTGGTTTAGGGCAGGAGATTGCCACGGTTCATGTTACAGTCACTCTGGCGACTGCAGTGTCCTCTGGCGAGGGGAGGCCCTTGGCAGGAACAGAAGAAGAATGGAGAAGAGGAAGTCGGGGGCAAGGAAGGCCCTTCCTTGTGTGAACAAGAGCGGCTCTGCTTTTATTCCCTGACTTCTCAAGCCAAAGCACATTAAAAGCTGCTGGACTGAGAGATGATGACTATAAGAACTCCCTCATCAGACTATCTGTGGGAAGATTGCCGGTTAATCAAGTAGCAACCATTTCCATCATAAAAGGTTGTCTACCAGGAGAGGTAAGTTTGGAAGAGGGAAGAGATGGCACTTGGGCCTCTGGGGGAACCACAGTGGAGGCTCCTACAGTCCAGGGACAAGGAGAGCACCACTAGCATAAGATAGACGGTGTTCTCAGTCGAGGTTCCAGCAGGCTGAATGGCTGGGAAAAACTTCCACAGTCAGTGAAGAAAACAGAAGGAAAACCACCACTGGCTCTCAGGGAAGAACGCCAGATATGCTGACCCCAAGCTCAAATATGCATATGCTCCCGTAACTCATAACTCATACCAATATCATAATAAAAAGGCTGTGGCCATTATTGTAAAACATAAAAAACAATTGCAAAACACGGACTGCTGTTACATAGAATCAGATGTGGTTTATGTCAGTGCTCCTCAGATGACAGCTCTTTATCGAAATCTGAAAGAAATAGGATTCTGTAGAAATATATTGACTGATATGAAAATATATACCCAGTGCTTTTTGTTAAATGGAAAAGGCTCTTAACAGAGGAGGATGTACAATATAAATACATATATATATAAAATATTCCAAAATGTAAACATCTCTCTAGGTGAAAAGATTGTAATTTTTTTCCCTTTTTAAACTGTATTTTCTAATTTTTTATACAATGGGCATATATTACATGTGTGGGGTTTTTTTTGTTTGTTTGTTTGTTTTTTGTTTTTTTTGCGGTACGCGGGCCTCTCACTGTTGTGGCCTCTCCCGTTGCGGAGCACAGGCTCCGGATGCGCAGGCCCAGCGGCCATGGCTCACGGGCCCAGCCGCTCCGCGGCATATGGGATCCTCCCAGACCGGGGCACGAACCCGTATCCCCTGCATCAGCAGGCGGACTCCCAACCACTGCGCCACCAGGGAGGCCCGGGTTTTTCTTTTTAAGTTTAGAAAAATATGACAGAGCAGGGTCAGCCTGGAGAGGGGAGGAGAGACCCTTTTTCCCCCCGGAAAGGTGGCAGCAACCCCGTCTCATCACAAGCACCCACTGCTCTTTGTGCCTCTGCTGCCCCCGTGTGGCTGTGGATAGACCTGACACCCAGAACCCCTAGACTAGACCCAACCTGGACCAAACTCCACGGTTATCTTGGATGGATTCTTTTTCCCCTGTTCACCAATTCATGACCTGGATTTGTCCCATTCATGAACACAGGACTTCTGCAACAGCAAGTGCTAGGACAGGGGGGTGGGAACACTATCAGCTCAGGATGCTAATAAGATGGATACAGACGCTGGTGGGGTTCAGGACCCTGAGAACCACTCTGGCAGGTGTAAAGGTGGAGATAAGAAGAGAGGAAGCCTTGGTTGAGAGTCCACCTGCCGATGCAGGGGACACGGGTTCATGCCCCAGTCCGGGAAGATCCCACATGCCGCGGAGCGGCTGGGCCCGTGAGCCATGGCCGCTGAGCCTGCGCGTCCGAAGCCTGTGCTCCGCAACGGGAGAGGCCACAACAGTGAGAGGCCCGCGTACCGCGAAAAAAAAAAATTAAAAAAAAAAGAAGAGAGGAAGCCTCAGGAGACTAAGGCCCAAAGGCAACCATGAAACCAGAAACCTGAAGTCGTACTGGAAACCAGCTCCTTTGCCTCAGGGGATCAAGGTGATACCACATGGAGCTGGTGACATTTACTTACTTCTGTTGTTTGTCTACAGAGCACTAGAGATGACTGCCCTTGACTTGCTATATGAGCACACATTCCCATAAATGCAGAGGGAAACCCAGCGGGGTCACAATGTCCACTTTTCCTACTGATGGTATTTTTACCTTATGACTAGATTAGCCTGCTGTTTGAGCAACAGACCATGAAGATTTAGAAAATGGGAGCCAAATTTCAAGTTATTATGAAATGACATGCAAATAGATTTACCCTGATCCCTTAACATTTGCAAAATTGTTACTAGGCATTAGTGCTAAGCCTTAAAATGATGAATTAAAATTTTGCTTACCTAAAAGTCAATTTTTCTCTGCTTGGATTGTCGGATCTATAACAACTAAGGGCAACAGGATCCCTTGACTAATGAACACTTTAATTTTCAAAGCATAGGCAGGCTCCATGAGCACGCGTGCACACACACACACACACACACACACACACACACACACACACACACGATGAATCTCCCCAACCGCCATTTCTCAGCCCTATACCTTAACCCCTTTCTCTTGCATATGACCCCGGGTAAACTCAGTATGCTTCTCCTACATCGAGGCTCCAGGACCAGATTGCCTGCCTTCAAATGCAGCCTTCTAGCATTTTACTGCGTGAGCTTGGGCAAATCACCTCACCTTTCTGAGTCTCAGGACCTCCTTTATATAATGGGGATAGTAATAGGACCAGCTCATAGAGCCATTAGAAGGTTAAATGAATTAATATCTATAAAATGCTGAAAACAGTACCTGGCACAAGAGGTGCTAGAGGAACAATCCTATATTTATTTTTCAAAATGGGCTTAAAATGTAATTAATTAATTAACTTTTAAAAACAGTAATTAAAAAAACAAACTTGGTTTTCTCTCCTTTTTTTAACTAAAAAACACCATTTATTACTCAAATTGGGTGACAAAAAAGTGGTCTGGCCCTCTTTGTCCACCTCTAAAGTCTGATGTCATTTTCAGGAGAATTGGACTCATTGACCTTATTCTTTTCCAAGCCTCTTCCTTAACCCCCTCATCATAGCCCTTATCAGAATCAGCCTCTTCATCAATCCCACGTATTTTAGGGAAAGAAAAGGACATGCATGTGTGTGTGTGTGTGCGCACACGCACACACACGGGAGGAACAGGTGAGAGAAGTGCGACCGTCTTGAGCATCCTGACACAACTATCCTTTCAATGTCATCTCCTCCCCTTTCCTCCCAGCTCTGGCCCTGGATCTCCCCCTCTTTCCCCACCTTCCATCAGGCAGTTGTGTCGGTTCTTCACGCCAGGGACCCTCACCTGTTGGTGTTCTCCAGAACCTCCACCTTCTTCCGAAGCTCCGAGTTCTCCGTTGAACAAGACTCCACCCTACAGAGGAGAGAGAGAGAGAAAAAAAAAAAAAACTTAGTTTTTTATCAGGGGAGCAAACACTGAGCCAGGAGCTAGGATGGAGGCAGGTGGGGTTCAGAGAAAAAAGACAGGGAAGCAGCCACTCTAGGGAGGTGAGGGAGAGAACTTGGCCAACCTGAGTTGGGGAAAAGAGTGAGGAGACAAAAGAAAAAAGAGAGAGAGAGAGATGGGTAACCAGTGCCTCAGTAATGGAAAATGAATAGGGACGGCACAAAACATAAACTTCTTTTAGGGTGTTCCAACCTTGATTTCTCTCGACTCTTCCCTATGGCTCTCAATGTCCATCACAATTCTCCCTCTATGCTACAGGGTCTGGATGCTGCTGGCTGTACTCTTGACCTGAAGGACTGACAGGAAGCCAAGGGGCTTGGGACAGGGAGAGAGTGAAGGACAAGAACCCGGGGCCTCAAGACAAGGAATCCAGGTGCCGGAGCAGGCATGCCCCAGAGAGGCAATAAAGAGATTTTCATCGAAACATCTTGACCCTGGATACCCACAGACAATAACAAACAGAATGGGACTGCTTAATGCTCTATTACCAACACCTAAATCAGGAGGAAGAAACACTGACTTTCAGTAGGAACTTAAGAACCAGCCAGGATCCACCAACCGCTCCTCTCACCAGACACACATAAAGATTCATTTCTAGGTCCCGGGACTCATTCCCATCTTAAAATGGCATTAGTTTGCCAGATGGGAACTATTTTCTAGGGCTAATACAAAATTGTATTTAATTTACGTTTTTCTAACAGCCCTCCTGATATTCCAGGCTATTCAGAAGAGCAAAAGGTGCCGTCAAGTGTTTTTGTGAAAAGTCACTCCCCTATAACACAAATTATAGTGGACGGAAAAAAAAGAACGCCAAACTGCCTTACTTACTTCATCCCCTGTTGCTTTCTCTAGCGTGCGAGGGATGTGGCCAACAGGAATTGATTAATTAGCGCCTCTCCTCTGAGGAGTCCAGGAATATGCATGAATGTTAGCATTTGTACTTATTTGAAAGGAAGCCTTCAGGGACTTAAGGACCCTTGGTTGGAAACTGTGCGGTACAAATGCCTACTAAGACTGAATGTATTTTTAATCACCTGCCAGATCTATAAGATTTCCCCTCTAAAAACCACTAGGTGGCAGGCAAAACATAGCTGATAAACCAACGGCCTTTGCTGGGGTCCAGACGGAGAAATTGAACCCCCTTCTCATAGAAAGCAGGGCCCCCCGCCCCGCACTTACATTTCTCTACATGAATTGCTCAATACACACAACCACTTTGGCAGGAGGCTTACTTTTTCTCCAAACTGTCCATGTATTCCTTCTTCTTCCTCCTACTTTCCTGGGCAGAAATCTGCAATGGAAGGGGAGAAAAAAGGATTATGTTCCAGCTATCTCAGTAAACCAGTATGACAAGAGGCCATGAGCAAAGAAATCACAAAAGCCCTGCTCACTTTTGTGGCCACTTGCCATTTGTTTAACCTACTGGCTCATCTACTAATCACCTCTTCTGTCCTCCCTGGTTTCAGCCAGCTGATATTCTCATCTACTTTCCAACACACTAGGCCCCCAGTGAGAAGGACAGTGGTCCAGGAGTCAGACTGGAACATGTGGGTCACGAACCATCTGTATGGTCTTAGATAAATGATCTCAATTCTGTGGACCTAGTTGGCTCAACTATAATACATAATATAAGCCAGTTGGGGTTAGTCGTATAAAAATTCCCTGGCGGTTCTGCACATGGACAAAGAATTTTAACTCTAAGCTCTTTCCTTCCTCTCTCTGTCCCCTCCCTCCTGCTCTGCCCACGCCCTAGCCATGCCCCAGGGCCTCTGCACCCTTGATCCCCACTGTAGGGGCCTAGGACTAGAAGACTGCTGGACCCAGGTATAGAACAGTGGTCTGCAGAATTTTTTATCAAAAACCTCTATCAAGAAAAAAACTTAATAAGCAGCTCATGCAGCTCAATAGCAAAAAAACAAACAACCCAATCCAAAAATGGGCAGAAGACCTAAATAGACATTTCTCCACAGAAGATATACAGACAGCCAACAAACACATGAAAGGATGCTCAACATCTTTACTCATTAGAGAAATGCAAATCAAAACTACAATGAGATATCATCTCACACCAGTCAGAATGGCCATCATCAAAAAATCTAGAAACAATAAATGCTGGAGAGGGTGTGGAAAAAAGGGAACACTCTTGCACTGCTGGTGGGAATGTGAATTGGTACAGCCACTATGGAGAACAGTATGGAGGTTCCTTAAAAAACTACAAATAGAACTACCATATGACCCAGCAATCCCACTACTGGGCATATACCCTGAGAAAACCATAATTCAAAAAGAGACATGTACCAAAATGTTCATAGCAGCCCTATTTACAATAGCCCGGAGATGGAAACAACCTAAGTGTCCATCATCGGATGAATGGATAAAGAAGATGTGGCACATATATACAATGGAATATTACTCAGCCATAAAAAGAAATGAAATTGAGCTATTTGTAATGAGGTGGATGGACCTAGAGTCTGTCATACAGAGTGAAGTAAGTCAGAAAGAGAAAGACAAATACTGTATGCTGACACATATATATGGAATTTAAGAAAAAAATGTCATCAAGAACATAGGGGTAAGACAGGAATAAAGACACAGACCTACTAGAGCATGGACTTGAGGATATGGGGAGGGGGAAGGGTAAGCTGTGACAAAGTGAAAGAGCGGCATGGACATATATACACTACCAAATGTAAGGTAGATAGCTAGTGGGAAGCAGCCGCATAGCACAGGGAGATCAGCTCGGTTCTTTGTGACCGCCTGGAGGGGTGGGATAGGGAGGGTGGGAGGGAGACGCAAAAGGGAGGGGATATGGGAACATATGTATATGTATAACTGATTAAATTTGTAAAATAAAAAAAAATAAAAAAATAAAGAAAGTAAAAAAGGCAAAAAAAAAAAAAAAAAAAGAAAAAAACTTAAGCAAGCACCCATAATACATTTATATGCATTCATTTATAAATTATATACATGCCTACTAGAGGGAAATATTGTGCATCTAATAAAACAAATTTTAAAGGCTGAGATTTTTTCAAAGTGTAAATGGGAGTTCTAATATTTTCTTCCCACCCCTGTATGGGTCATCTTAGGCACCACAGAGTGTGCTCGCCCGACCTGGAGGCCCACTGACCAGAAGATGTATGGGGAGATCTGGGGGAAGACAGGGGCAAGCCTTGGTCCCCACCACGGGACGGGCCAGTGTTGGCCACCGGGAAGGGAGGGTGGGCATGCTGGCTGGGTTTGCTCACTGTCTCTGCTCACAGAAGTACCTGGATTTGAAGGGCTCACCTTATTCTTGATTTTCCTCCGGATTTTCTTCAGGGCCTTCTCCTCGGATTTTGTCAGGGGCAACTTGGTGGGGATGGGATAGCCCTCGGCGATCAGGGTCCTCTTCTCTTCCTCCGTTAGGACCAGGGGGCCTGATCCCTGCAGCTTCTGTGCAGACCAAGGAGCAGAAAAAGGTCAAAGAGGAAAAGCCAGGCGCACCGGAGAAACACCTCCTGAGGGGTGAGGAGGGTCTGTTATGATGTCTTGCCAATGGCTAAGGGAAAAAGAGGCTCATCTCTTTTGGTGAGAAACGGGCACTTTGAAGTGGAAGCAAAAATGCAGAAGACACTCGTGTGAGTGTTACAACCCAAGGATTATAATATAAGGGAACGGGTAAAGAAGCCTCCACCCATTATTTCCCAGAAAGTACCCTGCTGGCTAAAACATCAAAATTAAAGGATACAATTCATTTCCCACGTCCCTAGAGATTTCCTGTCCTCGGAGTGATGAAGGATTCACTTGGAACTCTGTTTGTGGAAAGTTTTGCTGTACTCCTAAAGATGCCATTTTGCAAGATGCTCTCTATACACTAGGAGTTGCTTCTTGACCTCTACTTCCAGCTAAGGGGCCAGGGCTCCTAGGGACACACCTGCAGGCATGTTCCATGGAAGTCACTGGTCAGCACAGTCCCAGACTGTCCATCATCAGTGGAGATGAGAACTGTAGCTCATCTCATTTCACCCATATTAGGACAATGTGTTTATAATTAGTCAAATAAATGGAGTACCTACTGCATATTAGTTCCACATTAGATGCACGGAAGAATCAAAATGAACTCCATCTCTTAAGTAGCTAATGATCGAGACGGAGACTGAATTGAAACACGTGAAAGAATGAGAGCAATTAAATGCTAGACTGTAATATTCATCAAGGTACATTAAAAATAGGAAGAAGGAGAACGCTTATGTGAGTCTGTGTGATAAGGGAAGGCTTAGGGTAGCAGACAAGGCTTGAATGGGGCTTCCTGAAAGAAAGGGGGTGATTTACACAGAGGAGGCATTACAACAAAGGCAGTATTGTAAAAAGTAACTGAAGAAGCCACTCCGCGTAGGGGGGGTGAAGAGGTCTGGAAGCAGCGGCAGGTTGGGCACGGAGGAGGGTGTCTGTACCCAGCAGAGGTATGAGGGCTTGATGCCAACAGATAATAGGGAAATAACACAGATGCTGAGCCAGGGTATGATATGGGAAGGATTTCCTCCATGACCACGTGGAATGGATTAATTGTGGTAGGACCCACAAATCCATAGGATGGACACTATTTCAGTAATCAAAGGAGTGAAGGGTAAGAGGAGAGAAGGCAAAGGTGGAGTGGAAAGAGTTAATTCCCTGGCCCTCGGTAATAGTGATGTATAAGAACGCGGCCACAGATCTAGAACTTTCTGAGTTTCTGACACAGACGGAACTCAAATTTTCAAAATTATGTTAATTAATATATGATTCTTCTAAGAATTTTTAAATAATTCATTTCATTCAAATTTGCTCTATGTGATATTATAAATTCAGTAAGGCTGACTAATTTTTTAATTCTCATAGAAATCAATCAACTATTCAGAACAATGAGAAGTTAATTATCTAACCCTAATTTTTAAAATTTATTTATTTTATTTATTTATTTTATTTTACTTTTGGCTGTGTTGGGTCTTCTTTGCTGCACGCGGGCTTTCTCTAGTTGCGGTGAGCGGGGGCTACTCTTCACTGTGGTGTGCGGGCTTCTCATTGTGGTGGCTTCTCTTGCTGCAGAGCACAGGCTCTAGGCGTGTGGGCTTCAGTAGTTGTGGCACACAGGCTCAGTAGTTGTGGCTTGTGGGTTCTAGAGCGCAGGCTCAGTAGTTGTGGCACATGGGCTTAGTTGCTCCGTGGCATGAGGGATCTTCCCGGACCAGGGCTCGAACCCGTGTCCCCTGCACTGGCAGGCGGATTCTTAACCGCTGCGCCACCAAGGAAGCCCTACCCCTAATTTTTATTTGGAAAAATTATATATGTGAGGGATGAATGTTGACTCATGATTTCTATCCTGAGTCACTGGGTTAAGAGTTGCACCACAGACAAAAAGGGTTAAATTATATTTTTGAGCTTTAGACATCAACGCATTTACTCTCAGAGCAATTTTTCAGTTCGTCAAAGATTGCTTATTTAAAAAATAAATTATTTCCTATCACAGGTCATAAAGACCGCCTAAACTGATGATAAATATTTGTGATACAATTTTGAGAAGAATAACAACACATTTTTATTCCTCATGTTTGTAGCTATAGAAAAGAAACATGTGAATAAAAACTGGAAGTGTGCACAGGAAAGGAAGAGAATGTGTTAGCATGATGAGGTCACAGGCAGTTCTTAGAAAATGTTCTTTAAGACTGTCATCCCCCTGCTTCAGCAGTTAGACCTAAAACTTCCTACAGGCTCCGAATGGTACCCACGCTGGGTGAAGGTCCGAGTGACAGAATGGGGGATGGGGGTGCAGGGATGCAGGGGACACTCACGTGCGGTGCGGTGAGGAGTGGGGAGCTGGCAAGTGCCGAGGGGGCCCGCGCTGGGGCCCTGGCAGGGCTGTGGGTCTGCGGCAGGCCAAAGGGGTGCAGGCGCGGGCTGGGGCTCAGGCTGCCCTCTGAGTCGCTGCTGTGGCTGCTGGGAGGGGTGGGCGGTAAGTGCAGGTGGTCCACGGAGGCTGAGGGGAAAAGAAAGGATTGCATCCATCAGGGAGCAACAGAGCAGGACTTGGGGCAGTTCAACATTCAACATCCCTACAGCAGAACTCAGGACAGCCGAACAAAAGAATGAGGAATCTCTGCGTGTGGATATGGAAAGGCCTCCAAGATGCATTACTATTAAGGTTAAATTTTAAGAGTGTTTCTTTCAAAAAATTTGAAAGGTTGAATTATTGGGTTCCAAGTCCGCAGTCCTTGATACGGCCTCGTGGCAGGTGCTCTTGGCTTGATTTTCAGGCTTTATTTTGGATACATTTTTGGATTGGGTTTTTCAGTTTTACTTTGGTCAATGGGGGTTTCAGTAGATGTGACATTATTGTCTGCTGGTCTCAGCCTATAGAGGAGGGGAATAAATCAAGGTGCAAAACAGTGTATAAAGTAGCCCTCCTTTTGTATGAAAAAGGAGAGAAAGAGAATACAGACCCCCATTTGCTTGTATCTTCGTAAAGAAACTCTGGAAGGTATATAAGAAACTAATAAAATTATGATGTAATGGGGGCAGGGGAAATTACAGTAAGTAGGGACGGTGCTGGCATAACCTTCCCTCTCTTCATTTCATATAGTTTCCATAGTTTGACTTGTAAACCATGTTAATGTATTAGGATCTTTTTTTTTTTTTTTAATAGCAAAAGCAGGGAGCCCATGAGTGTTTGAGAAAAGCTCATTTGTTTCTGGAGGAATGTGCATGGTAGGGCCCATAGGCCAGATGCCAGGCATTCTTGATTCAGATAATACCCAATCCATCTGTGGATAGACAGGTAGGCATTGGAAGACAAATTGGGGGAGGGGTGTCTCCCACAGAGTCCTCCAGCATCTAAGCATCCTTCACCTCTCCTCAGGGAGACACCCACACACTCTGCCGGGGCCTTTGAGCCTTAGCCAGTGCCAATCTTGCATCTCCAGGGCAGGAGGGATGGGTTCCCGAGGGAGGAATCGACTCTGCAGTTCAACCTGACAAACGAGCTTTGGGGTCTCACTCTTTTTCTGACCTGCAAATCTTCACGTTGTGCTGAAATACCTTGACAGCCAGCTGCTGTTACTGAGCCAAGGAACATGACCTTGGGTAAACCTTTCACTCCACACCCCTCCTGGAGCCCCCAGGACAACAGAGCCCTGAGTGCAGCGGCTCTGAACTGGGCAAGGAGCCTGGAGGCCTCATACACACCTGGCCTTCCTCGGCCAGAGAACAGCTCGGGGCCATGGAAAGGCCTCGGTCTCCTGCCTGATGTACTGTGAATGGGAAGAGACTTTCTGACACACAGCTACTCACCTAAGAGAAAGGATCCCCCCCATAGCTGCCTTTGGAGGTGACAAGCTGCAACCAGACGGCTCTCTCTCCCACTGAGACACCTGAATATCCTAGGTATCCACAGGTGATGTGTCTCTCTCTGCCACGCCCCGTGCCTACTCCCATTCACAGCACACTTTTGTTCTCTCTCTCTCTCTTTCTCTAACCTATCTCTTTTCTCTTTCTAACATACTGCTTTTCACTAGATGCTTCTCCGCCCAAGAGCTCCCTGGTTTTTTAGAGTCCACGGGCACTCTTAAAGCTAAAGAATATTCTAAAACAATCCTATGCATCTCCACTGCCAACTCTTCTGCCACCACTTCCAGGCAGCTAAGGAGGGTAGGTATGCGCCTTAAACTTATGCGCTCACCTAGGAAGGAGTCCCAAGCGTGTTAACCAAGTTTTTCCCAATGCCATGATGACCTATGGCACTCTGTGGTGTCAGATGAATTAAGCAAGGAAGCCATCAGACTGGGGTGGCTCCAGTGCTCTGGTGGCCCTGCGTAGGCAAACCAAGGTCTAAGCCTCTAAATGCTTCGAGGTTACCAGACTGAAACCTAGGACAACCGGTCACAAACAGCCAACTTGGCTTTAAGTTATATCCAATCAATAATTTCCTTACTTTGGGCTTTCTTGGTGGTGCAGTAGCTAAGAATCCGCCTGCCAATGCAGGGGACACGGGTTCAAGCCCTGGTCCGGGAAGATCCCACATGCCGCGGAGCAACTAAGCCCATGCGCCACAACTACTGAGCCTGCGCTCTAGAGCCTGTGAGCCACAACTACTGAGCCTGCGTGCCACAACTACTGAAGCCTGTGCGCCTAGAACCCATGCTCCGCAACAAGAGAAGCCACCACAGAGAGAAGCCTGCGCAGCAACGAAGAGTAGCCCCCGCTCGCCGTAACTAGAGAAAAGCTTGCACGCAGCAACAAAGACCCAAGGCGGCCAAAAATAAAATAAAAAATTTAATTAAAAAAAAATAATAATTTCCTTACTTTGCTTCCACCTTTTCTTTATAAAAGTCTCCCCCCAGCTCCTGTCAGTGGAAACTTGTAACTGGTTTGGCGCTGCAGAATGTAATTAAGCTTTGCTCAAATAAGCTCTTAAAATTTTTAATTTTTTAGAGTTTATCTTTTAACAATGTTTATCTTTTAACCATGGTAAACAAACAAACAAGCAAACCAAAGCCAAACCAAAACAAAACCCAGGAGAGGCCAAACCTAACAGGGGCTCCTGCTGTCTGCCGTGCTGAGCGGTGAGTCTGCAGAACTAACCAAGAATACCAGAGCTCACTTGTCCCTTTCACTAGGCACAGCCCTAATTATTCTAATACCTTTCTCCTTTCCAAGCAGAAGGTGCTCCACAAACAATGAAAATGGCATGGCAGGAAAAGTGAAGCAGACTCGAATCTCCTCTTACTTATTAAGAGCTACTGCCCTGGCCACAGGTGCCTCGGTATCAGATTTCTAAATATCACTTGAAATGTTGCTCTTGGATTACTTACTGACAGGGCTGGGGTCAACCGGCTACTTTGCCTAGAAGCCCTGTTGCATTCAAGGATATTGAATTTCCTCCTCTCTGTATATCTAGGATAATGAGGAAGGACGGCCATTTACTTTACCCTTGAAACGTTTCTCCTCCAGTGATCCCAGATTCCGAAGCCACTAGGGGATTCACTGGTACAGTTGTGACATTTTCTGAAGCATATTGCACCATAGATTAAAAAAGCAAGATGTATGTGATAGTTGTAACCAGTGTCACAAAAATGAAAGGAATTACTTTGGAGCAGTATATAAAGCTGAAAGGCACTAAAACGTATATCACTCAGTGAAAAGAAATACTGTCTCAATATGGATTTTAGTCAGTATTTCTAATTTTAAAAACAGAATCCTTTCTTTACTGATGATAAAGGGTAAATGCCAACCTTGATTAAGTTGTCACGGATCAAATCCTGAGTATGTTTCTGGTGGAATGAAGGTAGACTTTGTTTCCGTGAGCACTGCTACTATGTAACATCTGCACATTACATCTACACCGTAGCACGGATACCCTTCCCATGGTAGCACGGATACCCTTCCCATGACAAGTGCATATACTAATTTCCTATTTGTCGACCACACCAATGAGCTACCCTTCTACCTTTCTAACCTTGTGCCAAAAGAATAAATAAAAAGGGAGGGGATGGCTTGTCTGAAGGCACAGAATTAAGAGCAGGATCTGTGCAAAGTAACCCAATTAAAAAGGCTGAGAGGGACTTCCCTGGTGGCACAGTGGTTAAGAATCTACCTGCCAATGCAGGGGACACGGGTTCAAGCCCTGGTCCGGGAAGATCCCACATGCCACGGAGCAACTAAGCCTGTGCGCCACAACTACTGAGCCCAAGTGCCACAACTACTGAAGCCCGCGTGCCTAGAGCCCGTGCTCCCCAGCAAGAGAAGCCACCGCAGTGAGAAGCCCGTGCACTGCAACAAAGAGTAGTCCCCGCTCGCCACAACTCCTGAAGCCTGCGTGCAGCAACGAAGACCCAACGCAGCCAAAAAAAAAAAAAGAAAGAAAGAAAGAAAAGAATAAAAAAAATGCCGAGAGAGCTTCCTAGACTCCGTGAGACTTAGGGGTCTACGTTCAGGATTCCTGACTATGGACTTCATACGGGACAAGAAAAAGACTGACACAGAGAAAGAAGAAAGTGAAAGTGTGATAACCCCAAGTGTGACACTCCTTAATTCTGAATGGATGGCAAGAAGCCCAATAGGATGCAGGAACAAAGGAGAGGCTCCTTGCAACAACTCTCATCTGCAATCAACATTTAAAAACATTGAATTGTTCAGACAGATAAACCATGAATTCACTTCACAAAGGGTTTAAACTAGAATTGTTGTAAGTAGGCCAGGTGCCTTTCTGGATATGTCCCTATTTGCCTCTGTGGATCATCACTCCAGGACAGGGAGCTGGGTTTTATCCACACGAGGGCTTGAGGGCAGCGGTTCCCTTGTCCCCTTGTCAGCACCCAAGTCACAGCAGTCTATGAACATGCTGAAAAGTCACCCTGCCTAGGTGTACAAGGTAATGATTTAGCTGGAAAAACTTAGCTTTCAAAGTTTGTATTTACAATCAAGAACAGAGCTATTTCATAAAGCAAGTTCTGCCTTTGGTACAATCAAGCCCAGCACTGTCTCGCACATTCCCCATCTCTTTAGACGGTGCACCCACATCTGTTAACCCAAAGGAGAGAGTGGACAGACCTTCCTTAGGAGAGAAGTTTAGGAACTGATCCACTTCATGAGGCTCCAGCTTAATCTTAGGAATAAGTGTCTGGCACGAGGAATCAACCTAAAGGAAGAATTTCAAACACAGTTTTTAAAAACCAATAACAAACCTGAAGAGACACCCCGGAGGGTGATTTGTCATCTGTGTCTTCCTCCCAGGGCAGCCCTGCTTCTCTGGGGCTGGCGAGGCCCGGCTGAGTGCAGGCTGCTTCTTGGACAGGGAGGTGTTTTAGTCCTTAACCTTTCCCTCATTGCCAAACCTGGCAGTACAGGTGACGGAGCCCTCAGAATTCTAAAATTAAGAACCCAGGGCTCGGGAGTTCCCTGGTGGTCCAGTGGTTAGGACTCAGCACTTTCACTGCTGTGGCCTGGGTTCAATCCCTGGTTGGGGAACTAAGATCCCACAAGCCTCATGGTGCAGCCAGAAAAAAAACAAAACCCAAAAAACTCCAGGGCTCACTTATCAGTGCTTTCTTTCTATTGTTTTTATGGACTATAACGGCCTTTTATCACAAAATAGTTTGGTACATTTTTAAGGGTCATGGCCTCCAGCAGTGTGTCCTGCGGTAGGAACTGTGTGAACCCAGCTGCATCCATTCTCTCCGGGTTCCTGACAACTGACAGCAACTAACCATGAAACACTGAGTACAGGAAGGAGGAAAGGTATCTGGCCCGTGCATGGGGAGCAAGGCCATGACCCTGCCCTTTCTTAGTGACATGCTTGAAAACGAACTGAACTAAAATCTCATGGAGCAAGGAGACTAATACAGACTCCAGAAGCCTAGTCCGATTAACAGACTCAGGTAGCTATTGAGAAGGGAATTCTAGAGGGCAGTGCAGAAATGCTCTGTCCACAATCCCTCATCTTCCACACGCATGGAAGGCAAAGAGCACAGGAGTGAGTACGCAGCAAAGCCTTAGTGGCCCCACCACTGCTGTGTTACCTTTTCCTGAACAGGTGGACCACTATACCTCGCTCAGAGGAGATCTGACTTAGAGACCGTCAGTGGAGTCATTGTTTATAACCTGTGACTTTGAACTTAAGGAAAGTTAGGACTGGATTCCAATATCTGGAAGAAGATGTACAAGTATGACTCTGGTCCATCACCAGACACTGAAATACCCAAAGAGAAGGTGGAGTAAAACTAAATCTTACTTGCTGTAGGTGTGGAACTGAGCAAGGAAGAAATTCCAGATTTCTTATGTTTTCCACGGGGAATACATTAGGAATTGGTAGGTGGGAGATCCCTGAATTAAGTCAGGGCAACTGAGCACTACACTAGGAAAGTAAAGTATTACACAGGAACTAGCATTCCCTATTGCCACGGCACAGAAAGCCATGGATCGCATCATCATCATAACCACTCCCTTTCCACTGGCTTAAAAATCAGTCCCAGGGAGAATTTTTTTTCCCCGTGGATATCTATGTATTTTTTAAATTTTGTAATAGCAATCAAAAAAAAAAAAATGAAATGAGACTTGCTACCAATTTTTCTGGAAATGCCTTTAAAGGAAGTGATATAAGCAATGCTGACACCAAATCAACATATCCTAGATATATACATAAATACATTTTTACATACATATATAGTTATATATCTTTAAACATATACAACCACTAGCTCCAAAAAGATTAAATGCCTTATTGGAGAAAGAGGATCCGTATCTTTTGATCCAATCTGTTTATATGGAGGAAAAATGAGTATACCCCAGTGTTCATTTCCAGAGGGGGTTCCTCCTTTTCAAAAGGGGTAGAGATGGCAGTGATGGTCAGAGTGACAGACGGAACTAGTCCTGAGGGCGGCTCGTCCGTGATTGGCTCTGTCTTGATGGTTGTTGATGGAAAGTCTGTAGACAGGTACCATTTCTCACTCTCCACTTCATCTGTGGGAAAAAGATAAGCACACATGTGAATCTGTTCAGGGCATCAGGTATAAGTAAAACAAATGGCACTGACCTTTCTCCTCAAAAAAAAAAAAAAAAAAACTCCAACAAAGAATTATTGTGAGTAGAATAAAAGGAAATAAAATGAGGATGTGAGAGAGGAGATAAATGGATGAAGAAATGAATGACAAAGTGAGAATCTATACTTGCATTCACTTGAGTGTAAGGATGCCTAAAGCAACTCTGGAAGGATACATATAAAAGAAAGAAACTAGGCTCTCTGGGCAGAGAAGGAAGGAGACTAGGTGGATGGGGAATAGGATAGGAGAGAGAATTTCAATGTGTAGTGTTTTATACTTTTTGGTTTTCAAACCAATTAATATATTATCTAGAAAGAAAGAAAGAAAAGAAAAAGAAAGAAAGAAATGCATTTAAAAATAAGAAGGAAAGAAGCGAATGGTTGACAACCAGGGTCTCAGGAAACAGGACTGGAGACAGGTCTCTGTCCTTCTCCCCAGTGGATGGTTATTTGTTTTCTTCTTTTTCTTCTCACTCACCATCATTGGTCCTAGTCTGCTTCTCTACAGCGCCACTTATGCCTTACACCTGACCTAGACTTCCAGAATTTTACTTAGCCCTCTAGGAAACTTCAGAGTTTGTAACAGACATCTGCCCTTTGCTGAAATGGATGAAATGCTCATCCAGAGGAAAGGGCGGCATCTTGCCAAGTCTGGTCTTGGCTTGCCTCTGGCTTTCGTGACGATCACGGGCCTGGGGATCACAACAAAGCAATAGCACCGAACAGACAGAAGCACCTCCATCACTCAGTGACATTCTCCTGGGAGCCTGCATGGTACCCTGCATTTCTTACCAAGTTACATCAGAGCAGGTACCTCAGCATAGCCCTGGGAAAGGAGGGAGGAGGGCAGGAAAGGGAACAATAGCAAGAAGGCTGCAAACAGGTGCAGAACAAGAGAAAACAAGTCAGAGATTCCCAAAGTCAGCATTCCTCACCTTTACCAGTTTTACTAAAACAAGACTAAAATAAAGCAAAGATATGCTCCCTTGCTTTATGAAAACGTTTAAACACACACACACACACACACACACACACACACACCAGGTGCTTCATGAACTATTACTGTCCAGGGGAGCAAAGTCATTCACATTATGAATTATTTTACACTCAAGAATTGGGCTCAACTTTTCTTATGAAAAGGTACATGAACATCATTCAGAACTGTCAAGAGGGCAGTGAAGAGTGGGCACGGAAGCTAAAAACTAAAGTTCGCAATTGTTAAGGTTGTATTTCATTTTTTTTTTTTTTTTTTTGCTGTACGTGGGTCTCTCGCTGTTGTGGCCTCTCCCGTTGCGGAGCACAGGCTCCGGACGCGCAGGCTCAGCGGCCATGGCTCACGGGCCCAGCTGCTCCGTGGCATGTCGGATCTTCCCAGACGGGGGCACGAACCCATGTCCCCTGCACCGGCAGGAGGACTCTCAACCACTGCGCCACCAGGGAAGGTTGTATTTCATAAGCAACTTCCTTCAAACACAGGGAAAGGTTAGATTCACATGCACCATAGAAAATAATTTTCCCCCAAATCCAATTTCTAACTGACTCAGTTAATTATTCCAGCCCCAATTTATTTCCTGAGGTCAAATAAAGACAGACAAGACTTAGGTTGGTTGAAGGTGTTTGCTTTTAGAGCTGGTTCTATGGAGCTGCTGAGTGCTACGGGGCGATGGAGGATTTCCATCATTCCCGGGGTGTGCGCCACATCCTGGCCGAGCGGGAGGGGCAGGTAACAAAGGTCCTTTTGAAGGCAGCCAGAGGATGGAGACCACACTGTACTTGATGCAGAACCCTGCTGGGCAGATGGGCCCCCCAGCTCAGCTTGGGGAAGCAACTGGATGAGGAACCAAACGAAGCACCTAACACCACTCCCAGAATGAGCTGAGGCATGAGGTCTCTGCCACCTGTAAGGAAGACACACTTAGGACAGATGTCAGGAGGGGCTGGAGAGACAGAGAGCACAGATCACATTTTCTCCACTCAGCAATGATGTGTTCATACCTCTGCCTTGTCAGCACTTACAGCCTGTCCACACTGAGCAATATTTACCCCTAGCAGAGACTGAAAGAGAGATAGTAAGATGAAATATAGTCTCAGTATATATTAAAATTAACAGTTAAGGAGGCATCCCTGAGGAAAAGGTCACATGCAATTACCAGGAAATGGTGAGATAAGGCCAGATCCCATGGCTGTGTGGTTACAATTACTGTGATGAAACATAATTCACAAGGCACAATAGGTAAAAATAAATACAAAAAGCAAATACAAAATTACAAGCAAAATAGAGGCAGGTAATGAAATTAGTTCTTCCAACCTGGCTAAGCCATTCTCAAAGCACACACATTCATAGAATAGGTCAAGATAGTTTATATTCTTTTTTTGTTTGTTTTTTGTTTTGTTTTTTTGTGGTACGCGGGCCTCTCACTGCTGTGGCCTCTCCTGTTGCGGAGCACAGGCTCCGGACGCGCAGGCTCAGCGGCCATGGCTCACAGGCCCAGGCACTCTGCGGCATGTGGGATCTTCCCGGACCGGGGCACGAACACGTATCCCCTGCATCGGCAGGCGGACTCTCAACCACTGCACCACCAGGGAAGCCCAAGATAGTTTATATTCTTCACGCTCAGTGGCCTACACCCCTATTTTAAAATTTGTTATATAATCTTTGCTGTATCAGAGATGGACACTGAAGGACAAATAATGATATGTGAACTATGAAACAAAACTTCCCCTGAACTCTTGCAAGAGAAAAGCCCAAGGAAGCTGCCTCTCCTACCCTGAACCTTTTGGGGACAAACAACTGGTGTTGCCTTCATGCTTTCATTTCAGTACGGCAATTTATTACTCTACCTTGAAAGATGTTTTTTGAATTAGAAAGAAGTTTAAGGCCATCAACCTCAGATATGTGTTTTTATAGATGAGGAAACTAACATGCAGGCCTAAATCACACAGCAAATATGTGGCAGAACCCAGATCTCCCGATCCATTAAAGAAACAACTAAACATGTAGATAAAGATGTGTGCACAGGGACTTCCCTGGTGGTCCAGTGGTAAAGAATCTGCCTTACAATACAGGGGATGTGGGTTTGATCCCTGGTCAGGGAAATAAGATCCCACGTGCTGTGAGGCAACTAAGCCAGCACGCCACAACTACTTAGCTTGCATGCCTCGACTAGAGAGCCTGTGTGCCACAAACTACAGAGCCCACGCACTTGGGAAACTGCGCACCTCAAATACAGAGCCCACGTGCCCTGGAGCCTGCGTGCCAGAACTAGAGAGAAGCCCTGTGCCACAACAAAGAGCCTGTGTGCTGCAACTAAGACCCAATGCGGCCAAAAATAAAATAAAATAAATAAATATTTTTTTAAAAAAGATGTGTGCACAAATATGCTCACTGCAGCATTATTTATAATCACAAAACACTGAAAGTAACCAAAAGAGTAAGAAGGAAGGGCAAAGTGAATGAATTAGGGTACATCCACACAATGGAAATATTGTGCAGCCAGTAATGTTACATGTTTAAACCCTTTTTAATAACAAGGCAAAGAGTTATGATAGAATATTAAGGAAAAAACCTGAATATAAATTTATGTACTATTAATGAAGAAACTGTTAGAAAAAAAGACTGAAAGGAATTATGTCAAAATAGTAAAAATATCTCTGGAGAATAATTCAGAACATGAGTGACTTTTTTTTTCTCTTGTTTCATACTATTTGTAAATTTCCTATACTGGGAATATACTGTCCCTGGATGATCGCACATGGACATGGCCTGCTTCTGCCGGCTCTGCTTCATATTTTATGATGGTAATTATTAGGTGGAAGCCTTAGTGGGTCAAGTGGCCCCTTTAGAGTCCCTTGACTTAATAAGAGTCAATGAGTACCTTAATATATGTTATAAATTGCATAACTGGCTCCAGTTCTTCAGTTGTCCCTCTATCCCTGTCCTTTGCCATGTAATTTTGCAGTGCCCTCCCACTGGGGACTAATCCCTACCCTGGGATTGGCCACATGACTGGCTTTGGCCAAAAGGATGTTAGCTTTGTAACACAAGTCAAGTCTTGAAATGCACTTGTACAACTGAACTTACGCACTTGTACCTTTGCCATCACACTTATGAGAAGGATGTGCCAGGACAATCTACTGATCCCAGAAGGAGGACAGACACAAATCAGAGCTGCTCCCAGATGAGCCTGGCCAAGATCAGCTAACTCTCAGCCTTAGACATGTGAGTGAATCTAGCTGAAATCAGCAAAATCACCCAGCTGCCCCTGACCCTCCACGCCTAAATCAGCCCACCTCCAGCCAAGGCACAGACATGTGAACTCTAACAACAAATGATGGCTGTCAAAGCTAATGAGTTTAGCGGTGATTTGTTATGCAGGAATACAGCTGGCTGATACAATACAGCTGCATGTATATACAAGAAATTAAATCCATTCCATCAGAATCTATGGCAACAAATAGTTACACCTTGTTCCCATAATAATTCCTCTAAACCACCAACGGTGAACCATATCAATAAATATTTGTAGACTGATTGATTTGATCTACCAATTATATAATAAAATAAATGATTTCAGTTGAAGAAAGTTAGCCAGAAGTTTGGTGAGAACATTCCAGTGGCGGTTGAAATTAGAGAAAACAGCTTTCATTCTGAACTACTAGGTATTGGCTTGTACTCTGTCCCTCAGTGGAAATAAAGATCAAATTGGAGAAAACAAAATGACAAATGTAACCTGTGAGGTAGGGGGTTAACAAAGGATAAAGGGAAAGGGAATCAGCAGAATATGTTACAATTTTTCTACGTGACCTTATTTTTGTAGTTTTATTTCACTGGCAAAAGATCAGCAGAGCACCATGGCTTAGAACTTAGATGGTTGAGTTATTGATAAAACTACAAAAACGGGGTTTCCCTGGTGGCGCAGTGGTTGAGAGTCCACCTGACGATGCAGGGGACACAGGTTCGTGCCCCGGTCCGGGAGGATCCCACATGCTGCGGAGCAGCTGGGCCCGTGAGCCATGGCCACTGAGCCTGAGCGTCCGGAGCCTGTGTTCCGCAACGGGAGAGGCCACAACAGTGAGAGGCCCGCGTACCGCAAAAAAAAAAAAAAAAAACCTACAAAAACAAGATTCAGTATACACTCTATATACTGTCCAATTTCTAATACTTGAAGCTCAGATAGTGAGTGAAAATTTTTTTTTTGTAAATTGTGTCTATATGCCTTTTAAGTTTCATTTCAGAAGGAAAACATCACCCAATAAGGTCAGTAGTGCACTGTGGGGAGGAAGAAGCACAACCAGCATATCATCTGATTTTATTTAAACAGCTTCCTGGGCTTCCCTGGTGGCGCAGTGGTTGAGAGTCTGCCTGCCGATGCGGGGGACGTGGGTTCGTGCCCCGGTCTGGGAACATCCCACATGCCGCGGAGCGGCTGGGCCCGTGAGCCATGGCCGCTGAGCCTGCGTGTCCGGAGCCTGTGCTCCGCAACGGGAGAGGCCACAACAGTGAGAGGCCAGCGTACCGCAAAAAAAAAAAAAAAAAAAAAAACAAAAACCTACAAAAACAAGATTCAGTATACACTCTATATACTGTCCAGTTTCTAATACTTGAAGCTCAGATAGTGAGCGAGAAATATTTTTTTTGTAAATTGTGTCTATATGCCTTTTAAGTTTCATTTCAGAAGGAAAACATCACCCAATAAGGTCAGTAGTGCACTGTGGGGAGTAAGAAGCACAACCAGCGTATCATCTGATTTTATTTAAACAGCTTCCTGGGCTTCCCTGGTGGCGCAGTGGTTAAGAGTCCACTTGCCAATGCAGGGAACACGGGTTGGAGCCCTGGTCCTGGAGGATCCTACATGCCATGGAGCAACTAGGCCCATGCGCCACAGCTACTGAGCCTGCGTTCTAGAGCCCGCGAGCCACAACTGCTGAGCCCACGTGTCACAACTACTGAAGCCCGTACACATAGAGCCCATGCTCCATAGCAGGAGATGCCACTGCAACGAGAAGCCTGCACACCGTAACAAAGAGTAGCCCTGGCTCGCCGCAACTAGAGAAAGCCCGTGCACAGCAACAAAGACCCAACACAGCCAAAAGTAAATAAATAAAATAACTTTATAAAAAAATAGAAAATGAAATAAAATAAACAGCTCCCTATCAAAGGTCAGACTCGACTGGCAAATTTCCTCGGCATCACCACTTAGCTGTCAGCAAGAAAATAAAAGCAAGCCACTGTCTCATGGCAATGAGTCCTTCATATCCAAGGATGAAATGGAGCAGCTATGAGCAATGGGGCTAGATGCTGAGATTACCAAGATAGCAGCTAAAAACCCCACAAACCAAAGCCAACATAGAGGCAACACCAAAATGCAGGTCCTCAATCATTTCCACATGTGCTGCGTAAATAATGGCACTGAATAGATACTGATTCCTGGGAAGGGGGAAAAAAGGGATTAAACTCTAAATTGGGAGTAGGTAGTATCTTTATAAATATGTCTTATATATGTGTGTGTATTTTATATATATATACACATACACTCATATACATATGTATATATGGTGTGTCTGTGTACTTTTAAAAAGAGAAATCACATAGGACAAATACCACTTACATGATATACAGATATATGTACCCATTAGCTATTTATATAATGTCTAAAGTAAAAAGGAAATTTTTGTAAATTAAAGAAGTATGCCTCATCTAAATCCTTCAGCATTTGATAACTGTGTTTGCCCTTTGAAAAATTTCAAAGGAGCTGGCAAATCTTGGCCGACTTTTGATGTAAACATCTCTTAAAGGAAAATGCTAAGGCTGGGTTCTGGAGGCTGGGAGAGGGGCAGGAATGCAGTTGAATATGTCAGAATCATATTAAGCTGTAGCCCACCGCACGTTCAGACAGAAGGTAGGCGCCTGCCCACCCAGGGTCCCCTCCCTGAGTGCCTGGACCCTGAAATCACCTCCAGTGGTGAGTGGCATGAAGAAGTGTTGAAAATAGTAAAAATAGCAAACACTGAACTGTGAGTGTTTACTATGTGCTAAGCGTTATTCCAAATGCTTTAGATATATATTAATTAAGTTAATCCTAAGAGTGACCCTGGAAGGTATGTACTATGATTACCCTCATTTTATAGACAAGGACACTAAGAGATTAACTCCCTCACCCTACGTTACCCAGCTGGTATACAGCCAACCTGGCATCCACACCCAGGCAAAGCAGACCCACAGCCCTGCTCCTGGCCCCTCTTGCATAATGCTTTGCAAGAGATCAATGATGAAACAGATCTCTAGCCAAAAGTGAGTATTCTTCAATTAATGTTATTTTGAGCCCATAATTAGCCACTACAAAAGGTACAATATTGGTTCTTTCTATACTTCTCACCTTCATTTATATGGACTCCTAATCCAATGTTCCTGAGGTTAAGACTTCCAGTTTAACACCAGCAAATAATAGCTAAAATGTTCTGAGAGCTCTCTGTGTGCCAGGCACCGTCCTAAATGTCTTCACGTATTTACACAGGTTTCTGTGATTGATGCGATTTCTCTTGTACACCTCCCTCACTCCATGCTTTCTGTGCTTGTGCTTACAGAACCTCTTTCCCTTACTCTGGTGTTCATATTGTGGCCAGCTGATAAACTATGTATTTAATTATGTGGTAATGTACATAAGGCAATAATAACAAGAGCTAATATGTATTTAGTGTTTACTAATTGCCAGGTGCTGTTATAAATGCTTAATACATACTAACTCATTTACTCCCCCCCAAAACAGCACAAGGTTAATTATTATTACTATTATTCCCATTTTAAAGATCAGGAAAGGGCTCCCCTGGTGGCGCAGTGGTTGAGAGTGGGCCTGCTGATGCAGGGGACACGGGTTCGTGCCCGGGTCTGGGAAGATCCCACATGCCGCGGAGCGGCTGGACCCGTGAGCCATGGCTGCTCAGCCTGCGCGTCCGGAGCCTGTGCTCCGCAACGGGAGAGGCCACAACAGTGAGAGGCCCGCATACCGCAAAAAAAAGATCAGGAAAGAAACACAAGAGTTGAACCACTTGCCCAAGATCACACCATTAGTAAGTGGCAGAGTCCAGATTCCAATTCAGGCAAGTTGATTCCAGAGATGAATTGCTATACTCCTTCTGCATTTGGCATCTCAGGTCTTCCCATAGGATACTGTGTTTAAAGTATTCATTGAATAAATATCTGTGGAGCAAATGACTGATTTCAAAAGATTTACTTAGTATATACACGCAAAAAAACCTTGTGTGTACATTTCTTTTCCTTCATGAAAATTAATGACTCTTACCCATGAATAGAGTAAGTTTAACGCTAGATAGCTGTACATATTGCTTTCTTATACCATTCTAGCATTGCAATGGCCAGGCAAACGAAGAAGTCATTATTTCACTTCTAAAAAGGGGGTAAGTATCATTATTTTCTTAACCTGTTAGAAAAAGATAATAAAAGGTAATCTCAAAAGGATGATGAATAGCAAAAAAGCATACACCACTAGCCCAGGCTTCAGAGTCGGAAAGGAAGGCTCTTCCTCTGCTTGTCTACCCCAAGCACATCAGGTTCTTTCTGTAGCGCATCCATGTCAGGGGACCCAGCTACTCTCTGTAGGTAGATGACAGACATATCTGCCTTCTTTTTACCCTAGAATCTACCCCTCTAAGACAGCTCAGACCCATGCTCTTTTCAGCTCAGACCCACAGCTCTAATCAAATGTGATGAAGATACAGCTATTTTTCATCTCTCTGTGACTTTCTTTCCCAGGTCCCATGGCCTTGGAATATTTCAACATCAAGAGGTCTTCCCACTGCAAACAGGAAACCTAAGCCACCCATGACTCATCTCTGCCCTTTATTCAGCATACCCAATGGTGTATGCTAATACTGCTTTGGGTTTCATCTAATCCTTTCAAAGTCCATTTCTTCTTTGCCATGGATGGTACACGCCTTTCCACTTCTCCCTGCATTGCTATATCCATGCACACCTTCCCTGCTCTGGCATCATCAGCCACGAGACATCATTTTCTTCTTCTAGTCTCCAAAAAAAAAAACACCATCCCACTTTCCTAAGGCCTTGTTTCCCATTAAATGCTGAGTCTCCGCCTTCCATCAGGCTACCTCATACCAGCAGCATTGTTCATGCTTAGCTCACAGAGTATTGTTTTCATTCCCACCTATGAAAACAGCTCCTTAAACTTAGGATATCCACACCAAGCCAATGTACCCAGCCATCACTTGCCCTACTCCTCTAGAAGTGTAACCAGGCTAACCTGAAGGAAGATGATTATTATTTATGTGCTGGTCCCTCTCTAGACCTGGAAGAGCCACAGTTATTGTCCTTTATTCCACCCAAAATAAAGTTACCTTGGCTTGTGCATGGTGCCAGTAGATCACTTATGTATTAATATATTTTATGCTGAATCTGTTGATATTCTATATTATTTCCAACTTGGTTCTTATATCATCTTGGAGGATAGGGGCCATGTCTAGTTCTCTCTGAACAGCCTTCATCCAGCACCACTAAGTTTCTTCTTTAGGAAGAAGACTGAAATTAACTAACAAAGCAAATGAATACCTAGCATCCCAATTTAATTACAAAGGAACATGACCAAAATAGAGTAACTCATGAAGATACCCTCCAGGTGGTGAGGTGCAAGACTTGGTCATTCACATATAAGCTTTTTATTCTTCAATCTACTTGGAAGCTTCTGCTTATCTCTTTATAACCTCCTTACTTTTTTTTTTTTTAAAGAACAGAAAACCCTGCTTAGCAGCCTTAATCATGGGCAGAAATGAACGAGCTGAATGTAGGATGTCTTTCTGGTGGTTCTGAAGGTCGAGCCCACATTCCTAGGACTGGCTCCTGTGGTTGCCAAATGATGTGAAGTTCTTTAACTCAAGTGTTTCAGAGAAGTCTACAGTCAAATTCAGCCCTGAAGACAGATGACTCCTGTGTAATCTTAGACTAGTGTTTCTCAACCTTCTTTTGGTCACAGACTCTTTTGAGGATCTAAAAAAAGTTATAAATGTTCTCAGCAGGAAAACTGACAAATGGTGACAGTCCAAAATTTTGCATATAATTTTAGGGGTCTACAGTCCATCTGAAGAACATGATACACTAACAGGATAAGAACACCTACATTTGCCCAATATAGTTGGCCTGTGGTTCAAGGAGGGAGGAAGAGGGAAAAGAGTGAGCAAAGAAAGAACAAGGAAGGAAGGAAGAAGAGAAAGAAAGAAGGATGATGGTGGGAGAGAGAAAGAGAGGAGAAAAGGGAGTAAGAGGGAGGGAAAAAAAGAGAGAAATCCAGTAAACTGAGAGAGCGTCTGTACTTGAACTGTTTAGCTTATCACTTTGTTTCAGGCTTGGAAGCAGTTACAGAAGAATTGCATTTAATCTCAGTAAAACTGGACAAGAAGATTGGAATCATTGGCTTCCTGAGATATAATGAAATACTATCCATCACTAGAAACAAGAATTCCTAGTTTTGCTTAAGCTGTTTAAACAATGCAAAAGATGAAGAATATTAAATTTAATGCAAACAGGAATTTTTTTTTTTTTCGGTGCGCGGGCCTCTCACTGTTGTGGCCTCTCCCGTTGTGGAGCACAGGCTCCGGACGCGCAGGCTCAGCGGCCATGGCTCACGGGCCCAGCCGCTCCGCGGCAGGTGGGATCTTCCCGGACTGGGGCACGAACCCATGTCCCCTGCATCGGCAGGCAGACTCTCAACCACTGCGCCACCAGGAAAGCCCCAAACAGTAATTTTAAAATGCTGCCTATTTATGCGTTGCCTAAAGAACTATCATCCTCCTCGATCAGGAAGGCAATCTGCTTAAGAGAGCATTGACACCAGAGGGATCTTTGTGAATTAATCCTCCTGTAAGGCGGATGCAAATTGGGGTTCAAATGAATCAAATAAGTCTGTTCCCAAACATTTGTATATCCACAGAAAAACAACTGAAGCCAGGAACTCGACAAAGCTTTCCTGGGCAAGTTCCTCATCCATTCATGTACACTGCCTACCTTTGATTTCACACATCCCAAATGGTTCCCATCCATGTTCATTATCCCCTACTTATAAAAGTGCTTTTGCTGGGACTTCCCTGGCAGTCCAGTGGTTAAGACTCTGTGCTTCCACTGCAGCGGGCACGGGTTCGATCCCTGGTTGGGGAACTAAGATCCCGCATGCTGTGTGGCTAGAAAAAAACAAAAGCTGGCATAGAAAGCTTTAACTCAGAGAGAAACTGGTACTTAACAAAGATGAACTGTGGATCAGAAACTCTCTGCAAAATACATCTGACCCACTGTACCTATTCTCAGCAAATTACCAGCATGGCCTATTGCAGTGTTGACTTAAAAAGTTGCACAACCTAAAAGTTGAGAATTATGTTTCATTCCGCGGACTTTCTGAGGACTTAAGCCTGGAAAAGAGCCTCTCCGATAGCTCTGAGGGACTGCTCCGAAGAGGTGAGGGAGGAGCCGGGATATACAGGACTTTTTGCAACAAAAACCAGGTAGTCGGAACATCAAAAGATTACTGTTTATTGAAGAAAACCGGACACTTCAAGGAAATGAATTTAGCATTTTTCCCTGTGTGGGAAGATGCAAGAGTCTGGGCTCATTGAAATCATTCCTTTGATATGCACCAGAACTCTCTAGGGCCAGGATCCTGCTTTTTTCCATACTGAATGCCCTCGGGGTGCACAGTCTGGCTGACGGCTTGATGGCCACAACATCTTTTGTTTATTGATACAATACGGCAAGCGACACATTCTTTGTGCACAGCAGTATAGCACCTCTAAACGGAAGAAGGGGCCAGATGGGGGGAACGGAATGGTGTGTGCTTTGGTCTAACGATAAGACAGCTTCCTGGAAAAGATTGACTGATCATTTCTCCCCACACTAAGCTATCAGTATAGCTGGCACCTATGAGTTCCTTTATGCTGCATTTATACTGATTAGCATTAAAAAGCAAAGAAATAGTGTTACCGGGAAGAGAAAGGGACCCTCAACTTTTGGAAACCTGCTTATCTGCAAACATTTTAGTCGGAGCCTTGGTTTAGAAGAATCAGTGTCCTAGCCCTCTGCCCACTATGTGCTTCCCTCCGACCATCACCAATGTTTCAATTCTACTCAATGATTTAGGGCCCAAACGAAATTCTGCCTTGTTCATGCAATTCTTCCTGTGATCTTCACTGGGCGTACACTCTAGTGTACGAAACTCCTAGTTTCTTTTCCTCTTGGGACACTGCTCACATTCGGTCTGATCAAGTATTGGGGTACAAGGCCTTTTCCCTAGAGTCTGGGTGTAAGTTTTACCATCGTTGTCTCTCCAGTATCTACGACAGTGCTTGACACACAGTAGGTGTTCAACAAACACGGAAGTGAAGGGGAAAGTTGCCCAGATTGTTTAGGCCAGCTCTGATCTGCATAGTCTAGAAACAAGGCTGCTGAACGGCTGACTAGCTCCACAGATGGTAACAGTATAGGTATTGCTATATTGTTATCACACTCCTGACACAGGGCCTCTGCACTTGCCTTTTCCTCTGCCTAGAAGCCTCTTAGACCTACACCTAGTTCTTTCCCTCATCTGCTGATCTTTGCTCAAATACTACCTTCAAAGAAAGGCCTTCCCTGTCTATCCTATTTAAAATCTCAACTCCCCCACTGCTATGGTTTGAACGTTTGTGTCCTCCCAAATTCATATGCTGAAATCTTAATGCCCGAAGTGATGGTAATAGGAGGTGGGGCCTTGGGGAGGTGATTAGGTCATGAGGGTGAAGCCCTCTGTAATGAAATTCGTGCCCTTATAAAAGAGACCCCACAGAGCTCCCCAGCTCCTTCCACCATGTGAGAACACAATGAGAAGTCTGCCACCAGAGAAGGTTCTTCCCCAACCATGCTGACACCCTGATCTCAGACTTCCGGCCTCCAGAACTGTGAAAAATATATTTCTGTTGTTTACAAGCCACCCAGTCTGTGGTATTTTGTTATGGCAACTTGAATGGATTAAGAAACTCCCCCCTCCTCCAACATCTCCCTATTTTTTTTTCTGATTTATTTTTCTGTATATCACTGATCACCATTGAATACATATACATAGTTTACTTCTTTACTTTTTCTTATTTCCTATTCCCCCCTCACATCCTAGAATATAAACTCCATGAAGCAAAGATCTTTATAAATTGTGTTCAGTCTTTATCCCCCAGTGCTTAGGATAGCCGGTGGCAGATTAAGCACAAAGTAGGTGCTCAGTGAATAGCTAAGGAATAAATTTTTAAAATGAATCACAAAACACCTGTAAAATACATACCTCTACCTGGCACTGTGCTTGATCCTGCACAAGACAACTGTTAGAAGCCAGGAAACTGTAACCTGATCACAAATACCTGCAGCCCAGTGTGTCTGCACAGTGATGGGGCACGCAGAGCAGGTGTCTCCCCTGATGTATCACCAAAGGCTGGGAACATGCTTCTTTCAGTCTCCTATACCTTCTCCCTTCACCACTCAAGAACCACTAGGAGAATGAATGGCTACACTGTAAGGCACTGATAACATGTGATAAAGGAGTTCAGACATGGAAGAAGCCAGTTTATAGACATCACTATGAGAAGAAGTGTGGTGGTCAGCTTCTAAGACATCCCCCCAGTGATCCTGTTTTTCTGGCATTCCCATCCTTGTATGGTCCCCAGACACAAGGAATCAGGACTCCCCTGTGTGACTGACAGAATAACTTCCACAACTGGGTCAGAAAAAGTATTTTAGCTCCTGCCATGGTGTCTTGGCTCTCTCACTCTTTGGAAAGCACCTATGCTCACCACTACACCACCAACATATCCCTCACTCTTTGGGAAGCCAGCTCCCATGCTGTGGTGATACTCAAGCAGCGCCATGAAGAGGAACTGATTCACCAGCATCAACTTGCCAGCTATGTAATGGAACCACCTTAGAAGCAGGTCTTCTAATCCTGGAAAAGTCTTCAGATAACTGCAGCCTCAGCCAACATCCAATTTCAACCTCATGAGAGAACCTGAACCATGTGGACAAAGAATGCCACCTGCCATATCAGCAAACAAAGGATGTTGTAGCCATCAAGCCCTTAGCCACTGCATCTGTCCCCAGCTGTGCACCCTGAGGGGATTCAGGATGGGAAAGGACAAGATACTGGCCTTAGATAGTTAAGGTGCATATCAAAGGAATGATTTCAATGAGCCCAGACACTTGCATCTTCCTATACAGAGAAAAATGGTAAATTCACAAACTTGAGATGTCTGGGTTTTTTTAATTAACAGTAATCTTTTGATGTTCTGACTACCTGGTTTTTGTTGCAAAAACTCCTATATATCCTGGCTCCTCCCTCACCTCTTCCGAGCAGTCCCTCAGAGCTATCTGAGAAGCTGCTTCCCAGGCTTAAGTCCTCAGAAATTCCGCCAAATAAAAAAACATAATTCTCAACTTTTAGGTTGTGCATTTTTTTTTCAGTCAACAAACAGAACCACCTAAGTGGGCCAGTCCTGAATTCCTGATCCACAGAAATCATGAGAGGTAATGAATGATTACTACTGCTTTAAGCCACAAATTTTGGGAGATCTGTTACAGAGCAGTAGATAACTAATACAAGAGGTATTAGAAATGACTTCCACAAAGGAAGTAGGGCTTGAAATAGAGACATCAAAGGAATTGTAGGAATAACAGAGGCAAAGCAGTTAAAGAGAATACAGGGAAAACCATGAGCAAATGCAGATACAAATATTAAACAGAAACCATACCCACATAGAACCTCAGGATTGGAAACAAATCTTAAAGGTCAATTTAGTCCAACCTTTCATCTAGTGCTAGAGTCTACTTTAAAAATAAAACAACTAAGGCAGGAACTGCATTAATTTATCTAAGCTAAAACCCCGAAGAAGGCTGAGTCCTTACAGTGGTCCTCTGTGTAACGATAAAATGAGGAGTATGTAGTCATAACAGAGACCATATTCCTGCATTTGAACTGAGGTCATTCCTGGAAGTGATTTAATAAGAAATTGAGGGGGAAGGAAGATGGAGTACAGAGGAGGGGAGAAGAAAGACAAAAAGGAGGAGAAGCAGAAGAAACAGAAGCAGGAGAAGGAGGAAAAGAAGGGGATCAGGAAGAAGAACAATAACAACTCTACAACAACAGAAGATGAAAGAGGAAACACTGATTTATTGAAATGCTGTGTGGTGGGCACTGTCCTAAGTTCTTTAAACACATCATCTCATTTTACCCTCAAAACAGCTCCACATCCTCAAATTATTTTAGCTCTACTTCTTCCCTTCCTTCCCAGGAGTCTTCCCCTCACCCTGTTCTCCAGATTTGAGGTAGAGAAAGTGGACAAACCACAGAGAGGAAGGATTAAATCATCATGCATTTTTCTTGTCAGGAAAAATCTGAGAATACAGTTAAGGCTCCAGAGGGTCCAATCAAGAAAGAATCCACCCACAGATTCAGGTCCTTCTCTTCACTGAGGATATAAGGCCAGATTTCCTGGGCTGCTGGTCAGCAAACTTCTAATCAAAGGAAGAATAGATCTGAGATGGGAAAGAAAAATCCTAGAGCATTCTCTGTCCCAAGATATGATGTTTTACTGATCCCAGAGTTGGTTCTTTTAGAGGCCAGTAGTAGACCTAAGAACCCCAATTGGAGGAGGGATTCCTCCACAAAGCTAATAGCCTATTTGTGAAGTTGATAGGAAGCATTTGCCTTTGACCCAAAGAAGCAGGAGGGAGCTTGTTCTGTAGGTAGCCACTTCACAAGATGTTGCCGTGTGTACAGTGGTATAGGAAGGGAGGGGGACATCCAGGTCAAGCCAGAGGACATCAAGTTAGTGACCATCCCCCACTCTTTTCATCCTCCTGGGAGAAGAGAGCATATGTCAAACTAGTATTAGAGAATATAGTTTTCAAAACTTAACTCAAGATACTAAAATAGCTGATTATACTTCTAGGAAAACAAACATAGAAAATTAAATTTTAAAAGTATACATACAGCCTATACCAATTAAAGGCCTATGGATTAATAGTCAAAACATCTGAACATCTCTAAGGCCAGGAAAACTAAACCTTTAACACATACCATACTAATGGCATTGATAATGGACATGAAAGGGTAACCAATGAAAAAAGTCATAGGAATGCTAGCCAAGATCTCCTATACATGGGGTCAATGAAACATGCTGAAAATAGGTTAAGAGGATGCCCAAGAAGTGTTTACGGAAAGAATGGTCACAAAAATGATTTCTCAGAAAAAAAAATGGCATGACCTCTGAAACAATGGATGTACTGGAATTATCAACCAGATAGGCCAACTTGATTTGCAAAAGGATGCTTTGCTGCCCAGTCCACAGGGTCAGAGAAAGCAATTAGTACCATTCAGCTCTAGCAAATTCCCAGAGTACACAGTCTCAGGTAGAGAGAGGTATTCTGTTCCTCTTTGCATTTCCCCATGGCCCAAGCACAAGGCCACACACAGCAGGTATGTGGCTGAAGGGGGCGCTAATGATAACACACACTCCACACCCTCAAGGAGGTCAGAGCCAAAGGTGCCAAGGTCCCAGCTGCTTCCCCTGCTCTGGGTTTACCATCATTGAAGCTGTCACTGGCGGTAACATGGGCGAACGGTGACTGGGCCCGAGGCTCCTCACACAGGGAGTAGCTGTGCTCGGCCTGAATGAGAGGCGCCGGGGACGTTGGGGACGGCTCTACCTCCATCGACACACTCTTCTCTGAGAGGAAAGGGTCGTTCAGGAGCTGGCCCAAGACGTTCTGGGAAAACTCATCCAGCAGCTCCGAGAAGTGCTACAAGAAACAAAGGAGGAAGGACTCAGTTTCTCTTAACCATGATCTGACATTTACACACATGTTCTAAAGCAAAAATATCATCCACTGCTTCAGATGAAGTCCCTTATACAGAATGTCCAGTTATCTGTTGCTGTGTAGCAAACCACCCCAAAGAGTAGTGGCTTACGACAGGCAAGAGTTATTATCTCTCACCACTCTGTGGGTTGGCTGGGTGGATGTGCTGATTTCACCTGGGTTCACTGACAGAGGCACAATGAGCTGGAAGACTGGAGAGGGCTGGGCTGGGACACTGGACGCCTGGGCCTTTTTCTCAAAGAGGCTCTAGCAGGCTGGGAGTCCTCATAGGATGGTAGAGATGTTCCCAGAGGGAGAAAACCAAAGCTGCATGGCCTCAGAGGTCACACATCATCACCCCCTCCACATTCTTCAGGTCAAGGCAAGTGACAACGCCAGCCCAGATTCATGGGGTGGGAAAATAGACAACACCTCTTGACCAGAGGAACTGCAAAATCACATCGCAGGCAAGTGTAAACAGGATGGCATGACTCACTCGGGGCCATCACTGGAACTATCCACCATATTTTGTATTGGGAATATTTTAAAATAAGCTATCTTGTATTTTTGAAGCATAAAAGTGTCATTTATAGCCAAGTGCCAAGTTCAAAGGCATCAGAGGCAGCTTCCCTCTATTCTCCCAACTACCTGGACTTTGTCCCTTTCCAGTTTTTCCTTAATCTCTTCTCATCTTCCATCTCCAACAGCAACACCTCCCTACCCCCCGCCATGCCATGACAATGATACAGAAATGGTCTATACATATGTTCACAGGGAGTCCTATATCCCTCGTTCCATGGTCCCACATTACAGGACTGTAGCCCCATCTACTCTCCCTCACTGATAGGGGGATGTTCATGATATGAGGGTCTGTAGAGCTGGGTTTCTCAACCTCAGCACTACTGACATTTTAGATGGGGGATTCTTTGTTATGGGGGGCAGGGTTGTCCTGTGCACTGTAGGACGTTTAGCAGCATTCCTGGCCTCTACTCACTACATGCCAGTAGCACTCTCCTAGTTGTGAAAACCAAAAATGTCTCCAGCCACTGTCAAATGTCCCTTGGCTGGGGCCAGGGGGGTGGGGGTGGGGGGTGGGGTAAGAGGAAGATCACCCTTGGTTTAGAACTACTGCAGTAGAGTATATTAAAAATAATTATAATATAATTTAATTTAAAATTTCACTTGATACCAGCTGTTGGAGCCACTTCTACCTTCTTAATGTTCCCTGAGTCACAGACCAACAGGTGTCATCCTTATTGATTAAACTTTAGGGACACCTCTGGTATAGAAAGGAAGTTAGGAAAGCAGGTACAGCAATAAGAGAACTGATTGCAAATGGTGATGCTTGGGGTAGACAATGAAGACTCTTGGGATTTGCAGAGCAACTAAGTCCTACCATTGAACTGAAGTGTCAGTGAAGGTGTTATGAAAATGAATGCAGCTTAGGGAAGGGGGGGCAGGTGGTAACCCTAAGGTTAGAGCTCTAATATTAGGATAGCTATAGGGCAGAACTTCTGCTTTTGTAAAGGAGAGAAGCAGACAACAGAGAGGAGGCCTTGCAGGCTAGGTCCTTAAAGCAGAGTTAGATTGCTGGGTTTCACCAATAGCACAAACATGAGAAATGGCTGCATCTCATCAGGACAGAATGCAGAGAAGCCACAGGCCTTGGGCACATCCTAATAGGCATGGGTCATCTGTGAGAACAAGACAGGGTGGTTGGGAGAGGCTTCTCTGTATACAAACATATTTAGAACTGAAAGGTCCTTAGAAGCATCTAAGGCAAGAATTCCCAGATGCCAACTGTCTGCATCACAATCACCAGAACAATTTTGTTGTAGTTGCTTTATAATGGAATATTTCAAGCATTCAGAAAAATTAGAGAGAATAGAACCATGAATAATTATGTATTGATTCCTTTTTTAAAAAATCTTACTTTTCCACATTGTTAATGCAACTTTTTTTCTTTACTCTTTCTTTCTTTCTTAAAAAATAAAACATGAAGCTCCTATCCAAGCCCCTTCTTTCCTCTCAGAGTTAACTACTACCCTGAACTTGGTGTTTATTTTTCCCATCTAGGACTTTACACTTTTACTACATAAGTATGTTTCTATTACAAACATATGGACTTTTTTTAACTTTAAGTAAACAGCACCATACTTCACACCTCCTCTGCAAGTTTCTTCTTGCAAAAAATTTTTTAGGCTTATTCATGTTTACATGTGTAGCTCTATTTCATTCAGTTAAATTTCTGAATTGTATTACATTGTACTTACCCATTTCCTCTTGAGGGACATTTAAAGATTTTTTTAATATATGCTATTGTAATAAACATTATTGAACATAAAGGGAAATTTTAAAACATACAAATCCTATGACCCATCTTCAGAGCTTTTGACTTAGTAGGTCAAAGACAACCATATAAAAACCACCACTACCACCTGTGATTCTAATGTTCACGTCAGTTTTTCAACCATTGAAGGTTGACCCCATCTCCACTCACCACCTCTCTCCCTACACCACTTTACAACTAAGTCCCTGGAAGTTTACAAAGTCCCTAGAAGTTTGGACATGCTCAAGGTCAGAGGAAGATTCATGGATTTTGCAGCCATCATGTGCTAAACTTTAGATAGGTCCTGTGGATATAAAATAATAAAGAAGAAGACAGAAAAAACCCTGCCTTCCTTGAGCTGATCATCTAGACCCGTGCTTTTCAAACTTTTATGTGCATATGAATCACCTGGGGATCTTAAGGCATAGATGCTGATTCACAAATCTAGGTGGGCCCGAGATTCTGCATTACTAATCAGCTCCCAGGTAATGCTGCTGGCCCATGGACCGGACTTTGCATGTCAAGGAGTGGAACAGCTTCAAGGCTAAGACTAGGATGCAGGTTTCCTGACTCTGATAACCTGAAGCCAGGGTCTGATTCTCTAAGCAGCTCCCCAAGGACAAATTTACTGGTTACCTTAGGGTGAATATTCTGCAAGCGTTTGATGGAATTCTTTTCAAGACCAAAATTAAGGAAACAAGAAGAGAAATAAATGACACAATGTAAAATGCAAAAGCAAGACTTGAACTCACAATCCCTGCATTCCCAAGCCACAATTCTGTCCCTGTGCTGCAGTGTCAGCCCTTGCCAGCTATGCTGGCCCATCTAAGCCTCTGGAATCCTGAGGCAAGGCTCTCTTTGATTGCTGGTGCTTTCCCATGGAAGTTGGCCATGCTGGGCTACTCTGCTGACACCATTTTCTTCCTCCTGAGCAGCACTAATGAATGTTTTCATGAACATCCCCTGGATAACCAATAATAAACCTTCTCTAGCTCTGCTAACCATCCCTGACCTCCCCTTACTTTGGATTTTGTAGTGATTATCATGTCACCAAACAATTTAGTCCTAAATGACAGGGAGTCCTGAAGAACTCATGGTTGTTAAAAAGTGCATTATGACAACCTTCCCTCTGGAAAAAGAAGCTCCTCAGAAGAAGGGAGCAACTGTGCTTAACCACCACCCACACCGAGGAACTCAGCAAAGTGGTGAGCACTGAGAAGGTCCCAGAGAGACTCTTGTGTGTCTTTGGGGTCCCAAGGATACGCCCAACTTGTTCCAACCAGACACTGTGACTCAGCCCAGCAAATTAGCTCCAGCTGGGTCTCTTTGGCAGCTATGGGCTCTGGGGCTCAGCAGACAGGTCAAGCTCCCACTGCCTGTGCAGGAACCAGGCCAGAATCAGACCATCTTTAATGCCAGTGAGAGAGGGGCATATGGTCTTGGAGGCCGAAGAGAAAGGAGCAAAGTGAGCCTCAGAGAGGGAGGCTTTCTGCCTACAAACACTTTAGCAAAGGACTACTCGTGTAGAAGTTCAAGGGCTATGAAATGTCAGTTGAATTCTTTCAAAGACATGGCATAATAGCATTTTACCGTTCTGCCTAAGAGTTTCATCAAGCTTTATGGGTTTATAATACTTTCACAGCTTTCCCCTCAACCAATGTTCACATCAGTCCTGGGAAGCTGGTTTAAACCCACTGTCCAAGGTCTCAGTCACCTATTGTTTGAGCTTCGCCTTGAACACAGATCCTCTTATTGCAAGTTTACCGAACTTTCCCCACATTATTTCTCCTAGGAAAGAAGTATCCGAGCTTTACAATCCAACGGCTTGGAGAAGTTCTAACCAGGATGAAAACACGATGCTGATGCTGATCATTAATGAAGACGTTGATAGGATCAGGTGGTAGGCTCACCTTAAGGAACTCAGTGCTTGACATATTAGATTTTCAGAAAATGAGCTAAGTGCTTTGCTATAAGGTAGGCATGTCTCCTTGTATAGATGAGAAAACTGGGGCTCAGGGTGGTTAGGTACATTGCCTAAGGTGGGAGATGCATAACTGAATTAATATTCCATCCCAAGGCTAGCCAGTTCCAAAGCCCATGCACTTTCTACCACGGAATGCTCCATCATTTAAGTCAGCCTCTGAAGCTGACATGTAGTAGAGACTGGATTTTAAAAAACAAAAGACAGACTCACTGACAGCCCATCCACTCATCCATTATGAACACACAGTCCTCACATTTGAAGTGTAGAAATGTGTCAGGGGTTTATTAGATGGAGAGGCTCCTGGTATCACTTCCACGGGGCATCAGCAATGAGAACAGAAATATTTTCTTGCCCTTTGAGCGTGGTTCTGCCAAAGGGTTCAAAGCCACATCACAGACTCTCCAGTTGGAAGAAACTTCCTGCCGAGGTTAAACCTCTATCTCATGACATGAATGTTCCTCATCTCCTCAGTGAATATGGTGTGGTCTCATGACATGAATATTCCTCATCTCCTCAGTGAAGACGCATGCAACTTCCTTTATGGACCCTTTTCAAGGTCTATCTCTCCATTACTGAAGACCTGGCATTTAACCTCCTTCAACCTGGCCCCAACCGTCCTGTGAAGTCTTGTCCCCCTTTATTCGTTTTTTTTTTAAGATTTTTTTTGATGTGGACCATTTTTTTAAATGATTTATTTTTGTTTTTATTGTTTAATATTCCTTAAGAATGTGATGGTCCTACTGTACTTTTCTCTATTTTTATTTCAATTTTCTCTATAGTTTATTAATAAGTCAAAAGAAATTTTTTTAAAAAAAAAAAGAGAAGCATAATAAACCTTTTCCTTCTCCTAGTTCCTGGGTCTTTTTTTTTTTTTTTCACATACACACACACTGTATTTTATTTTTACAAGAGATAAATAGACTGACACCAACCATTGTAAATGGATGACCACAACAGGAGCAACAGTGATTGCAATTACCAAACACGAAACACACTCATACTATGTCATAATATTCACATTCAGTCCGGTAATTCTCCACTGTTACAGCTCCTTTACTTTGCAGTGAAAATTGATTTGTATATTTTTTGCCTCTGAGTCCTTGTGGGATATTTTTTTTAATTCAAACAGAAAGTCACAAAAATTATAATCATCCTCATCAGTTCACTCAGTCCCATGTAATTAACTTTTTTTCATCTTGATCTTTTGTTAGCACTTTTATGAGTTCATCAGTTTTCCATTAGAGTTCTGAAAATGCTTATTGATTCAGTTCAGCAGTACAGTCAGTTACCAGAAACCTGTACTTGTCAGTCTTTTCCATGAATTCCTTGAAGATGAAACCCTGTTATAGGAACATATTTCCAAAGCATCAGAGTACACCCACAACTGTCTGTAAATGACAAAAGACTTAAAAATGACCACGGTTAAAGATTTGATGAAAGTTCATAATAATGCAATTGACAAGGAAATTTAGTTATTTCTGAGATATACATTTTACAGTAATAACTAGAATTATGACTTATAACATTATACCAGAACATATAAAATTTTTAGAAATTTCATGTAATGCCAGAAACATTTATATTAACATATTTCCATACAAATAACTCAAAGAAAGTTTAGTATTAGTTGTTTTTGTTTGTTTGTTTTTTTATACTGCAGGTTCTTATTAGTCATCAATTTTATACAATTCAGTGTATACATGTCAATCCCCATCGCCGAATTCAGCACACCACCATCCCCACCCCACCACGGTTTTCCCCTCTTGGTGTCCATACTTTTGTTCTCTACATTTGTGTCTCAACTTCTGCCCTGCAAACCGGTTCATATGTACCATTTCTCTAGGTTCCATGTACATGCGTTAATATACGATATTTGTTTTTCTCTTTCTGACTTACTTCACTCTGTATGACAGTCTCTAGATCCATCAACGTCTCAACAAATGACTCAATTTTCTTCCTTTTTATGGCTGAGTAATATTCCACTGTATATATGTACCACACCTTCTTTACCATTCGTCTGTTGATGGGCATTTAGGTTGCTGCCATGACCTGGCTATTGTAAATAGTGCTGCAATTACATTGGGGCGCGTGTGTCTTTTTGAATTATGGTTTTCTCTGGGTATATGCCCAGTAGTGGGATTGATTGCTGGATCATATGGTAATTCTACTTTTAGTTTTTTAAGGAACCTCCATACTGTTCTCCATAGTGGCTGTATCAATTTACTTTCCCACCAACAGTACAAGACGGTTCCCTTTTCTCCACACCCTCCCCAGCATTTGTTGTTTGTAGATTTTCTGATGATGCCCATTCTAACTGGTGTGAGGTGATAGCTCATTGTAGTTTTGATTTGCATTTCTCTAATAATTAGTGATGTTGAGCAGCTTTTCATGTGCTTCTTGGTCATCTGTATGTCTTCTTTGGAGAAATGTCTATTTAGGTCTTCTGCCCATTTTGGGATTGGGTTGTTTGTTTCTTTAATATTGAGCTGCATGAGCTGTTTATATATTTTGGAAATTAATGCTTTGTCCGCTGATTCATTCGTAAATATTTTCTCCCATTCTGAGGGTTGTCTTTTCGTCTTCTTTATGCTTTCCTTTGCTGTGCAAAGCTTTGAAGTTTCATTTGGTCCCATTTGTTTATTTTTGTTTTTATTTCCATTACTCTAGGAGGTGGATCAAAAAAGATCTTGCTGTGATTTATGTCAGAGTGTTCTTCCTATGTTTTCCTCTAAGAGTTTTATAGTGTCTGCTCTTACATTTAGGTCTCGAATCCATTTTGAGTTTATTTTTGTGTATGGGGTTAGGGAGTGTTCTAATTTCATTCTTTTACATGTAGCTGTCCAGCTTTCCCAGCGCCACTTATTGAAGAGACTGTCTTTTCTCCACTGTATATCTTTGCCTCCTTTGTCATAGATTAGTTGACCATAGGTGCGTGGGTTTACCTCTGGGCTTTCTATCTTGTTCCATCTATGTTTCTGTTTTTGTGCCAGTACCATATTGTCTTGATTACTGTACCTTTGTAATATAGTCTGAAGTCAGGGAGTCTGATTCCTCCAGCTCCGTATTTTTCCCTCAAGACTGCTTTGGCTATTCGGGGTCTTTTGTGTTTCCATACAAATTTTAAGATTTTTTGTTCTAGTTCCATAAAAAATACCATTGGTAATTTGATAGGGATTGCATTGAATCTGTAGATTGCTTTGGGTAGTATAGTCATTTTAACAATATCGATTCTTCCAATCCAGCAGCATGGTATATATCTCCATCTGTTGGTATCATCTTTAATTTCTTTCATCAATGTCTTATAGTTTTCTGCATACAGGTCTTTTGTCTCCCTAGGTAGGTTTATTCCTGGGTATTTTACTATTTTTGTTGCAATGGTAAATGGGATTGTTTCCATAATTTCTCTTTCAGATTTTTCATCATTAGTGTATAGGAATGCAAGAGATTTCTGTGCATTAATTTTGTATCCTGCAACTTTACCAAATTCATTGATTAGCTCTAGTAGTTTTCTGGTGGCATTTTTAGGATTCTCTATGTATAGTACCATGTCATCTGCAAACAGTGACAGTTTTACTTATTCTTTTCCAATTTGTATTCCTTTTATTTCTTTTTCTTCTCTGATTGCCATGGCTAGGACTTCCAAAACTATGTTGAATAATAGTGGTGAGAGTGGACATCCTTGTCTCATTCCTGATCTTACAGGAAATGTTTTCAGTTTTGCAGCACTGAGAATGATGTTTGCTGTGGGTTTGTCATATATGGCCTTTATTATGTTGAGGTAGAATGCCCACTTTCTGGAGAATTTTTATCATAAATTGGTGATGAATTTTGTCAAAAGCTTTTTCTGCATCTAGTGAGATGATCATATGGTTTTTATTCTTCAATTTGTTAATATGGTGTATCACACTGATTGATTTGTGTATATTGAAGAATCCTTGCATCCCTGGGATAAATCCCACTTGATCATGGTGTATGATCCTTTTAATGTATTGCTGGATTCTGTTTGCTAGTATTTTGTTGAGGATTTTTGCATCTATATTCATCAGTGATATTGGTCTGTAATTTTCTTTTTTTGTAGTACCTTTGTCTGATTTTGGTATCAGGGTCATGGTGGCCTCATAGAATGAGTTTGGGAGTGTTCCTTCCTCTGCAATTTTTTGGAAGAGTTTGAGAAGGATGGGTGTTAGCTCTTCTCTAAATGTTTGATATAATTCACCTGTGAAGCCATCTGGTCCTGGACTTTTGTTTGCTGGAAGATTTTTCATCACAGTTTCAATTTCATTACTTGTGATTGGACTGTTCATGTTTTCTGTTTCTTCCTGGTTCAGTCTTGGAAGGTTATACCTTTCTAAGAATTTGTCCATTTCTTCCAGGTTGTCCATTTTATTGGCATAGAGTTGCTTGTAGTAGTCTCTTAGGATGCTTTGTATTTCTGAGGTGTCTGTTGTAACTTCTCCTTTTTCATTTCTAATTTTATTGATTTGAGTCCTCTCCCTCTTTTTCTTGATGGGTCTGGCTAAAGGTTTACCAATTTTCTTTATCTTCTCAAAGAACCAGCTTTTAGTTTTATTGATCTTTGCTATCATTTTCTTTGTTTCTATTTCATTTATTTCTGCTCTGATCTTTGATTTCTTTCCTTCTGCTAACTTTGGGTTTTGTTTGTTCTTCTTTCTCTAGTTACTTTAGGTGTAAGGTTAGATTGTTTACTTGAGATTTTTCTTGTTTCTTGAGGTAGGCTTGTATAGCTATCAATTTCCCTCTTAGAACTGCTTTTGCTGCATCCCATAGGTTTTGGATCATCGTGTTTTCATTGTCATTTGTCTCTTGGTATTTTTTTATTTCCTCTTTGATTACTTCACTGATCTCTTGGTTATTTAGTAACATATTGTTTAGCCTCAATGTGTTTGTGTCTTTTTATGTTTTTTTCCCTGTAATTCATTTCTAATCTCATAGCGTTGTGGTCAGAAAAGATGCTTGATATGATTTCAATTTTCTTAAATTTACTGAGGCTTGATTTGTGACCCAAGATGTGATCTATCCTGGAGAATGTTCTGTGCGCACTTGAGAAGAAAGTGTAATCTGCTGTTTTTGGATGGAATGTCCTATAATATCAATTAAATCTATCTGGTCTATTGTGTCATTTAAAGCTTCTGTTTCCTTATTTATTTTCATTTTGGATGATCTGTCCATTGGTGTAAGTGAAGTGTTAAAGTCCCCCACTATTATTGTGTTACTGTTGATTTCCTCTTTTATAGCTATTAGCAGTTGCCTTATGTATTGAGGTGCTCCTGTGCTGGGTGCATATATATTTAAAATTGCTACATCTTCTTCTTGGATTGATCCCTTGATCATTATGTAGTGTCCTTCCTTGTCTCTTGTAACATTCTTTATTTTAAAGCCTATTTTATCTGATATGAGTATAGCTACTCCAGCTTTCTTTTGATTTCCATTTGCATGGAATATCTTTTTCCATCCCCTAGCTTTCAGTCTGTATGTGTCCCTAGGTCTGAAGCAGGTCTCTTGTAGATAGCATATACATGGGTCTTGTTTTTGTATACATTCAGCAAGCCTGTGTTTTTTGGTTGGAGCATTTAATCCATTCATGTTTAAGGTAATTATCAATATGTATGTTCCTATGACCATTTTCTTAATTGGTTTGGGTTTGTTTTTGTAGGTCCTTTTCTTCTCTTGTGTTTCCCACTTAGAGAAGTTCCTTTAGCATTTGTTGTAGAGCTGGTTTGGTGGTGCTGAATTCTCTTAGCTTTTCCTTGTCTGTAAAGCCTTTGATTGCTCCATTGAATCTAAATGAGATCCTTGCAGGGTAGAGTAATCTTGGTTGTAAGTTCTTGCCTTTCATCACTGTAAGTATATCATGCCACTCCCTTCTGGCTTGTAGAGTTTCTGCTGAGAAATCAGCTGTTAACCTTATGGGAGTTCCCTTGTATGTTATCTGTCATTTTTCCCTTGCTGCTTTCAATAATTTTTCTTTGTCTTTAATTTTTGCCAATTTGATTACTGTGTGTCTCGGCATGTTTCTCCTTGGGTTTATCCTGTATCGGACTCGCTGTGCTTCCTGGACTTAGGTGGCTATTTCCTTTCCCATGTTAGGGAAGTTTTCGACTATAATCTCTTCAAATATTTTCTCTCATCCTTTCTCTCTCTCTTCTCCTTCTGGAACCCCTATTATGCAAATGTTGTTGCATTTAATGTTGTCCCAGAGGTCTCTTAGGCTGTCTTCATTTCTTTTCATTCTTTTTTCTTTAGTCTGTTCTGCAGGAGTGAATTCCACCATTCTGTCTTCCAGATCACTTATCCATTCTTCTGCCTCAGTTATTCTGCTATTGATTTCTTCTAGTGTATTTTTCATTTCAGTTATTGTATTGTTCATCTTTGTTTGTTTGTTCTTTAATTCTTCTAGGTCTTTGTTAAACATTTCTTGCATCTTCTCGGTCTTTGCCTCCGTTCTTTTTCCGAGGTCCTGGATCATCTTCACTATCATTATTCTGAATCCTTTTTCTGGAAGGTTGCCTATCTCAACTTCATTTAGTTGTTTTTCTGGGGTTTTACCTTGTTCCTTCATCTGGTATATAGCCCTCTGTCTTTTCATCTTGTCTATCTTTCTGTGAATGTGGTTTTTGTTCCACAGGCTGCAGGATTGTAGTTCTTGCTTCTGCTGTCTGCCCTCTGGTAGATGAGGCTGTCTAACAGGCTTGATGGGAGGGACTGGTGGTGGGTAGAGCTGACTGTTGCTCTGGTGGGCAGAGCTCAGTAAAACTTTAATCCACTTGACTGTTGATGGGTGGGGCTGGGTTCCCTCCCTGTTGGTTGTTTGGCCTGAGGCAACCCAACACTGGAGCCTACCTGGGCTCTTTGGTGGGGCTAATGACAGACTATGGGAGGGCTCATGCCAAGGACTTCTTCCCAGAACTTCTTCCTTGTCCACAGGGTGAAACAGAGCCACCCCCTGCCTCTGCAGGAGACCTTCCAACACTAGCAGGTAGGTCTGTTTCAGTCTCCCCCAGGGTCACTTCTCCTCTCCCTGGGTCCCAATGCACACACTACTTTGTGTGTGCCCTCCAAGAGTGGAGTCTCTGTTTCCCCCAGTCCTGTTGAAGTCCTGCAATCAATTCCCACTAGGCTTCAAAGTCTGATTCTCTAGGAATTCCTCCTCCTGTTGCCGGACCCCCAGGTTGGGAAGCCTGACCTGGGGCTCAGAACCTTCACTCCAGTGGGTGGACTTCTGTGGTATAAGTGTTCGCCAGTATGTGAGTGGCCCACCCACCAGTTATGGGATTTGATTTTACTGCGATTGCGCCCCTCCTACCGTCTCATTGTGGCTTCTCCTTTGTCTTTGGATGTGGGGTATCTTTTTTGGTGAGTTCTAGTGTCTTCCTGTCGATGACTGTCCAGCAGCTAGTTGTGATTCTGGTGTTCTTCCAAGAGGGAGTGAGAGCACATCCTTCTACTCCGCCTTCTTGTTTCCTACCCCCTGATGTGGACCATTTTTAAAGTCTTTATGGAATTTGTTATAATACTGCTTCTGGTTTATGTTTTGGTTTTTTGGCCCTGAGGCATGCGGGATCTTAGCTCCCCGACCAGGGAACAAACCCACACCGCCTGCATTGGAAAGTGAAGTTTTAACCACTGGACCACCAGGGAAGTCACTCCCTTTATTCTAATACATGACACTTTCATTCCAGCCCTAACAGTGTCCATATTGGACACTGGAGCAATACAGTTTTGGAGCCAGATGACTGGATTTGAATCCTGGCTCCTAGCTGTGCAAACCTGAAGAAGACCCTTCAGTTTTCCAAACTCCAGTTTGCTCCAACTGTAAAGTGAGGATAATAATACTAGCAGCTTCCTGTTGTGATGATTAAATTAAATAATGCATGTAATGCACCTAACGCTTCACTGGCAAAGCAATCAATTTTTTAAAAAGCTTTTTTAAAAAACAAAACCCTATCAAAATTGAAACAAAATGTGGGCATTCTCTACTTGTACACTGGCTCCCCCCACTGTTCCTCCTAGAATATCCTTTCATTTTCCTCTTCTGTCAGGAATCTACCTAAAACAAAATAAATCTATTTCTTTTACAAAGTCATCCTAGACAGACACAGCTTGAACTGATCTTTCACTTCCCTGACAATCTACAGCTTTTCAAATAAGTATTTCTTAATTGGACATTTTTTTTACTTTCCTTTGATGTTCCTTTCATTGCCAACTTAAAGTTTTTGTCATTAGGCCTTATAAACTCTGTGACCCAGATGTAAACACTTTTACCTACCCCCCTCTGAGCCCAGCACAGATCACACATTATATGTACTCACCAGTTTTCTCTTTCCACCTATAATTATTGTATAATATCCCAGTCAAGCAGTAAACAAATCTGAATTAGAGCCCAGGCCTCCCCAACAATTATAAATAAATGCTATCCAATGTTTAAAACACATATCCAAACTTACAAATCAGATAAATTAAGAGAAGTTGTTAACCTTACATAAATTACTAACTTTATAAGAAGTTACCCTGACTCTGAAGCATTTACACTTCTGTTTGCAGGTCCTTAACTAGCTGTCAAGGGAGCTTGCAAAGAAAGAGTGGTTTAAAGTCTGGGCTGCCTCCTTCTGCTAACAACTGCCCCAAGAACCAGGGTCGTGGGGGTGAGGAAGGGGAGTAAAGTAGGAGGAAAATGAAGGATTCGTAATTCTTGAGCTCCAGTGTAACTGGTTGTATAAAGATATGAAGCTGGGCTTCCCTGGTGGCGCAGTGGTTGAGAGGCCGCCCAGTGATGCAGGGGACACGGGTTCGTGCCCCGGTCCGGGAAGATCCCACATGCCGTGGAGTGGCTGGGCCTGTGAGCCATGGCCGCTGAGCCTGCGCGTCTGGAGCCTGTGCTCCGCAACGGGAGAGGCCACAACAGTGAGAGGCCCGCGTACCGCAAAAAAAAAAAAAAATATATATATATATATATATGAAGCTGTCTTCCTTGTGCTGCTCACGGGGTTCACTCACTCAACAGAGTGAGCAGCTACTGCGAGCAAAGCCTGGGCTGGGCAAGGGGTGGACAGAATATGATTAAAGGTCATCTTATAAAGAGAGGACTGTCCTGAGGTGCAACATGAGTTTATCTGAAGTATGTCGTATGACTGCTGGGCTCATAGAGCAGCTTCTAAAGCAATTTTGTCCCCCTGATGTGGGCCCAACATCTTCTGTGCTGGCTCAGAGTAGGGACAGGAGTTCCAGTCTCAGCCCTACACCTCACTGGTTGTCACCCCACCTCTTCTGGATTCTGTCTCCTCGTCTGTAAAACTGTGTGTGTGTGTGTGTGTGTGTGTGTGTGTGTGTGTGTGTGTGTGTGTGTGTGTGTGTGTGTTGGAAGGTGAGGGGAAGTGATGGAGCAGACTTTGGACTTGGTCAGTAGTTTCTCACCTTTTTTTTGATATGTAGACCCTTTTGAGAATCTAATGAAAGCTTCCTGCTGGAAAAATGCCCACGGGCACTACAGGCCAAGTGCAGGATTCTGTGGGGCTCCCCCCACCCGCTCCCCCCGGGGTCTGTCCATGGAGAGGAAGGTTCCGTGGATTCCGGGTAGACATTCCCAGCAGAGGTGATAGTAATAACACACGACGCGTTATCAGTCATTGCTGACAAGCTATTCGGCTCTTCTACACTAAAATTTTCTGAAATGTGGCAGGCGATATTCAAATGGAAAAGCTTTGCAACTTAGGAAAAGAACGAGGGAAAACGCCCTCTTTCTGCTTCTTGGGTTTGTTTAGCTTTGCCCCTGTTACCCTGCCCAGGGGCAGTGAAACGGGTGGGGCACAAGCTCCGAAAGCAGAACTTGACCGCTCCCTGCGGGAGGCCCGGGTCCAAGACTCGGGCTCCGCCGCCCGCGCCCCACAAAGACCCTATTCTCCAGGTCCGCCGCCTGGAAACCGGCTGCTGGCTGGAGGCTCCATCTCAGGCAGGGGAAGAAGGGTTTTTACTGAAAAATCGCAGCTAGGAGCCTTGCCCAGAGCACAGAATGCTCCACAGACAGCAGTCACGGATATAGTGGACACGGCGGGGGCAAGCTGACAACCCCCAAAGCCTCAGAGAAACGCAGGGAAGTAATTTGGAGGGCACGCCTCAAATTCACTTTAGAAACCAAGGTTTGCCTCCAGTAAAACACAGTTTGCCTGTATTGCGGAGGACGGAGGGAGGTGAGGTAGGGAGGGGAGGGGGAGGGGAGGAGGAAGGGGGAAGAGGTACCCTCCCTCCTCCACTCTCCCAGGGGCCCACCTTCAAGGAGCCGCACGTTAGACCTGAGGGGATTCCTGCCCTGCATACGTGCCCTGCTCACATACCACACAGAAAAGGGCCAGATGACCACCTGGAGAAGAAAAGGCCACTTTGTCAAAGTTACAAGGAAAAAAAAAAGGCTCACAAGCCCTATTACAGTGAAATTTCAAGGGGACCCAATTTTTTTCTCGTACCAAAATTTAGATACATTACATATTTCTCTAAATAAAAAAAGAATTGGGAGCTGAGGCTTGGAACTCTGTTACACAAGAGGTTTGGAAATTTGGGGGGTTTTGTTTCTTTGATGAAGTGATGTTGGCTTTACTGAAATTTTACAAGCAGTGGCAAAAATTGTTTTTTAAAGAGCCCAATTCCAAAACATGCACACTCTGGTTTTTAATATCCAGATGTGGCTTTCTTTGTAAAACAAGTATGTGAAATATGTCAATCAAAGGTACTAGGGATGCTTATTTAAAGGAAACCTGCTATAAGTCCATTGATAGGATATATTCTATTTTCTGTAAAAAGAGTCACCCCTAATTTATTAATTATGTAAATATAAAGTTTTACATATGCTATGTGCTTCAAGGGAGATGCACCAGTACTAATTCCTTTTTAAACTACATCATTCTTCATCATTAAAACAGGCAATGATGCACTTTCTCTGAATGCAGTCCAATCCTGAATGGTCTACAGCAGTTCTTAGCTTAACATTTGATGTGGAAAAAAAATTCACTGCTTCACTTTGTACAAACAAATCAGTTAATGAGATTAAGAGAAAAACACCAGTGGTGGCTTCTGCTGGCAAAGGAAAGCTAAGAGATTCAGCATTAGCTGGCACAAAGAATCTCAATCTGCCTACTTCTGGGCTCACTTACATAGACAGCTGCAAATGCCCCAAAATGCACTTCTTAGTTCTTTCTGAACCCAAACTAGCCTTAGCCTGGTGGAAGGCCTCTCCTTCCATGGCTTAACAGTATCTATCCAATCCCCACAGGAATAAAAATGTCAAGAAAATATAATAAGAATAATAATAAGAATGTCATCTCCCATGTTCAACACATAATGGTTTACACATGACAAAACACTTCCACATCACTGTTGTATCTGACCTTGAAAAGATCAAGGATTATCCAGAGTGTACAGCTGGAGGTGTGGAGAGAGTGCAGTAGAGCAGGACTCCTGCTTTCTGGTTTCCACGCCCATATACTTCCAGCACAGCCTTCTCCCTCCCGATCACTAACACAGAGACCTCAGCAACCAGATTCCTGACTGTCAAATGCTTCTTGAATTGCAATGTGGGCCTGAGATCTGGGCAATCTCCTCGTATTATGGGAGGAAATCCTTAGGGTCCTTTCAGAGCAGTCAGAACCACTCCAGAAATAAATTATAGTCCATATAAGATGGAGGAGTCCTCTTTGATTGGTTTTGAGAAACTCAAACCATCCCCCAGCGTCCTTCTATTGCCTCTTCCTTCTGCAAACAGACAGCTGAATTCTCCCAACAAACAAAAGCCCTTCAAAACCATGATCAAGCCAACTATTCAAGGCTGAGGCAGTAGAGAATCTGCCATCCTGTTCTCTACATCCACGGTGGGAGAGCCAGAGGTACCTGGGATGGTGAGAGGCAGCCATCAGGATGACGGATTCTTCCTTCCCGCCTACTCCACTTTGACCCCTAAATCCAGATTCTACCTCCACACTCTCAATGGGAGTGCTGGTGACCCTGTGGGGCATTCTGCTTGATCTATCCTACAGGCCAAAGCCAACAAAATGTTTTCTTTTAACCTCCCACACTTAAAATTCTCCAAGTCCAAATTCCCCACAGTTAGACTTAAAATTGATTTAAGTTTCTTATTCACTATTTCCCAGTTAACGTCCCTGAAGAGTTTCTTCCTAATTGATGTTTTCTCCTTTGATACTCCTCCTGTCCTTTACCTTCAATTTGCAGGTTTCAACCCTTTTATGTTCTCATTTATGAGGAAATTCAGAGGCTGTTTTGGTCAGGCTCTTCTAATTGGGTCTCTTGCCCCCTCTACAAACATAATCTGCTTCTCAGGTTCTTTCCACTCTCCTAAACAGAAAACAACTTCCACTGGTGGCGCAGTGGTTGGGAGTTTGCCTGCCCATGCAGGAGACAAGGGTTCGTGCCTCCGGGCCGGGAGGATTCTATGTGCCGCGGAGCAGCTGGGCCCGTGAGCCATGGCCGCTGGGCCTGTGCATCCGGAACCTGTGATCCGCAACAGGAGAGGCCACAACAGTGAAAGGCCCGCGTACCACACACACACAGAAAACAACTTCACATTTTCCCTCTTCCATCACACACCTTCCATTACCAAGACTTCAGTCTTTACTCCGCCAGGAAACACCCTGGGCATTCCCTCATATCCTTCAGTGAAGGCCCAAGCTAAGACATTCATTGTACGCTCTTAGGTCTGACCCTAAAACAACTAAAATCTGGTATTTTGCCATTCCAGAAAAACTTCTGATTATGGTAACAGGCTCCAAATCATAGACTGATGAAGCATGAAGAAACACTGGAAATCATCTGAGTCTACTTGGTCATTCTAATTTGAGAAATGACATCTAATTTGAGATCTAGGGTGGTACATGAAATGAAAGAGTTGAAGGTTGACCTCTTTATACTATAGATCCTGTAATAAGAAAGATGGTGACTAACCATTAAGGGTCACCAAACGGACGACTGAAGAGGGTCCCATAGCCGTCCTCCATGGAATTCTCTGAACAGAACATATGTTTTGCAATAAGAGAATTCTGTCTCCAAGTCAAGATCCAATGCCAAAGATGTCAGATATGAAAAATTAAAGGAGCCCATAAAGTTTTTATGAAAAAAAAAATGGCATACTCCCGCGAAAGCTATCCTTTATTTGTGAGCCAGATATGTCGTAAGAATTACTGAGATAATCTCATCCCTAGAATGCACGAAGGAGTAAAGGGAAAGTGCTTCAGATGTACAAGAAATTATCTGCCCTGTTTTGTAAGTGCACAGGGATGACTCACTGCCAGAAAGTACTCCTTCACCCCAAGATAAAAGCAAGAAAAAATCCAGAGGTTACCAAGCTGGGAGACCCAGGCAAGTTCTGGCGTAAAGCCACTTAGATTCTCACTCTGTCAGATCTCACAGTCATGCTCCACCTCTCTGGAATGCTGGCCTGCTGAAACATAGCAGAGAATCTTAACCATCTGAAGGAGTATTTTATGCACGGGAGTCATGAGTCAGAGGACACCATATGCTAGATCAGCTCTGTAATTATCAGCAATAACCTTGGGCACGTCACTCATGCTTTCTGTTCCACCTGGAATTAGGAAGAATACATTCTGCCATGAAGATAAAATGAAGTCATAGATAGTCTGATCTAGATATAATATAGTACCATAGTAAGTGAAAATTAGCTGAGAACCATTAGTGGGCTATGAACATGAAAGCTCCCTCACGGTCACCCACATAGTTATTTCTTACCTCCACCTTGACTAGCCAGTTAGCAATGACCATTAGTGGGAGCATGGCACCCATTGGCTGTCTGCTCCTGCATGTTTCTTCCTCTTACAAAACTCAACCAGTTGAGATAATGAATCCTCTTTTCTCTCCAAATGGTACTAGAATCTAGGAACTCAACAGCCTGGTCAGGATAGGACAGTTGGGAGTGAAAAAGCACCAGATGGCTCTCTGTTACCCACACTGCCTGCTCTGAGCTGAGCCATTAACTCAAATCCCATCAATAGAAACAAGAGTGATTAGAAAGCCAAGCTCCATTATTTTAAAAGAAAGAAGATGCAGTTAAGAGATGCTAAACCACCTGCCCCCTTATCCCAAAAACAGATGCAAAATTTGATGTTTCTCTACTCATTTAGAACAGTTCCCTTCACTAATAAGAGCTCAGTAAATGACAGCTGTTTTATTACTGTTATTACTACATGCCTTGCTGAAATTGGGACAAACTTATTAAGCATTTCTCTGATCTATCAGCCTATTAACACTATAAAAAATTATGAGGCTTGTTAAATATCATTTATTCTTAGTGATCTCATACTAGATTCTAGTTTACTCATGTGCTTACCACGGGGCTCAAGGCTCAGTTCGTCATTCATAATCGATACCTCTTCCTTTTCCCCTTTTTGAAGACCAGGCCCATATCTCCAGTCTCAAACACCTCTCGCATTCCCTGCAATTCCTCTTTAGACTATCAACAACATTTTGATCACATCATATGTTTCTTCATTTTAACTAGCAATTATAATTTTTTGTACACCTCTCACTCAACAATTTATAAGAGAACTGGTCACAGCCAAACTGAATTATCAAGTTCCTTCTTTGGTGGTATTACCGACAAAAAAAGGGCCAGAAAACCCAAAGTAAGCCAGTAAGAAGAATGAGATCATCACCCAGTGGGCAACTGAGAGTCCATGACGGAGCACCAGCAGAAAAGGAGAAAAACAGAGCAATTTGGCTGTGAGAAAATGTCCTGGACATGCTCAAAGATTCCTGACCCTGATCTAAGCAGCAGCAGCCAAATCTTTTTTTTTTTTTTTTTTTTTTTTTTGCGGTACGCAGGCCTCTCACTGTTGTGGCCTCTCCCGTTGCGGAGCACAGGCTCCGGACGCGCAGGCTCAGCGGCCATGGCTCACGGGCCCAGCCGCTCCGCGGCATGTGGGATCTTCCCAGACCGGGGCACAAACCTGCGTCCCCTGCATCGGCAGGCGGACTCTCAACCACTGCGCCACCAGGGAAGCCCAGCAGCCAAATCTTTCCCAACAGATGGGTATGTTCAGGTTCTCAAGCCTTGCTCTGGAATTGGAGTCCAGGTGCTCCAAAAGGTATCCCTCTAAGTGCCTTTGCCACCAAGATAGACCCTGTCACCTAGCTAAAACCCCGCCCCTCCTCTTCATTTGACCTTGGAAGAGTTAAAGAATGTCTAAGGAAGATGAAAAAAGGAGGCCAGAGTATTCTCTTTCTAAGAAAGACCATAAATGGAATCTAGTGATCCCAGAGTTGTGCGAACTAAAATATCGCCTGCCATATCACTAAACAAAGGATGTTGCAGCCATCAAGCCATCACATTACAGCCACCCTGACAGTGAGCCCTCAGGGAACTCAGGATGGAGACAAACAGGCTGCCCACTGCCAAGCCCATCTAGCAGTCAGCCAATGCAGCCATTCCCGACAGTGCACCCTGAGGAAACCAAGAACAAGAAAACGCCCCAGACAGCTGAGGTGCACATAAAAGGAATGATTTCAGTGAGCCCAGACTCTTGCATCTTCCCATACATAGAAAAGTGCTAAATTCAGTGATCATTTGATGTTCTGACTAACCTGGTCTTTTGTTGCAAAAACTCCTACATATCCTGGCTCTCCCTCTTGCCTCTTTGGAGCAGTCTTTCAGAGTTATCTGAGATGCTGTGTCCTGGGTTTAAGTCCTCAGTTTTGTCCACTGAATAAAACATAACTCTCAACTTTTAGGTTGTGCTTTTTTTTTTTTTTTTTTTTTTTTGTCGACAGTTGTTAACGAGACTAAGCAAACTGAAGATGTTCTGCAGTCCCTCTGGGAAACACGTGCACATTCTAAGTTAAGACTTTTTACCAAATAGCTTAACTGAATACTTTTCTCCCATAGAGAATATAGAACAATGCTTCTACATTTTTTTTTCCCATGATTGGACAGTGGTGGATAACTCCTTACTGCATCATGAATAGGGAGTCTTTGCCTTCTGGTTGTAAAAGATTCTTTTCTGTTGCCCATGAAGCCAATGGTCTCAGAAGTGACATAAGGTTTGAATAAAACAATGATGCAATGCCTCAGTGGGGGGGGGGAATATTTTGGAAAGAAAGTCAGCAAAGCTTCATTAATAAACAATATAAGAGGTCAATAGGGTAGCTGCTGGTATAGTAGAAAGGACACTCTTTGGAATCAGAAAGCTTGGGTTTAGATCCAGCTCTGTCACAACCTGGCTCTGTGACCTTGGGCAAATCATTTAACCACTCTGGGTCTCTTTTCTTAGAATGTAAAATAAAAGAATAGGACCAGCTGGTATCCCAGGCCCCCTGCATCTCCGACAGAAATCCTGAGATCAGTTATGGTGGAGGTGGCCTCTGCTTCCACGTGCCTAAAGGAATAAAATAGCCTGAAAACAAATTTTAAGCCTGAGTCAGTGTTCCCTGCAACTCCCTCTCTCTGGTCTTTTCCGAGACTCTTTTTGCAAGGAATTAGTTCCCCTGAGGATGGCTGAGCTAACAGCTGGACAGTATTGGCTGATTTCTGCTTTTGAACAGCTGGTGTATGAGAAAAACAACCAGACAGGCTTTTGTGAGAAAAAATGACTCCACTCTCACAGGCCAAGTAGAGATGGAGAAAAATAGACTTAAAAAGTTCTGTACTGCTTTCTCCTGACTGACATCTCCTTACATGGACCAATATCCTTCTAACCTTAGCTCTGCAGACCCTCTATGAGAAATGGTGGAGAGAGAACGAGGACTAGACAATTTCTAGGAAGCTCCAGAAAAAATTCATGGCCATAATTTCTTGTTTTCTTTTCCATTCCTTTCAAGAAACCAAAAGTTCTGAAGGGTTTGAGGTTCTCAACCAGACCATGTTGGAATTTTAGGTAAAAAGATTCTTCATTGATTGGCATTGTCCTGAACATCACAGGTCCCCTGGGCACCAAATACTAGTAGCTTCCTCTCCCCATCATGACGCCAATCAAAAATGCTACCATCGGGCCTCCCTGGTGGCGCAAGTGGTTGGGAGTCCGCCTGCCGATGCAGGGCATACGGGTTCGTGCCCCGGTCTGGGAGGATCCCATGTGCCGCGGAGCGGCTGGGCCCGTGAGCCATGGCCACTGAGCCTGCGCGTCCGGAGCCTGTGCTCCGCAGCGGCGGAGGCCACGGCAGTGAGAGGCCCGCATACCGCAAAAAAAAAAAAAAAAAAAAAAAAAAAAATGCTACCATGTGTTTCTAAAAGCAAAAGAAGCTGGCTTTCCATATATAGGCTCGGCTGGATTATGAGGAATCTCTATGTTGATTCAGGCTCTTTCCATGGGTCTATTTTCATTATAATAAAAAATTCTCTTGATAACCGTGTCTGGATCTTAGTGCCCCTTTCCCCATTCATCCTACTTCTCTCAACATTTGCAAAGCTTAGGTTTCTAATAGGTTAAACCTCTAACTTTTAGTCTGGGCTTGTAATAAACGGATCCTTTCCTCACCTTTGTTTAAACAGATTTTTGCCACCAGCAGTCCACTTGGAAGGGAAAGGGAAAGAAAAACAGCAACTCACAAAGCTGTACACAGCCTCTGTGTAGGACTAAAGGTGCAGCTGGACCACCTTGCTGTGATGTCTGTAACGTGCAGTAAAATTAGTAAATTGTGCCAGTGCTAATACTCCAGTCTCAACAAAGCGGTTTGTTTATTAGGGCTTCTAGCTCACAAAAGAGGTATTTAAAAACTCTACACGTAGCCTTGGGAACAGACCAGGGGAAAAGTAAACACAAAGCACAAGTTTCGCCTTTGCAAGCGGCAAGCACAGCATCAACGACATCAGAGCACCTAATAAATGAAGATAAATGAAGGAAGTGTTGGATGAACACAACAGCATCACAACCACTAAGAAAAATTTACTGATAAAGATGGATAACCCTGACTTAATAGCTATCATCTATCCACCTAAAACTTAAAATAGCCCATATGAGATTGTTTCAGTAAATTATAGTATATCTAAGTGGTTATTAAAAACGTGATTGTAGAAAGCTATTTGTGAATAGCTTTCTATTAGGAACATCTAAATGTTCATAATATATAACAAAGTGAAAATATATTACAAAAAAGGAATTCTCTATTTTTCGATTATAGAGTAGAGAATTGTCTGTGAATGCCATAATGTAGAAATGTATGGACGGACAGCCAGCAAAATGGTGACCGTACTTCTGCGTAGTGTAACAGATGTGGTTTTTTTGTTCTTCTTACATGTATTTTCTACAATGAAAACCTAGGAGTTTATAATGGTGGGGGGAAGCATTTGCTTTTTAAAAAACAGACTCCATTTAATCAAATTAAGTGAGACCTGGTTTAAATAGTCCTCAGGGAACAAAGAACAGTGAGGACACCTGACTAGAAGCAACATTTTCTACCCAGAAGATGGATACTCTATATTTTGTTCCTGATCAAAAATAACTCACTGGCAGGCGCAGGCTTAAAAGCCAGACACCTCTGCAGGACAGTAATATCCCATTTTTCCTGACACTTTACATGTTAAATGGACAGAAACCTCCTCTCTAATTTTATCCTCTGTGTTGAGAGCAACTAGGACCCACAACAACTGGGTCTTTGCCCAACAAGCACGGCTACAGCTAACCCCAAGTCACGTGCAAGGTTTGTCTTTAAAAACAGCTTCCGTCAGGAACTCCGTTTGCAACAGAATCACAAACATGGGCAAAGAGCTCCTCTCATTCACCCTCTCACCACCTGGGTGGGCCCTGAAACAGCTCCAAAAAATTGCCCAATCAATAACACTTTTTCTTTTCTAAATCAAAAGTTCCACCCTAAGCCACTACAATTAAGTTTCTATCCTTAGATTGTACTTAGTGGTAGTTTCTGTTCTCTCGTGACTTGGGACAGCCAGCCATAAGCACCTAAAATAATATCTTTGGTCCTGCTCTCCAACGCCTTCCCAAATTACAGTCCGCTCAATGGAGAGAATGGACAAGCACTGGTCGCTTTCTTTCTCGCCCTCTATAGGAGGCTGGATTCTAAGATGACGCCAAGATTCCTGCTCCCTGGTGGACACACCCTATAAGATCCCCTTGAGTGTGGCCTGTATGGCCTAGGGATATGATGGATGGGGCTCCTGTGGGTGCCAGGTTACACTGTGGGGAAGGTAATTTTGCAGACATAATTAAGGTCCCACATCAGTTTACTCTGAGTTACCCAAAAGGGAGATTTTCCTGAGTGGGTCTGCCCTAATCAGGCAAGCCCTTTTCAAAGAAGGTCTAGAAGTCAGAGAGAGATTCTCCTGCAGGCCACCAAGAGTCATACAGATGCAAGAAACTGAATTCTACCAACAACCACAAGCTCAGAGGGAGGGATGGCAGCCCAGCTGACACCTGACTGCAGTTTGGTGGGTGAGTCCCTGAGTAGAGGACCCAGCTAAGCTGTACCCAGATTCCTGACCCAGGGAAAGTGTGAGATAATACATGTTGCTGTTTTAAGCCACTACATTTGTGATCATTTGTTACATGACAATAGAAGACGAACACACCTGCTGACTGGCCAAGTGTCTGTACACGCCCTTGCCCACACTCTCGCTTCTTCCTGTCCACCTCCTCTGAGGATGTCTACGTGGAAGAAAAAAGAATCCTCTGTGCTCCTTGGACTCAGCCTCCAACTGGGGAGTGAGGCCCACCCAGCAAGACTTGTCTGAGGCACTCCACCCCTGTTTCTTGAACCTGATGCTTTGCCTGCCTCCCTCTGGCAAGTCAGGGTTAGATGGTGGCTGCGGCTGAATACCTGGCCTCCCAGATCACAGATCTAGGTCTGAATAAATCTCTTTTTCCTGATAGACTGGGCAAGGTCAAGTTGATTTTTTTGTTTAAAGAAACTTTTACAAGAAAACTAAGGGAAGGAAGAAGAAGGAATTTTTGAAATGAAAGTAGACACACGTAGGACACATTTCTTACTCTAACGTAACTAAAGGCTGGCCACAGCCTGGTTTGGCTGGTGTAGCTCCTGGAACGTTCATGTCCACATCCGCTTCCCTCCCCAGCCCTGTCTTTGCAGGAGGTTTACAACTGTGCCAGGCTCCCTCTGGCTCAACTTGCGTTTGAGTTGGCACCTTCCTAGCCCTGGAGCCTCCCTCCCAGGTCCTCCCACTCTGGTTTCTGGCTCCAAGGATGAAGAAGGAACTTCTCCATCTGACCACAATGATTCCTCTCCCAGGCCTCACGCTGGGGACCTTACAAGACACTTGTGCTTTACTCACTGTCTTCAGACCTCTGTGTTCCTGTGCCTTGCTCTTACTTTCTGTCCCTTTGGCTTCAATTCACCTAAGATATATTAAGAATTCACTGTGTGTCAGGCAACTGTGCTGAATTCCAGAGCTACAGAGATGCTATCATGTAGCCCAAGGCCCACTAGAACTGCCTAAAACACACTCGCTAGTCCATCACGGAGACCGGTACTACACAATTCCAAAAATCAATTCACGGTCAACCTACTTTTCTTAGCTGATGCCTAAGTGGCATCTAAGCACCATGGTATGGACCAAAACTTACCTGCAGCTTCTCTATCACCTATAAGTTTACTCTATAAAGTTGTAAGAAAACAAATGTAATAGAATTTCAATGTCTAAGTTCCATCTCCCTACTAGACTTTCACTATTAGACTGTTTACTTGCAGATATCCATTGCAAGTAACAGAAGAGACTCACTTTGGCCAACGTGAATCGGCAGACATAAATATTAACCTCTAAGAGGGTCCTCTCGGTTACTCAAATGTGTGCTGAGCTCAACACAAGAATTCCCTAGTGTCAATTTTCCTATTGAATTCATAGGCATGAATATTAGTGTTTTACTGAAAAACAGCCTCATGAAAATAAGCTGACCATCCCCACCCATGTAGCTGTCCTAGACTGCAAGCTCCCAGAAAGCAGACCAGGTGCATTTTGTTCTCTTTGTTCTGTGACTGAATGGCATAACAAGCAAGTGGCCATTCTAATGAGTTCTAGCGATGACAATGAAAGCCAGTATGATCCCTGCAATTGCCCGTGTCAGTTTTATCATGCTGCCCCAAGCTTAAGGATGGCTGTGTATGAGTCATTGGAAATATAACAGGATGTTCACACAAAAATGGGAAAAATCTCAAACAAGTTATACGTGAAGCATTCCTGTATCTAATCTAGAGCTCACATCAGGGTCCAGAGATCACTGGTCTCAGAGTAATCTCAAAGGCCAAGCCAGCAAATACAAATGTCTTTTTCTCTCAGGCAGACACCAGCCATCAAAGTTCAGAAAGAAATAGCCATTTGGACCTGGAGTTTAGCATTCGGACTGCTGACACCATCATCCCTGCCACTGTGAGGTTTACTGTGACCTTATAAGAGCACTCTAACGCAGCGGTCCCCAACCTTCTTTGGCATCAGGGACCGGTTTCGCGAAAGACAATTTTCCAAGGCAGGGGTTGCGGGGAGGATGGTTGAGGCAGTAATGAGAGCGATGGGGAGCGATGGGAAGCGGAAGATGAAGCTTCGCTTGCTCACCCACCGCTCACCTCCTGCTGCACGGCCCCGTTCCTAACGGCCCAGAGGTTGGGGACCCCTGCTCTAACGGACGGGTTTCATCTTCTACTGATGCTGCACAGATGTTTAAAGAAGAACATGCCAGAAACTGTGTGGTAGGTGTAAAATGGATCTCAAAACATTTTATAAAGGACACATATTCATTTAATTGCAAAACTATCAGGAAAAGAATCTTTTTCTACTCCTCCCCTCATCCCACTCTAGTATTTCAATGGCTGGCTGCTTGGGCAGGCTTAATCTACTTTGGGGATCTTGCTGTGCCAGTCACTTCCCTATAGGTCACTTTCCCATGAATAGAACAGGTACTGGTGTTGCACAAACCTCTTCCCATACCACTTATTTGACCTGGGTCTGTTATATGAAGCAAGCCTCTTCCACCACTTTGTTCAACAGCCAACATGTACATAAAGCTTAACAACATCCCAATCAAGATTAGAAAAAAAATCTAAGAGAGACTTCATTAATATTTATTTTGAAACATTTATGTTTCTGACACGAGGGGAAAACAAAGTGTGATGGAAGTGACATTAGTTTAGTTACTCATTGACGCAGAAGCCAATGCACACTGTTTATTCGCTAATGGTTCTATCGGGGGTGGTAATCTCCAGGCAGAGTTGCTAGGAAACAGAGGTCACTGTCAAGATTACTTATTGATTTTTTTCTAAGGATCTATCAATAAGCTCCTTGTCATCACAGTTCTTATCATCAGAGGTATAATGAGGAAAGCGGCTAAATATATTACTTCATTAAATCTTCACAACAAATGTGTTTGTTAGGTAATATTATTACCCCCATTTTACCGATGCAAAAATGTAAGCTCACAGAGGTTTGACAACCTGGCTGACATTGCACAGGTAAAGAATGGGCAGCGCCAGGAAATCACATCACTTCCTCCGAGTGTGAAAGCTACATTCTGTCCGCTAGACCAACCGCCTCTCGACTCTCCAAGGTGAACATGCAAGTGGATGTTGCCGTGCACTGGTGGACCACAGGAGAGAGGCCGGTTTCCAATGAGATACCATGTTCTCTGGGCATCTGCAGAGGGCAAAATGCCTGAGTCATTTCAGAGAGACAGGTCAGGTCAGGTATGCATACCATCAATTCACATTTGTGTCTTTTTCTGGGAAAATGAAGATAACAGTTCCACCTCCCTTACTGGGTCTTTGTAACAAAGATCAAATTACATAGACCACATCAAAGAACTTCACAAATTCTAAAGCCCTTGTAAACGTAAGGTGATATGATCAACATTATCCCCTACTGAGACAGACTGCTGTTCTCACCTACCCTGTGCTTCTGAGCTACTAGGGCTTTTTCAGGATTTGGTTTCTTTGGGGTGGGGAGTAAGGAGGAATTAAGGAGGCTCCACAAACACCAGAGCATAAGCACGTCTGTGTATACATCCAGGTGAGTCATTTACGGTCCAGTTAATCATGGCACAGTCTGTCAGTAGAACAGCATACAGCCGACCCTTATTACTCATAAATTCCATATTTGCAAATTTGCCTACTTGCTAAAATTTATTTGTAACCCCAAAATCAATACTTGTGGTGCTTTCATGGTCATTCACAAATATGCACAGGGCAGTAGAAATTTCAGTTTCTTGAAGTGCACATTCTCAGCTGAGGTTGAACAAGGCTACACTCTGCCTTCTTTCAGCTCATACTGTTAACAAGCGTCCTTTCCATGGTCTATTTAGTGCCACAGTTTCACACTTTTGTTCTTTTTGTGGGTGATTTTGCTGTTTAAAATGGTCCCCAAGTGCAGTGCTGAAGTGCTAGCTAGGGTTTCTGAACAGAAGAAAGCTGTGATGTGCCCTATGGAAAAACTACATGTGTTAGGTAAGCTTCGTTCAGGCATGAGTTATAGTTCTCTTGGCATCAGTTCAAAAATATATGTATATTAAACAAGGTGTTTTTAAACCGAAACACACAGAAAACAAGGCAATGTATTGACCAGCTGATGAAAATGTGTGACCAGAGGCTCACAGGAACCTAACCCAGTATTTCCCCTAGGAGCAATGATTCAGTATTCACTCATTCAGTATTCACTAATTCACTATTCACAGGGACTTTATAGAACATAACTACCTCCCAAACAAGAATGGATTATTTAGTCATTAAAATTTGTAAATATAAATTTGAAGAAGAGCGGGAAAATGCCTGCTATGCATTTAAAGGGCTACATATTTTTTCTTCCAGTTTCACTGAGGTATAACTGACATAAGTATAAGGTACACAGCATAATTATTTGATTTACATACATAATGAAGTGACTATCACAATAAGTTTAGTGAATATTCATCATCTCATGTAAATACAAAATTAAAGAAATAGAAAAAATTTTTTTCTTGCGATGAGAACTCAGGATTTTCTCTCTTAACAACTTTCATATATAACATACCCCAGTGTTACTTACATTTATCACGTTGTACATTACAACTAAAGGGCTACATATCTAAAACCAGAAACATGAAAAAGACGGGGAGGGAATATACAAAATAGATAAAAAGTGCCTCTAGGTTCGTGTAATTATAGAAGAGTTTTCTTATTTCTCCAACTTTGGTAATATGTTATTTTCATGGTTTAAAAATAAAATTTTAAATGCAAAAGAACTCTCACCATTAACATCTGTGAGAAAAACACAAAACTCCTCATTGTCAATTCTATGACTAATCTATGTTAGGCAACCCCCCAAAGGTAATTAAAACCATCTGGAGGACTGGTGAGGCTTGATTCACTTTTCTGAGAAACCTGAAAAGGATGTTCCTGGTATGGATCTGATTTATTATCCAACAACATTGAAGGTTCTTTTTCTGTTTTGATTTCTACAAACTATTTGCTACCATATACTCAGTCTCCTTCCCTACTTCCCCCTATTGCCAATATGGCATCGCTCCAAGACCCTCAGATTCTCAGCCCCTCAACTCAAATGTCACCCCAGAAAGGCAGTGCCCATACCTCCAACTGTAGTCACAGACCTTGTTTCACCATCTTCCTGGCATTTACCATTATCTGAAACTATTGTATTTATTTATCTGTTCCAGCTTTTATCGCCTGCCTCCTGCCCCACCCCCACCCCGTGCTGGGACATACACGACTGTCCATCTTACTCATTGTTGACAGTCACCTTGCCCACCCCACCCCCTCACATACCTAGGAGCGCCCACGGGCAGATAGGAGGAGCTCAATAAATATTTGCTGACTCACTGACTCTTAGGTTTTCTAGGTTTTCCTGATTCCTTTTTCTCCTTTGACCCCAAACCAGCCATAATCACTTATTTACCTGACTATCTTATTCCAAAGGGAGTTTAGGAATACCTCAATCCTATAGTAAGTCCTTTCAATTCATACTTCTCGATGTCCCTTGATTCCATCCCAATGTGTTCCCTGGGAGACAGCGGAGTCCAGAGTTAGCGATTCAGTTCTAACTCCCTGCAGTTGATTTAAAGTGGGATTAGCTCCTGGTGATGTTTTGCTGCAAACCTGCTTATCACTGAGCTGCTTCACATAACACATTCCTTCCTCATGACCAGATCCCTGCAGCAGCCTCATAACTTCTCTACACACACTCCAGTCTGGCTGAGGTCCAAGGGATCGATGGACCAATAAGAGTCTGAGATTTATGTGGGTTTATGTTCATGTTCTTTAAAAAGGGCCAACAGTGGGGCTTGCCTGGTGGCGCAGTGGTTGAGAGCCCGCCTGCCATTGCAGGGGACGCAGGTTCGTGCCCCGGTCCGGGAGGATCCCACGTGCCGCGGAGCGGCTGGAGCGGCTGGGCCCGTGAGCCATGGCTGCTGAGCCTGCGCATCTGGAGCCTGTGCTCCGCAGCGCGAGAGGCCACAACAGTGCGAGGCCCGAAAAAAAAAACCTTAGGAAAAAAAAAAAAAGGGGCCAGCAAGCCCCAACAGGTGACTCTCCACGAAGGAAGGTGTCTGTGCGGTGTGGAGGAGGGAAGATTTGGGATGGTGGTGGCCACCTCGAGATGTGAGTATGGAGCAGTCATTTTATCTCTGTTGAAATTTTTGTTTCATTTATCTGTTTTAAGGCCATGAAGAGGTATACACTGAGCTATTTCTGACATCATGTCTTAATCAGAAAGCAGCTGTAATATAGAAAAAAGTGCTTCACTTAATCCTGTTTGCGTAATGGTTTCTAGGCAACTGCTTAATGCTTGATATGATCATGGGTTTTCACACAGCCCAGTAAGATCCCACAGCCATGTAACTTTGCCAGGAGGAAAAAAGAAGCAGGGATTTGTGAACAGCAAACACAGAACAAATGGAACTTTCTCGATGAATCATACAGAGAATAAAAATCCAGTCACTCTCAAAAGAGAGAAGATCAAACCCTTGAGAGGCGCCCCTCATGGGCTTCTGGCTGGGATTTTGAAGTTTCACAAGCATAACTACAATTCTGCCCTTTGATCTTGAGACACAGTTTGTATTTGTTCTACTTAAGCATGAGGGATAACGAAAATGACACCTAAAATTGTGAAATGACCTGTAGCATTTAACTTTCACTGGGGACCAAAGCATAGGATTTTCGTGTTTACTTAATTTTGTTCCAACTGCTATTATCTTTCCTGAAAAGAAAAGACTAGTCATCAGTCCTAGGGACATAATTCACGGTTTACAACTATACCTGCTCTTGCAGGTGGGGACAGTGGATAGCTCTCCAGGAGAAGCAGGAGGGGAATCAGGAGGGGGCTGTAGACTTGGGGCCTGTTTGCTCCCTGCTCTAACTGCAGTAGCCCCCATTTTCTATGTTCACGGATGTTCAGCAAAAGGAAAAGTACTGCAAAGAAATAACCAGAGCATCGCAGGGTGGTGTCACCCTCTACAAAGACAGTCAGACTTAAGCTTGAACTACTTAAGGAGCGCCCCTATCTTTAAAAACTGGTCGTTTGTTTTGCCAAGCTCCCCAGGCCCCCGCCCACCACCATGCAAAGTCCCTGGAAACAGAGAACAGAGTTGTCCGGAGGCTCACAACTGCGTGGCAGTGAGTGGAGGCAAGAGAGAGGAGACGGGCAGTGGGGCCGGAAGGGAGGGTAGCCAACTGCCCTGACTTGCCCAGGGCTTTCCTGGCTTTAGCACCGAAAATCCTGCATCTCACAGAACTCCTCAGTCTCAGGCAAACTGGGACAATGGCTCAACCTACAAACGAATGGAAGGAAAATTGCAAATCTTGCCTAAGCACAGATGTACTTAGTCATTCAACACTCTTAGCCACAGAGAACCGAGACTCAGGAAAGCCTGTTCCATGGTGTCCCTGCTCTAATACTGCAGGGAACCAGCATCTGTGATGATGGGGCCTCCCCACCCTGTACCCCGCACTGGGCGTCTGGGTTCTTATTGAAGATCAAATAAAGCACAGCATTCCTCCCACAGAGCCACTGCTAAAGACACCATTCTTCTACCATTTTACCCTATACTTAGAGGTAAACAATTGGCCATGATAAACCAGTTACCTTCCTGACCCCTAATTCTCACCAGGCCAGCCTCCTGTAAGTGGTTAAGCACATACACTACACGCCATCATTAGAAATTCTCTAGAAATCCTTGCCCATTTTCCAGCTTCGTAGAGTAAGAAGCCATCAGACAGGCACAGAAAAAGCACACGTTCACAGACATTTCCTTTAAGAAGCGAGCAGCAAAGGCCTGTTGGATAGAAGCAAAGCCGCACTGTAGATTCTTAAGAGCCACAGGATAAGTGTGACAATGACAATTTTAGGATTCGTTCCTCAGCACTGCCACTTCATTCATCTCCCCTTAAGTCCCTCAAGCTAACACAAACATCAGATTCAAAAATGCTTATTGAGTCTAGATATATGGGTGAAGGCACCTGGCACTTTCACTTACCATTTCTGATTGAAATTCTGTTCTAATTAGGAAATAATTTGAAATAAAGAGTAATTCAGAAAATAATGTCACAGATACCCCCTGAAACCCACCACCAGAGTTTTCAAATGTCACTCTGCTATGTTGGCCTCAGATTTTCACAAAAGAACTGAAATGTTGCAGGTAACACTAGAACCCCACTCAAAGAGGCAGATGCCATAGGAAGATGGAAACTACAGCTCAGAAAGATTAAATAATTTCCCAAAGCTAGAGAGGACGGGTCTCTGGCAGCATTCACATCCTTGCTACAAGCATGATTTCTCTTCTCTCACTGTACCTTTCAATTCACTTGAAATCATTCCTAATTGGATGCTTACAACACTAACCAAAGCATGTAATTCCAGGACTCAGATTTTGCTGTCACCAAGTGCTAACAGGTGCCAGGTATTTGGTGGTGAGACTGAACAGTTAATTCACCCCAGGAACTTAAAATTTCGAGTCAGAAAAGCCCCAAAAGGCCTTATAATCACTTACAAACAGTTGTTTCTTGCTTATAAGTGGAAAATGAAATTAAAAAGCGGTCATGTGTAAAGAGAATAAGATATACCTAGGAGTGTACGATTTCAGTGTAATTGAACATTTTAAATTATAAACCATTCTTAAAATTTCCTCCATATAAACCTGAGCTTTTTCTTATTCACAAAAGCTCTTAAGCCCACCCCAGCCCCCTGCAGACTGCTATATCACTCTACATCTTCCATTTAGGGGCCCCTGACAAGCCACAAAACAGAGTGCCATGATGAATATTTTTTGAGAAGCCCAAAACCCAGAAATGCCACAATCAAACAGCAAAAACTAACAATGACAAGTATTTCATTTTAATTCATACTTCACAGTCCAGGTTCTGAATGTTACAATCAGTACATACAGTACAATGTTGCACCCGAAAAGTCAGACCATTCTAACAGGTGAAATAACATTCCCCAGGGTGGGAAGAATCTGTTCACCTTTTTCTAGAAAAAGGAATCCTCTGCTTACAGGAAAGGGGCCAAATTCAATTAACCTAGTTGTTGAAGAGCTGCTTTTAAAGATGAATAGTGGGCTTCCCTGGTGGTGCAGTGGTTGAGAGTCTGCCTGCCGATGCAGGGGACACGGGTTCGTGCCCTGGTCCGGGAAGATCCCACATGCCGCAGAGTGGCTGGGCCCATGAGCTATGGCAGCTGAGCCTGCGCATCCGGAGCCTGTGCCCCGCAACGGGAGAGGCCACAACAGTGAGAGGCCCGTGTACCGCAAAAAAAAAAAAAAAAAAAAAAAAAAAAAAAAAAAAAAAGATGTGGCCTCTATTTCTCTGCTCATTCATTCTGGAATGGCCTTTTGAGTTGTTTTGGCCAACAGCATATGGCAGAAGTGACATTGTCCAACTTCTGAAACTGGACAGAACTTGACTCAAGAATCTTTGGAACCTCCAGTCTCCCTCTTGGAAACTCAAGCTACTGTATGGACAAACAAGGGCTAGCCTGTTGGGTGATGAGAGACGCACGGTCCTGCACCCCGACTACTCCCATCCTCTTTCCTCCAGCTCATCACCAGCCATGCTCCAGAAGGAGCCCTTCCCAGCTGAACAACAGCTGGTCACAGACTCACTAGTGAGCCCAGCCAAGAGCAGCAGAACTATCCGTCTGAGCTGAGTCAGAATTGCTGGTCCACAGAACTGTGGGCTAAATAAATGGTTGTATGTTTTAAATCACTAATTTATTACTCAGTTATTAGCAGCAAAAACTCATATACCATTCTCAAAAACTTTTTGGAAGAGATGAACATATGTCTGAATGGCATTTAATTCCTTGAAAACAGGGAACCAGAACAATGATTTCTCAGATAGTCTACAAACTTGGGTGAATGAAATCATGATGAAAATCAAAGTCAGAAAGACCAAATTAAATTATCCTAGGTAAAATGCTTCCTTCACCATCCAGTGAGGGAAGCGGGTACAATATTTAGAAAATTTTAAGTAATTTTACTACTGAATTTACCAGTAGAGTAGAAAAATCAAATGGTAAAATACTCACCTCAATAACTTTTCACTTTCACTCCATTCCCTTTATTTCACAGAAGTCTACCCTTCCGTATTCCCCTTCCCTAGTTTTTATAATTCCCATTACTTCATATCCCCATTGTAGTTTTCTAACACAAACAAAAGGAACAGCAGTAACTTCCACTTAGGGAGGCACTTTAATAGGTGCTTCAAATACATTATATTGTGAATTCTCACAATGGCCCCATTAGGTGAGCATGATTAGACCCATTTTACAGAGCTGTAAACTGAGGCTCGGAGAGGTTAATTACCTTGCTAAGGTCATATGGCTTGAAGGTGCTGGAGCCAGAATTTAAACCTCCATCTGTGTGATTACACAGCTCATGAATTTCCCGTTATGTAACACTGCCTCCACGTGACAATGAGTGCTGAGCTCCTAACAGACTTCTCACGAAAAAAGAAGCTTAAAATCAAAAATAAGTATTTATAAATACACATATATGTAGGGGGAGAGAGAGTGTGTGAAAAAGAACAAAAGAGAGTAAGAAGTGGCTGTGCAAACTGCAATTCTACCGAAAGAACTGGAATTTTATTGACTTTGGCCAAAGCCTTTCCATGACTTAGAGAAAACGAAAGAAGCAGGAATACATGATGGTTAAGATTTGTGGTATGTCAGTTCGGAACTATCAATAAAAGACATCATTGAACCAATCATCTCTGAACATGAAGCATACTCGTGTGAAGACATCAGGAGGGGAACTATATAAAATTCACAGAAACACAGCTAATTGTGCATATTTGTGAACAGTGTTGCATAACACAACCACTACTAAAGTCAAACATACATTTTATTTAACAAATAAATATAATCTTCTTTATCAATTATTTTAAACTTAAAAGTAAATTATCTCTTTTACTCCAAAAGAAAGGTGGCTTTAAAAGTAAATCTGCCACTTGGGTAAGAAATAAATATTTAAATTGAATCTTATGTTCTGTATTAAATTCATTTCCTTCTTCCAAATTATTCATAAACTGGAGGGGAAAGATGAAAACGTTTTAAAGGTTTGACTGTCCCCAATTTTCCCAATTTCCACTGATTAGTCCCCTGCGATCAGGCCAGTATATAATTAAGCCGCAGTTTCGGGGAAAGTATATAAATCCTCTGAATTAAAACCAGGGAAAGAGGGAATTCCCTGGCAGTCCAGTGGTTAGGACTCTGCACAGGCCATGCGGCCACCAAACACCACCACGGGGACTCTCCCCTTCTACAGCCAAAGCAAAGATGAGTCTGAGTCTCTCTGGTTGAGTCAGCTGTCACTGCCCACACTCAAGGGCCCAAAAGCTGGGGGAATCTCACCTTCCCACTTTGCCCTCTCTGGAGGAGGTCCTTTATGAGGACATTCAGAGCAGTCCTTCTGGGGACCCGCCCCTAGGCCTCAACTCTGCCCCTCCCCAATCATCTCACCCCGGGGCACCTCTCACAGACCTCTGGATTACCACCTTGACCGCTGTCTCCACACTCCAGTCCCTGGAAATTCATCGCCTCATCCTTTGCTGAAGAATCCCTATCCCCCATCCCCCATCCCCCACCCTGCCCAGCACACCAACCAGGCCTCTCTCACCCGATCTTACGATGACAATGATGCCCTCCTCGTGTCCCCACTGCTCAGCCCATCCACCCCTCTATGCCTGATGCCCTAACTGAACCACACAGCCCCTTTCCCAGAAGCTCAACCCGCTCCCCAGTGTCTCCACGAAGCTGTCTCCAGCCCTCCATTCCCCCCCACTCACCTCCACGCCCCTGCTCTGCGTCCCCATCCTCCAGCCCATCAAAAGTCACGGCCAAAGTCAAGAAACTCTTGTCCTCCAAGGGGGGAGAATCAGAGAATGCTCGTGTCAAAAGGGACCTTGGAGGTTTTCAAATGTAACCCCAGGCTCAACGCAGAGCCTGAAGACGAAGCCCTTTCAGAGCTGCGTGGACCACGGCCGAGCCGAGCAGCGTGATTTATTCCACTGTCACATACCGAACTAAAAGCCATCTCCTCGTAACTTTCGCTGGCTGGCTGTGGTTCTGACTTTGGAACTTATCTGAAGACTGTCATATACTGAGTATTTATTCTCAAATCTTGTTGTTCCTCTGAGCAAAATCCTGACTCTCACTTGATGAGCAGCCGGCCCCAGGCCCTCTCTCCTCCCCTCCCCTCTCCCTCTTCTTCCGGCATCATTCCCCCACCCCCTCTGCTGTCTCTGCTCAGACACACTAGGCCTCCTCGTGCCTCCACGCAGATGCCCACACACCTTCAGGAACCACTGTTCCCAGGACTGGGGTTTAATGTTCCTTCATCTTCACGGCTTCTGGCTCAGATGCCACTATATCAGAGAGACCTTCCCGACCACCCTATGGAAACAAGCCACCCCCCATTCTGTTTCATTGTTCTCCATAACACTAGCACCTCCTGAGAAATTATGTACTCATTTAATTCTCCTGTTTACTCTCTCCCTCACTAGCATGTCAGCTCCACGAGGGCCAGACCTCCATCGCTTGCTGCACTGCTGCATCCCAGCGCCCAGAATACAGCACCTGGCACAAAGTAAGTACTCCGTAAATATTTATTCAATAAATGAATTCCCACCCCTCCCACCCTCACCATTCCCTATCGCTCACATACATATTTGCTTTCTCTCCCACTGGCCTGCATATCCCGCCTGCCTACCCATCAAGGGGACTGTGAATACTGATTCGGGCATATGAACAGTCCCCGGCAGCTTTGAGTCCCTGCAGTCTCCTGTCCTCCACTTCTCCTTCCTTCTTTCCCTCCCTCACACCAGCCCCTCCTTTACTCCCCTTCCTGATCCAGAACCTTCTACCCCAACGAAAGTCATGAAAAGTATATGACCTATGTCATCTTCTAGCTTGCTGATATGAAAGATGAACAGACATAACCCTACTAAAGAACCCCCTCTCCTATGGCTTTAAGCCAGAATCTACATTCTCTTGACTACCTCTTAGCAAATCCATGCTACCACTCAGCCAGCACTGCTTTCTTCTATTCCCCAAGAACCTGTTTAATCATCAGCTCTAGATGTTTTCCAGTGACTAATGTCAAGCTTTTCCCTTTTCAAAGATCTATACTGGACTTCTCTCTCTCTAGTTCTCTGGTAACTCATACTTCACTTTGGTATTCCTTATTACAATTTAACAGTCCACAGGACTTTTCTAAGTCCTAAGATAAAGGTCAACCTTTCTATCTTCCGGACACATTCTTTTGAAATCTGAGCTTACCAGAAAACTCTCGAGTCACTCTGGTGTCATTACTCCCTATCTTTGTTTTCGTGTTCATGCTTTTTATAGATTAAATTTAAATTGTCTTCTAACTTCATCCTTTACAAACTATATTAGAGTCTTTGGCCATGGAGCTTACCTAATTTTGTCCCTGGATCGTTTGAAATCCTCCTCCCTAAATTTCTGATACAAGCATAATTATGTGCACGTGTTACTTGATGTGTTTTTATAATCTTAAAATAGAAATGGTCATTCCCCTCTAAGTTTTGGTGGGGTGGGGGTCTTTTTAGCCTATTTTGCTCGGTGTTTGGCATATTTGTTGAAGAAAGAAAGAAAAAATAAAAATGAACAAATGATGACAAAATCAAAATAAGTACTTACCACTTACTTGTTTCTACTTCCAGCAGAACCAAATCCTAGAAAGTCTAAACAACCCCCTTATCTTCTTTAAAGTAACCATGAAGACACCCATGTACTTAATCTACCAGCAAGTCTGTATCCCGGCCCCCAAAACACCTGCTACAACAAAATCAATCACGTATTTTGACAGGGGAATGTTTTCTTCAGGTCTTTATCTTTTCCCCACACTCAGAACAGATATGCAAGCACCTGAGGCTATGGACCCATCAGACACAAGAATTTTAAGCCATCCAGAAAAACCAGATCACGCAGGTAAAGGGTTATTTGGCGTCCCCTGCCTCCAGGGAGGGAAGGAGAGGAACAGGTGTGATGTGCAGGGTAGTCAGACATTGAATTATCTGGACAAACTGCTTCAAGTTCTACCCTTTCCTTCAGATTACAGAGCATCACAGCCAGTAATGAGTAAAATCCACTCCACAGATTATCCAGTAGGGGAAACAAAACAGAGAGGAAACTGCTGAAAGTGAAGACACTCGAAATACACATCTCTTCAAAACCAGTGCGGACAAGAGACACCAGGGTGGCCAGTGCCCCACAAACTGCTCCACCTGCTGCCACTCCAGGAATCACGACTTCTTCAGATAACTTAACAGTTTTCCCAGAAATAGAAATTTTGCTCTCTTCCCTCTCTCTCTCTCAAACACACATCACACACAAATACACAGATATGTTTATACTATTTTATAGGAGAACAAAAGCCAAAAAGGATAGAAAAATGTGGAATTCTGCTAGTTTAAGCATTTGACTTTTTTCCTCTAGAATTATTAAATGGAAATCCATGACAAAAGCCACTTGATTTCGAGGTTTGGGAGTCTACTTCTGAAATCCTAGAATATTGTTATTAAAATGTTAAGAGAACTCACAGGTGATTAGGCTAATGCCAGAGGTGCTTCTGGAATATTTCCTTAGGCCACCTTACAAAGAATCCTGGGCTCAGAAAGCAAAGATTAAACAGTCTTAGAGAAGGAAACAGCCCAGGTCAGGAGCAAGGAGCCTGGGTTCCCATCTGAATGATGCAACTGACTATCTGCAAAGCCTTGTACAGGCACAAACTCTCTTCTATGGTAAAGTGAACTGACCAGGGCAATCTTAAAATCTCACTCCACTTGAAAATGATTCTATACCTGAAGAGGAGCAAAATAAAGTACTGTTATCTAGGCCAAAATTGGCAATTGGGAGATAAGTCCACTGAATCTAGCCTCCTAGCCTGGGCCAGGAACTCTTAAACTTTAGCATTGTCTTAGTCCTTTGGGGCTGCTTGCTATAAGAAAATACCATAGACTGGGTGGCTTATAAATGACAGAAATTTGTTTATTTCTCATAGTTCTTAAGGCTGGGAAGTCCAAGATCAAGATGCTAGCAGATTCAGTGTCTGGCGAGAGCCTGCTTCCTCATAGATGGTGCCTTCTTACTGTGTCCTCACATGGCAGAAGAGGCCAGGATTCTCTCTGGGGTCTCTTTTATATGGGCCTAAATCCCATTTACCTCCTTAAGGCCCCATCTCCAAATACCATTATATGGAGGATTAGGATTTCAATGGAGGAATTCTGGGGGGACATAAACATTCAGTCCATGTCAAGTATGTATCAAATCATCTGAAGGGTCTTTAGAACACAAATGGCTGGGTCTCAGTCCTGGAGTTTCTAATTCAACATATCTGGAATGGGGCACAGGAATACGCATTTCTAACCAGTTATCAGATGCTGTTGCTGGTCCATGGGGCACACGTGAAGAACCACTGATCTCCAGGGAAGGGCCTTGATGTTCACTGATGGCATCAGGGACTTAGGGAGCTGGGGGTGGGAAAGGTACCAGTTCCTAACCTTCAACACAACGCTGCAAGATAAATATTACTCTTCCCATTTGTGGGTAAAGAACATGAGACTTAGAAAGTTAAATAATTTTCCTAAGATCACACAACTCTACTTTAGTCAGTAAAGTCTTGCTATTTTAAGCTGTCTGTCTGACTTTAAAGTCTATAGTTCTTCCAGTACAGCACCATGCCATTTCTTCCCATCTTGGTGAAACCCATCCTCTCCCTAACTTCCACTGCTGACGCTTCCCTGGACTGAAGATGGCCATTCCCACATCCTCTTAGCCTCATGCGGTGCCAGGAAGCTGTGTGAGCCTCTGCAACAGGGTCTACCTGAGGTCAGTCCCCCAGTGCACCCTCTTCAACCCCATCACCTGGTCTATATCCCAACCCATAAATATGGAATAGATCTTATCTTGCAACTCCCACCTGCCACACCATCAGTTTCCAGATAGAAGCATAAAATAATTCCAGTGCATAAGAACAAGTCTTGTGTATATTATGGTGGGGGGAAGGGTCAGGGAAAAGGAGAGGAAAGGAAAAAAGAAAATTTGGAAGGAAAAAAGAGAAAAGAAGGAGAAGAAAGAATCAAGAAAAAAGCAGAGCAGAGAAGAGAGAAGGAAGAAAGAAGGGAGGGTGCCCAGTAAAACAACATGTGTCAAATAAGGACATTTGTGAGGCTGCTTAGTCAGGAGGGAAAGGAAAATCTGGAATCGTAGCACAATCCCTGGTCTTTTAGTTAAGCCAAAGCAAACCATTCCTAGTCTGAGAAGAGAATGTGTATGATATCAAGATTACAAACCATAAAAGTAATGTCTGATCTTTCACTGGATACTGGATTTTTTACAAATCCAGCTATAAAGGACATTTTGGGGACAACTGGGCAATTTGAACATGGACACATTAGAAAACAGCAGTGAATCAATGCTAAATTTTTTGAATCTACAGAATTTTCCTTGAGGTTTTTTTAGGAATAGGTCTTTGTTCTTCAAAGATATCAGCTAACTTACTTAAAGATGAAATGTCATGTCTCAGTTAACTTTTAAAGGGTCAGCAAAAACAAAACAAAGATACACACATACACAGGCAGAAAGACAAATAAGCTAATATGGTAAAATATTAACAATTGGTAAATTTAGTTGAAGGATATATGTCTTCATTGTACTGTTTTTACAACTTTTCTCAGGCCTGAAATTTTTCAAGATAGAAAGTTTAGGGGGCAAAATTACAAATCAGCCCCAACCTAAGAAGCAAAACTTCCATAAGCCTCACCTACTGACCTTGAAGGCACTATTCTGTGGGGATTAAAGTCTCATCCAGCCCTGGATTCATGCTGCCTGCGCTGGGACACCATCTATCACTAATGAGCAGAACAAGTTACCTAACCCTTTCAAGCCTCAGTTTCCTCACCTGTAAAATGGGGCCAAAAATAAAACCTAACTCCAAGAGTTGAGAGCTAAATGAGATAATTCACAAAATGTTATCATTATTATTGTTATTTTCCCCACTCAAATCGCCCAAATAGAATTCTCAAGGATAAGCTATCTTGTTTTAGAATTTTCTTTCTCTCTCTTCCTCTTATGTGAAACGTAGAGAGGCAATCTCAGAAAGATGGCATGTGCCAGAAACCGGATACTGGAATCGATCTACTCATCACATCTCTTAACAGAAGAACAGGGTGATGCCTCTCTACCAAATAACATTTCTTCTAAACTCTGTTTTTAACATTACATTCAGGTGAAGAACTTGCAGTGAAGAAACAGCAACTGTAAGAAAGAAAAATGAGGCTTCCCGTGTAAGCAGGACAGTTCATGGATCAGGAGCAGGGGCTGGGTGGGAAGTCCAAAGTCAAAACAGACAGATTTCTTCTTCTGGCAGGAAAAGTTCAGGCTGAGGACCTGGAGGGCTGGCTTCTCCCTCCCCCGAGTAACTGCCTTGATGACTGGGAGTATGGCCCAGACAGAGCACATTCCTTAGGGCTGGAGAGTGGGCGTGGGGCCAGCAGCCGTTAAACACCACGTTTGTATCCTCCAGCAAGAAAGAATGTCTGGAACCAACAGCCTGTGCCTTGTTCTAAGAACAGACTTCTCCTCCAGCTATTTCTCCAACTGACAGAAGAACTGTTATGCAGCGCACATCCACCTATACTGCACTTACTTTAAAACTGAGGGCCCCAGTGTGAGACACTTCAGAATATCCGTATTTTTTTAAAAGCCTCGAGTATGGAATACTTTCAACATCAGTATGAACAGAGTTCCTGAATTAGGTCAGCAGAAATACTGAGACACACAAATTTAAAAGAAAATAATCAAGTCTACACAGGGCCTAAAGTTGTCCACTTATTCCCAGAATTTGAGTTATGTATATTTTCTTAAAGTTTTGGATGACAGACAAGTTATTACACAGGACACTAAGGAAAGCTGCAGACACGGCAGAGCTTGATGTCTCCGTGGCAATGCTGTGACGTTTGGGTACACGCAGAACTTGAGTCCTTACTCCCTGCAGTTCGAACGCCTTGGGTTCCCTTCCCAGTTGCAAACCACCTTATCATATGTTCTTCTGACCTTAATCATGGACTTCTCCGGAATGTCACAAAAAGCCATAGAATGCATATTCTGGCTCTTTTCACCTTTCTAAAATTACAAAAAATTAATCCAACCTATTTAAAAGAGAAAAAAATTCTAACACTTGGATATTAGTTAAGAAACGATAAAATATACATGCAATGAATGAAACACAGGCATTAAAATTTTAGTAATAGGTAAGAAGTAAGAAAAATTTTTAATGTCTGTCATTGAATGTAAAAGAGTATGGCACAAAAGTAATACGAAAAATATGAATCATAGCTATATAAGAGAAATATTCATAGAAAAATATCTCTGAATGCTAATGCAACAGAATTTAGCAGCAGTTGAGGGGGAGGCTGAGTTTTTGAGAGACGTCTTTTTTGTTTAGTTTTCAGTTTCTGTAATGGGGTAATATTCTTTCTGTAGTGAACAATAATACCAGTCTTTCTTGAAAAGAAAAAACAAAACAATGAATCTAGAATAAAGGCAAATTTCTTATTTTGAATTCCACAGTCATCTAAGGGAACTAAACACCGGGTATCCATAACAGTCACTGATAAATACATCACGGATCAACACAGTGAAAATTTTCACACCAGCAAGTTCCCACCTGGACATCCTGGCAACAGAGTCCACCTGTTTGATTTGGGAAATGTCCCCAAATGCCAATGCAAGGGGCCTTTGTGAAAATATTTGTACATGAGAAAACACACACAGCAGAAAATTGAAGAAACAGGCTAGTAAAAAGGACTGAAATGGTTTGAAATCCTTCAACTAACGACAAACTCAGTCATAAAGAGCCCTATTCCCAAATGTTCTTGTGTAGAAGACTTGGGTCCTAAGGGGCGGAGGTCCTGGCTATTCCCTGAATCCAGAAGCTCATAGTGGCTGTGAGATGCTCAAAGTTGATAAGCTTTTACTAAGTCAGTTTAGTACGACAGCAAGAAACACAGAGTTTCCTAGACAGTGGCCCACAAGTGCCTCTTCTCTTTGAACACAATGGAGATCGGCACGGCCCTTGGGGGCTAGAAGAAAGCACAGCTAGAGTAAATTATTCTTTGTGTTACCCAGAGGAGTCCAGCAGCAAAAGATAATAGGACATGTTCAAAGTCGAGAAAGCAGCAGCTGAGGGCCCGTCTGGCACAAGATATACTGCTGTGCTCAGAGACCTACTAGGAAGGATGTGGGACACTGGAAGGGACAGGGCACTTTCTCTAATGCCATGCAGGCAAAACGTGAGGATGGCAAGAGGGGTCTCAGTCAGCCAGAGCTTCACAATTCAGTCTCAAAACCCTCCTCTTAAAATCCTACTTTTATTGTTTATGCAGTTATCCATCCAGAGCTTTTAATTAACAACTCTCCCATCCATATTCACAGTTAAATTCTCCAGTAGTTGATTAAGCAAGTTTTCACAAGGTTTCTAGCAATCTAAAAACATTTTATGAGTTGGCGTCGATGTTCTGAGGAGCATTTCCAAACCAGTGATTGCTCATTACTGACTGCTGGGGTGAAGCTGGAATCAGCTGGGAAGAAGAAATGATGGAAGAAGGAACCGACTGGAGGCAGAAACATCCCTATTATAAAATTAGAAATAAAAGAAATAAAGCCAAGTGTCTGCCTTTCAAAAAAAACAATCTCCTTGTGTTAAAAAAATATATATGAATGAGCAGGCTTGTCCTACCTACCCCACTGGGATCATTCACTGAAGAAATATTTCTGTGTGATGGGGACTGGGGTACAATGGTGGTGAAAAGCAAACAGATTCTTACTTGCCTGGAACTTACACTAATGAGAGAGAAGATGTCAATCAATCAAAATAATGAATATAAAAGATAAAATGTTATAACTCCTCTGAAAGAAAGGAACCAGTTCTCTAATTGCCGGGAGAGTTTCTTTAAGGCTTGAGGTCAGTCTAAAGGCTAAGCAGCAGTTAACTGGGAAAAGGGGAGAGGGGAGGAAGAGTGTTCCAGACAGAGGGAATAGCACGTGCAAAGTCCCTGTGGCAGGAGAAGTATATTTAAAGAACTTAAAAAGAGGAGCACAAATTGCCAGGGCAGAGCTCTACAGGAGTCAAACCACAGAGGGAGCTGCAGGCCTTATTAGGGATTGTCTTTTTATCATAACAGCAATAGAAAGCCATTGAGGGGCTTAAGGAATGACAGTGACCTATTCGGATTTGCTTTTTGTAAAGATTTCTTCCAAATTTGGGGATGATGGGAAGGAAAAAGGACAAAAGAGATGTGAGGAGGGTTGTTAATAGGTTGCTGCAGTAGTCCTGGTAAAAGATGGGGGTTGCATTGTCTTAATAAGGCAGCCCAGGAGATGGAAAAAAGTGGATGGAGTCAAGACATTTAGGAGGAAAGTCCATAGGACTTTCCTATGACATCAAGGATGGCTCCTGGGTGTCTGGCCTGTCCCAGTGGGTGGGTGACTGTCCCATGTGCTGGGATAGGAAACAGGTTTGGGGTGGCGCCTCAGAAAAAGAAGTATCATAAGTTCAGTCTTTAACATATTTCGTGGAGGAAACTTTGAGGTAGATAGTCCAGTGGAGAGACAAGCTGGAAAATCAGTTCTTGGAGGGAGATCCAGGCTAAAGATATAAATTATAGGCCTATCATAATATAGATGGTAATCGACACAACAGAAGTTGCCCAAGGAATGGTTACAGGGTGAGAAGAGATGACATTTCAGCATTGAGCTCTGAGGTACTCAAACCCTTTTAGGTTATGTGACTCAAAGGAAAGAACATCTATGAATGGATTTTATAAATGTAAAGCACTATAAAAATTAGTTACTGTAAACCCTGAAAGAGCTTGGAGACTAACTGAATTTCTCTGCATTTTATATAGAGAGAAAGGTTACAGATCAAGCTCAGCAAGGCCAGGAGTTGTACAGACAGGACTGGGCTGGAGTATAATCCATATCAAAGCTCCAATAAGTCCAGGAGAGCAGACTGTCTGCGTTCTCTGTGAGCCCAAGAGGCTCTGGGAAGGAGGCTTAGAGTTACTCATAATCAGCAGGGTATTTCTTTTCCAGAACCCACAAATGAGCCCCATACTCAGGCCTCTGCAATAAGCTGGCTGCAGCTCCCAGGGGCCTGGCTGACACACTGCAACCTCACATCTGCAGGACTCTTCGCCCTTTTCTCTCTCTTAAAGGGCCTTTGTCGCTTATTCCCCAGCCCCACAGGCAGAACAGAAGGACCTTTACTTCTGTAGCCCTGAAAAGCAGAATGAAGTTTGGGGAGCAGAGAAGTTAGAGAGAGACTTCATTCTGCCCATTTCAGGGAGGACCGGGATCCATGACTCAGTGAGAAGTAAAACACAAGCATCACACAACACACTTCTCCGTAAGGCACTCTTCATCTCCTGATGCCCAGTTTCTAAATAGCAGGGGGGAGTGAGGCAAGCAAGCCTTGCACAAAACAGCTTTTATTTCTCTCCTAGGGAAGCTGTTTTAAACTGCATTCATTTGCTGGAATTAAAAGTGATTTCACCCTCACAACAGTGACCTTAGACTCATTCTGTCCAGCTGCATAAATCAAATGCAATTCAGCACAGGGCCAGTGGGAAAGACACTGAGTGGGAGGCTGGACCAGATGACCCTCAATGGTTTCTCCAGCTCCAAGACTGCTCCCGTATGTAAGAACCAGATGTTCTTATACAAGAGTCAGCATCTTTCAAAAACATCTATTTTCTCTATGCTCATACGTAAATCAATGGCACTCAGAATTCCAATTAATCAAGTTTGGAGTTCAACATGGATATTTTTTCAGCCAGGAGTCTGCTCTCACCTACTTTCTCTCTGGGGCCTTCTTGGGGTGACTTTTCTAAATATACAATGGCCACCCAGCCACCAGGCATGTGCTAAAACCTGCTGACCCTACACTCTTTTCCCAGAGGACAGACGTGGTTTCTTTCTACTCATCTCCACCATCAAGCCTTGGGTGGCATCAGCCTCAAATTCATCATCTGGAGAAGCCGGGAACTTTTTTCCCCAATGTCCTAATTGGAAAAATGTAAATCTGAGCAAAGTTGAAAGAATTTTATGATGAATACTGTATGCCTACCACTTTGATTCTACCACTAACATTTTATTGTTCCTGCTTGACCACAAATCTACCCACCAATCTATTCATCTGACTCTATTTTATTTTTTTATGTGTTACATGGTAAATCACAGACCTCCTGGATAAATACAGACCCGATCTGGGAACTATTTTAAAAATTCTTATGCCCTAACCTTAATCTAATCCTAAGAAAACATCAGACAAGCCCAAATTGAAGAATGTTCTACAAAATAATTATCAGTTATCTTCAAAATTGTCAAGAAAAGTATCATGAAAGAATGTGACACTGTCACAGATTGGAGGAAACTAAAGAGACATCACCACTAAATGCAATATGGGATTGTGGATTGGATCCTGGACCCGAAAAAATACATGAGTAGAAATGCTGGTGAAATCTGAATAAATATCTACACATGAATTAATAATCTTGTATCAATATTAATTTCCTAGTTCCCATAATTATACTATGGTCATGTGAGTTGTTAACATTAATTTCTACACTATTTTTTTCTATTTCTCAGTAAGTCTAAATTCATTTCAAAAAAAACTAAACGTTTTTTCTCTAAAAAAAAATTCTTATGCCTCATGTCCAGACATTTTGATTTAGTTAATCTTGGGTGGGGATCAGACACCAGTATTTTTTTTTCAATCTCCCCAGGTAATTCAAACATGTAGGAAGGGGATGGATGAGAGAATACATATGCTTCCCATAAGCCCTGACAGGTGGGGGTGGGAGAGGCCACAGTGTGGAGGCAAAAGAATGCCACAAGCTATGCAGCCCGCAGCACTGCCTTCTTGTGGGTGCACACCAACACACACAACCAACCACAGTCAAACACAATGGGCAAAAGGATGCGGGGGTGGGTTGGAATGACTTGCCTTTATTCCTCTAGAACTGAGGCTGCGGTAGGGAAAATTCAGGTCTTAAGACACTCCCTGAGCGTATGCACTGGTCCATGGCCCCCGCCCAGCTGCCTCTCTCCATCCTTGACAGCTTCCCTCTCCCCCTCGCTCTGCCCTCAATGTACACTGAAGGCTGCATGGAGATGGGGTTGCAGGTATTCTCAAAATCTAGCAACAGGGAGAATGGAGGGTCAGCAATAAACCCTGCCTAGGTTTTTCAGTCCACAGGATCCAGGAGCAGAATGCTTCAGTGGCAGCAACCATTGAAGCAGCAGCATCTCCATTTTTGTTCTCACAGAGACCCAGAGCACACATATGAAATGGTTATGCAACAACACGACAGTTTCAAAATAAAACTGTGGGGACAGATCATGCCTATAGCAGTTCAGAAAAGGGAATGACAAGTAGTGACTATGGGAAGAATCTTGGTATAACCCACTGGGCACCTAACCAAATAATCAGTAGTAGTATCAGAAATACCTTGATTTTACTTTCATGTTGAAGACAGTAGATAGATAGATAGATAGATAGGTGGCCAATCATATGTAACAACACCAATAAACTTTGTTTTATTTTGCTTAAGAAATGTAGAAGCAGTGTCCAGCAGTGCCTTTTAATTTGAACTTGATACTTCACAACTAGGGAGGACTCAACCTTTTCTAAAATGATTCCACATAAATAATCTCATTTAATCCTCAAGCCAACTCTGTGAAATCAGTGGGTATTATCATTCCACTTTATAAATGGAGCAAATGAGGCCAAGATAAATAAAATTAAATCAGAGACTATTGAGCCTAATGAATCCAAAATATAATATAAATGACCTGATTTCTGGCCACATTTTTGTAATCTTGAAAGCGCTTTACAGAAGAACTGAAATCAAGGTCAGATAGAACAATCTCTCTTAAAACAGACTTTTAACAATGGAAAAGATGAGCTTGAAAGGCAGGCAGGACAAAGCAAATAAAATGTCCTGATGCCATTTCTGGTTCTAATTTCAGAAGCATCTCCTATGCGTACAGAAACAGCACACTTTTTGTGTAAAACACAGATAAATTACAACCTGGGAGAGCCATCCCTGAGTCGGGATGATGGCAGCTCAGTTTACACAGGTTAGAGCATTTGCTAAATTTCTGTGAATTTTGAGAGTCCAAGATTTATCTCTGAATGCCCTGTAAAGATTTATCTCTACTTTGTGTTCTTTTCTTTAATTTGGTGGCGGGTGTAGGGGGGCAACTTTTAAAAAGCAAGAGATTTATGCAAAAATCTGTGTTTCTGGCTTCTTTGAAAGCTAGATCATCTGCCAATAGTGGGTCCAAATTCCTGTCTGGCACCATCTGTTGGAGCTGAGGGGCTGCAGATTCTGCTGAACAGGTCCCAAGCTCTCCCAGCCTCTCCAGTCCCTGCTGACCCCTACAATCTCCCAGATCAGCTTCCCTCATTTACCTGCCTGACTCCTGAGCTCAAATCAGCATAAAAGCAATGGTCCAGGAAGGTAGTAATGGACAGCCCTGACGGTATAGGAAGGTTAGTAAGTCAGGTCACACTGTGTTCAAATAATGGGGACCCTGGTCAGGCAGTGATACTGGAGATCAGGAAGCTGAATGACCCAATCCACTGTTATTCCTACCAAGTGATGAGGAAGGAAAGGAACTGAGCAGGGGTGAGGCAATGAGGAAGGGGGCTGGGTCCCTATTAAGTTTGTGCTTCCTTAAGTCCCAGCCCCCTGCAGCGCTGGGCAGAGCGCTGCCCCAGAAAGATTTGTGGGATGGAGACAAGAATGACCATCTCCAAGACGCGTGCATTCGTTTTACCAATTGCCTGTGAGGGCCGAGAGGTACAAGAGCGGCAAATTGAGGCAAAGGGCACCAAGGGCATCTCAGAGGGTATTTGAGAACTTGAACTCAGAAGTTGTGCTAAGAAACCCGAGAATCACCATATGAGTAGTAAATGCTGCTATTCTGGGAAAAAGAAAATTCAAAGTAGTTGTATCTTAAGTGCAAAACATGAGGAATTGGCAGTGTCTGCCTGGAGTGCCCTATTGCAGGGTGGAAACTTCGAGTAGCAAAGCCCCCAGCCAGCAGTTCTCAACCTTGGTTTCATTTTGGAATCACCAGGGAAGCTGTTAAAAAAAAAATCTTGCCACCCAGGCCTCATCCCAGAACCAATTAGATCGGAATCCCGTGGGCTGGGACCCAGGCACTAGGTCCCAGGTAATTATGACGTGTAGAGAAGACGAAGAACCATTGCTATAGGCAATGGGTGTGGTCACAGCAGGAGCCTTGCTATTCCAGGGGGTTCACTGGGCCTAAAGCAACTTGTGGGTGAGGTCAGCCAAGGAGGTGACCAGAGGCCCAGTTAGAAGAACCTAGACTCGTGGGCCACACCCTTAGGCCTGGATGAACACAACTGGAGAAAGGGGTGCAAAGGATTGCTGATGCCCAGGGTCAAGCATTACAGACACCAGTAACTAGCAAAACTAGACCCAGATTTCCCCAACCAGTGGACCAGGCTTGCTCAGTGTAGGTGACAGAACCATTAGACCTGGAGGCCCCCAGTATTTCAACTGAAGGGGGGAAAAAAAACAAGAAAGGCAAAATAGGAAAGAAGTTTTCCACTGTTAACCAGTAAAATTCCTCAGTGACCTCTAAGAGTGCCTAGCTCATCCCTTGGCTACTCCTGCTCTTTATTTATACGTTGGCCCAGTCACTCCACAATGTTGCCCCTTCTGGGTCTCTAGCTACAGCATAGATTCGGAAAGTCATTACTGCAATTTCCAGTCCCCCCTTAACAATGCACACCATTAATGTGACAACCTCCAGAATGCCATCATCAGCGGCAGACCACAAGTTCTGGCAATGAGGCAGGAGAATCTAAGAACAGATCCCAAACCCTGAGTTGGAGTCCTCATACCATCAGGGCTGAGCAAAGCTCTAGAAACAGTGGCAGAGTTAGGGCACAGTCATAGAAGAAGTAAAAGGCCCAGGAGAGAAAAAGACACAAAAAGAGAAGAAGGATAGGAAGGAGATGAGAAGAAGGAAGCCGGGGTGGGGAATGGGGAGATGGAACCCAGGCCAATGCCTCCAGCGTCCTTTAGGGACTGTGCCTGGGTCAGGAGTGAGCCAGCCTTAGGCTAAGCCCAGATTCTAGGAAGGTCTGTGCTTTTAAAAGGTATTTACATTTACCATGTTTCAAAAATGATTGAAATGGCTTAAAGGAAATATATAATATGAAGTCAAATAAAATTTAAAATGGATTAGAGAAGAATTTGTGATGTGGGAGGACCAGGAAGTAGAGAAGGAGAAAAAATAAGGGCAAACTAGGGTTTAGCCCTGGCTGTGATGAATGAATATATGGGCCAGACCCCTCTACTTACAGTCAGAAGAGGCAGCTTCAACTTTTGCCTACATTGAGTCAGTATCTTGAGAATACTATGAAATGTCTTTAATATGCAAGAATTTTTTTTTTGGCTTATGATGTAAGCCACTCATTTTTTTATGCATTCTCCAAAAAAATAAAATAAAATGTGTTTTTCCCAAAAAACAAAGACAAAGGGTTTAAGGTACAAACAATGCAGTTTCTGGGGAAAGAGCTCCTTTAGTTCTTGGGTGGTAAGCTCACCTGTCAGCAGTCAGAGTCTAATTAGTGCACAGCAGCAAGAGGGGGCAGGGGTTCTCTGGAATGCTGAGGGGAGAAGGGGGTAGCACGGGGGCAGGGTGGTCTCATCCATGTACACAGGATGCTGGCAGTGGACACCGGCTGTGCACAGACCTGACCCCTTTCAGCCTCCACTTTAGAAGTACAATCTCCAGGACAGTAACTCTTAACATTTTGGGGTCATGAATACCTTTTGAAAATGTGATGAAAAATGCACATGTGCAGTATACCTACAAATTCTGGAGAGCATTCCAGGAGGTTCCCAGACCCACCTTAATTCATGATCTCAGCTTTAAAGAACTGCCACTCTACAGGTTTTCAACTGTTACAGGTTTTGTCCAGTAGAAAGCACACTGTCTGGTCACCCCTACTTGTTAATTAGGAGCCCCATGAAACTCCAGTGAATCCCCAGTGCTATGGACTGAATTGTGTCATCCCAAAACTCATATAGGGATGCCCTAACCCCCAATGTGATGGTATTTGGAAATGGAGCCTTTGAGCGGTAATTAGGGTTAGATGAGGTGATGAGGGTGGGACTCCAATAATGGGATTAGTGCCCTTAGAAGAAGAGACCAGAGATTGCTCCCTCTCTCCATCATGTGAAGACACAGCGAGAAGAAAGCCAGGAAGAGGGCCCTCACCAACATCAGAATTTGCTGGCACCCTGATCTTGGACTTCCCAGCCTCCAGACTCTGAGAAATAAATGTCTGTTGTTCCAGCCAACCAGTCTATGATATTTTATGAAGGCAGCCCAAGCAGACTAATACACCAGATACTTTCAATGCCAAACACCATCCACCTGGTCCACTGTGGGGCATAACAGCCACTGAGACACTGATCCCCTCATTTTTGCATCCTCTACCACATGGCCCAGAGGCAAGGTTGGAGGATGCCCTCCAGAGCACTATCGGGCACACAGATCCAGCACTGAGGATACTGGCTGCACCCCCAAAGAAGGAATCTCAAACAGGAGAAGCAAAGGAGAAATGAAATGTCAGGGCTACCAGTCAGTCCTAGGAAAAGGAGAGGATTAAAATTGAAAATTCACAGGGAAAGCTGGTACAGAGATAGTGGTCTTTCTGACATGTTCCAATAAATCTGCCCATCGTAAGACCTCCTCTGCACGCAGAGAGGAATCCATAAACACTGTCAACTCAAGGCTGCTCTTCTAAAGAAAATACACCAGGCTACAGGCCAGTGTTATTAAATGGCTCCAACCAGGCAAAGCTGCTTACCCTCAAATCAGTGTTTTTACACACCATCACTCTCCACCAAATAACAGATCTTTACAAATTCCTGCTCAAAGCCAATGCCTCCAGGATGCCTTCCTGGCCTGGCTACTTGGTCTACCATTGTCATTCCTCACAGTCAGCACACATCACACGTGTGCCATTGCTCTGGGGGCCCTGCTAGGCTTTGCTTCTCAAGGGCAGGGCTGAGTCTTCCTTGGCTTTTGTGATCATTCCAGGAGACTGGATTCCAGGTTCTGCACTCAGAGGTGGCCCAGTAATTATTGTTGGCTGGCTGCTTTTCCTGAAAAAGCATAATCAGACCTTTGGATTCCCATACACACACTGCCCGCATCCCTGCCACTCTCCTCTCCTGTAAAAGGTACTTCTTCACAGCCCACTCACATTCCAGGCAGTTTACACATCCAGGGATGAGCAGTCCAGCCCAGGAGTGCCCAAAAGCACAACTGGGGTTTGGGGCACGTGGAGCCATAGTAGAAGGAAATAAAGCAATTCCCTTATTGTGGCAGGAAGGGGATGTGCTTGGCCACCTCAAAGGTCCCTACCAGACCTAGGATCCTATAAGTTTGGGAAAATGTTCTTTTGTGGTGCAGCAGACACTGCTGCTTGACCACCCAATGTCCATCTTGCCCTCCCTCCTCACAATCAGACACGCCAATCTTGTTCAAGGTAACAAGGTATCCAGCTAAAACACCTTCCTGGCTTCTCCTCAGTGAGGGGTGGCCAGCGAAACCTAAGAGGAATTCTGCTGGGAACCTCAGAGCAAGCCTTGGCTTTTCAAGTACAGGTATTACCCTCTTCTGCTTTGCCCTCCCACTTTCTCCCAACCAGGGAGGCTGATGTTATGCCAGAGGTAAAGCAGTCATCTTGCAGTCGTGAGGTAATGCCCAAGAAGATAAAGGTCTACCTGCTAAAGATGGCAGAATGAAAAGATGGGACAATCCTGGGTTCCACTGGCACTGTTCAACCAATATACCAGTCCTAGATGTCCTCGATCAAGACTTCTTGGTTCATAAGTAGGCCCCCTTACATGTTTCAATTACTGTATTTTAAAGCCAAGTGACATATACGCTTGCAATCTTGAAACTTTTGTTTCTGGTTTGCTTTTGTTTTGTTTTGTTTTCTAAATTTGGCTCAGGCAGTGGTTTCTCAAAGGGGCAATAAGAAAGAAAAAAATCTACCTACCAGGATATTTTTCTTTTGGTTGGAAAATACCAAAGAACAAACTTCTCCATGAAAATCATCTGTATTTTATGAAAAACCAATGAAGGGCTAACCAGTCTCCCAAATTGCCAGCTGTTTTGCAAATATGCAGCTCCATAGAGAAGAACCATCAGGTTACTCATTCAAACTTGTTAGCCTCTACAGCTAAGGATTTTTCTCTCTTTGGCATTCACCCCAATACCAGCAATGGGTTTTTTGGTGTGTTTGTTTAAAATAAAAATTATAACTTCCAGAGGGGATGAAGATTTGGACACAGGTTTCTAACATCTCCCTCTCAAAGTCCTACTGAAACTGCCAAAATAATAAGGCATTATGGATGTGGGTCCATTAACATGCCAGAATCTCTATGAACCTTCTGTTAGAATGCTAGCTGGCCCACACAAAAGGCAGCCAGAGAAAACCAACTTAGAATTCTGCTTCCCAAGCAAGCAGACTGAGGGAAGGTTGCCTTGCTGAACTCTACTTACATCAACTACTTTGGAAGGTCAGTTCAGGCCCTGGGTCAGAAGGAGAGCCTGTGGCTTTAACGCGTTTGCTGCAGCTTACCAACAGCACTCAAATTTGCACTGCTGGGGAGGTCCAGGGGCCAGGCGGTGCCGCAGCAGATGGAGAGCCCTTTAGCACTACCCCCTGATGCTGTGGGCAGGGCCCCCAGGGGCTGTTCCACACCACGCTTACCATTCCTTCCCACTCTCTTCCTATTAATGAATTCTTAAGCTTATCACAGTCAGCCCCAGAAATGCTATTTATATTTAAAAAGCAGGGTAAACCATCTCAGTCACAGATGGCTGTTTCAGGTGATGGCAGGACTAGGGAATGGGCTGGCCCCTACATGCCTTGCCTCTTGTGACTTGAAGAATGTTAACATCTGCCACCAATCCCCACCCCCTTCAAAACCTACAAAGAATTTCAGTTCTGCAGAAGCAGGTGCTTGAAAAATCGAAGTGTGAACTCAGTCATGCAAATCAATACCAGGCCTTGAGCCTAAAAAGGTTCAGGTAGGAACTGAAAAAACTTTTCGGGTTTTTTCCCCCACTAAATGTCATCACAATTAGGCCATATTAGGGTGAAGGTGGCCAAAAGGTACCAACTTCCAGCTATAAGATAAGTAAGTCCTGGGGATGTAATGTACAACATAGTGACTATAGTTAACAATACTGTATTGTGTATTGGAACGTCTCTAAGACAGTAGATCTTAAAAGTTCTCATCACAAGGAAAAAAAATTGTAACTCTGTGAGATGATGAATGTTAACTAAATTCACTGTAGTGATCATTTTGCAATATATACATATATCAAGTCGTGTTGTATATCTGAAACTCACATTATATGTCAATTATATCTCAGTAAAACTAGAGAAATAAACAAACAAAATAAATAGGTCACATTAGAGAAGCTTTATTCTATTTACTAATTTTTTTCCTTCAGTTTAGAATTCAGCAAACGTTTCTTCCTATGCCTCCTTGAAATTATTGGAATAGAAAACTGGAGGGCAGGAACCTACTATCTCCTAAGCAGAGGCCATGTACCCGACATGGAGACAGACACTTCACTTACATCATGTCACTCGTCCTCTATCATGGCCTTGTGAAACAACCTCAGAAAGGTACCCAGAGTAGGGAGTGCCAGAACCAGGTCATAAGCCCAGAATCATTCACTCATCCGTTCACTTGGCAAATATTTCATTGGCTCCCTATGATGTGCTCACCACTGTTCTGGTAGCTTCCCAACAAGTATGCCTATGGAATGCCCTGAGTGGAGGCTAGAGCCCACAGAGCACTTGGGCTGTGATCAGCCTCATCCATTATTTCAGTGCCCTGGGAAGATATCATCATTTTCTCTTAGTGCCAGGTTGACAGAGCTGGGAAGCACTGAATAAATAAGTTGTCGGTGGTGATAAGGGCTATGAAGTCAGTGTTGACTCCAAAATCCCTGTTTTTTCTACTAACCCTCTGCCCCAGCAGCTGAGTGATCAGAAGACAACAGGACATTCAGAATCTACAACAGAAATAGGAAGAGTAGGAATAAGAAAGCTGAAAACTCATCATGTTCAATCCACTCAACCATCCACCTCTCAGCTGGGCCAAGCTTAATTTCAGTTTCCTCCTATAAGTCTGTATTTAAGTCAAAAGGAAACACTGGGTTCCTTTGATTTAAAACCACCTCATGTAAACAATGGAGAAAAGACAGCCTCCTCAATAAGTGGTCCTGGGAAACCTGGACAGCCACATGTAAAAGAATGAAATTAGAACACTCCCTAACACCATACACAAAAATAAACTCAAAATGGATTAAAGACCTAAAATGTAAGGCCAGACACTATAAAACTCTTAGAGGAAAACATAGGCAGAACAGACTATGACATAAATCACAGCAAGATCCTTTTTGACCCACCTCCTAGAAAAATGGAAATAAAAAACAAAAATAAACAAATGGGACCTAATGAAACTTAAAAGCTTTTGCACAGCAAAGGAAACCACAAACAATCGAAAAGACAACCCTCAGAATGGGAGAAAATATTTGCAAATGAAGCAACTGACAAAGGATCAATCTCCAAAATTTACAAGCAGCTCATGCAGCTCAATATCAAAAAAACAAACAACCCAATCCAAAAATGGGCAGAAGACCTAAATAGACATTTCTCCAAAGATATACAGATGGCCAACAAACACATGAAAAGTGCTCAACAGCACTAATTATTAGAGAAATGCAAATCAAAACTACAACGAGGTATCACCTCACACCAGTCAGAATGGCCATCATTAAAAAATCTACAAACAATAAATGCTGGAGAGGGTGTGGCGAAAAGGGAACCCTCTTGCACTGTTAGTGGGAAGGTAAATTGATACAGCTGCTATGGGGAACAGTATGGAGGTTCCTTAAAAAACTAAAAATAGAACTACCATATGACCCAGCAATCCCACTACTGGGCATAGACCCTGAGAAAACCATAATTCAAAAAGAGTCATGTACAACATTCATTGCAGCTCTATTTACAATAGCCCGGACATGGAAGCAACCTAAGTGTTCATCAATAGATGAATGGATAAAGAAGATGTGGCACATATATACAATGGAATATTACTCAGCCATAAAAAGAAACAAAACTGAGTTATTTGCAGTGAGGTGGATGGACTTAGAGTCTGTCATACAGAGTGAAGTAAGTCAGAAAGAGAAAAAAAAATACCACATGCTAACACATATACATGGAATCTAAAAAAAATGGTTCTGAAGAACCTAGGGGCAGGACAGGAATAAAGACGCAGACGTAGAGAATGGACTTGAGGACACGGGGAGGGGGAAGGGTAAGCTGGGACGAAGTGAGAGAGTGGCATGGACATATATACACTACCAAATGTAAAACAGATAGCTAGTGGGAAGCAGCCGCATAGCACAAGGAGATCAGCTCGATGCTTTGTGACCACCTAGAGGGGTGGGATAGGGAGGGTGGGAGGGAGACGCAAGAGGGAGGAGATATGGGGATATATGTATATGTATAGCTGATTCACTTTGTTATAAAGCAGAAACTAACACACCATTGTAAAGCAATTATACTCCAATTAAGACGTTAAAAAAAACAAAATAAAATAAAATAAAACCACCTCATGTTCCTAATATGTAAACACAGCTGAAACACCAAATGGTTTTTTGGCTGCTACTTCTCTGCCTCCCTTTCTCATCAAACACAAAAATGTATGTGTACGTTAAGATTGCCAGGGTCACTGGGCACCTTCAGTTAGAGCACGATGCCCTGGAACACAAGGGGGTCAGGTTGGTCTCCTTCTGGGTTTGGTCTTGACCTCCTCGGCCTCCCCAGCCCACAGTCCCAGGCCTTCCAGCTGCTCCCAAATGTAGGTCATGGGCTGCAGGAGAGTCCTGGAAAGAAAACTTGCAAATCCAGAGCAGAACCAGAAAAACAACTCCTGGCAGTGCCTCAGAAATGAATACTATCTCAGGGTAGGAAGTTCAAAGTCATAGCTACAAAGATCGGCTTCAGGTTCTGTGATTACAAAACAATACAGTATGTCCCCCACTCTATCCCACCCTCCTTTCCAAAGGACAATGTCCAGTTCCTAAGCCATTTGTAAATGGAAGAGGGCAGAGGTTGGGGCGGGGGGCACATGGAGGGACAGCCTATACACACACACATATGTTTGAGGCTCTTGTGGACCAACCTGGCTTCTTGTTGGATTACAAAAGGGAGCTTGGCTGTGACTAATTTCAAAAAACAAAGTTAAAGTCAAAAGCTGCCACAGGTAACCCCAGCTTATGAATCCACATTCCAAAAGTTTGTAACAGCAGGATGTTGATGGTGGGGTAGGTTGTGCATGGTGGGCAGACGGCAGGGAATGTATGGAGACTCTGTACATTCTGCTCAGTTTTGCTGTGAATCTAAAGCTGTTCTAAAAAATTTAGGCTATTTTTTTAAAATTTGTAACACAAGTGCTTCAAACTCACAAGACATATAGTTATTGAAATAACATGATCGAAAGTAATCGGTTCCCCCTCCTACACTGTTGGTGGGAATGTAAGTTGGTGCAGCCACTGTGGAAAACAGGGTGGAGAATCCTCAGAAAACTGAACATAGAATTACCATATGATCCAGCAATCCTACTCCTGGGCATATACTCAGACAAAACTATAATTCAAAAAGATACATGCACCCCTATATTCATAGCAGCACTATTCACTATTCACATTTAGGAAACAACCTAAATGTCCATCAATAGATGAATGGATAAAGAAGATGTAGTACATATATACAATGGAATACTACTCAGCCATAAAAAAGAACAAAATAATGTCATTTGCAGCAACATGGATGCAACTAGAGATTATCATACTACGTGAAGTAAGTCAGAAAGAGAAAGACAAATACCAAATATGATATCACTTACCTGTGGAATCTAAAATACGACACAAATGAACCTATCCATGAGACAGAAACAGACTCACAGAGGTAGAAAATAGACTTGCGGTTGCCAAGGGGGAGTGGGTGGAGGAGGGAAGGCCTGGGAGTTTGGGATTAGCAGATGTAGACTATTTTATATAGGATGGGTAAACCACAAGGTCCTACCTCTATAGCACAGGGAACTATATTCAATATCCTATGATAAACCATAAAGGAAAAGAATATATATTTTTTAAAAAAGTAATCAATTCCCAGTCAGCCAAGAGACCAACTTAACCCACACTGTAGCTGAACTGTGCTGGGTGAATTCTCAACTCGGTGCCACCTCACAGGAGTCTGATCTGCTCTGGGCTGAGAAGGGCTGCCCGCTTCCTCCCTGTGCAGCCAGTCGGAAAGCAGAATTCTCCTTATTCTCCACCCCCTTGTTTCCTGGGCCCAACTTCAGTCCTGGGGCCAGAGTTCTCCTCCCATTCCTATTCCTCATCTCCCCAGGAGGGCTGAGGGCCATGAAAGCAACATCCTGGATACGGGGAAGCAGAGCGCAAAGGTAGAACCGAGCCCCACAATGCAGGGGGCATGGGGAGGACTGGAGGGTGCCCTCCAGAGCCCCCTCTGTAGGTCCTGAATCCCAGGCACTGCTTGGAGCTGCACATTTTCTTCGAAGCGGCATCATTTACTTTAGTGTTCCTTCCACTGGAAAGCCCTCGGGCTCATATTCTTATTACAAAACCATTTGTCCTCACCTGCCCCTATTATTATGTCATTAAAAATGGGGTCAATTTGTTTTTTTTCTATTTTCCTAACATGTGAATACCGTTGATGTCTCTGTGATCAAACTTATCTTTGGCAACCACTGGGTCCACTTGATACTCTTTCAGTGGGAAGTCAGCAGAAATACAGAAAGGAAAGGGCTCAAGACTTCTAGGCATTTGATAAATCCCAACTGTCTTATACAGATTTAATGAATCCAGAGACCCTCCTTGTGCATGCCCCAAAGCCTGAGACTCCTACGTGACACATGCACGAGGGGACCCAGGCACAAACTACACCTCGCTCATGAGAAAGACATCAGGAACAGGTGGCTTCAGCGTGGAGAGAAGAATGAAGAAAGGACCTTCATAATACCGCAAGGGCACGGGGACAGTCTCCAGGGCCAATTTTGAGGACTGATTTTACAAAAACAAAAGGAAAGAAAGAGGCGCTATTGTACACATTATCTACCATGCATATTTACTCCCAGCACCTGTCCTTCTGCTGTTTCTGCTCTTGCCTGGAAGCAAGGCCTGCACTCCCTTGGCACAAAGCCAGAGAGCATGCCCACAGGTCCAGACCCTCGGGGAACCTCTGCAGCTCCAGGACACAGTCCCGCCCTGAGCTAACACCACACAGTGCTTGGCAGGCAGCTGAAGAGCATACTCAGCCCTCCTTTATCTTGACCACTCTGTGGCAACCCTCCCCTCTTTGGATCCTGGATTTTCCTGGATTTTCTCCACTTTTTCTGTGGATTCCTTCTGAGTTCCATCTGCAGATTTCTCTTCCCCTGCTAACGCTTCAAGTGTCCCCAGGGCTTCCTTCTCAGCTTTGCTCTCACACTCCTCACTCTCCCCTGGACCTCGCTGGACTATCTTATTAGGACTGTTGGCTTCACTTCTCCCCCACGAGATTCATAACACCCAAATCTACATCTCCAGACCTTTCTCCAGAACTCCAGACCCATGTTTCCAAATGCCTTTCAGGTACCTCTCCTGAATGTGCCATGAACACGTCAGAATCACCATGTCCAAAACCGAACTCATCATCTTCCCCAGCAAACTCACCTTCCTGCACGAAAGGTAGCACCGTCAACTCAGTGCGCCACATCAGAAACCACGACGCCTCCCATAGCCCTCACATGCCCCGCTGCCACCAAGTCTTCACGCCCAGCTCCTAACCCTTTCTTGTATTCATGTGCTGCTCCCTGTCAGGTTCAAGGCCCTCAAGGTGCCTTGTTCTACTTCATGGATGAAACAGCCAGCCAGCAGATCATCTTGCTGACATTAATTCTCCCCTCCAATCCATGCTTCATAAACACTAGGGTTTCCTTTCCAAAACACACTTCTCTCCCTGTCTCTTTTTTATTAAAAGTCTTAAAAGCTTCCCACACTACTGCCCACAAAAGAATATCCAAATGGTTAACAAAGCATGCAAACCTTGTGTGATCTTATCATATCTCCCAACACTCCCCACAGAGCATCCTACTCGAAACTACATAAAACCACTTGGGATTCCCAGAATCAACTATGACATGTTATACATTCCTACTCTGTATCTGCTGTTCCCACGGCCTGGAGAACTCCTATTTATACTTCAGGACCCAATGCAAATATCACCTTTTCAGTGAGAGGCTCTCCAACTCTTCATCTCCTTCAGATCTCTTGTTCCACCCTCTGTGTGCCAGAAATACTTTGAACACAGCTTTAAAGCAAAATGTACACCAGATATTTAATGACTTGTGATTTAATGACTTCTTTACATATCTCCCTTCCCACTCTGCTGGGAGAACCACAAGGTCAAGAATGTATATCCTCCTGCCTAGAACATGCACAGGTTTAGAAAAGCAGTTCATGAAGTTCCTCAAATGGGAGGAAGGACCAGTGATGAGAGATATTTCCCCAGGATGTACAGACAGGAAGCGAGGGGAAGGAAGGAGTTAATGGCTGAATCTTTCAAATGCTATGACTGGTAACCTTGGATTTAAATGTCTGTTTTGACACAACTGGCTAGTGAGAAAGCATTTTCATCACAAATCCTTGTTTCCTCCAAGTTTCCTAAAAAAATCACCCTATCAGTTTGAATCCTGCAGCCTCTTTCTCAGCCAAAAGGAATTTCCCTTTAAACAAAAACTATTCAGACATTTCCAAGATATGAAATGTTAAAAAACCAAGATTTTCCACTCAGACGACTGAAAACTGTTTGTAGATTTTTTTTCCCCAGACTCCTCTAATTTGCCAAGAAGTCTGAAGAGGGGTGTGTGAGTGTGTGTGTGTGTGTGTGTGTGATGTTAAAAAAAAATGTCTCCTACCTCTGTGTCTCTCTGTTTTTCCATTCTTTATTTTGTCTGGGTTTTACTGAAGCAAGGTTTTTAAGTCAGAAAACAGAGGCTACAAAATGCAAAACTATACCCGCCAACTGAGTGCCCAAGGAAAGAGGTAATCAACTGACCTTTGTTGCTGTTGTTTTAAATCACCCATTTTTTAAAGATCAGAGACTTTCAAGGGTGACAGCATGATACCCAGCACAGAACTTTGGAGTTAAAAGGAACCTGTGGGAACATTATACAAATGCAGCATTTTACAGCAGGATAAACTGAGATGGAGGATGTGAAGTAACTTGTACTACAATGAGTTTTTCCAAAGAAAAACTCTCTTCCAAGATACTTCTAACAAGAAGCGGGCATACAAATTTGAGTGGCTCAGCGTCACCTGTCTCAATTCTTTGAAAGCTCTTCAGTAATGTCAATAAAGTTTAGATAAATAAATTACACCGGAATAGAGCAACTCAAGGGCAGGCAATTCAACATCAGGCAACTGTAACTGAGCTCAACAGCAGCTAGACACACCAGAAGGATCAATGGTACAAGATCTAAGAACTTATATCTGACTTTTGCACTGACCTTCCACTCAGTACTAGAAAAAAATTAGATACACCACCGCAGAACACCAAAAGAGTGCTTCCCAAGCTGAAGAATAAGGATGAACCCAGTCAAAACACAGCCTGCATCTGATGAGTGACACTGACTCAAGAAACAGCTGTGTCCCAGCAATGACTCATGAGCCTCTCTTGGGTTTACACTGCAGGAGGGCTGAGTCACAAAACATCCCCTGAGATAACAGGGGTGCGGTGATAAGGGGGAATCAAAGTGTTCTCATCTCTTCTCAAAGTAATGCATCAGCAAGATTCAAAGGTTACCCAGCCAGAGCCACTCTACAGCTCATGAGGGCCCAGAAGATCTTGGGTCATATTCCAAAGATCTCCCGGTTTCCATCCACAGACAACTAACAGATGTAAAGATCTGAGAACCATCTGTACTGAAGTAGATGGAGGAGCCCAGGAGAGTGTACAGGGAGAACACAAGACCAAGTACCAAACGCTTTTAACAGGTGGTAATGCAGCCAGCAAAGGAGGAAAATCTAAGCCTCCCAGGGTATCATGGGAGCCAAAGCAAGAGCAAGTTACAAGATGAACGTGTGGTCAGTCAGTATTGCCACATGTTCCCATGAGGCCTTGCAGGTAAGGATGGAGAGAAGACTAGTGGGTGGAGTGGTTAGAGAGAAGTTGGAGAACCTTCAGGCAGCAGTAGGAACCAGAACATACAGGAGGCAGAAGTAAAAACTGAGGAAATGGAGGCCGTAGCTATTGACTACTTGTCTGAGAAAACCTGGCAGTAAACAAGAGAGAAAAAACAAGCAGAGCAAGGAGGGGCAACAGCATCTGGCAAACATGTGTTCAAGGCAGAGACCTGTGTTTACAGCAGAAGGCAGAAGCTGCGGAGAAGAGGAAATGAAGATGCCTGAGAGAGAATAATTACAGGTGCCTTGTGCTTCCTGAATGATATCAGACTCCTGAGGTGGGGATACTTCTTCCCCAGAAAGAAGACATTTGACTTAGGGGAGAGGGTGAAAAAGTGTGTACACTATGAGCTAGGCAGTGGCGTGTGAAGAAACTGAGACCCAAAGAGGAGAGGTTACTTGCCCAAGGTCACCAGAGAACCACTGGCCCTGGATTCCAAATCTGCCTGGCTCGAAGGCACACCCTTTCCACAACGCTGCCTTCAACTCTACTCTAGCGGAAACTGGGACTATTATAGAATCATCCTCCCTCCCATCTGGGTCTCAAAACTAAACAAGAAAAGTGATTGATATCAAACTACCCAAGTCACTTTCATATTAAATTTTCAGACTTGCGGAGGCATTTACAAGCATCCAGAGTTTTAAAAAAATACATTAACAAAAGAGACCGAGGTCACTGAGCTTATTCATTCTCCAGGACTGCCTTACTCTACGTAATTGTGCATCAAGCAAGTATTACATATCTCTGAGCATCCTGTGCTTGGAAGTATAGAAAAGACAGTCATGTTCCCTGCCTTCAAGAAGCTTGTGTTCCAGCTGAGGTCTCTTTTTTGCTCGAGGCCTTAGATTCTGCAGAGATAAATGGGGCCATCACCTCTTATGTGCCTTGTGGGTAACCTAGACAATTCCATTTAGGGAAAAAATGAGGTCACTTGGAGCTTCACTTGGAAGAGCCAGAGAGCATGTGGTGAGCCGGGAGAAGGGGGAATAGACTCAAGATTGACACCAATGGTGAATCTCACCATTTCATTTCAGGCTTGACTCTACTGAGGTGGAGAATGTAAACACTACTCCCTCATTCATAAAATCACTGACAAGCAATTCAGACACTCTGCGGCCCTAGGCCCTCAGTCCTACCAAACTCCCAGCCAAAGCCTAAGGCCATTTGCCCCAAGACAGTCCACAGACAGGTCAGAGCCCCACAGGGCTGAGGCCGGCAGTTCAAGCTGCAAACAGGCACAGTCTGACCTTATCAGTGTTTGAATAGCCATATGCAACTGGAAAAACAGCTTCTTTGAAAAATGGCATTCAGCTCTCTGCCTGCAGAGATGAGGTTGTGTGGACCTCGAACAGAAAAAGTCATTCTTGTCTTGCACCGTAATCATGATCACAGGCTCAGCTAGCTACCTCCAGCCCTGATATTTGACCCTGACGCAGAGAGCTCAGATAATATAGTTAATTCTACATTTCCTCATTCATGAGTTGGGACACAGCAGTACCCCCTCCATGATAGCCTTTGCATGCACTGCAGGAATATTCCATGCTTAAATGTTTTAAAACATTTTCCATTTGCTAGCCCACCTTTGTGAGAAAAACAGCCATTAGCTAAATGAACACACCTTTTAGGGAAGGAAAGGTCTGCCAACTCAGACTATTTGACTAATGATCATTACACATGGTCATGCTGGTTGAGGCTCCAGTAGTCCCTCCATTCCCACATGACTAATCTAAGCCAATCAGGTAAATCCCTTTCCAGCCATTGGTTCAGAAATGATGATGTGATCCCATCCTTGACAATAAAGCTCGAAGAGAAATCAGCTGGTAGGCATCTAAAAAAAGTTTCTTCCATCTTAAAAAAGGACACAAGGAAGACACAACCTCTCTTCTCCCTTTGGATATTGTCATTTTTATTTGAACACCTGAAACTCATAAGGATATGAGTTGCCTTCTGGTTGCCTCCAACTTGAAGATGAAACCTGCCTATGGATGGATGGAATCTAGGTCCATGATGAACTGAGCAGCTGCTGAATCAGCCAAACATGTAGCTATACTTTTAGGCATCTTGCAATGTGACAGAATAATTCACTTATTGTGTAAGCAATGTGAATCGGTTTTCAGTTACTCGCAGCGGCAAGCACTGTCATTTAATTCAATTATTAATCTAGATGCAGTGCCTCATTTCTCCTGCCAGAGCAACTTCACATCAGAGCTCAATAGGATATTATCACTCAGGGATCACTGAAGAAAGAGGGCAAGTACAAAGCTCAGTACTGCCCTCTCATCTTTCAGAACTGTGCCCAAGCCCACCTTCCCCCAACCCGTGGTAACACAATGAGAACAATTTCAGAGACAATAATCTAATTGAGCCAAAGATTTTTCACCAAAACAATGAAAATTCTTTAGATCATAGCTAAATCAGCAACATATATGCAAGGCCGCCTTATGAATAGGGGCCACATGCAGAGGGGTAGTGAGAGGTCCCCCCAGCTCCCCAAATACTCCTCCCCTACTACCTGGCTATTGCCTAAAGTTCTCCATTTAGAGATTCAAGAAATTATTGTTAAATATAAACGCCCATTTAGGGGTCATATGTTTAGCTTTACTAATATTGAAATGTTTAGTGTAAGCTTAAAAATCTTTCCTGAGAACAAAATTAAAGAGGAGGAGTTGGAAGGAGAACACCATTACAGTGAGCAACTCGGGGTCCAAGAAGCGAGGGAAACGTGAAAGGAGTGAAGGTGAAGAAGGGTGAAGTAGGACCTTGAAGACAAATTATACTGACTTCACAATTCTGTCTCCTACTGGAACTCATTACCTTTATTCAATTGGTGGAGGTCAGGTGACCAGAAGTAATGATTTCTCAAGCCACAAGGACCCAGGGTCCCACTCAGAATCTGGCCAGAGGCCAACAATAGGAGGCGAACATCAAACCAAAAGCTCCCATATCCCACGGGAGCCCTATGAGGTCTCTGGGCCGCCGAGAGGAAGGAGAAACCACCAGCCTCTCAGATCAGCCATCCACCTTCCGGCAATCACGATGGATGTGGAAGCCAGATGGCCTTCACATCCGCTCACCAGGCAGGTGGAACCTACCCTTAGCACCCCACCTACCACCCTCTGGGCTCAGTCATTTCATTTTAAGAACCAATTGGATATAAAATTTAAGCACATAACCACTAATAATTCTACAAAGAACTGGATTTACATGAATTTAGGGGTTTTTTTGTTTTTTGTTTTTTGCGGTACACGGGCCTCTCACAGTTGTGGCCTCTCCCATTGCAGAGCACAGGCTCCGGATGCGCAGGCTCAGCGGCCATGGCTCACGGGCCCAGCCGCTCTGTGGCATGTGGGATCTTCTCGGACCGGGGCACGAACCCGTGTCCCCTGCATCGACAGGCGGACTCTCAACCACTGCGCCACCAGGGAAGCCCATGAATTCAGTATTTAAAAGAAGCAAAACTAGGAGGTTGGAATTAACTGATTCACACTACTATATACAAAATAGATAACCAACAAGGACCTTCTTATAGCACAGGAAGCTATACTTAACATTTTGTAATAACCTATAAGGGAAAAGAATCGGAAAAAGAAAAAAAAAATACATATATATATATAAATAAATCACTGTGCTGTACACCTGAAACTAACATAATATTGTAAATCAACTATACCTCAATAAAATAAAATGAAATACCAAGCAGAACCTCTGTCATTACCTTTGCAAAGAAAAGGTATCCTATTGTATACCTAAAAAAAAAATAATCATTGCAAAAATTGATAAAATCCCTCTTTTCCAGATTGCTAAACTGAGCTATAAGAAAATTACCAAGAGCACGAAGTTTATCATACACAAACCCACTGTTAATCCTTCATCCTCAAAGCCCTTTTCCAGCAAGCACTCCTGCTTCCTCTATTCATTACCCAAGGCCTCCACCAACTCTGGTGGCATTGAGTGAGCACCAGAATCCCCTCTCTCCCGAAGGAAATGCAGGCTAAAATTACCTCTAGTCCAGTTTTATGTGGTGCCTTTAAATTGTCATTTTTCATTTCCTAAATACTTTCAGGAGGTAAAAGTTTGAACAGTACGAAAGGGATAGTGTGTAAGTAACTCCCTCTCCCTCCCTCCCTCTCTTGACCTCTAGTCCCTCAAGTCCCCTTACCAGAAAAACATCAGCCATCTGTTTCTTGAGCATCCGCCCAGATATAGTCAGTGCATGTAATAATATACATAGATAAGATTTATAGACTGTTTTGCTCTTTAAATTGCAAAATCCCACAGTAAATTCCCAGAAATGTAATTTGCACAGAATCTTACAGGAAACACAACATGAATGTTAGAAACATCCAACATCCTGGCAGGTTTAGGGGAAGGGACAAGGCTTCTTGCAATGATTTGAAACCATAATATATACACTCCTCATTTTTATATCTGCCATCTTTTCTGAAACCAGTTTTCACTTGTATCCACTCCAGAAGCAATAGCTTTCCTAAATGTACTACTCACTGATTTAAAATTATATCTTATCATCTATCTGTATGGGAACTATTTTTTCAGCTTCAAGAGGAAGCCCAAAGCTCTAATAATTCAGGATCTAATGAGCAAGTCCAAATTCGCTCTGTGTGGTTCATTATTTTATAGACTTTGAAACTGTCTCCTCTAAGCCTTTGTCCTTCTGGACCCAGAAGTTTTCTTCATAACTAACCAAATGAGAAAAACACTGCTCCTGATGGCTCACAGAAGGCACCTCAGAGACGTGACAATCCCAGCCTCGGGCAACTTCTATATTTTTAAAATCAAGTAGGTGACAGTTTTGCTAAAACAGGGCATTAGCAATCATGCGTGTGGTAGCTAAATCCCTATTTAGAGCAAAGAGAGTGATCATGCTAGGAAGGGTTGGTGGCTGCACTACTACCCCAGTTAAATATTAGCTGCCTTCAGACTCAGCAACTTCTGACTCCCCATCCTCTGACTCAGTTCCTTTGAAGTCTGGATCCTTCATTCATACAGCATAGTGGGCAAGAGCTTGGGCTTTGGAGGCAGGTAGACTTGAGTTTAAATGACCTTTTACCAAGTCACTTAAACTCATTAAGCCTCAGTTTTCTTATCTGTAAAACGACTCCTTCACTGGATCATTGAGATATCCTCTTTTTTTTTCTTGGCTGTGCCCTGCAGCATGAGGGATCTTAGTTCCCCGATCAGGGATCGAACCTGTGCCTCCTGCAGTGGAAGTTCGGAGTCTTAACCACTGCACCGCCAGGGAAGTCCCACTGATACATCATTTTTGTAAAGCACTAAGTACAATGCCTTTCATGAGAACCAGCTACATAATCTATGGGACCTGCTACAAAATGCAAACCCCTTGTTCAAAAATTATTGAGGGTCTCAAGATGGTGACAGCAGAGCATCAGAGTGTGGGGCCCTGTGGGACTGCACAGGTGGCAGGCCCATGAAGCCAGCCCCCCCTTTCAGACAATAAATATACAACAGATGGTAGCTATACTATCTTACCAATTTCCCAGCTTACATTTGTACCTTACCCTCCCTGCAGGCTCTCCACTCCCTTTGTGATGCCTAATCCACTCAACTTGGAAAGTTTCACTGGGCCATTCCAAAAACAGGCACTCTGCCTCAGAAGTAACCTGCATTTTTACAAGAAAAAAACTGACAAAAATGGGGGGATCTAAAACAGAAGGTGATGTTACCATAAGCTCATGCCAGACACACTCCCACCTTAGAGCCTTTGCTCTGGCTTTTCATCCTGCTGAGATAACCTTCTCCCCTACTTCAGGCCTAGAGCATAAGCTTCCCACGGTCAAGAATTTTGAGGGTTTTTTGGTTCACTGATGTATCCCAACTGCTTAGAACAGTGTTTCGCACATAGAAGCTCTTCAATAACCATTCATTGAAAGAACAAATAAATCTGTGAGTGAATGCATCATCAGGCCATCCTTTTTCCACTTGGAGGTCAGGCCATTTCTCATTACGGACAAATGACAATAATAACCAGCTCTGCAACTGGATACCCAACAGAGTTCAAGAAACAGATGGGAAAGTTATCTATTTTCAAATCTCTGCCAAACTCCCCTTAGTTTAGAAGGAATATAACCCAGTTGTCTGTGCTACCAAATCCAATACGTCTTTCAACATTAATTCATATACTCAGTTTGTGGGCCACGGCTTGCAGCAATGACGAGTGGCATTTTATATGAGTGAGCTGCCCAGAAGAGAAACACGTCCCTAAGTGGCACACATAAAAGTAATTAAAAATAAAATCAAATTAGAAGAAAAATAATCACCCATCACTGCTTCATTACAATGACACAGAAAAACTAAGCCCTTGCTACCAAAAGGAAGGTAAGGTCTCTACCCCTGAAACTGTGCATGAAGATGTCAGTTAGAGCCAGTCCAAACTGTCCTGCCTGAAGTTGTCACAGTCACAGTCTGTGTCACAATGTCACAGTCACGGGTAGCATCTCAAACCCTGGCATAAGATCTCAGAAAGGCAAGTCACGAGGCCTGAGAAAGGGAACGCGGATGCTGTGCATAATTCATCCCACCAGCTGAAAGATAACCCAAAGCATTACAGCTGCGGGATAAGACATTTTCACAGTACTCATGAGAACAAAAGAGAAGAGCTGCCCCTCGCAAATGGTTAAAATGTGGCCTATGTCAGGAGAAACATCTGGAGATACTATCAGAAGATATTTGACGGCCAGCGTCTCTGAGCTCTGTCCTGGCAACGGGAAGTACATCTGGGCCCCCAATCCAAAGGCAGCCCACGCGGTGTCCTTGGGACAGACTCAGTGAGCAAAGACCAGAAGATCACACCACACATCTGGCTTTTGACCCGGCATGAACTTCCACTACCTCTCTGCCCTGCACTCGGCATGTTTTCAACAAGCCGTTCTCAGCCACCACAAATGCCTTGGTGGGAATCACAGGGAGGCCCTCATCCCTTTTCCCAAAATAACGTCAGTCAGAGGCAAAGGCCAAAGGGGTGGAGCCTGCAGGCCATTTTGAAAAAGTTTCAAATATCCTGGCACTGACTCCATTAAAAGAATCATGAAGGGGAAATAGCCAAGCCTCTAATTTTCTCATTAGTGTCTCTCTCTATACAAACTCTGCATTTGTAAAAAAGAAACAAAGGCATCTCACAATAAAGTCATATTATCAGTGCTGGCTGTTGGAAACAAAATTTCATTTTGCAAATTTAATACCCAAAACTTGAAATTGAAAACTTTATAAGAAATGTGTGTGCTCTGTGACAGTTTAATGCCCAAAGGGATCTCTGGGGCATAAGACTGAGTAAGGAACTGGTGAGCTGTCCCACCTTCTCCAAAGCCTTTCTGAAATATGCGCTGCCTCAGATTTTCCATTCTCCTTTGCTGATCTTTCCTCTGAAGAAGGAGGAAGCAGATTTCTTGGCTGAACAGTTGAAGGAGCCAAATAAAGTAGTCTTCCTCCTAATACGAAGGGACCTTTTTTCAAAACACACACACACACACACACACACACACACACACACACACACACGTATACTTCCTAAAATTCAAATAAGAAAGTAAAGGAAGAGAAAGAGAGAATATGACAGCGAAGGAAAAAAATGCTACTTTATTTTGCCCAGTTTTAAAAAAATCTTCCCACAGAAATTAGTAGCAAACTAAACAGAGGTAGATTATCAAAACATCTACCCTTTCTCCTGCTTTACAGCGCAATACGAAATGATATAGCATATGTGAAAAGCCCTCGGGGAAAAGAGTATAAGTTGCTGAAGCAATACAAAGCGTCGTTACTATTATCAAAAGTTTGAAAGAGACAGCGGCCCACCTTCACTGTTCAGCTAGAAAAACCACACCTCTCCCCAGATCTCTCCATTCTGGGCATGCTCTTCCCAAACACTTCCTTCCCAGTTCCCTGTCCCGAGCTGGTCCTTTGATGACACTTCCCCCTCTCAAGCCTCCCCTTCGCCGCCCCGCCAAGTCCTCACCGTGTGATACATGAGAGCCTCGGTTTCCCCGGGCTCTGACAGCTCGCTCAGCTTGCGGTCCCACTGCAGGACGCTCTGCTCCCCGCTCTCCAGCACCTCCATGGTGGTCCGAGGTGCGCTGGGCCGAGGATGCTGAGGGCAGGAGGGGAGCGGGTAGGGCGGCCTCGGAGGGCGAGAACCGCCTCTGCGTGAGTGTGTGTGCGTGTGTGTGCGTATGCGTGTGGCTTATGCACTTAGGAAGGAAAACGTTCGCTCCTCTGCCTGAGAGAGAATTGCCAAGGGCTCCGGTCCAGCGTCCTCGGAGATCTGAGAATCCCCAGAGGAGACAGACTGTCTAGAGATCAGACCGAAGGCTGAGGAGAATACAGCAGGGTGTGTATCCAAAATAAAGGCAGGAGATCAGTACTCATCCCAAGAAAAGCCCTTCTCAATAAGCTCACTTTCCACTACTGCTCCAGACACAAACTTTGAGATTCCCCAGGGCTCCTCAGCTCTGCTCCAGGGTACAGCTATGACTCCTCCTCCCTCCAGGGCGGGGACCAATCGGATGCTCACTTTTCCCGCCCTACCCAATCAGAAGTCTTTCTCTCCGTCCAGAGGCAGGGACAGCGAGAAGTCTCCGCCCAGGCTTTGGAATGTGGGCGGGCAGCGCCTTTGACGTCACCGGGGAGCTACTCCGGTTTTACTACAGCCGGCAGCCGAGGTCTGCGGCAGCCGACAAATGGAGTGCTTGAGCCGAGGAGTGATGGACTGGGGCGCAACCAATGAGGAAGGAAAGCCTGGGAGGGACAGCCAATCAAATAGCGACAAGAATACATTTTATAAGAGGGAGGGTGCGCTCAGTCGCCTGAGAATCCAGAGAAATTACCGCGCGCGTCTAGGGGAAGAGAGTGCTGCTGGGAGGCCTGATTTACGTAGTCCTAAATATTTTCCAGTAGTTTAGCTCATTTGAGTCTTTCAGGATTTTTAAAAAATAAGTCACATATTACACACAAATATAAATATTCCCTATTATGCATGAATTCATTTTAGCACATATCTGGCAAATTGTAATTGCTTGTGCTTCAGGTTTTTCTCCCGCTTTCTGTTAGGCTCTTCTCCTGACGTGTTTTTTATGGGCTCTCCTTATTCTATTTTTTTCTTTTATTTACCCAACAGACATTGTTGAAAAGAGCCAACGGCTTCCTTTTCCAGGTCATAGAGATTTTACCTCAGTGGAAGAGTCAGACAAACAGGTAAAGAAAGAAACGTATAATGTCAGAAACTGGTAACTGCTATAAAGAAAAATCAAAGAAAGGTAAGAGGATGGGGCAGATCGATGCTATTTTAGATAGCAATCAGGGAAGTTCTTTCCGGGTAGGTGACGTTTGGGAACAGACCTGAATGAAATGAGGTTTTGGGAGAAGCTGGTGTTTTACAGACAGCCAAGGAGACAAGTGTGGCTGCGGATTGAGGTGCCAGGGAGTGAGTGAGGGGAGAGGTGGCCTGAGAGATGGGCAAGGGACAGACCACCAGGCCTGCCTATATTGGGAAAGAGATAGCCTCTTCTAGACTATTTTCCCTCAACTTGTGATTTTTCTCCTCCTTTCAGACTCCCTTTTTTTTCTTTTTTTAAATTAATTTTTATTGGAGTATAGTTGCTTTACAATATTGCATCAGACTCCTTTTAAGGAAACAAAGTGCTTGCATATATAGTTTGCTCACTTTAAATGTAAGGGAGTCTTTGCCAGTTGTCTCTAGAAGTTTCTTACAATGGCACATTCCGGTATGGAGGTGTTGCTTTGTTCCCTTCGCAAGTATTTTTTGGCGGATAGGGTCAGTCCAATTTTGTCTTAGAACTCTATGGTGTCTTTAAGTGGTAGTTTATGGTAGAAACTGTTCCATTTGTCTGGTCCTATCTCCTGGGTCGTTGGAGAATATTTTAATGCGTAAGTAGAAATTCTAGTTTATGGGCCCCGTACCTTCATTGTATAATAGTTTTCTCATTTTTCTCTTAGTCCTTGGTTTTTATTTTCCAGTCTGCTTCCTCCTTCACCACATCCTTTTCATAGATCACCTTTTCAATTTTTAGCAACTTTTTCCATTTTTCTTGGCATAACACTCAACATGAGCAAGTGAGGTAAGAAACATGTACACCCTCCTTAAATTGAAATACAAGCATGTATCTGTCAAACATTTCTGCCTTAGGCAACGTCAGTCCCTGGTTTTGCCCTTTGTGGTTGGCAGTTTCTAAGATGGCTCCGATGATCCTGCTTCCTGGTGTTCACACCCTCTGAAACTGCCTCCCTTTGAGCGTGGGCTGGACCCAGGGCCTTCCTTCTAACAGAGAGAATGTGGCAAAAGCGATGGGATGTCAAAAAATATTCTGGCTCCTGTCTTGCTCGTTCTCTCCTCCTCTCATTTGCTTGCTCTGATCTGTGAGCTGCCCTATGGAGAGGCCCACATAGCAAGGAACTGAGGAAGGTGTCCAACTAACAACCAACAAGGAACCGAGTCCCTCAATCCGATGACCCAGGAGCAACTGGACCCTGTTAATATAACCACTTGAGTGACTGTGGAAGCAGATCCTCCCCGAGTTGAGCCTTGAGATGACTGCAGCCTTGCGAGAGCCCCAGAGTCAGAGGACTCAGCTATGCCATACCCAGATTCCTGACCCGCACAAACTAAAGGTAAGAAGTTTATATTGTTTTAAGCCACTGACTTTTTCCTTCATAAAATCAGTAACATAATAATTGGTTTCCTAAATGCTTGATTAAATTTACCTGTATTGCCTTAGTAATATAGTAATGTCACAATTCCTAAATGGTTTTTCAGCCTCCTTTGTTGCATGTTTGCTTCTCCCATTCAAGGTACGAAGACTTCTCACCAGCACATTTCTTGTTCTACATCTTGAGTCTAGAGTTTGTCCCCTCCCCTAACATAATTAGGACTTAACAATTTAGCTGACTTTTTTCCCAGCTTCTCTGGCCTCCCTTAAAAAGTAGCAGCACTCAGGAATTCCCTGGCGGTCCAGTGGTTATTACTCGACACTTTCACTGTGGTGGCCCAGGTTCAGTCCCTGGTGGGGGAACCAAGATCCTGCAAGCTGCATGGCGCCACCCAAAAAACAAAAAAAAAGTAGCAGTGCTTGCTCCTCTGACTGGTTTTGGGTTTGGTTTGGTTTTGTTTTTTTGAGATATAATTGACATAGCACACTTATTAGTTTCAGGTGTACAACATAATGATTCGATATTTATATATATTGTGAAATGATCACCACAATGTCTAGTTGTAGTCACCATGCTGTATATTATAGCCCCAGGACTTATGTATATGTATTTTATAACTGGAAGATTGCCTTTTGACTCCCTTCACCCATTTCCCACCCCCAACTCCTGCCTGGGAATCACCAGTCTGTTTGTATCCATGAGTTTGCTTGTATGTTTGTTTAGACTCCACCCAAGTGAGATTATACAGCATTTGTCTTTCTTTGTCTGGCTTATTTCAGTTACCATAATGCCCTCAAGGTCCATCCATGCTGTTGCAAATGCCAGGATTTCCTTCTTTTTAATGGCTGAATAACATTCCAATTTATACATATACCACATTTTCTTTATCCATTCATCCACTGATGGACACTTGCTTCTGTGTCTTGGCTATTGTGAATAATGCTTCAAGGAACGTGGGGGTCAGGATATCTTTTTGAATTAGTGTTTTCTTTTCCTTTGATTAAATAGCCAGAAGTGGAATTGCTGGATCATAGGATAACTGTATTTTTAAGTTTTTGAGGAACTCCATACTGATTTCCAGAGTGGCTGCACCATTTACATTCGCACCAACAGTGTACAAGGATTCCCTTTTCTCCACATCCATGCCATCTCTTGTTTTTTCTTGTCATTTAATAGCTATCCTAACAAGTGTGAGGTGATATCTCATTGTGGTTTTGATTTGCATTTCCCTGATGACTAGTGATGTTGAGCACCTTTTCATATTCCTGTCGGCCATCTGTATATCTTTTTTTTAAAGTTATTTATTTATTTATTTGGCTGCATTGGGTCTTCGTTGCCGTACGCGGGCTTTCTCTAGTTGTGGCGAGTGGGGGCTACATGCAGGCTTCTCATTGCGGTGGCTTCTCTTGTTGCAGAGCACAGGCTCTAGGTGCATGGTCTTCAGTAGTTGTGGCATGCAGGCTCAGTAGTTGTGATGCATGGGCTTAGTTGCTCCACAGCATATGGGATCTTCCCGGACCAGTACTCAAACCCATGTCCCCTGCATTGGCAGGCAGATTCTTAACCACTGCGCCACCAGGGAAGTCCCTGTATATCTTCTTTAGAAAAATGTCTATTCAGATCCTCTGTCCATTTTTTAATCAGATTTTTGTGTATTTTTTGCTATTTAATTATACAAACCTTTTATTTTTTTGATATTAAACCCTTATCAGGTATGTGACTTGCATATATTTTTTCCCATTTAATAGGTTGCCTTTTCATTTTGCAGGTGGTTTCCTTTGCTGCACAAAGCCTTTTGGTTTGATGTAGTCTCAACTTTTAATTTTTGCTTTTGTTGCCTTTGCTTGGTGACAAATCCAAAAAAAAAATCATTACCAAGGCAAATGTCAAGGATCTTACCACCCATGTTTTCTTCTAGGAGTTTTAGGGCTTCAGGTCTTATGTTCAAGTCTTTAATACATTTTGAGTTAATTTTTGTGTATTATGTAAGATAGGGGTCCAGTGTCACTCTTTTGCATGTGACTGTTCAGTTTTCCCAACATCATTTGTTGAAGAGACTGTCCTTTTTTCATTGTATATTCTCAGATCCTTTGTCATAAGTTAATTGAACATGTATGCATGGGTTTATTTCTGGGCTTTCTATTCTGTTACATTGATCTGTGTGTCTGTTTTTATGCTAATACAATAATGTTTTGATTATTATAGCTTTGTAATGTAGTTTAGAATCAAGAAGCATGATGCCTTCAACTTTGGTCTTCTTTCTCAAGATTGCTTTGGCTATTTGGGGTCTTTTCTGGTTCCATACAAATTTTAGGATTGTTTGCTCTACTTCTGTGAAAAATGCCCTTGGAATTTTGGTAGTGACAGCATTGAAACTGTAGATCACTATGAGTAGTATGGACATTTAACAACATTAACTCTTTCAATACATAAATGGAATATCTTTCCATTTATTTGTGTCTTATTCAGTTTCTTTCATAAGTGTCTTACAGTTTTCCATGTGCAGGTCTTCCACCTCCTTGGTTAAGTTTATTCCAAGGTATTTTATTCTTTTTCATGCAATTGTAAATGAAATTATTTTCTTAATGTATCTTTCTGATAGTTCATTATTAGTGTATAGAAATGCAACAGATTTTTACATATTGATTTTTATATCCTGCCACTTTACTGAATTTGTTTTTTAGTTCTTAAAGTATTTTGCTAGAATCTTTAGGGTTTGCTACATATAATAACATGTCATCTGCAAATAGTGACAGTTTCCTTTTTCCTATCTGGATGCCTCTTTCTTTTTCATGTACCTGTTGCTCTGACTAGGACTTTCAATATTATTTTGAATAAAAGTGGTGAGGGTGGGAATCCCTGTCTTGTTCCTGATCTTAGAGGAAAAGCTTTCAGATTTTCACCATTGAGTATGATGTTAGCTGTTGGCTTCTCATATATGGCCTTCATTATGTTGAGGTACATTTCCTCTATACTCACTTCTGAGATTTTTATCATAAATGAGTGTTGAATTTTGTCAAATGATTTTTCTGCACCTTTTGAGATGATCATGTGATTTTTGTCCTTCACTTTGTTAATGTAATATATCACATTGATTGATTTGTGAATATTGAATCATCCTTGCATCCCTAGAATAAATCCCACTTGATCATGGTATATGATCCTTTTAATGTATTGTTGAATTTGGTTCGCTAGTATCTTATTGAGGATTTTTGCATCTGTGTTCATTAGTAATATTGGTCTGTCTTTTTCTTTTCTTGTGGTGTCCTTGTCTGGGTTTCATATCAGAATAGTGCTGGCTTGGTAAAATGAGTTTGGAAGTATTCTCTTTTCTTTTATGTTTTGGAAAAGTTTGAGAAGGATTGGTATTAATTCTTCTTTAAATGTTTGGTAGAATTCAGCAGTGAAGCCATCTGGTCCTTGACTTTTGTTTGTTGGGAGGATTTAATAAAAATCAACTGATTCAATCTCCTTATTAGTAATCAGTCTTTTCAGATTTTCTTTCTTCCTGATTTAGTCTTGGTAGGTTTATGTTTCTAGGAACTTATCTATTTCTTCTAGGTTGTCCAATTTGTTGGTGTATATTCATAGTAGTCTCTTAAGAGCTTTTGTATTTTGGGACTTCCCTGGTGGTCCAGTGGGTTAGACTCCGCACTCCCAATGCAGGGGGCCCGGGTTTGATCACTGGTCAGGCAGGGAACTAGATCCCACATGCCTGCCGCAACTAAGAGTCTGCATGCCACAACTAAGAAATGCACATGCCACAACTAAAGAGTCCACATGCTGCAACTAAGAAGCCTGCATACCGCAACTATGAGCCCACATGCCGCAACGAAAAGATCCCACATGCCACAATGAATATCCCATGTGCCACAACTAAGACCCCATGCAGCCAAAATAAATAAATAAATATTTTAAAAGAAAGATCTTTTGGGGCTTCCCTGGTGGCGCAGTGGTTGAGAGTCTGCCTGCCGATGCAGGGGACACGGGTTCATGCCCTGGTCCGGGAAGATCCCAAATGCCATGGAGTGGCTGGGCCCGTGAGCCATGGCCACTGAGCCTGCGCGTCCGGAGCCTGTGCTCCGCCACGGGAGAGGCCACAATAGTGAGAGGCCCGTGTACCACAAAAAAAAAAGATCTTTTGTATTTCTGCATTTACTTTAGTGTTCTCTCCTTTTTTTTCTTGGTGAGTCTAGCTAAAGATTTGTCAACTTTGTTTATCTTTTCAAAAAACCAGATCTTAGTTTCATTGATCTTTTCTATTGTCTTTGAGTTTCTATTTTGTTTGTATATGCTGGGATCTTGGTTATTTTCTACCTTCTACTAACTTTGGGCTTCATTTTTTCTCCTTTTTTAAATTCCTTGAGGTTGTTTAGTTGATATATTTCTTGTATCTTAATGTAGGCATTTATCACTGTGTTTTTGCTGCATCCCATAAGTTTTAGTATGTTGTATTTCCCTTGTCCTTTGTCTCAAGGTATTTTTGATTTTTCTTTTGATTTCCTGTTTGACCCATTAGTCGTTCAGTAGCATGTTGTTTAATCCCCACATATATTTGAATTTTCTAATTTGCTTCTTGTAACTGATCTCTAGTTTCATACCACTGTGGTTAGAAAAGATGCTTTATAATGATTTCAATCTTCTTAAATGTATTAAGACTTGTTTTGTGGCCTAACATGATCCATCCTGTACACTTGAAAAGAATGAGTATTTTGTTGCTTTTGGATGGAATGGGGTGTGTGTGTGTGTGTGTGTGTGTGTGTGTATACACATATATATAAGTTGATGTGGTCTAACCTGTCATTTAAGGCCTTATTGATTTTCTTTCTGGATGACCTATCCATTGATGAAAGTGGGGTATTAAAAGTCCCTACTATTATTGTATTGCTGTCTATTTCTCCCTTTAGATGTGTTAATATTTACTTTATATATTTAGGTGCTTCTATTTTGGGTGCATAAATATTTACAAATGTTATATTCTCTTGTTGGATTGACCCCTTCATCACTATATAATGACCTTCTTTGTCTCTTATTACAGTCTTTCTCTTAAAGTCTATTTTGTCTGATATAAGTATAGCTATCCCAGCTTTCTTTTGGTTTCCATTTGCATGAAATATTTTTCCAGTTGTTCACTTTCAGTCTGTGTGTGTCCTTATATCTGAAGTGAGTATCTTATAGGGAACATATAAATGTGTCTTGTCTTTTTATCCAGTCAGCCACTCTGTCTTTTGATAGGAAAACTTAGTCCATTTACATTTAAAGGAATTATCGATAGGTATGTAATTGTTGCCATTTTGTTAATTGTTTTCTAGCTGGTTTATAATTCCTCTGTTCCTTTCTCGTTCTCTTGGTCTCTTCCTTTGTGATTTAGTGATTTGCTATAATGGTAATTCTAGATATCTTTCTCTTTATATTTTGTGTATCTAGTATAGGTTTTTGCTGTGTGGTCACCATGAGGCTTACAGAAAACAACTTGTATTTATCATATTCTATTTTTAGTTAATAATAACTTAAGTTTGAATGCAGTCTAAGGCTCTCCCTCTTATCCCCCATTTTGTTTTTGATGTCACAATTTACATCTTTTTATCTTGTGTATCCATTAAAAATTAGTGTATAATCTACGACAAAGGAGGCAAGAATACACAATGGAGAAAAGACAGTCTCTTCGATATGTGGCACTGGGAAAGCTGGACAGCTGCATGTAAAAGAATGAAATTAGAACATTCTCTAACACCACACACAAAAATAAACTCAAAATGGATTAAAGACCTAAATGTAAAGCCATATACGCTAAAACTATTAGAGGAAAACACAGGCAGAACACTCTTTGACATAAATCTCAGCAATATCTTTTTCGATCTGTCTCCTAGGGTAATGCAAATAAAAACAAAAATAAACAAATGGGACCTAATTAAACTTGAAAGCTTCTGCACAGCAAGGGAAATCATAAACAAAATGGAAAGACAACCTACAGAATGGGAGAAAATATTTGCACATGATGCAACCAACAAGTGATTAACCTCCAAAATATACAAACAGCACATGCAGCTCAATATCAAAAAAATAAACAACCCAATCAAAAAATGGGCAGAAGATCTAAATAGACATTTCTCCAAAGAAGACATACTTGGCCAAAAAGCACATAAAAAGATGCTCAGCATCACTAATTATCAGAGAAATGCAAATCAAAACTACAATGAGGTGTCACCTCACACCAGTCAGAATGGCCATCATCAAAAAGTCTACAAACAATAAATGCTGGAGAAGGTGTGGAGAAAAGGGAACCAACCCTCTTGCACTGTTGGTGGGAATGTAAATTGATAACAGCCACTATGGAGAACATAGTATGGAGGTTCCTTAAAAAACTAAAAATAGGGCCTCCCTGGTGGCGCAAGTGGTTGAGAGTCCGCCTGCCGATGCAGGGGATACGGGTTCGTGCCCCGGTCTGGGAGGATCCCATATGCCACGGAGCGGCTGGGCCCGTGAGCCATGGCCGCTGAGCCTGCGCGTCCGGAGCCTGCGCGTCCGGAGCCTGTGCTCCGCAACGGGGGAGGCCACAACAGTGAGAGGCCCGCATACCACAAAAAAAAAAAAAAAAAAAAAAAAAAAACTAAAAATAGAGCTACCGTATGATCCAGCCATCCCACTCCTGGGCATATATCTGGAGAAAACCATACTTTAAAAAGATACATGCACTCCAGTGTTTATTGCAACACTATTTACAGTAGCCAAGACATGGAAACAAGTTAAATGTCCATCAACAGAGGAATGGATAAAGCAGATGTTGTACATATATGCAATGGAATATCATTCAGCCATAAAAAAGAATGAAATAATGCCATTTGCAGCAACATGGATGGATCTAGAGATTATCATACTAAGTGAAGTAAGTCTGAAAGATAAAGACAATATCATATGATATCATTCATTTGTGGAATCTAAAAAAATGATACAAATGAACTTATGTATAAAATAGAAACAAACCGACAGACATCGAAAACAAATTTATGGTTACCAAAGGGGAAAGGTAGGGGGAGGGATAAGTTAGGAGTTTGGGATTAACATATACACACTACTATATATAAAATAGGTAATCAACAAGGACCTACTGTATAGCACAGGGAACTCTACTCAGTACTCTGTAATAACCTATATGGGAAAAGAATCTGAAGAAGAATAGATATAAGTACATGTATAACTAAATAACTTTGCTGTACACCTGAAACTAACACAACATTGTAAATCAACTATACTCCAATATAAAATACAATTTTTTTAAATACCAAAAAAAAAAAAGAAACCAAAAAAAAAAACCAAAACAACTTCCCCAGGCCAGTTAAGGTTAGAATTCTTCTATTTTATTTACACTCTTATAATGTCCATATAAAATGTCCATACAGTGTAATGTTCAAAGGAGAAAAGGGTGCTATAATAAAGAAAAATATATATTAAATCATATCCCATAAACTGGATAATTAAAAAACTATAATTTTAATATCAGATATGATCTTTATTATATATTTGATTACCTTATTATAACTAAGTTTTGTAAGTTCTATAAATCAAGGAATTATCTAGTTTTGTATTTAGAACTTTTCCAATGTCTGATACAATGTCACATACAACTTTCTGTGTATTTTATAATGTTCATTAAATAAATTAAAGAAAAAGATTATTGTAGTTATAGTTATTTACTCTTTTGTCTTTTAACCTTTATACTAGTTTCGTGATTTACCAGTGAGCTTTTACTGTCATATGTTTTCCTGTTAGTGCCCTTTTGTTTTAGCTTAAAGAAGTTTCTTTAACATTTATTTTAAGGCCAGATGAACCCCTTTTGCTTTTGCTTGTCTGGAAAACTCTCTTATCTCTCTTTCAATTCTGAAGGACACCTTTGCCAGGTAGAATATTCTTGATTGGAATTTTTTTTCTTTCAACATTTTGAATATATTGTGCCACTCCCTTCTGTCCTGCAAAGTTCCTGCTGAAAAATCTGCTGCTAGTTTTATGGGAGTTACCCTTATACATAATAAATTGTTTTTCTCTCACTGCTTTTAAGATTCTTTCCTTGTCTTTAAATTTTGACACTTTGATTTTAATGTATCTTCATGTGGGTCTCTTTGAGTTCATCTTATTTGGAAATTTCTGGGCTTCCTGGACATGGGTGTCTGTTTCTTTCCCAGGTTAGGGAATTTTTCAGCCATTATTTCTTCACATATGTTTCTGCCCCTGTCTCTCTCTCTTCTCTTTCTGGGTCCCCATAATGCAAATGTTGGTCCCCTTGCTGTTGTCCCATAAGTTCCTTAAACTACTCTTTTTTTATTATTTTTTCTTTTTGCTGCTCTGATTGGATGAGTTCCACTACCCTGTCTTTGAGTTCACTAATCTTTCTTCCACTTCATCTAGCCTGCTGTTGAAGCCCTTTATTGTATTTTTCAGCTCAGGTGTTGCATTCTTCAGCTCTGTGACTTCAGTTGGTGCTTTGTTATGTTTTCTTTTTATTGAAATTCTCACTTTAGTTCATCCATTCTTCTCTTGAGCTCAGTGAGACTCTTTATGACCCTTATTTTGAACTCTTTATCAGACAAATCACTTATCTCTGTTTCATTAAGGTCTTTTTCTGAGGTTTTTTCTTGTTCTTTTGTTTGGAACATGTCACTCTGTTTCTTCATTTTTTTCTTTGACTCTCTTTGCTGGTTTCTATACATTAGCTAGAAGAGCCATTTCTCCCAGTCTTGAAGGAGTGGCCTCATATAAAAGGTTATTGTCCAACCCTGCCTTAACTCTTGGATATCTCTCAAACCATTGTGACTGTCCAAGCAACATACTTTATTCTTAGTGGTTCACAGAGGGTGAGACTACGCCAAGACCTGTTAGTATCCCAAAGGGAAGGCTCTCAGTCAGCACCGAGATGTAGGCTGATTGGAAGTCAGACCTTTAGGCAGCAGGTTGTAAAGTATGCAAATACACCTCTTTCAGGGACAGACTGGAGACGGGCATTTCTGTCTGGTCCCTCTGCCCTGAGCCCTGGGTGATAGCCAGTCCAGAGCTGTGTCTTTGTTTGGTAGTGTCTCACTGAACCCAAGAACACAAGCCCCACTGGCCACTCGGGCAGGCTATCAAGGGATATGCTTTTTGGGTCACAGCCACAAAAAGCCAGTGAGCCAGACGTGTACACAGCTCTTTTCTCAGAGACCCAACAACCTGGGGTGGGGCAGAGGAAGAGTGTGAAGATGGTATCCACTGGCCTTCCTAGTCTCTGGAGAGGATCATGGTCAGTTCCTAGATGTGTTGAATTAGCAACCTACTCCTCAGGCCACAGCTATCAAGGTAAACTAATAGACCTCTTTCACAGAAAGACTGGGACTATGTTCCAGTCTGCTGTCTCTTCACTGTGCCCTAGTTGGGAAAGGGTAATTGGTTCAGAACCCTTTCTCCATTTGTCACAGTCTTGTGAGACCCACTAGTGTAAGACTTGCTAGCCACCAGCATCAGGTGATCAAGAGGTGTCTCCTGGGCGGCAACCACAAGCATCAGACAAGTTCACAAGTTCACAGTATCCAGGAGATACTGGCAACCTGGAGTGAGGCAGAGGGAAAACTCATATATGGTGCCTGCTGGCCAGTGTCTTTGGAAAGTATTTCACTTGCCCCTAGATGTGTGTTAAATAAGATGCCTGCCCCTCACTCCAAAGCTTTAAGGTAAGCAAATACGGCTACTTCACAGAAAGACCAGATGCATTTCAGTGGGGCGCTTCAGCATTGGGTCCTGCAGGGTAGCCAGGGGAGTCCATAAGAGCCCTTTAATAACTGTTTCTCAGTTCGCTATAATTTTGTGGGTCTCGTGGACACAAGCCCCATTGGCTTCCAAAGCCAGATGTTTGGGGAGCTCATCTCTCAGGTGCTGGTCTTAAAAGTTGGGGTGGCAGGTGTAGGGTTCAAACCCTTCACTCAGGGGGAAGCTCAGGGTTGTGAGTTCCCCCCCAGTGGTGGGTCACTGCACCAGATGTGGGTTCATGGTAAGATTGTGTCTCAGCCTCTCCTACCCATTTTGATGTGGTTTTTTTCTTGTTTGCTTGCTGTGTAGGAGTCACTCAGCTCCTTTAGGGGTTTCTTCCAGAGGAAATTGTTCCACGTATAGCTGTAGATTTGGTGTGTACATGAGAGGAGGTGAGTTCGGGATTCTCCTATGTTGTTATTGTTGACTAAAAAAAAACACAACCTAAAAGTTGAGAATTATGTTTTATTTGGTGAACTTTGTGAGGACTCCAGCCTGAGAGGCAGCCTCTCAAATAGCTCTGAGGGACTGCTCCGAAGAGGTAAGGCAGGAGTCAAGCTATACAGGGGGTTTTGCAACAAAAACCACATAGTCAGAACATCAAAAGATTACTGTGAATTAAAGAAAACCAGACATCTCAAGTTAATGAATTTAGCACTTTTCTGTGTATGGGAAGATGCAAGAGTCTGCACTCATTGAAATCCTTCCTTTGATATGGACCTTATCTAAGGCCAGTATCCTATTCTTTCCCATCCTGATTCCCCTCAGGGTTTGCCGAAGGGGGCTGTAGTGGCTGACCACTTGATGTCCACAATACCCTTTGTTTGCTGATATGGCAGGGGCATTCTTAGTCCACATTATCTTGTCCCCTGTCTATTCTTGATAGATAAATGGTTTGTCTCTGAACATTGCTTTAATGGTTCTGAAGACACAAGTATCTATTTTGTTCTATAATGCTCTTGGCTTTCTACCATACTTTGAGAGTTTTCATTCTATTTTACTTTATTCTATCCCTTAACTCTAGTTTGGAATGGGAGCAAGATTCTACTGCTCCTTGATGTTCCTTCTTTTAATTCTCCCTATTCTAACCATATTCAGTTTAACAAAGACAGTTTCCAGCATTGAGGAATTTCTTTCCATTATCATTACTTAACTAGAAATGGTGTCTTTCGATTTCACAGTCATTATTCTTTCCTGCACGTAGCACACAGAGGAGAGATGATGTCTGGAAGAATCCGCCCCCCCTAGAAAATGAGGGATTACAGGAGTGGCTGTGGAGTCCTTTAACCCTGAGGGATCCTGAAAAAAATGGTATGAGAACCCTGAGCATCAAGATAAAGAATCAAACAAAAGGAGGAGGTGAAGGGAGATGCTCTCAACCTCTGAGGAGTCAGCCCTGAGGAGACAGTGAGCTGGAAAGGGCTGGAGGGCACAAGTGCCTTGGCTTCAGATACAATTGCTTGTTGACAGAGAATAGCCCCTGAGGCGGGTCCTGGGTGGTTCCACTCTGCCTGAAGCCTAGGAAACATATGTCTCTCTCTTGATTTCTGAGAGGGGGCTAGGAAAGCCTAGACAGCTTGGAAAATCTAATTAAAAATCTGTAAAAAATCTTCCTATCCTGGCAAGATCAGAGATGGCAGAGCCAACGTGGAGCCACAGTGAAGCTGCTGTGAAGAACAGGAATTGCTGCAGGTGTGGGCAGTTGCAGCCACGTGTTGCTGGCCCGCCTGTGCACCTTTGCTGCCCTCAGAAGATCTTGGCTACACCCTCCCAGTACCACAAGGCAGCTTCCCAATCACATTCTGAATCTGTGCTCACGTTAATTTGCCAGTGAGACTGAGCTGGCTAATACACTACAGCTTCTTTTAAAATGTGAGAGAACATTTTCTCAGCCAACTGGCTGGTGTGTGTGTGTGTGTGTGTGTGTGTGTGTGTGTGTGTTTTCCTTAACTTTGTATTTCAATGGGTTTATTAAGGTATAATTCACATGTAATAAACTACACGTTAAAGACGACACATATTTGACAAGTTTTGACATATACCCATGAAACCACCACAGTGAAGATAATGAATGTATTCATCGCCTGTAATAATTTCCTGTTGCCCCTTTATCATCCCTCCCTCCCACTCTTCATCCACCTCCTTCTGCCAGACATTCATTTATCTGATTTCTGTCACTATAGATTAAATTGTAGTTCCTAGAGTTTTATATAAATTGGATTCATATACTATGTTCTCTCTTTTGAGAGAATAGAATAAATATATTTCAGTCAGCATAAATATTTTTATTTTATTTTATTTTATTAAATAGCATTAAAAGTGTGAAACAGCACAAAAGTGTGAAAAATGTAACATTAAATAGACCACACAAATGACGTAGTTTATATACAATGGAATATTACTCAGCTGTGAAAAGGAATGAAATTGGGTCATTTGTAGGGATGTGGATGGACCTGGAGACTGTCATACAGAGTGAAGTAAGTCATAAAGAGAAAAACAGATATATTAGTGCATATATGTAATCTAGAAAAATGGTACAGATGAACCAGTTTGCAAGGCAGAAATAGAGACGCAGGTGTAGAGAACAAACGTATGGACACCAAGTGGGGAAAGCGGGGGTGGGATGAATTGGGAGATTGGATTGACATATATACACCAATATGTATAAAATAGATAACTAATAAGAACCTGCTGTATAAAAAATAAATAAAATAACATTGGCTAACTGTTTGAAAATAAAATTTTATAACCCCTACCTTACAACTTATGTGGAAATAAACTTCAGATGGACTAAGTATATGAGTGTAAAAGGAAATGAAGCTGTTCAGAGTAGAGATAAAACACTTATAATTTTAGTGTGAGAGCAATCTAGGCATAATATAAAGTGCAGAAAACATAGGAAAAGCTAGATTTGTGTATACCTAGATATATGTGTGTATGTATGTATATATGTATATATACTTATATACACATATATATATCCACACAGAATATGTAACTTAAATAAATATCATTAAAACGTTATACATGCTGTTGTTAACCTGAATCTTTTTTAGTGAAGGTCTTTTTTTAATTGCTTTTCCCTCTACTCCCATCCCATCTCATGTAAACAATGTTAACAGCCTGGTATGTACCTTTCCACACTTTACTTTGTGCTCATATAGTTCTGTACAAATACACACACATATAGGGGAGCTTGGTCATTGTTACATTATGCACACTTCCCTGCATTTTGCTTTCCTTACTTAACAGTAGATCTTGAAAATCCCCCAAGTCCTGCAATATAGATCTAATGCGTTTTTGTTAATGACTGACTTAAAAAGGACTATTAAAAGATAACTGAGACATACTTAAAATTTAAATAGTTTGCTTGAGCAAAAAGCGATTTGAAGCAGGCAGCAGTGAATCTAGCAGATAGAAAAGAGCTCCAAGGAGCTGTACAGAACGAAAGACTTACAGACAAAAGGGAGCGGGAACAAGGAAGTTAACAGTGGGCCAAAAAAATCAGGTTGGTTATGGCAAGGTTATTTTCCTTTAGGGAATGGCAGGGGTCTATCAGGCAGTTTACCTAATGCTGCTCAGGAGATTCCATTTCTGGCGGAGCAGAAACTCTATTTATGTTAAGTCTCAGTTTGGTGGCACTTAGCATAAGTGACTCCATTTGGGGCCTGTTGGTCTTATTTTAACAGGATAAAGCACTTTTTATTCCCCGATTGATAAGCATTTATTCCATTTCCAGATTTTACTTCTAGAAACATCAGTTATATGAAATGGGTTAATACGCCTTTCTCTTTTGAATTTCCCTATAAGTGACCTTCTCCTAGTAATGGAAGATTAGGTTCCAATTGTTGCATTTGACAGCCTGCAGAGCACCTGGTGCCCAGAGAGCAGGATTGGGGTTCCCAGAGTGGAGGACAGGAAGGAGCAGGGAAATTAAAGGGCGTGAAGGGCCGGGAAGAGACAGAGGCCTCAAAGATAGATTTTGCCATGCCATATTTTTTGCCTCAAACCAGTGTATGCCCCTCACCTTAGGATATTGTTTGTGATATGTCACAAGAGAAGGTGGTGGAGTCCAGAGATTACTAGAAGGAGGATGGAAGACACAACCAAACTGAAACAAAGCATCTGAACTAGAAAGGACAGGAACTTATGTTTCAGCCAGAATTTTGTTCATTTCTACAACACTGTCACCATGTGGCTATAGAAGAACATTGCAGCTAGCAAACCTGAAGTTGTGGGTTGGAAGAGCTGAGTAGTCATTAAAAAGAACGATCTCTTGGGACTTACCTGGTGGTGCAGTGTTAAGAATCCACCTGCCAATGCAGGGGACATGGGTTCGAGCCCTCGTCTGGGAAGATCCCATGTGCTGTGGAGCAACTAAGCCCGTGCGCCACAACTATTGAGCCTGCGCCCTAGAGCCCGCGAGCCACAGCTACTGAGCCCGTGAGCCACTACTGCTGAGCCCGTGTGCCACAACTACAGAAGCCCATGCACCTTGAGCCCGTGTTCTGCAACAAGAGAAGCCACTGCAATGAGAAGCCCATGCACTGCAATGAAGAGTAGCCCCCACTTACCACAACTAGAGAGAAGCCCACACACAGCAATGAAGACCCAACGCAGATATACATACATACATACATACATACATACATACATACATACATACATACATAAAATTTTAAAAAAGAAGAAAAGAGCAATCTCTTATGTTCTATCTTAATTTTCACCTCACAGATCAACATGTAGAACATTTCCATCAACCCAAAGAGTGCCCTTGTGCCATTTTCAAACCAGTACTCTCCTATCATCACTTTTCCAACTTCTAATATTTGCTGTTCTTAAGCATGATCTAAATGCAGTCCTACGGAACATACTCTTTTGTATCTGGTTCACAATGTCTATGAGATTCAACCATGATGTTGCGTGTACAGTCAATTCTTGTTATTCGCAGTAGTTGCATTCTATAAATTCTTCACAAACATTGAATTAGCAAATACTGAACCATTACTCCTGCAAGTCTACTCACGACAGTTTCATCAACTGATCAATGTGTATCAACAAACATATCAATGTATATAAAAGTGTATTAGCTGATCAATGCATGTAAACAAGCAAAATCAAAACCAGTACCTTGTTTTATGTGTGTTTCTGTTTAAAGAGGCCTTACTTAATATATATTGTTGATTCATTAACATTGAACTCATTGCTGACAGCACTGCAGCTCACGCCTCACACCTGAAAGAAGCTTATCTAACACACCGATTTTCTCTGTAAAGCACATCGCAGCCTTCTTGTGCTTAGGAACACTAGGCAACATTTCAGCACTATACTTGGGGGGCCATTTTAAACAGTGAAATCAACATCAAACAGCACAAAAGTGTGAAAAATGTAACATTAAATAGACCACACAAATGACGTACGTTTATAGTATGAGAGCTGAAACAAGAGGTCGGAGCATGGCCTTGTTCAGCCCCACCGGAAACACACACACCACGTGACTCAGATTTTTCAGCATTCTGCAGGTCCATGAGTGACCGTGAAAATGCCTATTGAGGGGCTTCCCTGGTGGCGCAGTGGTTGAGAGTCCGCCTGCCGATGCAGGGGACGTGGGTTCGTGCCCCAGTCCGGGAAGATCCCACATGCCGCGGAGCGGCTGGGCTCGTGAGCCATGGCCGCTGGGCCTGTGCGTCCGGAGCCTGTGCTCCGCAACGGGAGAGGCCACAACGGTGAAAGGTCCGCGTACCGCAAAAAAAAAAAAAAAGAAAGAAAATACCTATTGATTGTGGACTTACAAATAAATGTTTGCAAACAGGAAAATTCTCAAATACAGAATTCATGAATAACATGGGTTGATTATATCTGTACTTTGTTTTTTTTCTACTGCAGAGCCATAGAATTATTGTATGTATACAGCACTATTGGTTTGTTTATCTTTTCACCTGTAGATGGAATTTGGGATTGTTTCCTATTCAGGGCTAGTATGAATTAAGCTTTTATGAACATTCTTGTACAAACTGTTTTGTGGAAATACACACACATTTCTCTTGGATAGATGTATACCTAGCTGTGAAATTACTGTGGATGTTCAGCTTTATTAGAAAGTTTCAGTTTTCCAAAGTGGTTCTCACCATTTTCTACGCTCATCAGCAATCTGGGAGTTTCACTTGCTCCACATCCTCACCAACACCTGCCTTAGACAAGTGGGCGTATACTGGTGGTTTTAATTTGCATTTACCCAATGATTAATGATGTTGCATACCTTTTCATACACTTGCTGACCATTTGGATATATTTCTTTGTGAAGAACTTTTTCGAGTCTTTAGTCCAATTTTAGTTGCGATATTTATCTTTTGTATTACTGATTTATAGGAATTCTTCATAGATTCTACATGTAACTTCTTTGTCAAGAACTTGTATGTATGAATTTACATTTATGTATTTGCAATACACGTAGTATAATTTTTTTCTCCCAGTGTGTGGTTTGCCTTTTCACTTACTGAATGGTGACTTGTGATGAGTTGAAGTTTAAAATTTCAATTAAGTCCAATTTGTCGATTTTTCATTTAAGATTAGTGCTTTTTGTGTTCTAAGAACACTTTGCTTACCCGTATGTAATGAAGTCATTCTCCTGTTTCTTCCAGAAGCTTTAGTATGCTACCTTTCAAATTTAGGTCTATAATCCATCTGAAAATAAATTTTATGTATGAAGTGAGGTATGAATCAAAATTGATTTTTTTCATATAGATATCCAATTGCTCTAGTACTGAAAGAGCCTTCTTCTTGTGTAGAAGCTTGCATTGTGTAAAGATATATATATACTCACAGAAGATTTCTTCTAGGGCCTCCCTGGTGGCGCAGTGGTTAAGAGTCCGCCTGCCGATGCAGGGGATACGGGTTCGTGCCCCGGTCTGGGAGGATCCCATATGCCGCGGAGCGGCTGGGCCCGTGAGCCATGGCCGCTGGGCCTGCGCATCCGGAGCCTGTGCTCCGCAACGGGAGAGGCCACAACAGTGAGAGGCCCACATACCGCAAAAAGAAAAAAAAAAAAAAAAAAAGAAGATTTCTTCTATTCCAAAGCCTTTCACCATGATGCCAAACTCCCACTATCTCCACTAGAGGGAACTATGTTGTTTTATTTGTTTCTAGTATGTCGTTACAGTGCTTCTCTTTCAAAACTTTTCCCTCAGTTTGCATCTTACAATCAATGAAATGTAGGATATCTGTGCCAAGCCATGTACATTTTAGTACTGCTGGCTTTTGAACTTCATAGAAAGGGTATCTTTACTGTTTGTTGTTTTCTGAGGCTCTTTTTTTCCCCACTCTATTATATTACTGAGACTTGTGCATATTGCTCTGTGTAGCTGCTGTTCACTCAGTTTCATTGAGGTGTCCTATTCCATTGTGTGAATACGCCACAAGTCATTTATCCTTCTGTCCCTGGCATTTGATTACTTCTGGTGTTTTTCCTATTATGCATATACTCTTGTGAATATTCTTATTCATGTTTCCTAGTACATGTGTGAGACTTACACCTATTTAAACAACAAGGAATTGATAAAAAGAACAGTATGTAATGTTCCACTCTAGTAAAAAATGTGGAGAGACTTATGGTTTCTAGTCCAGCTTGTAAGGAGCTTAGAAGTCATCATTCCTACCCACACAAGAAGAAGCTTAACACATAGCACAGGGAACTATATTCAACATATTCAATGTCTTGTAATAACCTATAATGGAAAAGAATCTGAAATATATATATTTATATATTCATATATATCTGAATCACTTTGCTGTACACCTGAATCACTTTGCTGTACACCTGAAGCTAACACAACATTGTAAATTAACTGTACTTTAATTTTTTTTAAAAAAGATTAAAAAAGAAGAAAAAGCTTAACAAACTGAAAATCAACAACTCTTCTTAGATCCATCAAAGAATTGATGTAACAGGGTAAACTGCTGTTCTCCAAATTGGAGAGATAGGCAAATATAAACAACCACAAATTATCAGAGTAAAAACTTCCTCAGGAACCAGTACTGGGGTAGGAAACCCTACACTGTAACTAATGAATTGATGGAGGCTCAGTGTGGACAAGTTTGAGAATTAAAAACTCAGAGCAAGGGCTTCCCTGGTGGCGCAGTGGTTGAGAGTCCGCCTGCCGATGCAGGGGACACGGGTTCGTGCCCCGGTCCGGGAAGATCCCACATGACACAGAGTGGCTGGCCCCATGAGCCATGGCCGCTGAGCCTGCGCGTCTGGAGCCTGTGCTCCCCAACGGGAGAGGCCACAACAGTGAGAGGCCCACATACCGCCAAAAAAAAAAAAAGAAAAAAAAAGTCTATAAATAACAGATGTCAGTGAGGATGTGGAGAAAAGGAAATCCTTGTACAGTGTTGGTGGGAATGTAAATTGGTGTAGCCTTTATGGAAAACATTATTGGGGTTCCTCAAAAAACTAAAAATAGGGCTTCCCTGGTGGCACAGTGATTAAGAATCTGCCTGCCAATGCAGGGGACACAGGTTTGAGCCCTGGTCCGGGAAGATCCCACATGCAGCAGAGCAACTAAGCCCGTGCGCCACAACTACTGAGCCTGCACTCTAGAGCCCATGAGCCACAATTACTGAGCCCGTGTGCCTAGAGCCAGTGCTCCACAACCAGAGAAGCCACTGAAGTGAGAAACCTGCACACTGCAATGAAGAGTAGCCCCTGCTCGCCGCAACACACAGCAACGAAGACCCAATGCAGCCAAAAAAAAAAAATTTTTTTTTAATAACAAAACTAAAAATAGAGCTACCTACGATCCAGCAATTCCACTCCTGGGTGTACATTCGGAAAAACAAAAACACTAATTCAAAAAGACACATGCACCCCAACATTCATAGCAACACTGTTTACAATAGCCAAGACATGGAAGCAACCCAAATGCCCATCAACAGATGATTGGAGATATATATAGATAGATAGATAGATAGATAGATAGATATACACACACACACACACACACACATTATGGAATATTACAATGAAATTCTGCCATTTGCAGCAATGTGGATGGACTTAGAGAATATTATGATTAGTGAAAGAAATCAGACAAAGACAAATGCTGTCTAATATCACTTATATGTGGAATCTAAAAAATAATACAAATGAATGTATATGCAAAACAGAAACAGACTCACAGATATAGAAGACAAACTTGTGGTTACCAAAGGGGAGAGGGCAGGGGAAGGGACAAATTAAGGGTATGGGATTAAGAGATACAAACTACTGTGTATAAAATAGATAAGCAAGAGGATACATTGTACAACACAGGAAACTATAGCCATTATCTTCTAATAACCTATAATGGTGTAGAATCTGCAAAAATACTGAATCTCTATTCTGTACACCTGAAACTAATATAATATTGTAAATCAACTATCCTTCAATCAAAAAATATTTTTGGGGGGCTTCCCTGGTGGTGCAGTGGTTGAGAATCCGCCTGCCAATTCAGGGGACATGGGTTCATGCCCTGGTCCGGGAAGATCCCACATGCCGTGGAGCAGCTAGGCCCGTGAGCCATGGCCGCTGAGCCTGCGCGTCCGGAGCCTGTGCTCCGCAACGGAAGAGGCCACAACAGTGAGAGGCCCGCGTACCGCAAAAAAAAAAAAAAAAATTTTGGAAAAAGAAGAGGCACCAATTTCTTAAACATAGTAATAATATTAGATTCCTTTACAGATAGTACAAGTGAAAACCTCATGATTTTTCCATGTCTTTGTTATTTTAAGTGAAATTTTTGTTGTATTTACACCACTGCAGAACAAATAGAAAACCATTAGTGCTTTTCCAATTTACATGGCTAGATTTATAGACTTTGGACAGTTTGATAATATTTGAATGTAACAAACTTTTGCTTTAGAACATTGAGGAGACACAGCAATAATGGGGCACCCTACATTTAGAAACCCAGTTATTTATGAGAGACACAGAAGCAAGGAACAGGGAATTTCCTGGTGGTTCAGTGGTTAGGATTGCACACTTCCACTGCAAGGGGCACGGGTTTGATCCCTGGTTGGGGAACTAAGATCCCACAAGCTGCATGGTGCTGTCAAAAAACAACAAACAAGGGCCTCCCTGGTGGCGCAAGTGGTTGGGAGTCCGCCTGCCGATGCAGGGGATACGGGTTCGTGCCCCGGTCTGGGAGGATCCCATATGCCGCGGAGCGGCTGGGCCCGTGAGCCATGGCCGCTGAGCCTGCGCGTCCGGAGCCTGCGCGTCCGGAGCCTGTGCTCCGCAACGGGGGAGGCCACAACAGTGAGAGGCCCGCATACCGCAAAAAAAAAAAAAAAAAAAAAAAAAAAAAAAAAAAACAACAAACAAACAAAGACCACACATCGATGACAAATAAATCTATCATGTTTAGAAAAAGAAGAAGGAGCAAATAAGCATACTATGTTTATACCATTCATCACACTGCCCCTTTGCTTGCTGGTAGAGTACCCTAATGCTTGGACTGAATTGTGCTGGCACTGGACAAGTATGTAGTCAGTATCTGTATTATTTAAGGCCAAGAAGAAACACATATACCTCAAATCTTAGGTGAAAATAGGTGATTGTAATGGGAAAATGTCTGGAAACCCCAGACTTCTACACTAGTCTTCCTCTCTTTCAAAAACTAATATTATAACACCTGCCACTTCACAATATAATATGTAAACAAATGTAAGTGCCTATATGCAGGATACTTAATTACTCTTTTCTTAAATTTTTAAATTGTGGTTTAACATGCATGCTATCAAGTGCACAAATCCTAAGTGTACGGCTAAGCAAATTGTTACAAATGTGTATATCCCTGTAACCACAACCCAGGCAGAAAATATGGAACACTTTCAGCCACCCAGAGGGCTCCCTGTGACCCCTCCCAGTCAATAAACCTCTACCCAAATTAATCATTATTCCAACTTCTATTGCCATAGATTAGTTTTGCCTGTTTTTGAATTTCATTGTAATGAAGTCATACAGTATGTACTCTTCCATGTTTTAGTGTCTTTCACTTAACATATCTGTGAACTTATCCATTTATATGTTTTCTTTTTATATTATCTGGTGGTTACTGTTTCTATGCCAGAATCTTCCTAATATGGGAAGCTGTCTCAGCATACACCCAAATATGAATTTGCTAGATTTACTCTTTCAAAATCAAAAGGCACTGACTGTGCATAGGCAACAAATTGTCACAATTCGGGAGGCCAATAATTTTAAGAATAACAATTTGGACATTAATACTGTGTTACTCTGTTAATATTGCAGTGTCTTTTCAAAGTTTATTCCAACTCTGAAATTATAGGCTTCGTTATCCAGAGGCTAGACCATCCATGTAAACTGAATTCAAACAAATCTTTTCTTCAGCCTCTATTATCTTATAGAAACTATGCCAGTCACTTGTGTCATGTTTTAGATTCCACATATAAGTGATAGCATATGACATTTGTCTTTCTCTTTCTGACTTAACTTCACTTAGTATGATAATCTCTAGGTCCATCCATGGTGCTGCAAATGGCATTATTTCATTCTTTTTTGTGGCTGAGTAGTATTCCATTGTATATATGTACCACATCTTCTTTATTCATTCATCTATCATGGACATTTAGGTTGTTTCCATGTCTTGGCTATTGTAAATAGTGCTGCAATGAACATTGGGGTGCATGTATCTTTTCAAATTATAGTTTTCTCCAGATTACCAAACATGATTTTTAAAGGAAACAAAATTTGAAACACAATCACTTTGTTGGTTTCAGGAACCACTCCCCATTCTTACCTTTTCAGGCTGAGGTGAGTAATGGTCACCATTGTCACCAGTCCTACATTCTGTGATTTCCTTATACATACATCTTCATGGGAAGTTCCATGTGACCAGTTAATAAAGGAAGAAAACCAAAGGCCTGGTTTACAGTTAGATGGCATGCACTATGGCCAACCCCGACAGAACAGGATGACTGGTAGCTACACTATGGTCTTACTCCAGAGTACCCCTGAAGATACAGGTGAAGGAAAATCTTCCCAGTGGGTGGAATGTCGCATGGTATTTCTAGCTACCCACTTTGTGTGAAAAGAGAAATAGTCTAAAGATCAACGCAAATTCATGGGGAGTGTCCAGCTAGTTGTATAGATGCTCAGACAATGACCCTGTTACTTCTTGGTACCCAACAAGACAACGGCAGATATTGCCCTATTCCCTGGAGGACTCTGTTGGTTTCATTGACAGACTGTGATGGATTGATTACACCAGATTCCTTCTATCAAAGAGGGGACAGTGTTTGTTCTCACTGACGTTTGACATTTTGGCTCAGATATGCATTTCTTGCTCACAGCATTTCTTCCAGAATATAAATATTTACAGAATCTTCATGTACTGTAATTATTTACCAAACAACAGTGCCTCTGACCAAAGATCACATTTATTGGGAAAGAAAGTATGTCAATAGATTTATGTTCGTACAAGTCATGGTCTTCTGGTTGATGTCTAATCATCAACCAGAGCAGCTAGCTAAATAAAATTAGAAAAGACTACTGAAGATTCAGCCATGGGGCCAGAAAAATAGTCCTTGTCACATAGTTCTTTTGCTTTTTTTCTAGTGTCTTGCAAATATGAATAATTTATGTAGCAAAAAGTTGTGCACCCATAATTTTATGTTTTTGCCATTGTGTCTATGGATAGATTCCTAGGACAGGGATTGCTAGATCAATGAGTAAATGTGTATGTGATTTTCTAGATATTGCCAAATTTCCCTCCATAGGGGTACACAGGGGTGTACCATCTTGCATTCCCTTCATCAAAGTGTGACCGTGCCTGCTTCCACACAGCCTCCACAATGGGGAAGATTTTTTCCGGTCTGATATGTAAAAAATAATATCTCAGTTTAGTTTTAATTTGCATTTCTGTTATTTTGTGTGTGAGAGAAGTTGAACAACTTTTTTTTTTTTTGCGGTATGCGGGCCTCTCACTGTTGTGGCCTCTCCCATTGGGGAGCACAGGCTCCAGACACGCAGGCTCCGCAGCCATGGCTCACGGGCCCAGCCACTCCGCAGCATGTGGGATCCTCCCAAACCGGAGCACGAACCCATGTCCCCTACGTCGGCAGGCAGACTCTCAACCACTGCGCCACCAGGGAAGCCCTTGAACAACTTTTAACATGTTTAAGGGCCATTTTAATTTCTTTTAATCTGAATATTCAAATTTTTTTAACTTTTTACTTTATATTGTATATAGTTGATTAACAAGGTTGTGTTAGTTTCAGGTGTACAGCAAAGTGATTCAGTTATACATATACATGTATCTATTCTTTTTCTAATTCTTTTCCCATTTAGGTGGTTACATAATACTGAGCAGAGTTCCCTGTGCTATACTGTAGGTCCTTGTTGATTATTCATTTTAAATATAGCAGTGTGTACATGTCAATCCCAAACTCCCTAACTATCCCTCCCCCCACCTTTCCCCTGGTAACCGTAAGCTGTAAGTTCGTTCTCTAAGTCTGTGAGTCTGTTTTTGTTTTGTAAGTTCATTTGTATCATTTTTTTTAGAAGAATATTCATTGTTTTAAGTAATTTATTGTGTTGCTGCTCTTCTTCATTTTTTTTAGAAGCTGTTCATTAGTTAGGAACATCAACCCTAAATAATGTCCTAAATTTATGACACACAGAGTTTTATTATTATTGTCTCTACAGTTTGGACATAGGAAAGTTTTCTTGTATATTTGGAGAGACTCAAACACTATACTACCGTCATAGTCTTGCTCTTTCTGGAAGTCTCCCATAAAATCTTGAGCAAAGTGGCTAAAAAAGCCCTTCTAATTTCCAGAGCCCTGGATTACATAATGAGTTACCACTTGTTGAGCGTATCACTCAAAACAAATTTACCTTTATCCCTAAATTTAGGCACCCAATTTAAGGACAGGAGTACTCTCCGCAAATATCCTGTCAAACTATAATTTTCAAAACGTTGAAAATATGACTCATATAAATGTAATATAAACAAATGTCAAAGGTTTATTTCACCTATTAAGAAGAGAACAAATAAAACGGTACAACTGGTTCCAAGAGAATTTTAAAAACAAAAGTTTAAGTAATCCATCAGGAAAGACATTTTAAAAATTTAGAAAAAAAAATGCTGGGTTAGGTACAAAACTGGTTAATGTCCCACAGAGCAAGACAGCTATTACTTTCGGGACTATCTTTTCTAACAGAAACCTACAAGTTAACATATAAATTCAATACCTAGATTTTTATCAAGTAGTAAAGAGTCCTAGAGAATTAAATATTCTTGGAGGAACTGTATGATTTCCAACTTTTAGGACACTTTTCTTAACAATACCTGGTGAAATTGTCAGACTGCAGTATCAGAATGCAGCTGCATAAACATCGCTCTTACAATCATGTAGAATTACTTTTTGCCCTTGCTATACCTGGGAATAAATCTGGAAGAAATTTTTGCATATGGGTAACATCATACATAATGGGTTACATCATATATAATGCAAAAATGTTTTCTGAATCTTGCAAACCTTGTTCACATTTATATTGTCTACTAAAAAAAATCCTGATTTGTTTTTTACCAAATACATTTCCTATATTTTACATCTCTCTCCTAATAAGTCCTCTTACACACTTCCTTCTAGTTCATGTAGTAGCGAGAAGGTCTGGACCTTGGGAAGGCCTGAATGGTGGATACAAACACAACCAGGACATTCTCCCGTCACTTGTCACTGCTTTCCTTTTCTTGTCAGTTACATTCTCTCAGATCATCTTCCTCTTCGTGGCAGGGATTCTGACTGACCCCACCTACTTTATGTGCTTACCTCTGAACCAATTGACACTGGCCAGGAAGAGTGAAAGATGCTGTGATTAGCAGCCTCTATAATAACCACGTGACTAGACTAAGTAAAGGAGCAATTTTCAAAAAGATGGAGGGAAGATTGCCTCCCAAAGATGGCAAGAGCGCTAGGCAGACAGTAGATGCCCCCAAACCTGATCAGTCACATAATATTGACAAGAGGTTTTTTAATATAATTATTTATTTATTTTTACTTATTTATTTTGGCTGCACTGGGTCTTAGTTGTGGCACATGGGATATTCGCTGCAGCATGCATGCAGGATCTAGTTCCCTGATCCTACATTGGGAGTGTGGAACCTTACCCACTGGACCACCAGGGAAGTCCCAGACAAGTGTTTTTATTATTGTTTCTTAGGCTTTGATGTAGAGGCAATCCTTACAGGCTTAGCAGTAGATACAGAAAAATACAAATATCAAGACAGTATAGTAAATATAATTTGTCTATTTATCAAAGAAATTGTTGCACATGATTAAGATTATAAACTCAATATGATAAACATAATTTATTTAACATGCTTATAAATTAATTATACATTAAGACTAAAATTAAAACCTTTACATTTATCATCTATTTGTATATTTGTATATATTTGAATGTCTTAATACTTACATATAAATACTTACATATTAATAAATCCATTATTACAAATTATTACATGAATATTGACCCAAAGGTGAAAATTACAATTTAGGTTGTCTTTCTGTAAAATGACTCGATTATTTTGTGCCACAGTACAAAATAAATTTTTTTTCAATAAAAAATGTCTTTTCTATTGTCTCAGTATTGTTATCCCTCATTAATTCTGGCATGTTCTTAAATCATTTTAACAAAAAGTTCCTTATTGCTTCAAAGAGTTAAAAGTTTCTACTAATTATTGTTTCTGGCTGTGATTTGCTTTAAGAATAATGCCTGGACAAAATAAAACATTTCCTATAACTTGTGCCTGCCTCTACAAAATTGTGACTTATGTTTATAACTTTTATCCTCTAGACATTCTTGATTTTGCCTTTCCCAAATTCAGAAAAATAAAACTATATGGACGATAGAGTTGATTTACAGATGGAATGGAAAAACTCTGTCTCTGGATCTCCTGGATGACATTTTTGACTCTTGGCCAAAAAGGGGTCAGTTTTATGGTCTGTGAGTGAAAGAATGAAACTCCCTTAGAAATCAGTTCTACCCCCAAGATCAGCTTCTTTACTGATGGTGTGCAACTGGCCCAACCAGTTAAGTTAGCCGGCAGAGTCATAAACATCTATTCTGGGAGCTTCGGTTTTGAGTTCCAGCCGAGGCTAAGATACCCCTCGTAGATCGTGGTGGTTCAACCAGGACACTGGACGTGCTGTGTGTGTGAACGTGTCCCCTGGGAAGCTTGAGCCTGGTAGGCCACTTCTCCGACCTGTCATTCTTGCCTGTACTTCTTGCTGTACGCTCTCCTTCACCTGTAAATCAAAGCATTACCTGACTTGACTCTGTGGGGTCTCATGAGTCCTTTCAAATGTCCCAACTTGGGAAATTTTTTCAATTAAGATATCTTTTGATGACTAACCTATCATTGAATTTCCTGGAAAGACCACTAGGTACCACAAAATTTTATTTTAAAAATAGGTAAAGGGTTTTCCTGGTGGCGCAGTGGTTGAGAGTCCGCCTGCCGATGCAGGGGACATGGGTTCATGCCCTGGTCCGGGAAGATCCCACATGCCGCGGAGCGGCTGGGCCCGTGAGCCATGGCTGCTGAGCCTGTGCATCCAGAGCCTGTGCTCCGCAACAGGAGAGGCCACAACAGTGAGAGGCCTGCGTACCGAAAAAAATTAAAAAAAAAAAAAATAGGTAAAAATAATCAGGTTTACTTGGCATTGTCCAAATTTTCATTAATTTAGAAAAACTGTATAAACTCTTTTGTTTACGAAACTTGAAGGGGGGGGAACCTGATAAATCAAAATGAAAATTTACCTTCCCAGGTTAATTATGTCTAAATAAAATGTATTAATTTAAGTACATATCAATAATTGTATACTTTTCAGGTTAAAAGAAACATATCTGTTATTAAATAAAGGACTGGTAAAGTAAGTCTGTTTTAAGATTTTTTTCCTTGGGTTTTAGACTTAAATGCCTTGTCAATTGGAAATAATTATAATACATTTATGGGATAAATTAAAGGCCCTGGAGACAAGTTATTGTCATCATTGCTTCTTCTTCACCTATCACACTACTCATAGCTGTAGCACCTTGAACCCAACAATTCTCCTTCCACACATGAGGAAGAAAAATCCCTTGACTGTTATTTTTTGTTTTGTTTTGTTGGCCATGCCACACGGCTTGTGGGGTCTTAGTTCCCCAACCACGGATTGAACCCAGGCCCTTGGCAGTAAGAGCACAGAGTCCTAACCTCTGGACCGCCAGGGAATTCCCAAGAAAAATCCCTTGATTGTTGAACATGTGTTAGGAAATTGCTTGTGCCTTATCTGGACCTTTGGGCTAATCTCAGCTGATCTGAATTGGCCAAATGCTTATCTCCAGAACTGCCTGGAGCATGATAGTGACCCTTGGAAATGCTATGAGATACATGAAGTAAAGGTTCTGTAACCATAGATCTGTGAGTTATTTTGAGACAGAGGTACCAGTCTATCAACAACGTTCAGTAGTAATAATTGGATTTAACTTGCACCTGATGGGCAGAATTGCCAGTTCAGACTGGTCACGTGGCTGGAATGTGCCTGGGCCACCAACCAGCTTACCTGGAGCAGGCTTTGGGTTTCCTGGCACCAAGGTGCTTCACACACATGGCAGTGGAGGTTCAAAACCTGAAGACAAAGTACATCCTGGGCAACCCAGTGGTGGAAGGGTAAGGAAACCTGCACCTGAGATCTCCAAGCCCCTCCCAGTGCATATTCTTCTCCTGCTATTATTGCTATAATATATAATGTATATAACTATAATATTGCTATATTATATTTGTTGCCTGTAACATGAGCATAAATTGAGTCCTGTGAATCATTTCAGTAATTAAACAGTCAAACATAATAATGCACCTTTTGGTAACCCTAATTTAATTTTGTTCATTTATAGTTCGTACTTAAACACAAAAACTAGAGGTCGTCAAGCAAGTTATGCACCTGGATTCAAATACACTCTTGGCATATGGGCCTCTTCCAAAAGAAAATTCACTTCAGATAACAATTACCTGGGCCAGCCTGCCAGTTAGCATGAAATAAAAGAGCAAATATTGATCCAATCACTATTTTCTACTATGCTTTGATCATTCTTTGCTTATTTTTAAGGTAGATTAAGACTTTTTCTGCCAGACTATTATTAAAGAACTTTGAAGAATTTTGCCTTTTACTCAAAAACTTCATTATCCTTATCCTTAATCTTTACAAAAATGTAGAGAAAGCCAAGGAATTCTAAAACTGAAAATTGTCAAAGTTCTCAGAGACTGGAATTTCCACATCTCAAGGTACTCCCATTAGTCTTAATGACATGGGCTATAACTCCCTTTATGAGTTAACAACAGCCCACTCTGTGCATTTAGAAGTTTCACTCTAATCCTAGTCTTTGCCTTACTGCAAGCTGATATTAGTAATCTTATCATTAAACAGGTATGAGTGGCTTTTCCAAATTAATCACAGAAGCAATCTCTGAATGACCTGAAATCTGAAGATTGAGTCTTCTGGAAAAGAAAATAAAGGGAGATTTGCCTTGGCTCCAACAAATAGGACCTTATCAGGTACTGCTAATGATTAACACAGTAATAAAACTCTAGGGTAGTGAACCTTGGATTCATATTTTCAATTAAAAGCAATACATCATTTTCTCTAAATCATCGGACTTCTGTTTCATTGGTAGACCTCAAGCTGAGAGTTCTTTGAAATCTCCCAGAAGTAGATGGTCCCCCAAAATAACAGTTGACTCAAAACCCTCAGCTGAAACTAATTACATGAAGTAGACAGTTTCTGCTCAAATCTCTGGAACAGTATTCATTTTCAGAGAACTCAACACCCTTTTTCTTTGGGTTTGTTTTCTACATTGACGCTCCCTGGTAAATGACTAAAGGGTTCTCAGTACGCTTTTCTACAATTTCATTTTCTTCCTTCTAAACCCCTATGGTCTTTTTGTGCCATTTAAAGAGAGACAAAACTTTCTCATGCATTTCCCTCAGACCATAGTCACTGCTGTAAGTCTAATCGGTAGATCAATACCCACTTGACCCTGCTGAAAAAAATTAATAGGTGTTTTTAAAAACATTTTCAAAATAGACTTCCTTATGCAGATTTCTTCTGGTCCTAAAAATTCTCTCATATTATAAATCGCAACCTTCAACCTTGTAAAACTTGGACTATACACATCAACAGAATGCTTCTTGTAAGATCATTAAACACTGCCAACCAAACCTAGTTTACTGAGAAGCAGGAACCACCCTCACTGCAACAGTCAGTTTGCTCTCTTCAGAGTCACTGTATCCTGCTTTGCAGGAATTGTTTAACTTCACTCAACATATGTCTGCCTATAGGGCCCAGTGATTGGTTCATTCCTGTTAAAATAAGCAATATTTATACTCTCCATAGAATCTGTGCCCCCCAACAGTACAATTCCTCAGTGGATACTACCACTAGAGGCCCATCACATCCGTTTAAATTCATTGGCCAAGGTATTCAGACAGTCACATAGCCCTTGATTTCTTCTTGACTAACCAAGAGGGAGTTTTTGCCAGAATGAACATACCATGATGCAAATACATAAATGCTGCAAAGACCCAACTAGATTTTAAAGCACATTTTGAGACCTGGGTTGAGTCATCTAGGCCCCTTGATGAATAGTCTTTGACAAACTAATAAAAAATTTTTTCTGATAATTGCCTGAATTGCAGTTGGTCAGTGCATCCTGTTCATTCTACAATAGAAGGATCAGAAGGGACTAACTCTTGTCCAACTTAAAAGTGACATTCCCCAGACAATCTAACCAGAAGAATCCTGACAATGGGAAAGATCTGAACATCAAAGATTAATATCCCATGGCCTGACTTTGTCTGTCCTTGGCCAAAAGTGGCAACTGAAAAAAGAAAAAAAAAAGCAGCCCTATGCCTATCAGTTGGCAGCCAGCCTAGTTTCTACCTCTAGGCAATAGTATTCTCCTACTAAACCTAAATAATTTCACAGATTATCAGAATCAAATGAGGACTCTTCATGACCAGAATGGAATAAGAAAAAACTAAGTCCATTCCATAATTATGCCTGAGTGGAGACACTAGGCAACCACAAAAACGACCAAATATCCCATCTTCAGCTAATGAGTGACTACTACTTTTTCTCCAGTGGCAACTCTAGCCATGTTCTGTTCCTTCTGCTTCCTAGATAAAAATTGTTAAAGTACCCAATCACTCTATATTGCCCCTGCTTTATGAAAGTGCGCGCGCACACACACACACACACACACACACACACACACAAATACCTGCATCCTCAAGCCTGCCCCCCAGATCACCTAACACATGCCCAATTTCTACAATGAGCCCTTTCTTACTAAGACATCCCATGCTTCCCTGAAGACTGCAAGTCTTGCTGCAGGAAGCTTATAAAACTAACTTCATTTGTTTATAGATATGTTGCTAGTGGTCCTTGACTAATAGCACTACTAAATTATTGACTAAATGGGACCATGTAAAGCACCTGACATAGAATATCCTCAAGAAATTTTTATTACCATTTTTGTTGTTACAGTGATTATTGATATTAGCTATCCAGTAAACAGATCAACTTCTATCTCTGATATGATAAAATGTAAGGATTTTTCTATTAACAGACTATAGAGAGAATACTTTCTAGTTGGCATTATAAGCACATTATATAAATGGAGGTCTCTATTTTCATCTAATTAAGACTTGTTTGAGATAGTCATTTGCACACTCTCTTTAAAATACTTTCTGTGGCTGATTTGTCAACAATACTGTTCCATTAGGGTTACTAGAGGGCATTAGATAAAAGCATGAGCTCTGGAGTGAGACAGACTGACAATTCTTCCTGTTATTGAGCAGTTTTTTGTTGTTGTTTTGTTTTTGTTTTTGTTTCTGGTTTTTTTGCGGTACGCGGGCCTCTCACTGTTGTGTCCTCTCCCGTTGGGGAGCACAGGCTCCGGACGCGCAGGCTCAGCAGCCATGGCTCACAGGCCCAGCCGCTCCGCAGCATGTGGGATCTTCCCGGACCGGGGCACGAACCCGTGTCCCCTGCATCGGCAGGCGGACTCTCAACCACTGCACCACCAGGGAAGCCCCTGAGCAGTTTTTGACAAGCAAATTCTCTTGACCTCAAGACCCTTTCATAATAATATTACCAACTATATTAGTTTATGTGGGCTGCCATAACAGATTACCACAAACTGGGTAGCTTAAAACAAAAGAAATGTATTCTTTCACAGTTCTAGAATCTAAAAGTCCAAAATCAAGGTATCAGCAGGCCTACACTCCCTCTGAAGACTTTAGATAGAAATCCTTTGCTTTTTATTCCTAGCTTCTGGTTTTTGCCAATGATTTCTGGTATTCTTTGACTTGTAGATGCATACTCCAATCTCTGCCTCTATCAACAAAGGACATTCTTCCTCAAGTGTCTATATCTGTTTTCTTATAACACCAATCACTGAATTAGGGTTCAACCTAATCCATTATGACTTTATTTTTTTTTACCATTTTTTAAATTGAAGTATAGTTAATTTACAATGTTGTTAGCTTCAGGTGTACAGCAAAGTGACTCAGTTAAAAAATATATATATATATATATATATATATATGTTCTATTATAGATTATTACAAGACATTGAATATAGTCCCCAGTGCTATACAGCAAGTCCTTGTTGGTTATCTATTTTATACATAGTAGTGTGTATATATTAATCCCAAACTCCTAATTTATCTCCCTCGCTGCCCCTCTGGTAACCATAAGTTTGTTTTCTATGCCTGTGAGTCTATTTATGTTTTGTAAATAAGTTCATTTATATCATTTTTATATCACTATGACTTAACTAATTATATCTGCAAAGATTCTGTTTCCAAATAAGGTCACATACTGAGGATTTGGGTGAACATGAGCTTTTGGGGGATTCTGTACAACTCAGGACACCCATCACATAAAATTGTGAAAATTAAATGAGAAAATCCATGTAAAGGGCATAGTAATTATTTGAAAATAATCACATTATTGTAATCAATAAAATTATTTGTGAATTTATATCAGCAAAGAAATAATTCATAAGCAATTCTTCTACTGAATGAAAATGAGTTATTTTAAATTAGGTCAATTTATTTTGAGAGTATCAATATATAAAGAGTAACTCCAGCCATTTCTCAAAAGAAAAGCAATCCAATATGTAAATTCACATCAATTTAGTCAGCATGTGTGATAAATTAAAAACTAATTTTAGGAATAAGTGAGGGTTCTAGCTCCAGTAAGATGAAGTAAGCATATTCTACCCTGACTCTCCCACTGAATACAGCTATAAAACATGAAATAGTATGTGAGGAAGTTATTTCAGGACTCTGAAAAGTAAATAGTTGCAGGTGGATTAGGAGAGAAGAACAAAACTCAAGTGTCACTGGGCTCTCTCAGTATCACCCTGCCAACCAGATAGTGGGCACCAGAGTGCAGACAGAACTTCAGAAGACCTCTCATTCTGGCTTGAGAGAGAAACTCATAATACTTAGAGAATCTGAAAATCCCCTACTTTCCCCTACTTTTTTGCCTCTTTTTCTTTCCCCTCTGTTAACTTGTGACCTAGTTCCCAAGAAATTCCATGGTAGGTGTTGTAGCATTCTCAGGTAATACAGGCCAGCAGGATCCAAAACTATGCAGAAGGGAAAGCTTCCTCTTTTTTCAGTGGAGCTGCAGTTCCAAGAGAGTGGATCCAACCTCTCTTGCCTTTATACTGTCTCTATAGTCTCTTGTCACATGGCCCTAGATTCAGGTGCAGTTGTGGAAGCACACAATAGAGCAGCGGTGTAACCAAAGCTTTCTAGATAGAAGACCAAAAAGAGAACATTAAGGAACTAGAATGTAACCAAGAGATTGCAGTGAGGGAAGAATTTGGGAAAGTGATCCCATAAAGTTGTTTATGTACTACCCTGGGCTCACCCCTAAACTGTGTATGCTTGGATCAGATACTATTCGTTATATCAAATATTTTGAGAAATGAACTACCTAGATACACCACTGCCTAAGCCCCAGATTTGCCATCAGGTAGTATACATGCAAGATAAATCCAAAGATCACTGCAAAATCTGAGAAATGAACCATAGTTCACAGAGGCAGGGGAACCTTGTGGCCTAAACCTAACCAGGTCGACTGCCTTCTAAAACAAAAATATCAACATCTTACAGGATATAAATAGGACCCAATGTCTTAAGACCTAATATTCAAAAACTCTTCAATATAATCTAAATTTACATTGCAAGTGAATAACAAGGAAAATATAAATTTATGTAGGATAAAACCAAAAGATGTCAATGCCAAGATGTCATAGAGATTGTAATTATTTGGCAAAGATGTTAAAGCAGCTATAACAAAAGTGCCTTACCAACAATCAAGAACAGTCTTGAAGCCAGTGAAAAAATAGAAAGTCTCAACAAAGAAATATTTTTTAAAAAAGAATGATCAAATAGTAATTTTAGAAATGAAAAACATAACAAATAAAAAACTCATTAAAGTGCAGCAACAAGAACTTTCATTCATCATTGGTGGGAAAGCCGCTTTGGTATAGCCACTTTGGAAGACAGTTTGGCCATTTCTTACAAAACTAAACAAATATTCTAACAAAACTAAACAATTATTCTTACAGCATGATCCAGCAATTGTGCTCCTTGGAGTTTAACCAAAGGAGTTGAAATTTTACGTCCACACAATAACCTGCACACAAATGTATATAGCAGCTTTATTCATAATTGCCAAAACTTGGGCTCAACCAAGATGTCCTTCAGTAGGTGAATGGAAAAAGAAACTGTGGGGACTTCCCTGGTGGTGCAGTGGTTAAGAATCTGCCTGCCAACGCAGGGGATATGGGTTCGAGCCCTGGTCTGGGAAGATCCCATATGCCACGGAGCAACTAAGACCGTGGGCCACAACTACTGAGCCTGCGCTCTAGAGCCCATGAGCCACAACTACTGAGGCCCGCGTGCCTAGGGCCTGTGCTCCGCAACAAGAGAAGCCACTGCAATGAGAAGCCCGCGCACCACAACAAAGAGTAGCCCCCGCTCGCTGCAACTAGAGAAAGCCCACGGGCGGTAACAAAGACCCAACACAGCCAAAAATAAATATAAATAAATAAATAAATAAATTTATTAAAGAAAAAAAGAAAAGAAGCTGTGGTCCATCCAGACAATGGAATATACTTCACTGCTAAAAAGAAATGAGCTATCAAGCCATGAACAGACATGAAGGGTGGGGGAGACGTGGAGCAACCTTATATGCATATTACTAAGTGAAAGAAGCCTATCTGAAAATCTGTGATTCCAACTATATGACACTCTGGAAAAGACAAAACTTCAGACACAGTAAAAAGATCCGTGGAAGCCAGGGATTAGGAAGGAAGGAGGGGTGAGTAAGCAGACCACAGTGGATTTTTAGGGCAGGGAAACTATTCTGTATGATACTGTAATGGTGGACACATGATATTATACATTTTTCAAAACCCATAGAATGTATAACACCAAGAGTCAACCCTGATGGAAACCATGGACTTTGCTGTAAAGCATGGACTTTGGTGGCTAGTAATGTGTCAGTATAGGTTCATCAGTTGTAACAAGTGTACCACTCTGGTGGGGATGTTGATAGTGGGAGAAGCATGTGGAGAGGCAAAGAGTACACGCGAACTCTTGTAGTTTCTGCTCGATTTTGCTGTGAACCTAAAACTTCTCTAAAAAATAAAGTCGATTTAAGAAAAAAAAGGAACTCAGTGGATGAGTTCAGTATCAGAATGGAGTAGAGAAGAAAGAAGACAGAGGAAAGGTGAAGTGAACTTGAATATAAGTCAAGAGAAATAATCCAATCTCAAAACAGAAATTTTTTAAGATTTAAAAAAAATGAATAGAGGAAAATAGGAGAGTAGGGAACTCCAGGGCTCTGTCCCTTTACAAAAAAACTGATGAGCTGGCAAAAGCTGTCAGCATCATTTTTTGCAGAACTCTGGAGTCTAGTCAAAAACTTACAACCAGGGGAAAGCTTGATGAAGAAAGAAGCTGTTGCTTTGCAGTAAGAGACATCTGTGGTGATTTAATTGCCTACGTCCCACGTGCTATACCCCTATTTGGTGCCAGCCACCAGGACTGCACCCACATTCCTGGTGCAGGAGGCTAGTTGCCAGAGGGAGCAATGCAGAATTTCTCCAAGAATTCTCTAAGAATTGTGGTTGTAAGTTCCAGCCCATCTGGTGGCTCTCTGAAGGGCCTGCCTTTATTTTGCCTGACTCAAGCATTTCTAGGGCTAAGGTGACAGCCTAGGAGGCTTTTGCTATATGCATTTAAAGGCAGAAATATTGGCTGTGGCAGCCTCGGGCTAGGGATAACAGTTGGGACAAGCAACAAACAGACTGAAAACCCTGGGAAAGAGAAGGCAGGGAAAAGAGATATGTGGGGGTAAAGGGGCCTTTAAAGGCTCCCATGCATACCAGGGAATCAGGTATACATAGTGTCAGGGGTGGGTACATGCTCAAAAAAGGCCTGAGAAAACTCCAAGCTTTTACCTCTGACTGGCCTTCAGGCTCTGTGCAAGCTGTGAGTGAAGGCTAAGGCAGAATTGTAAGCAGCCTGGCTAAGCATTGAAGGAGTGCTCCAACATAGAACCAATCTGCAAAGACTGGGAGAGTATTTTCTTCTTTTCTTTCCTTTTCTTTTTCCATTGAAAGAAACTCTGTCAAAACACCAGGTGACCCCTAAGTTAATGGAACACAGACTTCACATAACAAACAACACAGACTTAACCAAAATAGTTTGGAGAAATCACAAAAGAAGCAAACAGCGACAGCCTACAACAAATAGCAAAAACAAACCCTGAAGAGGGGGGAAATCTGATTTCCAGAGTTGTCACATTTTAATATTAAAAATCTCCACGTTTAAACAACAACAAAAAAATTACAGTGCATGCAAATAAACTGGGAAGTATGGCTCATTCACAGGGGGAAGAAAACAAATTAATAGACACTGTCCATGAGGACACCTAGACATTTAGACTTACTAGACAGAAACATTAAATCAACTCTCTTAAATATGCTCAAAGAGCTAAAGGAAATCATGGAGAAAGAACAAAGGAACCAGGAGAATATGTCTCACCAAATACAGAATATTAGTAGAAATTATAGAAGTGAAACAAATAGAAATTCTGGAGATGAAAAGTACAGATAGATCAATTGACATCCAGTTTAAGAAGTGAAAAGAGAAAAGAAAGAAAGAAATGATCCAAACCTAACAAACCTATGAGACACCATCAAGTATACTGACATATACATACCAGGAGTCCCAGAAGGAGAAGAGACAAAGAAACAAAAAGACTATTTGAAGAAATAATGGCCAAAAATGTCCCAGATTAGATGAAAATCATAAATCTCAATATCCAAGAATCTCAATGAACTCCAAGAAGCATAAACCAAGAGAGATTCACAGGAAAACACATTATAGTCAAATTGTCAAATCCCAAAGACAAAGGGAGAATCTAAAAAGCAGCAAGAGAGAAGTGATTCATCACATACAAGAGATACTGTGTGTAATTAATAGCCCATTTTTCTTTGGAAACTGGAAGCCAGAAGACAGTGGGGTGACATATTTGAAGGACTGAAAGAAAAGAACTGTCCACCAATAATTGCATATCCGACAAAACAAAAACAGAAAGAGCTCATTACTAGTAGAACTGTGCTACAAGAAATGCTAAAGGGAGTCCTCCAGGCCGAAATACAAGGATAATTGAAGCCATATGAAGAGATAAAGAACACAACAGTAAATGTAGCTACATAGATAAATATAAAAACCAGTAATATTGTATGTCTGGTTTATAACTCCTTTATTTTTTCCTACATGATTAAAAGATAAATAAAGCAATAATTATATATTTATGTTAACTGACCCACAATGTATAAACATGTAATTGGTAAAAATAACAACATAAAGGGGGGAGATGGAGTTTTAAAGGATCAGAGTTTTTATGTATTGGGTTGGCCAAAAAGTTAATTTGGGGTTTTCCGTAAGATGTTATAGAAAAATCCGAATGATCTTTTTGGCAAACCCAATACTACTGAAAGTATCTTGGTACTAATTCAAACTTGATTCTTATAAAGTTAAAATGCTAATTGTAACCCCAGGGTAACCCTAGTATTATGGACTGTATTGTGTCTCCCCAAAATTCATATGTTGAAGCCCTAACTCCCAATGTGGATGGTATTTGAAGATGGGGCCTTTGGGAGGTAATTGGATGAGGTCATGAGGGTGAGGTCTTCATGATGAGATTTATACCCTTATAAGAAGAGACCAGAGTGTGCTTGTTCTCTCTCTCTCTCTTTTCCCCACCATGTGAAGACATAAATAGAAGTAGGCCATCTGCAAGCCAGGAAGAGAGCTCTCATCAGGAACTCATTGCCAGTATCTTGACCTTGACCTTGGACTTTTCAGTCTCCATAACTGTGAAAAATAAATGGCTGTTGCTGAAGCCACACAGTCTATGATATTTTGTTATAGCAGCCAAGCTGACTAAAACATCCAGGAAATAACCTTTTTTTAAGTATACAGAAAAGGAAACAAGATGGGAGTCAGAACAGTAAACTAGAAAAAAAAATCACTCACAGAACAAGGCAGTAGTGGAGGGATAAAAAGAAAATTGAGGAATAAAAAGAAAATAAGACATAGAGAAAACAAATAGCAAAATTGCAGAAGTAAATCCTTTCGTATCGATAATTACTTGAACTGTAAATTGATTGAACCCTCCAACTGAAAAGAAGAGATTGGAAGAATAGATTTTTAAAAATCATCCAAATATATGTTGTCTAAAAGAGACTCACTTTAAATCCAAGGACATAAATAGATTGAAAGTAAAAGGATGAAAAATAAATTCCATGCAATAAAAAAATGCCAAAAGAGACTTGGGGTGGATATACTAATATCAGACAACATGGACTTGAAGTCAATAATCGTGATGAGACAAAGAAGGACATTACATGTTGACAAAAGGGTCAATATATCAAGATATACCAATTATAAACATATATGCCTCTAACAAAAGAACCACAAAATATATGAAGCAAAAAACTGACATAATTGAAAGGAGAAATAGACAGTTTTACAGTAACAGTTAGAAACTTCAATACCCCACTCTAAAGAATAGATAAAACAACAAGACAGAAGATCAGTTTAAAAATAGAGGACTTGGGCTTCCCTGGTGGCGCAGAGGTTGAGAGTCCGCCTGCCGATGCAGGGGACACGGGTTCGTGCCCCGGTCCGGGAGGATCCCACATGCTGCAGAGCGGCTGGGCCCGTGAGCCATGGCTGCTGAGCCTGCGCATCCGGAGCCTGTGCTCTGCAATGGGAGAGGCCACAACAGTGAGAGGCCCGCGTACCGCAAAAAAAAAAAAAAAAAAAAATAGAGGACTTGAATGATGCTATGAACCAACTATATCTAAAAGACATCTAGAGAAGACCCTACCCAAAACAGCAGATTGCATATTTTTCTCAAGCACATGTGGAATATTCTCCATGATAGACAGTATGTCAGGCAACAAAAACAAATCAAGTCTCAATAAATACTAAATAATCGAAGCCATAAAAATCAATCCTATTTCTACGTATTAGCAATGTACAGTTGGAAACAGGATTTCTAAAATGCCATTTACAATGGCTCTAAAAAAATAAATATTTATACCTATACTTAGGTATAAATCTAACAAAACAAATATAGGATGTGTATGGCTGAAAACTTCAAAATGCTGAAGAGCTAAATAGATGGAGAGAAATACTGTGTTCATGGATTCAAAGACTCAAAGGAGTAAAGATAAGAAATTGATCTACAGATTTAACTCAATTCAAAAAATTCTAGCAGGACTTTTGAAGACACAGACAAGCTGATTCTAACATTTCTATAGAAAGTTAATAAATAAGAATAGCTAATACACTCTTGGAAAAGAAGAATAAAGTTGGAGAAATTATACCATTTGATTTTAAGTCCTTTTATAAAGTTAGAATAATTTAAACAATGTGATATCAGTAAAGGAAGAGACACATAAATCAATGAAACCAAGTAGAAAGTCCAAAAGTAGATATACCCAAATATGACCTTTGATTTTTAACAGTAGTGCAAAAGAAATTCAGTGAAGAAAGCATGATTTTTTTCAACTAATGGAACTGGCACAATAGGATACCCTTACGTAAAACAAAACAAAACACCTCTACCTAAATATGCTAGATTATACAAAAATTTACTCAGAATGGATTATTGATCTAAATGGAAAACATGAAACTATATAAAACTTTTAGAAAAAAAATAGAATAAAACTTCTGTGACCTAGGGTTAGACAAAAAAACTTCTTTCACATGAAACTCTAAAACAATACAAAAAAATTGAACGTTATCAAAATTAAAATCTTTTGCATGAAAGACACAGTCAAGAGAATGAAAAGACAAACTACATACCGAGAAAAAAATATTTGTAAACCATGTATTCAGTAGAGAACATGTATAAAGGATTTACCAAGAAATCTCAAAACTCAACACTACGAAGACAACCCCACTAAAAAATGGCCACTGAACCCCCATGTTTGAATAGGCACTTCACCACGAGGAGATATAGATGGCAAGTAAGTATGTGAAAAAGTGTTCAACATCATTATTCACAATGCAAATTAAAATTAACAATGAGATACCATGACAAACCTATCGGAATGGCTAAAATTATAAAATACCGACAATGCTAAGTGCTGTCAAAGATGCGGAAAAATAGCAATTCGTGCGCATTGCTCATGGGGATTCAAAATGATATAATCATTCTGAAAAGCAGTTTGGCAGCTTCCTACAAAGTTCAACACACCACGTGACCCAGCAATCCCACTCCTGGGTAGTTAGCCAAGAGAAATGAAAACTAATATTCATGCAAAAACCTGTACACAAATATTTATAGCAGCAGTATTCACAATCATCAAAAACTGGAAACCAATGTCCTTCAAATAGAGAAACAAACTGTGGCACATATATATAATGTATATATACATTACTAAGCAATTAAAAACAAATAAGCCATTGATACAAACAACAACCTAGATGAATCTCAAAGGTGTTATGCTGAGTGAAAGAAGCCAATCTCAAAAGGTCACATACTATATGATTCAATTCACATGATATTCTCAAAAGATAAAACTATAGCAACGGAAAACAGATAATGATTTTTATGAGTTGCCGGTGGGGGAGCTTTTGATTACAAACAAATAGCATGAAGGAGTTCTTTGGGTTATAGAATTTTTCAATATCCCAATTGTGATGGCAGTTACACAAATCTGTACATGTGCTAAAATTCACAGAGCTAAACACCAAAAAAGTCAAAAATAAGAAAAATAAAGAAACATATATAGCCAACATCTTAGCACACAAAGGTGCACAATAAGTGTTTGTTGGGTTGAATTACAAACAATGTTGAAAATCACTACTGCCCATATTTCACCCTGCCCCAACATAGTTCAAATTATTGTGTCCACTGGCTGATTATGTGTGTGTAAGCAAGAATGAGGTGGTCCTGGAGAGAAGACAAGTCAGTTAGAGACAAACTTCAGGATACTTTCACCATCATGGACACAGTTTTCTTTAAGGTCACCAGGTCCAAAACTCTCACACACAATACAATCCTTTGGAGGAAGACTATAATAAACATGTGTTTCACTAACTGCTACTCCTTTCCTTTTTCTTAACATCTCCAGAATCTCCCCAGGTGGTTAATCCCAACTCCAAATTTAGAAATGGCTTCTAATTACATTAAAGCAATCAGTCTTTTATTTTCTTTGACCCCTGTTATTGACTTAGTGGTTGGCTCCAGGAACTAAGAAAGGCAGTTGAGGCCAACTGGACCCTATTTCTGGATTACTGTGTGAGCTATGACGTAAAATCCCTTTTTTTGTTGGGTTTGAGCCTGGAACCATGTCACTCTACGGACTGGTTACCATCTTTCAGTGATAAAGAGAAAATCCACTGAGAGAGCAAGGAGGCAGAGAAATGAACTGAGAGTGAAAAACCGGTTCCCGGCTATATCATTTTCCCCTCCAGTCCAGTTTCCCACTTAACTAGGTGAAAAATACCAGACCCCTTCCCAGTCCTGCTAGCCCAAATCTCTAGGGAAGTCCTGGAAAACTTAGTCACACCTGGAGCTAGCCCTAAGGTTGGAGTTTTCAGGAATATAGACCAATAAATTTCTTTTATTATTTCAGAGAATTTGTGATAGGTCTGTTACTTACCAACCAAAGCATCCTAGCTGACAGAAGCCAGCTAGATTGGTTTCCTTTTATTTTTAAAATAATTTCTTTGCAGGGAAGTAAGCATAAGATCAAAATGGGTTATTATTTACATGCCTCTGATAAGTTCAAAGGACAACCTCAATTAGGACTTCCAGAACAACCTGAAAAAAAAAACAGGTTGAGAAATCTCTCTTCCCTCCCACTGCTCCTCCCTCTAGCTCTCCTTTCTTTGATTAAATAGGCATTAGGACACTTTTTCTAAAAGGCTTTTCTGTGGTGTTCAGAATCATTTCTAGAAATTGAAACCTCAGACTTTCCAAGATGTACCTCAGTGCTGCATATCACCGCATACCTCTAAGTGATGGAAACAGCATTCCTATCATCGGACTTGGTACCTACTCAGAACCTAGATTGGTAAGCTTATCTCTCTCTGTTTTTTTTTTTTTTAATTAACACTTTCCTAAAGGATAATCTGTAGTTCATTTTGAATGGATTTCATTAATTTAGTTTTTGTAATAATGAATGCAACCTTGAAGGACTGCTGTTTGGCTGAGTAAGTACTGAGCCAATGGTTAAACTAAATCAGTTTATGGTTTTAAAGTATCTTGACTTAAAGAATGGGACCTTTCTGCTTCCTTTACTAAAATTCAGCCTGAATGCTGGTTATAAGGTTGAACTGAAGTACGTAAAATTTCTGAGTTTATGATTTTTTATAGTTCATATTTGAGAATTTTTAGTTCAGTCCAACAAAACATTTAGTGAAAACCTACCATGTATGAAGCACTAGGCTATAGAAGCTTCAAATATGAAGAGAATAGTGTCTCTGCTGTCTAGGGATTAAAAATCTAATAGAGGAGACAGACTCTAATAACTAGTTAATCATAGAACAATGAAGAGTAAATGCTGTCTGAGGATTGTAAACAGTATCTCTCTGAAAACACAGGAAAGGGAATAGTTAGATTTGACCATGAGGACTGAAGTGGGTTTCCATTAAAACACAGAAAAGCTTCTACTTGTAAGAAAAATATCTTTCTGCTTTCCACATTGCAATTCCACATTTAATGCTGATTACCAGAATAAACAGTGGCTATATCTAGAAATGCTACTGAAATTTGAATGATCATGTGTGAATGAACTCTGTTAAACTAAGTATAAGTTAGCTAGGCAGAGAAGCAGAGCTGAGGCAGGACATTGTAGGCAGAAAGAGAAGCACAGAGGCACAAGGATATGAATCTGATTATGTCATGCCTCTGCCTAATTTTTCAATGGCTCCCTATCAATTATAGGGTAGAGGCCATACTCCTTACTTGCACATTGGGCCTTATGGTTTAGTCAAGACCTGTCAGTCCAGCAGCATCTACCACCACTCTTCCACCTCCCCCTCATGTAAAACATAGCTTGAACAACTCTCCCATGTCCATGACCTTGAACATGCTGCCCTCCACCTGGAACACGCTTTCTCCTGAGCTGACTAATTTTTACTAAACCTGCAAGACTCAGCTGGAGGATACCTCTCCTTAGAAACCCATCTCCCAACCACCACAACTTGCCCCTCCTGCATGTTCACATAGCCTCTCATACTCAACTCTGTTGTAGCACTTATCACACTATGTTGTAACCATTGTTTCTGTGCAATCTTCCCTATAAGATGTAAAATCCATCAGGAAAGAGACCATGTCTTGTTCAGCTCTATATTCCCAGTATAGTATGCGTGCTGGGTGTTCACGTAATCCTTGTCAAGTGAATGAAAGGAGATATAAATATATATATATGTGTGTGTGTGTGTGTGTGTGTGTGTGTGTGTGTGTGTGTGTGTGTGTGTGTGTATATATATTTATATATATATATATATATATATATATATATATATGCATCAGAGGATATGGAGATGTAAATGCATACAATAATAATAGCTAAAATTTTTTTTAACACTTAACCGTGTGCCAGGAACTCTTTGTAGTACTTTATAGTACATGCATTTTCTAATTTAATCCTCACAACATTATGAAAGAGATACCATTTTACCCCATTTTACAGATGAGAAAACTGAAGCATGGCAAGATAAAGTAAAATGTCCCAAACTTATAATGCTGAGGAAGAGAACTGGAATTTGAACCAATGTAGTTTTGGCCCAGATCCTATCCTCTGAGTCCCTATACTATATTACCTGTTATAAATGTATGTTATGTCAATGCAGCTGCATATTTCTATGACTTTCTATATGTATTTCTATATATGAAAGTATCTAGGAATATATATCCAGAAAGTACCTAGGATGGATAGACAGATAGATAGATAGATAGATAGAATGATACATCTAGGATATGAATCTAGTTATGTCATGCCTCTACTCATTTCAATGACTATCAATTATATGGCTCCTTGCTTGCACATCTGTCATTCTATCTATCTATCTATCTTTCTATCTATCTCCTGAAACTCAGTGGGGCTCAAAGTGCTGCATCTACCAATAAATGTTATTAAGTGCCTGCTATGTGTCTAATAATATTAAATGCTACAGGATGGAGACATTCAAAAGCGTTCATGTGTCATTTCCCAAAAAGAGTTGTAACTCACTTCAGAAGATAAGACATACTGCAGTTAGAGAACATGGCATTCGAGGAATATTATTAGAAATGAAGATTGTGGGGCCTCCCTGGTGGCGCAGTGGTTGAGAGTCCGCCTGCCGATGCAGGGGATACGGGTTCGTGCCCCGGTCTGGGAGGATCCCATATGCCGCGGAGCGGCTGGGCCCGTGAGCCATGGCCGCTGAGCCTGCGCATCTGGAGCCTGTGCTCCGCAACGGGAGAGGCCACAACAGTGAGAGGCCCGCGTACGGCAAAAAAAAAAAAAAAAAAAAGAAATGAAGATTGTGCATGCACAAACCACATTTGTGATCAGAAATACAGAACTAAAGGTATGTCTCACAAAATTGGAAACTCTAATGTGAAGAACAATGCCCACCATGGAAGATTTGGGGGAGGGGGATAGGCGGAGCTAGGTTGAGGGGGAGACGGGGAGTGGGGAGGGTGGAGTATCTCCGAGCTGGAACACTCAGCAGTTTCTGTTCAAAGCCATACAACTGACAACTCCCTCACCATCTACCCAGGGCTGATGAGACAGACACTAGGAGTACCCATGCCCAAGTCGGTCACCAGGAAATAAAAGTACCGAATTAGATTTAACGTCAGAATCTTAGTCCTAGAGATGAAATCTGATGCCAAAATTCAGTCTTCTCCCCTCAGCGTGCCTGACGTGCTTTTCAAAACCTTTCATTCCACAAGAGATGGAAGGAGAATGACAGGCTGAGGTAACTCATTAACTGAAATGCTTCACATTTCATGTATATAATCAAGTCAGTCAATATTTGTCTTGGGATCCTATTCCATTTTGATACAGAAGTTAGCAGGCGCCAGGGGAAGATTTAGGCTTGTCTTCAGGGGGAGTCGGGGTAGGAGCAGAGATGAAAGGCTGAGATAAGGAAGACTAACAATACCCTCTCCTCCAGCATCTGCGCATTTGAGATTCCACTGTCACACACGTGGCAATAGGAACTGTAGAACAGCAGCCCAGAGGAACATTATTGTGCAGCTGTGTGAGGCCAACCAGCCTAGCTTCTCCTGACTTACAAGGATTTTTTTTCTCTTAATATGCCCGACTTTCTTATAAAGGTGTTCATGCCTCTGGAGTCAGGGAATTTGAGATGGAACCAACATTTAGTAGCACCAAGCACTCTGTGCATTGCCTCACTTGACGATCACTAACTAATGAAAACTGAACTGTACAAATTATCTATGCACCATGTCTCTAGGACAGATTCCCAGAATGTTTTCATACAGGGATGAAATAGTCTATAATAGCCTCCCAGCAAGTCTCCCTTCTTCTTGTCTCTCTCCCTATATCTCTGTCTGAGAAAGTCCGATAGGCAAGAGTTTTGAATCTTGTTCCTTTTTCTGCTTTGATAGAAATTAATTTGGTTTTTATGTATATCAGCCCATGAGTTAATAACCAATATTTATCAAAAACTTCAAATAAAACTCAAGAATATTACCAAGTGTGCAAATGACACAAATCTGGGACCAATTGTAAATATTTTGGAAAATGGGCAATAATTCAGTTCAATAAATATTTATTGTGTGCCTCCCATGTATGAGGCATTTTTCTAGGTAACACAGGGATCGAAACAATGGACTAGAAACAAGGGATTTAAAATCCGTGAGTGACTGAAGGCAGAAAAAATAAATACACTTATAATAAATGAAATATAAAGAAAAGCTGAAGTGCTTGTTCAAAGATGAAAGTAACAGTGAACAAATCTAGTTATGGGGTAGATCAGGAAACACAAAGCTATAGGGAAGGAGTAGCCTAGATTGGGGTTGTAACTGATCCAGTGTCCCTTCCTGGGTGGCTCTGGTTAAGATTTCTATAGCTATAAACAGTTTTCACACTCTGAAGAGTGAGCCAAAGGCTTTGTATATGGGGCAAAGGAGAGGTGAAGTCCAATCTCTTGAGTACCAAGGAGGAGCCTGAAACATCAAGGGGCCACTGTGATGGAATTTTGTAGTAGGGAAGAGAGACTGGTGTCAACTCTGAATACATGGGCAAGGGAGAATTTATAACCAAGGTGCAGGGTTGGGATCTGTGGGTAGAAAATTACTAAGAGGAAACGTCAGGAATAAGGGGCCATTCTGGCTAAACTGACCTAACAGGATTCTTGCTGAAGACAGGGTGGGGTGACTAGATATCTCCTGGGGCATGGTGGAGGAGGAGGAACCTGATTTGATATCAAGCGTGATCAGATATGGAGGGTGAAAGGTTGTGGTTGAACTGACTTAGCAGGATTCTTGCTAAGCTTGGACAGAGCAGAGATGAGTATGAAAGTCCATGTTGGAAAAGAGTTCAAAAGAACCTGATTAGACTTTGGTCCATGAAAGAATGTTTGTCAGGGTTAAGGATGTTCCCACAATCTCTACCTAAAGGGACCAGGGACAAGGCAGGAACCATAAATAAGTGGTCCTAGAGAGCCAAGTCTATTTCTCAGTTTTGTTCTACTTTCCCATTTTGATAGTACATATAAGTGCAAGAAATGCTTTCTTCTTCTTTGCTACAAAACAAAAACAAAAACACAAAAAACATGTGCAGGTAACAGGGGACGATTGATGGTACAAGACACAATTAATAGAGTACCAGGGATTCCATTCACCATTCTAAATGAAGATGGTAATTTCTCCACTACAGCTAATTGTCATGCATAAACAAAGTCCAGTGTGGCCTGATCTTCTCACATTTTTCAAAGAATATTGTAAAGTAATTAATAATTTTTAAGTAATGGCAACATTTATATTTTTGTAAAATGCTATATGAGCTAGTATTTTAAGAGTCAAAGAAAATAATTCAGCTGCTGTTTGTTTTTACTTTTAGTAGAGTGTGTATCCTGAGTTCTTTGCAGTACCTGTGACCCCTTCACACTCAAATTCCTGCCACAGAAGCCTTGGCTCTTAGAAAGCAAATACCAAGAGCTGACTTCTGCATTTTATATCATTCCTCTCTAGAGGCAATGAATGCTGCACATCAAGCTGCAAAAAATGGTTTGCCGGGGTGGGGCGGGGTAGATGGTAACAAAAAAATACCAGGGAGAAAAATGTAGGTTCATATTTCAAAGCTATTAAACTGCCAACGTTAAAACAAATTAAAATGAGAAGAGGCTAAATACATAGAGATCAAGTGAGATGGCTTCTCTAATAAATCAGGCAAAAAATAATAAGGACTTAAACTTGGTCGGTGGCTGTGAGGAAGATAATCTGGCTGGGGCCTAAAAAAGAAGTAACTTGGCTAAAGGATACAAACCATGGGGTAGACTCTACAAAGCTTGGCAACCAATTGGATCCAAACAAAGGAGAACAAATAGTAGGTCCAAGGCCAAAAATGGATGTTTCATGCCCAGGTTACTACATTCTTTGTATCTAAAGTTTTGAGTCACTTACCTTTTATTTTTGATCTACTTCCTTATTTTTTTAACATTTAAAATTTTGAAATATATAGAAGGGTGAATACTTTTAAAGCTAACATCTGAGTAACCACCACACAGATCCAAAATTAGAATATACCAACCCCCAAAAACCCTCTGTGTGCCCTTCCCAATTCAAAACCATCTCTCCCTCAAGAGGTAATTTATCTTCTAACTTTCATGGCAATTATTTTCTTTTCTTTTCTTTTTTTTTTTTTTTTTGCGGTACGCGGGCCTCTCACTGCTGCGGCCCCTCCCGTTGTGGAGCACAGGCTCCGGACGCGCAGGCTCAGCGGCCATGGCTCACGGGCCCAGCTGCTCCGCGGCATGTGGGATCCTCCCAGACTGGGGCACGAACCTGTGTCCCCTGCATCAGCAGGCGGACTCTCAACCACTGCGCCACCAGGGAAGCCCCATGGCAATTATTTTCTTGCTTTTTTTCTAAAGGTCATATAACTTTTATCAGGTAGATTGCCTATCTCCTCTTCATTTAGTTGTTCTTGTGGGTTTTTATCTTGTTCCTTCATTTGCAACATATTTCTCTGTCATCTCATTTTGTCTGACTTTCTGTGTTCATGGTCTTCTTTCCACAGTCTGCAGGATCATAGTTCTTCTTGCTTCTGGTGTCTGCCCCATTGTGGGTGAGGTTGGTCCAGGGGCTTGTGCAGGCTTCCTGTTGGGAGAGACTGGTGCCTGCCCTCTGGTGGATGGAGCTGGGTCATGTCCCTCTGATAGGCAGGGTCATGTCCATGTCAAGGGGTGTGTGTTTTGAGGTGGCTGTGAGCTCAGTACAACTTTAGGCAGCCTATCGTCTGATGGGTGGGTCTGTGTTCCTATCTTGTTGCTTGTTTGGTATGAGGCTTTCCAGCACTAGAGTGTGCAGGTTATTGGGTGGGGTCGGGTCTTAGTGCTGAAATGTGGACCTCTGGGAGAGCTCACTCCAATCAGTATTCCCTGGGGCTTCCACTACCAGTGTCCTTGCCCCCACAGTGAGCTACAGTCTACCTTCACCTCCCCAGGAAGCCCGCCAAGACCCCTAAGTAGGTCTGGCCCAGGTCCCTATGGAAGTACTCCTGTGTGCTGGATCCCAGTGCACGTGAGACCTTGTGTGCACCCTTCAAGAGTGGAGTCTCTGTTTCCCCCACCCTCTGGGGCTCCTGCACTCAAGCCCCACTGGCCTTCAAGGCTAAATGCTCTGAGGGTCCTTCCTCCCAATGCCAGACCCTCAGACTGTCACGGAGGGCTATTTTTTTTTTTTCGGTACGTGGGCCTCTCACTGTTGTGGCCTCTCCCGTTGCGGAGCACAGGCTCCAGATGCGCAGGCTCAGTGGCCATGGCTCACGGGCTTAGTTGCTCTGCGGCATGTGGGATCTTCCCGGACCGGGGCACGAACCCGTGTCCCCTGCATCGGCAGGTGGACTCTCAACCACTGCGCCACCAGGGAAGCCCCACGGAGGGCTATTTTCATATGGGAACGTCCCTGTGTAGCCTGCATGGGTTTAATATTTTTTGGTGCGAGGGCTCTTTTTAGTATAGATGTCTGCCACCTCTTTCCTCAGTGTATGCTAGCTGTTATCCCTTTGATAAGAGGTGTGACTGATGTTGTGGTGACCAGAACCTGCACTGGATATTAAGCAGGGCCTCCCCTTTGCTCTCTGGTTGTCACTGCCCTGTCAGGGGTGGGGTCTGCTCCCTAGTTGTCGGAGTAGAGTCCCCCAGGTCTGTTTCTGAGCTGTTTCTGATCTGCGGTGTGAGGTAGGCGGGACTGGAGCATTCCTCCTCTGGAGCTGTTCACCTATGGGTGTGCTCTGTTGTGTCACCTTCACCTGTTGTACAGGCTCTTAGATTACACTGTTGTTGGTACTGCTCTCGTCCCCACCTTAACCGTGGGAATGCCTGCACTTGGCCCCAGTGTCCCTCAGACGTTGTTTTCACCAGGCCACCAGCGCAGATCCACTGAAGTCAGGTCCCAGGATTGCAGTAAGCATGGATCTGGACCCGCTGTGTGCACTATGGGGGCAGCTCAGACTCTGGCCTGGCCCGACCCCCCTGTGTAAGTGCCCACAAAGTCTACAGCTGCTAAAGCTAGGCCCATCTTGGCTGCAGGAGCACTTGCTGTCCATTTAGATGTTCTGCAGGCACTTAGCTTACAAAGCTGGTCGCAGGGTCGTCAATTCACAGTTTGTGCAGCTGCGAGGAGAGACTTCAGCTTTTCTTCCTTAGTTGCACAGCCCCTGGGGCTCAGCTGTGGTTTCAGCACCACCTCTGCATGTGGGCCACCCATAGGGGTCTGCTCCCGAGGCTGCCCTGGAGCACACAAGTCCGCCCCGGCGAAGAGGGGGATGTGGATGCAGCAGTGGCAGGGGTCACAAGAGCTCCTGCCCCGGCAGGAGTCCTTCCCCATGCCCAGGGAGGCAGGGGCCTCACGTGAGGAGAGAGGCCGCAATGGCAGTCCTGCCCCTTGCAAGTCACTTAACAATGGTACTTCGCTTCTATGGCGGTCTGGGTTTCCTCTACAAGCATTCCTAGTTGCGGATTTCCTCACTTCCATCCCCTCAGGCTGTCTCCGCACAGTCAACAGAAGTCTCCCAGGGTCTGCTCTCCAAACCCCACATTTTAGCACCCAGCCCCCATACACACTGGCGACACACCTCTCAGGCTGGGGCACACAGGGCTGTGGCGAGGACCATCTGTGTAGGTCTCACTCTGTCCTGCCTGCCACAGACAGGTCGCTGGGCTCTCCTCTCGTAGTCCCCAAAGTTCCCCTTCTGTCCCAACTGATCTCCTCGCTGGTGAGGGGGCTTCCGTGGGTGTGGGAACCTCTCCTCACCTTCAGCTCCCCCAAGGGGTGCAGGTCCCATCCCACTTCCTCTCCTCTTCCTTTTCCCTTTCTTTCATCCTACCCAGTTACGCAGGGGTCTTTCTTGTCCTTTTAGGCGTCCGAATATGTTGTTTTTGCTATAAAATGATGTATGTGCCAAGTGTCCTGATTAAGAATGATTAAAGAAAAGATACATTTCTCTTCTCCCCCAACCCAACCCCCCTATCATTTTAGACCCCTAAGGGGACCTGTGCAAGATCAGTGAAAACTGCCATTGACACGGGGTACCGGCACATTGATGGCGCCTACCTCTACCAGAACGAGCACGAAGTGGGGGAGGCCATCAGGGAGAAGATAGCAGAAGGAAAGGTGCAGAGGCAGGATATCTTCTACTGCGGAAAGGTGAGGTCTTCCCTTCATCCTACATGACTTATGTTCATGATGGGTCTGACGTCTTTTCTCTGCTGAAGGATGTGGAACTCACCAAACCCTGCAGGCTTGCAGGATCTTAATTCCCCGTGTCCCCTGCAGTGGAAGTGCAGAGTCCTAACCGCTGGACTGCCAGGGAAGTCCTGAGGAGTGAGTTCTTAACTGCCAAATTCCTCAATCTTGCCAAGAATTTAGGGACTAATTAGCCCCATGAAGTTTAGGGAAAAGTTCTTTTTTCATACTTGGTCATTGATTTAAGACAATATGGAAGAGCCAAATCTACAAAGAAAGTCGTTTGAGGAGTGAAGGGAAGTAAGGAGGTGGTTCATATTATAATAAGCATTTCTCAAAACTTCTTTTAAAAGGAGGTAGCTGGGCTTCCCTGGTGGCGCAGTGGTTGGGAGTCCGCCTGCCGATGCAGGGGACACGGGTTCGCGCCCCGGTCCGGGAAGATCCCACATGACGTGGAGCGGCTGGGCCCGTGAGCCATGGCCGCTGAGCCTGTGCATCCGGAGCCTGTGCTCCGCAATGGGAGAGGCCACAACAGTGAGAGGCCCGTGTACCGCAAAAAAAAAAAAAAAAAAAAAAAAAGGAGGTAGCTTTTTCTTCTGTATATGCCTATTTGTCCATAGATCACGAATTTTTTTTGAGATATAGTTCATGTACCATAAAGTTCACCATTTTTAGTATATTCACAAAGTTGTACAACCATGACCACTGCCTTTTCCAGAATATTTTTCTCACTCCAAAAAGAAACCTCTTACCCACTAGTAATCACTGCCCATTTATCCCTCTTTCCCAGGCACTGGTAAACACTGATCTACTTTCTGTCTCTTTAGTTTTCCTATTCTGGACATTTCATACAAAAGGAATCATACAATATGTGTTCTTTTCTGTCTAGCTTCTTTCACTTAGTATAATGTTTTCTACTTTCAACCATGTTGTAGCACATATCAGAATTTCATTTCTTTTTATGGCCAAATAATATTCCATTGTATGGATATACCACATTTTGTTTAGATCACTATCTTTTGAGAAATTGAAATCTCCAGTGTTAGAAATCACTATCCATTGAAGAGCAATCAGAAAGATAAAGCATCATGATAAAATGAAAGCCAGTGGAAATATAGGATACATATTTATAGGCAGCCTTGCAGGAATAACAGGAATAAAACTGTATAACTTTATAGAGAACTTGTAATACAATTCTCCTAAGTTTTCTAAAGAGAACAAAATGGTGCTTCTGACTTCACTCACTCCCCAGAACCCCGTCCTCCCGACTCCTTTCCAGCCTCTCCAGGAGTTTGCAGTTCCCCAAGTCACCAGCCACTTATGGGCTATGATTTCAAGGGGCCATGTAGAGCCACTGTCCCAAAATATCAGCCTGAAGCTTTTCACTTTATTATAGCTTTACAACCTGATTCCTAAAGATTTTGTTATTACAGAGTCTCTCATTACAACTCACCAAGTGTTTCCGGGGAAAAATAAACTTGAACTCATATCCTGAGGACCTGAGCCAAAGAAGCCTGCCCAAAGCTGGAAATATTTTTGAATTTATTAAAAAAAAAAAAAACTTTCATTCTTATCTCCTTGGTAAACCGTTAAAGCTGTTGGAATACCTATCATGATGAAAACATTGAACTGAATTAAATCACCCATTTCATTTCATTTCAAGGTTGATATGAGTTAACATTTACAAAGCACTTAAAGAGTACCTAGAACTAGTACTGCATGTGTTTGTTGAATAAAAATAGATTAAAACATAAAACAGAATTTTCAGTTAGATGAGATTTCAACAATACACCAAAAGGACCCACAGTAACAACAAAAACACATTTTTCTCTACCCTCACATTGTCTTCTCTTCTCTATGCTCTGAAGGCAAGAAAAAAAATTATTGTCCAACATAGGAAAAAAAATCAAATTTTGCTAATTTTGCTTGCTCTTACTTGTGGCAAAAAATGCACATAAATTCAAAACTTTTTTTTCCAAAAAATATGTAAGCAAATTTGATGCTCCAAGAAGATGTATTCATTTATCCTAAAGCTCTGGGTACCCTTCAGTATCCCATGTTTTACAGACCTCAAGGGTACGCATGCTCCAGTTTGACAACCCAAGGCTTAATCGTTCATTACCTAACACTTTAGAGAATGAGTAATTTCTTTTTCTTTTTTTTCTTATTTATGTTAAGCTGTCTACATTCCTTTTATTTACTTTTTCAGCTTTATTGAGATATAATTGACATATGGCCTTGTATAAAGTGTACAACGCATTGATTTGATACAATTATATATTGCAAAATGGTTACCACCATAGTGTTAGCTAACACCTCCATCACATTACATAATTACCATTTATTTTCTGTGATGAGAACATTTAAGATTTATTCTCGTAGCAACTTTCAAGTATATAATACAATATTGTTAACTATAATCACCATGCTGTTCATTAGATCCCCAGAACTTATTCATCTTATAACAGGGATTTTGTACCCTTTGACCAACATCTCCCCATATGTATTCATGAATAGCTGTTTTGTTTTTTCATGGATAGCTATTTAATTGTTTTTTATATAAATTTATTTATTTTATTTTTGGCTGCATTGGGTCTTCGTTGCTACACGCGGGCTTTTCTCTGGTTGCAGTGAGCAGGGGCTACTCTTCGTTATGATATGCAGGCTTCTCATTGTGGTGGCTTCTCAGGAGCACAGGCTCTAGGCATGCGGGCTTCAGTAGTTGTTGAACATGGGCACAGTAGTTGTGGCTCGCGGGCTCTTGAGCGCAGGCTCAGTAGTTGTGGCGTATGGGCTTAGTTGTTCCACGGCATGTGGTATCTTCCTGGATGAGGGCAAGAACCCGTGTCTCCTGCATTGGCAGGCGGATTCTTAACCACTGCGCCACCAGGGATGCCCCATGAATAGCTGTTTAATTGTTGATCTTTGTTGGAGGACTGGAGGCTGGGGTCTCCCGTGCCGCCATTTTGGTGACATTATTGGTTCAGATCTTAGTAGGGATTGGCAGAAGTTTTCTGGGGAAATGAGGAAGTGAACCAAATGAGAACAAAGGAGCAGTGAAAAGGGATTTAAACTTTTGCAATAATTTAAAATTTTACCAGCTTCTGCACCACCCATCACAATGTGGAGGATCTGGTGAAGACACATACACAACCATATTTCTTACTCAGATGAAGCACACCTTTTATCAATGAAATGAAAATAAAGTGCCAAGCCAGGTCAGAACCACTAGTCAGATACATGTTCCCTAATTACACAATGAGGAAAAGTGAAAGTGCTAAGAGTCGATTAGGCAATTAGCACAGAGCAGAGGAAGACTTTATTGCTGAATTAGGTACTCTGTGGTTCAGGTGGATCTTTAAATCTCTGGTACTATATTTGGATAAAGTTATACTCTGGATGTCAAGTTATATCAGCTCAACCTATACTCAGATGACACTGCAACATAAACATATTTTTGTGAAATGAAATGGGTGAATACAATGTGTATGAGTGTTTGTAAAGAATAAAGGGCTGGGGAATTCCCTGGCGGTCTAGTGGTTAGGACTCTGCTCTTCCACTACAGGGGGCATGGGTGTTGGGGAACTAAGATTCTGCATGCTGTGCGGTGCGGCCACAAAAAAAGAAACGGTAAAAAAAAATTTTTAAGGGCTGCATTATTGTTAAAAAAAAAAATAATAATGAGGATATTAGTTAACTATCTCCCTTTTTTTCTTTCAGCTGTGGGCTACACATCATGACCCAGAGATGGTCCGCCCATCTCTGGAGAGGACACTCAAGGGCCTCCAGCTAGATTATGTGGATCTTTACATCATTGAAATACCTATGGCTTTTAAGGTAAGTTCATATGCCTAAAGGTAAGGCCTCTGCTCTTTGGCAACCATGGGCCAACATCTATGTACGGGAAGCTCGTTCATTACTTAGCACCATAGAATATTATGATGTTTTGTTGCTATAAATCAGATAGTACTGACCTAACCCAACAAATGCCAAGAAAGATTATGTGTAGCCAACTCAGGCCTGGATCCCAAGTTTCTAGATTCATAATCCAATGCACTGTCTGTTATATCATGTCTTTGCAGGTATAAATGCTCTCCATCAAACCAACAAGTAGTCTCCTAACTGTAGTCCACATTGCAGTTGTCCAGCATCCAGACACACCCTTCTTCCCATTCACACAGTCATGAAAACATCCCTGCACAACATAATGTAAAATAATAAATACAACTGAAAACCTACTCACACTCCACCCTCTCCAAAGGAAAATAACCCAAAGAGTAGTCAGATTTTTGAAGCCAGCTCCAAGATCAGGACTTCTAGGTGATATCTATTCCTCTAATTCAAATGCACTCCTTCCTTGAACTTTCTCAATATATGGACTCAGTTTAACCACCACTAACACACCCAGTATACACTGCTGAAGAGCAGCAGCTGCTTTAAAGTTTCACTGAGGGAAGGAGAGATTGAAAAACAAAACTGACCACTTGTCCATGAGGTAAACCAGATCCTGCTGGACAGGAAAGACAAGGACTCTCTGCCATTGCAGTGGCCAGAATTTCTTTACACAGCCAACCTGGCTGCCCCATTCTGTTCTCTGGAAGCACCTTCCTTATTAACTCTCCTCTGTGGTCACATCCAAGATGTGACCTTAGCAATTATATATCCCAAAAACCTCATTTCACAGAAGAGAAAAGCAATGAACTACTTAGGATTAAAGTCCATCAGAATTGGAACCACATCCTGGGTCCCCTGATGCCAATCTCATACGTGTTTCCTTATACTACACTACCCTCTGCCTTATCCTCACAAGCCTAATAATCGCAATGTCCTGTGGACTACAGTGATTTTATTTCAGGCTCTTGGGATTTTTACCTTAGCCCTTCTCCTCACTCAACTAACTTCGATTCTTATTCAAATGGCTGAGTTCTAAGCTGAGTCTTACAGATTTGGAAAGAACCTGTATTTAAAAGTGAGAAAATGAAATTTACTTCTCTGTGGCTGACTAATGACTTGTAAAATCTTTTTGGAGAAGGTAAATAAAGAAATTCTATTTCTATTCTTAAATAGGATCAAGGATCAAGGACACAGAGAAGGTAAATTTTTAACAGTGAGAAATTACACAGTATAGTGACGTTACGTCCCAACTGAACCTGTACTCCCTGTAATTGAGAAATCAGTCTTTGAAGCCAAAATGTCACTTGCTTTTTGAATTTCATGATTCTTTTTAAAGAAAAACCTTTCTCACTAAAATATTTTACCACTTTGTTATTTTTTAAATGTAAAGTTAATAAGCAGACACAATTTCAGAACAACAAAATACAAAGTACAAAAAATCATGATAAGACATTTTAAAAAGACGAAGTTATTGCTAAACAGGAATGAAGGTCAATAGCATGGATTTTTAGAGGGTTGAGTTATTCTTCTAATAATGCCTTACAGTCAGGAGCAGGAAAGGAGTAAAAAGACAATGAGCTTATCCAAATGAAGGGATCAGTAAAGTAAGCACAGTGGAACATCATAGAAATATCTAACATGGGTACAGACTTGGAGAGGACTTAATTAAAATTTGGGAGAGTAAAAACTATTAATAGTAAGTGTTCATAATGGAGACATAAAGCCATTTCAGGTCAGAAGTAAAATTAGGAAATGCAAAAAGCAAGAAATATAGAGGGAGTCTGGAGTGGAAATAAGCCTCATACGTGTTGAGAAGGTCAAAGGTCTTAGAAATCAGAGACAACCAGGGCAGTTAATATGAATGATTACATGGCTTTGAGGAGAAAGGAGTCCTTTTCCTGCTCTCAGTGAAACAGAAGAAAATTGAGGTGAAATTATCTTTGCTAAAGAGGGCATGGAGAAATTGTTGTCACCAGGTGAAAGTTTCATTCAGGTGAGATGGCAGAGCAAAAAATTAAGGAAAAATTTTAAGAATATAATGGATGTTATCCAATTGCTTGATTTTCAACAACAAACAATTCCTATTATCAAGGTCTACAAAGACTTCTATGCCACCAACCAAATCCAGAAGACACTTTGTCCTCATATTTTATTTGATCTCTTTCAGCACAGTTGACTACTGCCTTCTTTAAACATTTTCATCTCATGGCTTCTATGATATCACCCTCTGGTGATTCTTTGACAGCTTCTTCTCTGCTAAACTCCAAATGTTTTGCCCAGTGCTTTATCCTCAATATTCTTGTCTTACTGAGCCATACTCTCTCTATAGGTGATTTCATCCAGTTGCATGGATTGAATACCATTTTATATGCTGAGGACTCCCAAATTTTATCTGTACCCATGACCTCTCTCTGAGCCACTCTCTGAGATGTCTCTGTTCTCTTCAAATACCCACTTGACTGTCTAACAGTCATTTCAAACTCAAACTATCCAAAACAAAACTCTCAATTCCTTGTCCAACCTCAGGAAATGATTACCACCATCCACTCAAGGAATCTATAAATCATCTTTTATTTCTATCCCATTTCCAAGCCCATAAGAGATGGGTCCCATTTTTAAATATAGCAAAAAAGGAGAAATCTGAAAGACAATTTCCACACCATAGTCAATCTTCATTGGGAAAGTATCATCCAAAAGTTAGAGGAGGAGGTTTGACACTTACATAGTGTATGAGGCAGAAAAAAAGATGCTGAACTCCTGGAGGGCCCAAAAAGGGAAAGAAAAGAACCATGGGGCGATTAGCCAGACCTGAGAAGTAATGTGCTGTGCATTTCCCTTATACTTAAGGAACACTGCATTCATCAACTATACTTAGCTGAAGAATTTCCTCCTCTCAGCCTTAGTGATGACCTTTGGTTTCTTATAAGAGTAAGAAATTTGCTGTCCTCAACTTTGGCCAGGATAGACTATCCAAACACTGAGTCTAAAAGTCCTAATTCTCAACTTTTACTTTTTTTTAATGAGAAATTTTATCATTAAGAGAGAACTTCATGGCTTAAGAACAACAATAATCTGTCAATAAATAAAGAATAATGAATGCTAGGGTGAGAGAATGAGACTAATGTGTCATATATGTTGGACAAATGAATTTCTGGACAGTTCCACAGGGGGAGGGGAAAAAAAAATATATATATATATATATATATATCTTGAATTGGTTTCCCAGGGCCCGGGTATATTGGAATACTGACAACTTAAATTCCATCGTTTCAATCCCCAGATATAAATAAAGTTAACTACACTTTTTCTTTTTCTTTTTCTTTTTTAACAGCCTGGGGATGAATTCTATCCTAGAGATGAAAATGGCAAATGGTTATATCACAAGTCAAATCTGTGTGCCACTTGGGAGGTAAGTTCAAGTGGGCCTCTTATGTTAAAAGACTACATTTTAAAATTGTGATCTGATTATTCCTATTCGATTTACGGAGAGTTGCAACCTTTACTCCCAATGAAAAGTAGTAGTCAGGTATTTCTAACCACGAGCAAAGATGTATAAAATCTCCACTTCTGGGTGCTGAAAAATGTTTGATTTTGCTTTGATGTAAGAGAAGAATGCCAAAGATAAGGAAGAGGGAAGCGTGGGAGGAGAAAGAAAGTAAAGGAAATAAGTTCTACTGTAACAGTAAATAAAAATATATAAATGAGATAAACTCACAAATTTTTTGTTTCTCAAATTGAATTTTTAAAAATCAGTAATATGATGTCTAAAAGAAACAAATGTAAAATAATATATGAAAAACTGAAAAATAATTCTGGTTCCATTTCTGAGCAGGCTGCTGGCTCTTTCCCCAAGATTATAAGAGTGAGAAACTAGGGGAAAATAATGAGAAAACCCTTATGGATTTAGGTGGGAGGCAGGTACAGATATTTTGAACTGGTTCGTTTATGAGGTAATACAGAAGCTTTTACCTAGAGTGAAAGGCAACTCAGCAACCAGTAAGATAATATAGGAGAGGAACTATCAGAGTTATTTTTGCTCTTATTTCTCTCTTGCTATAGCCTTGGGACACACTCCACACATGTAGACACATGTTCAGATGTCTTCAGGAATCAAGTCAGAGCAGCACTGAAATCTTGCACTTGTGAGAAGCTGATAAAAACATAAGTCTCTGCCTGACCTCTGGCAGTTGTTTCCTGCCTCTCCCAGTTCAAACTCCAAAGGCTGGAAGTGATACCCTAATGATCATCTCATTCTAATAGACTACCCCCTATTTAGGTTACAGCTGAGGATCTGAACTGTGGCTTGTTTTGAGGGGTGAGGAGGCACTGACTGTGTTTTCTACTGTCTGGGGCTCTCCACCCGAAAGACCATACGCTCACTCCTGACCTCATTGGAGCTGACTAGGATTGGAGTCTGGCATTCTCCTCTAAGGGACTGCCTCACAGTGTACCTAATATCCTCAGGAGAAAATGAGCTCAGAGCCCAAAATAACAAGGCATTTCTTTCACAAGGAAACAACATATCTCAATTACATATCGCAATAAAAACAGAACAGAGGACCAAGAACTTTTTAATTAGCCAATTAATATATTCAAGGAGATAAAAGAAAGATATCAGCAATATGAAATAAGAACAAGAAAACATTTTTTTAAAACAAGAAAAAATAATAATTACAAAAAATAAAAACACAGTGCAGTAGATGGGATAAAAATAGAATGGGTAGAGATAAGGAAAAATTGATCAGCTTAAAAGATCAGAATGAGGAAATCTCCCAATTGAAGAAGGAAAGGACAAGAAAAATTTTTAAATGTGAAATATGAAAAGCTGAGAGATGTAAATCATAAAATTAGAATTTCCAGTATCCACACAATAGAAGTCTTAGAAAAAAAGAAAGAAGAAAAAAGAAAAGGAAGTAATAATTGAAGAAAAAACCCAGAGATATTGAAAAGGCATGAATTACCAAAGAGGAAAGAGAAAGGAACCCATACCTGGATGCTTTATAGTGAAATTTCAGGATGTCAAAGATAAAGAGAAACTGTTAAAACTTCCAGAGTATAGCAAACAAGCCAGTAAAGGAGACAAAATGAAATAATAAAAAATAATCAGTCTAAGAGAAGGCAGGAAAATAAGAAAAAAGGGGAAATGAATAGGTGGGAAAAACAGAAAATAAATAGCAAGATGGGGGATTTAAATTCAGTGGTATCAGTAATCACAGTGTATGTAAAGAGCCTAAACAACCCAGTTAAAATGCAGAGGTTGTCAGAATGGGTAAAAAGCAAAAGCCCACTATATATTATATACAAGAAACTCATTTTAAATAATAAGACACGCAACTAAGCCCATGCGCCACAACTACTGAGCCTGCACTCTAGAGCGCACACACCACAACTACTGAGCCTGTGTGCTGCAACTACTGAAGCCCGCATACTTAGAGCCCATGCTCAGCAACAAGAGAAAGCCACCACAATGAGAAGCCTGCACACCACAACAAAGAGTAGCCCCTGCTCACCACAACTAAAGAAAGCCTGCACGCAGCAACAAAGAACCAACGCAGCCAAAAATTAAAAAAATAATAAATAAATAATAAGATACATATAGGTTGAAAGTAAAAGGTTAAAAAAAAAAGTAAAAGGCTAGAATAAGATGTACTAGGCTGACAGTAATCAAAAGAGAGCTGGAGTAACCATTTTAATATCAGCAAAAATTTCAGAGCAAAGAGTGTTACCAGGGATAAGGAATTTTGTTTTATAATAATAAAGGGTTCAATCCTAAACATCTATGCACCTAATAACAGAACTCCAAAATACATGAAGCAAAACTAAGAGAACTGAAAAGAAAAAAAGAATAATCCACAATTCTAGTCAGAGATTTCAAAACCTCTCTCTCGATAATTGAGATAATAAGTAGACAGAAAGTCTATAGAATATAGGAGACTTAAACTTTATCAAACAACTTGACCTAATTGACATTTATAGAATACTTTTCCAAAATATAACAGAATGCTATTTTTCAAGTGCACATGGAATACTTCAAAAAATAGTTCATTTTCTGAGACATAAAACAGATCTCAATACATTTAAAAATATTCTTCATGCAAAGTAGGCTGTCTGATGACATTGGAATTAAATTCGAGTCAGTAACAAAAATATATCTGAAAAATCATCATATATTTGGAAACTAAGAAGATATGTGTAAATAACCCGTAAGATAAAGAAAAAATAACAAAATCTGAATCTATATGTACTCTATATGCTAGCAACACACAATTGGAAATGGAATTTTTTTAAAAACAGTGTTAAATATTTAGAGATAAATTTAACAAAATCTATGCAAGACATAGAGTTAAAACTACAATATTTTACTGAGAGGATTTTTTTTTAATTTGAATAAATGGAAAGCTGTATCTTGTTCTTTGATGGAAAGATTGAATACAGATAAATTGTTAATTCTCCCCTAATTCATGGATAGATTCAGTGCAATCCCAATGACTATCCCAAAGGAAATTGAAAAGCTGGTTCTAAAATGTATAGGGAAGTGCAAAAATCATAATGATAAAGATTTAATTTACTAAGAAGATATATCAATCTTAAACACATATGTACCAAATAAAATATCTTCCAAATATATAAAGCAAAAATTGATAGAATACAGAAAGACACTGGTAAATCCACTGTTACAGTGGGAGATTTCTGATATATTTCTCTAAATTATTGAAAAGCCAGGAAAAGCTAGACCTAATCTTCTATATAATGCGTGTGTATGTGAGAGAGAGAAACAATAAGGATCTGTATCCAAAAATAGGAGAATATACATTTTCCACACATACCAGACACATAAAAATTTTCAGGTACTATACCATAAAGAAAACCTCAACAAATTTTAAGAAATAAGATCATTATTATCATGCTGGTATACGTTATGAAAATACAAGGGGAAGATATAATATACAACATTTCCCCAAAATCATTCAATTACAGAATTCCTGCCTATCTCCTCCACTTTTCTTTAGTTCACAGATTGCCTATTAATATACCCAGGGACTTTACTTTTTAAAGAATTCACAGTCACCTTTATAAATGTTTGTTCTTGCTTGTGTTAAGGTTTCTTTCTTGACCCGTTGGCTTTTACCCTACAGGCTTTAGAAGCTTGCAAAGATGCTGGCTTGGTGAAATCCCTCGGTGTATCCAATTTTAACCGTAGGCAGCTGGAGCTTATTCTGAACAAACCAGGACTTAAGCATAAGCCAGTCAGCAACCAGGTACAGCTTGACAAGGGGAGGGAGGTGAGGGGGAGTGTGGGGATTGGGGAATGTGGGAGAATCCATTACTTAACAGAAAGAATCCTGGACTAGGAGTCAGGAAGTCTTGTGGTCACTTTACATATATCTCATCATTAGACCATGGGCAAGTCAATTTACGTCTCTTAAGAAAAAAGATTTGAAAGTTCAAATCCAAAAAGTAACCCAAACTTTTTCTGAAGAAAAATAATAATGTAGGGGAACAAAACCTACCAGATATTGACACACAGAGTATTTAAAATAATGTAAGATTAGCACAAGAACCACATACAAATAAATAGAAAATAAGAAATACCTTAGAAACAGTCTCAAATAAAATAAAAACTTAATGTAAAATAAAATAGCACAAACTAATGACAAAGGAATTGATTTTTCAGTAAATAGTGCGGGGAAAATTGATAGTTATATAGTAACAAATATAGATCTTTGCCTCATGTGATACTCCAAAGTGTCCCTTGATCAGGAGTTAAAGAAGAAACAAGAAATTATTTGTGAATACTACAAAAGAATTTTAGTTTTCTGGAGCTATGGATAGAAAGGGAAGCCATGGGAAAATTATAAAGAAAACCAATACATGTAATAGTATAAAAATGTTAAACACTAAAAATATTAGAAACAAAGAGCAAACAAAATTAGATGATTATATTTAAAAATATAATAGAAAAAGAGGATAATGTCCTTATGAATTAAAAGCCTAATAAAAATCAATGAGAAAAATACTAAGGCTCAAAAGAAATGAACAGAAAGTCACAGAAGACAGATTGCAAGACTGGTAAACATATGAAGAATATTTAGCTGCTCTAGTAATTATGGAAATTTAAATTTATGTGTAATTTTGTATTGTGTATCAAATTAGCAAAGTTTCTGTTTTATTTTTTAACATAGTGTTCCATGTAAGCAAGTGATGGAGTGCTGGCAAATGCAAATTGGTTCAACCTTCCTGAAAAGCAATTTTGCAAGAAGTAGCAAGAGCCTTAAAAAGTGTTTAGGTTTCGATTTCTAGGAATCCATCCTTGTGAAAAAACATCAGAACACCCATATGTGTGTTTGTCACAGCACTTTATGTGTGTGTTTGTCGCAGCACTGTTTATCATGGCAAAAAAAACACCAAAAAGGAAACAACATAAATATGAAAAATTCAGGGAATGTTTACATAAACTTTAAAACATTTATAATATGTGAAATCTTAACGAAAAATGTTCTTGAATCACTCTTGAGGTAAAGAGAAATGGCCACGATATTAAGTGGAAAGACCAGGATACAAAACGTAATACAGTATGAAGGTGATCATATTATTTAAAAAGTGCAAATATTGGAAAGAAATATATCAAAATGCTAACCGTGGCTATCTCTGGCTGTGAATTTTACAAGTAAATTCTGTTTTCTTCTTTATGCTTTTCTGTATTTCAAGTCTTCTGCAGTGAGCATATATTACTCTTATAATCACAACAAAATACTATTGTTAAATGGGGATATGACATCCTCTTCCCCCTACTTCATAAAACATTAAGAAGCTGCACTAAAAAATGCTCTTGGAACTGGTAAATATTCACAAACTTGGATTATGGTGGACTTGTTTGTTGAATTCATTGTTATTAGAAACTCAAAAGGATTCATGACAGACAAAATGAATTACCTACATCATGACAGTAGCCCACAGCTAAATAGAAGTGCTGCCCTATTTAGAAGTACCACTTCCGATACCTCAGCTAGTGCTATATCATATACTCTCAGGAACAGAGAGCAACAACCTTTGCCTTCCTCATTGATCTCAATCCATCCCTTTATTCCTAACCTACCCAGCATATCCTTCACATCTCCTTCCTGCACCCCTAAGAACAATATTTTGTTCTAAAAATGTTGAAGTGACAAGCAGCTTTCTTCTTACAAATGCACAGAGACAGATGGTGATTTCGACCTGAGAATGAAAAATAGTGAAAATTTGACAGTGTGTTTCCTCATGCCAAGGAGGAAATACCCTGATCTGTTGGCACAAGAATGTCGATCAGCTTCACAAATATACCCTGAAAGAGAAGCAAGACTTGTTGGAAGATCATAGCCTGAACCTATTCATGTGTCCTGTGGTGTCTGAAAGCAGAATATGTCAAAACTCTAGAGCTGGCACAGATCAAAGTGCAGGTCTCCCAGCCACCAGCCATGACCCTATACCCTGGTAGGACCATCTCTACTCCAGAGATACAAAATGAGCAGCTTTCAACCCAGGAATACGGTGAGCATATTTTGGGCATTAGACAGAGTGGACACATTTCATGTGCAAGGGATACATACCTGAAGGCCTTGCCTGATTCAAAATTCACGTATTTCAAAACGAATTTTCCCATTAGACTAAATCTAACATAAAATTTGCAAATTTTTGTATTTTTCATTGACTTCATGAACAAATTGACACAGAATATAACCTCACTCTATACTCATTCTCAGAGCCTGAGCAATCCAAGATTCCTTAGTACTCCCTATGATGTCCATCTGAAGCAATGTCCCTCCAGGCTCCGCCCCTGGCATAGACTGTCTGAAAGCCTTCCTAGCGTCATACAGTGCTCTCCCAGCCCAGGTCAAAGGGGACTGTGGATCTATCTCAAGCCATTTAATCTCATACAAAGTTCCAACACCTAACTCTAGGAACGAAGGAAAGAAGGGAGGTAAGGAGGGACGGAGAGAAGGAAAGAAGAAGGGAAGGAGTCAGGAAACTTCCCACATTCTTCCGTTTTTCCTGATCCTATTCACCATGCCTAACTCACAGGTGTCCTGACACAGAAATTAGTAAATATTTGTTGAGTGACTTCATTAATGGAATGAAAATTCAATGCAGTTTTTCATGGAAAGACAGAAGAGGTTGGGTTAATTAATGAAAGGACTTTTGCTATTTTCCTTCATGGATTCTGTCCAGCTTCTTAACTTCACCCTGTGAGATTTTGATATCTAAAACTACAGCATTACCAAAGGGTGTTGTAAAACCCTGGACACACCAAGACGCTGACAACTTACATCAGTTTTACATAGCAAACAAAGAAAAGTAAATACTGCAGCTCCACTGGCTCATTCACAAAGGGCTCTAAGCAGTCTCTAGCAAAGAAGGAAGGCAAGTGTGCTTAGGTACCCTTCTCCTTAGAAATAAGGATGACATCAAGGCCCTGCAGCATCAGGAACCATCACCACCCTCTACCTTAAACTGAGCATCCGGTCCCAGCCAGAAGTGACCAGCTGTACCCCATATGAAGCCCAGCCTACAACAGTCTGCAGCATCAAGAGTGACGTTTCCTAAGGTCTGGCTTTGTCCTCTCTGTATAACTCTTGTTTTCACTCATTCAACAAATGGTCATCAAGCACCTGCCTTAGTCCAGGCACTGTGCTAGGTTCTAGGCATGCAAAAGTGACCAAAGACAGATATAGTCCTTGCTCTTGTGGATCAGACATTAATGAAGTCAGGAAAGTTATATGTAATTGGAAACTGAGACAGATGCTCTGAAGAGAAGGAATGTGACTCTCTGAGGTCATACGCACTTGGGTCACGTTAGCCTACCCACTCCCACCCCCACCCTCACCTCCATCCCTAGAATTCCCTTCACTGAGTGGTCCTTTAGCGATATGCCCTCAAGTTTTTTATCAAAAAACTATCTATGCAAAGATCTTTGTTATATTACATATTATATTATATATTTGAGTTTATATTACATTAACTCAAATTTTTGTTGAGTACGGGTTTCTAGTATGTTGCCCAATGCAACTTTCTGTAAACTCCTGAATTTGTTCATAGAATGGATATTCACATACCTGTTTATTTTTTAATTGTATTAGCCTTATTATGTATACATTTTGTTATATATATATATATATACACACACACATACAAATACACACACATATATATGTATATAGGTAAATACACATGCTATATACACATGTGCATATACATATTTAGGCCAGAGGCCATAACAGCACTCCAACTGATTAGAAAGGAGTCCCTGTGGGGAAAATTAAATGTGTTTGGAGCAAGCAGGCAGGCATGGAAGTAAGGAATTCACACTTAGTCTTTAAGCAATGACGTGACATGATAAAAAAAAAAAATTGTTTGCAAAGATTAGTGTACCAATAAGATGGAAAATAAGAAAGAGACCAAAGGGGGAGAGTGATGCTAGGAGTGGGAGAGGGTAAGGGAAAGAAATACAGTCCACCCTCCATATCCATGGATGCAGAACCCGCAAATATAGAGAGCCCACTGTACTACACCATTTCGTAGAATGGACTTGAGCATCTGCGGATTCTGGTGTTTGCTGGGGTGGGGGGTGTGTTCTGGAACCAATCCTACGTGAATACCTAGGGACTACTGTACTATGGACACTGTGTGTCACTTTTTAGAATTAAGAAATGTTCCCAAGTGGGGGAGAAAACAAAAGTGTCTTAGGGAAAAGGAGGGATCAAGATTATGAGGGGGCAGGGGAAAAAGAAGAAATGGGAGAAACTGACAAGGGGGAAGCAAAAGTTTATCAAATTAGAAAAAGGAAAGAAGACCCACCTCTGAGAGCTCCAGTTTACCTTTCCACTTCATCAATAGCATTTCCTTGTGCCTTCTAGAAATGTAACTTGTCAAGTATTTAATACTTTAGATAGTGGAAATAATAATTATATACTTAAAATATTTTAATTAAGACTTGGTTGATTTTAATTAAAAAGAAAGCAAACACGTAGGTCAAAAACTACCATAGTGTTTAAGAAGAAACTTCGAGAAGAACTTTTGTTGACACGTGTATTTTTAGTGCAGGAATCCTGTCAATACGATACAGAAAATGAAACTAGGCCTACACTTGGTGGTGTAAAGAACTCTCCACCAAGAAGACAAAATTCATCTGTAAATTTAGTTTTATACACACTCTATCTCTTGTGAAAATATTCTTAGATGTTTGATAGTGAGGGTCAGAGGGCTTCTGCAACATGTCACTTCTATTTACCAAGACTGTAATGTGAACCTTGAGACTGTGTGTTTGTTATGGAAAATTGTATTTGCTAGAATATTTACTATAAATAATGGAGCCTGTTCACTTAAAGTTTTAAACTGATAGCTGTAAAAATTGAATCTGTCCCCCGATTATTTTAGGATTAACCCACAGATGGTGACCTCACTAACCTTGTTTTAAGTCATCTCACCGATATATAAACAATGTAAACTTCCTCGTCGGGAAAACTATTTACGATGTGCCTTGCTATCCAGAATACTTTTCAATCGAGTTTGTTGCAGAACTTTTTACAAACTATATAAAATTGCATTTTCATCCAAAAGCCCTTAATTCTGTGCTCTGCTCTCCAATGCAACCACGTAGGTTGAATGCCATCCATATTTCACCCAGCCAAAACTCTTGAAATTTTGCCAACAACATGACATTGTCATTATTGCCTACAGCCCTTTGGGGACCTCTAGGAATCCGTCCTGGTAAGTAATGCTATCTGTCTCCTCAGGAAGTATATTTCCTTGGTGTAGAGTATGAGGCTAATGTAAATTGCTTGACTGAAATGACTCTATTGAGCTGTGTGATCTCAAGGAAGTAATTTCTTCAAGTCCTTCTCCACATATGCAAATGAGAGCTAACAAAACCTTCCTCACTGAGGTGTTGTAATAATTGATTAGACTCTACCTGTGGAAGTGCCTACCAGTACCTTATTATTTGACAAAGAGTCTCTATGGCCATATTCCGAAATTTTTTAATTTTTTAAATCTCTGTATTCAGTGGCAACACTTCTACTGTGATGCATTCCACAGACTTAAGTAGAAAGTTTTCTACTCTAAGATGATTCCAAGAGTTGTGCCTTTGTTTCTTCTACTTCAGTCTTCTTGCCTTCCCCTGTATGCCTACTTCCAACCCCATTCTCTCTATAAGATCCATCAAAGTAATATTATTTACCGCCTGGAAGAGGCAGCTCTGTGAATCTGCCTGTCTTGATCTTCCCATACTAAGAGCAAGTCTTCTGAATACTCTGCACTCAGAGAAGTTGGTTACAGGTGACCTGAAGTGTTCTGGATAGGTTACCAGGTGAATGGGGGTCAGAGGACGAGGGTGATTGGTCAACTACTGGTTCTCATTACTCGGACTAAATATGATGCATGTTTTGATTTTTTTTTTTTAAAGGGTGAATGTGTCTTCCCCACCTTTGTTAAAGGATGCACTTCTAAACTCACTGGGGAAAAAATACAATAAGACAGCAGCTCAAGTTGTTTTGCGTTTCAACATCCAGCGAGGAGTGGTTGTCATTCCTAAAAGCTTTAACCCTGAAAGGATCAAAGAAAACTTTCAAGTAAGAGAACTGCTTCTGGAAATGTAAAAAGTAGGGTATTTTTTTTTTTTTAGAGAGAATTTTGTGTTCAGATTAATAAGAAAGTTGCAATGCCTTCATATGTTATTTTATACCTGCTCCCCGACCCCCTCCGCCCGTACCTGGATTTAATTTTAGCTGAATTTGAGACAATTCCTAGTAATTCAGGGATTTCTTTGCTGCTTGTAGGCTATCTAGCTCCCTTATTTCTTCTGTTTCCTTACCTATTGACTCTGGACACTACCTACTCCCTTCCCCACCAGCACAGCAGGAATAGAAGGTATTAAATTTGAAATTCATAACAGTCAACTTTCCACCTTCTTAATGGCTCTGGAAAAAGTTGGGGACAAATTTGGAAATTATTGAAGTGGATCATTTAGACTTCATAAATGCCAACCCCCTTTATTTCCTCTATAAGTAATCTGTAATCAGCATTATAAATTATAGGTGAGAAAAGAGGCCACTAGACAATGGAGTGATTAGTTTACTGTGCTACTTCCAAAGAATAAACTGCTAGGTAAATGCAGCCATAGAAAAGTACCATGCAGTTAATCAGTTACCCATCAGTTAATAATTAAAATTTCAAAAGTAAGTTGTTTTTTGTCTTACTCATAATTAAAGATAAAAATGAGATAGTATTTATCCCCTCAGATAGGAAAATAATCAGAATGTTAACAGTGTGTGGGAAAACTGGCAGTTTCATATAATACTATTAGAAACATAAATTGATGTAAGGTTTGGAGAAGGATGTCATTTTTCCAGATCCATCAAAATTCAAACATACATGTCCATTGACCCAACAATCTTTTCCCCATAGATGTATTTGCATATTCATGCACACATATACAGATGTTTATTACAGCACACTTTATCAGCTAAAAAAAACTGGAAACAATTTTCAATAGGATATTGTAAAACAAATTATGATATATTTGTACAATGAAACAGTATATAGGCATTCTTATTTATTTTTCTTTTGTAACAGAACTCTACTGAGGTGTAATTGAAATGCAATGAGCTGAACATAAAGTATAAAATTGGAAAAGTTTTGACATATGTACACACCCATGAAACCATCACCACAATCAAGATAATGAACATATCCAGCACCTCCAATAGTCTCTTCATGCCCTTTTATAAGCTATCCCTCCCGGTCCCCAATCCCAAGCAAGCACTGATTTGCTTTCTATCCCTATAGGCTAGTTTGCATTTCCTAGAATTTCAGATAAATGAATTCACACAGTATGTGTGCTTCTATATCCATTTTTAAATAATAAAGTGAAAATATAAGTACTGACATGGGAAGACATCCATGATATTAGACAATTATCTTCAGAGCTTTTTTGCTACCACATGAAGGAATGGAATTCAAACTTACCAAAGAAAAAGAGACATAATTTATTGGCTCTCATAACTGGAAAGTCCATGGGTAGGTCAGACATGACTGGACACAGGTATTCTAATGATTTATAAAAGGATTGAGTTCTTCCCACCCCCTTTCTCCAGATGGTGACACACACAGATTAATATTGGTTAATCTGTTACCCACATTTAGTAAAGATGATCACAGATAAAGGCTTCTGTCTCTGTCAATCCCTGCTTGTCCTCTTATGGGTCATTGGCTACTCCCATAATAATCACTGTGTCTAATGAACAAGATACTTTGATTGGTCCCCTGGGCTACATCCCTATTCTTGTGCTGAAGGAGGTGAGGTCATGTGACAAATAGCCCTACTAGGTGCGGGAAGGTATTAAAGAAAAAGGAAGCTTGTAAGGATTTCTTTTATAAGTGGTTCATTCATGACTGTTTTTATGTTTTAACAAATTTCCTTCTACAATCTCATAACTCCAATTCTTGGATAATAAGTAATCAAAGGAAAGAATGCTCTGCAAAGACCACTTGGAAACAATCCTCGGGGGAATGACTAAGTAAATCGTATTACATCTATACTATGGATATAGTGGTTAAATAAATAAAGTCAGTCTATGTATTTTGACAGAAAAGATCACCAAGACATATTATGTGAATGAGATAAAGTTGCAGAATAATAGAAATATGATACAATTATTGCATTTTGCTCTTGCTGTGTTGAATGTTTGGAAGAAATCTGTGGGAAGGGGAATAGGACTGGGGTGGTGGGTATCAAGAGGCACTTTTGTTTCTTTTACACCATAAAGGTCCATGTATTTCTGTAGTGTTTCATTTCTTTACAAAAAGCATATATTCATGTATTACTTTTACAATTAAAATTTATTCATGTAAATTACTAAATTAAAAGTTAAGGGATAGAAAGATAAAATAATAAGAGAAATTATAAACAAATCAACTGTTAAAAATATAAATAAGCTCAAATAAACTATTAAAATATTCATAAAGGACAATAATAAAACCGAGGTACAAACTGTACAAGCTAAGAAAAAAACAAAACAATGAAAAAGTAACTAGAATTAAAAGGTAGATAAAGAGACATTAAAAATGACAAGAGAAAGGATTAAGATGATGAACCAAAGCAAATTAAAGGTTAAAAAAAAACACATAAGCAAATTTAGAGACTAGGGAATATTTTTGTTAAAAAAAAAAAAAGTGCACGAAGGCCATAGTCCAGAATCAAAAGTTCAGCATCTTATACCAAAATAATAAGAATTCTTCACTTTTAGATTTTTAGGAGATGTTCTGAATGCGTATTGTTTCAGAACATTTGAAACTTCTTGCAAGATGTCCCCAGCAGGATTGTCTTAAAGACAAAGGGCAGAAAGAATTCCACCTCCACATGGGTGGGGCGGCCCCCCTGCACTAGCCCAACTCCTCTAAGACATTTGCAGAGATGTTCATAAATCTTTGAAGGGCTCCCACTGCTGGCCTCACTCCCTGATCCCAAGCTTGACCCATCTTCTACTATTATAAATGTCTGTTTTTTGTTTCTGTTATTTCAGATCTTTGACTTTTCTCTCACTGAAGAAGAAATGAAGGACATTGAAGGCCTGAATAAAAATGTCCGCTTCGTGGAAATGCTCATGTGAGTTCTGGGGGATCATTAATCAGGTTCTGCGCAGTGATGTTGGATTGTCAAGCGTCAACCAACAGGCTCTCATGAACCAGGACCATGTCCATGGAAGGCACAAGGGTAAAGGCTGGTGGGCAGCATATTCTGAATTAGGAACTTCCCAAAAACCTACATTTTTGTTTAAAAGAATATTTCTGGGGCTTCCCTGATGGCGCAGTGGTTGAGAGTCCGCCTGCTGATGCAGGGGACAGGGGTTCGTGTCCTGGTCCGGGAAGATCCCACATGCCGTGGAGTGGCTGGGCCCGTGAGCCATGGCCGCTGAGCCTGCGCGTCTGGAGCCTGTGCTCCACAACGGGAGAGGCCACAACAGTGAGAGGCCCGCGTACCGCAAAAAAAAAAAAAAAAAGAATGTTTCTGACATTTATGACATTCCCATTGGTTAGGTTAAGGCATCAAAGGCTAAAAACATTGAGGAGAATTAAATCAGTTTTCGTTATGTTAATACAACATCAGCACAGATATGCAAGCAACATACTTATTTCTTCCTTAGAAATCAAAGTGGGCACAAATTAGAGCAAAGCTGTCAACAAGAACAATTCCTGGGAGAGAGGCATTAGAGTGTAGTAGAAAGAGCACCAGGTTGAGTTTTAGACAAATGTTTGCCTATAAGATTTGGAGCTTCTGGCTTCACCTATTGTCTGACTTCCCACAAGCAAAATTCCTTCGAAGTGTTGCCAAATTTAACTATCAACTGAAGTAACCCTTTATTCTCTGAATATTACAGAGCCTTAAAAATAAAAAAAAAGTATATAGTTCATGTATATATACACACGTATATATTTGTATACATACATACCCACATTTTTTCTTCTTACTCATTCTTCATTAGTATTTCCAGTTCTTGAAATCACCTGGACAGTATTCTTCTTTTCACAATCTTCTCTTTAAGTGAGCATTTAGAAAATGCTCATTAAGATGGTTCGTATAGTTTGGGCGCTTATCTTATTGGTCCCACTATTTTTCATGAGTCAGAAAGTGCAGACTGGACTTCCGGGTAAGATGGCGGAAGAGTAAGACGCGGAGATCACCTTCCTCCCCACAGATACACCAGAAATACAGCTACACGTGGAACAACTCCTACAGAACACCTACTGAACGCTGGCAGAAGACCCCAGACCTCCCAAAAGGCAAGAAACTCCCCACATACCTGGGTAGGGCAAAGCAGAGAGATTCCCGCACAGAGGAGCGGTGCCGAGCGGCACTCACCAGCCCGAGAGGCTTGTCTGCTCCCCCGCCGGGGCGGGCGGCGCTGGAGCTGAGGCTCGGGCTTCGGTCAGAGCGCAGGGAGAGGACTGGGGCCGGCGGCGAGAACTCAGCCTGAAGGGGGCTAATGTGCCACAGCTAGCCGGGAGGGAGTCCGGGAAAACTCTGGAGCTGCCGAAGAGGCAGGAGACTTTTTCTTCCCTCTTGGTTTCCTGGTGCGCGAGGAGAGGGGATTAAGAGCGCCGCGTAAAGCAGCTCCAGAGACGGGCGCGAGTCGCGGCTGAAAGCGCGGAGCCCAGAGACGGGCGTGGGACGCTGGGGCTGCTGCTGCCGCCGCCAAGAAGCCTGTGTGCGAGCGCAGGTCACTGTCCACACCGCCCTTCCGGGAGCCTGTGCAGCCTGCCACTGCCGGGGTCCCGGGATCCAGGGGCGGCTTCCCTGGGAGAACGCACGGCGCGCCTCGGGCTGGTGCAACGTCACGCCGACCTCTGCCGCTGCAGGCTCGCCCCGCACTCCGTGCCCCTCCCTCCCGCCGGGCCTGAGTGAGCCAGAGTCCCCGAAGAGGCTGCTCCTTTAACCCTGTCCTGTCTGAGCGAAGAACAGACGCCCTCCGGCGACCTACACGCAGAGGCGGGGCCAAATCCAAAGCTGAGACCCAGGAGCTGTGAGAACAAAGAAGAGAAAGGGAAACCTCTCCCAGCAGCCTCAAAAGCAGCGGATTAAAGCTCCACAATCAACTTCATGTACCCTGCATCTGTGGAATACATGAATAGACAACAAATCATCCCAAATTGAGGAGCCAGGAGTCAGTGCTGTGCCTCTGAGGTGGGAGAGCGAACTTCAGGACACTGGTCCACAAGAGACCTCCCAGCTCCACATAATATCAAACGGCGAAAATCTTCCAGAGATCTCCATCTCAACACCAGCACCCAGCTTCACTCAACGACCAGCAAGCTACAGTGCTGGACACCCTATGCCAAACAACTAGCAAGACAGGAACACAACGCCACCCATTAGCTGAGAGGCTGCCTCAAATCATAAAAAGTCCACAAACACCCCAAAACACACCACCAGACGTGGACCTGCCCACCAGAAAGACAAGATCCAGCCTCATCCACCAGAACACAGGCAGTAGTCCCCTCCACCAAGAAGCCTACACAACCCACTAAACCAACCTTAGCCACTGGGGACAGACACCAAATACAACGGGAACTACGAACCTGCAGCCTGCAAAAAGGAGACCCCAAACACAGTAACATAAGCAAAATGAGAAAACAGAAAAACACACAGCAGGAGAAGGAGCAAGATAAAAACCCACCAGACCTAACAAATGAAGAGGTAATAGGCAGTCTATCTGAAAAAGAATTCAGAATAATGATGGTAAAGATGATCCAAAATCTTGGAAATAGAATAGACAAAATGCAAGAAACAGTTAACAAGGACCTAGAAGACCTAAAGAAGAATCAAGCATCGATTAAAAACACAATAAATGAAATAAAAAATACTCTAGATGGGATCAATAGCAGAATAACTGAGGCAGAAGAACGGATAAGTGAGGTGGAAGATAAAATAGTGGAAATAACTGCTGCACAGCAAAATAAAGAAAAAAGAATGAAAAGAACAGAGGACAGTCTCAGAGACCTCTGGGACAACATTAAACGCACCAACATTCGAATTATAGGGGTTCCAGAAGAAGAAGAGAAAAAGAAAGGGACTGAGAAAATATTTGAAGAGATTATAGTTGAAAACTTCCCTAATATGGGAAAGGAAATAGTTAATCAAGTCCAGGAGGCACAGAGAGTCCCATACAGAAAAAATCCAAGGAGAAATACACCAAGACACATATTAATCAAACTGTCAAAAATTAAACACAAAGAAATCATATTAAAAGCAGCAAGGCAAAAACAACAAATAACACACAAGGGAATCCCCATCAGGATAACAGCTGATCTCTCAGCAGAAACTCTACAAGCTAGAAGGGAGTGGCAGGACATACTTAAAGTGATGAAGGAGAAAAACCTGCAACCAAGATTACTCTACCCAGCAAGGATCTCATTCAGATTTGATGGAGAAATTAAAACCTTTACAGACAAGCAAAAGCTGAGAGAGTTCAGCACCACCAAACCAGCTTTACAACAAATGCTAAAGGAACTTCTCTAGGCAAGAAACACAACAGAAGGAAAAGAACTACAATAACGAACCCAAAACAATTAAGAAAATGGGAATAGGAACATACATATCAATAATTACCTTAAATGTAAATGGACTAAATGCTCCCACCAAAAGACACAGACTGGCTGAATGGATACAAAAACAAGACCCATATATATGCTGTCTACAAGAGACCCACTTCAGACCTAGAGACACATACAGACTGAAAGTAAGGGGATGGAAAAAGATATTCCATGCAAATGGAAACCAAAAGAAAGCTGGAGTAGCAATTCTCATATCAGACAAAATAGACTTTAAAATAAAGACTACTAGAAGAGACAAAGAAGGACACTACATAATGATCAAGGGATCAATCCAAGAAGAAGATATAACAATTGTAAATATTTATGCACCAAACATAGGAGCACCCCAATACATAAGGCAAATACTAACAGCCATAAAAGGAGAAATCGACAGTAACACAATCATAGTAGGGGACTTTAACACCCCACTTTCACCAATGGACAGATCATCCAAAATGAAAATAAATAAGGAAACACAAGCTTTAAATGATACATTAAACAAGATGGACTTAATTGATATTTATAGGACATTCCATCCAAAAACAACAGAATACACATTTTTCTCAAGTGCTCATGGAACATTCTCCAGGATAGATCATATCTTGGGTCACAAATCAAGCCTTGGTAAATTTAAGAAAATTGAAATTGTATCAAGTATCTTTTCCGACCACAATGCTATGAGACTAGATATCAATTACAGGAAAAGAGCTGTAAAACATACAAACACATGGAGGCTAAACAATACACTACTTAATAACGAAGTGATCACTGAAGAAATCAAAGAGGAAATTAAAAAATACCTAGAAACAAATGACAATGGAGACACGACGACCCAAAACCTATGGGATGCAGCAAAAGCAGTTCTAAGAGGGAAGTTTATGGCAATAAAATCCCACCTTAAGAAACAGGAAATATCTCGAATAAACAACCTAACCTTGCACCTAAAGCAATTAGAGAAAGAAGAACAAAAACATCCCAAAGTTAGCAGAAGGAAAGAAATCATAAAAATCAGATCAGAAATAAATGAAAAAGAAATGAAGGAAACGATAGCAAAGATCAATAAAACTAAAAGCTGGTTCTTTGAGAAGATAAACAAAATTGATAAACCATTAGCCAGACTCATCAAGAAAAAAAGGGAGAAGACTCAAATCAATAGAATTAGAAATGAAAAAGGAGAAATAACAACTGACACTGCAGAAATACAAAAGATCATGAGAGATTACTATAAGCAACTCTATGCCAATAAAAGGGACAACCTGGAAGAAATGGACAAATTCTTAGAAATGCACAACCTGCCAAGACTGAATCAGGAAGAAATAGAAAATATGAACAGACCAATCACAAGCACTGAAATTGAAACTGTGATTAAAAATCTTCCAACAAACAAAAGCCCAGGACCAGATGGCTTCACAGGCGAATTCTATCAAGCATTTAGAGAAGAGCTAACACCTATCCTTCTCAAACTCTTCCAAAATATAGCACAGGGAGGAACACTCCCAAACTCATTCTACGAGGCCACCATCACCTTGATACCAAAACCAGACAAGGATGTCACAAAGAAAGAAAACTACAGGCCAATATCACTGATGAACATAGATGCAAAAATCCTCAACAAAATACTAGCAAACAGAACTCAACAGCACATTAAAAGGATCATACACCATGATCAAGTGGGGTTTATTCCAGGAATGCAAGGATTCTTCAATATACGCAAATCAATCAATGTGATACACCATATTAACAAACTGAAGGAGAAAAACCATATGATCATCTCAATAGATGCAGAGAAAGCTTTTGACAAAATTCAACACCCATTTATGATAAAAACCCTGCAGAAAGTAGGCATAGAGGGAAGTTTCCTCAACATAATAAAGGCCATATATGACAAACCCACAGCCAGCATCGTCCTCAATGGTGAAAAACTGAAACCATTTCCACTAAGATCAGGAACAAGACAAGGTTGCCCACTCTCACCACTCTTATTCAACATAGTTTTGGAAGTTTTAGCCACAGCAATCAGAGAAGAAAAGGAAATAAAAGGAATCCAAATGGGAAAAGAAGAAGTAAAGCTGTCACTGTTTGCAGATGACATGATACTATACATAGAGAATCCTAAAGATGCTACCAGAAAACTACTAGAGCTAATCAATGAATTTGGTAAAGTTGCAGGATACAAAATTAATGCACAGAAATCTCTGGCATTCCTATATACTAATGATGAAAAATCTGAAAGTGAAATCAAGGAAACACTCCCATTTACCATTGCAACAAAAAGAATAAAATATCTAGGAATAAACCTACCTAAGGAGACAAAAGACCTGTATGCAGAAAATTATAAGACACTGATGAAAGAAATTAAAGATGATACAAATAGATGGAGAGATGTACCATGTTCTTGGATTGGAAGAATCAACATTGTGAAAATGACTCTACTACCCAAAGCAATCTACAGATTCAATGCAATACCTATCAAACTACCAATGGCATTTTTCACAGAACTAGAAAAAAAATTTTCACAATTTGTATGGAAACACAAAAGACCCCGAATAGCCAAAGCAATCTTGAGAACGAAAAATGGAGCTGGAGGAATCAGGCTCCCTGACTTCAGACTATACTACAAAGCTACAGTAATCAAGACAGTGTGGTACTGGCACAAAAACAGAAAGATAGATTAATGGAACAGGATAGAAAGCCCAGAGATAAACCCACGGACATATGGTCACCTTATCTTTGATAAAGGAGGCAGGAATGTACAGTGGAGAAAGGACAGTCTCTTCAATAAGTGGTGCTGGGAAAACTGGACAGGGACATGTAAAAGTATGAGATTAGATCACTCCCTAACACCATACACAAAAATTAGCTCAAAATGGATTAAAGACCTAAATGTAAGGCCAGACGCTATCAAACTCCTAGAGGAAAACATAGGCAGAACACTCTATGACATAAATCACAGCAAGATCCTTTTTGACCCACCTCCTAGAGAAATGGGAATAAAGACAAAAATAAACACATGGGACCTAATGAAACTTCAAAGCTTTTGCACAGCAAAGGAAACCATAAACAAGACCAAAAGACAACCCTCAGAATGGGAGAAAATATTTGCAAATGAAGCAACTGACAAAGGATTAATCTCCAAAATTTATAAGCAGCTCATGCAGCTCAATAGCAAAAAAACAAACAACCCAATCCAAAAATGGGCAGAAGACCTAAATAGACATTTCTCCACAGAAGATATACAGACAGCCAACAAACACATGAAAGGATGCTCAACATCTTTACTCATTAGAGAAATGCAAATCAAAACTACAATGAGATATCATCTCACACCAGTCAGAATGGCCATCATCAAAAAATCTAGAAACAATAAATGCTGGAGAGGGTGTGGAAAAAAGGGAACACTCTTGCACTGCTGGTGGGAATGTGAATTGGTACAGCCACTATGGAGAACGGTATGGAGGTTCCTTAAAAAACTACAAATAGAACTACCATATGACCCAGCAATCCCACTACTGGGTATATACCCTGAGAAAACCATAATTCAAAAAGAGACATGTACCAAAATGTTCATAGCAGCCCTATTTACAATAGCCTGGAGATGGAAACAACCTAAGTGTCCATCATCGGATGAATGGATAAAGAAGATGTGGCACATATATACAATGGAATATTACTCAGCCATAAAAAGAAATGAAATTGAGCTATTTGTAATGAGGTGGATGGACCTAGAGTCTGTTATACAGAGTGAAGTAAGTCAGAAAGAGAAAGACAAATACTGTATGCTGACACATATATATGGAATTTAAGAAAAAAATGTCATCAAGAACATAGAGGTAAGACAGGAATAAAGACACAGACCTACTAGAGCATGGACTTGAGGATATGGGGAGGGGGAAGGGTAAGCTGTGACAAAGTGAAAGAGCGGCATGGACATATATACACTACCAAACGTAAGGTAGATAGATAGTGGGAAGCGGCCGCATAGCACAGGGAGATCAGCTCGGTTCTTTGTGACCGCCTGGAGGGGTGGGATAGGGAGGGTGGGAGGGAGATGCAAAAGGGAGGGGATATGGGAACATATGTATATGTATAACTGATTAAATTTGTAAAATAAAAAAAAATTAAAAAAAATAATATAAAAAAAAATGAATGACTAATAAGACAATAAATAAATAAATAAACAAACAACAAGAAAAAAGAAAAAAAAAAAAAAGAAAGTGCAGACTATGCTAACACTGAATTTCGGAATCAATTTCTGAATTAATAAACAGCTTTCTAATGTGAATTTTCCAGGGGGAAAAACTATTTGAAATCAAGAAGCACCTCCTAGCCTCAAGAACATAAAACTAAACACAAACACAGAACTAACACTTACACGTTAATTAACAGCTCTTGAAGATAAACTATTTCTATTGAATAAATATCATTAAATTAAAAAGAAATAGTAAGAGATAGCCAATCCACCAACGTGCTGTTTTGTTTTTTTTTTTACAGTTGGTTGGTGACATTATTTGGTTTGACATTTGACAATTTATTTATTTATTTATTTATTTATTCATTCATTCATTCATTTATGGCTGTGTTGGGTTCTCGTTGCTGCACACGGGCTTCCTCTAGTTGCAGTGAGAAGAGGCTACTCTTCATTGCGGTGCGTGGGCTTCTCATTGCAGTGGCTTCTCTTGTTGCGGAGCGTGGGCTGTAGGTGCACGGGCTTCAGTAGTTGTGGCACGTGGGCTCAGAAATTGTGGCTCACAGGCTCTAGAGCACAGGCTCAGTAGTTGTGGCACACGGGCTTAGTTGCTCCATGGCATGTGAGATCTTCCCAGACCAGGGCTCCAACCCATGTCCCCTGCATTGGCAGGCGGATTCTTAACCACTGCACCACCAGAGAAGCCTGACATTTGACATTTTTAATACCTAATTCTAGCAACACTGGGAAAATAACTCATTGCATCAGGAAATAACTAGAAAAATCAGCAAGGAGAAACAAAGATTAGGCCCCATTGATCAAAAAAATGTATCATTTAGGGATGCTGGGCCAAGGTTCTTCTGCTTTTCATCCGGCTGATCTTTGAGAGCCTTCATTGGTTTTGTTTTATATTTTGATTTAAAGCTCATAGTACTTGCAGAGAACTAAATCTTAGGTGTGCTTCAGTACAGGCACACACACACTCCAGTCCTTTTATAGACTGTTTCACCATATTTATTTAAGAGATAGATTCATCATTATCATCACCGTCATCGTCATAATGGAAACTTACTCTGCTGGTCATCAACTTTCTAAATCTCAAACTTTCAACTCTCAGGAGGCCTAGTGATAGGGGCAAGTAAAAACTCTGAGAAGAGACTGACACTGATTCATAATAGAGTTTTGAAGAGAAATGCTTATGTGGTTTATTGAAATGGGAGGCAGTTTATATCAAGAGAGCAGAAGGAGGAAGACGTTGGGACAAAGTGTGTAAGTAGGCAGGTATTGCTCACCTCCTGTGCTTTTGTTCTAAGAAAATGTTAATGTGGAGACAACTAGCCTTCCCCCGCCAATCCCCCCACCCCACACTTACACCCAGGGTGCTGTCTGGGGCTTCAGTCAAAGGTGCTGGCTTGAGGGGAAACGGGAGGAGAATGGGCACGAAACAGAAATGGAATGAGTAAGAGAAAGAGGGAATGGTCGGTGAAGTTAGCAAAGGATGCTGGTAACACATACAGCCATGCAGCATTTGAAGTGAACTTTTTCCCTTTGGGGGAATTGTTTTGGCAGGTGGTGTGACCATCCTGAATACCCATTTCATGATGAATACTGACTTCAGAGAGCTCCGCAACAGATATTTTCCCTCCTATATGTGCCAGGACTTTGGGCTGGGTGGTTCCTCCAGCTATGGAAGTCAAAGGAGTTTACTATCCTCAGATGAAATGGTGATGGAGACACACTTAACTTTTGTGTAGTGTAAGTGACTTTGACTTAGCTATGTGGGGGGAAAAATAGGTTTAAATCTGTTGAAATAACTTGGAAATTATCAGCTAATATTTTATTAAATCAATGTCTTCTGGGTTTCAGAAAGAAAAATATTAGGCTTTAGAAAAGACTTCAAAGGCAACATATGAAGATAAATAACACATGAATTTGGATACTGCTGCCATGGGTAGTCTGAGTTCTTTAGCAGTTAACAGGGCAACAGCAAGGATGGAGAGCTGGACCATGCCAGTGTGCTGGCAGTGGTCTTGATGGTTTGGACCATTGACTGTAATACAGACACAGCCAAGGTAAGATCCACACATGCATTATTAACAGGGAAGTGATTTGCTTCACCTTGAGTAGAGAGAGAGGGCTAAGTATAGAAAAGTCTTACTATAGAGCTAATTAAACACCACAGCGGTCAACAAAGCCATACTGATTTGGTTGTTGTTTGTTTCCATCCAATGTGTGTTCATGTAGCTTTTATCCAGCTTGAAAGATGGATAATTGCTTGTTCTCTCTTGCATGCTTTAAAGGGCCTGAGCTTCAGTAAGCTAGTGATCCATGCTAACACTGCCTGCCACTCTTGCCCCCACTCATTATATGACCACCATTATGCAAAGTGGCTTGAGACAACCTGCATACCCTGTATTGTAAAATAGTCCACAGACCATTATTTCAAAAGAAGGCGTATAAAAAGGAAGCTTTAGGAAACATATTGAAAGAAGAGGTTTTATAGAATCATTAGACTTAAGACTTTGGAAGTGATTGGGATAACTGAATTTTGAGAAAGTAGCAAGTTCAAAAGAACACTGATAATTTTACTATATGTAAATTTTTTAAGTGAATAAAAAGATTATTAGAATTCCAGAGTAGAGATGTACCTATTTTCAATCCAGCCAGAGCAATACATTTTATTCATTCATATTAAGTCACTCTCACAGGGCAAGAGAGCGCTTCAAGACTTCAAAACATCAAAACAAACTTATGTTTGTCCAAGATCAATTGCTTATAATCTTCCATGATCTGAAAACACACATTTCTGAGAAATTACCATTTTAAAAAACTGATCTCTACTTATTGTTTCCAATAATTCTAATATGAATACTTACAATGCTATTCTCTGGAAAATATCTCATTCACAAGAAATAATAAAAATGATGATTTATTCTACCACATGAATCTCCATTTTGTTGCTTGGGGTGGGGGGAATCATCTGAATTCATTTAAATTAGAGACCTTTGGTTGAATTCCTACTGTACATTTAGCACTGGGAAGATAGGGAAGATAGGAGGAAAAGGGAGTACCATAATGAAAGAACAGAAACTCAAGTCCTGACCTCTACTGTCAAAACTCTTCAAAATATTTCAGGGGGCTGGTGTGGAAGAAGGACCACACCTATCAAACCATTTTTTAAAGACAGGCATTGGAAAAGAGTCCCACTATTTGTCAGGGGAAATGTATACATGTATTTCTAAAGATTGGAAGAGGGGAATTCTCTCTTAGTCTTAACAGAGATGGAGGAAAAAGAGTTGGAGACAGAAAACAGAAGGTCAGGGAAGAGTGGTGGTCTGCATGAGTTTCTGCATGTCACTTCTCCCTTCACTCTCATTCCTCTCAAGCTTCCCAACAATTTTGGGATAAATTGTATGCTCCCCAAATTCATATGTTGAAGTACTAGCCCGTAGTACCTCAGAACGTGACCTTATTTGGACATAGGGTCATTGCATATGCAATTAGGTAAGACGAAGTCATACTGGAGTATGGTAGACGCTAATCCAGTATGATTCGTATCCTTATAAGAAGGGGAAACTTGGACACAGGCAACACACAGGGAGAGCACCATGTGCTGATAGAGGCAGAGATCAGGGTGATGCTTTTACAAAGATGTCCAGCAAACCACCAGAAGCTAGGTGAGAGGCATGGACCAGATTCTCCCTCATAGCCCTCAGAAGGAACCAACCCTGCCAACACCTTTATCTTGGACTTGTGGTCTCTAGAACTGTGAGACAATAAATTTCTGTTATGTAAGTGGCCAGTTTGTGGCACTTTGTTCAAGCAGCCCTAGCAAGCAAATGTACCATCTCTCAGTCAAGATTTCCAGTCTCTCAAGCTGACACCAGCAGTAAAAATGGCCTTACTTAGTCAGTGCTTTACTGAGCTCAGGTATTGATGACCAATATTTTTTACCTTCTTGGGGACTTTTGCAACCCTAAAGATGTTTGTTAACCCAAATCAATCTCTTTCCTAATCAGAGGCCTCTAATGGAATATGGAGTAAGGTACATCAATAGTTACATAACCTGCCTGGAAAAGGAGAGGAGGCCAACAGTGTACCCACTGATCCATAAAAACACATGGACCAGAATAGCAAGGACTTTCTGCCCCAGCCCGCAGAATGTTTTTTGTTTGCCCATCACTGACTGTTCTCCTTGGAAGACCTCCCTCAGGCACTGTTTTCCATAGATAATGACACAGAGGTTATTGGAAGAGGCCACAAGAGGCACATAGGCACCAATCCCAAGTCTGCAGGCTTCAACACTGCGACGTGCTGCACACTTCATGACCACAGTTATGGAAATTTAAAAGGTTGAGGTAAATTATATTTGCCAGGCTTGGTATTTCTCTGGAACTCCCTTAAAATTTCAAGCTTTCACTGGTGACTTCAATTTCTGACCATTCCAAACTAGTAACTATATCATGATATCTTGTGGAGCCCTGGTCCTTGAATGTGAGCCCTCCCGGAATCTGAACTGTACCCACCATGTTTCTACCTCCAGATACCAAATCCCCAAGTTCTCACTTCTCTTGATGGGGGCAAGGGGTGAGGAGGGATAGATAATCACTTTTAATCTCCTCTGGGCACTGGTATTTTAGCTAGATTGAGAGCTGAGATGCAGAATATGGTGGGAGGGAGTAGCAGTGGTCTTGACAAAAGTACATGGACTTTGCAGGTCCCCCCCTTAAATCTGGCCATTGGTAAATCTTCCTACAAGGACTATGTGGCATCCTTAGGAGCATGAGGGCCCCTTTAATCCTGTCTTGGGGGTTGTCAGGAAGAGATAAAATTGCCAAAGGACAATTTGGAGCTGGGTAGTCCTCACTTTATGTCCTGCTGAAGTTGGTCACATGTGGGTCAGAGAGGAGCAGCTAGTGGAAATGACTGAACATATGTTTTTAAACTGTGTTGCTATTTGATATGTACTATTGAGCATTTTTTATTGACATTCGTATATAAGACTATTGTGTAGTTTTGTGTGTACTCTTTAATTAGTTTCTATTACCAAATTGTGCTCCTTTCATTGTTAAAAGGAGTGAGATTTTCTTTCACACTCTCCACTCTAGAACAAATTAAATTTAAATGACTTATTTCTTAAAGTATTGGTGGAATACACCTGAGAATTGCCTGTCAATAGAGAGCCTGTACATTTTCTATTTCATCTCAAATCAATTTTGCAAATTTATCTTCTTCTACAATGTATCAATGTCATGTATTTAACATATGGAGGTATATTTGTTCATTTAGTCAACAAGTTTTTCTGTGTGCCACTATGGTAGGCTCTATCCTCGGCAGTTGGGATATTTCAGTAAACAAAAGTCCCTGAGCTCTCATACACGCCTGTACTCTTCCAATTCCTTTAATTTTCCTAAACATGTGGTCACCTCCCTCTTCCAATTCTTCTTTTGTATGTCTATGGTTTTGTTTTGTAATTAATTAATGGTTTATCAAGTTATTTTTTATTTTTCCTGGATTTCATTTAGACCAAATTTCCCAAAGGAAAGAAAATTCATTGACTACTTCTGCTGTCTTTCTGTTTCTTAATTCATTCATATCTCATTTTCTTTTATTTATCTCTTGTCTGTTTTCTATAACTCATCCATAGACTTCTAACTTCTTAGGTTGAATATTTATTTCATTGATTGTTGGTTTTTCTTGTATAGTAATATAAACATTGAATATAATGAACTGTCCATTGAGTACTGTTTTAGTTAAGATTTCTTAAGTCGATTTTGTAATTTTACAGATATTCTGAGTTTTGGGTTTGCTTTCTTCTTCAATAGTTGTTTACAAGAGTTCCTGTCTTTAATTTCTAGTTAGAGCTTTTTTTCTAGCTTTTATATTCTACTTTTAATCATGCTGAGCTCAGATATCATCAGTCAATGTTTTCAACATTTCATGGAATTGTGACAAGACACATTCTATTTTAAAGTATTGAGTTGGATATAATAGACATATAATCTGGTGTTATACATTATTATCATCTAGTATTAGAAGAGCTATTTGAGTGAGTGGTTCTTTCTTTTAAACAGTGATTCTTAACTGGGTGTTAAGACATTTGGCAATGTCTGGAGACATTTTTGATTGTTACAACTGGTGGGGGTGGGGAGAGGTAATATTGGCATTTAGTAGGAAGAGGCCAGGGATGCTGCTAAACATCCTACAACGCACAGAACAGCTCCCACAACAAAGAATTATCTGGGCCAAAATGTAATTTTTGCTGAGATTGAAAAACCCTGCTATCAGAAGAGTCTTTCTTGATAGATGTTAAAATGTGCTGATTCCTAATGCCATAATTTCAGTTTATTGCATAAAACTGAAAACTAATCCATTTAGCCTCATGTTTATAGTGCTTGAAGTAAACTGTTCATCTTTTATAATTCAGCTATGTTTTTTCTTGTGTATTTTATCTTTTCTCAGATTATTAAACTGCTAATGGATGCCATGCTTTTAGTATTTGAGTTTAAAACACATGGGCAAGCGAGCCCCAATGAAAATAAGTTAATGCAGGAAACCAGGCTTCCCTGGTGGCTCAGTGGTTAAGAATCCGCCTGCCAATGCAGGGGACACGGGTTCGAGCCCTGGTCCGGGAAGATCCCACATGCCGCGGAGCAACTGAGCCTGTGCACCACAACTACTGAGCCTACACTCTAGAGCCTGTGAGCCACAACTACTAAAGCCTGCATGCCTAGAGCCTGCACTGTGCAACAAGAGAAGCCACTGCAATGAGAAGTCCGTGCACCGCAGGAAAGAGTAGCCCCCGCTTGCTGCAAATAAAGAAAGCCCGTGCGCAGCAAAGAAGACCCAACGCAGCCAAAAATAAATAAATTTAAAAAAAAATTTCTTCGGTATGAGTCAAGAGAAAAATTGCTCTAATAACAGACCGCCATTGAAAAACAGAAGCAATCTGAAAGATTAGATTAAGCTGGTAATCCACTTTCCTTCTTGTCCCAAATTTTTTTTTAATTAATTAATTAATTAATTAATTTATGGCTGCCTTGGGTCTTTGTTGCTACACGCGGGCTTTCTCTAGTTGCAGCGAGCGGGGGCTACTCTTCACTGCGGTGCGGTGGCTTCTCTTGTTGCACAGCACAGGCTCCAGGCACATGGGCTTCAGTAGTTGTGGCACATGGGCTCCATAGTTGTGGCTCACGGGCTCTAGAGCGCATGCTCAGTAGTTGTGGCGCACAGGCTTAGCTGCTGTGCGGCACGTGGGATCTTCCCGGACCAGGGCTCAAACCCGTGTTCCCTGCACTGGCAGGCAGATTCTTAACCACTGTGCCACCAGGGAAGTCCCCCCAAATTTCTTGAAATAACTAAGCAGAGAGCCAATTAAATAGGCTAAGTCTATAGCACCTCTCTAAAATAAAGAAAGGGTACCATCACTGAACCCCAAATCCTTAAGATAAGAAAGCCGAGGTAATTGGATTGACAAAGAAGTAAGAGTAGACAACAGTAGCCTAACGTACTTTCAGGAAACAACTGCTGCAAAGGTAATAGCAATTTTAGACATGCTTCAAGTTTAGAATAAAACAATAATAGTAGAAGTTCCCATGACTTCACATCTGACAGGACTATCCCCTCCATACAAATAGTTCTGAGGGGCTCCCAAAAGCCATGTTTGTTTGTTTAATTTATTTATTTATTTATTTATTTTTGGCTGTGTTGGGTCCTCATTGCTGTGCCCAGGCTTTCTCTAGTTGCCACGAGCAGGGGCTACTCTTCGTTGCAGCGCGCAGGCTTCTCATTGTCGTGGCTTCTCTAGTTGTGGAGCATGGGCTCTAGGTGCGCAGGCTTCAGTAGTTGTGGGACGTGGGCTCAGTAGTTGTGGCTTGTGGGCTATAGAGCTCAGGCTCAGTAGTTGTGGTGCACCGGCTTAGTTGCTCCGTGGCATTTGGGATCTTCCCAGGCCAGGGTTTGAACCCGTGTCCCCTGCACTGGCAGGCGGATTCTTAACCACTGCACCACCAGCGAAGCCCGCCATGTTTGTTCTTCAGGCTGAAACCTATTTCTTTCTAATCAAAGTGAATACTGTTCCAGAAGAGAGCAGGTAATGCAATATTGAGACTGGAGAAACAGATCACAACCTGGGAAACTTCAAAAAAACACACAAGGGCCTCCCTGGTGGCGCAAGTGGTTGAGAGTCCGCCTGCCGATGCAGGGGATACGGGTTCGTGCCCCGGTCTGGGAGGATCCCATATGCCGCGGAGCGGCTGGGCCCGTGAGCCATGGCCGCTGAGCCTGCGCGTCCGGAGCCTGCGCGTCCGGAGCCTGTGCTCCGCGACGGGGGAGGCCACAACAGTGAGAGGCCCGCATACCGCAAAAGGAAAAAAAAAAAAAAAAAAAAAAAAAAAACACACAAAAGGTAGCATTAAAAAAGAAAAGAGCAAAGCTGATTTTGGCATTTACTTCCAGGATAAAGCTATGGAGTGGGGGAGGCGGAGAAGAAGTGACAATAGCGGGAGGATTAAAGGCTACCCTTGGCCGTATGAGAACCAGTGTATTATAACTGAAGCAGAACAGATTTTACCACCTCAAAATACTCCACATTGGCATAAGAATTATTTTGTGCTGAAGACAATTGAGAAGAAACAGATATTAGAAATCTCTGTCCTCCCCCGATTTGCCTAAAAGGAGGAAATAAACTTACAAAGTGTCCCTCCTCCCTCTCTACCAGGAAGGACAAAGTTCAACTGCTAGAGACAACTTTAGATCCTTATCAGTCTGGAGATGGCACCAGAGGAATTTACATAACAAACTTTGCTAACTAGACCTTATCTTCTGTTAGTCTCCCATATATTTGTCCTCCCACAATTTGCTGCCCCTAGACTCAAAGTCCTTTTCTTTTGTCTTGTCACTTCTCAAAAAATGTATTGCTCCTTTGTTAAGAAGTTATGTAAGACCTAGTTCTAACCAAGCCTTTGAGTTACTCATCTCTGGGAACTCCCATGTGTAACATGCATGAATAGACATGTTTGTAAACTTCTGTTTGTTTTTCTCTTGTTAATCTGTCTTTTGTCAGTCCAATCTACAGGGCTCCAACTGGAGAACCTAAGATGGGTAGAGGAAGAGATTCGTCCTCACCTATAAGACTATGTCAGGTAGAAGCTCGTAGTTTCCTTTTAATAAGGGAGGCAAAGAAGCCAGTGACATGAGCAATCATCATGGAAACCATAAGACCAGCTGTCTCCTCTTGCCAGCTCCACCTGCCTTCTGGGCAAGAAGCCTTTGAAAGAAAAGTTAAACTCTAAGGTGAACTATGGAAAACTGAGAAACAAGAGCAGAACACAGTTTACACCAGCCAACTCCAAAGAAGACAGCAACAGGGTTTTGCCTAAAACGGCCTTGAGCAATTGGTAGTCTAGGAGGCAGAACCATATAGCTACGAGGCTCCAAATGCACTGCTGATGTTCAAAATTCCAGGAGCATTCTTCAAAGGTGTGTGGCATGAAAAGGACGGCCCATATACACAGGTGTCATCAGTCACAGCTGCACCTGACTATTAGCACCATCAATTTCCACCTCCATTCCCAGGCTTTTTAAACTGGAAACTGCATTTTGACCAGGTGGTAGACCCTGCCAGGAATGCCTCACATGTATTTCCTTTGGGATAAGTCCCTAAACACAGGTTTTTAACTGAGTAATGTTAAAGAACATCTCTGTGCTAATACCTAAGGATCTTGCACGTATCCACATAGGCAATTAGGCAAAGCTTGATCTGCAGCTGATCTGAGTCTTGGCCGAACATCCTGGGTCCTCTGAAAACAAAAGTGTGCTGGAGGCATGTGAGGAGCTGCTACCAGGCCGTTTCTCACCAGCTCCCTATCTGCCAAGGAGGAGGCCACAGTGAGGCAGTTTCTCATCTTCTGCCAGGTTTTGATGAGGCCTGAGGCCTCTGACTCACCCCTTGGGGTCCAGCTGCAGACTATAAAGTACCTTAGCAGCAACATAGTAGTGGCCCTTCAGCAACAGGATGGACCATCATTCATGTTGCAATCATCTGGACCCTTTTGTTTTGGTGTTGCCCTACTCCAGAGACTAAAGGGAGGAGATTGCCATTATCATAGGGACATAGAAACTGGGAAAAAAAAAAAAAAAAAGCGAGATTATGCTACTATAGAAAAAAATTATAAAACTACTTAGATTCCAATAATGATTCTCCCTCAAGGGTCCTGCTGATACGTAATTGTCTTTGTTTCTTTAACTGATCAATATTCCTAATAGTGACGCCATTTCCACATTAGAGTCTCCTGCTTTGTCACCATTGCAAGTCTAGCTTGCACAAGAGTTGGTAAAATTTCCGATATTATAATTTTTGACCAAAAATATATCTTATCCACCTCCAGGAAGAATTAATAAACCAGATTATGAGTTATTAAAATTTAATGGAGCAAGTTTTTATTCCAATTATCCAGTGAAACAACATTAATATATCAAATATTAATATAAATCTGAAGAAAAATGCAAAGATTTCTAGGGTTTTTTTTGCTTTTTTATGATTTATATGTACTGTCTCTAAGGGGGAAAAATGTCTTGCTAAGGTAGTAACAGAAAAAAATGTTTTAAGAGAAGCTTATGATAACTGGTTACTTGGTTACTTGGAAATATGTCAAGAGCAAAAATGGTTTTTAAAAAACTTAAAAATTTTAATACCTGGTACATAGTTATATAGGGAAAAGTTTTATATAATAAGATGATACCTTGGATAAATTAGACTGGTTTAATCTTTTGGTTTAGAAATAGCTATCTTTTCTCTGATTTTACCAGTATAAAACTATTTAGCATATTTTCTTGGGTTTATTTTCTAATAAAAAAAGCTAATTAATTTGAGTTTTCTAGATTTCCTCTACTGATTTTAATGGTCAAATAAGCCAATTCATAATAGATTATAAAATTAAAATTATGTGTCAAAATAAATTGAATTATAATAGGTAATTCTTTATAAGAGGGATTCTTACAATGCTATAAATCATACAGACTAATGTGTCAGTATGAAACCCCTGAAACCCCTACCTAGTGAATCATTTGAACATTTACAAATGAATCTCATTTTTTTGTTTCAAGCTTTGATATGTATTTTTTAATGATTATTTATAAATAAATATTTTGGTTGAATTTAAGCAGTCTTTTGCCAAAAGACTAACATGCTGATATAAAAACAAAGATTTCATTTTCCTACCTGAAAATATCAATAACAGTGAAAGCTCACTTTACAGGTAAAATAGTTTTTAAATGTATGCAAAGTATTCACATTTAACTGAAAAGTCCACATCATTTTCAAAGCTCTAAGAAGAAAAAGGCAAGCTAATGACATTTTAAAGTCAATACTGCCCAGCTTCCAAAGAAGCTTACTCTCCCTCGAATGATAATGGGATCTTATCTCAAAATCTCTATGGGGACTTCCCTGGTGGTGCACTGGTTAAGAATCTGCCTGCCAATACAGGAGACACAGGTTCGATCCCTGGTCTAGGAAGATCCCACATGCCACAGAGCAACTAAGCCCGTGCGCCACAACTCCTGAGCCTGCGCTCTAGAGCCTGCGAGCCACAACTACTGAGCCCACGTGCCACAACTACTGAAGCCTGCGCAGCTAGAGCCTATGCTCTGCAACAAGAGAAGCCACCACGATGAGAAGCCCGTGCACCACAACAAAGAGTAGCACCTGCTTGTCACAACTAGAGAAAGCCTTCATGCATCAACGAAGACCCAACACAGCCAAATAAATAAATAAAAATTAAAAAAAAAAAAGAAATCAGTGATACCCAGTGTCTTAGATCCTTTTTGATAAGTTTTTATATCAGGCTTTGTTTTAAATACTTTGGAAGGTTGGACAACAAATTTAACAGTTGGAAATTGATAGTGTTGCCCACAGAAAAGATTAACATGAAAGGAGTAAGGAAATGGAGGTGAGATGATTATTAAACCTAAGCTCAAGTGTAAATCCTATATCCTGATTACGAGTCTTGATTTGATTCTTAACCATTGCACCACAAGGGAAGTCCTGATTTCACTGATTTCTATGAGGATTCTACTCTGGCGAGAAGTCTCAAAAACTACAATATGTGATCCATAATTTAGTTTTGATAATAAACCAAATAACAGTTAAAATATTCCATCAAGACAGGCACACCAAAAACAGCTTATTTAAATTTAGTGAAGCTGCTTTTCTTGCTAGCCTTTACATTCCCAATTTTCTGTTAATATCTGTGGCTGTCCTCATCCCTTTGTGCCCTCCTCCACCAGGTGTGAAAATAGCCAGGTGTGAAAATGTTGCTGTGCAGCCATCCCATTATCCCAAGCTGACACTCAACTGATAAGACTGTATCAAGAAGAGCCTAACCCGTTATGGACAAACCTGTTTCACTTGGAGCTCATTTGACCAAAAGGGGGAAGCTGAGAAATCCCTGTGAGGAAAGTGGTGCAGCTGAAGGGTGGTGCTAACCAAAGGACCCAGGCAGACATTACACAGAGACAGCTATTGTGTGTACTCCATGACTAAACTCCCAAATTCTTCTGGAGAATCCATAAACCAATGAAGTTCTTAGATACCCATAGTTGGCCTTCTTAAGGACAGAATATCCAGACCGACCCCATACTAGCTGCCAACTAGCTACCCAGTGGGGAAATGAAAGTATATTATAATAAGGCTTTTATATTGAATAGGAAGTTATTTGACAATAGCCTGTTTTATGTTAAACATGCATGAGGAAAACTCTAGAGCAACCATTAAAAAAAAAAGTGTAGAGCTAATAAGTCAATAGTAGAGATAAATGTAATAAAAAATATTCAGTAAATTCAAAAGGCAGAAAAAGAAAAAGGGATCAAAGAACATTTGGAGCAAATAGAAAGCATATAGCAAGATGGTAGATGCAAACCCAATCAAATCCATAATTATATCTAATGTAATTTGTTTGAGAATTCAAAATAAAAGGCAGATATTGTCAGACTAGATAAAAATGTAAGACCCAACTATATATGCTGTCTATAGGACACTCATTTAAAATATATCTTTGTAAACAAATTAATGAGCTCATTTTATACTTGTTAGGAAAATTGGGGGATATTGGCCTTAATGAACTGCTGATGGAAGTGTATTCTACCAGTACAGCCATTTTGGAGAGCAATCTGGCACTTGGCCAAATTAAGTCTGTAATACCCTGTGGTTCAGCTATTCCACATCTGAGTATTTATCCCAAAGAAATCCCCATCCATGTCCATAAGGTTTCATGCACAAGGATATTCATGGAAGCATTGTTTGTTGTAGTTGGATGTCAGAAGCAATCTGGATGCCCATGGCAGGGGAGAGAATGAGAAAACTACGGTAAATGCACAGAGTACTAATGCAGCCAGAAGAAGCAACAGGCTAACTATAAACATAGCAATATGGATCTTTAAAACATAGTGCTGACAGAGAAAAATATAAAAGAATAAGAAACAAGATGAGATCTGTAATGATACAATTTACATAATTAGAGGCATGTATTCTAAGCAATGTTATCCGTGTTAGAGCAATACAAACACAGAATATGCATTTAAAATATTAGAATGGGGCTTCCCTGGTGGCGCAGTGGTTGAGGGTCCGCCTGCCAATGCAGGGGACACGGGTTCGTGCCCCGGTCTGGGAAGATCCCACATGCCGCGGAGCGGCTGGGCCCGTGAGCCATGGCCGCTGGGCCTGCGCGTCCGGAGCCTGTGCTCCGCAACGGGAGAGGCCACAACAGTGAGAGGCCTGCGTACCACAAAAAAAAAAAAAAGTAGTTTGAACAGTTTTTGCCTTTTCTCACCTAACTTATGACACAGAGCAAATATCTTTTCTGTATTTTGGAGAATTGTAATATTTCTTTTCTAACTTTGGATCAGATACCAACACTTTATCCATTCTGTTTTCAATGTCATATATCATATATTATGTGATTCCATTTATATAAAATGTACAGAATAGGCAAATCCATAAAGACAGAAAGCAGATTAGTGGTTACCTAGGTTTGGGAGATTTGGGGAAATGAGGAACGGCTGTTAATAGAGTTTCTTTGGGGGATGATTAAAACTACTGGCACTTCTACCTGGACCAGAAGGGAAGCCAAATTCCCTGAAATTCCCTCAACTGATTTGTCTACTGAGATTGGGTCAATCCTCTCCAAAAGGGTATTTAACTAGGACCCTGACATTATCAAGTGTAGTGTTTTTCAGACTTGTTTTTAGCAGCAGAACCCATTTGGGGAAAAAAAAAATTGAATTTGGGACCCCAATATATAAGAGAAATAAAAGCTATTTTTAATTGACATAATTCAATTTATAAATTCAAATTTGTAATATTTATTATTATAAAGTCAATTAATTAGAATAATGAGGATGTTTTGATAAACCCCCAAATTTTAGGATATTAAGTGTTATAGCAATCTCTAGATCAAATTTTCTTTTTTTAATTGCATAGTATTAAAAATCCTGACACAATATAGGAATAGTTGAAAAGAGTAACAATTACTATTATTTTTCTTATTTTTTTTACCCACCTTATTTATTATATTGATAATTGTTTCCTCAGCTCTGGTAAAAATGACAGCAAAATAACATATACAATTTTGAATGCTCAAATCATTAATGTGAAGTCAGTAATCACTTTTTAAATAGCTCTTGAAATTAGAAAGTAGTACAACATGAAATGTTGATTTCAAAGTTAAATCACTGGCAATTGCTAAACCTAGTTGGTGTCTTTATCATAAATATACAAAAATCAAACATGAAGTCCCTAAAATTTATAGTAAAGGCTGAAAATTTTATATGCTATTATCATTATATAGTATGTTGTATATTTATTTATTACTGCATAAGGACAACTACCCAGTGACTATGAACATTCTCAAGAAAGCCCAAGACAAGTACTAAAAACTTCTATATTCTATTGTGGAACAGGATAAAAATTATTATAATTTGTAATATTAATAATTTATATATATAAATAAAATTTGGACACAACTCAACATTAAAATAAAGTCATACAGCTATTATTTGCCATTAGCACTTTTAGAAGGAAATAAGGTACTAAAGATTCTGGATGCCTTTGAATTGGTATAATCTAGTGTTCTGCAATTATTGTTTGAGTTTGTTGCTATTGCAATATTGTATGACCTAGGATATTCGGGGAGGAAATTTGCCCTGAAGAGAGGACAAAGATCTTTGAGAATGAATGTCCATATAGCAGTGTTTCCATGACAGTAAAAGAATTATTTAAAAAGGGGCTGTTCTTGTTTCCTCTCCCCAACTGAACCCCTGCCTTAAGTGATAAGGCTGTAGACTCCAAATCTATCACTGGATAAAATAGTGCAAATATTGCTTCACATCCAAAGCTAGTACTGTTTCTCTGAAGAACTGTGGCCATAGCTCCATCTCCAATCTAGGACACCACAGACCTGCTTTTTCAGTCTGAGAACACCAGGTGGCATATGGTGGCTGAATCAGAGCCTTGGTAACCATGGCAACCAGCTACCATTCCAGCTCTGGGCAGCTGCCATCTTTTATCCAAAGCAGTGTTTTGTGCACACTGGGGGTTTTGCTTTGAAATTGTTGTACTATGTGCTTTTCATTCTTCACAGAGTCAGGGTTTCTACTTCTGGGAAGGGAATTCCAGTGCCAGAGATAGATAAATACCACGGGTCAGTTGCATTAATTTTATTTTCTGTGCATTATTGTGTCTGCATAAACCAGACTATGCACTGATATTTGAGAAGGCAACGCCTTTCACAGCAGGCTTTCTCTAGGGAGGCTAGACTTCACTGAAGGGAAATGCATGATGGAGTGAGTGACTCCTCTCTGGACAGAGGTTAAAACAAAAATGCCCAGCTCAATGCTTGAATCCGTTGTAGGTACAATGACCCTGAGAGCTGCCTGGACAAAAGATGTCTGCTGTAACTATCACTGATCTATAGACTGAAGATGTCTGTTTGCCAACCTACTGGAAGGATGTATTTTACATAAATAGTATCTTCCCACAAAATGTGTTTTGTGTCTGTCATGCAATAATGAACCAAATATTTATAAATTGGAGACTATCCCTTTCCTTTTCTATCAGTCAAAAGTAATGAGATTTTCTAGGTTAATCATCAGGCGTTGCCTCTGGTGATTGGCAGTATATCACAAGCCAGGCTGCCAAAAGCCATTCTCTTTGCCATTGGGAACGGAGCCGAAAGGAGTTATGTTATCCAAATGTCTTCTCTAAATTCCTAAAAGGTTCTGTACTGAACAGGGACTCATTTATAAACACATCTACTGCAGCCTGGTGTTGTTTCTGGCTGTTAGATAGAGGGGCCATATCTTAAGTGTGCATTCTTTGGATGAAAGATCCTTCTTATAGAATTAAAATCCTGTTAAAAATACATTATTTTATGTCACATGAAAAATGAAGAATTTACACTGTATATGTAATGTAAAAATGATCATGAAGGGTGGAAGAGAGGAACCTCTAAGAAAATGACTGAAAAGAAATACAATAAATATTAACAGTTTTGAGACTGGATTTTTTTCTTTTTTCCACACTTATGCATTTTCTACTTTTTAATCAAGAGAACTTACTACAATGTCATAAACATAAGAACATTAAAATGTATTTCAGAACACATTTTAATTTCATTAAAGCAATCTCATTGTTTTTCACTGAACATGTTACAAATGTAAAACTTTTAACATTTTATTTGAAAAATTATTTGAAATCATGAATGTCCCAAAAAAATCATTTTAATTCATTTTAATTGTTAAATAAATTTTAATATATTTGCACTAATAAACGACAAAATTTTTCAAAATTTATAAATAAAAAATACTCAAAACAATTTTTATCTAGTATTTTCTATGAATTAAAGTATTATTTAAGGGTATCAGAAGAGGGGAGTTAATACGTGTATTATATGTCAAACTCCATTTCCTGTTATTTTATGAAAATATTGATAAGAAAGATGATATATGTATTTATTGAGAAAGTTGCTTGTAATTTGATAAATTAGTCATAAGGATTTTCATGCATTTACTGGTTTCATACTATTGCATGTTTTTCCATCTTCTACTTAATAAGAAGAAAAAAGATTCTGATAAAACTGAACCAAAACTGAACCAAAAGCAGTAGGGGTACACCATCCATGCAGGCTAATAATTTGGCGCCACTTCATAAATATTTCTCCAGTGTTTATTTGCAGGAGCCTGTGTCATTGACTGGGGAAGGATGGCGGAAGGTCTCTGGGCAAGTGACCAGCTCACTTTCCTCCAGAACAGTGCCACTGCAGTAACTGCAACTTGTACACCATACTCAGCACAGTGGAATTCTGTGGGGCTGTTAACAATTTTATCTAGAAGCACACTTAATAATATGGAAATATATTCAAATTATGTCATTAAGTGAGGAAAAATTATGATATTGAGATCGATGACAGATAGACACACCCTCCAAGTGATTAAGAACCATCATCTCTGTCATCACTTAATTAGTGCAATTGCAAGTAATTATTTTCTGATTTTTTTACACATTGCAAATATTTTCTGCTGGATTGTTGCCTTTTAACATTTTTTCTGATATCTTTTGTCTTACCTCAGTGTTTTGCTTTTATCTAATGAAGTCTCTCAATCTTATCTTTTTTTGATTCTGGGTAGGCTTCCCAGAATTAAAATATTATCAGTTTCTTCTATGATTTTTAAAAGTGTCTATGTCTATTTCTTTAATATATATAGAATGTATTTTTTTATGTACTGAGAGGTAGAGTTAATTTTGCAATAAGGAAAAAGCTATTATTATTCTTGAAGGGGTTCAGAATTTTCCACCCCAAGTTATGCCACTTTGGCATGTAGATTACTTTGAGCTAGGCAATCAAGAGCCAGCAGGTTCGGGAAAAACTCTTAACTTCCTAAAAGAAAGTATAAATTTCCCCATTTGTGGGAAAAATCTACATTAATAAAAGAAACTTCCATTAGAAAGAATATCTGTACCAGGAAGAGAGCTACTATCAGAGATAACTTTTTTTCACCTGAGATTCTTATTTGCATAAAAGGGAAAGCTTTATTCACCACACATTTTCTCCTGTCACTGTCCTATGAATTGCCTCCCCCACTTAGAAGCACCACACCCCAGTCCCTTTCCTTACCTCAGGATGCTATATAAGTCTCAATCCTGTGGCAACATTTGAAATCTCATATTTTTGTGGGGCTTCCGTGCATATATATGCAGTTACTTTTTTTTTTTTCCATCCTGTTAAGCTGTTTTATGTCAATTTAATTCTTACACCAGTCACAGAAGCTAGAAGGGTAGAAGGGAAATTTTTTTTCCTCCTCTACACTATATTTTATTACACCTTTTCTAGATTTGTTCTTTCTCTCCTAGTTCTGCCAGATTCCCTGAATCAGATACATACATTTAAGTTCTATTTGGTGCTATGAAGGAGTAATCTGAGAAAGAAGAAATGATTTTTAAAAGAAATGCAAATATTACAGATATTCATCTGGTCACTTGCATGCATTTGTGGCTGAAGACCACGAAGGATACAAGGAAGGGGCTGCAGTGCTGTTTCAAGTGTACCTCAGTCAGTTTGGTCATGCAGTGCTATTACTTGCCTTTTTTGTGTGTGTGTAAATTTATTTATTTTTTATTTTTATTGGGTCTATTGGTTGTTTGGGGGGGTTTTGGGTCTATTTTTATTGGGTTTATTGGTTTTATTTTATTGCATTGGGTCTTTGTTGCTGTGCGCGGGCTTCCTCTAGTTGCAGCGAGCAGAGGCTACTCTTCGTTGCAGTGTGCGGGCTTCTCATTGCAGTGGCTTCTCTTGTTGCAGAGCACAGGCTCTAGGTGCATGGGCTTCAGTAGTTGTGGCGTGTGGGCTCAGTAGTTGTGGCTTGTGAGCTCTAGAGCTTAGGCTCAGTAGTTGTGGTGCACGGGCTTAGTTGCTCCGCGGCATGTGGGATCTTCCTGGGCCAGGGCTCAAACCCGTGTCTCCTGCACTGGCAGGTGGATTCTTAACCACTGGGCCACCAGGGAAGCCCCTATTACTTGCCTTTGGTAGATACACATGCCTTTCAATAATTAGAGGCAGGTGACGACTACAGGGACCTCACTTCCAGATGGTGTGTTATAATGAAAACAAGTCTCAGACCGCATTCTGCCACGTGTATAAATATTTAGCAGTCAGGTCCCAACCAATCACATGACCTGCTCACCGAGACTGATGAAGTCTCAGCACTTGGGCCTTTTACGTGCCCAGCATCCTACAGGCACTAGAGGCAAGGAGAACAAGGTTCCAGCTTTGTGGCAGGACTGAGCTCTCAAATCAGAGTCAGGTGAAAGAATCCTCCCATTACAGCCCAAAACACACTTTAGCATCCCAAATGTGGAGAGATAGTCCAAAGCGTATAAACTGTTAGGCTGGCTAGATTTTTTTAATGTTGTTTATGCAAAGGCAAGGGTATGCCTAAAACATGTTTAGCCAATCCACATAATTGAAACTCATCTGAAACTCATTTCACCAATGAGAAATTATTTCTAACCTCAGTATGCTAATTAACAAAGCCCCTGGGATAGATATAAGATAAAGATGGCTGGACCCTGTAACCAAACCCCTCTGGAATGTGGCTTCTGAATTGAGAATTTCAAATTTAACTTACCACCCCGCAGCGTGTGTTTTCCCAATTAGGGTTCTTCAAATATCGAGTAACCGTTCCTAAGAAGAGAATAAAACTAAATTTAACATATCATACCACACTGTCTATGCTGAAACAATTTAAATTCATTGTAAGGATCATGTAATAATCACAGACACGTATTGCTCCCTATTTCTTGAGGACTCATATCTCCTAGTCTGCCAAGGCAAAGTTACCTACCCTTCCAGGGCAGTCCCCAACAACGGTCCTCTGGCCTGGTGTCCTTCCAGCCAATAGAACGAGGCTGAGTTTGGTTCAGAAGCAAAGGAAAGTTTTATTCTTTGATCAAAGAATCGAGAGGTACAAGCTCACACTCTAGAGCACACACGCTCCTGACAGGTTGCGGGTCGGGCTGCTTTATAGGGATCTCGTTAGCCGGGAAAGGGGGCGGAGCTCTCGCGAGGCTGGCTCAGCTGCGCGGCTCACGTTCGAGATTGCAGTGCTGGGCGCAGCGTTTCTGCGCACAGCCCGCTGCCGCCATCTTGTACTGAGTATTGTTCCCAGAGGCTCTGCCTGCGACACTCCCGGCTGAGGTGTCTGCGCAGCCATTTCACAGGAGGAGGTCTGGTCTGGAGCACCAGGTGAGAGGCGTCGGCCCCTGGCACCCTATGAGCGAGTGAAACCAGATGAAACACAGAGGGGAAAAAAAAAAAGGGTTAAGCTTTATTTCCCAGATTCTATTTTTACTCCCCAGCAATTGTTAATGGGCTTTGCTGGTGACAGATCCCTCCTGCCTTCTGTGCTGCTCCTCAATCTTGAGGGGCACTGAGGGGCGACGGGTCCGTCTTCTGTAACTGCTTCCTGCTAGGTTTGGGCATCGGTTGTTATAACCCCGGGTAGAGGAGCAGAAGTTGTCCCCAGCAGCCCTTAGATCTGTTTGGTTGTCACCAGGCCTCCGCTGTGACTCTTCACATCCCCGAGTGACCACCACTTGGAGTTTTATAGATTCTAACCTTTTGGAGGCAAAGGTCACCAGACAATTTAGGATGCAGACCCAAATAATAGCAAGAGAATAATGGTCATGAAGGCCCAGGAAAGGTACAAACCAGGTGACGCTCCGGAAGGTCTGCGTTACCCCCTCCACATATGTTTGGCCAGATTAGGCGGCCTGGTTTCTGCCAGCCAAGTGGCTTTTCCCAGCGGTCTGTCTGTGCTTTCTCCAGTCAGGCCACTTTCATCAATGCAAAAACAGCACAGTGTATTTTCCAGCACACAGACCCCTCCCCAGGCAGCTAACAGATAATCTAGGGCAATTCGGTTACCCAGGACTATACCAGCCAGTGAGCCAATGGACTTTTGTCATAGCTTGAAGTTGAGGTGGGTCTCATTGGCCACCAACACCACAATGGCTGTTACGTTTTTTATGTTGACAGAATTATATAAGATTCCCCTGGCCAAGGTCACTAGAACCCCCATGAGAGCAATGGTTCCTGCAAGTAGTAGTCTGCTTTTTGGGGGCACACTTTTGTTGGTTTTCGGAAGAGAAGCTTCAGATCAGAGAGAGGTTCACACAAGTAATCAAGGGGGTCCGTTGCCCCAGGTTATCAGAGGTTGGGGCTCGGGGGCCCTCTTCACTCGACTATGATGTATCCATGGAGTGATCCCCTGCAACTTCAGGGCAGAATGGGTGGTTAGGATCACCAAGTGGGGTTTGTTCCACTCAGGAGTAAGCTGGTCTCGTCGGTTGCTAATTTTCCAGGTTTTTAGATACACCCAGTCTCCAGGCCGTAGGGGTGGAGGGCTGTGTCAGTGGGTACCGATAGCACCTGCTTACCGTATTCTGTGAGGGCTTTCGTGGTTTCTCCTACCTGGAGGGTGTACTTGAGTTGTTCCATTTCAAGGGGGCTAAGGTGTCCCTTCTCTCAGGCTTCGAAAATGGGTCTACCATATGTAAGTTCAAATACACTTAAATTTAACTTATATCTTGGAGCAAACGACATGCATAGCAGGGCAGTTGGGAGTAATTTAATCCAATTTTCTTGAGTCTTTTGGCATACCTTGGCTAAGGTTCATTTTAAGGTCTGACTGGATCTCTACTTTTCTCAATGATTGGGGTCTCCAGACTGAGTGCAAGGTCCATTTTATGCCTGGGGCACTTGTCCCTTTTGCCATTTGTGACATGAATGCTGGACCATTATCACTTAGTCGGGATCTTGGGTATTATCTCTTTTAGTAATACGTTAGGCACTTCAGCTGCCATTTCAGTTCTAGTGGGGAACGCCTCTACTTGCCCTGAAAACGTGTCCACTAGCACCAAGAGATACCTGAAATTGCCTAGTACTCTCAGCAGGACAGTGAAATCAATCAGTCGGTCTTCCCCAGGATATGTCCCTATGGTCTAAATGGGCCTTATCTGGGGACCTCTGAGGGCTCTGGTGTTGGGGGTGTTGGGGGTGTTCCTGTTTAGACGGGGCAGGTCTCAACTATCCAACTGATTACACTTTTCATGCCAGGAGTTACCACGACCTCAACTAACCAATTACGTATATAGGGCTTCCCTTCTGTAATGAGTTCCTTGATGAGCCTCCCTCATGGCTTGACAAGCTGCAGTTTGGGAAAAGAAGTATTTCCCGTGTTCATTAACTAGCCACCCCTGGCCTCTCCTAGATCTCTGTTGAAGCCCCATTTCTGGGCTTTGTCTAATTCTTCCTTTGTATAGACTGGGGAGTAATTGGATAGATCTGGCCTTTTAGGTATGAGGAGTAATTGCCAAGTTACTGGTTCTAGGACCGCCCTTTTGACAGTTGCATCTGCTTTGCTGTTGCCCTTTATTACCTTGATGACCCCTCCAGTGAATCACCACCACTTTTTTCAGAAGTTGCACTGCTTCTAGGAGTCTCAATATGTTTAAGCCATGTTTCACCTGCTTCTTCTCTGCAATAAGCATACCTCTTTTCTTCCAAATAGCACCGTGTGCATGTAGGATGCATGCCAGCAGCCTGTGTAAACATCTAAGATCTTCCCTGTCCTGAGCTCTGAGGCTCAGCTGAGGACTATCAGCTAGGCCTTTTGGGCTGAGGTCCCTGGGGGTAGGCTTCATGCCTCAATGACTCGGGTCTGAGATGTTACTGCATATCCCGCCATCCATTTTTCACTCTCATAAAATTGCTCCAATCTGTGAACCATTCCTCTTTGGCGTTTGGGAGAAGCTCACTTCCTAGGTCAGGGCAACTGGAATATATCATGTTCCATACAGTCATGCTCCAGGGGCCCCATTCCTGTGGGTAGCAGGGTGGCAGGATTTAGGGTGTGACAGGTTTTTATGGTAATGACCGTTGTCTAAAAGCATAGCCCGAAGCTGAATCGAACTTCCAGGGGATAGCCATTCTGTTCCCTTAGAACTTACTAAAGCCTGACCCTGTTGTAGAGTCCAAATAGTGACTGGCTGACGAAACATTAACTTTTCAGCCTCTGTTAGCAGGATTGAAGTAGCTGCTACTGACTGTAGACAAGGAGCCCATCCCTTAGCGGTTTTATCTAATTGTTTAGAGAAATAAACAACCACCCAAGTAAGGGGTCCCAGTTTTTGATCTAATATCCCAAAGGCAATTCCCCTTCTCTCATGAATGTAAAGGTCAAAGGGTTTAACTAAATCTGGGAGGGCCAGAGCAGGTACCTGAAGTAATTTCTTTCCCAACTCTTTTTTTTTTTTAATTGAAGTATGGTTGATGTACGATGTTGTACCAATCTCTGCTGTACAACCAAGTGACTCAGTTATACACATGTAGACATTCTTTTTTTATATATATATGCTTTTCCATCATGGTTTATCACAGGATATTGAATATAGTTCCCTGTGCTATAGGACCTTGTTTTTTTTTGTTTGTTTTTTAAATTTTATTTATTTATTTATGGCTGTGTTGGGTCTTCGTTTCTGTGCGAGGGCTTTCTCTAGTTGCGGCAAGTGGGGGCCACTCCTCATCACGGTGCGCGGGCCTCTCACTATCGCGGCCTCTCTCGCTGCGGAGCACAGGCTCCAGACGCGCAGGCTCAGTAATTGTGGCTCACGGGGCTAGCTGCTCCGCGGCATGTGGGATCTTCCCAGACCAGGGCTCGAACCCATGTCCCCTGCATTGGCAGGCAGATTCTCAACCACTGCACCACCAGGGAAGCCCAGACCTTGTTGTTTGCATTCGCAATTCTCTCTTTTTTTTTTTTTTTGGCCGCACTCTGTGGCATGCAAGATCTTAGTTCCATGACCAGGGATGGAACCCGTACCCCCGACATTGCGAGTGCAGAGTCTTAACCACTGGACCGCCAGGGAAGTCCCTGCTTTCTCCATCCTTGAAAGACCCCTTCACATTCTGGAAGGATGAAGATCCTTTTCTTTCAATTTTTCATATAAAGGCCTAGCTATTAGACCATTAGGTATCCAGATGTGGCAAAACCCGGCCATCCCCAGGAAGCCCCTAAGCTGTCTTCTAGTTTTAAGAGGAGCAAGACTGCAAATGGCTTCATTCATTTCCTGGGGTAGGCTTGTCTGACCTTCTGTGAGGATGAAGCCTATGTAGGTAACCTTAGTTTGTGATATTTGAGTCTTTTTCTTGGACATCTTATATCCTTTGTCAACTAGGTGGTTCCGGGTGGTTACAGTATTTTTGTCAGAGGCCTCCTTAGTAAGGTTGGTGATCAGAATGTCCTCTTATATATGAGGGAACCCTCCCCCAGATATATTGATAGATCTTTAGCTAAAGTTTCCGCAAAGATGATGGGGGAATTTTTGAACCCTTAGGGCGGGACTGTCCGGCAGTATTGTTGTTTTTGTTGTGTGTTTGGCTCCTGCCACTCAAAAGCAAAAATTTCTTGTGACTCTGGGGTGATTAAAATACAGAAGAAGGCATATTTGAAATCTAATACAGAATACCAGGTCCTGGTGGATTGTAGAGTGGTCAGCAGGGTGTAGGCATTAGGGGCGACTGGATGTATGTTCTCTGTGGCTTCACTGACTGCCCTGAGGTCCTGTACCATCCAGTGTTCCCCACTGGGTTTCTTTACGGGGAGAATTAGGAGTATTACAGGTGGATTGGCATGGCCTAATAAGGCCCTGGTCAACCAGGCCCTGTATAACAGGGGCAATGCCCAACAAGGCCTCCTGACAGAGAGGGTACCATTTTCTATTGGGCCATGTATGTCTGGGTTTTAGATGGACCATCACAGGACTGGCTCCTTTAGCTCGTCCCACCCATCCCTGGGCCCAGACCTCAGGATTTCTTCCAGGGAGGTCAACTTGCTATGTCCAGGGAGGTTTGTCCTCAGCCATTATCATCTGGTGCCCCTTGTCTAAGGGATGCCAATCTCCATTTTGTCTCCCATTAGGTGGATAGTAATTCCCAATTTATGTAAGATATCCCTTCCTAGCAGAGATATAGGGCATTTGGAAACATATAGGAAGGAATGGGTGAGCATTCTAATGGCTCTATGAATGCCCATTCTTGGGCCTTCCCTGATAACCCCATAATTTTACAACTCTCGTGACTGTGTTTGCCTGATCTGGTGTTCAAAACCAAGTAAGTGACACCAATGTCAACTAAGAATTCAACAGGTTTTTTTCTCTATGTCTAGTGTCAGCCAGGGCTCCTTGAGGGTCAGTTGGAGTGCCAGCTTAGGAGTCCCCTGGCCCTGGCATTCTTCTTCTATTTGGACCATCTGCCTTCAGGGTAGTGGGCAGGATCTGCCACTTCTGTCCTCCTTTGGGGGCAGTGAGGACATTCTCTCTTCCAGTGTCCCTCTTGTTTACATACGGCACACTGATTGGGTCCTAGTTTCCTTGGTTTGCTGTCCCTCAATGGGGGCCAGTGGTCACTCACCAGAGTCAGAGGTCTCTGTGGGCAGTTAGTCCAGATTCCTGTGCTGACCGGTTGACACTGGAGGGCAACAGCCAGTAGGTGGGCCTGCCTCTGGGTGCTTTTATCCTCTGACTTTTCCTCCTCTATATATCTGTTTTTAAACACGCAGTGGGCAACCTCCACCAGGGAAGAGATAGGGGTATCTGCTTCTATTTCCAGATTCTGAAGTTTATGCATAATGGCGAGAGCACTTTGGGAAATAAAATATGACCTCAGGCTTGTATTCCCTTCCAGTGACTCGGGGTCAGTGGTACTATAAATTCAAAGACATTCCTTGAGGCGCTCTAGCAATGCCGAAGGATTTTCTTTTGGCTCCTGGTTGATCTCCTTTATTTATTTATTTATTTTTTTAATCTTTTGGCCGTGCCACACAGCATGTGGGATCCCAGTTGCCCAACCAGGGATCGAACCCATAGCCCCCGCATTGGAAACATGGAGTCCCAACCACTGGACCACCAGGGAAATCCCTGATTTCCTTTATCTTAGTCCAATTGACAGGTTTCTTTCCTGTTGCCTGGATTCCCTTTAGGTCATATTTTTATAATGTGTCAGCCTGTCTTTTACCTGCTTCTCCATTGTCTCAGTCCGGGTTGGGTTTATTATCTAGGACCGCTTGATTCCCAGGTCTGAAAATGGCATGACCTACATTGTTTCTGTTCTCTTTGTATGCTTCCTCTCAGGTTTTTGAAAAGACTGTGGCCTTTTCTTCCCCATTAGGAGTACATTGAGGAGGCTCTGAATGTCAGCCCAGGTAGGGTCATGTGTCTGAAAGATTCCCCTAATCAGATTCAGGAACCTCTCTGGATCTTACCTCAACCCCTTGCTATGACTTTTCCAGTTATACAGATCAGAAGTGGTAAATTGTTGTATACCTGGATGAGCCTTCCTTCTCCACTGGGGACCAGCTTCTCCACTGGGGACCACTTTTCCTTGTGAGTTGTTGGACCCTAGCTGGTAATTAGTCCCACTCCGTTTATTTGCTGGACCACATTCCAGGGGAGGAGGCTGATATGGAGGGGACTCCTTGGGTCTGTGGCCCAAATCAGGTTATACAAAGGAAGAGGGTAGGGAGGGAGCAGTAGGAGGAGGGTTAGGGAGGAGAACAAGAAGGTCCTCAGCGGAAGGGTCAAGGACTGGTATTACCTCAGTGGAGAGAGCGCACAACCTTTTTGAAGGCCTTTGTTCTGAAAAAGCCCATGAAAAACTGGACATAGGGAATTTCTTTCCATTTCTTTTGTTTCTGGCATAGAAGATCCAATTGTAAAATGGTATTGTAATTTAGAGACTCACTGACATGCCAACTTTCCCCATCTCCCAGCTAATATTGGGACCAGGCTGTATTACATAGGAAGATTAACTGTTTTCTGGTCAGGGGATGATACCTGAAAAACTTCCAGTTCTTCAGGATTCACCCTAATGGGCATAAGTATGGAGGACATTTGGTTCCCCGTGCCTTAGATGTTCTGTTTTAGATTTGTTTCCAGCTAGTGAGAGGGAGGTTGGAGTGATTTGTTGGCATGCAAATGCCACAAGATTTGGCTCAAATAAGACTTCCAGTTCAGGAAATTTGGAACCAATACCAAACTGTTAATGGATTCCTCAGAAGACCCAAATAGGAGATGTCCAAGTGGCATAGATGCTGATATTACTTGGAGACTCCCCCTTGAATTTGTAATGGCCCATGCTAGAGACGGTTAGTCCCTCCTCAGTCAAAATACCCCGCGGGAGGTTAGATGGCACTGACTCAAGCATAGAGCAGCTTAGCCTCTCTAGTTCCTAGAGTGTCTAGCAAGTCCAGAGCCTGGTGGGTGGGTCCAGGTGGGAGGGCCACAATCAGTCCCATCTGGGTCACCAAAAATTTGTTACCAACCCTCCCGAGTTGGTCCCCCCAAAAAGGGTTCACTCGCGCCAATAGAATGAGGCTGAGTTTCATTCAGAAGCAAAGGAAAGCTTTTTATTCTTTCATCAAGGAATGCAGAGGTATGAGCTTGCACTCTAGAGTCCATGCTCTCCCTTAAAGGCCATTGGCAGGGCTGCCTTATAGGGTTCTTGTCAGCAGGGAGGGAATTGGACTTCTTGAGGGTCAGGCACAGCTGTACTGCTCACAGCGATCCAGATCAAAGTGCTGGGTGCACATTTCTACACACAGTATGCTGCCACCATCTTGAATTACAGTGTTGTGCACAGCACTTCTGCACACAGCCTACCAAGCTGAGATATCAGGCACAGCCATTTCACACAAGGAACTCTGGTCTGAAGTGCCAGAGGCAAGGCCTCTGCACGTGGTACCCAAGTGAAACTAGACTAAGCACAAAGGAAAAAATGTTTTATTTTTTCTGTTTTATTACCCAGATTCTATTTTTATTCTCTGGGAATTGTCAGTGGGCTTTGCGGTGACACCACCACCAGTACTTGGGATTATAAAAATAAGACTCATCACCTGCCTTTAAGAATGACATTTGGTTTAGGCTTGGAAGTCACCATAGAAGCCCAAGTCCTCTTTTGTCTTAACCTTAGCTGTTATGAATAATACTCTCCTCTCAATGTAGTCCATGATTCTCAAGAGGAGTTGGGATATTGGGGAAGGATCCCATTCCAAGTTTGGCTTATCAGAATCTCCTAAGGGAAAGACCTCTCCATCCTGTTAATCCTCCCAAGAGGGAAAGTTACTATTCATCTTCCCAAACCCAGCACTCTTAGACTGCAGTCCCATAGGACTCTTCTCTGGAGTCTGTATTTCACCGTTCCCTTGACCTTAATCAGTAACAAAAGCTTTATAATACTACCATGGCATTGCTCACCCCCCACCCTTCCCCCACCCAGGTTTATAAACTCCTTAGCTCCCTTGCCTCTGGGCAAGTCTGTCTATAGCATCTCACAAAAGAAGAAGAAAGAAAGAGTAGAAAAAAGAATGTCTAGCCCTAAGCTTCCTTCTGCATCTGTATGCTTGCTGGTCTCTGAATCCCTGAAGCAGTGAAAGGTAAATAAACCTCTGGTCTATTCTTCCTTTGTTCTCTGAACTGGGACTTCACTCCCGAGGAGATTTTCTTCTCAGATGAGATTTGGAAAGGTCTTTTTTCTTTGCTTAGATGGTTTGAACTGATAATTTGCATCTACAAAGGAAACTAAAAAATACTGAATAGCTCTTAGAAAACACTGTGGAGGCACTCCTTAGGATAATCTTGCCTCCACTCTGAATGAGAAGAAACCTCCAAGTGAATGAAACCCAAAAGCAAAATTTTCAATGCTGAGTTAATTTTAATATTGTCCCTGGATAACTCTCTCTAAGGTCAAACATTTTAATTCACCAGCCTTAAAATCAGTACCCCCTCTCCCCACCAAGGAAAACATTAGATAATTTCAAGATAAACAAATAAAAACATAGGATTAAAAAAAAATTAACCTAATATTACAAACAAAATAACCCAATATTACAAACAATAGAAGAGTAAGATAGGAAAGGCTTATGTGAAATTCTCACACAACCCCACCTCCAGTTGAGTTACTTCATAAAGCATAAGATTTTTAAATAAAATATACACAGTTTATTCTGTTTATTCTCATCAGTTCAAACCAGAATTGACTTTCATAAGAGAAGTAATACAACAAAAGATAGCAGCTGAACTAAAATAGATAAAGAGATGATATAGATGAAAGAAAAGCAGGCATTACTAAAAAAAAAATCAGAAAAAATGGAGCAGTAGCAAAATCAAAGTTATAACACACAAAAATTTTCTGTCAAAAGAAAACAGATAATGCACTGTGAGAAATGACCATGTTATAGAGAAGGGGGCATTGTGAACAGAGAGCAATGCTCATACATACCTTGGGAATAGTTTTAAATTCCAAGCACAAAGGCAGCAGGGACTCAGCCTGCAGCGTTCTGCTGAAGAATTTATGAGGTTCCTTGGCCGCTTCATCTAGCACCTAATCACAGAGCCACTTTTACCTGAAAATTCTCCTGTTTCCTTACACACAACCATCAAACACTTCATAAAAACAGAGCTTTGGGCTTCAGGAAATACCAGACAATGACAGAATTCTGTGGAAATCAGAAAGTATCAGCTTTGATTTTATCAGACTGACAATAATGATAGAAATGTAAGTTACACGTATATCTAATAAGAAGCTTGATGAAGTCCAGAATGCTGGGCTGGCCATTATCTTTCTCAGTACAAATGAGAAAGAGTTGGCTAAATGATATTTACATTCTGGTGATAACCATTAAAAAAAAAAAAGGAACTTGTGACAAGGATTCTCTCCTTGGGCAACTTGAGTGAGGTTTTTCTGAGCCTTCATCTCAGGTGCACCTGCTGATGTTGGCCTTCTGTGTCCATCTTTGAATTGTCCAATTTTAGCAAGAATCCTGAAGTCGGTTTAGCCAGAATCCCCACCCTTGATATCTAATCACCCTCTATATCTGATCAAATTCCTAATTCCCCACCATCCCCCAGGTAATATCACCCTGCCCTGTCTTCATCAAGAATCTTGATAGGTCAGTGTAGTGAAGAATTACCCATCTTTTAATAATTTTCCATCCACCCCCACCTTCACCCCCACCCTGCTGCTTGGGTATAAATCTCCATTTTCCTTTGTTGTATTCAGAACTGAGCCCAATCTCTCTCACTGCAAAATTCTAGTACACTAGTCCCTATACTTATCAAGATAGTCCTGAATAAGATCTGCCTCTGCGTATTTAATAGGTGTTAAGTTAATTAGACAAGGAGGGTGTTAGACTAAGGTGGCTTTAATGCCTTAGTAGCCTAGTAAGCAAACCCAAACCTAAGCCTAAAATGTCTCAAGGTTAAGAAATCAAAACCTACAGACAACAGATCACAAACAGACAAGTAGTCTTTCCCAAATATGCAAACACTTATTATAGCCAATCAGATAATTTCCTTGCTTTGCTTCCACATCTTCCCTATAAAAGATGCTTCCACATCTTTCCCTTAGCTCCTGCCAGTGGGGTGCTCCTAGCCACTTCAGTTCTGGTGCTGCCTGATTCTTTTTTTTTTCCCCCAGCTTTTTATTTTATTTTAAAAAAACTTTATTGAGTTATAGTTGATGTATAATATTATATGTTACAGGTGTATAATATAGTGATTCACAATTTTTAAAGGTTATACTACATTTATATGTATTATAAAATATTGACTATATTCTCTGTGTTGTACAATATATCCTTGTAGCTTATTTTATATATAATAGTTTGTACCTTTTAATCCCCTACTCCTATATTTTCCCTCCCCGCTTCCCTCTCCCTCCTGGTAACCATTAGTTTGGTCTCTATATCTGTGAGTTTGCTTCTTTTATGATTTATTCACTAATGTGTTATATTTTTTAGATCCCACATATAAGTGATTTCATATAATATTTGTCTTTGTCTGACTTATTTCACTTAGCATAACACCCTCCAAGTCCATCCATGTTGTTGCAGATGGCAAAATTCACTTCTTTTTTTGTGACTGAGTAGCATTCCATTTTATAGATATATATAATATATATATATATATACATATCACATCTTCTTTATCCATTCATCTGTTGATGGACACTTAGGTTGCTTCCATCTCTTGGCAATTATAAATATCAATAATATGAACATTGGGGTGCATGTATCATTTTGAATTAGTGTCTTTGTTCTTTTTGGTTACATACCTAGGAGTGGAATTGCTGGGTCATGTGGTAGTTCTAGTTTTAGTTTTTTGAGGAACCTCCATACTGTTCTCCACAGTGGCTGCACCAGTTTACATTCCCACCAGTGGTGTACAAGAGTTCCCTTTTTCCCACATCCAAATAAACTTTAAAATTTAATAAGTTCCGGTTTATCTTTTAACACAAGTGTTATGAATAATATTTTCTTTGACAGTAGGTAGGGCAAAAATATTTCCAATTAAGTATGTGAATTGAATATATGTTTGTCTCTGCTCATCCAGAAACTACTGCATAATAGTAAAGTCCTATGAGTCACAAACCTGAAAGGGCAAAGAGAATAGGTGAGTGGGGGGTAGATATTGTCAACCAAAGTTTGGGAGCTGGAATGAAAATGAAAGATAGGTAATTTGCTTACCAGGCCAGAGAGTGCCTGGAAGGAGGGCACAAGGGTATGTGGAAGTGGAATATAAGCAAACTGACTCACAATGGTTTTCTGTTTTGTTTTGCTTTTTAAATTTAAGAGCTTATTTAAGCAAAAATTGACTCATATCAGGTAGTGCCAAACCAGAAGTGGGTAGGAGTGCTCCTGATTCACAGTGTTGAAGCCCGGACAGTCTCAGGAGATTTGAGGCACCAGGATCCCCCAGAGGTGGGTTGCAGGTGGTCTAAGAACAGAGGAGAAGTCTGTTTTTAAAGTAGTTGGGTAGAAGCAGGAAAGAATGAGGTAAAGTGGCAGTGATCCTGTGTGTGGAGTTTGCCTCAGATATAAGCTGCAACACAGAGCTAACTGACAGAGCACTTGCCTGAAAGTGAAGAGCTCTGAACGCCTACTTTGAGCTACCTGTGGATGACAGCACCTTGGAAAGCTACCCTTAGGTGCTCTCTGAGCACAGGCCCCACCAATGGTGACCTCAAAAGGAAATGGATAGAAAGATTTGATACAGAAAAATGCAAGCCTGTTTGGTGGTTTTCATTCCAATATGTAAAAGAGCTTGGAAGTCATCACTCCCAACAAAGCAAGAAAAAAGCTGTACAAACTGAAAATCAATCATTCTTCTTAAAACCATCAGAAAATTGAGGTTACAGGACAAATTCCCGCTCCAAAAACTGAAGAGACAGGTGGATGGATCACAGGTTACATGGAACAGAAGCCACTGGAGCTGAAGCCTGAGGGAACAATTCAGATGTTATTGACTAGTTACTGGAGATTGAACAAGGACTGGCTTGAGAGTTAAAAACTCTTAGGGGCTCAGTCTCAGAGTCCCCCAATACTTTCATGAATTTACCTCCAGGAGCACCATCGGGTTCTCAAGATGAAAATAACACAAAAATCTTCTCATGTTTAGGGTAGGGGAAGGAGAAAATGGCCACTATAAATATATCCAGACGGAGAGTTCTGTTCTCTATTTAAAAAAAAAAAGCTCACCCTCAGAGAAACTAATGCTTTACCATAGCCTAACCTGTCCCAGAGGAAGGGCAATTAGACAGCCTAACTGTCCTTCTCTAGCCTTCCTGTCTCACATAAGAGGGGGGCCTAACCTGTCCCAGAGGAAGGGCAATTAGACAGCCTAACTGTCCTTCTCTAGCCTTCCTGTCTCACATAAAAGGAGGGGGGAAAGCCTATAAAAATTCTTCTGGGGCTTCCCTGGTGGCACAGTGATTGAGAGTCCACCTGCCGATGCAGGGGACACGGGTTTGTGCTCCAGTCCGGGAAGATCCCACATGCCGCGGAGCAGCTGGGCCCGTGAACCATGGCCACTGAGCCTGCGCGTCCAGAGCCTGTGCTCCGCAACGGGAGAGGCCACAACAGTGAGAGGACTGCGTACCACGCACACAAAAAAATTCTTCTGAAGGTTGCAACCCAGAGACACAGGCCCACTAAAAAAAAAAAAAAACCAAGATTCAATCATAAAATTACAGACTTCTTCCTTTCTGTAATATCTTGTCACCATATAAACAGGATTCTGGTATAACAATAGTGAGTTACAACTGACAGAGCTGTAAGAAACAGTCTCTAACTAAGAAGGAGTTGCTAGAGAAGCCCAAAGGGAACAGGGAAGGCAAAAACAAAAACACTAGAGGAAATTGAACTCTCTGACACCTACAGCTACAGCAAACATTAAACACATTCTAACACCTACCCAGGTAAACATAAAACCTCACACTATAGACCATTTATCTCAGTTCCTATTACCCAATACATTATGTTCAGCGTTCAACAAAAAATTCAAAGGCATGCTATAAGGCAAGAAAATATGCAGTCTGAAGAGACAAAGACAAAGCATCAAAACCAGTCTCAGATATGGCAGAAATTTTGGAATTACGAGGCAGAAATTTAAAATAATTATGATTAGTATGCTAAGGGCTCTAATGGAAAAGGTGGATAACATGCAAATACAGATGGATAATGTCAGCAGAAAAAATGGAAAGTCTAAGGAAGAATCATTTTTAAAATTAAAAAAGAAAATATTGTAACAAATGATGATTGTCTTTGATGGGCTTATTGGTCTGTTGGACACAGCCAAGGAAAGAGTTAGTGAGCTTGAAGATATTAATAGAAATTTCCAAGACTGAAATGCAAAGAGAAAAACAAACAAACAGAACATTCACGAAATGGGGAACAATTGCAAAGGTGCAGCATACGTAAAATGGAAATACCAGAAGAAGGAGAAAAAGGGTAAGAAGAAATATTTAAAGTAACAACGGCTGAGAATTTTCCAAAGTTAATGACTGATACCAAATCACAAATCCGGAAAGCTCAGAGAACACCAAATATGATAAATACCAAAAATCTACACTGAGGCACATCATTCAAACTGCAGAAAACAAAACAAACAAAAAAATTCTTGTAAGAAACCGGAAGGGGAAAGAACCCTTGCCTATAGAAGAATGAGGATAAGAATTATACCAGCTTCTTTCCAGAAAGCAAGCAAGGAAAAAGAGGGTCAGTGAAATATTTAAAGTGTTGAAAGAACAAAACCAAGAGCCTACAAGTCTCTATCCAACAAAAATTTCCTTCAAAAGTGAAGGAGAAATGAAGACTTTCTCAGATAAACAAAAACGGAATTTCTTGCGTATAGACCTGTCTTTTAAGAAATGTTAAAAGAAGTTCTGTAGAGAAAAGGATTATTTACGTCAGAAACTCAGATTTACATAAAGAAAGGAAGAGCAGTAAAAAAGAGTAAAAAAATCTAAGGAAAATAAAATATTTAATTTTTCTTATTCCTATTGATCTAGTAGATCAGTGTTCATTCAAAATAATAATAGCGGAAGTGGTTGGGGCCTCGGAGGGCGGAAGGGCGCCCTCGCTTCGCCGGCTCTGTGGCGGGCCCAGTGAGGCCCCCAGAATTCGGAGCAGCCAAGAACCCGGCCTCCGCCCTCGGGGCCCTCTCGCCGAGCTGGAGACCCAGGCCCGCAACGCCGAGCCCTACCTACCCTGGAAGTGCTCGCGGCCCGGCGCCTAGACTGGGGAGTTGCTGCCCTTTGGCGTAAATTGCAGTTGATTAGGGATTGTTTCTCAGACTCAAGTTAGAAGTGAGAGTTCAGAAAAAGTGAGGCCGCCATTGCTGCTTTGAACACCTCAGAAGGGGAGAATGGATTTATCAGGAGTGAAAAAGAAGAGCTTGCTAGGAGTCAAAGAAACTAATAAAAAGTCCAGCACTAGGGCTCCTTCTCCTACCAAACGCAAAGACCGCTCTGATGAGAAGTCCAAGGATCGCTTTAAAGATGAGGGGGCCACCAAGGAGTCGAGCGAGAAGGATCATGGCAGGGATAAAACTGGAAAGAGGTGCAGCGCTTCCAGTGGTAGCAGCAGCACCAGGTCTCGGTCCAGCTCGACCTCCAGCTCGGGCTCCAGCAGCAGCTCGGGCTCCAGCAGCAGCTCCAGCTCATCTTCGGCATCGAGCCGCTCAGGAAGTTCCAGCACATCCCGTAGCTCCAGCTCCGGCAGCTCCCCTGGCTCTCCGAGTCCTTCTCAGCGCAGGCCTGACGACAGGCGGTGTTCCCACTCCAAATCCAAACCACCCAAAAGAGATGGAAGGGAAAGGAAAAGGCAGAGCCCTTCTCCTAAACCCACCAAAGTGCACATTGGAAGGCTCACCAGGAATGTGACCAAGGATCGTATCCTGGAGATATTCTCCACGTACGGGAAAATTAAAATGATTGACATGCCTGTAGACAGGATGCACCCCCATCTGTCTAAAGGCTATGCATATGTGGAGTTTGAGAATCCAAATGAGGCCGAGAAGGCGCTGAAGCATATGGACGGAGGACAAATGGATGGCCAGGAGATCACTGCCACTGCTGTGCTGGCCCCCTGGCATCAGCCACCCCACAGGCGATTCAGCCCTCCCAGGAGAATGCTGCCACCGCCTCCCATGTGGTGCAGGTCACCCCCACGGAGGAGGAGCAGGTCGCGTTCCCCTCGGCACAGGTCCCCCGTGCGCCAGCGATCCCGCTCCCTGGGCCACCGCCACCACAGGAGCCACCCCAGCTCCACCTCCTCCCGATAAGCAGGGCCACCGAAGCTCTGCCCTGTGACTTGTATCCCATCCAGTTGTCACTTTTCTAGCAGAAGGAGGATCGGTAGGAAAGAAATCCCTCACTCAGGGGCAGGCTTTGAAGGTGAAGGCAGTAATTGCTACGTTTCCCCTGGCGGTAGAGTTCCGGCTGCAGGAGTGTTGTTGGTTTGGGGTCGTGCTTATGAAGATGCCCTCCAGTTTTCTGGCTAGAAAGCTTCCGCATTCCTAGTTCCTGAGAGTCAGTTTAGTGGCAGAGCCAGCAGGGATGAGCAGGGGGCTCCAGGAGGTGGTACAACCCCAGCCTGGGAGCATGTTTTCCCATTCCACAGATGACGTGGGGCCTATCTGGTGGTCTGGTCGTGCCCTAACCTGTTGGCCTGCAGGGTCCCACAGAAAAGGTGTGCTTTTACACAGCTGCCGTTCCTGTTAGCCTGGCCCTGCTCCCCTGCTCGAATCCTCTTCTGACCTCTAGGGCCAAATACCCAAAATGGTTCTTTTCACGTGTACTCACGTGCATGCACACACACACACACAAACCTACATCTCCCTTTCTCTCTGAAACTGGTAAGCTGAGAGCCAGCTCTGTTGGGTCATCACAGAACCCCCTTGTTGTGTTGCTATTCATGGTGGTCGTGCAGGTTACCTTGGCAACGTGTACATTGCTTTTTTGGCTTTTATTGTATAGTCAGTACTATACATTTTCTGTTTTGAGTTTTGTAACTTTGTAGCATTTTAGATAATACTGTGTTTGTACTTTGTTGTGTAGAGAAAAGAATTGTGTTGAATAAACCTAGGATTAGAGTGCTGCTCAAGTGTTGGGTTTGCTGCCTCCTTCCTGTCCCTTGGCCCCAAAGGCAGCTTCAGTTGTAAGGTAATTAAACATGATTGTCTAAAAAAAAAAAAAAATAATAATAATAATAATAATAGCAACAACGTATTAGGTGATTATGGTGTATGGATAAGTGTAATGAATGATAGCAGTGCTATAAGGGATGGGAGGAAGAAATTGAATACTCTGTTATAATGTATCTACACTAGCAGTATAGTATTATTTGAAAGTGGACTTAGATTAGTTATAAATGCATAGTGTAAACTCTAGGGCAAACACTGAAAAAAATTTAAAGTATAATTGATATGCTGAGAGGATTGAAAATGGAATTATATAAGATGTTCAGTTAAAACCAGAGGAAGCAGGGCTTCCCTGGTGGCGCAGTGATTGAGAGTCCGCCTGCCGATGCAGGGGATATGGGTTCGTGCCCCAGTCTGGGAAGATCCCACATACCGCAGAGCGGCTAGGCCCGTGAGCCATGGCCGCTGAGCCTCCGTGTCTGGTGCCTGTGCTCCACAACAGGAGAGGCCACAAGAGTGAGAGGCCCGCGTACCGAAAAAAAAAAAAAAAACAGAGGAAGCAGAAAAGAGGAAAAGAAAAAAAAGAAAGTTCAATAAATAATAATCAATAAAACACTTCTGAATATGGCAGATATTAATCTAACTATATCAATAATCAGTTTAAATATGAATGGTCTAAATACACCGATTAAAACACAGAGACTGACAGACTAGATCAAAAAATAAGACACAACCATGTTGTGTACAAGAAACCCACTTTAAATATAGAGACACAAATAGATGAAAAGTAAAGGGAAGGAAAAGATACACTATGCTAATACTAATCAAAATAAAGCTGAGTAGTTATCTTAATTTCAGACAAAGCAGATTCCAGGATAACAAAAATTATCAGGGACAAAGAGGGGCATTACCTAATGTTAAAGGGGTCAATTCTCTAAGAAGGCATAACAGTTCTTTTTGTGTATGCATCTAACAACAGAGCATTAAAATACGTGAGACAGAGCCTGCTAGAGCTGTAATAAGAAATAGACAAATCCACTATTATAGTTGGAGACTGCAACTCTCCTTTATCAGTAATTGGCAGAAAATCAGCAAGGATGTAGTTGAAGTGAACAGCATCATCAATCAACTGGTTCTAATTGACATTTATAGACTTCTGCATCCACCACAACAGAACACACATTCTTCTTAAGCTCACGTGGAACATTCACCAATAATTACTATACTCTAGGCCACCAAACACACCTCAACCAATTTAAAAGAATAGAAATCATATGATGTGTGCTCTCAGACCACAATGAAATTAAACTAGAAATGAATAACAGAAAAGTAACTGGAAAATCCAAAATATTTAGTTTTTTTTATTAGTTTCTGCTTTATAACAAAGTGGATCAGTCATACATATACATCTGTTCCCACATCCCTTCCCTCCTGCGTCTTGCTCCCTCCCACCCTCCCCATCCCACCCCTCCAGGCGGTCACAAAGCACCGAGCCGATCTCCCTGTGCTATGCGGCCGCTTCCCACTATCTATCTACCTTACGTTTGGTACTGTATATATGTCCATGCCTCTCTTTCACTTTGTCACAGCTTACCCTTCCCCCTCCCCATATCCTCAAGTCCATTCTCAAGTAGGTCTGTGTCTTTATTCCTGTTTTACCCCTAGGTTCTTCATGACATTTTTTTTCTTAAATTCCATATATATGTGTTAGCATACGGTATTTGTCTTTCTCTTTCTGACTTACTTCACTCTGTATGACAGACTCTAGGTCCATCCACCTTATTACAAATAGCTCAGTTTCATTTCCTTTTATGGCTGAGTAATATTCCATTGTATATATGTGCCACATCTTCTTTATCCATTCATCCGATGATGGACACTTAGGTTGTTTCCATCTCTGGGCTATTGTGAATAGAGCTGCAATGAACATTTTGGTACATGTCTCTTTTTGAATTATGGTTTTCTCAGGGTATATGCCTAGTAGTGGGATTGCTGGGTCATATGGTAGTTCTATTTGTAGTTTTTTAAGGAACCTCCATACTGTTCTCCATAGTGGCTGTACCAATTCACATTCCCACCAGCAGTGCAAGAGTGTTCCCTTTTCTCCACACCCTCTCCAGCATTTATTGTTTCTAGATTTCTTCATGATGGCCATTCTGACTGGTGTGAGATGATATCTCATTGTAGTTTTGATTTGCATTTCTCTAATGATTAATGATGTTGAGCATTCTTTCATGTGTTTGTTGGCAGTCTGTATATCTTCTTTGGAGAAATGCCTATTTAAGCCTTCTGCCCATTTTTGGATTGGCTTGTTTGTTTTTTTGCTATTGCACTGCATGAGCTGCTTATAAATTTTGGAGATTAATCCTTTGTCAGTTGCTTCATTTGCAAATATTTTCTCCCATTCTGAGGGTTGTCTTTTGGTCTTGTTTATGGTTTCCTTTGCTGTGCAAAAGCTTTGAAGTTTCATTAGGTCCCATTTGTTTATCTTTGTCTTTATTTCCATTTCTCTAGGAGGTGGGTCCAAAAGGATCTTGCTGTGATTTATGTCATAGAGTGTTCTGCCTATGTTTTCCTCTAAGAGTTTGATAGTTTCTGGCCTTACATTTAGGTCTTTAATCCATTTTGAGCTTATTTTTGTGTATGGTGTCAGGGAATGATCTAATCTCATTCTTTTACATGTCCCTGTCCAGTTTTCCCAGCACCACTTATTGAAGAGGCTGTCCTTTCTCCACTGTACATTCCTGCCTCCTTTATCAAAGATAAGTTGACCATATGTGCGTGGGTTTATTTCTGGGCTTTCTATCCTGTTCCATTGATCTATCTTTCTGTTTTTGTGCCAGTACCACACTGTCTTGATTACTGTCGCTTTGTAGTATAGTCTGAAGTCAGGGAGCCTGATTCCTCCAGCTCCGTTTTTTGTTCTCAAGATTGCTTTGGCTATTCGGGGTCTTTTGTTTTTCCAAATTTTGAAATTTTTTGTTCTAGTTCTGTGAAGAATGCCAGATGTAGTTTGATAGGGATTGCATTGAATCTGTAGATTGCTTTGGGTAGTAGAGTCATTTTCACAATGTTGATTCTTCCAATCCAAGTACATGGTACATCTCTCCATCTATTTGTATCATCTTTAATTTCTTTCATCAGTGTCTTATAATTTTCTGCATACAGGTCTTTTGTCTCCTTAGGTAGGTTTATTCCTAGATATTTTATTCTTTTTGTTGCAATGGTAAATGGGAGTGTTTCCTTGATTTCACTTTCAGATTTTTCATCATTAGTATATAGGAATGCCAGAGATTTCTGTGCATTAATTTTGTATCCTGCTACTTTACCAAATTCATTGATTAGCTCTAGTAGTTTTCTGGTAGCATCTTTAGGATTCTCTATGTATAGTATCATGTCATCTGCAAACAGTGACAGCTTTACTTCTTCTTTTCCCATTTGGATTCCTTTTATTTCCTTTTCTTCTCTGATTGCTGTGGCTAAAACTTCCAAAACTAGGTTGAATAAGAGTGGTGAGAGTGGGCAGCCTTGTCTTGTTCCTGATCTTAGTGGAAATGGTTTCAGTTTTTCACTATTGAGGATGATGTTGGCTGTGGGTTTGTCATATATGGCCTTTATTATGTTGAGGAAACTTCCCTCTATGCCTACTTTCTGCAGGGTTTTTATCATAAATGGGTGTTGAATTTTGTCGAAAGCTTTCTCTGCATCTATTGAGATGATCATATGGTTTTTCTTCTTCAGTTTGTTAATATGGTGTATCACATTGATTGATTTGCGCATATTGAAGAATCCTTGCATTCCTGGAATAAACCCCACTTGATCATGGTGTATGATCCTTTTAATGTGCTGTTGAGTTCTGTTTGCTAGTATTTTGTTGAGGATTTTTGCATCTATGTTCATCAGTGATACTGGCCTGTAGTTTTCTTTCTTTGTGACATCCTTGTCTGGTTTTGGTATCAAGGTGATGGTGGCCTCATAGAATGAGTTTGGGAGTGTTCCTCCCTCTGCTATATTTTGAAAGAGTTTGAGAAGGATGGGTGTTAGCTCTTCTCTAAATGTTTGATAGAATTCGCCTGTGAAGCCATCTGGTCCTGGGCTTTTGTTTGTTGGAAGATTTTTAATCACAGTTTCAATTTCAGTGCTTGTGATTGGTCTGTTCATATTTTCTATTTCTTCCTGATTCAGTCTTGGCAGGTTGTGCATTTCTAAGAATTTGTCCATTTCTTCCAGGTTGTTCATTTTATTGGCAGAGTTGCTTGTAGTAATCTCTCATGATCTTTTGTATTTCTGCAGTGTCAGTTGTTACTTCTCCTTTTTCATTTCTAATTCTATTGATTTGAGTCTTCTCCCTTTTTTTCTTGATGAGTCTGGCTAATGGTTTATCAAGTTTGTTTATCTTCTCAAAGAACCAGCTTTTAGTTTTATTGATCTTTGCTATTGTTTCCTTCATTTCTTTTTCATTTATTTCTGATTTCATCTTTATGATTTCTTTCCTTCTGCTAACTTTGGGGGTTTTTTGTCCTTCTTTCTCTAATTGCTTTAGGTGCAAGGTTAGGCTGTTTATTCGAGATGTTTCCTGTTCCTTAAGGTAGGATTGTATTGCTATAAACTTCCCTCTTAGAACTGCTTTTGCTGCATCCCATAGGTTTTGGGTTGTCATGTCTCCATTGTCATTTGTTTCTAGGTATTTTTTTATTTCCTCTTTGATTTCTTCAGTGATCACTTCGTTATTGAGTAGTGTATTGTTTAGCCTCCATGTGTTTGTATTTTTTACAGATCTTTTCCTGTAATTGATATCTAATCTCATAGCGTTGTGGTCGGAAAAGATACTTGATACAATTTCAGTTTTCTTAAATTTACCAAGGCTTGATTTGTGACCCAAGATATGATCTGTCCTGGAGAATGTTCCATGAGCACTTGAGAAAAATGTGTATTCTGTTGTTTTTGGATGGAATGTGCTATAAATATCAATTAAGTCCATCTTGTTTAATGTATCATTTAAAGCTTGTGTTTCCTTATTTATTTTCATTTTGGATGATCTATCTATTGGTGAAAGTGGGGTGTTAAAGTCCCCTACTATGAATGTGTTACTGTCGATTTCCCCTTTTATGGCTGTTAGTATTTGCCTTATGTATTGAGGTGCTCCTATGTTGGGTGCATAAATATTTACAATTGTTATATCTTCTTCTTGGATCAATCCCTTGATCATTATGTAGTGTCCTTCTTTGTCTCTTTTAATAGTCTTTTTTTTTTTTTTTTTTTTTGCGGTACACAGGCCTCTCACTGCCGTGGCCTCTCCCACTGCGGATCACAGGCTCTGGACGCGCAGGCCCAGCGGCCATGGCCCACGGGTCCAGCCACTCCGTGCCACGTGGGATCCCCCCGGACTGGGGCACGAACCCATGCCCCCCGCATCGGCAGGCGGACTCCCAACCACTGCGCCACCAGGGAAGCCCTAGTCTTTATTTTAAAGTCTATTTTGTCTGATATGAGAATTGCTACTCCAGCTTTCTTTTGGTTTCCATTTGCATGGAATATCTTTTTCCATCCCCTCACTTTCAGTCTGTATGTGTCTCTAAGTCTGAAGTGGGTCTCTTGTAGACAGCATATATATGGGTCTTGTTTTTGTATCCGTTCAGCCAGTCTGTGTCTTTTGGCGGGAGCATTTAGTCCATTTACATTTAAGGTAATTATCGATATGTATGTTCCTATTCCCATTTTCTTAATTGTTTTGGGTTTGTTATTGTAGGTCTTTTCCTTCTCTTGTGTTTCTTGTCTAGAGAAGATCCTTTAGCATTTGTTGTAAAGCTGGTTTGGTGGTGCTGAACTCTCTCAGCTTTTGCTTGTCTGTAAAGGTTTTAATTTCTCCATCAAATCTGATTTGAGATCCTTGCTGGGTAGAGTAATCTTGGTTTTAGGTTTTTCTCCTTCATCACTTTAAATATGTCCTGCCACTCCCTTCTGGCTTGCAGAGTTTCTGCTGAGAGATCAGCTGTTAACCTGATGGGGATTCCCTTGTGTGTTATTTGTTGTTTTTCCCTTGCTGCTTTTAATATGTTTTCTTTGTATTTAATTTTTGACAGTTTGATTAATATGTGTCTTGGTGTGTTTCTTCTTGGATTTATCCTGTATGGGTCTCTCTGTGCTTCCTGGACTTGATTAACTATTTCCTTTCCCATATTAGGGAAGTTTTCAACTATAATCTTTTCAAATATTTTCTCAGTCCCTTTCTTTTTCTCTTCTTCTTCTGGAACCGCTATAATTCGAATGTTGGTGCATTTAATGTTTTCCCAGATGTCTCTGAGACTGTCCTCAGTTCTTTTCATTCTTTTTTTCTTTATTCTGCTCTGCAGTAGTTATTTCCACTATTTTATCTTCCAGGTCACTTATCCGTTCTTCTGCCTCAGTTATTCTGCTATTGATCCCTTCTAGAGTATTTTTAATTTTCATTTATTGTGTTGTTCATCGTTGCTTGTTTCATCTTTAGTTCTTCTAGGTCCTTGTTAAATGTTTCTTGCATTTTCTCTATTCTACTTCCAAGATTTTGGATCATCTTAACTATCATTATTCTGAATTCTTTTTCAGGTAGACTGCCTATTTCCTCTTCATTTGTTTGGTCTGGTGGGTTTTTATCTTGCTCCTTCTCCTGCTGTGTGTTTTTCTGTCTTCTCATTTTTCTTATCTTACTGTGTTTGGGGTCTCCTTTTTGCAGGCTGCAGGTTCGTAGTTCCCATTGTTTTTGGTGTCTGTCCCCAGTGGCTAAAGTTGGTTCAGTGGGTTGTGTAGGCTTCCTGGTGGAGGGGACTAGTGCCTGTTTTCTGGTGGATGAGGCTGGATCCTGTCTTTCTGGTGGGCAGGTCCACGTCTGGTGGTGTGTTTTGGGGTTATCTGTGGACTTATTATGATTTTAGGCAGCCTCTCTGCTAATGGCTGGGGTTGTGTTCCTATCTTGCTAGTTGTTTGGCATAGGGTGTCCAGCACTGTAGCTTGCTGGTCGTTGAGTGAAGCTGGGTGTTGGTGTTGAGATGGAGATCTCTGGGAGATTTTTGCCATTTGATATTACGTAGAGCTGGGAGGTCTCTTGTGGACCAGTGTCCTGAAGTTGGCTCTCCCACCTCAGAGGCACAGCACTGACTCCTGGCTGCAGCACCAAGAGCCTTGCATCCACACAGCTCAGAATAAGAGGGAGAAAAAGTAGAAAGAAAGAAAGAAAGAAAGAGGATAAAATAAAATAAAATAAAGTAAGGTAAAATAAAGTAAAGTTATTAAAGTAAAAAAATAATTATTAAGAAAAAAAATTTTTTTAAGTAAAAAAAACAGATAGAACCCTAGGACAAATGGTGAAAGCAAAGCTATACAGACAAAATCTCACACAGAAGCATACACATACACTCACAAAAAGAGTAAAAGGGGAAAAAATAATAAATCTTGCTCCCAAAGTCCACCTCCTCAATTTGGGATGATTTGTTGTCTACTCATGTATTCCACAGAGGCAGGGTACATCAAGTTGATTGTGGAGATTGAATCCGCTGCTCCTGAGGCTGCTGGGAGAGATTTCCCTTTCTCTTCTTTGTTCGCACAGCTCCCGGGGCTCAGCTTTGGTTTTGGCCCCGCCTCTGCTTGTAGGTCGCCTGAAGGCCTCTGTTCTTTGCCCAGACAGGACGGGGTTAAAGGAGCCGCTGACTCGGGGGCTCTGGCTCACTCAGGCCGGGGGGAGGGAGGGGTACGGATGCGGGGCAAGCCTGTGGCAGCAGAGGCCAGCATGACGTTGCACCAGCCTGAGGCGTGCCGTGCGTTCTCCCGGGGAAGTTGTCCCTGGATCCCGGGACCCTGGCAGTGGTGGGCTACACAGGCTCCCTGGAAAGGGGGCGTGGACGGTGACCTGCGCTCACACACAGGCTTCTTGTTGGCAGCAGAAGCAGCCTTAGCATCTCACGCCCGTCTCTGGGGTCCATGCTGTTAGCCGTGACTCGCGCTGTTCTCTGGAGCTCCTTTAAGCAGTGCTCTTAATCCCCTCTCCTCCATAACTCCTTTTCTTATCAGTCCAATCTCTGCCTTCATCATCACATGGTGTTTTCTCTGTGTGTGTCTCTCTCTGTGTCCAAATGTCTCTCTTTTTATAAGGATACCAGTCATTGTATTGGGGCCCACCCTAATCTAGCAGAACATCATTTTATCTTGATTACATCTGCAGAGACCTTATTTCCAAATAAGATCACATTCACAAGTACTGGGATTAGGACCTGAACATACCTTTTGGGAGGGTGAAATTCAGTCCACAGCACCTTCCCAGCTAATTGTGTTATTTATTCTAGCATTGCTTTCCTTCCCTTTGCCTCCAGACTTCACCTTAGCCCTGCTTCTGTAAAGCCAAACTAGGCTTCTCTCAGTAATGTAACTGTTTAAGGAAAAGACCTTCTCTGAATGTGCCCCAACCCAAACCTCCTAGTCCCAGGAAAATTGTACACTCCATTGGGCTAACCTAGTTCCTCCAGTTGGGGAACCCCACAATACTTAGTAGTTCCCAATTGGAGTTGATATGCAAATGATACAGAGATCTCAGCATAAAAATAGAAGAAATAATGATGTGATTGAAAGAGTACAGGGTGTGAAATCAGAAAACCTGAGTTATGATTTTGATACAAACACTTAAAAAACCAGGACCAACCCAGGTCTAAATTCTAGTATAATGTTATTTCCACCATTGCATGGCTAGAAAGCTCCACCTGTGATCCATATTAATTCCCACACCAAGGGCAACCATAGATGGCACTGAATGTATTACCAACATTTAGATGGAAACTCCTCCGGAGAAGGAAGAGAAGGAGGGGAAGGAAGAGGAACAGAAGAAAGAGGAGGAAATAGCAAAATATAGTGTCCACAAAATCTCTTTTAATGATTGTTAAACAAATACACAGAGAAAAATTCCAAAGGCAAACTCTCTCTTAGAGCTTCCCTAAAGATGAATGGAAAGAAGACCTTGGCTGTTACCAGCATGTGCTTCATGCTATTTTGGTTAGTGGGTAAGTCATACATGCTGGTAATGAATTTCCCAGGCTTTCAATTTTAAATGGGAGTAGATAGTGCAAGACATTCATTTTAACATGGAGTGTTTTCTTCTGATGTTCATAAAAAGAATCCATGTGTTACGATTAGATCATGCTTAACCCACCTCAAGAATGTTTTCAGAATGACAGAATATTTATTTCTCAGTGACATCACCAAGGTTCAAGAAGGTCTGATCAGCATACTTGCAAAGCCCTGTGATCCTAAAAGGGCTAAGACAAATCTTCCCCCTCCTTTGTAGGTTCCTCCATCTGCACTTGGGTAATAACACCCACCTTTCCATTCTAAACATAAAATAAGAGAGTAATTAATAGAACCTAATCGTAGCAAAAGAAAATTCTTTTTAAAAAATCTTTTTTCAGAATAATTTAGTTGTGCTTCACATATGCTTTGAGCGAAAATTTTAGACTAGAATTTAATCTTAATACTAGTAATAAAATGCCATTTTTTCCTCAACGTATCGTAATTACTCCATAAGCACATAAATTTTAACTTAAAAAATTACATCTAAGATTATCCATGCAAATAGATTGTACTTATGGACAGAACCACTGCAAGCGGTGATACCAAAAAGCTTTGATGCCCCCCAAATACCCAAAACAAACAAAAAACAAACAAAAAATCTTTGATGCCAAAACTTTCAAGGATTTGGCTTCTGAAAATCAGCAGATCCAGGCCAGAATCATCAGATCAGCAAATTGGATGTACTGAACTTGACCCAGTGCCCATGCAGTCACAGTTTAGATTTGTAACTAATACAAAAAATTGATTACTTCTCCTTAGATTTGTTGCTTTGAAGGGACATCAGGTGAAAGACTTTGGATGTGACAGAGAAGCAGTCAGGTATCTCTTAGAGATTTTTAACTGTATAAGGTTAACTGGGCATTCTTCCCATTGAAATATCAAATTACAGCAGCATTGTATATCAACTATACTCCAATAAAAATTAATTTAAAAAAACCAAATGTCAAATTACAAAAATAGAGATCTTTCTTGAAACAGCTAACAATACTTAACCTTAAGGAAAACTTAGGTTTAACACCATCAATTCACATTTTAATTGTTTCTTTATAATAATTGTGGGGTTTTTTCTAAGACAAGAAATGCAATTAAGTAAGACAATTGACCTAAAGAGAAATCTATGTAGGGTTCCTTTCTTTTAAAGTAATCTCTTCCTCCTCTAAAGGCAGATTACAGATAGCAGCTATAAACCAAAAGAAGTAATAACTTTGTTTTTGGTTTTATAACTATCAATAAAAAATATTTAGGGCCTCCCTGGTGGCGCAAGTGGTTGAGAGTCCGCCTGCCGATGCAGGGGATACGGGTTCGTGCCCCGGTCTGGGAGGATCCCATATGCCGCGGAGCGGCTGGGCCCGTGAGCCATGGCCGCTGAGCCTGCGCGTCCGGAGCCTGCGCGTCCGGAGCCTGTGCTCCGCGACGGGGGAGGCCACAACAGTGAGAGGCCCGCATACCGCAAAAAGGAAAAAAAAAAAAAAAAAAAAAAATTTAAATTCTCCAATCAAACAAGATTCCCAAGGATTGGTGCTGGAATTGTTTTTATTACAGTAATTACATAATAACTCATTGGAATGTAAAGTAAGAAGTTAACTGAGACAGACCACTAATGGAAAAAGCAAGGCATTGGGGGTATTTTTTTTTCAGTGTCAGGTTTTTTCCCCCAAACATCTCAACATTGGACATTTAGTTAAAAAGAAATGGGGAATGGGGGAAGAGGCACTATGTCTGTTTACATACACCAGTTTCTCTATATACATTAAGGAATGGAGAATGGGACAATGAAAGACTTAACAAAATTAGTCTGGAGTAGTTAGGATGTAGTAATAGGAAAGTGGGGTGGGGGGGAGGGGAACAAACTTACCTGAGTATGTGCCATCTGAGGGAGCACAGTTCTGGAGTAGAGTGAGGCTCCCTGTGTAGTAGACACCTCCTGCTGCTGGGACACAGCTTCTCCCATCCACACATTCCCAAGGCAAGTGTGTCCCTTAAATTGATTGCTCCCATCAACCCTCCTCATTGACAACCTGTGTTATTCCTTGTACCTATTACCTAGTTAATGATTCTGCATTCATTTCCTCTGTGTGTGTGTGTGTGTGTGTACACAAGGGAAGGGGGTTCCCACACCACCAAGCAATTCTAACCCCAGCTGGGTGTCCTGCAACTCAACTCAGTTCTGACACTATCTACCTGGAGTCAGCATCAGATCCCATAGGTTAAGGACTCAGCCCTTAACCCCCTTCATTGCCAGTTGCAAGTCTAGGTTGTCAGATGTGCTTCTGACTAACTGGCTACAGATTGGAGGTTCCAAGCACCGCTTCCTTATATTCAACTAATTTGCTACAAAGGCTCACAGAACTCAGTAAAACAGTTTACTTACTAGATTATCAGTTTATTATAGAAGGACATAACTCATGAACAACCAGATGGAAGAGATGCATAAGGGAAGTTATGTGGGAAGGAGTGCAAATCTTCCATGCTCTCTCTGAACGCTCCACTCTCCCAGGACCTCCATGTATTCACCAACTGGAAGCTCCCCAAACCCTGTCCTTTTGAGGTTTTATGGAGGCTTCACTACATAGGCATGATGGATGAGATCGTTAGCTACTGGTGCCTGAACTCAGTCTCCAGCTCCTCTCCCCTCCCTAGAGGTTAGGTCCCAAACCTCTAATCACTTGGTTGATTCTTCTGGCCACCAACTCCCATCCTTAGGTGACCTAGGGCTTTCAAAAAGTCACTTCACTAACATAACAGAAGGTACGGAGTTCATCACCTAGGAAATGCAAGAGTTTTAGGCCCTTTGTGGCAGAAACAGGGACCAAAACCAAATATATATTTCTTACTATAAATCACATCTTACTAGTTTACTTCATGGTGTAAGTTTCGTAATCTTCAGTGGTTCCACAGAACTGCCTTGTCCCATGTTGGTTCTCAAACTGGCCCTTGTACAGGGAGGGCCAGGAGAGACTGAAGAAAGAGGCAGGGCACTCCAGGTCTGTAGGCAGTGGGTTGAATAAGAAGGAAACTGACTTGTGAGGCTTGTCTTGGGCACCGAGAAACAGTACATCTGTGCACCTGCTGCCAGAATCTCAGAAGTTTGTATTGAGGCCTTAATGGCTTCAGTCACATATTCAGTCCTGTCGTTCTCAACACCACATTGTTCTGTCCAGGATGCGTCCTTGAAAACGGTTCCAACTGTGGGAACGGTGAACAGAGCATACATTCCAAGGACAGGGGATAGGGTGAGGAACCTCCCGTTGCCGTGGTCCAGCTCAGGGGTCAATCGGTGGTCACGTCTTCTCCATGACCTCCTCTAATATCCCACCACCTTCAAATTAGTACGATCACTGCTATCCTCCTCCCTCAGGCTCTTCCTGGGCAGCGGTGACCAATCTCCTCCACTGGGCTGCCGCTTCACAAAGAAGGAACCGGGGCTACACCCAAGGAACACACAAGCTGCACCTGTGCATGAAAAACAAAATATGTTTAGAATAAGATTCTAGAAGATAAATATTGCTATTAGTTACCTTACCCTTAATCATATGTTTATGCTGGAAGAGACCTTGGAGATGAGGAAACTGAGGTTCAGAGAAGGGAAGCGGCGGATCTGAGGTTCGCACTGAGTGAACTGTGGCATCAGCATGAGCATCCAGGTGCCTGAGCTACTTGTCCACTGCTCTCCATCACTCCTTCCTCTCTCCCATCGACCGTCCTGAGTCTTAATCCTTGTCTCCTCATGGTTTTAAAGGAAGAAAATTGAAACCTTCTTCTATTTAATTTACTGTTAAAAGCCCACCAAAATCATGCTCAGCTCTTCACATTTAAATATTAGAACAAAACAAATAGTGGAAACCCATGCAGTGATCCAAGTCCATGTCTGGACATCTGTTCCCTGAGAAAATTGTGCTCACCTGCACCAGAATATTTAACAAGAAACTTCATGTATTTTGCCCACTGCATCCTTGGCCTCTGCTTCCCTGAGAGGGAGACAGTCCCGAATATGGGCTGCAGTCCCATATCTGATCTGCTGGTGGAACTGGTGGCCTGTGGTGGCTACCAACTTGGTGCAGGGGACATCAGCCTGCTCATTCCAGTTGTTCTCAGCTTGGTAGGGGTCCTTTTTACATTTATCTATCTGGGTGACACATATTTTGCCTTCCCACTCAGCCAGTTTTTGACATAGATCTTGTCATCATACTGGGGTGCCTTTGATAGCTCAGTTCACTTTTCGTTATTTCCTTTACCATATCACCAGGTCACAGGCCAGGCCCAGGAGTCTATGAAGGTGTAGTATGGAGGGGATTTGAAAATAGCCTGCATGGCTAACCACACAGCTACCTTCTCTGCTCATTGCGTCTATCTATCTGATCCTTGATTGCTAATGATGTATCCATCTTGACAGCTGCTAATGAACCCCCTCAGGCTTTCGTCTTCCACCTATGAACCAGGCCATACCTTCTGTGGGAACCTCTTCTAAACGTGGTCCCAACAGGCTACTGGGGTAACCAGAGGCTTCATTGCACCCAGAAGTGGTCTTTTAGGGTGTGGGCCACGTGTTTATGCAAGCATGTGACCCCTGAGGACCTCAAGTAACTTTGGTCTTGTATGTATTTTTCCATTTGATGATGGAACTTTGTTATGCCTGCCCCACTTTTTTGGTTGGGTTAATGTCGACCCAGTTTAGGATGGGCTGGTCAGACCTTGGTAACACCATAGACTCATGAGTCAGGTATTGTTTCTACTAGCACCTAGTAACAGTCCAGGAGCTGTCACTCATCTATATCAGTCTGGGACAATGTGGTCCAGGCAGTGACCTCAGATGGTTGGGTCATTAACCTCTAAAAATTTGTAGGATCAGCTCAACATGTCATCTTTTTAGGTACAATTTGGGATGGAGCCCAATGGGACATTCTAACTGACTTTAAGGAGAAGTTTCTGACTATACTTATGTCAATTAAAAATTAATCAGTTGATCTAAGAAAGAAATGGAAAATTTTATTCCAGCCAAATTGAGGATTTTAACCCAGGAATAGCATCTCAGAAAGCTCTGAGAGCTGTTCCACCCATTAGAAGTCAAAGCAGTTATATACGTTTTTTTCAAACAGGGCTGTATGTTAAATGACATATTATTGACAATTTACACAATCCAGATCTGCAAATAAGGGTGGTGGGTCATGTGACTCCTTACAAGATCAAGAAGGAATGTTATCTTTTAAGGAGTTGTCTTACGGTTGAGCTGGTATTTCTGCCGATGGGGGAGGTTTGGTTGATGCATAATGCAGATACACAATGCACAGTAGGGGGGATGCATAATGCAGATACACAATGCACAGTGAAAGTCAAAGGGCAGAGAAAATTTTTTATGTTTAAATGTTTCTTGTCTTGCCATAAAATATGAATTTTATTTCACCCCTAGTACTCCCAACTTTAACAAAAAGCACAACACCTGCTGGGGCTGTTTAGGCACTGGAGACGATACATTCCACACTTCCACATTCTGCTTGTCCCACTGGTGCAGGTCACAAAACCCCACCTTAGAATTGGAACAGAGGCACACTGGAGGAAATACAATGTGAAGTACATCCAGCCCTGCTCGGGGGCTCCATGGCCCTTCAGTTCTTCTGAACTGTAGGTCTCAGCAATGTTACTTAACTGAACTTGGGTCCATTCGCCTGTTGTGCAGCAAAGCCAATCTACTGACAGTGAGTTGTGGTGAAGGAAATTACAGTGTTTATTGCAGGGTTGCAAGCAAGAAGAATGGGCAGCTGATGCTCAAAAGACCCAAACTCCCTGATGACTTTCAGGGAAGGATTTTTAAAGGCAACATTTAGGGGTGAGGGTTGCAGCTCGTGGACTTTCTTCTGATTGGGTGGTGGTGAGGTAACAGGGTGATGTTTTGGGAATCTTAACAATCATCCTTCTGGTTCCAACCAGTCTGGGGTCTGCATGGTTATTATGGTCAGCATGTAATCACCTTTTCCACCTGGGCTGGGGTCTTATTTTCTGCAGAACTCAAAGATATGCATCAGATTGTTATGTACATCCCTTGAGGAGGAACTAGGACTCTGAACTAGTGTTTATTTTTATTTTTTTATAAATTTATTTTATTTATTTATTTTTGACTACGTTGGGTCTTCATTGTGCACAGACTTTCTCTAGTTGTGGCGAGCGGGGGCTACTCTTCATTGAGGTGTGCAGGCTTCTCATTGCGGTGGCTTCTCTTGTTGTGGAGCACAGGCTCTAGGAGCACAAGCTTCAGTAGTTGTGTCACGCGGGCTCAGTAGTTGTGGCTCACAGGCTTAGTTGCTCCGCGGCACGTGGGATCTTCCCAGACTGGGGATTAAACCTGTGTCTCCTGCATTGGCAGGCAGATTCTCAACTACTGTGCCACCAGGATAGTCCCTGAACTAGTATTTAAACTATTATTACTTTTCTTGCTTCTCCTTTGTTTCTGCATTCCATCATTTCCCTAATTAGTAATAGCTTGAGTCTGCTCTTTGGAACTTAGGGAAGGCCTAGGAGAATAAAGCCTTTTTCTAAAAACAAGAAACAGGGGACACAGGGGGCTTTTGTATCCAGGAAGGACCTGCAGAATTCTGCTTGGTTTCAGCACCACCCACCCAGTTTGACTGGAGCCTATTCCAGAAAGAGCCTGCTACTGGCATTGGATGACCTGTTAGGTATGAACCAGGAAATTCCAACAACAACCAGGTACTCTGCCTTTGAGCAACAGCTTCTTGAGGGACCCCAAGCTAACATAATTATGTTTTTTTTACTTCTCTATGTATGTATTCCATTCATCAGTTTTGTTTCTGTTTTTGTTTTAATGTTTAAAATAATCATGGCAATCTGTATAGTAATAAGAGTCAGAGAGAGAGACATAATCTGGTGGCGTATCTGCGGGGGCTGGTAGTGTTGCTGAAATGTCTAGAAACCATTTCTGACCTCTCAGTTCAGAATTCTGAAAATGTGGTAAATCATGCTCTACTACCCAGCAATCATAAATGGTTTCTTTGTATTAACTTCTTGAGAAGAGGTCTTTTGTTTTCCAATCTTTAAAGCTGCCCTGAGGCAAAAAATACCAATATGGGTGAAATTTTTTGCAGGTATAGGGGAACAGAATTTGCCATCCCAAAATGTATCTCTTTGGCATATTAATTATTTTAAGCTAGTTATTTTCTAAGAAACAGCAAACATGGGGAAGACTCTGAAAACAAAGAAGGAGTTACCCTTTTGTAAGAAACATTTATATTTGTGAGTGAAATCTCCTTTTGTACAGATGTCTCCTTCACTGTACCTGGAAAAGGAGGATGACCAAATCTCTGGAAACTTTTATCAATAGAGAAGGCACTGACTTAAATCTGTATAACAACCTTACCCTTGCTTACTGCACTTTTCCTAGCCACCTCCCATAACTGACTCTCCCCTCCCTCAAAATCCTCTTCTGTCTTTAGCTGAAGGTGGTATTTAAGAGAGGGCTTTGCCCATTTTGGTGAGTTACTCAGTTTCCCTGGATCTTTCCCATGTATACATGTTATTAAACTTTTGTTTCATTTTCTCCGATTAATCTGTCTCATGTCAGTTTAATTCTTACACCAGCCAACAGAACCTAGAAGGTTAGAGGGAAATTTCTTCCTCCCCAGCACAGGTATTTGTCTAACCATTCATTTCCGCATTTACGGTCTCAGTGATCCTCATGAGAATTATTGTATTATTGACCCCATTTGAGAGACGAGGAAACAAAGCCTCAGGGAGATTGAGTGATGCCACTTGCCAGTTGTCCCCTAAGTGGGATACCGGAAAGAGAACCAATGTCTTTGACTTCTGGTCCTCAGTGTCTTTGCTTTCTCCTTTCATTTGACACTTGTTTTGATACCATTATATTTTAACACTAAGTAGGGCTTTCGATGTAACAGAACTTCCCAGGAGCCCTAACCCCTTTGTGGACTTCAGCCAACAGCTCAGCTCAAGACAGTAGAGTTTCATCTCACTCTGGCTCTTGGTATACATACCAGACATTGTCTAGACAAACTAAAAAGACCCCACTAGACCAGGACAATTACAAATGACAGTGACCAGGAGAAAATGGAGCATTTCTCCCCCCTTTTTACATTTATTTATTTGTTCATCCATTAGTTCATTCCTATTACTTTACCCAAATGCTTTTCAGTGAAGGAGGAAATTAAATAAGTATAATATTCTCTGCCTGTACTCAAGAAGTTTACAATCTACTCAGGGAGTTTATGTGTCTACAAAAATTATTAGCAGTCTCTTGAACTTTTAGAGTGTGTAACATGGAATTTTATTGGACATATGGATTATAATTTTTAAAAAACAGTTTTCTCGATGCTGTTTTTCAGTGAATAGTCTTATGATGCTGCCTTAATCTTAAATTTGCCTCTATCTGAAGTTTATTCATTTTCATTATTATGGTGTTCTGTTGTATGTAAATATACCTCAATTTCTGTATTCTATTTGGGGTGGATATTTGAGCTGTTTCAGTTTGGGGCTGTTAGGCTATAATCCAGCCCTTCCCCTTCTGCTGCAGCAGTGATGTTAGGGTATTCTCTCCTCATGGCTCCCTCATGGCCATTATTAAATGTCTGAATGTAGGTATTTCATATTCTTTTTGCCAGTAATAATGTAGGCCCCATAGAAACAGAGCCCCTTGAATGGTCTGGCTCTCCAGCCCAGGCTCTGCCATCCACCTGGCTGCCCAAGAACACTGGCCACATTGGAAGGAAGTATGTCACCCATGAAAGACAGTAACCATAGGGGACTCTGAATCCAGAGCATGGCTTGCAAGTGTGAGGAAGAGCAAACCCATCTGAGCTGTTTTTGCACAAGGAGATAGAAGACTTCTGGCAGTTGTCAGGGAAATCCCTGCCATAAATTTCTCCTAGCTGCTCTGAAGACAAACTCCAGACTTCCCAGTTACATTAACCCTTAACTTCATTCTTGAGCACTTTCCAGTAGTCTTTCTGTCACACCCTGCATACTCAGAGACCACAACATCCTCAATTTCCCAGCCTTGTTTGTCACCTAACCCAATCTGCCTCACACAAAAATGCATTCCTCTGGAAAATCAAGTGTCCCAGGATCACTGGAAAACTCATTTAAAAGACCAGCTTACCCTTAGATAAAACTACGTACACCTGATGATTGGAAAATGGCATTAGAACTAATCATTGTAAAGCAAATAGCTTGGGAGTGATGATTTAAATTTGCCATGGTAGAAATATAACATTTAGGAATAATGAGTATAATTGATTCTAAAAGAACATTTCTTTGATCTTTGAGCGATTGCTATTAATAATGCAAGCCTAGGGCCTCCCTGGTGGCGCAAGTGGTTGAGAGTCCGCCTGCCGATGCAGGGGATACGGGTTCGTGCCCCGGTCTGGGGGGATCCCATATGCCGCGGAGCGGCTGGGCCCGTGAGCCATGGCCGCTGAGCCTGCGCGTCCGGAGCCTGTGCTCCGCAACGGGGGAGGCCACAACAGTGAGAGGCCCGCATAAAGCAAAAAAAATAAAAAAAAAAAAAATAAATAAATAATGCAAGCCTAAAGAAAAATGTAAGGCTAAAATTGTTTAAATTGATTGTTCCAGAGTACATTTTTAATATACTTTATTGATTGGGGAGTAAAATAAAATTTAAAATAAAATTCACTGTTGTTACCAGAGCACTGGCTCTGGTTTCATATTGTAGTTCATATCATCAACTATGTATTTGTTGTACTAGAAAGGTATTATTGAGTTTCTAATTTAAATCTGTAAGTTCTTTCATTATGATATGAATCACTATGTGATAACTAATATTCATTTACCACTAAAAATTCACAAAGCAGTATTTCATAGATATAAATTAGACATTACTAAATGATTACCCACTATATATTTTATAGAAAGAATTTATTTAATATTATGGAAATTTCATCCGTATAAAAGTAACTGCTATTAACATTTAGAGTGTGTAACATGTATACTATTTTACATTTATTTTTATTTTTAAGTAATATCAGACTTTAAAAATTTGCAAAAATGGTATAAAGCATTCTCTGTATACACTTTACCCACCTTTCCCTAATGTAAACATGTAGTATAACCATCATACAATGATCAAAACCAGGAAACTAATATGGATACAGTACTATTAACTAATCTAAAGACCTTATTCAAATATTACCAACTGTTCCATTAATGTCTTTTTCTGGTTCAGAATCCAATCCAAGGCCCCACATTGCATTTAGTTAACATGCCTCCTCAGTCTCATCCAATCTGAAACAGTTTTGTTCTGTTTGTTTTGCTTTCTTTTGTTTTGTTGTTGTTGTTTTCATGGCTTTGACAATTTTGAAGAGCACTGACAAGTTATTTCGTGAAATGTCCCACAATTTGGGATTGTGGTATGATAATATGTTTGGTCTTAGAAATAAACCCACATGCTTATGGTGAATTAATCTATGAAAAAGGAGGCAAGAATATACAATGGAGAAAAGAAAGTCTCCTCAATAAGTGGTGCTGGGAAAACTGGACAACTACCTGTAAAAACAATGAAATTAGAGAGGGCAGACAGCAGAAGGAAGAAGAACTACAATCCTGCAGCCTGGAACAAAAACCACGTTCATAGAAATATAGACAAGATGAAAAGGCAGAGAGCTATGTACCAGATGAAGGAAAAGATAAAACCCCAGAAAAACAACTAAATGAAGTGGAGATAGGAAACCTTCCAGAAAAAGAATTCAGAATAATGATAGTGAAGATGATCCAGGACCTTGGAAAAAGAATGGAGGCAAAGATCGAGAAGATGCAAGAAATATTTAACAAAGACCTAGACGAATTAAAGAACAAACACCTAGAAGAATTAAAGAACAAACAAACAGAGATGAACAATACAATAACTGAAATGAAAAATACACTAGAAGGAATCAATAGTAGAATAACTAAGGCAGAGGAACAGATAAGTGATCTGGAAGACAGAATGGTGGAATTCACTGCTGTGGAACAGAATAAAGAAAAAAGAATGAAAAGAAATGAAGACAGCCTAAGAGACCTCTGGGACAACATTAAACACAACAACATTCACATCATAGGGGTCCCAGAAGGAGAAGAGAGAGAGAAAGGACCCGAGAAAATATTTGAAGAGGTTATACTCAAAAACTTCCCTAACATGGGAAAGGAAACAGCCACCCAAGTTCAGGAAGCACAGAGAGTCCCAGGCAGGATAAACCCAAGGAGAAACACACCAAGACACATAGTAATCAAATTGACAAAAATTAAAGACAAAGGAAAATTACTGAAAGCAACAACAGAAAAATGACAAGTAACATACAAGGTAACTCCCATAAGGTTAACAGCTGATTTCTCAGCAGAAACTCTACAAGCCAGAAGGGAGTGTCATGATATATTTAAAGTGATGAAAGGGAAGAACCTACAACCAAGATTACTCTACCCGGCAAAGATCTCATTCAGATTCGATGGAGAAATCAAAAGCTTTACAGACAAGCAAAAGCTAAGAGAATTCACCACCACCAAACCAGCTCTACAACAAATGCTAAAGGAACTTCTCTAAGTGGGAAACACAAGAGAAGGAAAGAACCTACAAAAACAAACCCATAACAATTAAGAAAGTGGTAATAGGAACATACATATCGATAATTACCTTAAACGTGAATGGATTAAATGCTCCAACCAAAAGACACAGGCTCACTGAATGGATACAAAAACAAGACCCATATATATGCTGTCTACAGGAAACCCGCTTCAGACCTAGAGACACATACAGACTGAAAGCTAGGGGATGGAAAAAGATATTCCATGCAAATGGAAATCAAAAGAAAGTTGGAGTAGCAATACTCATATCAGATAAAATAGACTTTAAAATAAAGAATGTTACAAGAGACAAGGAAGGACACTACATAATGATCAAGGGATCAATCCAAGAAGAAGATGTAGCAATTTTAAATATATATGCACCCAGCACAGGAGCACCTCTGTACATAAAGCAACTGCTAACAGCTATAAAAGAGGAAATCGACAGTAACACAATAATAGTGGGGTACTTTAACACCTCACTTACACCAGTGGACAGATCATCCAAACAAAATTAATAAGGAAACACAAGCTTTAAATGACACAGTAGACCAGATAGATTTAACTGGTATTTACAGGATATTCCATCCAAAAAAAGCAGATTACACTTTCTTCTCAAGTGCACATGGAACATTCTCCAGGATAGATCACATCTTGGGTCATAAATCAAACCTCAGTAAATTTAAGAAAATTGAAATCATATCAAGCATCTTTTCTGACCACAATGCTATGAGATTAGAAATCAGTTACAGGGAAAAAAATGTAAAAAACACAGATACATGGAAGCTAAACAATATGTTACTAAATAATGAAGAGATCACTGAAGAAATCAAAGAGGAAATCAAAAAATACCTAGAGACAAATGACAACCAAAACACCACGATCCAAAACTTATGGGATGCAGCAAAAGCAGTTCTAAGAGAGAAGTTTATAGCAATACAAGCCTACCTCAAGAAACAAGAAAAATCTCAAATAAACAATCTAACCTTACATCTAAAGGAACTAGAGAAAGAAGAACAAACAAAACCCAAAGCTAGTAGAAGGAAAGAAATTATAAAGATCAGAGCAGAGATAAATGAAATAGAAACAAAGAAAATAGCAAAGATCAATAAAACTAAAAGCTGGTTCTTTGAGAAGATAAACAAAATTGATAAACCATTAGCCAGACTCATCAAGAAAAAGAGGGAGAGGACTCAAATCAATAAATTTAGAAATGAAAAAGGAGAAGTAACAACAGACACTGCAGAAATACGAAGCATCCTAAGAGACTACTACAAGCAACCCTATGCCAATAAAGTGCACAACCTGGAAGAAATGGACAAATTCTTAGAAAGGTATAACCTTCTAAGATTGAACCAGGAAGAAATAGGAAATATAAACAGACCAATCACAAGTAATGAAATTGAAACTGTGATGAAAAATCTTCCAACAAATAGAAGTTCAGGACGAGATGGCTTCACTGGTGAATTCTATCAAACATTTAGAGAAGAGCTAACACCCATCCTTCTCAAACTCTTCCAAAAATTGCAGAGCAAGGAACACTCCCAAACTCATTCTATGAGACCATCATCACCCTGATACCAAAACCAGACAAAGATACTACAAAAAAAATTACAGACCAATATCACTGATGAATATAGATGCAAAGATCCTCAACAAAATACTAGCAAACAGAATCCAAGAACACATTAAAAGGATCATACACCATGATCAAGTGGGATTTATCCCAGGAATGCAAGGATTCTTCAGTATACACAAATCAATCAGTGTGATACACCGTATTAAAAAATTGAAGAATAAAAACCATATGATCATCTCAATAGATGCAGAAAAAGCTTTTGAGAAAATTCAACACCCAATTATGATAAAAACTCTCCAGAAAGTGGGCATAGAGGGAACCTACCTCAACATAATAAAGGCCATATTTAAAAAAATGAAATTAAAACATTCTCTCACACCATGTACAAAAATAAATTCAAACTGGATTAAAGACCTAAATGTAAGACTTCATACTGTAAAACTCCTAGAGGAAAACATAAGCAGAACACTTTTTGACATAAATCTCAGCAATATTTTTTGGCTCTGTCTCCTAGAGTAATGGAAGTAAAAGCAAAAATAAACAAATGGGACGTAATTAAACTTAAAAGCTTTTGCACAGCAAAGAAAACCAAAATCAAAATGAAAAGACAACTTACAGAATGGGAGAAAATATTTGCTAATTATGTGACCAACAGGGATTAATTTCATACATATATATGAATCATTTTGTTGTATACCTAAAACTAACACATGGTATATCAACTATATTGCAATACAATTTTTTAAAAATTTGGTCTTTGTCCCCTTTTCCTGCCATTGAGCTCCTAAAATGCTTGAGATTTCCAGAGTGATAGAATTATCTTTGTTACACTAGTAAGGTTACTCCTGACCCTAGATAGCTTCTGGATCGGGGGCTGGTTACCAAAAAAACCCAACCATGTGATTAAAAGAATAGAACTTTCAGCCTTTGTGGAGAGAAGAGGGACTAGAGATTGAGTTCAATCACCAGTAATAAATATTTTGTCAACTGAAAAAAATGCACAGTGTGAGAGTTGTGAGTTAAGTTCTGTTTGCGGTCTAATGAGGACTATAGCCTGGGGGATAGCCTCTCAGATAGCTCTGAGGAACTGCTCTGAAAAGGTAGGGGGGGATGTCCCTGGTGGTCTAGTGGATAAGACTCCACACTCCCAATGCAGGGGGCCCGGGTTTGATCCCTGATCAGGGGACTATATCCCTCATGCATGCTACAACTAAGAGTCTGCATGCTGCAACTAAGAAGTCTACATGCTGCAACTGTGTGCCTCCATGCTGCAACTGAAGATCCAACATGCCACAACGAAGATCGCGCATGCCTCAACTAAGACCCAGTGAGAAAGAAAGGGAGGGAGGGAGGAAGGGAGGGAGGGAGAAAGAAAAAGTAGGGGGAGTTCAGTATATACATGATTTTAGTGAAGGGATACAGGCAGTCAGGTACACATTTTGGCAGAATGTTGCTGCTAGCCATGGGCAGAAGATGTCTCTGTTAATGATTTGAAAAGATGCAAGAAAATGCGCTCATAAAATCTCCTAAAAGTATTCAACTATCTGAAGGCCTCTTCCACCAGTTTTTTCCAGAGCACAGAGTGCCTCATTCCTGATCTTCACCCTGAACTCCTTTCAGGGTGTGTTGGAGGTCAGTGGCTGCAGTGGCTAATAACTTTATTCTTGTAGAACCAGATGGTTAGTGACAATTTTTAGTTGGCGTAATTAATCTTGTCTAGGTAATGAAGCCTTGACAGAAGCTCTTGAACAACAAGGACCTGGGAGCTTCTCGGTTGGTGAACACATTAGTGTACTGGGAGGATAGCCCCCTGGGAAAAGTGTGGAAGCTCTGCACTCCCTAATCCCTCCTCAACACTTGTCTTCCATTTGGCTGTTCCTGAGTTGTATCCTTTATATTAAAACTGTAGTTGTAAGTGTAGCACGTTCCTGAGGTCTGTGGGCTATTCTAGAGAATCATCAAAACTGAGCAGAGGGGTGTGGTTGTGGGAACCCCCAAATGTGTGATTGGGTGGGCAGAAATGTGCTTTGAGGACACACAAGAATTTCAGCTGGTGTCTGAAGTAGGGGCAGCATTGTGGGACTGTGCCCCTTAACCTACATGGTCTGTGCTAATTCCGGGTAGTTAGTGTCAGGATTGAAGTGAATGGTAGGACCCACAGCTGGTGTCACAAAACTGATCTTGGAAAATGACACACAGGGTTATCTGATGTCTCCTCATGATAAATTCGGGTTAATATTTTTGGTAAGTAAACCACAGAAGTTGATCTTGTGGGGGGCCACAGGGTGTGGCAGCTTGAAGCAGGATCTTAGTTCCCTGACCAGAAATTGAACCCAGGCTGTGGTGGGAAGAGCACCGAATCCTAACGACTAGAACACGAGGGCCAGCAGGCTTGAAACAGAACCTCAGTCCTTGTCTTCTTTCAAGAAAGAATTCAGCAAAGAGACAGAGGTAGTGAAGTGGGTAATGCATTTATTAGAAGCAAAGTACATGTGGAAGAACACACAGGCAGCATGTGGAGTGAGCCCCATGCTTTTGGGGTGGCTTAAATTGAATATATGGGGGCAGTTTTCTGGGTTCCCTCTGGCCAATCATCTTGCTCGTTGCCCATATTTGGTCTGACTCATGTGCGTAAACATCTTTTACCCAAGATAGATTCCAGTGTGGGGGTTTCTGGGAGATTGGCAGGACATAATATGGGCTGGTGCTCCCTCCCTCCCCTGACCCCTGAGGACTTTTCTGCGCATGTGTGGTCTGAGAGGTCTCCTTGATCCCAAGAAAAATGTGGCCTCCTTATCTGTTACTCAAGCAGAGCTCTGCCATTATCTTTATCTCGGAAGAGTCAACAGGAGACAAGTTCCAGCTGCTCAGCCTGGGGCCCAGATATCTCCTGTCTCAAAGTGATATTGAGTCCTTCTCAGTTCATGATGTCAGCAGGCACATGATGATGTCATGTCTCATATCGGCGAGGAAGGAAGTTTCCTCTACACTTCTGTGTTCTTCTGTCTGATCTAAGAATTAAATTGACATGAGGCAGATTAACAGTAGAAATCAAACAAAAGTTTAACAACATGTATACATGGGAGAGACCCAGGAGAAGTGAGTAACTCACCAAAATGGCAGAAGCCCAAATACCACCTTCAGCTAAAGACAAAAGAGGATGTTGTGGGTGGTGGTTTGGGACTTCAAAAGGGAGGAAGGCAGTTCACAGAGAGATGGAAAAGCAAATGTTCGGTAAACAGAGACAATGGAACATGGAGAGGAATTTTAACAGACAAACTTTGCTAGGCTCCTTCCTGTCTACCATACCTACTCTGTACTGTAGTTATCTATGGTGACAGTTCCTTTCCTGGAATAAGTTCTCTATTTACATTCTTTTAGGCAGTTAGGGGAAAGGTCAAAGTTTCTTCCTGAGTCTTTTGGTCCTTGACTGTTTATAGCTCTAAATAATCCAAATACCAAAGACACGTTTTGGGGTAAATTGTGTTCTTGTACACTCTTTGCCAGAATGTTAACTTTGATCACTTGGTTAAGGTGTTGACTGCCAGGTTTCTACACTGTATAGTTATATTTCCTCCAAACCTATTATTTTTTTTTTTTTTTTTTTTTGCGGTATGCGGGCCTCTCACTGTTGTGGCCTCCCCCGTCGCGGAGCACAGGCTCCGGACGCGCAGGCTCCGGACGCGCAGGCTCAGCGGCCATGGCTCACGGGCCCAGCCGCTCCGCGGCATATGGGATCCTCCCAGACCGGGGCACGAACCCGTATCCCCTGCATCGGCAGGCGGACTCTCAACCACTTGCGCCACCAGGGAGGCCCAAACCTATTATTTTTAAATGTTTCAAATTATAAGATATTAAGTTATTCATAACTTCTTCCCAGATGTCAAAAAGAATTAAAAAAAAATTATCAGTATAAGAAAAGAGAACTCCATTAGAGAAAATGAAAGAAACATATTTGTATAATTGAACAAATTTTTGGAGAAAGTAGATGAAATACAGGAGGGGAAAGGAGAAGACCTTAGAGTTACCAGTTTCAACAGAATGTGGCACTGAGATGTCACTGATTGGACAGGGTATGAATTTACCTTCTATCTCCATGTCAGTCATAACTGATGAATTTTCATTTAAATTAGAAGATAAAAAACCCAAAGACTCCATTAAACCCAATGTACTTTTCGTGAATGCAGGTACAGATCCATATAAATGGAATATTCAAAGGAAATTCTAGTTGATACTTATCCACCTCAAGTTACAAATAATAAATTTTAGGGACCATTACACACAAATTCTTCCAGATGACAAAAAAAGATTACCAGAACATTCAGCTTCAAAGCTGTATTTTGTCTCTATATCAAAGTCATTGCAAATGAAAAAAATTGACTTAAGATTGATAATAGTACAAAGTTTGGAAACGGTTATCACATGCTCTTAGTAAACATGAAAATTAAATGCATATCAACAATAGTGTTAGGCATTTGAAATTGAACTGTGATTTTAAAATATAGCTATAATTATTAATGCTACAAAACAGAAACTATGTGAAAATAAGATAAAATATCTCATGCACTTGTTAACACAATATAGATGATACAGTTTGGGTGCAACAGTGCTAACATTCAGATCATCCGAGAACTTTATGAGCATAAAAAATGGGCATTTTCTTCATCTGTCGTAACCACAACAAATGATAACATTAAGTGTAGAATATTTTCTTAGAATACAAACATCAACAGCAAATCATACATTATTTGAATAAGGTAAGAAGTGCTAAATATCACTCACCTATTTTAGATACAACACCTGATACACACTATGTAGAACAGATTATAATTATTACCAATTTTTTGGATTTCAAAAAGGCAAACATGTCTGTAACACTGTGTGGGAGTTTGTTCAGTAAATGATGTGACTAGAAAAAGACTATATATATTTTTCATAATGTTGACTATTGTCTCCCTCCACAAAAACTACCAGAATAACCTGTTGGTCAGGCAAAGTTAAGCATATTAGACTTACAGCAGCAGAGGAGAGCACCATCTTAACAGAGTCTTAGTGTCTCGGCAGGGAAAAGTTTCTGGCTCTATGCTCAGGTAATTTAAGGCAAGTTCTTCAAGATAGGGAACTGGCGAGGATTAGGCAGAGTTTGTAACATAATAGTTTAGGATTAGTGGGCACAGCAAGTCTTGAAACAAGTCTGGATACACAAACTCTTTTCCTGATAAGCAAGCTGTTTGTCCAGGTGAGCACACAGTTTTTTTGATATGACTAGCTGGTTTCCACAATGAGGTAACTCTTTGCCTTGATAAATTGGTTTGCAGAAATTTCCTGAAGCAAATGGTGAAGTTAGTTATTTACTGGTTAACAATCTTATCTCCATGGGCTAGAATTTCCTGGGGAAAAGCAGTTAAGCCATATTGACACAGATACTATCACTTCTCAGTAGAATGCTTACAAAAATAATCTAGACAGAATCTAGACAAATCTACAAATAATAAAATAATCTAGACAAAATAATTTGAATGACCAGGCATATGACAATGCCACAAATATGCATGGAAAACAGGGATCATGGCAGAAAATCCCTGAAAAGAATTATAAAATATTCCATATTCCTTGTTTCATTTAAACTTGATAGAAAACATACAACTTTTTTGGTATCAATGTTGGAGTTTATTGAAAACAATTTTAGGAAAGAAATTTGAAGCCATTTTTGAAAAAAAAAATATGAGCAAGTGAAGCTGAAGCTATCATGACACTAGAAACTTACTTAAAGGAAAATGCAATGCTCTGTTAAAAACCATTGTGCTGTTGTATTTTCTGCAACACAAGTCAAAGGTTTGATTTCGAAAATAATCATTTTAACATTTATTTGGTAGGTACCAATTTGTAGTAATAGCTTCAGTAAAATTGATGTTAAGTGAAAAATGATGCAGGAACAAAAATTCATTGTACACAATGCACTTAAAAGCATCAAAGGAATTAATACATTTTTTGAAGACAAAGCAATAATGTTTGTGAAAAATATATTGATACTAAACAAATTGCAGAGTCTCTTGACATTGATATCTCTCCCAATATAGGTGATACCAAAAAAGGAGTAAGAAGTTTTAATTCAACTGAGAATCCCATTTATGATCCAAAACTAAATTTAAATTCAATTTTCTTTTTTCTTTATTAGATACAACAACATCATTTTTTTTTTTTTTTTTGCAGTACGCAGGCCTCCCACCATTATGGCCTCTCCTGCTGCGGACCACAGGCTCCGGACACGCAGGCCCAGTGGTCATGGCTCACGGGTCCAACCGCTCCGCGGCATGTGGGATCCTCCCAGACCAGGGAACGAACTCATGTCCCCTGCATTGGCAGGCAGACTCTCAACCGCTGTGCCACCAGGGAAGCCCCAACAACATCATTTTTAAAGGAGAGTTTTAAAATACTGGAAGAATATAATGGCCTTTCAGTGTCATAGATGGCAAATGTAATTTAAAGAATAAACTATTGCAACTGTGTAAACACTAATAGTTGAAGTTGTCTGGTGAACAAAGTAAGGAAAATGATACTAAGGGGAATTCTATGTATAAGGACTAAAATCCTAAGTTGATTTCTAAAATCTACACTTACAATACTCTAGTTTAAGAATTGCAGGGGGCTTCCCTGGTGGCACAGTGGTTGAGAGTCCGCCTGCCGATGCAGGGGACGCGAGTTCGTGCCCTGGTCCAGGAGGATCCCACGTGCCGTGGAGCGGCTGGGCCCGTGAGCCATGGCCGCTGGGCCTGCGCGTCCGGAGCCTGTGCTCCGTGGCGGGAGAGGCCACAACGGTGAGAGGCCCGTGTACCGCAAAAAAAAAAAAAAAAAAAAAAAAAAAAAAGGCAGTATATTTGCAGTAATAATTTACAGGACACATTTCCAATAACTCTTTGTGGCTCTTGGGATAAATTTAACCTTGCAATTCCATTTGCCAATGAAGAGTTTTATAGCTTCATGAAAATAAAATTTATTAAAGGTATAAATATCACAAGAAAAACTGCATTTCTATAGAAAATAAGACAGAAGCAAGTAGGCATTAAAACTCGTAAAAAAATTTTCTCTGTGAAAGCAAGATGTATAATTACTTTATAACAAATTATTAAGTCCTAATTTCTTGAGTACTCTAGTGAGTTATTATGATTACAAGTTTTACTTCCTTTATTGTGTGTTCAGTACTTTAATTTGTAGATTTTTAAAATTATTATCTAAGTTTCAGGTGTACAGCATTATAATTCAACAACTGTATACACTACAGAGTAATCACCACAAGTCCATCACCAAACAGTTGACCCACTTCACCCATTTCACCCACCCTCAAATGCCCTTCCCCTCTGGTAACCACTAATCTAATACATATATCACGTCTTCTTTATCCATTCATTCATCAGTGGACACTTGGATGTTTCCATACCTTGGCTACTGTAAGTGGTGCTGTGATGAATATAAGGGTGTTAATTTGTAGAATTTATATAGAATGACCTCAAGCTTACTGTAATTTTTAATATTAAAAAATAAATAATATACTACCTTCTAAAAATTGTACTTGAGGAAAATAAAATTAATCATATTCAAGGAAGGGACAAATTTCCTATTTTACACAAAGGCAGTATATGGGTGGCAAAGCATATTCTCAAAATGTTAAAAACATAACTCTTAAACAAATGGCACATTACACTGCCTATCTCACAGTAAAACTTCATTTTTGAAATCCCGTTAGATACCTGCACCCTGTGCTTCCTTTCCAGTTTTCCTACCTACACTCCTCCCCAACACCTTCCCTAGCACTTCTTTTTTTCTAGTGCAAAGTGCTGCATGGTGGGGATATTGAATAATATCCTCCAAACTGAAAAGGAACTTTGAGACTGAAAAACAAAGCAGGCAACTGTGTGAAGTGCAATTATGAAGTTTATTGTGGGTAACTTACATACAGGCAGGATCAGGCGGATGAAGGTCCAGAGGCATTCACGGCTACACTCTGTGCTGCAGAAAGGGGTACAGGGGGATATAAGGGGCCTAATCTAAAAACATAATCTGACTACTAAGGGAGGAGCATGTCCACACCCATGGAAACTGGGGTTTTTTTCTTCCCTCCCCCCCAGGGGGGGTCTCATGACCATCAGGCCTTGCAGGCCATTAACTATCTGCATCAGCAAAAGGCATTCTTGCAGTTTTCATATTAGATGAAGGCAAGGGTAAATGTTGATAGGGAACTTATCTGGCTCTGACACATTCCTGGTGAGTAGGCTAGAGCTCAGTCATGCAGAAAGGGGAGGGGGTCGTACTGTGGGCCTGAGATGGAGCTGACAAAATGGAGTCAGGGTGGTTCAGCCACACAGGAAGTATAGCCTTCTGCAGTGTTGCAGCCTTACATCCAGTAGCCTCTAAGCAAAAAACATTTCAAACATTTCATACTAACGGGATTCAAGACATGTGACCCCAGAATATGGCACCTTGGTATATTGACAATCTTACACAGAAGGAGTATGGGAAAACAGCAGGAGGAAGGTCATGCTGACCTCCGCTACCTCACCCTTCTCCTGTTTCAAGGTCAACAATCTCCCACGTGAATGTACCCTCCCTGTACCAGGAGGAAGAAAGGCATCCTTATCACCAGAGACAGGGAACTGGGGGCTGAGAAATCTGTATAAATAAACTTTGTTAAACTAATTCTTATCTTCCTACTTACTCCTTTATCACTGACTACTCCTAACCAAAACGTGTCTGTCTTCTCAATTCATCACAAATTTAATGTTTCTTTGTCTACAAGGTATAAAAGCTCCTACTCTGGTCACTTCTTTGAGTCTTCATTCTCTTGGGAAGGCACCCATGTACTTGTAACAATTCAATAAGACGTGTATGTGTTTCGCCTGTTAATCTGTCTCACGTCAGTTTAATTTTCAGACCCAGCCAGTGATCCTAAGAGGGTTGACGAAAACTTTCCTCCCCTACAGTACATTAAGATCCAAAATGAATAATAAATTTCAAATCAATTTTTTTTCTTTTTATTGTCACTGTTGGCTAAAACTGACCAGCCTTGCCTCAAAAAACATAAAAGACACTACTATATATAAAATAGATAACTAATAAGAATCTGCTATATAGCACAGGGAACTCTACTCAATACTCTGTAATAGGGACTTCCCTGGCAGTCCCATGGTTAATATTCTGTGCTTCCACTATAGGGGCATGGGTTCGATTTCTGGTTGGGGAACTAATATCCTGCATGCCGTGTGGCAGGGCCAAAAAAACCCCAAAAAAGGACGACAACAACAACAAAAACCCCACACAATTCTGTAGTGGCCAATATGGGAAAATAATCTAAAAACAAACAAACATAAAAGATAAGCTGGCTTGTCTGTTTCCAGTCTTTATTTCCTCAACACTAACCCTGTGTTCCATGTTTTCACATCTGTTATCACAATCCGTAGTATAAGGTAGGCTGATATTACTATCACCATTTAACAAATTAAACAACTGAGTTCAAAGAGGCTGACATGTTATAGGTAATAATAAATAGCAAGGCTCCAAGTTGAGATTCAGGTCTTCACATTCCAAGTTCAGAGTTGATTCCTTATTGCTCAGCTCAGAAGTTATAGCCCTTCTGTTCTGCTCAGGTAAATCCATGATTTTGTGCTCTATCTAAGGTGCTGCTTAGAATCTATTAACTATTTATTTCTTCTCCTCCAGGATTTCTCAACCTCAGCATTATCAACATTTTTCTTTTTCTTCTTCTTTTTCTTTTTCTCAAGAGGCTGTCCTGTGCACTGTAGGATGTTTAGCATCATCCCTGGCTTCTACTCACCAGATGTCAATAGCACCTACTCCCAACCTTCCCTACCCCCAGTCATGACAAAATCAACCTGGGTTGAGAACCACTGTTTTACTCTGTGCTGAATTCCTTTAGAATTTGCATCCTCTGTTCCCTTCAGTCTGTGAGAACACATGGAGTCTCAGACCTGGTGTGTCAATGTGGAAAACCTCCCTGCCTGTGCCCTGTACTCTGTCCCTCTCCTGCAATAACTGACATCCTCACTGTAAACTTCTATCAGTTCTTGGAAGGTATCCAAAACCTACTTACATTGGCTTGATTCTGTGCAAGCTCATCCAATCTACTTGATGCAGTGACTATTCAAGATCGGGGGTCCTGAATTGAATTGGCTGCCCCAAAGTGATTTACTGGAGACTTCTGGAAATGTCCCCCACAGCTAGATTAACTATTTTGATTAATTTGGCCTGTCAGTTTCTTGGGAAGGAAGGGAATAGCCATTTAATTTATTTATTCACTTAATTTATTCAACTTAATAATTTATTTAGATTCATTCCTTTATTTAACTGACACTGGGACTGAGATGACTTTTTTTTTTTTACTGAATTGAACAGCTAAAATTATCAGATCAGTTGTACATTTAGACTCAGTCTGAATGCAGCTTCTATCTCAGCACAAATTATTTCATATCCTTTATTCCCCAGAGAATGTAGCTCAGTTAATAATCAATTTTCAGAGGCTGTTTCTAACCACTCTCTTTTCTTTTTATAGCAGAGAGAGTAGGATAATTTTTTCCTTAAATTTCAAAAGCTATTTTAAAAAATAAATGTTTGAGGAGCCCTTGTGCTTGTTTGATCATGACTTTCAGGCAAGAGAGGGTATCGTTAGTATGTACATAGAACTCAGAACAATCAGTGTGTGTCATTGTACGTCCATGGTGGATTTCCTGTGTGATGGAGGGAAGAATAAGAGGAGACAGACCAGAGGGTTCATGTCACACTAGATTTCTTAGGAAGCTTGTAAAAAGGATTTACTGTATTTTGATTAATCCATCCTTCATCCACCTTGAGTGTCTCCATGGCAACCAGATATTTGTTTCCCAAAGATGGGCTTTCAGACTGTGGAAGGTTCATTCAGCTCCATACAAAATCCCCTGTATTTCTGTGGCCCACATCTTTGAAATTCCACATGCATAGACAACCACTCCCAAACCCTTATGTGTGTTACTGATCCCAGTGCTAGTATCATTTTATCAGTGGCAAGACATGATCAGTTGTTTGAAGCATTTTCTCAGCCAACAGAAACATCTGTTTCACCTCTGTTCCTCAAAAATATCAAGTGTTTTAAGCTCAGCCTAAAGGAAGCTAGCTGAACAGTCACTATGGGGCTTTAAAAAATATATACAATGTCACATTTGGTTAGAGTATTTCAAAGCATCCACCAATTAAATGCTCGTATGAATTAAAAAAATTACCTTTCATCAAAAATTAATGGTTCCTTTCCCAAAACAGTTATAAAGCAGAATCTAATTCAAGGTATAGTAACATGCAAAGAACATATATTTTATAAATGAGGTTGGGATGATTTGCCCAAAGTCTCACATTAGTTAGAAACTGACCTTAAATAAGGACATGGAGACACAAACTCCCAGCACTCAGCTCTGCCTACCCTGCAGCAGGGCTGCCTTCTTTTGCCCACAGAGGGGTCTGAGCAGTGCCCTGATTATGTGCTGTGTGAGTCTTCCACTTTGTGGGAACAGGATACTCCTCTGTCCTGCCCCCTCTCCAACTCTTTACTTCTCAATATGGAAAGATGGCATGGATGGAGGGATGGATGGAGGGATGGAAGAAAAGCTCTATATTAAAAGTCTGGAAACTATATAACTTTTTTCTTACCCATATCTCCAAAAGGTGTTATATGGGGGAAATTCACTTCAAATATCTTGCATTCCTTTCTTTTTCATGACCATAAATGATTTTTATAATCAACAAAAACAAAAACACTTTCATTTTGAAAAAACAAAATAATAATTGTTCTTCAAAACTCAAATTATACTCTAAAGTAAATTTATTTCTAATGTAAAAACAAACAAAAACGACCATTTATGCAATTGTAATGCAGTAAGTAGGAGTTGCACAATTTCTCTCATTTTATTTTTTAAAAATCATCACATGGTTTGTAATGCCCTTATTAATGATTAAGGTAATAAAATCATGTTCTTTTACCCACATTATGGGACTAATAATTTCAACCTTTTTTTCCCTGCCTAAAAGTAATATTGAATTAGTCTGACACAGTTTAGGAATCATAACTTGAATTATTGGAATTCATTTGGGAAGCCCAGCCTCACTTAAAATTGCTGCTGTCTGCAGTATAATAAATGTGATCGATGGCCTTCTGCAGCGATGCAGCTCAGCTGCTCCTCCATTGCTGAGAGAGGTCTCTTTGTGTGTGTGCCTGTGCAGATTTCTTCAACATACTGCAACTGTTTCTAACAGGAGCTAGTTTTCAGCCTCCTGTTCACAGTTATTTAAGAATAGACTGCTATTTTCCATTTACCATGGATCAATTTAGATTGCCTATAGCAAAAAGAATCTCGTTAAAGATTGATGACTTATAAAAAAAAAAAAAAGTAAAAACATACACAGAGAGAGCCTTTATCAGTCCTACCTTACTTGGTTTTGATCTAGAAGAAAAAACTCGTTTCTACTAGAAACTAGAACTTTCACATGATCATCAAATTAGGCAAATTAACACGAGAAGACTTAAATTAGTCTCACTGTTGCTCTTTAAGGAATAAATGTTTAAATAAACTTCCAACCAAAGTAAAAACAGACTGTAGCCAATGCCCCGCCCCCAACATCTCTCCAACAATTCTGATCCCCCTCTGCTGGATTTCCTTCTTCCTTCCATTGTACTTATCACTCGAATTAACAATTTTCAGAAAAATTTTTTGACACACCTCTTGCAATCGGTTACAATATAACTGTGTATTGGGTTAAAGCAGATAATGTAAGAAATACCCTTTGCTACCTTGTGAAATATTTAACTCATAAATCACTTATTTCATTTATTAAATTTATAAATATAAATAAATATTTGCAAAGAAAAACAACTGCCCAGGATCCTTGTCAGGGCTTTATCCTAAATACAATTGCAAAATCTTAAGTTATAGACTTTTTGATTTGGAAGAAATCCTAGAGACTATTTCATACATAGTGAGACTAAAGTAAGTTGAGGGGCTTCCCTGGTGGCGCAGTGGTTGAGAATCTGCCTGCTAATGCAGGGGACACGGGTTCGAGCCCTGGTCTGGGAGGATCCCACATGCCACGGAGCAACTAGGCCCGTGAGCCACAACTGCTGAGCCTGCACGTCTGGAGCCTATGCTCCGCAACAAGAGAGGCCCCAATAGTGAGAGGCCCACGCACCGCGATGAAGAGTGGCCCCCGCTTGCCACAATTAGAGAAAGCCCTCGCACAGAAACGAAGACCCAACACAGCAAAAATAAATAAAATAAATTAAAGTAAGTTGAGGCTTGAGTAACTTACCCAGTTTTGCAGTGCAAGTGAGTAAGGAATCCAAATGCTCCTGAAATCTTTCCACCCTACTGCAACAGGAGGGAAGGGGGCAGGGCACAACCTTTGAAAGAATAATATAGCCAGAGGACATGACATAAACTGATTAAAACCAAATGGGTCCAAGCTGGCGGACAAGTCAACTTCCACTAGATCTTGAGCCTCAGTATACGCCCACTGTAACACATCAGCAAGCTAAATGATACACCCACAGGTGCCATGACAGTTCCAAGGATCCATAAGGATCAAAAAGTGGGCGGTGGCCCAATTCCTGGAAATCCCTGCCCCTTCCCAAAATAGCTAGAATACTCCTCTCACTAGCCTATGAAATTACCCACCCCTACAAAAACTGACAACCCCATATACCCTGGTGCCTTTCTCATCTTCTGAGATGGCCCACAGTCTGTCTGTGGAGTGTGTTTCTCTCTAAATAAATCCACTTCTTACCTATCACTTTGTCTCTCACTGAATCTTTTCTATGATGAGACATCAAGAACCTGAGCTTCATTAAGTCCTGAAACCAGGTGTGTGATCTCAGTTGGAAGACTGGGTTTTGGCTGGGTTCGAGTCCCAGCCACGTGGGTTCAAGTCCTAATCAGGGTTTCGGCCGGGTTCAAGTCCCAGCATGTGGGTTCAAGTCTCAATCTGAGGTGCATGGTTTCACTACTATTCTGCTTTTCTACTGGGGGAGCAGAAAAGAAAGGCACGTACATGACCTTCCTCATTCAACACAACAATTTTGTGAGGTACATATGATCCTGATCGAAGAGATAAAACTCTTCTGAGACTCTGAGATACAACTTCTCAGTTGTCCAAGGTCACACAGCTACTAAGAGAAGTGGAATTTAAACCTCAAATTGTAACCTGAGTGGATCCTATGAGCAGCCTCTATCCTTAGTCACATCCGAGTTCAGACTACTGATGAAAGGCATTGATAAGAAGAGAATATTTTGGAACTTGCCTGGCAGTACACTTGTTAAGACTCCGTACTTCCACTGTAGGGGGGTGTAGGGCACGGGTTCAATCCCTGGTCGGGGGAACTAAGGTCCCGCATGCCATGTGACCAAAAAAACAAACAGAATACTGAAGATTGGGAGGATCCACTGGGAAAAATTCATATCACATTAGGCAAAAACTTAGTAAAATTCTTCTTTAGGTATTTCTGTTATCTCCCCCCAAAAGTTTCCTATCCTCAGAGGTTTCTGTTTTCTATGATGTTACAAATGGCAATGCAAATAATTAATAAACATTCTATAATAAGGGATAGAGGAGAATTTTATTCAAGCTGATGACTATAACCTAGGAGACACAGATTTAAGAAGCACTTAAATTGTGTTCTAATGGTCTACAAAATGAGGGAGGCTTAATAGGCAAAAACCGCAAAGTTACATAAATTGTCAAGGATCAAGATTTGCGGTCCAGTATTTAGGACTCAGAGCTTCCACTGCAAGGGGCGCTTGTTCTATCCCTGGTTGGGGAACAAAGGTCCTACATGCCGTGCAGCACAGCTGGAAAAAAAAAAAAATTAGGATTGGAGCTGGCAAGAAGTAAGGGTGCTTTTTTAGCAAGGATTCCTTTGGTTCTGAAACACTTGCGTAGTTACAAGGGGAGACCTTGAGACCATAAGGCTGCAGCTGGCATCTGCTAGCAGATACTGTTTTGAAAATGGCTGGCGGTGTCCTTGAGTTTGATAACAGTTCAGAAAAGTGAGGAATAGATGCAGGAATGTGCCAGAAACCAGACCCACGATGGACACCCAGCTCCATTTTGAATACCTGGACCATAGTTCCTCCATTTTGATTATTAAGTGATCTTAAACATGTCATCACAAGGGAAAGGAATTATAATTGTTTAATTAACATAAAAGGTAAGGTTTGTGAAAAGATGGCCTATCACCAAGGCTGCATACATACAAACGCTGCAAACATTTTACTTCAAAAAGAAAAACATGGGGTGGGGGATTTCCTGGCAGTCCAGTGGTTAGGACTCTGTGCTTCAACTGCAGGGGGCATGGGTTTGATCCCTGGCCAGGGAACTAAAATTTTGCAAGCAGTGCAGTACAGCCAAAAAAAAAAAAAAAAAAAAGAAGAGAGAGAAAAAAGAGAAAAAGAAAAGAAAGAGAAAGAAAAGAGAGAAGAGAAAAAAAATGGGGGAAAAGGGGAAAACATAGTCAAGCTGAAAACAAAAACCCAAGATGCCAAAAAGAGAGTGAACTGAAAATCTAAGCAGCGTGAGGAGGCTGAAGCCAAAATGGCTCACAGAGTTGTTGGAGCTGGTTGAAGCCTTAATGCCGTGGGCTAGAGTGAGGACAACTTCTCAGGAATTAGCATTCTGCCCATGCCTTGTGTGCACAAAGAGCTGGACCAGGGCTGTGTGCATAAAGCTAAGAGTTTTGGAGGACTGCTCCAGCTCTGAGATGCAGATTTAGAAAACATTACCAAATAAAGTTCATAGAAGAATATAAAGGAGACTATCTTTGTGACCTGAGGTGGGAAACAATTTTATAAACACAGTTCAAAAATTGGAACCATAGGTCCTGTCTGAGCGAAGAACAGACACCCTCCGGCGACCTACACGGAGAGGTGGGGCCAAATCCAAAGCTAAGACCCGGGAGCTGTGAGAAAAAAGAAGAGAAAGGGAAATCTCTCCTAACAGCCTCAGAAGCAGCGGATTAAAGCTCCACAGTCAACTTGATGTACCCTGCATCTGTGGAATACATGAATAGACAACACATCATCCCAAATTGAGGAGCCAGGAGTCAGTGCTGTGCCTCTGAGGTGGGAGAGCCAACTTCAGGACACTGGTCCACAAGAGACCTCCCAGCTCCACATAATATCAAACGGCAAAAATCTTCCAGAGATCTCCATCTCAACACCAGCACCCAGCTTCACTCAACGACCAGCAAGCTACAGTGCTAGACACCCTATGCCAAACAACTAGTAAGACAGGAATACAACCCCAGCCATTAGCAGAGAGGCTGCCTAAAATCATAAAAAGTCCACAGACACCCCAAAAAATACCACCAGATGTGGACCTGCCCACCAGAAAGACAAGATCCAGCCTCATCCACCAGAACACAGGCACTAGTCCCCTCCACCAGGAAGCCTACACAACCCACTGAACCAACTTTAGCCACTGGGGACACCAAAAACAATGGGAACTACGAACCTGCAGCCTGCAAAAAGGAGACCCCAAACACAGTAACATAAGCAAAGTGAGAAAACAGAAAAACACACAGCAGGAGAAGGAGCAAGATAAAAACCCACCAGACCAAACAAATGAAGAGGAAATAGGCAGTCTACCTGAAAAAGAATTCAGAATAATGATAGTAAAGATGATCCAAGATCCAAAATCTTGGAAATAGAATAGACAAAATGCAAGAAACAGTTAACAAGGACCTAGAAGAACTAAAGACGAATCAAGCATCGATTAAAAACACAATAGATACAGCTACACGTGGAACAACTCCTACAGAACATCTACTGAACGCTGGCAGAAGACCCCAGACCTCCCAAAAGGCAAGAAACCCCCCACATACCTGGGTAGGGCAAAGCGGAGAGATCCCCACACAGAGGATCAGTGCCGAGCGGCACTCACCAGCCCGAGAGGCTTGTCTGCTCGCCCGCCAGGGCGCGCAGCGCTTGAAGCTGAGGCTCGGGCTGCGGTCAGAGCGCAGGGAGAGGACTGGGGCTGGCAGCGAGAACTCAGCCTGAAGGGGGCTAATGTGCCACAGCTAGCCGGGAGGGAGTCCGGGAAAACTCTGGAGCTGCCGAAGAGGCAAGAGACTTTTTCTTCCCTCTTGGTTTCCTGGTGCGAGAGGAGAGGGGATTAAGAGCGCCGCTTAAAGGGGCTCCACAGACGGGCGCGAGTCGCGACTGAAAGTGCGGAGCCCAGTGACGGGTGTGGGACGCTGGGGCTACTACTGCCGCCGCCAAGAAGCCTGTGTGCGAGCGCAGGTCAATGCGCACACCGCCCTTCCGGGAGGCTGTGCAGCCCGCCACTGCCGGGGTCCCGGGATCCAGGGGCGGCTTCCCTGGGAGAACGCACGGCGCGCCTCGGGCTGGTGCAACGTCACGCCGACCTTTGCCGCTGCAGGCTCGCCCCACAGTCCATGCCCCTCCCTCCCGCCCGGCCTGAGTGAGCCAGAGTCACCGAAGAGGCTGCTCCTTTAACCCTGTCCTGTCTGAGCGAAGAACAGACGCCCTCCGGCGACCTACATGCAGAGGCGGGGCCAAATCCAAAGCTGAGACCCAGGAGCTGTGAGAACAAAGAAGAGAAAGGGAAACCTCTCCCAGCAGCCTCAGAAGCAGTGGATTAAAGCTCCACAATCAACTTGATGTACCCTGCATCTGTGGAATACATGAATAGACAACACATCATCCCAAATTGAGGAGCCAGGAGTCAGTGCTGTGCCTCTGAGGTGGGAGAGCCAACTTCAGGACACTGGTCCACAAGAGACCTCCCAGCTCCACATAATATCAAACGGCGAAAATCTTCCAGAGATCTCCATCTCAACACCAGCACCCAGCTTCACTCAACGACCAGCAAGCTACAGTGCTGGACACCCTAAGCCAAACAACTAGCAAGACAGGAACACAACACCACCCATTAGCAGAGAGGTGGCCTAAAATCATAAAAAGTCCGCAGACACCCCAAAACACAACAACAGACGTGGACCTGCCCACCAGAAAGACAAGATCCAGCCTCATCCACCAGAACACAGGCACTAGTCCCCTCCACCAGGAAGCCTACACAACCCACTAAACTAACCTCAGCCACTGGGGACAGACACCAAAAACAATGGGAACTACGAACCTGCAGCCTGCAAAAAGGAGACCCCAAACACAGTAACATAAGCAAAATGAGAAGACAGAAAAACACACAGCAGGAGAAGGAGCAAGATAAAAACCCACCAGATCTAACAAATGAAGAGGTAATAGGCAGTCTACCTGAAAAAGAATTCAGAATAATGATGGTAAAGATGATCCAAGATTCTATTTCCCAGATCCAAAATCTTGGAAATAGAATAGACAAAATGCAAGAAACAGTTAACAAGGACCTAGAAGAACTAAAGATGAATCAAGCATTGATTAAAAACACAATACATGAAATAAAAAATACTCTAGATGGGATCAATAGCAGAATAACTGAGGCAGAAGAACGGATAAGTGACCTGGAAGATAAAATAGTAGAAATAACTGCTGCACAGCAAAATAAAGAAAAAAGAATGAAAAGAAGAGAAGACAGTCTCAGAGACCTCTGGGACAACATTAAACGCACCAACATTCGAATTATAGGGGTTCCAGAAGAAGAAGAGAAAAAGAAAGGGACTGAGAAAATGTTTGAAGAGATTATAGTTGAAAACTTCCCTAATATGGGAAAGGAAATAGTTAATCAAGTCCAGGAGGCACAGAGAGTCCCATACAGAATAAATCCAAGGAGAAATATGCCAAGACACATATTAATCAAACTGTCAAAAATTAAACACAAATCATATTAAAAGCAGCAAGGCAAAAACAACAAATAACACACAAGGGAATCCCCATCAGGATAACAGCTGATCTCTCAGCAGAAACTCTACAAGCCAGAAGGGAGTGGCAGGACATAATTAAAGTGATGAAGGAGAAAAACCTGCAACCAAGATTACTCTACCCAGCAAGGATCTCATTCAGATTTGATGGAGAAATTAAAATGTTTACAGACAAGCAAAAGCTGAGAGAGTTCAGCACCACCAAACCAGCTTTACAACAAATGCTAAAGGAACTTCTCTAGGCAAGAAACACAACAGAAGTAAAAGACCTACAATAACGAACCCAAAACAATTAAGAAAATGGGAACAGGAACATACATATCAATAATTACCTTAAATGTAAATGGACTAAATGCTCCCACCAAAAGACACAGATTGGCTGAATGGATACAAAAACAAGACCCATATATATGCTGTCTACAAGAGACCCACTTCAGACCTAGAGACACATACAGACTGAAAGTAGGGGGATGGAAAAAGATATTCCATGCAAATGGAAATCAAAAGAAAGCTGGAGTAGCAATTCTCATATCAGACAAAATAGACTTTAAAATAAAGACTACTAGAAGAGACAAAGAAGGACACTACATAATGATCAAGGGATCAATCCAAGAAGAAGATATAACAATTGTAAATATTTATGCACCAAACATAGGAGCACCTCAATATGTAAGGGAAATACTAACAGCCATAAAAGGAGAAATCAACAGTAACACACTCATAGTAGGGGACTTTAACACCCCACTTTCACCAATGGACAGATCATCCAAAATGAAAATAAATAAGGAAACACAAGCTTTAAATGATACATTAAACAAGATGGACTTAATTGATATTTATAGCACATTACATCCAAAACAACAGAATACACATTTTTCTCAAGTGCTCATGGAACATTCTCCAGGATAGATCATATCTTGGGTCACAAATCAAGCCTTGGTAAATTTAAGAAAATTGAAATTGTATCAAGTATCTTTTCCGACCACAATGCTATGAGACTAGATATCAATTACAGGAAAAGATCTGTAAAAAATACAAACACATGGAGGCTAAACAATACACTACTTACTAACGAACTGATCACTGAAGAAATCAAAGAGGAAATTAAAAAATACCTAGAAACAAATGACAATGGAGACACGAGGACCCAAAACCTATGGGATGCAGCAAAAGCAGTTCTAAGAGGGAAGTTTATAGCAATACAATCCCACCTTAAGAAACAGGAAACATCTCGAATAAACAACCTAACCTTGCACCTAAAGCAATTAGAGAAAGAAGAACAAAAACATCCCAAAGTTAGCAGAAGGAAAGAAATCATAAAAATCAGATCAGAAATAAATGAAAAAGAAATGAAGGAAACGATGGCAAAGATCAATAAAACTAAAAGCTGGTTCTTTGAGAAGATAAACAAAATTGATAAACCATTAGCCAGACTCATCAAGAAAAAAAGGGAGAAGACTCAAATCAATAGAATTAGAAATGAAAAAGGAGAAGTAACAACTGACACTGCAGAAATACAAAAGATCATGAGAGACTACTACAAGCAACCCCATGCCAATAAAATGGACAACCTGGAAGAAATGGACAAATTCTTAGAAATGCACAACCTGCCAAGACTGAATCAGGAAAAAATCGAAAATATGAACAGACCAATCACAAGCACTGAAATTGAAACTGTGATAAAAAATCTTCCAACAAACAAAAGCCCAGGACCAGATGGCTTCACAGGCGAATTCTATCAAACATTTAGAGAAGAGGTAACACCTATCCTTCTCAAACTCTTCCAAAATATAGCAGAGGGAGGAACACTCCCAAACTCATTCTATGAGGCCACCATCACCTTGATACCAAAACCAGGCAAGGATGTCACAAAGAAAACTACAGGCCAATATCACTGATGAACATAGATGCAAAAATCCTCAACAAAATACTAGCAAACAGAATCCAACAGCACATTAAAAGGATCATACACCATGATCAAGTGGGGTTTATTCCAGGAATGCAAGGATTCTTCAATATTCGCAAATCAATCAATGTGATACACCATATTAACAAATTGAAGAAGAAAAACCATATGATCATCTCAATAGATGCAGAGAAAGCTTTTGACAAAATTCAACACCCATTTATGATAAAAACCCTGCAGAAAGTAGGCATAGAGGGAAGTTTCCTCAACATAATAAAGGCCATATATGACAAACCCACAGCCAACATCGTCCTCAATGGTGAAAAACTGAAACCATTTCCACTAAGATCAGGAACAAGACAAGGCTGCCCACTCTCACCACTCTTATTCAACCTAGTTTTGGAAGTTTTAGCCACAGCAATCAGAGAAGAAAAGGAAATAAAAGGAATCCAAATGGGAAAAGAAGAAGTAAGGCTGTCACTGTTTGCAGATGACATGATACTATACATAGAGAATCCTAAAGATGCTACCAGAAAACTACTAGAGCTAATCAATGAATTTGGTAAAGTAGCAGGATACAAAATTAATGCACAGAAATCTTTGGCATTCCTGTACACTAATGATGAAAAATCTGAAAGTGAAATCAAGAAAACACTCCCATTTACCATTGCAACAAAAAGAATAAAATATCTAGGAATAAACCTACCTAAGGAGACAAAAGACCTGTATGCAGAAAATTATAAGACACTGATGAAAGAAATTAAAGATGATACAAATAGATGGAGAGATATACCATGCTGTTGGATTGGAAGAATCAGTATTGTGAAGATGACTCTACTACTCAAAGCAATCTACAGATTCAATGCAATCCCTATCAAACTACATCTGGCATTTTTCACAGAACTAGAACAAAAAATTTCAAAATTTGTTTGGAAAAATAAAAGACCCCGAATAGCCAAAGCAATCTTGAGAACGAAAAACGGAGCTGGAGGAATCAGGCTCCCTGACTTCAGACTATACTACAAAGCTACAGTAATCAAGACAGTGTGGTACTGGCACAAAAACAGAAAGATAGATCAATGGAACAGGATAGAAAGCCCAGAGATAAACCCATGCACATATGGTCAACTTATCTTTGATAAAGGAGGCAGGAATGTACAGTGGAGAAAGGACAGCCTCTTCAATAAGTGGTGCTGGGAAAACTGGACAGGGACATGTAAAAGTATGAGATTAGATCATTCCCTAACACCATACACAAAAATAAGCTCAAAATGGATTAAAGACCTAAATGTAAGGCCAGAAACTATCAAACTCTTAGAGGAAAACATAGGCAGAACACTCTATGACATAAATCACAGCAAGGTCCTTTTGGACCCACCTCCTAGAGAAATGGAAATAAAGACAAAGATAAACAAATGGGACCTAATGAAACTTCAAAGCTTTTGCACAGCAAAGGAAACCATAAACAAGACCAAAAGACAACCCTCAGAATGGGAGAAAATATTTGCAAATGAAGCAACTGACAAAGGATTAATCTCCAAAATTTATAAGCAGCTCATGCAGCGCAATAGCAAAAAAACAAACAAGCCAATCCAAAAATGGGCAGAAGACTTAAATAGGCATTTCTCCAAAGAAGATATACAGACTGCCAACAAACACATGAAAGAATGCTCAACATCATTAATCATTAGAGAAATGCAAATCAAAACTACAATGAGATATCATCTCACACCAGTCAGAATGGCCATCATGAAGAAATCTAGAAACAATAAATGCTGGAGAGGGTGTGGAAAAAAGGGAACACTCTTGCACTGCTGGTGGGAATGTGAATTGGTACAGCCACTATGGAGAACAGTATGGAGGTTCCTTAAAAAACTACAAATAGAACTACCATATGACCCAGCAATCCCACTACTAGGCATATACTCTGAGAAAACCATAATTCAAAAAGAGACATGTACCAAAATGTTCATTGCAGCTCTATTCACAATAGCCCGGAGATGGAAACAACCTAAGTGTCCATCATCGGATGAATGGATAAAGAAGATGTGGCACATATATACAATGGAATATTACTCAGCCATAAAAGGAAATGAAACTGAGCTATTTGTAATGAGGTGGATGGACCTAGAGTCTGTCATACAGAGTGAAGTAAGTCAGAAAGAGAAAGACAAATACCGTATGCTAACACATATATATGGAATTTAAGGGGAAAAATGTCATGAAGAACCTAGGGGTAAAACAGGAATAAAGACACAGACCTACTTGAGAATGGACTTGAGGATATGGGGAGGGGGAAGGGTAAGCTGTGACAAAGCGAAAGAGAGGCATGGACATATATACAGTACCAAACGTAAGGTAGATAGTGGGAAGCGGCCGCATAGCACAGGGAGATCGGCTCGGTGCTTTGTGACCGCCTGGAGTGTGGGATAGGGAAGGTGGGAGGGAGGGAGATGCAAGAGGGAAGGGATGGGGGAACAGATGTATATGTATGACTGATTCACTTTGTTATAAAGCAGAAACTAATAAAAAAAAATTGGAACCATAAAGCAAACTATTGATCCACACAGTTATATCTAGATAAAGGATTTCTATTTAATGAAGCACACCAGGGTGAAAAATTAATAGAGAAGAATATGTTAATATATTTATGATGTCTATGGGAAGAAAAGGGTTAAGTTGTAAGTGTGCGGTCTCTTCTCTCCTTTGATTAGGGGGAAAGAGCGTGGGGGCAGAAATAAGACAGGTGACCAGACCTTATTTCCTTGTAAAAATGCTAACGAATGTCTCCTAGCAAACAGCTAAAGGGATTTCCTAGCAAGGGAGTCCTTATCTATGGAATGTTTTTAACAGGAAGAACATAGTTGGTTAAGATTGCTTCTGATAAGCCAGGAATCTATGGATTTATGGGCATGGCTCAAGGGAAAATATTATGTAATGGATAAAACCATCTAAGTGTAAATTGGAGATGTTCATGACCTAGATGACAAAATATTCATTTATCCCATTTCTAGTGAACTGAACTTGATCACGTGGTTAAGATGGTATCTGCCAAAATTTCTCCACTTATTATTTTCCCTTTTTCATTGTAAACAAGAACAAAAGAGCATTTTTGCTCACCACCCAGTTCTACAAAGATTCATTCACCCACTGCAGTCTCTGACCAACAGTGCACTCTGTGCTTCAGACAGAAAGTTAAGGTGATAATGGGATGAAGCACTCTTGTTCCAGATAGAGGAAATGAAGATGATAACAGGATGCTCTGTGCTTTGGACAAGCAAGGCCCTTCGATATCTAGATGTATAATCTTGGGAAGAATTTTATTGAACCCAGGTTCCTGCATCTTTCCATTCATAGAAAAGCACTAAAACCATTAACTTGAGATATTTGTTCTTTGCGACTAGTAGAAATCTTTTACCAAAATGTATACTTGACTGCATGTATTACCCAGCCAAAATCACAGATAAATTGTCTTCTCCTTCTCCCTGTTCGGAACAGCTTTCCCAGAGCTACTGAGCAGCTGTCACCCGGGCTATAGTCCTCGAAGACCCTGAATAAAACCTAAACTTAAGATCTTATGTTGTGTCTTTTTCTTTCAGTTGACATAATAAGTATCTTACAGAGATACTTTAAGACTATGTAGGTATCCTGTTTGTTATCAAATTTGCACCCATTCATTTTAGCCTCCCTTGATGACTCTCCCCTAAAATTATTATTGTGTGTTGGTTGCCAAATGGCAATTTTCTAATTGAATCATTTGTTCTGCATTTATTAGCTGGCACTCTGATGAAAAGAAGACATTTCCCTTCTCTTTAAAATTTTTATTGGAGTATAGTTGATTTACAATGTTGTGTTAGTTTCTGCTGTACATGCAAGTGAATCAGTTATGTATATATATATATATATATATATATATATATATATATATATATATATACTCTTTTTTAGATTCTTTTCCCACATAGGTCATTACAGAGTATTGAGAAGAATTTCCTGTGCTATACAGTAGGTCCTTATTAGTTATCCATTTTATATATACTAGTGTGTATATGTCAACCCAATCTTCTGATTTATCTCCCCACCCCCCACTCTCCCCCCTGGTAACTATAAGTTTGTTTTCTACACCTGTCACTCTATTTCTGTTTTGTAAATAAGTTCATTTGTACCATCTTTTTAGATTCCACATATAAGCGATATCATATGATATTTGTCTTTCTGTCTGACTTAACTTCACTCAGTGTGACAATCTCTGGGTCCATCCATGTTGCTGCAAATGGCATTATTTCATTCTTTTTTATGGCTGAGTAATATTCCATTGTATATATGTACCACATCTTCTGTTTTTTTTAATTTTTGTTGGAGTATAATTGCTTTACAAGGTTGAGTTAGTTTCTGCTGTACAGCAAAGCAAATCAGTTATACGTATAAATATATCCCCTCACTTTTAGATTCCCTTCCCATTTAGGTCACCACAGAGCATTGAGTAGAGTTCCCTGTGCTATACAGTAGGTTCTCATTAATTATCTATTTTATACATAGTAGTGTCTGTATGTCAATCCCAATCTCCCAGTTCATCCCACCCACCCCTTCGCCCCTCGGTATCTGTAAGTTTGTTCTCTCCATCTGTGTCTCTATTTCTGCTTTGCAAATAAGTTCATCTGTACCATTTTTCTAGATTCCACATATAAACGATAGTATACCATATTTGTTTTCCTCTTTCTGACTCACTTCACTCTGCATGACAGTCTCTAGGTCTATCCATGTCTCGGCAAATGGCACTATTTTGTCCCTTTTTATGGCTGAGTAGTAGTCCATTGTATATATGTACCAAATTTTCTTTATCCATTCCTCTGTCAATGGACATTGAGGTTGCTTCCATGTCCTGGCTATTATAAATAGTGCTGCAATGAATACTAGGGTGCATGTATTGTTTCAGATTGTGGTTTTCTCTGGATATATGCCCAGGCCCCATTTCTTTATTCAATCTTTATTTACATCAGCATGGACTCAGATTCATACTTTATTCCTTTGGTTATGATCTAGTGTTATCATTGTTTATTTTGCTATGTAACTTATCCCAGATTTGCCCAGTGGGTGTCCTTTGTTTTTTATTTGTCTTTTTATAGTAGGTACTCCTAAGGTGAAATTGCATAGAAGGTGAAATAAAGAGAAAGTAAAAATGATGTTCCTACCATTATATTTTCAAAATGTATAAAGCAAAACCTAAAGGAGTAACTAGGAAAACACAAATAATCCAAAGCTATTGGGAGTTTTAAAAGACCTCTCTCTGAATCTGATAGTTGAAGCAGACCAAGTGGATCATTACTAAGGATACAGATGTGAATAACATACCTAAGAATATTCACCTAATACATATAGACTATTGTACCCAACAGGTAGAAAATGCACATTCTTTTTGAGGAAACATGAAAAACTTTTTATTTGGAAATATTTTAAAATATACAGAACGTTAAATAGGGAAAGCTAGAAATAGTACAAAGAACACCTATATAGCCTTTACTCAGACTAACCTATTGTTAATATTTTCTCCCATTTGTTTTATCATTTTCTGTGTATATGTATGCATTGTTTTTCCTGAATCATTTTAGTGTAAGTTGCACACATTGTGGTTATTCATCCTTAAATACTTCAAGGTATATTTCCTAAAAATAGGGATATTCTCTTGCATTACCACCACACAGTTATCACCCTTAAAAACTTATATTGGTACTTTAACCTACTGTTTATATTCCAATTTTGTTAGCTGACCTAATAATATCATTTATAATGTTTTTTTTTTCCATCTTGCATAGCATCTAGTTAAGGTTAGGTATTGCATTTATTTGTCATTATCTTTGGCCTATTGTGAAATTCTTTTTAAAATAGACCAGGTTTCACCACAGTGTAGTAGTTTTCAACCAAAAAAAAGACAATTGCATACATATTTTGAAAACAAAAAACAACATAAATTATTATTTGAAAAGAAAATCAAAGTGAAAATTAGCAGTATTTTATATTGAGATCCAAAAAACAAACTAAAAAATTGCATTTCAAATTTGTGGAATATACCAAGATTAATGCTCTGAGGAATATTTGTAGCCTTGAATGCACTAATCTGAAGACATGAAAGGTGAAAATAAAGACTTCCACTCAAGATAGTAAGAATAACATTAAGCAAGCAAACTAAATGAAGTATGGAAAATAAGAGAATAAAAATAAGCAGGAAAACTAATGAAATAGATAACAACAAAGAGAGCTAGTCAATACATCCCCAAAGTAGTCATTAAAAAGATGAATATAAAAGATAACACTCTATGAATAAATCAGAAAGAGAAAAACAAATACCGTATGCTAACACATATATGGAATCTAAAAAAAAAAAAAAAAAAATTCTGAAGAACCTAGGGGCAGGACAGGAATAAAGACGCAGACAGAGAGAATGGACTTCAGGACACGGGAAGGGGGAAGGGTAACCTGGGACAAAGTGAGAGAGTGTCATAGACATATATACACTACCAAATGTAAAATAGATAACTAATGGGAAGCAGCGGCATAGCACAGGGAGATCAGCTTGGTGCTTTGTGTCCACCTAGAGGGGTGGGATAGGGAGGGTGGGAGGGAGACACAAAAGAGAGGAGATATGGGGATGTATGTATATGTATAGCTGATTCACTTTGTTATAAAGCAGAAACTAACACACCATTGTTAAGCAATTATACTCCAATAAAGATGTTTAAAAAATTTTTTTAAATAAAAGATAACACTAGATAATCTGAGCAAGAATAAAAGGAAGAAGCCATAAACAATGAATAAAAATTATGACATTTTTACAGGTATTTTAGAGATGCAAAAATAGTTTTAAAAATATAACTAATAAATTTTAAACATTGGATGCAATGGACAATTTTCTAAAAAAACAGAAAAAATACAAATTACCAAATTTTACTGAAAAAAATGAAAAGTTGTGTAAACTAATAAACATTAAAGAAGTTGAAAAGGTTGTCACATTTTCCCATTACTGTACCAAAGAACAATTTTTCAGGATGAAAAATATGTTTTATCAAGCTTTTTCAAAATACATAATTGCTATTTCATATAACATGTTTCAGAGAATAGAAAGAGGAAAAGTCACCAAATTACCTTGCTATCAAAGAGAACAAGGACAGTATAATTTTACTATGAACACGGATGCATTAATCCTGAATTTTAAAAATAAATCAAATTCTAAAGTACAGTCAGTTCTCATTATTTGTAGATTCCATATTTATGAACTCCCCTACTTGTCAAAATGTATTTGTAACCCCAAAATCAATACTCAAAGTGCTTGCACTGTTATTCAAAAATATGTGCAGAGTTGCAAAAAATTTGAGTTGCCAGAGCTGGTTCCCAGCTGCAGTCAGACAAGGCAACCCTCTGCCTTCCTGTTTTCACTCATTTACAGTGAACTAGTGTTTATTCTGCAACCTGTTTAGTGCTACATTTTTCACATCTTTGTGCTTTTTATTGGTGATTTTGCTGTTTAAAATGGCCCCCAAATATGTGCTAAAATGCCGTCTGGTGTTTTAAGCACAAAAGGCTGTGATGTGCATTTCAGAGAAAGTACATCTTAGGTATGCCGTATTCAAGCATGAGTTACAGTGTTGTTGGCCATGAGTTCGATGCTAATGAATCAACAATATATATTAAATAAAGTGTCTTTAAACAAAAGCACACATAAAACAAGATACGTTGACCAGTTGACTAAAATGTACCTAGAGTTTTACAGGAACCTAAGTTTGTATTTCCTCTAGGAACAATGATTCAGTGTTCACTAATTCCATGTTTGCAGCAACTATATAGACCATAGCTATGGTGAATAATGAGAAGTGACTGTATGTATAGTATAAATGTGGTGTGTGTGTATACAAAACAATTATCATAATCAGGTAAAGTTTCTCTCATCAGTACAAGGATGGTTAACACAAAACTATCAATATAATTTACCATGTTAGATTTAACAAAGAGAAAGTCACCATAATCTTTCCAATAGAGTGAGATGAAAACACTCAGTAAAATTCAATATTCATTTATGATAAAGGCTCTTAGCAAATAGGAATAGATGGCAACATCTTTAAACTCATCAATGGTTTTGTAAAAAATTAATGAACAGAAACCTCAATTAAATAGAGTTGGAAGACCAGAAGGGGGAGCTCTCATGCCCTAAGATGATAATAAAGCCCAATGGGAAAAAGAAATACTCCTTTCTTGACAGGGACTCAGCCAATGAAAAACCATGATTTCTTTGTTTACTATAGCCCTCCCATCTTCCTTTTCCTCCCTATAAAAAGCATTCTCTTTTCCTTGTCCTTCAGGAACTTGCATGTGGCTCACCATGATTACAGACCCTGAATTGCAATTCTCTGCTGTCCAGAATAAACTCATATTTGCTGGGGAAATATCTGGTTGTCTATTTGTTTCAGGTCAACAGTTTGGTAAACTCATATGAAAGAATAAAAGTCTAAAATAATACTGAAAAATAAAAAGGGATACCTAAATTTATTATAAAGCCATATAAATGAAGACTATAATATAGGGACTAGTAAATATATAAAAGACCCCAGAAACACACACAATCACATATGAGGCTTTAATGTATTAGAGAGATGTCAACACAAATTACTAGAAAAATAATGGACAAGTCAATAAATAGTCCTGCGTTAACTGGATTACCATATGAGAAAAAGTAAAAGTAGATTTCCATTTCATGAGAAAACTCCAAAAGTATATCAAACTTAATTGTAAAAATAATTATTTAAAAATTTCAGGGAGGGATAATTTAGGAGTTTGGGATTAATATATATACACTACTATATATAAAATCGATAACCAAAAGGACCTACTGTATAGCGCAGGGAACTCTACTCAATATTTTGTAGTAGCCTATAAGGGAAAAGAATCTGAAAATGCATATCTATATATCTGAGTCACTTTGCTGTACACCTGAAACTAAAACAACATTGTAAATCAACTATACTTAAATAAAAAATAAAAATAAAAATTTCAGAAGAAAATGTAGGAGAATATTTTTACAGCTTTGGGGTAATGATGGATTTCTTAACAACAAAATAACAATTTTAAAAACATCATAAAAAATATATGTATTTTGGTACATCAATATTAAAACTTTTAAACAAAATCGTTGTTATAAGCATTTGTTCAGAGACAAACCACAAAGGATTATGTTGACAAAAAATTAATCACTTGATCTAAGAAAGAAATGGAAAATTTTATTCGAGCCAAACTGAGAATTATAAACTGGGAACAGTATCTCAGAAATCTCTGAGAACTGTTCTGCCCATTAGAAGTCAAGGCACAGTTATATAAGTTTTTGAGATAGGGGCTATACATTAAATGATGTATTATTGACAATTTACACAATCCAGATCTCGCCCCTTACAAGATCAGGAAGGAATGTTAATCTCTAAGGAGCTGTCTTGTTGATGCTAGGAGAATATTGCTCTTTATGTTTGAGCAGATATTTCTGCTGATAAGGGGAGGTATGGTCAGTGCATAATGCAGATACACAATGCACAGTAGAGGGGAAAGGGGGGGGCCAAAGGACAGAGAAGATTTTTTATGTTTAAATTTTTATTGTCTTGCCATAATATATGAATTTTCTTTCACAATTAGTATCCAGAATATAAAACGAACAAATCAATGAAAAGAGGCAAAGAGAACGTCGACATTATAGGTTTTTTAAGACAAAGAATTGAGCAGGGAGTTCACAAATGAAGAATAACTGATGAACATGTAGAAAGGTCTTCAATCTTGTCAGTATTCAGGGAAGTACACAATAAAATGTATGAGATATTTTATATCAGACTGGCAAAATTTAAAAGTCTTATAATATCAAGTGTTTACAAGGATGTGAGAAAACTGGAATGTATAAGTTGCTAGAACTTGTTTGAAAAATTACTGGAGTAATAGCTATTAAGTTGAAATGACCATACCCTACAACCTAGAAATTTCACTTTTTCAGTATCTCTGACACATGTATACAAGGAGACTTTAAAAAATATGCTACATTGTAACAAGAAAATTTATTTGTAAACAACTCGTCTATCAGCTGGGAGATGGATAAACAAATGTTGGCATGTTTACAGAGTACAATACTATATGGATTACTATTTGAATGAAAGAATCAATCTATGTGGATCAATAGATCTCAAAAGACATTGCTGGGCAATAGATCCAAGCTGAAGAATCATATGCGTTGTATGATTCCATTACATGGTTTTTCAAACACATAAAATATAATCTCTCTCTACAGAAAATATAAAAAGTGGACTGACTCCACGTCAAATTTGTAGTGCGGAGATGTGGGGGGAATAAAGTAGAATACAACTACATCTGTAATATCCTATTTATTAAAATTTTTAGAAAAAAATGAAACAGCATTGATTAATTCTGAGTAATGAACACAAATACATTGGTCATATTATTTTCTCTTTTCTCTATTTTTAAAAAATAAAAAATGAAAATTAAAGTCATAAATGTTTAACTGAAATTAGAGGTAATAAACATGTACCATCATCAAATTCTGAAGCCCTCAATGGCATCCAGAAATTCCCTTTTGTTAAAATATCTAACGTAGGCCTGTTGGGACTTCCCTGGAAGTCCAGTGGTTAGACTTCACCTTCCAATGCAGGGGGTGCAGGTTTGATCCCTGGTCAGGGAGCTAGGATCCCACATGCCTCACGGCCAAAAAACCAAAATATAAAACAGAAGCAATATTGTAACAGATTCAATAAAAGACTTTAAAAATGGTTCACATCAAAAAAATCTTAAAAAAAAAATAAAGTAGGCCCAGGATGGAGTCACTCATGATTAACTAAGATGTAACTTTCTGTACTCTGCTCCCCAGAAAAGGAAGGCCCAGATCAACCAATCAGTGCTTGCCTCCTCGGCACAGGTTATCTGACCTGTTCTAAGACTTACCATGGCTACAAATAAGGAAAGTAACCCTGCTCTAACCAGTCAACACATGCTCAGTATAATGTGCTTGTTTCTGCTCACTTTAGGCTATTAAAATCTCTTGCCTTTTACAGCACTTTGGAGCTCCTTTCTATCTGCCAGCGTGGATGCTGCCCAATTCATGAATCACTGAGTAAAGCTAGCAGATCAGTAAATTGTCTATAGAAATTTTTCTTTTAATACTTTGCAACTTTATTTTTTTAATAGGATGTCTATATGATAAAGTATAAGTCAGTACTCAAAAACACTTTGATGGAGTTACTAGTGATATGAAAAATGCCAATGATTTGTAATATTCAGTGAAATAATGCAAAAATTTTAATGTATATTTAGTAAGTTCTAACTTAGTAAAAATGCAAGCGTACAGACACAGATTGGAAGGAAATACAGTTCAACCAAGGGTTATTTGTCTCATCTCTGAGCGGTATGATTCTTAAACAGATTTTCTTCCTTTGTAATTTCTGTTTTCTAGTTTTTCTAAAAAGAAAATATTTTAGAATCAGAAAACATTATCTTTAAGTTAAAAATGGTTTTTCATAAAAAAGCTTTCAAGATGTTTTTATTAACAAGTTTGTTTTCTATTTCTCTCAGGACTAGCATTGAAATAGCATTTATTTTTACTGTTACATGTGAATGATTTAAGAATTTAAACCAACCCCTACATAATATTTTAGATCAGTCCTCACTTGTGATTTGGAAATATTTAAAGCTTTCAAAATAGGAATCCATTCCAGAGAACATGACAGAACATCAGCCATTGCAAACATCTGTCTAATCTTGGGACCTTGAACCTGTTTACTGGCTTATAGAGTGGTAGGCAGAGCCAGAGCCCAACAATTATCCTACCATTCATTTGCTATGAGTAATGACCATCTGCTGGGGACTGGGGAGGACCCAGCTCAGCCAACTTGACTGCCTTGGTTTGCATGATAAAGGAAGGTCACAGAAAGTCAATACAGTTGAGAGCAACTCCCCAGGTGGCAGAAACGATCTGCAAGAAACAGCAGAAATGGCTTACATTTGAGGACTGCAACTCTGAAATGAATTTTCTCTCTTTGGGGATTGCACTTCTCCAAAAGGATGCTACTTAGAAAATAAAAGTGAAATTCAAAAACTACATCTCTTTAGAAGGGCTTAGGTTTTTTGTTTGTCTGTCTCCTCTATTACTGCATGGAAAGAAATACATAGAATATTTTTTTCTTCTTGGATCTCAAGTGCAAAAGAGTTTATCATATTTTTCAGTTCACATTTCACTATCACCATAGATCCATGAGAGGCTTTCTTCTATTTAATTATAAAAATATTTTCTCCTTTAGGCTGAAACTCAACTCTCATTATCCCTCCTCCTTCCTGTTTTAATGTGTTAAATAAATGTTATTAAATATAAGTGTTTTGTGAATGAACAATGAACCAAGTCCTCCACTTTCTCATGTGTTATTTTCCTATAACAATATTCTGAGAATTTTTATAAATTAAGGATCTTCTGCTACTTCGATAAAGTAAATTATCCATTGAAAAGTTTGTCCAAATAACAGTCAGCATTACTGAGACACATGGAAATAAGTAGGGGTGGAAACGCTCTGCTTACTCTAAGAAACAGCTGGCTTTTTGTCAGGACTGCCAACAGAATGGCCAATCAGACAAGAACAAACACAAGCACATCATTCATTCATTCAACAAATATTTATTGAGTGCTTGCTTTGTCAGGCTGAGACAAGGCCTAGCAACCGATCACAAATCATGGTTGCAGTTCCTGCTCTGTCACTTATTAGCTGCACGAATTAGTGCAGTCACCTAAATTCTCTATATCTTATTTCTTCATTTGTAAAGTGAGAAAAATAAACCCCACCCTATCTCCTTTGCAAGATTGTTTTGAAAATTAAATAGATATTGAAGGGTAAAAGAGTATGCAACCCCAAAATATGCCTCTTGGGCATATGGATTATTTTGAGCTGATTATTTTTGAGAGAAAGCAGACACAAGAGAATCTCTAAAAACTATTTTTTTAATTTTTATTTTGTCCACACCGTGAAGCTTGCAGGATGTCAGTTCCCCAACCAGGGACTTAACCTGGGCCATGGCAGTGAAAGCACCAAAACCTAACCACGAGACCACCAGGGAACTTCCTAAAAACATTTTCTTTATAAAGGAAATTTATATTTATAAGAGAAGCCTCTACTTGTGTCTCCTTTTCTCCAGGAACAAAAGGTTGGCTCTAAATAACAGAAGGATTTTGTCAATGGAGTAGGCTACCGGGTTAAATCTGCATGACAAACTTGCCCTTCCTTCCTGTTAACCTCCCACATCTAGACTGCCCCATCCTCAACATCATTCTTTTGTCTTCAGCTGAAGATGATATCAAGGTGGTCTCTTGGGCCATTTCAGGGAGTCTTACTCAGTTTTCCTAGATATCTCCCAATGTATACATGAAGTTTACATGTTTATTAAACTTGTTTGTTTTTCTCTTGTTAATCTGTCCTTTATAATCTGGGGTGGTGTTTGAGCCAAGAATTTGTGCAGCTTCCTCTATACAAGTATCACAATTGTAGGGGTTCAGAACCAGTCTCCACAAAATGTGCCACTTTTTTTTTTTTTTTTTGCGGTATGCGGGCCTCTCACTGTTGCGGCCTCTCCCGTTGCGGGGCACTGGTTCCAGATGCGCAGGCTCAGCGGCCATGGCTCAGGGGTCCAGCCACTCCACGGCATGTGGGATCTTCCCAGACCGGGGCACGAACCCGTGTCCCCTGCATCGGCAGGCAGACTCTCAACCACTGCACCACCAGGGAAGCCCAAAATGTGCCACTTTTGTATGAGGATTATTTTTGAGCTAAAGGCAATTGAGACCCTGAAGAGTCACTAGAAACAACTACCCTTCCTTTAACTACCTAGAAGAATTTAAATTGGGGATTATTCCCAGAAAAAAGTTATTACCAGAGATAAAGTTTATCTAAGTGCCCCATCAGTATGGCAGGGCAAGTAGCTACTCACCAAACATCTGCTGTTCTTCTTATCGTCCCGTGAATGATCATCCTGTCCTTGGAAGCCTCAGGCCCCTGTCCCATTCCTTAGTTCAGCATGGCATATATAGCTCATTTTATCTTTCTGTCTTTAAACTTCTCAGGTATGTGGTTCTCTGACCTTCTCATGCATGTGGGGTTCCAGTACATACAAAATTAAATTTGATTTTCTCCTGTTAATCTGTCTCATGTCATTTTAATTCTTAGACCAGCCAGAAGAACCTAGAAGGGTAAAGTTTTCTTTATCCTCAACACTAGTATTAATTTGTTGATGTTGCCAAAAGAAAGAGAGCAGAGGCCAGGTTAAGCCAGCTGAGAAGGAGCAGCAGAGGAACCTTAGCCATTGCTGTGGCCATGCTTATGAAAACTAAAAACACTTATAAGGAACTGAGGGGCTTCCCTGGTGGCACAGTGGTTAAGAATCCGCCTGCCAGTGCAGGGGACACAGGGTTGAGCCCTAGTCCCAGAAGATCCCACATGCCAGGGAGCAACTAAGCCTGTGCGCCACAACTACTGAGCCTGTGCTCTAGAGCCCGTGAGCCACAACTACTGAGCCCACACACCACAACTACTGAAACTTGTGCGCCTAGAACCTGTGCTCTGCAGCAAGAGAAACCACCACAATGAGAAGCCTGCACACTGCAATGAAGAGTAGCCCCTGCTCGCTGCAACTAGAGAAAGCCCATGTGCAGGAACAAAGACCCAAAGCAGCCCAAAATAAATAAATAAATTTTTTAAAAAAAAAAAAGAAAAAGAGGGGCCTCCCTGGTGGCGCAGTGGTTGAGAGTCCCCCTGCCGATGCAGGGGATACGGGTTCGTGCCCCGGTCCGGGAGGATCCCATATGCCGTGGAGCGGCTGGGCCCGTGAGCCATGGCCGCTGGGCCTGCGCGTCCGGAGCCTGTGCTCCGCAGCGGGAGAGGTCACAACAGTGTGAGAGACCCGCGTACCGCAAAAAAAAAAAAAAGGAACTGAAGAACTTGAAGGAATGGTCACAATCTTGCCCATGACCACCGAGAGAAAAATTATGACTGAATGTGAAATAAAACCAGAAGGTAGTGAACAGCAGGCAATCCAAAATGTTCTCTTTCTCCAGGTTCAAGATATTCCCGTCCTAGATTTGGGGAGAGAGAACAGGATACCCAAGGAATAATGTCATCCACTTCCCCAGATGTAAGGTCAAGAACTCTTGTCACTCTGGTAAGTGTATGCAAACATCTCAGGAACAGTGAAAACGGTGGAGTGGGATGACAAATAGAATAAGGCCCCTGTAGAAAGAACATGTCATAAGTGCGTGAGCCAAAACCAAAGGGAGGAGAAAACGCAAATAAAATTTTTAAGCATTTACTCTATGTTATAAAAGATATTCCAAGCAAAAATGAAAATAAGAAATATCATTGCACTGATTTATTTATAGGTGGGTAGTAAACCAAACATTTTCCCCCATACTTTAAAAATAAAAAGTAAAAATGAAAATAAAAAGACTCATTGTAACCTTGAAAACATGATGTTGAGTGAAATAAGCTGGATACCCAAGGACAAATGTATGATTCCACATACAAGTGAAATAGCTAGAATAGGTAAATTCACAGAGTAGATTATATGTTACCAGGGGCTAAAAGGAGGGGGATTGGAGAGTTATTGCTTAATGGGTACAGAGTTTCTGTTTGGGTTGATGAAAAAGTTTTGGAAATAGTGGTGGTTGCACAACATTGTGAATGTGCTTAATCCCACTGAATTGTACACTTAAAATGGTTAAAAGGCTAATTTTACATTGCATATATATTTTACCACAATTTTTAAATGGAAGGGAAAATCCTCATTGCACTGATTTATCTTGAAACAGTTAATAGAAAAAATAGCAGATCGTAAGAGTATTTGGAATCCTAGATTTACAGCTAAAGGTGATATCCATAAAGCATATTTGGATCAAGCTGACACAGCCTGAAGAACTGCCTTACTCTAGTTTAGAGACATCTCTGAAGGACAAGCAAGAGACTATGAAAACCTTGAGGAGGGGAACCTTGTCATAAGAATCTTTTATCTTCTTGTTAACAGAATAGAATCTGGTATCCAGTTGATATTTAAATGGCTCTTGAATGGGGTATATAGAATCAAAGCTGTCTCATACATTCACTGAAAAATAATCTATGGTTCCTCTTACGTACCAGGCACTGAGCTAGGTACTGGTAGTCTGACTGCCCTCCAAGCTCACAGTCCATAGAGAGAGAGCTGGGCTATAAGGCAGGGAGGCTGAGGCACAAGTGGAGGGTCTGAGAGGCTATGGGAGAAGGCTTAGCTGGGCGTAGGAGAGTGGGGCATTGGGTCTCTGCAGAGGTTCTGACGCAAAAAAGAGCAGGATGGAGAAGTGATGAAAGAGCTCAACGTAGAGGATATAAATTTTATCTGAAGAGCAATTGTTACCGAACCAAACCTGGGTCCACGCACCTGTGCACAGTAAAGCCAATCTACTGACGCCGGGTTGTGGTGAAGGAAAGTGCAGCATTCATTGTAAGGCACCAGACAATGAGTCTGGAGCAGTTCATGTTCAAAAAGCCCAAACTCCCTGATGGGTTTTTAGGGAGGCATTGTTAAAGGCCAGGTGAGGGAGGAGAGTCACAGGGTATGTGATCAGCTTGTGCACAGTTCTCTGATTGATTGATAGTGAGGTAACGGCGATTTCACAGGGGTTAACATTATCTATTCTCAGGCTCCAGGAGGTCTGGGAGCTATGTTCTCGTGGTCATCAAGTAGTTAACATCTTCCATTTGGTGGGGGGTTTTCACACCTGAAAAACAACTCAGGAAATGTGCATCAGATACTATTATCTAGGTTCTTCAGAGAGGAGCTAAAGCAGAGGATATGGGGGAGGCGTCTGCCCTGGGAAGGCTCCATAGAGTCCTGTTCGGTTACACAATGAAAAGCTATTAAAAGGCTTTGATTCAAGGAGTAAAGTGAGTATATTTGTATTCTAAGAACCCTCTCTGTATTTACCAAAATACTAGTAAGATGTACCAAAATGTTATCCATGAGATTTCACTTAACCTTTACTTAAAAATATTTTTGTCTATTCTGTTTGAATATTTTACAGTAATCGTACAAAATATTTACAATCAATACAATCAGTAGAGCTCTTTTCATTAAGAAGAAATGAGAAAATAGGAGGAGACAAAGGAGGAAGAGGAGGAAAGAATGGGGAGGACCATCTGGTTGCAGGGTGAAGAGGTTCAGGGAGGCTTCTAAAACCTATATCATACTGTGTTATTCTCTTGCTCAAACCCCCCTATGGCTTCCCAGCATACTTGTATTGAAATCCAAGTCCCTGGACAGCCTGCATGTCTTAGGGGGCCTGGCCTTGCATATCTCTTGGACCTCCTTACACACCCCTCTTCTTTTGCCTCATTGAGCTACAACCATGCTCAAAACCTTTGCTTCACTTTTTCACTGCATTCAGGTCTCTGATCAGATGTCACCATGGAGCCTTTTCTAGCCACCACTCCCTGCTACTCTCTGTCCTCCTCAACTTCCTTTATTTTACTTTGTCAGGGAGGAAGAAATTTTCTTCTACCGTCCTATGGTCTTCTGGCTGGCCTAAGAATTAAATTGACATGAGACAAATTAACAGGAGAATCGAACAATAGTTTAATAACACATATACATGGGAGAAACCCTGGAGAACTGAGTAACTCACCAAAGTGGCCAAAGCCCTCACCTTAAATACCACCTTCAGCTAAAGACAAAAGAGGATGTTGGGGCTAGTGGTTTGGGACTTCAGATGGGAGGAAGGCAGTTCACTTGGAGATGGAAAAGCAAATGTTTGGTAAGGTAATGTTTGCTGGGCCTTGCAGAGACAATGAGACACAGAGTGGACTCTGATCTCTAGGCCCCACCACCCCTAGCCCATATTCTTTGCAGATATCTCTGGTGATAGCTCTGTTCTAGAATATGTCCTTTATCAAAATTCTTTAGGCAGTTAGGGGGAGGTAAAAAGAAAGACTTCCTGAGTCTTCTATTTCTTCAAAATAATCAGCCTAAAATAATCTTCATGCCAAAGAGACACATCATGGGGTAGCAAATTTTGCTCCCCTACAATCTCATACACTTATCACATACTACCTGATATTAAGTTAACGATTTGTTGATTGTCTTTTCCCCTAACAGATTGTAAACTCCAGGAGGACTTTGTTTTGTTCAGAGTTCTGTCTTCCAGTGCCCAAAACAGTGTCCGGCACAGAAAATGTCCCCGGTAAATATTTGTGGAATGAATAAAGGAAATGGTAGGCCATGGATAACATGGGTCTCTACCTTTGCTGCCTAGGTGTGAATATGTTGTGACTCTTAGGTTTAAGAGGAAGCCTGGGTCAGAGGATGAAACAGGAGGGAAGGGGGCAAGACACAACCTTTAAAAGAATGACATAGCCATAGGACATGACAAAAACTGGTTAGAACTAACTAGATCCAAGATGGAAGAAGATTTGACTTCCAGTGGACCTTGAGCCTCATTATATGCTCATTGTAATACATTAGCATAAGCTAAGTGACACACCCACCAGCACCATGACAGTTCTGAGGCCAACCATCAAAGATCAAAAAGTGGACAGTGGCCCAATTCCTGGAAATCTCCACCCCTATCCCAAAATACTTGGAAAATCCTCCTCCTCATTAGCCTATGAAATTACCCAGCCCACAAAAACTAACCACCCCATATTTCGGGGCCTCTCGCCTTCTGAGATGGCCCACACTCTGTCTGTGGAGTGTGTTTCTAAATAAATAAATCAACTTCTTACCTATCACTTTGTCTCTCACTGAATTCTTTCTCGGATGAGATATCAAGAGTCTGAGCTTCATCAAGTCCTGAGGCCAAGTGTGTGACCTCAGTTAAAAGAGCATGGGTTCAAGTCCCATCTGGGTTTTGGCTGGTTTCAAGCCCTGGCACATGGGTTCAAGTCCCAGTCTGAGTTACACATTTCAGTGATGCAGGAAATTGGTGAATTCTGGTTTGAGTGCTTTGAATTTGAGGAATTTGAGGAGCTCAGGGGAAGTAAAACAGCTCTGCCAACAAACGGCCCTCTCTACTGTTAAAGAACAAAATTCAGCTGAGTAAATTTAGAGATCTAATTGGCTTTATTCAGCAAGTCATGAATTGGGTAGCATCTAGCAGAGAAAGGAGTTTCAAGCGAGAGATTTTTATAGGCCAAAGTGAGCAGGAATGAGGAAGTTATACTGAGCATATGCTGATTGGTTAAAGCAAGGTTACCACCCTTACATAGAGCAGAGGCAAGGCTTGGAGCCATCAGGTACCCTGAGCTAAGCAGGAAAGCTCTGACTGGTTGACATTGACCTTCCTTCTCTGGGAGAGCAGAGCATAGAAACTCAGTGACTTCTCTGGTGGTCCTGTGGTTAAGACTCCATGCTCCCATTGCAGAGAGCCCACGTTTGATCCCTGGTCAGGGAACTGGATCCCACGTGCCGCAACTAAGACCCAGTGCAGCCAAAGAAAGAAAAGAAAAGAAACTCAGTTAAGTTTTGGTTTGCTAATGTGTATTAGCATGAATGGCTCCATTTTGGGCTCAGTCTGGTTACTTTAAGAGTACTGATATAGAAGAGAGAGAAACAGTTGATTACTGAGTAAATAAGATCAGATTTACACATACATGTAAGGTAACATGAAAATGACTACAAAATCTGGTCACAATTTCATGCAGTTTTGTACAGTAAAGTAGGAGAAAGAAATGAATGCCTCTTGAATGAAAGGCAATGAAATGCCTCTTATTTCCTTAGCAGACAAGTGGATGTGCCTGTGTTTATCTCCTCTTTACATGATCTATACATATGAGAGATTTCTGAATTAATTTTGGCAGTAGGTGTTTACAGTTCCAAGGATCAGAAGACCTTGATCTTGCATTACAAAATCCAATTTAGGGTCTCTTATGGAGCTTATTATATTTTCAGTGAGACACTCTAAGGAGGGGAGAGAAAGTTGAAACTAAGCAGAATCCTGTGGGGCCCTCCCGGGTAAAAAAAAACTTTCCTTGTCCCCAGTTTCTTATTTTCAGGATAAAGGCTTCAGCCTCCCAGACCTTCCCGAATACCACAGAGCTGATTCAAGCAGTTGCTAATCAGGGAAGTAAGGGAAAGCAGAAACAAAGGAGGAACAATCAAGAAACTATAGTGCAGGATCCTGGTTATACAGAAGGGATATACAGAACAATATCTTTGAGTTCTTCTGCAGGAACTAAGGCCCCCACCCAGGTGGAGGATGGAAACTTCAAGCTAGTGATTAAGAGCCCTGGAAGCACCAGCATGTTACCTCACCAAGAATCAATCAGAAGAAAGTCACACACCCTGCAGACACCCCAAATTTTGCCTATAATAACTTTTCCCCAAAACCACCAGTGAGTTCAAGGTTTTTGAGCATGAGCCACCTGTTCTCCTTGCTTGGCCCTAAAATAAGCCTTTCCCTGCTCCAAACTCCAACATTTTGGTTTGTTTGGCCTCGATGTGCATCAGGCACACAAACTTGCATTCAGTAAGAAAGGCAAGGATGGCAGCTGCTTCCTTCTCCAAAGAAAATTTCAGCATTTCACTTTACAAAGAATAAAGGGGGACTTCCCTGGTGGCACAGTGGTTAAGAATCCGCCATCCAATGCAGGGGACATGGGTTCAATCCCTGGTCCAGGAAGATCCCACATGCCACAGAGCAACTAAGCTCATGTGCCATAACTACTGAGCCTGCACTCTAGAACCTGCAAGCCACAGCTACTGAGCCTGTGCACCACAACTGCTGAAGCCCACGCACTTAGAGCCCGTGCTCCGCAACAAGAGAAGCCACTGCAATGAGAAGCCCGCGCACTGCAATGAAGAGTAGCCCCCACTCGCCACAACTAGAGAAAACCCGCGCATAGCAACAAAGACCCAACGCAGCCAAAAAATAAAGTTTTTAAAAAGAATAAAGTGGAAATGCTCCATAAGATGTTGGATATGTGGGATTAGGACTCTGGAGATGAAGTTGGGGCTCATCCTGTAACAGGGAAGAGCAAAATCCGACTCCATGTTGGATCTGTTTCTTTTACATTAACCTTTTTTTTTCATTCCTTTTGTTACTATAATCATACATAACGGCCTGCCTCAGGGAACCCTGACCCTCTGCCTGAATGTTAAAGTGTCTTTGTTCAGCTCACGGGGAGACAGTCTGATCCTGCTCACCTGTGAATGGCTGCAGAAAAGAAGAAATTAACACATCCCCTCCCCAATGCTGGCCAAGCCAGGAGATATTTTACAAAACTAATGACCTTTTTGCCTTACTTCCTCACCTCCTCCTCCTCTCTGTTCTATAAAAGAAACTGGCATCCAGACCCCAATAAAATGGTTTTTGGGGACACTAGTCCACCATCTTCTTGGTCTGCTGGCTTTCTGAATAAAGTCGCTATTCCTTGTCTCAACACTACATCTCCCAATTTACTGGCCTGTCATGCAGCAAGCAGAGCAAGATTGGACTCTGCAACAATCTACATTTGATGCTATTCACATGTTGGAAAGATAACAACAGAATCCCCTCTCTGAATTACTATTTTAACATGACTTAAAAGTCACCAAGGGCTTCCCTGGTGGCGCAGTGGTTGAGAGTCTGCCTGCCGATGCAGGGGATGCAGGTTCGTGCCCCGGTCCAGGAGGATCCCACATGCCGTGGAGCGGCTGGGCCCGTGAGCCTTGGCCGCTGAGCCTGCGCATCCGGAGCCTGTGCTCCGCAACGGGAGAGGCCACAACAGTGAGAGGCCCGCGTACCGCAAAAAAAAAAAAAAGTCACCAAAAATTTCTTTCATTATGCTCCCTCCTGTTTCAGTTTTCAAGATTGTAGTTATAAATTTTCTGTTGATTTTTTTTAAGTATTAAAAAATATTTGCTTTGATGGTTGTTTTCTTTCATAGAGGTATCATTTGGCCCCTTGTGGGCAAGGAAAGAAAAGAGGAGAGAAATGTTCTCCAGGATGGAAAGAAAACCTCTCTCTCGAATGGATTAACTAAATTGGCAGAGTCTCCCCTGCCCTTTAGAAAAAGGAAATATCTTCTTTATGCTGAAGATTTAGGCTCTTCCTGAGAGCTATCAAGAAAGAAAAGTGAAAGAAGCTTTTATCTTGAGAACCAAGAGTGGGCCACACCCTATAGGATGTAGAGGTGATGCGAGAACTGAAGGGAAATGGATGGGGAGAAGGGAATAAAGGACCAGTGGGAGCAGCCAGAGGAGAACACCAAGAGGAAGAGTCCTGCAGGACATGTGTTGTTCTTACTGGCTCCATCAACTCAACTCTAGTTGAGTCTTCTCTGGGGAAGAAACTTCTTGCCCTCAACATCTATACCTCAGAACTAGTCACCAACAGGAACGACTCTACGCAGGCACAGAGGCTTTGCCCCACTGCCTTCTGCACTCTTAGTGACTCTCTATGGTCCCCATAAGCCCAGGGGAGTCCTGGCCAGTGTCAACTAAAAGTTGTCACTTACCATCTGGTTCTACAAGAATGAAGTCACTAGCCACTGCAGTCGCTGACCTTCAACGCACCCTGAAAGGAGTTCAGGGTGGAGACCAGGAATTGGGCACTCTGTGCTCTGGGGAGAACTGGTAGAACAGACCTTCAGATAGCTAGATATTTTCAGGAGAAAATTTTATGAGCCCAACTTCTTGCATCTTCTCCTATCTAGAAAAGCACTAAAATCATTAACGGAGACATCTGCTCCTCATGACTAGCAGCAACCTTCTGCCAAAATGTGTGTTTGATTGCACGTATCCCCTTTCATTAAAATCATAGATATAGTGACCTCCCCCCTACCTTTTTGGTGCAATTCCTCATAGCTATCTGAGAGGCTGTTTCCTGGGCAATTCCTCATTAGACTCCAAATAAAACTTAACTCACAACTGTCACATTGTGCTTTTTTTTTTTTCAGTCAACAATGGTAATGAAGCAAATTTTTTTTGGACAAACAAAAAAAAATGCCCACAATTTCCATATTTTTCTGCAAAGCAATAATAAAATACTTTAACGACCTAAGAAAAGATCTTGTAGGTGAAGCTGTATTTATACCTCATTACTGAAATATTTGAATAAGAATTAAAGATTACATGCAAAGCCAGAAATTGAAAGCATCCAAACTTGCTGAATTGGAATATTCAGGAGACAAGTGAATTCAGGAGCACAATTTTAAGGAATGTTACATCACCACTGCCTGTGGAAAAACACAGACACTGATGATGCTGCGTTGGAAAGTTTAGTAGAAGACTTAGCCTGTGAGTATTAAGAGGATTTAGGAATTCGTTTTCACTTATATTTCCCTTTTGTGTATGATCCACAGTGGAGTGACATAAAATAAAAAGCTATGCCTAAATAAATCTAAGAGAAGTCTTTGAATAAATAGAAAATAAAAATTATGTGATTAGAAAAAATGTTATAAACACACCTTTCATACACTTCGCATAGTGAGCCCAAGTCAATGTTTCAATCAATTCATTCATGAGGGAACCAGCTGTGTGACAATGCAGGTTCTAAGGAGATAGGAGAAAGTGGATTAATAAATGAAAGAAGGAAGGCTAAAAATAAGATTGTTAAATCATTTACAAAATGGATTAATGAGCTACAAGGCAATAATCCCAAACCTTTGAGGAACCTCTCCTTATCTGTTTTCTATAAATTAACCTGGAACCTGACAGAATTGTAGAAAGACTGGTTCTAAGTCAACATGCATTATATTCCCAGAGCCTGAGGACCCTTCAGTGGGCTTGTTGGACATTAAAAAGGCGTGCAAGCAGCTTTCAGCCTGATTTCTAAGTTTTAGATAGTTTTTCTGAACATTGAAGAGGCATAGCAACCAAAATATTTTCTTCAAACAGTTTTCTTGAAAGATTTTGACAGAGGGTTGTGTAATAGGGTACTTGGTAAGGAGGAATTTTTTTTTTCTGGCTGGAGAATGGTACTGATACTTTATTTTATTTTTTCCTTTTTTGACTAGTTTATTTCCCTTAGCATAATGTCTTCAAAGTTCATCCATACTGTAGCACATGTGAGAGTTTCCTTCCTTTTTAAGGCTGAATAATGTTCTAGTACATGTATACAGCACGTTTTGTTAATCCATACATCTGTTGACGAATAATTGTCAACCTTTTGGCTCTTCTGAACAGTGCTGCTATGAACGTGAGGGTACAAAGATTTGTTTGAGTCTCTGCTTTCCATTCTTTGGGATATATACCCAAAAGTGGAATTTCTGAATCAGAAAATGGTATTTTAAAATTTAGATTTTACTAAGTGGGAAGGAATGCTACTAAACGGTTTTTAGCAGGGCAGTGACGTGGTTTGGATGTGTTTTCAAAGAACCACTCTGGCTTTGTGTGGAGATGAGACTCTGGGGGCTGAGAGGGAAGCCATGAGACTGGTCCCAGAAGTCCATGCAGGAAGATGGTACCTCACCCAGAACAGGAGCACAAGAGAAGTGAGAAGCATTGGATCTTGATTTACTTCTGAGGTGGAAACAAATAAATTTGCTGATGTATTTTCTGTATTTACACAAGTATGTATAAGGCAAATATCCCTCCTTTGTTCTTTTGTTGCAGGAAAGAGAGTGGGGTATGAGAGGATGGTAATGTCCCAGGTCTCGGGGGGCACAGGTTTGATCTCTGATTGGGGAACTAAGATCCCACATGCTGCACAGCCAAATAAATAAATAAAACAATTGCAAGTCCTGTTCAAAGCCTCTCTCCTCTTCCAAGTTTAGCTCTGTCCTAACTATGCATCTCTTCAGTGATTCTCACCTCCTGATATTCACACCCTCATGCAATCCCCTCCCACACCAAAAAAGGGCTCACATGTATAAGGGCATGGCAGAAATTATGGCATATGACTTTCAAAACTGATATGTTGGCTTCTGACTTGTTCTTTATTGATTCACTTGCTCTGGGGATGCCAGCAACCATGTCTTGAATACACTCAAGCAGCCTTATGGAGAGTTCCAAATGGTGAAGAACTGAGGCCTCCTGCCAACAGCCAACCTCAGCTCCACAGACACATGAGTGAGCCACCTTGAAAGTAGATTCTCCAGGCCCAGTCAAACCTTCAGATGACTGCAGCCCTTGCCAACATCTAGACTATAATATCTTGAGAGACCCTGAGCCAGTAACACCCAACTAAACAACTCCCAAATTCCTGATCACAGAAACTTGTTGGAAAAGACATGTTTATTTTTGGTTTAGGCTGCAAATTTTAGAGTAATTTGCTAGGCAGTGATCGATAACTAATACATCCACTTATTCCCTTTGCTGCCTCCGGCTTCTCCAAGGTCAAGTTAGAGGAGGCAGAATTAGAAAATATGGGACTAATAACTTACCTAATTGGTGGTATTGTAATCTGGTACAGCCCAAATACTGACTCTCTTGCTGGGATGCAGGCTATGAACTCTTTAAGAGACTCTGCTTGGATTCTGACAAGGGCAAAGTACTGTCTGTCTTTACTTATTTATTCATTCATTCAATCTATCTATCTATCTGTCTATCTCTCTATCTATCTACTCCAGGTCTTAGTTGCAGCATACAGGATCTTAGTTGCAGCATGCAGGACGTAGTTCCCTGACCAGGGATTGAACCTGGGCCCCTGCATTGGAAGTGCAGAGTCTTAACCACTGGACCACCAGAGAAGTCCCTGCCTTTACTCTCGTAATGCCCCTCCCCCTCAGCAACTGCCCGTGTGGTGGGAATCACAGTCTCCTATTGCTGAGGTCCCCTCACCCTGGCAGGCTTCACTCTGGGACAGGATACTTAGATGGTCACCCAGAGCCCTGTTACCATTCTTTGATGTCCATTTAACCTAAGGGAAACACCTATAAAGTTGCAGTGCAAGATGATGGATATGTAGGAAGACGCCCTATTACCTTCCATTCTCCAGTGGAGGAGGCACAGGTTTCTAGGCTCATGGATGCTCCCAGATTCGAGGGCACATATATCAAACTCTTCCAAGAACCTTCTCACCATTCTATATGCCAGTGACTTCACCAGGATGAGTCCATGACTTTGGTAGTTCATTAGGTGCCCAGCAGAGGAGGGAAATGCCCTTTCCCATACTTGTAGACACCTCTAGTCTTTCCCAGTTATCTTGTTGAAGCCCTCTTCTGTTGGCTTGGTGTGGGGTAAGTAATCCTCCCCTCTTCTGGCTTGATGTGGAGAAAGAAGTCCTCAAAGGCTGTCTGTGTTGGAAGTTTGCATGACAGAACTTAGAACTGTAGTCTAGTTTATCTTCAGAAGGGGCTTTGTATTTCTACAGTAATGTTCTTAATTTTGGTTGCTATTGGTCACTGGTTGGTATGTGAATTCAAATTTAAATGGAGCTGAGGAAAATGCACACTGAACTTGACCTTTTTCCAGTAATGCATGGACATCATTCTTAGTGTTTTGTGTGACAATCCAGACTGCATATTGCATACATTTTAGAAACATTATTAAATCAATTTCAAATTATAATAAAATATATTAAAATATAAAAATTTCTCTTAGAGTGATACTACTTTTACATGACAACTAGATTCTTTGTGTTTGTGTTTTGTTTGTTTTCCTTTCCAAGATTGGAATGGCAGTTTGGAGAGAAGAAAATTCATAAGATTTTAAGTCAGATAAATCTAGATTAAAAATGTGTACTCCCACTTGCTTATTAAATTAACCTCAGCTCTCTGAGCCTCTCATTTGTTATTTGGAGACAATCATGTTTATTCTGAAAGATTTTTGTGAGGATAAAAGATGATATAAGGTACTTAGAATAGCTTCTGGGAAAGAGACACTCAACAGAGTGCAGCTAGTACCAGTTATTGTCATTATGAAAGTATATAGAGCTTTTACACAGTTGAAATATAAACTAGGCTAAATTTTGAGTTCTAATTTTTTGAATTTATCTAAACTTGTTTCAAAAATGTTTTCCATGTGTTCCACAATAATCATACTTTCATTTCAATGACTGTAAAATATTCCAACATATTGATATTTTATAATTTATAAGCATTCTCTATTCCCTAAAATTTAGGATATTTATAGTTTAACGCTTTTTCATTCTTGCAGTTTCAAATTATGTGCTATAAACATCTTCATACATATAGCTCTTTTTTCTTATGTTAAATTACTTCTCTGAGATAAAACTCCAGTTGTGGAATTACCACAGTGGGTGAGAGTGCATGAATATTTTTATGACTTTATATGTAATCTCTACTGGAATATAGGGCACTGTCAAAATTATTTGTTATTCCCAGGAAACCTCCCCCTATGATTCAAGAGTTCCCATGAGGAAAGGACTATGGTCTATTTGTCTCTGTATCCAGGAGTTGAGCATGGTCCCTGAAACAGAGAGGATACTAAAGGAAAGAATGAATAAATCTTAACTACTGAAACAGACTATTACATAAACTAGGCAGCTAGCAAAATGGAGTCTGTTTAAACAGGAAAAAAAAAAGGCTGCAATCACAAGGACCAGTCAAAACACTATTCAAAGAAGTGGGAATAGGACCATTCTGAGCTACATTCAGCCAGATGGTGACATCAACCCCATATATGCTAAAATGCTGGCCAGAGGGTTTTCAGTATAAGAAGCACTGAGCAGTCCCTGGATAGCTGAGAAGCCCACTTGGATAAACTGATTGATGGCCTTTACTCTTCTTTTCCTCTAGGAGCACAAGAATGATAATACCTGGCTTTCCAAGGTTCTTCTGGGAAGCATTCTCAAGATTTTCAGCCTCAGAGGTCATCTTTTCTTTTTTAAAAAGCTTTATCTCTAACCTGTAATGGTAGAGAATTTTTCTCCCCTTTAATTGTGATATATAACCCATGAGCATAAAAGGACACACAATATAAATGTATAAAGTATAAAAAGTAGTTAGAAAACAAAGTCCCAGGTAACTACAACCCAAGTCAAGAAAGACAAGACACTGCTAGCAGCCACCACACTTCCAAGGGCCCTTTCCTTTTCACACTGCCTTTTCAACCCCTTCTCAGAGGTGATCCCCATTGTGACTTATGGCAATCACTTCCTTATCTTTATGTATAATTTTATCACTTGTGTATCTGCATTAGTTTCCTATTGCTGCTGTAACAAATGACCACAAACTTGGTGGTTTGAAACAATACAAATTTATCATTTTAGAGTTCTGTAAGTTACAAGTCCAACACAAGTCTTGCTGGGCTAAAGTTGAGGTGTCAGCAGGGCTGTGTTCCTTTCTGGAGGCTCTAGGGGAAAATCTCCTTGCCCTTTCCTGCTTCTAGAGGCTGGCCAAATTCTTTGGCCATGGCTCCCTTCCTCCATCTTCAAAATGAGCAATGTACCATCTCTCTGACCCTTCTTCCATTGTCACATCTCTTTCTCTGACTCTTAATTCTCACTTCAAAAGACCCTTGTATTACATTGAGTCTACCCAGATAATCCAGAAGAATCTCCCCCATCTCCAGATCTCTAACGTTAAGAACAGCTGGAAGGTCCCTTTGACATGTAAAGTAACATATTACAAATTCTGAGATTACAGAGTGGAAATCTTGGCGGGGGTTGGGGGAGGCATAATAGTATTTTGCCTAACCACAGTAACCATCTCCAAATCCGTGGTTTAGTGTGACCTGTTTTTTACAAAAAATGGAGACAGTCTCTTTGTATTCAAGTGTGTCTTGATTCTTTTCCTCAACATTATGTTTGTAAGATTCACCCACATTCCCCATAGCTGTAGCTCATGTTCATTGTATGAATATACAATTAATAGACAACTGGGTTATTTCCAGTCTGGAGGCCATTATGAACTACACCATTATGAACATTGCCATTCGTGTATACTTGTACACGTATGCACACATTTCTCCAAGAAAGTATATTTGCAAGAGTGAAATTGCTAAGTCTAAAGTTATGTGTGTCTTCAACTTGACAAGGTAATGAAAATTGTTTTCCAAAGTAGTTATTCAAATTTACACTCCCAGGAATAGTGTCTGAAAGCTCCCACTGCTCCACATTCCTCACTCAACATGTTATTGTCAGATTTTCAATTTTTGTCAGTTGAGTGGGTATACAATAGTATCTCCTTGTGGCTTTAATTTGTATCTTATGATTAATAATGAGAGCATATTTTCATATGTTCATTGGTCATTTGAATTTCTTCTTCATGAAGGAATTGTCCACACATTTAGCCCATTTTTTAACTGGGTTGTTTTTTCCTTATTAATTTTCAGGAGGCCATTATATCTTCTAGATACAACTCTTTGTCATTTTTAAGTCTTCAAATATTTTATCTAAGTCTGTGTCTTTTTTTTTTACTGTCTTTGTAGTGTTTTTGATGAAGAATGTCTTCATCTTAATGTAGGTTAATTTATCAATTTTAACATTTATGGTTAGTGTTTCCTTTTTAAGAAAACATTCCCAATGCTGAGGTCATAAAGATGTACTTATATATAACCTTCTAAAAGCTTTCCAGTTTCGCTTATCATGGTTGGGTCAATAATCCATCTAGAATTGAATTTTGGTATGGTGCCATGTAGGGGTTCAATTTTATTTCACTTTTTATGGCTATCCAATTGACCCTGTAGTATTTATTAAACAGACCGATTCTGCAGTGCCAACTTTCTCACAAATCAAGTGCCCATATATGCAGGAGTCTGTTTCTGGATTTTCTATTCTATCTCATTGTTCAAGTTCACCACCATTGCAAAAGCACCACACTATTATAATAACCATAGTTTTATAATAAGTAATATCTAATGACAGAGTAAGACTTCCCATTTTGTTCTTCAACATAGTCTTAGCTGTTTGTGAAATAAAATTCATATTTTATGGCAAGACATGAAAAATTTAAACAAAAAATTTTCTCTGCCCTTTGACCTCCATTCTCTCCTCTACTGTGCATTGTGTATCTATATTACGCATCGACCAAACCTCCCGCAGCAGCAGAAATACCTGTTCAATCATAAAGAGCAACATTCTCCTAGCATCAATAAGACAACTCCTTAAAAGATAACAATTTTGATCTGGTAAGGGGTCACCATGACACACCACTCTGTACTTGCACATCTGGATTGTGTAAACTGTTAATAATGTCATTTAATATACAGCCCTCTGTCTGAAAAAACTAATATAACTGTGCTTTGACTTCTAATGGGCGGAACAGTTCTTGGAGCTGTCTAAGGAGCTGTTCCTGAGTTATAATCCTCAATTTGGCTCAGATAAAATTTTCCATTTCTTTCTTAGATCAACTGATTAATTTTTGATTGACATGTTCTTAACCCTTCCATGTGTAGATAAATTTTAGAATCAGATTGTCACTATATAAACACATTGCATTGGGCTTCCCTGGTGGCGCAGTGGTTGAGAGTCCGCCTGCCAATGCAGAGGACGTGGGTTCGTGCCCTGGTTCGGGAAGGTCCCACATGCCGCGGAGCGGCTGGGCCCGTGAGCCATGGCCGCTGGGCCTGCGTGTCTGGAGCCTGTGCGCCGCAACGGGAGAGGCCACAACAGTGAGAGGCCCTCATACCGCGAAAAAAAAAAAAACACATTGCATTGAGTCTATAGGTCAGTTTGGGGAAAATTAAAGTTTTTACAGTACTAAGCATTTTAGGTCATGAACATGACACATCCCCTCATTCAAATAGGTTTCTTTAGTTTCCCTCAATAAAGTTTTATAATTGTCCCCATGCACTTCTTGCATATCTTTTGTTAGACTTATTACTTAGGCTCATGGTATTTTCTGATGCTTTTATATTAAAGGGTATCCTTTTTCAAATTTTATTTTCTGATTTTTGCTGTTATATAGAAATATTTGATATTAATAAGCCCTGTTATTGGCCCTAATATTTTTTCTACAGATTAAAATTTTTTTCCATATATACAGATTATCTCCAAATAATAATAGTATATTATCTTCTCCTATCCTTATGCTTTTTACTTATCTTTATTGCCCCTTTTACTGGCTAGAACTGTTAGTATTTAATAAAAGTACTGCTGTTACGCTTCTTTGTTTTGTCTTGATTTCAAAGGGAAAACATTCAATATTTAATTATTAAATATAATTGCAGTGGGATTTTTTATAGATATATTTCTTTTTCAGAATAAGGAAGTTCTGGTTTGGTGTTTTGACACTGAAATATTGTTTCATTTTAGCATATTAGTCTATATTGATTGAGAAGATCATGATTTTTCTCTTTGAACTTATTAATATAATGAATTACATCAATTAATTTTCTAATTAATTCTTGGGATTATACCCAACATATAATTTATGTATTGCTGGATTTGATGTTATATTTTGTTTAGACTGCTTGAATATATTATCAAAGTAAGATTTGTGTTTCTGGTTCCAGAACAAGATGGTGTAGATTCACTTTTCCCTGCTCTTCTTCTCTAAATACAGTGAAATACCTGGAAATTATTCAACAGACAATGACAAAGAGAACTCTGAAAGCTGTGCAGAAGGTGGACTGTCTAAGGATCTCAGGACTTGAGGAATGACAACATGGTAAATTCACTGGGTTGTTTGTTTACTTTTTTAATCTCCCATATACCCCAGACTAGACACCTAAAACCTAAAAGAGAGACCTATACAGAGTTACCAACAGGCATTGACTAAAATAGAAAAGCCCCAAAGGACTAGGAAAGGGCAAGCCCAGCAGAGGCCTAGTGAGGAGCCTAACCCCTGTTCCAGCACTGGTGGGTTGTCATTCAGCCATGCCAGCCCCAGCCATGCCACAGTCAGGCACTAGTATGTGGCTCAATCTGTTTACAGAAGCAGCAGCAGCAGCAGCAAAGCCCTAACAGGCCGGCACACCATTCTCCCCGAGCAACACACGGAGTCAGATTAGCCTGCAGCAGCAATACCACCAAAGTCCCAGGCCATCCTGAAACTGCAGAACTCATCTCAGGATTCAGTGAAGCTCAGGTTCTTTATGTCTCAGCACAGAATGAATTCAGCAAGAGGCAAAGTGACAGGTAAGTAGTAGATTTATTACCATAGGATGCTTATGAAGGATGCCAGTGGGGAGGCAAGAAGGTTCTGCCCCAAGAACTAAGTGGGCTGTGTTTTTATAATCAAAGGAAAAGTTGGGAGGGAGAGAAGACCACCTTCTTCCTCTTCCCTTGTAAAGATGTTACAGGAAAATGGGGAGCGAGAGGATGGTCACGTCCCAGGTCTGGGATGGGCTGCCAAGTGAGGGTCCTTGGCTTTGCGCAGGAAAGAATTCAAGAGCAAGCCAGAGTAAAATGAAAGCAGAGGTACACATTCCACAGGCACAAGACATATGTAGAACACATCCTCTTGCTTACTGTGAACATTTAAACATCTTCCCATCTTAGATCTTCTCACCAATTTCATTTGCAATTTTTTTAAGTGCTTAGAATATAGTTTGAGTGAGGTTTTAAAACTCATTTTAGATCAACAATATTCTCTCTTATAATATCTTTACCCATTTTCAATTTCACTTTTCTCCTACCATTTTAAATCCACAAACATTCTTTGTAGCAAACAAGTAAAACAGGATTTGAATTCAAATTTCTTTGTCATCTTCTAACTTTGTGTCATAGACCTCCAAAAGAGGCTTATTTCTTTCTTAATAGTGAAAATTTTCTTTGATTATCTTAGCATTTGGGACAAACCTTCAGATATCTCCAGGCCTTAAATATTTTTAGAAGAAAGAATTTGATTTTTCAGGCAGAGTAGTGGGGTCTATGTGTAGAACTGGTAACAGCTATAACAGGAAAAGAGACAAACTATGATAGACTAAAAGAGAGAATAGATAAGAAAGCTAAAATCAAGTTAACGTGCCCTTCTTAGACCTGTTGTTACTGAATGCAAGTTCATGTGAAACCGTGCAAAACCCAAATTAGGACTTGAGCCCACGGCCTTTTAATTGAGATCACACACCTGGTCTCATGACTTAATGAAGCTCAGCTTCTTGATGTCTCATCGCAGAAAGGATTCAGTGAGAGACAAAGTGATAGGTAAGAAGTGGATTTATTTAGAGAGAAACACACTCCACAGATAAAGTGTGAGCCATCTCAGAAGGCGAGAGCCCCCAGAATATGGTGGTTAGTTTTTATGGGCTGGGTAATTTCATAGGCTAATGAGGAGGAGGATTATTCCAATTATTTTGGGGAAGGGGCGGAGATTTCCAGGAATTGGGCCACTGTCAAGTTTTTTTGTTTTTTTTTTTTGCGGTACGCGGGCCTCTCATTGTTATGGCCTCTCCCGCTGTGGAGCACAGGCACCGGAAGCGCAGGCTCAGCAGCCATGGCTCACGGGCCCAGCCGCTCCGCGGCATGTGGGATCCTCCCAGACCAGGGCACGAACCCGTGTCCCCTGCATTGGCAGGCGGACTCTCAACCACTGCACCACCAGGGAAGCCCCACTGTCAAGTTTTTGATCTTTGATTGTTGACCTCAGAACTGTCATGGTGCTGGTGGGTGTGTCACTTAGCATATGCTAATATATTACAATAAGTGTATAATGAGGCTCACTGGAAGTCAGATCTGCCATCTTAGACCTAGGTTGTTCTAACCAGTTTTTGTCATGTCCTATGGCTATGTCATTCTTCTAAAAGTTGTGCCCTGCTCCTTTCCCTCCTGTTTCAGTAGGGCATATGGACTGGTGTCTCCTCTCTCCTTGATCTTTCCCGAATTCTTCCAGTTGTTGGTAGTTTGTTAGTTCCATGTTCTTTACCAAGACCTCCTGTTGTAATGTAACTCATGCAAGTGGTTATTATCTTGCCTGCCCAGGGATGGCAGTTTCAGTCAGTGGTTCCCCTAACATAAGCACCATGCACATTCTCATAAATTTGTTTGTTTTTCTTTATTGATCTGTCTTTGGCCAGTCTAATTTACAGGGCCACAGCTAGAGAACCTAACATGGTTGGAAGAACAATACTTTTTTCCCTCTCCCACATCTCTCTATCTACTGCAGCAGCTCTGGCTGTGGCTTCATTTCCTCTGGGTCTCCAAGCCTGGCTACTATGGTTTCAGCTTCTGCAGCCTGACCCTAGTCCATAGAAAAATTAGAAAAACATTCACCAGATGATTGTTAAAAATGGTAAGACAGATTTTATTCAAATTACTGCAGTAGGGAGAGAGACACCTTGATATAGAAGTGAGCTCACCTCTGGATACAGCAAAGACAGCTGGGGATTTATAGCCAAAAAGCAGAGTGAAGGGCTTCCCTGGTGGCGCAGTGGTTGAGAATCTGCCTGCTAATGCAGGGGACACAGGTTCAAGCCCTGGTCTGGGAGAATCCCACATGCCGTGGAGCAACTAGGCCCGTGAGCCACAACTACTGAGCCTGCGCGTCTGGAGCCTGTGCTCCGCAACAAGAGAGGCCGCGATAGTGAGAGGCCCGCGCACCGCGACGAAGAGTGGCCCCCGCCTGCCACAACTAGAGAAAGCCCTTGCACAGAAACGAAGACCCAACACAGCAAAATAAATTAATTAATTAATAAACTCCTACCCCCAACATCTTCTTAAAAAAATAATATAAAAAAATATTTATTAAAAAAAAAAAAAGGCAGAGTGAAAAGGTCAGTAAATGGAAAAGTTCTAAGAGGAACTTGATTAGACATCAAGGGTAGGTGGAATTCTTGCTCAACTGGCCTAATAGAATTTTTGCTAAAAGCAGAACAAGGACTTAGATATCAGGATGAGGAATGAGGAATCTGATCAGTTATGAAGGGTGGGGGATTCTCACTAGACCAATTTAACAGGATTCTTACTAAAACTGGGCTTAGCAGACCAAAGACCACAGAAGACCAAAGTGGAGGACTAGTCAAAAGGAGAGTTCAAAGGAACTCATAACTGGACTCCAATAATATTGCCTTTGTTCCTTCAGCTGTGGAGGTGTGATTGCTTCATGCTCTTGCTCGTCTCTGAGTTGCCTCACCAGGCTTGGTTTTCTCAACTCTTCCATCACACGTGTGATCAATTTCCTGCATTAAATTCCTTTTATTTTGTTGTTGTTGTTTTACACTTGTTAATAAAGTTTAACATATATACAGAAAAGTACAAAATCCTAAGCATGATGAATTTTCACAAAGTGAAAACACATCCATGTAATCATCACCCAAATCAAGAATCATAAACATGATCAACATCTGAGAAAACCCGCACTTGTCCTATTGCAGTTACAACTCTGCTAAGGTTATCCTTCTAAGGCCATAAATTAGCTTTACCTCTTTGTTATTTTATATAAAAAGAAAAATACATAGTGTACTTTTTTTATGTCTGACTTCTTGGCCCAACAATATAGCTGTAAGATTTATCATTGTGTCTATTTGTAGTTTGTTCAGTCTAGTTGCTGTATAGTATAGAATTGTGTGACTGTATCAATTACCCATTCTCTGGGTCATGAATATTTGAGTAGTTTCCAGATTTGGGCTTGAATAATGCTACTATAAACAATATTGTACTTTTCATTTGGTGAACATACTATGCATTCCTCTTGAGTATGTATATCTAGGAGTGAAGCTACTGAAATCACAGGTATGCTTCTCTGCAGTTTAGTATATTCTGCCAGTTTTACCAAAGTGACTGTATAAATTTACAGTCCCATCAGCAGTGATGAGAGTTCCAATTGCTCCACATCCTCACCAATACTTGGTATTGCCTCCCTTTTTCATTTTAACCATTTTTATGTGTATGTAGTAGCATTGCATGATGATTTAAATTTGCATGTCTCATAGCTAATGAAGTTGACCTCCTACTTATGTTATTTCATTTCAATTTCAGCGTCTTATCTCATTTCTTCAGTTTTAAATACTTTTTTCTTGCTTGATTCATATACCTAAAATGTGGAGTAATAAATTTACTATTGTGTTTTCCTTTTTCTCTCCCATTCCATCTCTACTACTTTTTTAAAATTAATTAATTTATTTATTTGGTTGCACTGGGTCTTTAGTTGTGGCAGTTGGGCTCCTTAGTTGCAGCTCACGGGCTCCTCAGTTGCGGCAGGAGGGCTCCTTATTTGTGGCTTGTGGGCTCCTTAGTTGTGGCATTCAAATTCTTAGTTGCAGCATGCATGTGGGATCTAGTTCCCTGACCAGGGATTGAACCCTGGCCCCCTGCATTGGGAGTGTGGAGTCTTAACCACTGCGCCACCAGGGAAGTCCCCCATTTCTACTTCTGATATTAGTCAATTTTACCTTTCCTAGCATATCTGCTGTTTTAATGCTTATAATTTTATTATTTGATTTGTCATCTTTAAATTGTATGCATTGACTCCTAGTGAACATAGATAAGCTAATCACTAAGTTTACACTACCTCAGAATTTCTACCCCCTCTTCCCCTCCTAATTTTTGGTAGTTATATGGTTTTCAGAATTTATATTATTTACATTCTTATCTGTAACTCTAGTCCTCATATTTCTTTCAGTTTCTGTTCTAGAGTTGAATATATTCAATGTTCCTTGCCAGTCCATTTGTAATAGTTTCCTTTATCATATTTGGATGGTTAGAATTCATCCTCTGGAAGTTTCCTTAAGAAAGTTTGAGAGGGAATTTCCTGGCAGTCCAGTGGTTAGGACTCAGCACTTTCACTGCTGTGGCCTGGGTTCAATCCCTGGTCAGGGAACTAAGTAAGATCCTGCATGCCACATGACATGGCCAAAAAAAGAAAAAGAACAGAAAGTTTGAGAGGCATAACATTTCCTGAATTATTGCTTGTTAAACAATCTTCTGCTTTTATGTTTGAAAGACAACATAATTGGATTTTAAATCTTTGCTTTACATGCTTTCTTTCCATGTTATCTTGAAGATGCCAAGCCAATAACTTCTTGAGTTGAATATTGACAACCCCAGTTCACTCTTCCACTGCAACCTCAGAAACACACTACTCCCCACAAATATGATGGCTCTGTGACTCTTCTTGCACTCTTACCTCTCCTGCACGCAGATCAACCTGGTTCCAGGAAGGCTTTTACCATTAGTCCTGTTTATCCCAGTTCCTTCACTCATTGCTGAAAATGAAGGATGCAGTATTTGTACTTTAGAGTGGGCCTCTCACCATTAGGATATGTTATTGCTGGAATATTCTGCCACCACTGGACTATTTTGAAATTTATTCTGCTTCTTTATTTCACTTTCTCTCCTGAGGCTTTTGCCAAACTCAGCTGATTTTGAAAGCTTTGCACACATTTTTGGAGTATGCTGATTATGTATGTCTCATAGTTTCACTGAAAATGGAATTTACAGGGTTTGCTTTATTCTCCTGTTGCATTTCTTATTATTTTCAGGAGCAAAAGGGCAAGTATGTGACTTACATAACCATGTTTATACTGAAAGTCCAGAAATAGAGATTTTGAAGGAAACTGAAGGTCAGGTTTCAAAATAAAGAAGTGAGGAAAAAGAAAATCTTAAGCTTCATCTTTCTGACAACATGTTTCATGACAATGTGTTCTATGAAAAGTTGAGATTAATATCTCCAGTAAAGTCAATGTGAGTTTTTTGGTGCCCTTGAAGTTTGGCTTTTGTGAAAAGATTATTTCAGGGGTCACTTCTGTTTTTAAATTCAGTATTTATTTTATTAAAGTTACAAATTCAAAAAATGAGTTGTTTCATAGACTTAAATTTGTAAATCTTATTATGCTATTTATAAATCCACAAATTTAAACAATTACTTAAGGATTTTTTAAGCACTTAATATTGTAATCTTTTTTTTTTTTTTTTTTGGCTGTATTGGGTCTTCATTGCTGCACACGGGGCTTTTCTCTTGTTGCGGCAAGCGGGGGATACTCTTCATTGTGGTGCACGTTGCAGATACTTCTCATTGTAGTGGCTTCTCTTGTTGCAGAGCACGGGCTCTAGGCACACAGGCTTCAGTAGTTGTGGCACACGGGCTTAGTAGTTGTGGCACACGGGCTTAGTTGCTCTGTGGCATGTGGGATATTTCCGGACCAGGGCTCGAACCCGTGTCCCCTGCATTGGCAGGCAGATTCTTAACCACTGCACCACCAGGTAAGCCCAATATTGTAATCATTTTAACTGCCTTTATACATTCAACATATTCCACTTTTTAAAAAAGTATTTCAATGGTCTGATAAAAACAAGCTTTACAAACACCCCTATAATTTATAAATCTAATATTGTAAATTTTTATGTATTTGGAATGACTCTTAAATCATATCAAATATACTAAGAAATTACTCAATCACACATTTTAAACTGTAATCCCAAAGCTGATATGCCAAATTACTCTCTAAAATGCCAAATAATTTATTAAAACACTGCATACACATATATAATTTCCAAACCTAAAACAAAAATATTCATTGTATTGGTTCAATTTACTTCATCCTCTCTGTATTTAATTCTAAATCTTCCTGGGGTAAGTTGGTACACACCAAGGCGATAGATTTGGTGTTATCTTAGTGGCTGGCTGAGATTTTATATCAACCAGACATTTCATTGGAACATGAGATTCAGAGTTGCAAATCCTTGGGGCAAGTTTTCCCACATTCTAGACTGCCATTTTGAGCCTTTTTCTATAGCCTCTAAGTCAGTAGGGACTCTTAAATGTATGTCATTTGGATGGGTAATCTTATAGCCCTGGCTCCCTGCCTCACTTACTTACGTTACCTAATTACCAGGTCAGATTTGTCTATAGTTTCCACCAAGCTTGCTAAGTTAAACTTGTTTAGATTCATCTAACCTAGTCTAATATTTTTTTCTGCTCTGAATGATTTTCATGTCCTTTCCATCTGGTAAGACAACATTTTTAGATATATAAGACATTGGAATGAATGGTGTGAATTTCTTATGTCTCTGCCTGATTTTGTTTTCACAAACCTAACGATTTCACAAATTATAATGACATGAATTAAAAGTAACTAGGAGACTTCCCTGGCAGTCCAGTGATTAAGACTCTGTGCTTCCACTACAGGGGGGCGTGGGTTCAATCCCTGGTCAGGTAACTAAGATCCCACATGCCGTGCAGCATGGCCAAAAAATTTAAAAAATAAAAATAAGCCCATGCTTGGTAATCAATTAGAGTTGTAGAAGGGAGAGGAAATTAGTTGAAGTTAAAGGGCAAACTTAGTTTCTATTTGTTATTATTAACCTGAAAATGGTCAAGTTAAAGGACAAACCTGTAGTATAAACGCTTGCCATCTGTGCTGTGATTCCTAAGAGGTCCTTCTGGGAAATTTCAAGAGGGGAGGCAAACTATTATTGGCCTTTTCTGAGATCAGTAATATGATATGAGAACAGAAAGGTAGGGTTTTTATTTCCCACAATATGATGAAACATGTGCCTAATAGTAGAAGAAGGATAAGAAAGCTGCCATCTTACTGAAAGAAAATGAAGATCTTCCAAAAATGGCAGTGAAAGTGGATCCTCAATGTGGTTTGCTGCAGTTAAGACCTGAACTTCTACTCCGTCTCCAAGATTAACCCTCTCCTTGGCAATCTCTCCTTAGTTAGAGCTGCCAACCTCATGCAGCCGTGGCTCTAACACTCTGATCCATTTGGAACACATGGCCTTGCCCTTAATAGCCCACAACACTATTAAAAAGAGACGGAACATTTTATGCAAAACTAAAGGCCAAAGTATAACCAAATGGAATTTAAAAATGAAATCAGTCACATATACCTAGATTATACTTAGTTGCTGTGGTTGCGGGACCCTGTACCACCTCCAGCCCAAGGACCTGACTTCCCTGGATAATTGCACAGGAAATCCTACCCAGGCAGGGGAGGAAAATGTTGCCTCCAATGCATTCTATCTTATAAGCCACTTCAGGATAATTATCAGCTCGATAACACAATAATCCTGATACTAAATGCAGAATTACATATCTATAATACACGATGATGAGGGTGGATGTTTGCAAATTTCCTGCCTTCAAAAACCTGGTTTATAGAGAGGGGGGGAAAAAAAGGAGAGGTAGTCCCCTCAAAAAGTAGTTGAAACTGGGATATTTTTCCTGGAGAAAAAAAGTATCAGGACAAACAAGATCTCTCTCAGTATATTGTATTTATCATTTTAGTGGAAAGAGTACAGGCTTTAAAGCAGATGAATGAAGGCTAGAATACACTTTTAGTTCCTACCAGTTATATCCTTAAATAAGGGAATTAAGCCATGTAAGCCTCGGTTTTCTCACTGATGAAATAAGATACACATCTCATAGGGTTTCTGTGAAAATGCTGTGAGATGACATACTGTCTAGAAGAGTCTGACACATAGTAGGTATTCAACATGTGTTGGTCAATTTTATGTGTCAACTTGAAGAGTGCTTGGGATGAGATTAAACTTTAAATCAGTAAACTTTGAGTAAGCAGCTTGCCCTCCATAATGTAGATGGGGCTCATACAATCAGTTGAAGGCCTAATAGAATGAAAAGACTGGCCTCCCCAAGGAACAGGAAATTCTTCAGTAGATTGCCTTCAGACTGGAACTGCACCATCAGTTCTCCTGGGTGATCAGGCTGCCAGCCCACACGGCAGACTTGGACTTGTCAGCCTCCATAATCATATGAGCCAATTCCTTCTTTCTCTATATATTCACATTATATTGATTCTATTTCTCTGGAGAACCCTGACAAATATATAACAGTTATTAGTTTCCTCTTTTTTTCCCCAAATATTAAAAGAATTCTTTTGTGGTGCACAACTTCATAGGAAGATTTTAAAAGACTAATGTTGTAGTGACAGAGCAGACTTATAAACAGGTATGTCCAATGGTAACCAATGCCTGAGAATTAACCACAGTTACTCTGCCAAGTACAGCAGACTATCCCAGCTCCTTGGGCAAGAGAGTGACCACACACACAATCTTCCAGATGCATAGGTTGGCAGGGGGATAGGGGCCACCACCTCTGCAAACTCTTCACTGCCTCTTTCCACCTCGCACAATCATCTTCCTGGACCCTGAGCTCGGTTCTGGGGATTAGTGAGATCTTAGCACTGACTGATGACCGTAGGCCAGGCTGCCCCAGCTGTTGCAGATAACCTGAAGATTGTTCCATAGCTAATTTTGTAGCATGGATTATAGCTCATGTCTGGATAAACCTGGCTTTCATGCTTCAGCAGTTCAGCTAATGAATAGCCTTGGTACATGTACAATTTAGTTTTCTGCAAATACTTTCCCCAAGATATCCTTGTTAAGTAACAGGCAGTGTAACATGAGCTGCATGTGCAGTTTTCTTCCACAGCCTCTATAAATAACCTCTTTATAACCTCCATTGTTACCTCCTGGGCTGCACTGCAAAGCGATCCTCAGAGAAACAGAGATGGAAAAGACATTGTCCTTGCCCTCAGGAAGGTCCTATTTAGTCAGTGGATGAGAAGAGAACTGAACAGCTAAAACCAGGTGGTATGTGTTATAATAGTGTTACCAAACCGAACTTGGGCCTGCTTGCCCATGCATAGTAAAGCCAATCTAGTGACACCGGGTTGTGGTGAAGGAAAGTGGAACGTTTATTTAAGGCACCAGACAAGGAGTCCAGGGCAGCTCATGCTCAAAAAGCCCAAACTCCCCAATGGGTTTCAGGGAGGCATCTTTAAAAGCCAGGTGAAGGAGGGGAGTTGCAGAGTATGTGATCAGTTTGTGCACAGTTCTCTGATTGGTTGATGGTGAGGTAACGGGTCAGTGTCCCAGGGGTTAACATTATCAGTCCTCAGGCTCCAGTAGGTCTGGGAGTTATGTTCTTGTGGTCAACAAGTAGTTAACTTCTTCCATTTGGTGGGGGTTTTCACATCTGTAAAACAACTCAGGAAATGTGCATCAGATACTATTATCTAGGTTCTTCAGAGAGGAGCTAAGGCAGAGGATATGTGGGAGGGACCTGTCCTGGAAAGGCCGAATAGGGTCCTGCTCAGTTACAATAGAGGTATCATCAGAGTACTGTAAGGAAACAGAAGAGGTTATGATTAATTGCAAATAGGTAGGAGATGGTCATTATCACGGAGTGCTCATGGAAGTGATTAAATCTGAAAAGGACTTGAAAGGTTGTCAGGGTTTTTATAAGAGAGGAGAGAAGAAAGCTTTCCAGGAAAATAGAATTACATGAGCAAATGCACAGGCTCAATGAGAGGACAAAGACACTCAAGAGAACGTGCCTTAAGCCGCATAGCATAGGGAGATCAGCTCGGTGCTTTGTGACCACCTAGAGGGGTGGGATAGAGAGGGTGGGAGGGAGGGAGACGCAAGAGGGAAGACATATGGGAACATATGTATATGTATAACTGATTCACTTTGTTATAAAGCAGAAACTAACACACTATTGTAAAGCAATTATACTCCAGTAAAGATGTTAAAAAAAATAGAATGTGCCTTAAACTCATAAACTTTATTTTATTTATTTATTTTTTGGCTGTGTCGGGTCTTAGTTGCAGCACGTGGGATCTTCCTTGTGGCACGAGGGATCTTTCATTGCAGTGTGCAGGCTTCTCTCTCGTTGTGGCATGCTGGTTTTTCTCTTCTCTAGTTGTGGCGCTTGGGCTCCAGAGAGGGTGGGCTCTATAGTTTGTGGCACGTGAGCTATCCAGTTGAGGTGCGTGGGCTCAGTAGTTGTGGCGTGTGGGCTTAGTTTCCCCATGGCATGTGGGATCTTAGTTCCCTGACCAGGGATCAAACCCACGTCCCCTGCATTGGAAGGTAGAGTCTTTACCACTGGACCACTGGGGAAGTCCCAACTCATAAACTTTAAATTCTGTTTTACTTACAAACACCAAACCAGCAAACTGACATGTCTGCATCACTCATCTTCATCATTTCCCTCTTATTGGCTATAGAGATAATAAAAGATTAACTCCAAGAAAATTAAGCATCTCTAGATTCAGTAAGTGGGGCAATACTAGATCTAAATTTGTGGACAAACTTTTCACACTCAGGTCAGATTCTGAACTAGGTTTTTCTCCTGCATACCTTAAAGAGTCATACATTAAACGAGCCTAAAGTTTGAGAAAACATGAGGAGGAACAAAAGGGGGATCTGTTACCCGAAGAGCAGGAGGGTTGCGCATATTAAATATGCCTGGTGCCACTCCCTAAATTGTGAAAACTTATTCTTCCATGAAATGCAGAATTCTTGAAAGCAGTACTTCAGATCTTGGGTGGAGATTGGTCTGAAAAAGAAGGCTGGGACGTGAAAGAAAGTCCTGGGAATCCTCCCAGGGAGTTAACTTTCTCCTGCAGAAAAATAAGGATCATCAAAGACTTTTAAACAGTAAAGTGGTCAGATCTGTGTTCCATAAAAATACCTGTGGCAACATAACAGAAGATGAAGCAGAGTAGATTGTAAACAGGGGCAGCAAGAAAAAGTTATCCTCCTTTTCTCTTTGAGTCTTTGCAACTTATTTTTATTTTTTGAATTTTGAATTTTTATTTTATTTTTTTATACAGCAGGTTTTTATTAGTTATCTATTTTATACATATTAGTGTATACGTGTCAATCCCAATCTCCCAATTCATCACACCACCAACCCCACCCCCCACCACTTTCCCCCCTTGGTGTCCATACATTTGTTCTCTACATCTGTGTCTCTAGTTCTGCCCTGCAAACCGGTTCATTTGTACCATTTTTCTAGGTTCCACATATATGCGTTAATATATAATATTTGTTTTTCTCTTTCTGACTTACTTCACTCTGTATGACAGTCTCTAGATCCATCCACGCCTCTACAAATGACCCAATTTCGTTCCTTTTTATGGCTGAGTAATATTCCATTTTATATATGTACCACATCTTCTTTATCCATTCGTCTGTCCATGGGCATTTAGGTTGCTTCCATGACCTGGCTATTGTAAATAGTGCTGCAATGAACTGGGGGCATGTGTCATTTTGAATTATGGTTTTCTCTGAGTATATGCCCAGTAGTGGGATTGCTGGGTCATATGGCAATTCTATTTTTAGTTTTTTAAGGAACCTCCATACTGTTCACCATAGTGGCTGTATCAGTTTACATTCCCACAAACAGTGCAAGAGGGTTCCCTTTTCTCCACACCCTCTCCAGCATTTGTTGGTTGTCAATTTTCTGCTGATGCCCATTCTAACTGGTGTGAGGTGATACCTCATTGTAGTTTTGATTTGCATTTCTGTAGTAATTAATGATGTTGAGCAGCTTTTCATGTGCCTCTTGGCCATCTGTATGTCTTCTTTGGAGAAATGTCTATTTAGGTCTTATGCCCATTTTTTGGATTGGGTTGTTTGTTTTTTTAATATTGAGCTGCATGAACTGTTTATATATTTTGGAGATTAATCCTTTATCTGTTGATTTGTTTGCAAATATTTTCTCCCATTCTGAGGGTTGTCTTTTCATCTTGTTTATAGTTTCCTTTGCTTTGCAAAAGCTTTTAAGTTTCATTAGGTCCCCTTTGTTTATTTTTGTTTTTATTTCCATTACTCTAGGAGGTGGATCAAAAAGGATCTTGCTGTGATTTATGTCAAACAGTGTTCTTCCTATGTTTTCCTCTAAGAGTTTTATAGTATCCAGTCTTACATTTAGGTCTTTAATCCATTTTGAGTTTATTTTTTGTATGGTGTTAGGGAGTGTTCTAATTTCATTCTTTTACATGTAGCTGTCTAGTTTTTTCAGTACCACTTACTGAAGAGATTGTCTTTTCTCCATTGTATATCCTTGCCTCCTTTGTCATAGATTAGTTGACCATAGGTGCGTGGGTTTATCTCTGGGCTTTCTATCCTGTTCCATTGATCTATATTTCTGTTTTTGTGCCAGTACCATATTGTCCTGGTTACTGTAGCTTTGTAGTATATTCTGACGTCCAGGAGTCTGATTCCTCCAGCTCAGTTTTTTCCCCTCAAGACTGCTCTGGCCATTTGGGGTCTTTTGTGTCTCCATACAAATTTTAAGATTTTTTGTTCTAGTTCTGTAAAAAATGCCATTGGTAATTTGATAAAGATTGCATTGAATCTGTAGGTTGCTTTGGGTAGTATATTCATTTTCACAATATTGATTCTTCCAATCCAAGAACATCTCTCCATCTGTTGGTATCATCCTTAATTTCTTTAATCAGTGTCTTATAATTTTCTGCATACAGGTCTTTTGTCTCCCTAGGTAGCTTTATTCTTAGGCATTTTATTCCTTTTGTTGCAATGGTAAATTGGAGTGTTTCCTTAAATTCCTAGGTATTTTATTATTTTTGTTGCAATGGTAAATGGGAGTGTTTCCTTAATTTCTCTTTCAGATTTTTCATCATTGGTGTATAGCAATGCAAGAGATTTCTGTGCATTAATTTTGTATCCTATAACATTACCAAATTCATTGATTAGCTCTACTAGTTTTCTGGTGGCATCTTTAGGATTCTCTATGTATAGTATCACGTCATCTGCAAACAGTGACAGTTTTACTTCTTCTTTTCCAATTTGTATTCTTTTTATTTCTTTTTCTTCTCTGATTGCCGTGGCTAGGACTTCCAAAACTATGTTGAATAATAGTGGCAAGAGTGGACATCATCGTCTTGTACCTGATCTTAGAGGAAATGCTTTCAGTCTTTCACCATTGAGAATGATGTTTGCTGTGGGTTTGTCGTATATGGCCTTTATTATGTTGAGGTAGGTTCCCTCTATGCCCACTTTCTGAAGAGTTTTTATCATAAATCAGTGTTGAATTTTGTCAAAAGCTTTTTCTGCATCTAGTGAGATAATCATATGGTTTTTATTCTTCAGTTTGTTAATATGGTGTATCACATTGATTGATTTGCATATATTGAAGAATCCTTGCATTCCTGGGATAAATCCCACTTGATCATGGTGTATGATCCTTTTAATGTGTTCTTGGATTCTGATTGCTATTTTGTTGAGGATCTTTGCATCTATATTCATAAGTGATATTGGTCTGTAATTTTCTTTTTTTGTAGTATCTTTGTCTGGTTTTGGTATCAGGGTGATGGTGGCCTCATAGAATGAGTTTGGGAGTGTTCATTCCTCTGCAATTTTTTGGAAGAGTTTGAGAAGGATGGGTGTTAGCTCTTTTCTAAATGTTTGATAGAATTCACCAGTGAAGCCATCTGGTCCTGGACTTTTGTTTGTTGGAAGGTTTTTCATCACAGTTTCAATTTCATTACTTGTGATTGGTCTGTTCATATTTTCTGTTTCTTCCTGGTTCAGTCTTGGAAGGTTATACCTTTCTAAGAATTTGTCCATTTCTTCCAGGTTGTCCATTTTATTGGCATGGGGTTGCTTGTAGTAAGTAGTCTCTTAGGATGCTTTGTATTTCTGCAGTGTCTGTTGTTACTTCTCCTTTTTCATTTCTAATTTTATTGATTTGAGTCCTCTCCCTCTTTTTCTTGATGAGTCTGGCTAATGGTTTATCAGTTTTGTTTATCTTCTCAAAGAACCACCTTTTAGTTTTATTGATCTTTGCTATTGTTTTCTTCATTTTGATTTCATTTATTTTTGCTCTGATCTTTATGATTTCTTTCCTTCCACTAGCTTTGGGTTTTGTTTGTTCTTCTTTCTCTAGTTCCTTTAGGTGTACGGTTAGATTGTTTATTTGAGATTTTTCTTGTTTCTTGAGGTAGGCTTGTATTGCTATAAACTTCCCTCTTAGAGCTGCTTTTGCTGCATCCCATAGGTTTTGCATTGTCGTGTTTTCGTTGCCATTTGTCTCTAGGTATTTTCTGATCTCCTCCTTGATTTCTTCAGTGATCTCTTGGTTATTTAGTAATGTATGGTTTAGCCTCCATGTGCTAGTTTTTCCGTTTTTTTCCCTGTAATTGATTTCTAATTTCATAGCGTTGTGGTCAGAAAAGGTGCTTAATATGATTTCAATTTTCTTAAATTTACTGAGGCTTGATTTTTGACCCAAGATGTGATCTATCCTGGAGAATGTTCCATGTGCACTTGAGAAGAAAGTGTAATCTGCTTTTTTTGGATGAAATAGTCTGTAAATATCAATTAAATCTATCTGGTCTTTGTTTTTTAACCCATTTCCCTTGTGGTAATTTCCACGTATTTTGCCTTGATGTTCCATTCTGAAAGATATTAAGGTTTAGAGCAATGAACATAGTACAGGAATTAGGAGAATTGGGTTCTAGAACTGTCTCAGCTATCATTAGAATAGAACACAATCGAGTTGACGTGATTAAGAAGGTGAATGTCATCTATTGAAAACCTGTTACACTACACTTTTATTCTGGCAAGAGCATTCAGATATTAACAGATTCAATTTCACTTATGCTGTACAACTTCATTCAACAGAAGGTTCCCGTTTCTAAAATGAAAGAGTATAAAGAGATCTAAAAATGTTATGAGATAAACTTGTCAATCATTTTATCAGTGAGATAGAGTGTAGCAAGAATATGCATAGATATATTACTATCATCTACCAGATGTCTAATAAACACTTCCAATATATCAGGTACTATGCTAGGTACTTTATATGCTAAATACTCTTTCAATCCTCAAAATATGATATATGTATGGTTAGCTACACTTTATGGCTGTTGAAACTGAGATTCAGAGAGCTTACGTCACTCCCGAATTCACATAGTTAGGTAGTGGTGGAAGTGGTATTTGAATGACATATATCTGTCTCTTAGAGCACTTGCTCTTACCCACTATTACAGACTGCTTTCTTGGTTTCATCCTAAATGTATAATTTAGAGACCAAATTTCATAACTTATCAAGAAGGATTAACATAATATTTTGAGATATTTCAACAATTTAATGAGGTCAATAATTTGGAGGGAAATGAATAATTTCTCATCTTAAAAATGACATAAGCAATTAGAGTGACAAGGTATTAATCATGTATTTTTAAGTGGAGAGAGTTAAACTTCTCTGAAACATTGCTATAATTAATTTTATTATGAAAAATATATGTGTGTTAAAGTGAATGAAACAACTGGATTTTATGAAAGAAACATTGTAAATAGGAAACACATTTAGCAAATTGATGGGCTATTGGTGTTAAGTGAAGCTGTGGATATTTTTTTCTATCAGTGAACATTGTACAAAAATATACCTGAAAGGAGGTGGTAGCTCATAGAACCACTTTCCAGAATTATAAGGGAGAAGGGCTCATGTGAAGCTATCTGCCTTAGGAATGGTGGTTCATATGCATTCCCTTTAGAAGAAACATCAACTTAAAGCAGGCAGATTTTGGTAGTCTCACTGAACATCTGAAGCTACCTCACCCCAGAGCGACAGTCTTTAGAGGAGGTGTATGCTGTTGAAGATACACTAAGTGTCTCCTAAGCTCTTCTAAATCCTTAGTTTCCATAGGTACTACTTCCTAAGCTGATATATGCTGAGAAAGCACCCACAGGCAAGGTGATTCTACTTTCCTTTTCACCATCTTCCTTCTCCAACTTTACAAAGGAAAGGCATACCTGAATCTTACCCTGCAGTGTAAAAACCTATGAGACACCTAACAAAGGCACAATTTGTACTATTGTTATTGGTAAAGCCTCCTTAAATAAAAGCACTATGAACACATAACAGGGCATCATGTCTTTTCTGGTCTTATATCAGGAAAGGGAGAGGAATGGTGTTAGAAATGGAGTATGTTGGACAGCAGGCATATTGTGTAATACCCTCTAGACTGGGAAGGAACTCTGAGACTGAAAAACAAAGCAGGCAACTCCATGGAGTGCACTTATGGAGCTTATCTTGGGTAACTTACATACAGTCAGTATCAGGAGGATGATGATCCAGAAGCATTCTCAACTGCACTCCACACCACTGAAAGCCACCAAAAGGGGTACAGGGGGATTTAAAGGGGCCAAAGCTAAAGATAGAATCTGACTACCAGGGGAGAAGCATGTCCACACCTACAGGAACAGGGCTTTCTTCCTCCCCACAGGGGATCTGCAGGTCATTAACCATCAGCATCAGCAAAAGGCATTCTAGTTTTCATATCAGATGAAGGCAAGGGTAAATGTTGATAGGGAGCTTAGCAGGCTTGGGTCCATTCCTGGTGAGTAGGCTAGAGCTCCGTCATGCAGAAAGGGGAGGGGGTAGGACTGTGGGCCTGAGGTGGAACTGACAAAATGGAGTCAGGGTGATTCAGCCACACAGGGTATTTTGGTCCACCTCGAGATGCTCTTGAAGGAAACCAGAATGTCACCTATCAACTGAAAGAAAAATGCACAGCATAAGAACGGTGAGTTTAAGTCTTATCCAGGATCTTACTGAGAACTATAGCCTGGGAGACAGCTGCTCAGTAGCTCTGAGGAAGCTGTTCTGAAGAGGTAGGGGAGAAGCCAGTTTATATGTGATTCCTGGCTAGGGAATACCTGTAGTCAAGTATACATCTTGGTAAAGATACTGCTGGTTACAAAACATAGATATCTCAAGTTAATGATTTTAGTGTTTTTCTATGTATGGGAAGATGCAAAAATCTGGGTTCATTAAAAACTCTTCCTGAGATTTGCATCTAACTATCTAAAGGACCTGCTTGTCCAAAGCAGAGCATCCTGTTATCGTTAGGGGAACCACTGACCGAAACTGCCCGCCCTGGCCAGGCACCATAGTAACCACTTACACAAGTTATCTTACAACAGAAGGTCCTAGTAAGGAATGCAGAACTAACAAGCTACCACCAACTGGAAGAATTCAGGAAAGGTCAAAAGGAGAGAGGAAGTGCCGGTCCATATGTCCTACCAACCTCCCAGAATCTTTCTCATCCTTCTCATTGGAATCCATCTTGGCCCATCAATGCGTGCACCACCAGGAAAGACCCTGAGTCAGAATGATTGGCCAGAGACAACCAGAAAACTAACCCCATTACCATAAAACCTGAGATTGCGAGCCACATGGCAGAGCAGTCCTCCTGGGTTCCCTGACCCGCCTGCTCTCCACCCAGGCCCCCCCCGCCCAATAAAGTCTCTTGCTTTCTCAGGACGTGTGTCTCCTCGGACAATTCATTTCTGAGTGTTAGACAAGAGCCCACTCTCGGGCCCTGGAAGGGGTTCCCCCTTCCTGCAACATTATCATCTTTATTTCCTCTGTCTGGAGCACAAAGTGTACTGTTGGTCAGAGACTGTAACAGGTTAATCCTCGAAGAATTGGGTGATGAGCAAAAACGCTCTTTGTTCTTTGTTTACACACCCTGAAATATGCCTCTTTGACCTAGGAATTATTTTAGCTAAAGGCATTTAATAAGCAGCAAATGAAGGAAAAGCTCTCTACCTTGCCCCTATCTGTGTAAAAGGAGGACAAAAATTTACAAACTTGTCCCTCCTCCCTCTCTACCAAGAAGGACAAAAGTTAATCACTAGAGACAACTTAGACACTTATCAGTCTGGAGATGGCACCAGAGGAATCTATATAACAAACCTTACTAACTAGCCTTTATCTACCCTTAGTCTCCCACATATTTGCCTTCATAATCTTCCCTTAAAAACCCAAGGTCCGGGCTTCCCTGGTGGCGCAGTGGTTGAGAGTTCGCCTGCCGATGCAGGAGATACAGGTTCGTGCCCCGGTCCAGGAAGATCCCACATGCCGCGGAGCAGCTGGGCCCGTGAGCCATGGCTGCTGAGCCTGCGCGTCCGGAGCCTGTGCTCCGCAACGGGAGAGGCCACAGCAGTGAGAGGCCCGCGTAACACACACACACACACACACACACACACACACACACACACACACAAAAAAAACCCAAGGTCCTTTTTCTTTGTCTTGTCACTTTTCTAAGAATGTATTGTTCCTTTGCTAAGAAGTTATATAAACTCAACTTCTAACAAAATCTTTGAGTTACTGACCTCTGAGAACTCCCATGTGCTGCATGCATGATACACATGTTCATAAACTTCTGTATATTTTTCTCTTGTTCATCTATCTTTGTCAGCCCAATGTATAGGGCCCCAGCACTAGATGGCTAGAGGAAGAGATTTTTTTCTCATCTATGCTCTGAAATCTGGTATATATTTTTTAAAAGATGCTAGGAATAGCTGTGATCTTTGTATAATGACCTTGTCTTTTCCTTCCTCCGACTATGATTTTATCAAAGAATGTGTCACTTCCCAGGGAGAGGATTTTGAGAACAAAGACAATGCAATAAGAGATAGTGAAGGCAGTGGTGCATTATTTAATCCAGGCAACAACCGATGGCCTGACACCACCGTGCACTATCTACCCATCTTTCTTATCTTAGAGTTACAATATTTAACATTTCTGAATTTTAAAACATAAAGGGAAATAAAAATATGCTACAAGTTGCATCTTTATATGTTCACTATTTTCAGTAATAAGAAAGAGCTTGGTACTTCCCTGGTGGCGCAGTGGTTAAGAATCCACCTGCTAATGCAGGGGACACGGGTTCAAGTCCTGGTCCAGGAAGATCCTACATGCCACAGAGCAACAAAGCCCGTGCGCCACAACTACTGAGCCTGCGCTCTAGAGCCCGTGTTCCGCAACTACTGAGTCTGCGTACTGCAACTACTGAAGCCTACACTCCTAGAGCCTGTGCTCCGCAGCAAGAGAAGCCACTGCGGGCTTCCCTGGTGGCGCAGTGGTTGAGAGTCCGCCTGCCGATGCAGGGGACACGGGTTCGTGCCCTGGTCTGGGAAGATCCCACATGCTGTGGAGCGGCTGGGCCCGTGAGCCATGGCCGCTGAGCCTGTGCTCCCGGAGCCTGTGCTCCGCAACGGGAGAGGCCACAACAGTGAGAGGCCTGCGTACAGCAAAAAAAAAAAAAAAGAGAAGCCACCGCAATGAGAAGTCCGCACACCACAACGAAGAGTAGCCTCCACTCTCTGCAACTAGAGAAAGCCCACGCACAGCAACGAAGACCCAATGCAGCCAAAAAACATGAAAAAAAAAAACAAACGAACCTGGTGAGTATCCTTATGTGTGTTTCTGCTATCAATTTTGCATGATTTTGTAGGGAAGCAGAATTTGCCACCCCAAAATATGTCTCCTTGGCATATTAATTATTTTAAGTTGTTATTTTCTAGGAAACGGCCAGACGTGAGAAAAACTCTAAAGCCAAGTAGTTACTCTTTTATAAGAAACATTTACATTTGTAAGAGATCTCACTGTACCAGGAAGTGGAAGATGACCAAATCTCTAGAAATTCGTATCAGTGGAGAAGGCAAAACTTAAATCTGCACAACAGCCTTACCCTGGTTTGCTGTGCTTTTCCTGGTCATCTCTCAAAAGTGACTCGTCCCCACCCTCAGCATCCTCTTTTGTCTTCAGCTGAGGATGCTATTTAAGGGGAGGTCTTCGGCCATTTTGGCGACTTAGTTTTCCTGGGCCTCTCCAAGGTAGATGTGTTATTAAACAGTTTTTTTTTAATTTTCTCCTATTAATCTATGTCATGTCAGTTTGATTCTTAGACCAGCCAAAAGAACCTAGAATTATAGGGTAAATTTTCTTCTTCCCAGACAATTTCAAGGAGATAGAAGTAAAAAAGTTCATGTTTACTTCTGATAAATCAACATTATATCTTCCATAAAAGAAACATTTATGGGAGGTGTGTTATGTTTTTATTTATATTTTCTTAAGTATTTATTAAGACCTCTTTATCTTTTGCCAAAATTCTGCCATACTTATTTTTTACTTTGGCACACAATTTCTCCTTGCTTTCTCTAATAAACTATTTCTTTGGTTCTTTATTCATTCCTGCCATGTTCTTATTGGATATAAGGGAACTTAAGGGGAATAGGTTGTCTATTTTATGGTAAATAATGCACTTTACAGTGATGGGGTTCAAGACATGCTACCCCCAAATATGGCACCATGGCATATTGAGCATGTAAAGCTGAGGGGATTTGAGAAAATAGCAGAAGCAGGAAGGTCACACTGACCTCCCTGTCCTAGCCCTTGTTTCCTGAAACAGGTCATAAATATCCCATGTGAAAGGCACCTTCCCTGTACCAGGAGGAAGAAAGACATTCTTATCACGAGAGACAGGGAATTTGAGGCCAAGAAGCAAACCTTGTTAAACTGTTATCTTCCTAGTTACTTCTTCACCATTGACTGCCCCTAGTCCAAAGCTCTTTATCTTATCAGTTCATCACAAATGTATTGCTTCTTTGTCTACAAGGTATAAAAGCTCCTACTCTGGTCACTCCTTTGGGTCTTCATTCTCTTGGGAAGTCTCCCATGTACATGTAAAAAATTCATAGAATTTGTATGCTATTCTTATTAATCTGTCTTTGTCAGTTTGATTTTTAGACCCAACTAGGGTCTCTAAGAGGGTAGAGGAAAAGGTTTTTTCCTCCCCTACAGCAGCAATAATTAACACACTTTTCCACTGCTTACTAATGGTCCAGTACTTTTCTTTTTGCTGTTAAGTGCCATGAGGTAGTTTAAAGTGTTCTCTTAAAAGCATATTTAAGTGTGGGGATAGGATATAATGTTCTCTAAGTACAATCTAGGATGCTCTGTTCTGAATTTCTATAAACTACCTTCATGAAAAAGATCACTATATACAATGGAGAATAAAAAGCTCTAGGATATATTAAGTGAAAAAAGGAAGGTCCGCAATAGTGCTGTATCATTTGACTTTTTTATTTTAAAAGGAGAGGAAATCAGGATATACAAATATATTTGCTAATATTTGTGAAAATAATCATAGTAAGGATAAATCAGAAATTGATCTTAAAAATGTCTATCTGTGGTGGAGGGAGAAGGTGGAGAAGATAGCAATGGTGTGGTCAGTGGTCTCTAAATATGGTCACTGACAATTCCTCTTTTCCCTGTGAATATAGGCTGCTCCTCCCAGCAAGAGGTGGAGTCTATTTCTCCTATCTTTAAATCTGGATGGCCTTTGACCTGCTTTGATGAATGGACTGTGACAGAAGTGACACTGTACCAGTTCCAGGTCCAGCCCATAAGAGGCGTGGCAAGATTCTGCTTCCTGGAATTCATTTGCTATGTTATAAAGAAGTCCAGACTGTCCTAAAGAGAGAGCTATGCAAGAAAACTTGTGAGGTGAGACGTTGTCTTAGGGAGAAAGGGACTACTTGGAGAAAAGTTTGAAGTGCTCAAGCTTACATTTTTTTCCAAGGCCCCAGATATGTAAGAGAGGACTTTTTAAGTGTTCCAGCCCAACCCAGATGCTAGTTTAATGCTACCATACAAGTGACCCAAAGCCAAACCAAGTACAATAAACTGTTAAAGAAACTCACAAAATGGCAAGAAATAATAAATTGCTGCTGTCTTAAGTTTTAGGTGCTTCATTATGCAGCAAAAGATAGCTAATACATAAGGAAAGAAGACTTCTTTGACTGAGTCTTTTTTGTATTCTTTTGACATTTGGAATGCTTTAAAAATCCAAAATCAGGGAATTCCCTGGCGGTCCAGTGGTTAGGGCTCCGTGCTTTCACTGCCAAGGGCCCAGGTTCAGTCCCTAGTTGGGGAACAAAAGTCCCACAAGCTGTGCAGTTTGGAAAGAAAAAAAAAATTTTTAAGCAAATTAAACCAGGAAGAAAAAAGCAATTCATAAAACCAAGAACAAATTAAAATAAATTATTCTAACTCACAATCAAATTGCTGATATAACTCTGAAGAGAAAATAATTATTTTAACGTATCTTAAAACTCAGTGCTTTGAATGTATATTCAGAGTGGGAAGATAAAAAGGATTGCAAAGAAAATTTAAATTTTACTTGGTAGTTTTATTGCCAGTAGTTGTATTATTATTCTGAAACAGTTTTATGTACAAGATAAAACAAATGTTAATTTTGGGCTTCCCTGGTAGCGCAGTGGTTGAGAGTCCACCTGCCGATGCAGGGGACATGGTTTCATGCCCTGGTCCGGGAAGATCCCACATGCCACGGAGCGGCTAGGCCTGTGAGCCATGGCCACTGAACCTGCACGTCCGGAGCCTGTGCCCCGCAACGGGAGAGGCCACAACAGTGAGAGGCCCGCGTACCGCAAAAAAATTAAAAAAAAAAATTTTAATGTTAATTTTATTTGGAACAAAGATTTTCAGTTTAAGAGGTAAGAGATACATTCATTTGTTCATTTTAATTGGCATTCTTATACATTTATGATTTTTAAAGATATTTTTCCTGATTTGGTCCAATGAAAAGGCAAAGAAGCAATAACACCCTTGTAGCATTGAGCATCCCTAGGGCCCTAATTTTGGTATACAAGTCCCCATTAAAGGGAACCAGTATTCCTTAGGGAAATGACTGATTCTAGGGAGTGTTACTAACGGATGCCAAAGATGTCCTGTTGATCTAAAAAGCAAAGAAGCCTTCAAGGACAGATGATGTCAAAAGGTTATAAAAACCAGATTAATAGGGCTACTTCTGGTCAAAACTGGGACAATTTTTGCCTGATTCTACTTGACTTAAATGTATTGAATGTGTGAAAATCTACTGAATTGATCAACATACTCAAAAGGAAGAAAACCAAAATACAAATTTAAAAACAAAACTAAACTAAAAACACATTAAAACCTTATTTGTCACCATTGGAGATAGCTATTGCATCATTTCCTTATTCTGAAAATTAGTAGATTAGTAATTAAAGGAAACATGGTAAGCATTTTTCTTCTGTTTTTATTAGGATTATATTTTTCAGAATAAACAAAGAGGCCCAGAAAATGAAACAATTAACTCATGGAGGAATCATCAATGATGTTCAATAGAATGAAAGGATAATCTCATAGTTCCAAAGTGTTATGCCACCAATTACTTGCTGGTTTCATGGAAAAACAACTCACAGTGAGGGACTGAGTAGTCATTACCTTAATCCATGATTAACATTGGCACTTTATAGTGTGACCGCCTAACATTATGGGCCTCTTGATATGATGCAGTATGAAGGGCACAGCATTTCTTATGAACTATTCACACCAAATATATTTCACCCGAAACTAATCAAGTCTTTACTGCTTCCAGATCTAAATGGAGGTCAGAGTAACAACAATTTAAATGACATCATGAGGAAGCAATCAAATGAATCAAAAAGATGGGGTACTCTACAGGACAATAGTTTGGATCTATTCAACAAATAAATATCATGAAGAAAAAAAAAAGGCAGGGTATAGTGGTGGAGAGGGTCTGTTCTAGATTAGAAGAAATTTAAGAGACATAACCAACCGAAATATGTGGACCCTGATTTGTCCTGGTTTTCAAAATAATAAATGACATTATTTAGATTACCAAGGAAATTTAACTATGGACTAGGTTTTAAATTATATAAAAATTATTATTAATTTTTAGGTGTGACAATGTTATCGTGGTTAAGTAGCAAAATATCCATTTTTTAGAGATACCTAATAACACAGCTGTGAAATGATTTGATGTCTCTCTTTTAATATAAAATATTTCAAAAAACTAGGCAAATATGGCAAAAATGGACAATTATTAAATCTGTGATGGACATATGAGTGTTTATTATAGATAGTAGTATAATTTTGAAGTGTCTATCAGTCATATCATTTTGTAGAACTAAACCATTTTAGACAAATAAAAATTATTTAGTTTGGCCTAAATGTATTAAGATCCTAAAATGCACATTTTTTTACTATTATTTTAACCCTAGGCTTATTTTAACCCTAGTTTCCCTTCCTTTTAGCTCCACAAAGCCAGGCACACTTAGTAACAGATGGTTAGTTAATATTCACTGATAACTCCTAGTAAGACTTTTTTGATATGCTTACTAATAACTAAGTGAATGAATGTTTTAATAAGTAGATAAATCTTTTTGCAAGTCAGATGATTTCCAGTTATTTGCTTAACAAAACTGGAAGACTTAACTGAGTTGCCAGCTGATTACCCATCAGAAAAATATTCAACAAAGAGAACTATATGACTTTTTCAAAAATAACTCAGAAAGCATCCAAAGAATTGATTGGCATCACTGTAAAACAACTCCTTCCATTTTCGTCTACATATCCATGTTATCACAATTTCTCAATGCTTATTTCTATAAAGATGAAACATAGGAATAAGATAGATGCTGAGTCCTGTCTCATTCTAGCAATAAGTAGCAATTTAGACACAGATTAATGAAGTAATTGGGGAAGGAGCACCATCCATCTTATTAAGAGATTCCTTCCCATTAATTTTTTACTTTTTATATTTGATAATTATTCATCAAAATGTAAAATATTTATGTTGCTCTGATTAATTGTGACTTTATAGTTGTAATGATAACCCAATCAAGAAGAATTTTTTCATATTAAAAGCCAAATCATCAGAATTTTAAAAAAGTATTTATACATATGTATATACAGTCAGCCCTTTGTACTGCAGGTTCTGCATCCATGGATTCAATGAACCACGGATCGAAAATAATGAGAAAAAAAAAATTCCAGAAAGTTTCCAAAAGCAAAACTTGAATATATCACTCCAACAAATATTTACATAGCATTTACATTGTATTCGGTATTATAAGTAATCTAGAGATGATTTAAAATATATGGAAATATGTGTGTACGTTATATGCAAATACTACACCATTTTATATAAGGGACTTGAGCATCCTCAGATTTTGGTAGCTATGGGGGTGGTCGGGTCCTGGTACCAATCCCCTTCTGATACCGAGGGATGGCTGTGCATATGTATATAGATATACATATGTATTATAGGGTGATCAATAAAAGCATTTAAGTGTAATATATATTACATTAGTATAAATTCTATGTATATTCTTTCTATTCTTACCTAGGATGACAATAAGTCCATGGAGAAAAAAGAAATGGTGTAAAATATCTGACTGCTAAAAAGTCATTTGGTTCTGTATTTTTAAAATGAATGATATTGTGCATCAGATTGAAGCTGAATCTGGCCTCTATACCCTGACACCAAATTAAATCTCAGAGACACAGTTTTGGGTGAAGTAGAAAATAGCTTTATTGCTTTACCAGGCAAAGGGGGCCACAGCGGGCTATTGCCCTCAAAACTGTGTGTCCCCCCATGGAGAGGGTAGTGAGAAGTTTAATAGTAATGGTTCAAAGAGGGCGTGATCAGCTCATGGACATTCTTCTGATTGGTTGGTGGTGAGGTAAGTGAGAGTCAGCATCATCAACTTTCAGGTTCCAACTGGTCTAGGGTCTACGGGCTTGTGGGCAGCATACCATCATTAATCATTAACTTCTCCCACCTAGAGGGCATTTCAGTCTCTGCAAAACAGCTCAAAGATATTGTTGTGTGTATCCGTTGATGGGGAACCAGGACCTTGCCCCAAGGCTACACTATTGTTTCTCTTGACTATTTCTCCTGACCATTTCTCATTTGTCTCACATCCCTCCCTTCCCTAATTAACAACTGCTTGAATCTGCTCACTGGAACTCAGGGAAGGTCATGGAGGCTGAATGAAGGCTATTTCCTGTAATCAAAGAAATGGGGGACACAGAAAGGCTTTGTGCCCAGGAGCCCCACAGGGCCCTGCTCGGTATCAAAATTGCTAAGATATTTAGCTTCCACTGGATATGCAATTTTTTAAAGGTAATATAAATGTTTCCTTTCCAAATACCAATACATACAACATGTTGGAATTGTATCTTTGTCACAGGAGAGCCAGCACAGGAGAGTTCTGGTACCTGCCACCCATCAGCTGCTGACCAAGATACAGGAAATCAAGAGAGAAGACACAGCATCACACACCCAGTTAGATACACAGACCTTCCCCCTTTTCTCTAAGTCTTCTTCCTGGCCCCAGTGATGGAGAAGAAAGAACTAAAACAGGAGAGAAGAAAGAGTAAAAGAGAGGATCACTCTCCCCTTGTTCTCCAAATTCTCAAATCAAAGCCAGGCTGAAGAAAATAACGTTTTAAATGAAAAATAAAATGGAAGTTTCTACTTGCACTAGAATTCATTTAATAACTGAAATTGAACAGAAAATTATAGGGTCTTTCATGGTATTATTAAGGGATGGGAAAAAATGATTCAGCATAGCATGGGCAGGATTTTGACTCCACCAGATTCACACTGTTCAATAAATTGGTAATAAAAATAAAACTAACTAACTAAATAAAGATATTTACATATACAGTAAAAATAAAAGACTACATGGAAAGATTAATAGTGATCATCTCTGTATGATGATGATTATTTTCTTCATTGGGCATTTCTGTATTTTTCATTTTGTTAAACAACAAACATACTACTTTTAGAATGAGAAAAAGTATATATTTTCATTCCTAAGAAACTCCAATATTATTTTTAATATCTATACACATGGGCCCAGGCCAAATATTTTTTTACATTTATAAAAGTATTACATGTGAGTAGTTTAAAAATTCATATAGTACTAAAAAGCTTATACATGACCCAGCATTTCCTTGCTCCTCTGCCTTTCTCCCCTCACCCCCCTTCCATGGAACAAACCGCTTTCAACTGAACTGATTGTTTCTTCTGGTACTTATGTCCCTATTTCTAAAAAAATTACATATAGCCTCTTGAGTCATCTATTTTAAACAATCCCCATGACTCCATATAATAATAGACTAAGATTTAACTCACTTCCAATTTTTGCTTTCCTCTCCCACCTCCACTCTTTATCATTTTTATCCCCATTTTAATTTTTTCCCTCTTATGACTGTGACAGTGTAAATGTTGTTCCCCTGGTGAGTCAGAGGGTACAAGGTAGAAGACTACGTTTTCTTTCTTATGTAAGTTTTTCTTTTATCTGGAGTTAATTTGCTCATTTTCTTTGAATGTCTGACTAATTCTTTCTACAATTTCCATAGTTCTGTAAAATAACTTAAGCACATATTTTAGTGTGGTTACTACTGCCCCCTGTCCCACCAAGACACATTTTTTTTAAACCCAAGCTGAACTTAGACCTAGACTGGTTGTTCTCTAGAGGCTGCACAGGGAACATCTTAAGGCTTCCCTTTGCCTCTTCTGCATTGAATCTCTCATTTCTTGCATCCTTTTTCTTTCTTTTCATAGAGTATCTTTCAGTACTTTCTTGAAAAAATTTACATCAGAGACATATTTTTTTCTAATTTTTCCACTTGGAAACTTTTTATTCTACCTTCATACTTGACTGATAGTGAAACCGAGCAGGACTCTAAGGGGCCCTCCAGGGTACAAAAGCCTTTCCCTGTTCCGCGTTTCTTATTTGCAGGATAAAGGCCTCAGCCTCCTAGACCTCCCAGAATTCCAAAGAGAAGACTCAAACAGTTGCTAATCAGGGAAGTAAGGAATGCCGAAACAAAGAAGGATCAATCAAGAAACCAGTGCAGTGATTAAGCAGGATCCTGGTTGTTCCTCAGTGGATATACATAACAATATCTTTGAGTTCTTCTGTAGGAACTAAGGTCCCCACCCAGGTGGAGGAGATTCTAAGTTGAAAATTATTTTCACCCAGAATTTTATGGGCATTCTTCTATTATCTTCAAGCTTTCCCTGGTGTTGAAAAGCCTGATGACATTCTAATTCCCATTTCTTTGTAAGTGACTTGTTTTTTTCTCTAGAGTTTGTGTTTCTGGTTCTCCTTATATTTGGGGTGATTTTCTAGTTGGACAATTTTGAATAAAACAGGATGTGTGTCGGAGGCTTCCCTGGTGACACAGTGGTTGAGAGTCTGCCTGCCAATGCAGGGGACACGGGTTCATGCCCCGGTCCGGGAAGATCCCACATGCCACGGAGCAGCTGGGCCCCGTGAGCCATGGCCGCTGAGCCTGCGCGTCCAGAGCCTGTGCTCCGCAACGGGAGAGGCCATGACAGTGAGAGGCCCGCGTACCGCAAAAAACAAAACAAACAAACAAAAACAACAGGATGTGTGCTGCTCATTTCTTTAACCAATTTCTCTTGGCCCCCAGCCCAGGGATTCACGCCAAAGGTCAGAGGATAGCTGTCTCCCCTAAAATCTCTGAAGAGCAACGAGAGTGCAGAGAGCCTGCTCATTCGCCTGGGTAACATCGGGCAGCATAAGTGGAGGTAAGAGAACATTCTCCCTGTTCCAGTCATCTTTTGCTGTGTAGCTGCTATACATTGAATGTTTGTGTCCCCCCAAAATTCACATGTTGAAATCCTACCCCGCAAGGTGATGGTATTAGGAAATGGGGCGTTTGGGGGATGCTTAAATCATGAAGGTATAGTGCCCTCGTGAATGGGATTAGTTTCTTTATAAAAGAGGCCTTAAAAAGGTCCCTTGGGCTTCCCTGGTGGCACAGTGGTTGGGAGTCCACCTGCCGATGCAGGGGACGCGGGTTCGTGCCCCGGTCCGGGAGGATCCCACGTGCCGTGGAGCGGCTGGGCCCGTGGGCCGTGGCCGCTGGGCCTGCGTGTCTGGAGCCTGTGCTCCACAGGCTCACGTACCGCAAAAAAAAAAAAAAAAAAGGTCCCTTGCCCCTTTCCGCCATGTAAGGTCACAGTGAAATGATGCCATCTATGAGCTGGGTGGCAGGCTCTCACCAGACACCAAATGTGCTAGCTCCATGATCTTGGACCTCCAAGCTTCCAGAATTGTGAGAAAGAAATTTCTATTGTTTATAATACACCCATTAACCTGTTAACACATGTTCATGTGCACGATGCACAGTGAGGCCAAACAAACTAAAACAAACTAAAAGTTTGGAGCAGAGAAAGGTTTATTGCAAGGCCATGCAAGGAGACAAGGTGCCTCATACCCTAAAAAGCCGCAAGCTCCCAGAAGGGTTTTGGCAAAGCATTTTTAAAAGCCAGGTGAGGGAGGTGGGGTCGCAGGTTATGTGATCAGATTGTGGACAATTCTCTAACTGGCTGATGATGAGGGAACAGGGTGGTGTCACAGGGGTTAACTTTATCAGTCCTTAGGCTCCAGGAGGCCTGGCGCTATGTGCTCATGGTCATCAAGTAGTTAACGTCTTCCAATTGGTGGGGGGAAGGGGAGATTTCATATCTGCAAAACAACTCAGGAAATTTGCATCAAATACTGTTATCTAGGTACTTTAGAGAGGAGCTAAAGCAGAGGATATGGGGGAAGGCCCCATAGGGTCCTGCTCAGTTACATACCCATCCTATGGCATTTTGTGAGGACACCCTGAATGGACTAAGACAGAAATAAGCCACTCCAAAACTTAGTGGTGTAAAGCAACAATCTTTTTTTTTTTTTTAATCATTATGCTCATAATTTTGTAGATCAAGAATTTGAACAGAGCAAGTGGGAATAGCTCACCTCTGCTCCATAACGCCTGGGTCTTCAGGTGGCTCAAATGGCCAGGGAGAATTGGGTTGGGGTCATATGTCTGGGACTCCAGTTTTGACTGTCAGCTGGCTCCTCAGTTCTTCTCCTTGTCATGTTTGATAGAACTGAATGGCCAGGATGGGTTCTGGCCATCCTGGTGACTGGGCTATGTTGGGAACAATAGGGGCACGGAAATATCTCTCTTCATGCAACCTGTCCACATGACTGGCTTGGGCTATCACACAGCACAATGGTTACAGGTAGGATGGACTTCTGTGGTAGCTGGCTTACCTCAAAGCGATCATTCCAAGATGTCCACTTGGAAGATGCAAAGCTTCTTATGACCTAGTCTCAGAAATCCCAGAATGTCACTTCTGCCACATTTTATTGGTCAAGAAAATCTTAGAGCCAGCACAGACTCAAGGTTAGTGTAATGAGACTCTACCTCTCCATGAAGGAAGAGCAAAGAAATTGTGACCATCTTTAATCAACCATACTCCCATTCAATACTGTGAACATATTGGAGTATAGAACATAACTTCTACCTGAACAACATGCCAGAAGAGTCTAATTCGGAACTGAGAAGCAGCAACAGGGAGTATCTGCAGCATGCAGAACAAGGAAGGAAGATACCACAGGGAGGATACCAGATTAGAACTGAGGGAATGTGTCTCGGAGGACCTGTTGGAGGAGAAGGCACCTGGGAAGATTGCATTCACATCACACACTAGACTAATCTCCTGGAGAGGTCCTGAACAGTTGAAGAGAATCTGACATAGTTCTTAGTATTCTGTGGATAAGGAGGGATTCCGAGAAACAATACACTTTTATTGTTGTTATTATGACCCCATTTCGCACACACTCAAAACAACACACACACGCACAGGAATGGCCAAAGGAAACTCCTATTACAACAATAAGAGTTCTGCAGTGATCGTGTAGCTTTACTATAGGAGGATGTTCATCATGAACCATTCAGCCCCTCCATGAGCAACACATCATCCAAAACTGATGGGTTCCATACTTTGCAAGTGAATGGATATGAAATATACTAATGAAATAAAAAATTGATACATATTTGAACATCATTTATGTACTGGGGGAGGAATATGTCAATAAATGTTGCTGATACAATAAATAGCTCAGAATATAGCAATTTAGTCACACATCTAAATGCCATAAGAATAAACAAAAGGAAAAACTTGAGAAACAAGTATCTGAAGACTACAAGAAGTAGACAAGACCAACAAGAATTAATTTTTACCTTCAGCACTACAAAATAAATCTTTAAATCTCTCCTAATTGGATATAAATTATTCTTTTTTTAATCAACATCCTACCTATTGTCTGCTATCCTGGCCTGTCCTCATCTTCTCCCTTGGACAAAACCACTTTGGAGGAATTAAGTTGTTCCATAACCATCCCATCTTCCTCTCACAATTTCATTCCCAAAGATATTGTAGAAATTGCTGATATCTTGCAGACTGTTTAACTCTGGTGAACCAGAGCCATTTAATCATTTTGATATTAACCAAGTAGCATATGACAATGAACTACATGATATGTATAGTTACATTTTTCTAGATTAGAATTCCTTTTCTGGAAATATGACAGGATGGGTTTATAAATGAAAAGATCTCACCCTCATGAGCCATAAGAATATCTGCCTTTAGGGAGCTATATTTTTAGAATATCAATTCACTCACATCTAAATCTCTCATCCTTTTATTTTCCAACTGCATGGAGAAAAAATATTGTTAGAAGAAATCAAGAATCAGACATGTTTATCTCTCTTAATTCAGGGAACACTTTTAAATTTTTTCCATAATTAATCAATAAGACCTTGTTCCTTTTCATCCTTATTTTGTTCTTTGGGAAAAAATATGATATACCTTGCTGAATAAGCACTTCCTGCCAAGCAGTGCACTGGTTATTAAGATTTTTTTTTCTTCATTTATAGGTGTTCTAAACTCTGATGACTAATATTTCTGGAGATCTCAACCTTTATTTTTTTTTAATATTTATTCATTTTATTTTATTATTTATTTTCTTTATTTTTCTGGCTGTGTTGGGTATTATTTGTTGCATGTGGGATCTTTGTTGAGACATGTGGGATATTTTCACTGTGGCACCCAGGCTGTTTGTTGCGGCGCATGGGCTTTTCTCTAGTTGTGGCATTTGGGTTTTCTCTCTAATTCTGGAATGTGGTCTCCAGGGCACATAGGCTATGTAGTTTGCGGCACGCGGGCTCTCTTGTTGAGGCATGCAAGCTCAGTAGCTGTGGTATGCGGGCTTAGTTGCCCCCTCAGCATGTGGGATCTTAGTTTCCCAACCAGGGATCGAACCCACGTCCCCTGCATCAGAAGGCAGATTCTTTACCACTGGACCACCGGGGATGTCCCTCAACCTTTAGATAAGTAATGACATTACTAAGTCTCTATTCTTAATAATTGTAGGAGGTATATTGCTTGTCCAAGGGCCATTCTTCTACAGAATTTAGTCCTAAATTGTATTCAGAAGAATATTGTTGAGTGTGACTTGAAAAATAAAGATTTCCATGGTCAAATAAGTTTAGGAGGGGCTTCCCTGGTGGTGCAGTGGTTGAGAATCAGCCTGCCAATGCAGGGGCCATGGGTTTGAGCCCTGGTCTGGGAAGATCCCACATGCCGCAGAGCATCTAAGCCCCTGCGCCACAACTACTGAGCCCACATGCCACAAATACTGAAGCCCGCATGCCTAGAGCCTGTGCTCCACAAAAACAGAAGCCACCGCAATGAGAAGCCCGTGCACCATAACGAAGAGTAGCCCCCCACTTGCCGAAACTGAAAAAAAACAAAAAAACCCACGCACAGCAACGAAGATCCAATGCAGCCAAAAATAAACAAATAAATTTATTTAAAAAATAAGCTTAGGAAACACTAAGTTAAGCAAAGTTAAGTGGTACATTTACATCAGGACTTCTCAGAACTTTAATATGGAAGATTAAAGATTTGTGAATCTTAAAATGTGGAGTGTTCCACACAGCCTTTCCAAAACTTACTGACCTTTATTGCAAGCAGCATAAATGTCATATATTTAGCTTTGTTCTGTATACATTTTGAGAAATGCTACTTTAAAAATAGCTAAATAAGTAAAAATGGAAACTTCTTAAAAATCAATTTATCCACAAACATAACCTACTAGAACCTACTAATGTTAAATGATAACTTCAGAACAAATTTACTGAAAACTTTGTTTTCTAACGATCAGTGTTACTTAATGGCTACTTTTCCTACTCTCAAAATTTAAGTGAGTATCTGAGATCTTCACAAAGAGTGAGCACTGAAACTTCATTCTTACTCTAGGTTTAATTTTAGCCGCTAAACAGACTGAGTTGACAGAAGGGACTCTCTAAGTTTATGAATAACCTTTTAATCTCCTAAAGAGCTTCTGATGCTTTGTTTTTAGGAACTTATAAGAAATTTTCCACATAACTCTTACCAGCAGAGTATTAACAGGCCACTCCTGACTATTTTATGTTAGGGCAAATACAATGTCAATCTCCTAGCTCTTAATTTTAAAAACAAATATCCAGAAGCAAAAGAAAGAAGGGGGGGAAGGGAAAAGAGAAAAGAGGAGGAGGAAAATAGCATGGCAGATTGTTTGCAAAATGGAAATATTTGCAAAATGTTTTACAGAATAACCACAAGTCCTCAGATCCTGGTTTTCACTCTTTGTAATGACTTTGAGGTCCCTCCCATCAAGTAGAGTCTATTTCTCCATCCCTTGAACCTAGGCTTGGCCATGCCATTTGTTTTTGTCAATAGGCCATTCTGAATGTGATGCAAGAGACTTAAAAAGTACTTGTCCATTGGGGCTTGCCCCTTCTTGCAACTCTTTGGAATCCTGAGTCCATCATATGAAGAAGCCCAGACTAGATTTTTGGAAGATGGAGCCCATGTGGAGCAGAGAGGAGCCAAATTTCTATCTTAATTATAATTTATTAATTTCCTGCAATAGTAGACGATTAGCTTAGTCATACCAACCTCATCCCTCCCATTGAAAAGGCCAAGAGGAATGTTGAAACTGAGATCTCAAAGATGGGATGTAAATAAAGGGACAAAGATGTGGGAGCGCCCTGATGTAGGAAAGAGGTTGGCCCCTTGGGAAACTTCTTTTAGTCAGTGGAGGGACTTCTCTGGTGGTCCAGCAGTTAAGACTCCACACTTCCACTGCAGAGGGCGTGGGTTCAATCCTTGGTGGGGAAACTAAGATCCCCCATGCCATGTGGTGCTGCCAAAAAAATAAAAAATAAAAAAATAAAAATTTAAAAAATAAAAAAGAAAGGGAGTCAGTGGAGCTGGAGCACAGTGAGCAGGGTAGCGAAGGGTATAAGATGGAGTAGAAGAGAAAAACGCAGACAGGCAGGACTCGGAACATGCAAGACATGGAACATGCAAGACCTTGTAAATTTATAAGAATTGGATTTTATTTTCAGTGGGTTTTTTTTTTCTATCAAACTCAAAAATATTTTTTAACTGTAATATGCAGCACCATTGACACATGGAGGTATCAATGGGGGAGACCAAATGATATAACCTAGTTGGAGGGCCATTTAGCTATACAAATCAAAGGACTTAAATTTTTCTCTTTGGCCCTGAAATTCCATATTATTCGAGGAAATCATCATGGCTGTGCAAGAATGTTTCTTTTCAAATATGTTCATCTCATTATTTTTGATAATAGTGAAAACTGGAGGTAACCCCAAATGTCTAATAGCAGTTTATTAGTGAAATAAATTGCAATATATCATAATGGATTATTACTGAACCATGAAAATTACTGTCAAAATGTATATGTATATATAAAACATGAAGAAGGGTAGGCTACAAAGTAGTATATTCAATATAATCTGAATTATGTAAGAAGAAAATTGCAGAGAAATAAATGAGTGGAAAAATGTAGGGCCAAATGTTAACAATGTTTATATTTGTAGCTGGAGTTAGGAGTATTGTGCAGCAGAAAACTATTTGGGGAAAAGTTCTTCATCCCCTGAAGGTGCCAAATTTCCTACCCCCAATATTCTTCAGTGGTTGCATCTCTGGGTCAGAAATACTGTACAAAGACTGTTTATAAATACAGATTGTTGTGTGTAAAAACGATAGTAGAAAACTGTCAGTCAAAATATAGAGATTATGTACAATATAAATTTAGCTCTGTAACAGACTATACTAAAAGGAATAGAGAAAAATATGCTTGCCAAATAATTTAAGTCTGAGTCTAGAATGAAGAAAGTGCAGAAGGAGAAAGCTAACTGTGGTGCCAAGTTAAAAATGTCTGATATAGGAAATACAGGGTATGGCGCAGACAGATGGAGATGGGGAAAGTTCAGACTTCCATCCTACCTGAGGATCCAACAGCTGCACCTGATAGTCTAGGGCTCCTGTCCATCACATCATATGTAAATCACAACCAACTAAGGAGGAAAAAATTTAAGTATCTCAGCATCCTGATCCCTGTAAAATGGACTGGGTTCACAGACTACTTTTCTCTTAAGATTCATGAGAACACCCTTCCAGGTATGCTCATCTGCTTAGGAGTCTCCAAAAGTTGCTCAGACTTGGACTTAGGATTTTATCTGTGGGGAGGTGAATATCTTTATCTTCTTTAATTGACATTCTCTCAATAAATAAAGGTCGGAGAAGGTGTGGATTCTAAAAGTCTTTGAAAAAAAAAAACACTCTTCAAATTATTGTATTTCTCTAAATAGCTTAACAGGGAGGAAAAAAAGAAAAAAAAACACTGTTATTGAGAAATTATTGAGACTAATTAGTTTTTTGAAGTTCAAATTCAACACAGCTGATTTTATTTTCTCCTTTTTTATTTATCTCTATTCTTTCAACTTTCTCCAGTGAGCATGTAATTACTTTCAAGGACAGAAAAATTAATGTTATTTATTTTTATATTTCACTACCAATTTTTATTGCTTTATTTTTTAAATGCAACCAAAAAAACAATCTCAGGAGGCTGGAGTCCCTGGGTTTGAATTCCAGAACTAATAATGAAGGTGGTTTTGAAACAGGAGGGAAGGGGGCAGGGCACAACCTTTAAAACAATGACATAGCCGTAGGACATGACAAAAACTGGTTAGAACCAACTAGGTCCAAGATGGTAGAATATTCAACTTCCAGTGGAATGCTAAATGACACACCCACCAGCACCATGACAGTTCTGAGGCTAACCATAAAAGGCCAAAAAGTGGGGGGTGGCCCAATTCCTGGAAATCTCTGCCCCTTCCCCAAAATAATTGGAATAATCCTCCTCCTCATTAGCCTATGAAATTACACCGCCCATAAAAACTAACCACCCCATATTTCGGGGCCTCTTGCCTCTGAGATGGCCTACACTCTGTGGAGTGTGTTTCTCTCTAAATAAATCCACTTCTTACCTATCACTTTCTCTCACTGAATTCTTTCTGCGATGAGACATCAAGAACCTGAGCTTCATTAAATCCTGAGACCAGGTGTGTGATCTCAATTAAAAGACCATGGATTCGGGCTTCCCTGGTGGCGCAGTGGTTGAGAGTCCGCCTGCCGATGCAGGGGACATGGGTTCATGCCCCGGTCCGGGAAGGTCCCATATGCCGCGGAGCAGCTGGGCCCATGAGCCATGGCCGCTGAGCCTGCGCGTCCGGAGCCTGTGCTCCGCAACGGGAGAGGCCACAACAGTGAGAGGCCCGCATACAGCAAAAAAACAAACAAACATGGATTCAAGTCCCAATCTGGGTTTTGATGGGTTTGAGTCCGGGCCCCATGCGTACAAGTCCCAATCAGAGTTACACGGTTTCCGTTTGGCAGTCAGTTACCCAGAGCATGAATCAGATAAGAAAGATCTCAAAAGCACAGATTTCTAACAGTGTTTATAAGGCCTATTTCTCCCAGCTTTAGAGCCCTTGTACAAGTGCCTACAATTTTGCAAATTCCCATAAATCAGTGAGAAAATCTAAAGCTCCAATAGAAAATGAAGGGGCAAAAAATGTTTCTATTTATGGATGTAAAAACTATAGCATATTAAATCTGAATGCTTTAAACATAGATAATTGTGGCAAATTGTGTTTCCCCAAAATGGTCCCATTCCTCGGACTTATCTGCAATGTTACCTTGACTCTCTTCTCATCATGAAATGGGGTCTGCTTTTCCGCTTTTCCTCCCCCTTACTCTGGGCCGATTTGTGACTCACTTGGAACACTTGTAACATTCTATTTGGAATGCGTGGAAGAGATGCTGCCTAACTTTCAAGGCTAGATCAGAAAAGGCATGGTAGCTTCTGCCCCTGCTCACTGGAATACCAGCCCTTAAGCCTGCACCTGGCATATAAGTGGTCCAAATGCCCCAAGGCCCAGACCAGCCCACGCAGAGAGCTCAGTCAGCCAGACCCAGAGACCACAGAAAGTGAGTTGCCCAGCCAGCCCCCAGCTGCTCTAGCCCCCAGCTGTTCCACTTCTAGATACTGTCTGCCAGCAACTTCATGAGAGACTCCAAGCCAGACCCACCCAGCAAGCCCTCCAGTATTCCTCAGCCCCCCAAACCATGTGTGTGCTCAAGGGGCCATGCTAAAGATATAATATTAAGGGATGTGATTAGGCCATCCCAGTCAGCTAATTGGCCCTATCCTTCTGAATGATTACAATGCAAAGCAAGGCCTCCAGAAAGACATTCCTCGGTTGTAGAAGGGACATATACATCTCAAAGGAACAGAGAAAGGATTTACAATTGCAAATTACAAGTTTTCTAAAACAAATGATCTAAGAAAAGTGAGGACTGGTGCCTATCATCAGGTTTTGGCTGGAAGAAACACTCTATTCTTTTGGCAGCCTTGGGCTTTTCCAGGCTGAAACTTAAGGGGAACAGGGTTGTCCCAAGAACATGGCCTTAGGCTGCTGGAAGCCAGGTAGAGCTTGGTCAAGCCTCTTAGTGGGGGGGTGGAGGTGGGGTGGGGAGGAGGTAGGCATGGAGTTGCTTTTGCAGTTTGCAGTTCTCAGTTGTTACATAGCAATAGATAAACAGAGCAAACTTTCTTACCTAAAAGTGAAGGGCTGCTGTAACGAAAACCTAAAACACATGGCATTGGCTTAAAGACGGCAGCAGAAGGAGGCTAGAAGGACCCTGAGGAGACTAATAGAGAGAGCTGAAAGAGCCTGGAGGGAGCTGTCAGTGAGGGCTTACAGTAAAGGTAAGGAAATTGTTATTGAAAGCTGGAGGAAAGGGGACTCTTGTTATGCAGCAGCAGAAAGTTGAACACACTCTTGCCTGCAACAATGTGGAAAACAGAAAATGTATCTAATATACTCTATGATCTAGCTAAGGAGATTTTGATTCTGGGTGGACTCACTTGGAGGAGCTTGAAGCAGGGTTTCAGTTCCTGGCCAGAGACTGAGGTCGGGCAGCAGCAGGGAGAGCACTGAATCCTAGCCACTAGGCCATCAGGGACCAGTGGCCAGTGACAAGGCCCTGGCCTGTCAGCTGTGTAGAAATGAATTTCCACATAGAGACAGAAAGTAGTGAAGCAAGTAAAGTGTTTATTAGGAGAAAAAAATAGTACGGTATGTGTGGATAGACACATGGGCAGAGAGTCGCACCCTCGTGGTAGTTTGAATCACTTTTATGGGGCATTTCTTCCCAGTTTCCTTTGGCCAATCATTTTGATTTGCCTGGTTCTGTATTTGGTATATCTCAGGATCCTCCCATGTGTGCGCACACATTTCTTAGCCAAGATGGATTCCACCGAAGAGGCCTATGGGTAGTTGGCATCACTTACTATGCGGTGGAACCCCTTCCCTTTTTGACCTCCAAGGAGCTTTCTAGTCGGGATGGTCTCCTTGACTTCAAGAATGAGAAATATGTGTTCCCTTATCTTCTATCTGGGCAGGGCCCAGCCTCCTCTCTCAATTGTCCTGCTATTCTGGCATTGGAGAATCAGTCCACAGGGAACGAATCTCCAATAGCTTACCCTGGAGGGGGACCCATCTACCTTGTGCCTCAATTTCAAGGCAAAATATTGAAAATGCCACTTACCTTCTATTGCCTGCCTATCAGATACAGGTAGAAAGGGGGCAGCTTAAAAGGGAACTGTTCCATTTTTAAGAAAACTGAAAGGAAATATAAAAGATTCTGGACTTGCCAGATTCAAAGTTAAAATTATTTATCATTCCCAGATTTTCCAGACAGCAGCGGATACTCAAACTACGTGGCTGTATGTGTTTCAATTGTCTCTTCATATAATAATATCTTTGTAATATTTTTTATAAAGAGAAGAGGAAAATAATTTGATCTTTTCTCTAGCATAATTGATCAAAAATTGTTTTTTTAATTATTCATAGTTCTGACTAGGGATTAACGAGAACTAAATCATCCACCTAATTTTTTTTTTTTTTTGGCGGTATGCAGGCCTCTCACTGTTGTGGCCTCTCCTGCTGCGGAGCACAGGCTCCGGACGCGCAGGCTCAGCGGCCATGGCTCACGGGCCCAGCCGCGCTGCAGCATGTGGCATCTTCCCGGACCGGGGCACGAACCCGTGTCCCCTGCATCGGCAGGCGGACTCTCAACCACTGCGCCACCAGGGAAGCCCCATCCACCTAATATTATAGGTTGGATATTGGGAATAATTCCCAGAGACTCACTTCTGGCTCCATACATTTGTCAGGGAGGAAAATTTTCCCTTTACCCTTCTAGGGTCTTCTGGCTGGTCTAAAAATTAAATTGACATGAGACAGATTAACAAGAGAAAACCAAACAAAAGTTTAATAACATGTATACATGGGAGAGGCCAAGAAAAACTGAGTAACTCACCAAAATAGTTGAATCCCTCACCTTAAATACCATCTTCAGCTAAAGACAAAAGAGGATGTTGGGAGTGGTGGTTTGGGACTTCAAAGGGGAGGAAGGCAGTTCACAGGGAGATAGAAAAGTAAATGTTTGGTAAACAAATGTTTGCTGGGCCTTGTAGAGACAAAGAGACACAGAGAGGAATTTTAACAGACTTTGCTAGGTTTCTTCCTGTCTACACACCTAGTTCCTGCTATAGTTGTCTATGGTGATAGCTCCCTTCCTGGAACAGGTCCTCTATCTATAGTCTTTTAGGCAGTTAAGGGGAAGGTCAAAGTTTCTTCCTGAGTCTCTGGGGCCTTAAAAATAACCAGCCTAAATTAATCCTCATGCCAAAGAGACACATTTTGCAGTGACAAATTTTGTTTCCCTACACACATTTCTCTGTTCCTCTCCTCTAAATACAACCATAAAAATAAACAACCATAATAGGACTCTGAAAAATGGAAAAAAAAAAAAAAAAAAGGCTAGGGACCTCAGGACTTGAGGAACAACAATGCAGTGAGTTCCCTGGTTCAACTTTTGTCTCCCATGCATCTTGACCTGGGTGTTGGGAGAGCCAGGATAGACCAAAATGAAGCCCCAAGAAAAACTCCCTCTAGCCCAAGGACCAGTAAAGGGGCAGCCCAGCAGAAACCTAACAGGGCGCCTCACACATGACTCCAAACTAACTGGCAGCAGGCAGGCTTTCAGGGGAGACAGGGCAAAGCAGGCCTGGCATGTCCCAAATTCCACTTCCTGCAGAAGGCAACCCAGGCCTGATGTTTCCCAACTCTTTCCCCCTGAAGGAAACCAGAATGTCACCCCAAAATATGCCTCATTGACCTAAAAATTATTTTGAACTTGTTAAAGAGAAAAATCACAGGCCCAAAATGGCATCACTTGTGCTAAAGCCCATACCATACCTAGATTTAACACCTGACCTAATTGAAGTTTCGACCTTCACCAGAAATGTAGTCTTTTTTTTAAATTTTATTTATTTATTTTGGCTGGGCCAGGTCTTAGTTGCAGCATGCGGGATCTTTAGTTGTGGCATGTGGGTTTCTTAGTTGTGACATGTGGACTTCTGAGTTGTGGCATGCGTGTGAGATCTAGTTCCCCGACCAGGGATCAAACCCGGGCCCCCTGCATTGGGAGCGTGGAGTCTTACCCACTGGACCACCAGGGAAGTTCCCAGAAATGTAGTCTTAATCAACCAGTATGGAATTTTCTTAGCAGCACAAATGAGGTCATCTGTCATGTGGCCCTCTCCATCTTGGAGAGGAAGAAGCGGCCATCTGCATGATAAAACCCTTGCCATTCCTCCCCCACCTTCCACCAAAAGAAGAGGTCCTGGCCTAAAAATAATTTTCTCTTTTTCTTGAGAATAGCTTCCTCACTCCACCTTCTGCCTATAAAACCCCTCAATTTTGTACCCTTCTAGTTGCTAGATGGGATGCTGCCCAATTCATGAATTGCTTAATAAAGCCAATTAAAGCTTCAAATTTACTCAGTTGAATTTTGTTTTTTTAACAAGCTGAAGGCAACTAAGAAGCAACAAAGACAGAAAAAGCTTCCCTTTGTCTGCCTAAAGGCAAAATTTAAATTCTCCTTTTATTGAAGACAGATGCTTTTCAGCCCAGAGATGGCACCAGAGGAATCTCCAAACAAGCCTTACTCCATTAGTTCCCTCCCATATATTTACCTTCCCATAGTCTGTGGCCCTTGGAAGCCTAAACTGCTTTCCTTTGCCCTGTCATTTCTCTATAAATTTATTGTTATTATTTTTTATTATTGTTGTTTTTTGTTGAAGATGCTGTATAAACTGGAATTCTAAGCTGCCATTTCAAGTTACTTTTGGTTTAGTTTTCTCTCGCATAATGTGTGCTGCACATGTTAAAAAACTGTTTTCCTCTTGTTATTCTGTCTTTTTGTTAAAGAGTCCCAGCTAAAAACCTGACATGGGTAAAGTTTTGCCTCCCCTACACCCCCATAGCTCAAGGTGACTCAAGTAGGCTCTTCCTTGCCCTGAGGTACCAACAGAGATCAGGTGAAAAGCCCACCAACACATTCACTCGTTATACCAGGAACCAGGAAAATCACAAATTGGATGAGAAAAGACAATTAACAGCCCATACTAAGATGAATCAGATACTGGGATTATCTGACAAAAATTTCAAAGCAGCCATCACCAAAAAATGTTCTTATAGGCGATTACAAATTTTCTTGGGACAAACAAAAATTAGAAAACATCAGCAAAGAAATGTAAGTTTTAAAAAATGGAAATTATAAAACTGAAAAATATAATAACTGAAATAAAAACTCACCAACAGTGCTCAATAGTAGAGTGGAAATGACAGAGGATAGAATCAGAAACTTGATTATCAATTAAAATAATTTAATTAATGTGAACAACAGAGGGAAAAAAGACTAGGAAAAATAGAACTTAGTGGACTTGTGGGACAATAGCAAAAGATCTAAACATTGGATTCTCAAAAGAAGAGAAAGAATCGGGGGAAGGGCTGAAAAAAATTCTAAGAAATAATGGCTGAAAACTTCTCAAATTTGGCAAAAGATATACATCTACAGATTAAAGAAATTGAACGAATTCCCAAAAAAGGAAATCCACACCAAGATACATATTCTGAATACTAAAGGTACAGTGGCTAAGATGGTATCATAGAGGCCTGCAAATATGTAATTACAGTGTGGCAACAGTAAAAGTCCAGGAACAGACTCATATATATGAGTGTATATACTGAGTGTATGAATATATACATATACATATATAATTTATATGTATAAATATATAAATACATACTATATTAATGAGTACATGTACTCATGTGTATAATTGAGGGTAAAAATGATTATAGACATGTAAATATAATTATATATATATATATATATATATATATATATACACACCTTGTTTTATTTTACTTCTAAGATGTGGGGTTTTTTGTTGTTTTTTGTTGTTGTTGTTATTTTTTTGCGGTACACGGGCCTCTCACTGTTGTGGCCTCTCCCGTTGCGGAGCACAGGCTCCAGGCGTGAAGGCTCAGCGGCCATGGCTCACGGGCCCAGCCGCTCTGCGGCATGTGGGATATTCCCAGACCGGGGCATGAACCCATGTCCCCTGCATCGACAGGCGGACTCTCAACCACTGCGCCACCAGGGAAGCCCCTAAAATGTGTTTTTTACAAATTAAAGGTTTGTGCCAATCCTGCCTTGGAGCAAGTCTATTGACACAACTTTTCCTATAGCATTATTTTTCAATTAAGTTATGTACATTGTTTAGTCATAATGCTGTTGACTATTGCATACTTAATAGACTACAGTATAGTGTAAACATAACTTTTATATGTATTGGGAAACAAAAAAATTGGTGCAACTTGTTTTATTGCAACATTTGCTTTATTGTGGTGGTCTGGGACTGAACCTGCCATATCTCCAAGGTCTGCGTATATATAAATGAGTATCTACATATACTCATATATATGATAATTGAATGATAAATGTTGACAGCTCAAATAAATAGAGATAGGATAAATTACTCAATATGCAGTTGGAGACAATGTCTTTCCATTAGAATAAGAAAGTGTGATCTCTTACACCATAATACTACAATCAAAAACTAATTCTGGCCAGATTAAAATATTAAACATAAATAACACAATAGAATTATTAAAATGAAAAAACGCAGGCAAGTGTCTGTTACAGTTTGAGGATAAAGAGCTTTTTAAACTTGAAACCAGTTCAGAAAAAAAGAAATTTTGTTTTCATTCTCCATCTGACAGAAGGTGAGTGGCAAGAATAGAGTGTCTCTTGAGATGTTTTTTAGCTCTGAGTACTCTTACTACTTTAGCTACAACAATTCAAAGAGAATATTATCCCCTATAGCCTGTAAGTAGGGTTTTCATATTTAAATCTTCAAATAAAATCTAGTGACACTTTGTTCTAATAGGATATCAACTCCTGTAAACATCAGTTGAAAAACTGTTTATGGAAAAAAGTCATTGAATTTATGTAGGCAAGAATCAGTTTATTATTTGATTTGTGTTTTCTAAATTATTCCTTCATTTCATATGTTACTAGACTTTCTCTATTTTCTACCATTGTTGGCTGCACATTATAGAACACTTAACTAACAATGACTCACAAAAGGGTTTTTGTTTTTGTCACAGCAAGAAATTTGGAGATAGGGAGTGCTGGCATCCAGACCAAGATTCTGAGACCCTCTTGTAATATACCTCATGGTTAAAAAATAGTTTTCAGAACTCTGGGCATCAAGTCTGCTTTCAAGAGAAAAATAAAGGGGAGAAGAGGTGGTGTCAACCACGTCTGTTTTCTCTTAGTCTGCTCAATCTGCTATAACAAAAATACCATACGTTGAGTGGCTTTAACAACAAATATTTATTACTCACTGTTCTGGACGCTGGGAAGTCCAAGGTCATGGTGCTGGCAGATTTCATGTCTGATGAGGACCCACTTCCTGGTTCATAGATGGCTGTATTCTCACTGTGTTCTCATGTGACAGAAGGGACAAGGGAGCTCCCTGGGTCCTCTTTTATAGGGTCACTAATCCCATTCATGAGGGCCCCACCCTCATAACCTAATCACCTCCAAAAAGCCCCACCTTCTTTTTTTTTTTTTTTTAAAGCTGTGGTTTTCTTTTTTTTTTGAAGATGTTGGGGGTAGGAGTTTATTAATTTATTTATTTTTGCTGTGTTGGGTCTTCGTTGCTGTGCGAGGGCTTTTTCTAGTTGTGGCAAGCGGGGGCCACTCTTCATCACGGTGCGCGGGCCTCTCACTGTTGCGGCCTCTCTTGTTGTGGAGCACAAGCCCCAGACACGCAGGCTCAGTAGTTGTGGCTCACGGGCCTAGTCGCTCCGCGGCATGTGGAATCCTCCCAGACCAGGGCTCAAACCTGTGTCCCCTGCATTAGCGGCAGATTCTCAACCACTGCACCACGAGGGAAGCCCGCCGCACCTTCTTATATCATCATATTGGGGATTAGGTTTTAGCTTATGAATCTTGGGAGGCACAAACTTTAGATCTATAACTGTCTCTTTTATCAGAAAAAAAAAGCTTTCCCAGTATTCACTAACAGTCATTTGTTTGTGTCACATCACCCACAACTGGCTACAAGAAAGGTTAAGGAAGTCAGTATTTGGTTTTCCAAGTCTCTGTGGTAGAAACTGTCATGAACTGTGTCTGCCACAGAATTACAGCTGCAGTCAACCCTAAACGGTTGTGTTCCTTGGGAAATTAAGCTCTATTTCTGGGACACACATCCAGGAAGAGGCAACCTAGTGTCACTTTCTTTTGTAGTCTTACTTTTAAACTCTACCAGTGTTTAAAACTTCTGTTTTCTTTAATGATGTAGTTCATTTTGTATTTCCCAAAAGAAAGCTAATACTTATAATTATAGGCAAGTCTAATCTGTTGCACGAAGATTCTGGGCATGGCTCCACATATTTGTCACATCATGGTACTGCTCCTCTTTGGAGCTCTGTGGCAAAATTCAAACATATTATTTTGTATTTAAATCTGTTTTTTAAAAAATCATAAAAATAGGAAAGACAAAAGTATAAAGGGAGAAGTGTAGGGAAGTATAATAACAAGATAGAGTCTTCCACAATTTATTCAGGTAGTAAAATTTAACATTAACAATTTCAAAGAACTATAAGGACAGAAAACAGTGATCAAAATGGTCATATATAAATAACAATATTCATTCATTATACTGTTAATAATAATAAATATCATAACATATTTTTAGTAATAAAATGACAAAAGTACCATAGTTGTAAGCTATCCTTTCTCTTTTCGCACCTTTCATGAACTAATTATCCAAAAAGCCATGAGAGATCTACACTTACCATCTCCATTTTCTTCAACTTCTTTTTTCTTTCTGTCTACAGAGTGACTTTATTTGGCATTTAGATTCTCACATGACATCATATACCAAAATCGATTCCAGATGGAATAAAAACTAATGTATAGAATGTCTTATAAAGAACAATAATTTAAGAGGCTTGGTCCTGATGCATGAATAAACAAACAGATCAATAGAACAAAATATAAACCATAGAACTAGATCTAAATGTAAATGGGAATTTAGTATAAGATAAAGACAACATACCAAAATAGTAGAGAAAAAATTGATTCATAATAAATGGTGTTGGGCCACTGAGAAGCCATCTGGAAAAAAAATTAACTTGGCTTCCTATCTCATTCTTTTTGCCAAAATAAACTTCACATAAATCAAAAAGTTAAATGTAAAAATGAAATCTTAAAAGTAGTAGAAAAGAAACAAATTAATCTTGGTATATGTCTAAACAAAATACAAAACCCAGAGACCATAAAGGAAAGGATAAATTGGACTACATAAACATTTTAATTTTCTGTACGGCCCCAAATACCACAAACTTAGATGACAAACTGAGGAAAAATAATTATAAAATATTTGGCAAAGTACTAATTTTCTTAATACATAGAAGGTTCTTAATAAACAATTGCCTTGACCCAGCAATTCAAATTCTGAAAATTTAAACATCTGATATTCTTGCATATGTATATAGAGACATATTGTTCATTGCAACATTATATGTAACATAGAAGACTGGAGGCATAGTTTTTCATCCTGACATGTTCAGTGGAAAACTGTGCAGCTAATTTTTTAAATGGGCTACAAATACACACAATAATCTAGAAAGGTCCCATATATATCTTTAAGTAAATGAAACAAGGGACAGAAGACAGTTTGTAATAGGCTATCATTGTTTAAAGGCTATATGTGGGTATCTGCATAAAAAATTCTGAAAGAACACAGATCCATGGATTCTGGAAATTTGGGATGAAAAGGAGACCTACTTTTCATTCTATATTCTTTTGTACTATTTGACATTTTTTGCATGGGCATGTAGCATATGTGCATGTATTTCTTTTCAAAAAAAAATTTTATGTGCAAAGATAAATAAATAGTTGCAAAATTTCTGACAGGGAAGAACTCTAAAAGTAAAAGTAACAAAAAAAATCAGGAGGGAAAAGATTGATCACTTTGACAACATAAAATTTAAAACATCTATTTTATAAAACACAAAAATTAAGCTGCAAAGAGAAAACTACACAAGAAATTTCACGTTTATATCTTTATTATTAGCTCAAACAAATTAACATGACAAACACTAAGAACCCAATAGACAAATACTCAAAAGACATAATTCACAAAAGCACCCTTACATTTTCCTTCATAGCATTTAACTCAGTGTTAATTATATATTATCATGTGGCTATTTGTTTGATGTCTGTCTCCCTCACAAACCTATAAGCTCTGTGAGGGCAGAGTTAGTCTGTTTTATTCACTCTGGTGGCCTCAGCAACTGACATACTGCTTCACACTTTGCAGGCACATGATAAATATTTGTCGAATTGCTTTAATCATCCACCTCCTCTTCTCCTGGTTGGTGAAAGAGGGATTCCTGCCCTAGGATTATGAGGCTGGCTGAAGACAGCTCCCAACACTGGACAGGTAAGATCAACAGCAGTTTACTAGTGTGTATAGTCACGGCCTGGGAAGGAGGACACCCCAGGCAGGGCCACGCAAGGCTGGTACTTGGGAACAGGATGAACAACCAGTGCTATGGGAAGCAGGCTTTATAGTATCATGAGGGTGGAGTGCCCCCAGTTCCTGTGGAAGGATGTGATTGGCTCGTTCGAATGATTCCACTTGTAGGCAGGAAACTGAAGCCCACTACTCAGGGATAAGCAGGAACTGCCCCCAGTCCCTCTGATAAGGAGGGTTGTTTGGCGAGGGTACCTTGTTCTTAAGAGCAGAGCGGGGTGGGGAACTGGCAGTTAGGCCATTGAAGCCCCTCTCAATTTCACCAGATTTCAAAGCAGTACATTATATTGAACCTTAATTTTAGATCTTACTCCACACGTATTATTTAATAGATGGAATACTTAAAACTTGAAAAACGTTCAAACTTGAGAGTAATCTAAGTTCAAAATTAAAACAATAAAATACTACCTCCACCCCACGTCAAATAAGCAAAGATTTCCTAATGTGATAATAATTAGTGCTAGCAATGATAAAGGGATACTATCACCCTCATGCATGCTAGTGAAACTTCACATTTAAGAAAGCAATTTGCTGGGACTTCCCTGGTGGTCCAGTGGTTAAGACTCTGCCCTCCCAATGCAGGGGGCCCAGGTTCAATCCCTGCTCAGGGAACTAGATCCCACAACTAAGAGTTTGCATGTCACAACTAAGGAGCTGGCGAGCCGCAATTAAGCAGCGCACGAGCTGCAACTAAGAAGCCCACTGGCTGCAAGTAAGACCTGGTGCAACTAAATAAATAATAAAATACTTATTAAAAAAAAAAACAATTGCTGAGTTGACTCCTTTAAAAAATCATCAGAAAACCCTGTTGGATCAAGGAAAGGTAAATTTGTTAGACTTACTGCAGTAAAGTAGAAACATGACCTTGTCAGAATTTCAGTTGAATCTTAGAATGGGAAATTAAGATAGGATATTTTTAGAGTTTTAGTGCCTGGGCTAGGAGATTTTTAAAGCAGGCCTTACAAGGTGGAGAACTGTTGAATACTGGGCATAGTTTATCACATGATAACTTTGGATTGGTGGGCACAGTAAGGCAAGTGAGTCTTGATTTGTATATTTTAGTCTTTATAAATAATCAGTTGATTCATAGGATATTTCCTTGAGCTAGCAAGTATTTACCCTACTTAATACTATGATAATGTGAGATAATGTACCTTCTTTGGGGATTCTATACCAATGATGTAATCCAGGAACTAAAAATTTTATGAATAAACAAATATTTTTCATGCTGAAAATGTTTATTACAACATTACACTGTGCATTTTCCATTATTTTTGGCCAGCCAGGGGGATGATATTCAAATTATTTAACAACCAGCAGAACATGGGCGTTGAACAAGCAGAATGTGAATGGGCTGTAAAATATCAGTATGAACACTAGGAAAATATCAACCCAGCTATTCCACATCCAGACATCAAATCCAAAAATAGATGGGAAAGATCTTACCTCCTACTACAGAATCGTTGTGAGCTTAACACAACAAAGATTAATATTTCTCACTAGCGCTACACTTCCGTTGAGTGTTTGTGGGGCTCTGGTCTATGTCATCAGTGTCCTCAGTCAGGCCCCAGGCTGACAGAGCAGCCATAATCTGGAATACCAATCACTTTGCAAAAATGAAAAGAAAGCCCTGGAGGTTCTCATGTTAGCAATCACATGTCACTTCTGCTCACAACTCATTTATCAGAACTAGTTACTTGACCCCTCACAATCACAAGGGGCTAGCAAATACAATTCTACTATATGCCTGGAAGGAGGACGGGGTCAGGGGGTGAACAGAACATACAGTGAACAGCACTAGGGACAACCACTGTATACTTCATGGTCATTAACTCTTTAGCTCACTCTTCTTCCTGTACCTCAAGCACATTCACCACCTCCCCAAGTTAACAACCTGAAAGTCTCAGCTAGTTAAAGTAGCAAGCTCAAGTCATGATTAACTCTACCTCTGGAATGATACGTGGATTCTCTACATCATATCAAGATGTAGCTTCTCTTCATTCAAAGGATGAATGTATTAGTCTGCTATTAATGCAATAATGATGTATAATATACCATTCCTAAATTCAATAGCTTAAAACAACAGACATTTCCGTTTTTGCTCAGTTCTGCTCCAGTTGTCTCCACATATCCTTGGTCCAAGGAATATGCTCAATTCATGACAGTTTACAAGAGCAGGGGAACACAAGCAAAATAAATGCTCAACATTTGAAGCCTTTACATATGTTTGCATTCCACTGGCCAAAGCAAGTCAGAGGTTCACAAGTCACAAAGCAAGGTCATGTTCAAAGTGTTAAGAACAGGGAAACGTACTGCCACACAGGGGAAAAGTGGAGAGGAATGGATATTTGATGAACAAAAATCTGATGCATCATGCCTTTGAATTAAAAGTACAAAGTATTTATTCCCTTATACAACCAATGTACAATGGGGGAACAGACGCAGGATACACACAAAATACTCGCATTTGAAAAGGGAATGAGTAGCAGATACACTGCAGCGACAGGTTCACATTAGCTCCAGTTTTGCTCCTTGGTAACACTCCACAGTCCATGACTTTCTGTGATCCTTGGTTCCACCCTCTGGAATTTCCTTCCTTTTCTATTTTGCTCCTCAGTTATATTTGAAAAGAGGATTGGAGAATATGCCATCCTTGGGGACTGAGTAGCTTTTTTAATCTGTTTCCTGCTGATAGAAGGTTGGGGGCTAAATATGATTTTATATCTTCAACAATCATAATATCTTTTAGTCCAAGATGGCAGTTCTTTTGGCACCTATTCTAGTCAGCTTCTCATCTGATTCCAATTAACTGAAAACACCGATAACCCCAAGCACAGTTTACTTCTAGCTGTATTTTGGGGGGTTTATATATTTTTTGGCTTTCTAACCCCATAATTCTGCCTGACTTAATTGAGGGTTCCTGACTTTATCAAGCTCCAGTGAGAGAACTATACCCTTAATATCCCTGCTTCATTCCACTATCATCCCCAGGCCATTTGATCTAACTAAAAGGATTTACTTGACTTCACCTTAATTTGGTAAAGAGTTTTATTATTATTTGCACAGAAAAGCTCTAAATTTTATGTTGTTAGGCTGAAAAGCAATCCCTTTTTCCAAGCCTACAAATCCCCAAATTTCTGGACTTTCTATTCTCTTTCATTTTGGCAGCAACATTTGACTACCACAAATGGTATGACTGTCAAAAATTTAGGCCGGGGAGTTCCCTGGCAGTCCAGTGGTTAAGACATCCTGTCTCCACTGCAGGGGGCACAGGTTTGATCCCTGGTCACGGAACTAAGATCCCACATGCTGTGTGGCATGGCCGAAAAACAAATAAAATTTTTTTTTAAATAGCAGAAAAAATGTAGGCCAGAAAAAGAAGTTAGAGCATTCAATGTCTTGGTATAATTTGACTATGGAGGACTTCTATTTATTTGCCTCTCCCTAGATGGGAGAAGGAGAACATGGGGTGGGGGAGAGGGTTGTCCTCACTGTTAGAACTTTTGAATTAAAAAAACCACCCTCACCAAGAAGGGTTGAGGAAAAGTACAGATAACTTCTGATGATGGCTTACTGTTAGGTTAGAAAATACTATCTTGAAAAATCCTTGTGACTCATGTCCACCTCCTTGAATTTTGAATCTTTTCTGCACTATCTTACAAAATGAGCCAATTAATTTCATGTTTGGCAAAGGGAGTGGAATTCATCTGTTCTTCACCCAATGATTCCTTTTCTACAGAGAGTGCAAGGAAGGCACATCAGGCTGGAGAAATCAGTAGTTAATGCCAACGTGGCAATGAATGGAGTAGAAGTAATAATCATACTGGTCTGGTTAGGAGCTCTGTAGGAAATAAGAGAGAGAACAGTGGTTAAGTGGGACCAGTTACTAAGGATCATCACCAGTGCCTTCCTTTCTCTATGTACAAATACCTTCTTTTACTCTAGGCTCTGTCTACCTCCTGCTGGGATTATGACAAATTATTTGTAGTCACTGCATTTGCCTCCAGTCTCTGCTTATTTCAATTTCTCCTAATATTGTTAGAGCGATGTATTTCTCAAATGTCACTTTTGTTATATGAATCTACACTTGTAATCTATTGTTAATGTCAGATCCTTTAAGGCCCTATGCATTTACCAACATATTACAAATGTGAACTTTACAGCTTAGTTAAGGTTATTATGAGGAATAATACAAGTACTTTCTAAAAGTGGAAAGCACACTATAAAAGTTATCCCTAGTTCTATTGTTCCTATAGAAACAATTCTTGAACAAATCACTTAATATCTCTAAATTTCAATTTTTTAAAAATCAGGGGACTTCCCTGGTGGCGCAGTGGTTGAGAATCCGCCTGCTAATGCAGGGGACACGGGTTCGATCCCTGGTCCAGGAAAATCCCACGTGCCGTGGAGCAACTAAGCCCGTGTGCACCAACTACTGAGCCTGCACTCTAGAGCCCGCGAGCCACAGCTACTGAGCCCACGTGCCACAGCTACTGAAGCCCGCGCGCCTAGAGCCCGTGCCCCGCAACGAGAAGCCCCTGCGATGAGAAGCCCATGCACCACAACAAAGAGCAGCCCTCGCTCACCGCAGCAAGAGAAAGCCCACGGGCAGCAACAAAGACCCAAAGCAGCCATAAATAAATTAATTAATTTTTAAAAATCGGTAAAGTATAGACAAAAAAATTTTTCCTGGAAATTAAATAAATGGAAAGCCTTCAGCAGAATGTCAGGCATATAGTAATTGCTCAACAAAAGTTCACTATTTAGAATTTATTTAAAACATTAAATATTAATTACCAGGTAATATCTGTATAAATATTTCAATGATAAATTGAGAATAAAACTTAAGAAAATAAAATCACCTTAGTACCAAATAATTACTGTCTTAACAATCTTAAACTGCTTAATCTAATGATATTCTAGGCCCCAGGAAAAACTTAGTTTGATCCCCATTCTTGATGCCCATAAATGAAGTCTATCAGCAGCTGGGAGATAAAAGTTCTTCTTGAACTGCATATTTCAGTAATTTAACAGGAATCTCAGTGATTTTTCTTCACTTCAGGTGGCCCTTTTCCAATCAACGTTAGGTCCATTTTCCTTCTCTTTGCATTTAAAACACTTTTAGTGCCACACGGCCCTCTGGCTCCAAATTGCACTCTTAAATAGCCATTTTAAAACTGTTCTTCCTTAGAGCCAAGCAAAAAGAGAGTATATTACAAAAGGAGAGATCACAGCCATACCAGGCCTAGGTCCACAACGTGTGAGTCTCTTTCAATCCCGAGCAGGTTGTCCTAGCAACAGGCTTTACTAACTTGCTCTATTTCACCTCTTAAAGCCTTTGAAGTGAGTCCCTCCTCCCTCACTGCCTTTGAAGTTATTCTTAACAGAATTCTGAACACCCATCTATTAACTGCCCCAGCAGATTTCTGAACACCCCAGAAATTTCTGCATCCCCCCAGAAAAACCTGGGCTCTTTCCTGAGCCACAGTAACAGCCATAGGCACATGGCTTCATGTGATTACAGCCCAAACTGTTAGTGTGACTAACCAACCAACCAACCAATATTTCTTGAATATTTCCTATATTCTGGGCACTTTGCTAGGCTCTACAAACATAAGAATGAAATGCAGGCTCTGACCTCCATCGTTTCAATCTAATGCCGTCTAATCCTCTAAACCTGCCCTGTCCAATGTAACAGCCACGGCCTCACAAGGTGATGGAGCATTTGAAATGTGGCAGGTCCCAATTGAGGTGTACTGTAAGTGTAAAATATACACCAGGTTTTGAGGACTTGGTAGAAAAAAAAGTAAAATATTTCATTAATAATTTTTTATGCTGATTACATGTCTAAATGATAATGTTTTAGATATATTGATATACATAATATATATTATTAAAGTTAATTTTACCAATTTCTTTTCACTTTTCTTAAGTGACCACTCATAAATTTAAAAGGACATATGGCTCACAATATAATTCTGTTAGATAGTGCTACTCTAAATATATGTGTCCAAATTATCTGAAAAACTTGTTAAAATGTAGATTGCAGGGCTTCCCTGGTGGCGCAGTGGTTGAGAGTCCGCCTGCTAATGCAGGGGACATGGGTTCATGCCCTGGTCAGGGAGGATCCCACATGCCGCGGAGTGGCTGGGCCCGTGAGCCATGGTCACTGGGCCTGCGCGTCCGGAGCCTGTGCTCCGCAACGGGAGAGGCCACAACAGTGAGAGGCCCGCGTACCGCAAAAAAAAAAAAAAAATGTAGATTGCAGGTCCTAGCCCATGTCTGACATTGAATCAGAGTATCTGGGTAATGGGGTCCAGGAATAAGAATTTTCAACAAATATACCAGCTAATTCTTATGCACCTGTAAATTTAAGAGTCACTTGTCTCTTGACTACTAAACTCAGAGCCAAGAGTTATTCCTATTCCAAATAACATTATTTACATTGCTTAGACAGATGATGAGAAAGGGTAACTGACAATTAAGAGGGGTTCCTTCAGTGAGTCCAAAGTCATTTCTGGAATCATCCCAATAAAGAAGAGGGAAAAAAAACAGCACACTTGATCTTTAACTGGGCAACCCACTGCACAATCACTCTCATGTATATTATGTAGTGTTACTACGCCAGGGGCAGGTACTTTAACAAGAGAAGAAGAAAAGGCAGGTTTGGTCTTATACTATCTTAACCACCCGGTTTTCCAACTTGATGGGTCAAACTGAAAACAGAACTTGAGGATATAACTCCAACCTTCTCATTTTGGACCTTTTGTGTTTATGCACCTGATAAAAACCATTGACATTTCTTCCACAAATACTGAGGTTTTACTGTGTTTCAGGAAGTGTGGGCTGGCTGTGGCTGAGACTAACTGCTGGCTGCTTCTCAGTATATGCTCTCACCTTCTTTCTTAGTCATAGATTTTCAACTGGCCACACAGCCAACCAGAACACGAAAAAGAATTCTACGTTTGCTGTGATGCTTTTCTTTTTTTTTTTAATTAATTAATTAATTTATTTATTAATTTATTTATGGCTGCGTTGAGTCTTCGTTGCTGTGTGCGGGCTTTCTCTAGTTGCGGCGATAGGGGGCTACTCTTCGTTGCGGTGTGCCGGCTTCTCATTGCGGTGGCTTCTCTTGTTGCGGATCATGGGCTCTAGGCATGCAGGCTTCAGTAGTTGTGGCACATGGGCTCAGTAGTTGTGGCTTGCGGGCTCTAGAGTGCAGGCTCAGTATCTGTGGCACACAGGCTTAGTTGCTCTGCGGCATGTGGGATCTTCCCGGACCAGGGCTCAAACCCCTGTCTCCTACATTGGCAGGCGAATTCTTAACCACTGTGCCACCAGGGAAGCCCCTCCTTTTTTTTTTTTTTTTTTTTTGATGTTTTTCAAATAGACGTGGCAATATGACTAAGTTCTAGCCCCAGGAATGTAAGCAGAAGTATTGCATGGCAACTCCCTTCAAGAGCTTCCCTTCATAGATAGTTGGCACTTCTACTTTTTTTTTTTCTTTTTTGGAGTACTGTTGCTTTATAATAGGCACTTCTGCTTTGCCCATTCTTTCCCTCTTCCTCCATCTTGCTGCCCACAGTATGAATAAATCCATGGCTCCATCTTTAACCATGAACTCAAGGCCACCTTTTCGATACAGTGGGACAGAAAGATGAAAGTAGCTTGGGTTCTTGAGGATTTTGTGTAGAGCCACCATACCAGCCTTAGACTGCCTTCCTCTGGACATTGAGCTATATCCTGTTTAAGTCAATATGATTTGGGGATTTTCTGTTACTTGCAGCTGAACTGAATCCCAACTGATAAACATCTCATTTTAAAGCTGTAATATTATAAATTCTCTAGACCAGTGCTTGGATTTTAGCTTGTAACTCTGGTCACATTTGTATTGCATCTTTTCTGTGGAGATCTCCAGCTCCTGTTCTATGGTATGTTTTCCAGTTTTGCAGCCTAATCATAGTTAGAAAAGTTTCTCAGGTTTTCCTGTTAATGTTGTATCAACCTCTCCCAAGCTTATACTTCTAAACTGAATACTAAAGCTTCTCACTGCTGACAAAAAAATTAACCAATGGTCAATCTAGGAAAGAAATAGAAAATTTTATTCAAGCCTACATGAGGATTATAACCCGAGAGACAGTCTTTCAGAAATCTCTGAGGACTGTTCCACCCATCAGAGGTCAAAGCACAGTTACATACTTTTTTGAGACAAAGTGTTGTACAACAAACGACACGTTGACATTTATACACAGAAAAAAAGTTATAGGAGGTTACCAGGAAAAGCACAGTTATAAAGTGAGGAGTGGGTCATCATGACCCCTCACAAGATTAAGAAGGAAGTTTATCTCCTAAGGAGGTCTGATTAATGCAGATACACAGTACACAGGGGAGGGAAAAGGCCCAGAGAAAAAATTTACGTTTAAATTTTCCTTGTCTTGCCAAAAATATATTTCATCATCACTATATTCCATCTGTTAATCTCTCCTTAGATTTCTTGCAGCTAAGTTTTTTCATATTTTTGTAGCTATGTTATTAGATGCAAAAAAAAGTGTCCATGAAGGAGATGTGGGGCTTTTTGTGAGTTATAAATGAGTTACCCTATTTAATTTGTGACTTTTTTTCTTGTACTCAACTTTGATATGAATATAATGACCCCTCTATTCCTTATGTTATTTTGATACTCTTTTACTTGGCATATAGTTGGCCACTAGTGATGGATATACTTTGCTTGCTCCTCTCAAATTACTCTCCCCCTTTCTACACTCCAGGAGGCTAACCAATATTGACTGGCCAATGGGGAAAACTAATAGTACATCAGTACATAGAGCAAGAGGTCTGGGCGTTTACTCCCCTGGCTCCCTCCCTGCAAGGTCACTGAGAACTTGATCAGAGCTTAAGAACTTGTCAGGTACCCTCTCTGCTCTTGCTCTCTGTCTCTGGACCCTGATAACCACGCCCTCCCTTGCCCATTTAGATCTCCATGGTAATAAATAGGTCCCTGCAGTCATTATTCCCAGGGTGTTGTGGTTTCTCTATACTTGGCCTTCATGGTTGCAAATAGTCCATTTATAAATCCTCCTCATGTTATTCTAATTTGAGTGTAACATCTGTTCCCTCCTGGGACTCTGATAGAATTAATTGGTGCCAGGAGTGACCCCAGAAAACATATTCTCAAAATAGACTTCTAGATTAGGTTGCTCATATATTTGAGGAACATCAGGATAAGCTCCTTCCTGGGGTGCAGGCAGGGCCAGGGTGAGGTGAGTGAAGCACTTAGGGCACAAAATCAAGGAGGCCCTCACTCTTAGGGTCAGGCCAAGAGTAAACGCACCGTAAGTGTCTTGCCAACTTCACCCTAGTCCTGTACCCCAGTCTTATCCCTGACATGGAGTAGAGTGGAGGGTGGCAGGCATGGAACCCTAGTAATTAACTGCATGATACTGTATCAAAATGACTCAAATTATCATCAGCATTAGCTTAGGGTTGTGAAATTAACTAAACAAGGAAGCCGTTAGACTGAGGTGGCTTTAATACCATGGCAGCTGTTAGGAAAAATGTTTTCCTTTGTCCATGAAAAATTAATCAGTCAATCTAAGAAAGAAATGGAAAATTTTATTCAAGCCAAATTGAGGATTATAACTTGGGAAGAGCATCTCAGAAATCTCTGAGAACTGTTCCGCCCGTTTGAAGTCAAGGCACAGTTATATAAATTTTTTGAGACAGAAGGGTTCTACATTAAATGATATAGTATTGAAACCAGCGGGGGCCGTGTGGGCTCCTGGGCACAGAAGCCTTTTTTTTGTCCTGCATTTCTTGTAGACAAGACACCAGCCTCCGTGACCTTCCCTGAGTTCCAAAGGGCAGATTTGCAGAGTTGAGTAGTTGTTACAGACATTGTATAGCCCATAAACCTAAAATGTTTCCTACTTGGTCCTCATTAGAAAAAGTGTGCCAACCCCTGTTCTTCTAGATCATGGGAGATGGATTCTGAGGAATGAATGGTTTCATTCCTTGGGATGCTATTCCAGGAGCAGCATGGAGCTTAATATGAATACAGTAATAATGTTCTTCTCCAGCCCCAGTGAAGTTGTATTCATTAGACATACGTTTGCCTGGGAGTGCCATAAAGGCCTGACTAATGGCAGATAAAACAAAAAGAAGTGTATTTATCTCATATACAAATAAGTCCAGAACTATGTGGTCCAGGGGTGGTATAGATGCTGAATGATGCTTTCAGAATGGGCTCTTTTTTTTTTTTTTCTCCCCAACCATACCTACAATGTTGGCTTTCATCTCATGCTTATTGTAAGATGGCTACAGCACCTAAAGGCATAAGTATTCAAACAGTTGCTAATCAAGGGAGGAGCAGCCCCAAAACCACCTGAGGTAAGACTAAAAGGAAACTCATCAAGATTAGGACGCCAGTCACATGAGACCCTGCACACACCCTAATCTTGTCAGCAACACCACCCTTGAAGTATTGTTATAAAACTCCTCATCAAATCCTCCCGGGTTTTATACATATAAATAGAAAACTAATAAGAGCCTGCTGTATTAAAAAAAAAAAAATCCTCCCGGGTTGGGACACAGTTTTTCGAGGCAGGAGCCTGCTGTGTCCCCCTTTGCCTGACAAAGCAATAAAGCTATCCTTTTCTTCTTCGCCCAAAACTCTGTATGTCACTGATGCAGAGAGGCCAAACTTTCGGCATCATTATTGACGGTTTACACATTCCAGGTATGCAAGTACAGAGTGGTGGGTCATCATGACCCCTTACAAGATCAAGATGGAATGTTATCTTTTAAGGAGTTGTCTTGTTGATGCTAGAAGAATGTTGCTCTATATGGTTGAGCAGGTATTTCTGCCCATGGGGGAGGTTTGGTCGATGCATAATGCAGATACACAATGCACAGCAGAGGGGAGAGAGGGGGCCAAAGGGCAGAGAAATTTTTTATGTTTAAATGTTTCTTGTCTTGCCATAAAATATGAATTTTATTTCACACTTCTACCCTTCTAGGTTCTTTTGGTGGCCTAATAATCAAATTTCCGTAAGACAGATAACCTCCTAGAGACTCAGGAAAACTGAGTAACTCTCCAGAATGGGGGAAACCCTCACATTAACTACCATCTTTAGCTAAAAACAAAAGAGAATGTTGGGGGTGGGTTGAGTGGGTTATGCGAGGCTACCAGGAAAAGCGCAGTAAAGGAGGGTAAGGCAGTCATGAAAAGTTAAACCTTTGCCTTCTGCATTGATAAGAGTTTCTAGAAATAATGTCACCTTCTTCTTCCAGGTACAGCAAGGGATACACCCTTACAAATGGAGATCACCCTTACAAGTGTAAATGTCTCTTACAAAAGGGTAACTTCTATTACTCAGTTTTCACAGTTTCTCCTGTGTCTGCTGTATCTTAAAAATAATCAGCACTAAAATAATCCTCATGGGGACTTCCCCGGTGGTCCGGTGGTTAGTCTCTTACAAAAGGGTAACTTCTATTACTCAGTTTTCACAGTTTCTCCTGTGCCTGTAGTTTCTTAAAAATAATCAGCCCTAAAATAATCCTCATGGGGACTTCCCCCGTAGTCCAGTGGTTAGGACTCCACGCTTCCACTGCAGGGGGCGCCAGTTCGATCCCTGGTCGGGGGAATTAAGATCCCGCGTGCCTTGCAGCACGGCCAAAAATAATAATAAGAAGAAGAATAAGAATAATCCTCATGCCAAAGAGATATATTTTGGGGTGGCAAATTCTACTCCCCTACACAGCCTACATAACCAAACCAAAATCTAAGCCTGAAAATGCCTCAAGTTTTCTAAATCAAAGCACTAAGGTCAACCAGTCACAAACAGCCAACTATATAGCCAATTAATACAATTTTCTTTCTCTGCTTCCCTATTTTTTCTATACAAGTCTTTTTTCTAGTTCCTGTGGGCAGAGTGCTTGTAACCCCCTCTGGTTTGGTGCTGCCTGATTTTAAACTCTTAAAATTTTTAATATACCCTAGTTTATCTTTTAGCTGTGTGAATCCAGGTGAAGGGAAAGGCATGGATCTAGTGGCTTGGGTACTCAGTCATTATGACAACAATAATGACAATAAAGATAGTAAAGTCACCCGGCATCTTTTGATGCCAGAGGATAAAGAGAAATGGAAAGCTATGCATATGCAACTAAGAACACAAAGAGAACTAGGAAGCTTCCAAGACCACTTTGAGGAGTCCCTCGCCTCCTACACTAGTCACTGCCAAGGACCAACACCACAACCTGACTGTAAGAGTTGCAGAGTTGCAATGCTGGACATTTGCATGAAAGTAAGAACATTGATGGGGAAGGGGAAGGATCCCGGGATATTGAAACAAAGAAGGACCCTATGCTCCTTCCCTCTCATATCCTCCACCTGCCTTTTGTCTGTAGAAAAACTTTAGCCAAAGAATAATTTTAATCAGAGAAGAGAGAAAATGCAGAAACAAAGGAAAGCAGTCAAACAAGACCAAATAATAATAGTTTAGTCATTAAGCAAAGTCAAGGACCTTTAGTTCCTCCTCAAGGGCTATAGATAATATTTTGAGCCATGTCCTTTGGGCTGTCTTGTAGATACTGAAACCCCCAGCAGGTGGAAGAAGTTAACTACATGATGACCAGACTATAGGCATGACATAAGCTGCCACAATTCCGAGAGCTGGCCTTAAAGAAATGGGAACAAACCAACCCTGGAACTGAAGACCAACTATACCAATTTCAAGATAATTATCAGAGCTGACTGTGCTGTTTCTGCATGTAGCCCCCTCCCTCTGCCTATAAACCCCTGAAACTCCCCTTTAAAAGCTCTTTCCCACTGATTGCCAGAGGTGGGGGGGGAGGGAGGGGGAGTCAGCTTTTGGACAGGAGCCCCCCCACCTCCCCACCATGTTGCCAGCCTCCAAAATAAAGCAAACTTTCCTTTTCACCAACTTTGCCTCTTTATTGGCTTCAGAGCAGCAAGCAGCCAGACCCCACTTTCAGTAATAATATGAAATGAGGACCTTTGAACAGATATGGATGAGGCTGAAGAATTTTTAATATTAGAATTCTCCTAATCCTCTCTTATCAGGGGAGACAACCCTTGCCCACTGTTAAAGGGTACAAGCCAAATTCTGCATGTAAAAGCCTTTCAGTGTTATTTTTAATGAACCAACTACAGGGAAAAAAAAACATATTTATCAATTCCCCATAATAAAAATAGTATACATATTCTTAACACTCCTATTTTCTTGACTAATATGCTCTTAGATTTTTATCTCAGTTCATTATAACTATATACCATTATTTTATGGTATAAAATAGGTAGGACACAAAATCTATAATAACCCCTGCTCTCAACCATCTTATATTTCTTTCAAAAATCATAACATACACTTCCTGTTTTTTAATTATTTAGACTAAGTTCAATGAATAAGTGCATTAATTACACACAGCCCCTTATTTTTCATAACTGTTTCTCCATTCTTGTCTTTTCTATGTTTGAGTCTTCTCCCTGTGGTTGAATTATGTCATTTAGTTGGTTTGTGCTGAAGAGTAGCAGAATATGCTACCCCCAAAATGTACCTCTTTGGCATAAGAATTATTTTGAGCTGGTTATTTTGAGAAACTGCAGATGCAGGAGAAGCTCTGAAAAAAAGAGTAGAAGTTATCCTTTTGTAAGAGAAATGTACATTTATAAAGGAAGTATCCATTTGTGTCTCCCTCCCTCCCAGGAAGAGAAGGTTGACTCTAAATCACACGAGAATTTTGTCAGTAGAGAAGGCACCTACTTAAACCTGCATAACAAACCTTACCCTTCTTTCCAGTGCTTTTCCTCCTAACCTCCCATAACTGTTCCCCTCTACGCCACCCAAACATCTTTCTTTTGTCTTTTGCTGAGGGTGGTATTTAAGGTGGTGGCTCGGGGCCATCTCAGGGAGTTATTCAGTTTTCCTGGCTATGAACCAGGATGTATGTGTACAAGATATATACATGTTAATAAACTTGTATTTGTTTTTCTCTTGTTAATCTGTCTTTTAATCTTGTCTTGTTAATCTTGTCTGAGTTCTTCTCAGCTAAGAACTCAGAACAGCAGAGGAAAATTATTTGAAATAATTTATCATATAAATTATTTAAATTTATTTCCCTACTGTGTGGTTGGCTTTTTGTTGTTTGTTTCCTTAGAAAATGTTCTGGGGACCATTCTAGAGGATTTGCCCATAAGAGAACATCTTCCTGTTGCTTTTATAAATAAATAACTACTGAGCAGGAGAATCCTTTTTTGGAATTTGTTGTGTGCTCAAATATTATTTGAGAAATCCAGTTCAGTCTGGTGGATTTCCCTGTTAGGTGACTTCTTCTGCCTGGCTGCATATAGAATTGTTTGTTTTTGTTTACTTGTTTGTTTCTTTCTTTTGGATAAGTTTGAGGAGATAGAAAAAAATAATAATACAGAGATAAAGAAAAGAATTTCCCAAAGCTGGTCTAGGCCAAAATTTCTACTCCTTCATAATCTTCTTCTAGGAAGAAATTAGCAGTCCTGATAAAAGGTTTAGGTAATTCTAATAAACCTTAATGAAATTAAAGACATCTGAGAAACTAATTATGTATTCATCCAATCAGCTCACTCTCAGTGAATATTCTAATGAGCTTTATCTAGGCATTCTTTTTTCTCTAATCTAAGGATGATTAGGTAATTGTTTAGTTTTTCTCTTTCTTCTTCTAGAATCTCACTAACAAGGGTTAATCTTCAGTATATTTAGGTCACTTTCTTTGTGACAAATGTAAATAAAATTTCATAGGTACTCATAAATAATCAGAAAAAAATTAGCAAAAGCAAACCTAGAGAAGGTCAAAAGTAAGAAGCAAAGATAAAACAAATCAAAAAAAGTTTTTTTTTTTTTTTTTTTTCTTTTTGCGGTATGCGGGCCTCTCACTGTTGTGGCCTCTCCCGTTGCGGAGCACAGGCTCCGGACGCGCAGGCTCAGCGGCCATGGCTCACGGGCCCAGCCGCTCCGCGGCATATGGGATCCTCCCAGACCGGGGCACGAACCCGTATCCCCTGCATCGGCAGGCGGACTCTCAACCACTGCGCCACCAGGGAGGCCCCAGTTTTTTAATTATTATAAAATATTGGCTGTATTTCCTGTGTTTTACAATATATCCTTGTAGCTTATTTATTTCATACATAGTAATTTGTACCTCTTAATCCCCCATCCCTATCTTGCCCCTCCTCCTTCCTCTCCCCACTAGTAACCACTATGTCTGTGAATCTGCTTCTGTTTTGCTGTATTTACTCATTTGTTTTATTTTTTAGATTCCACATATAAGTTATACAGTATTTGTCTTCCTCTGTCTGAAATGTCACTAAGCATAATACCCTCTAGGTTCATCCATGTTGCTCCAAATGGCAGCATTTTTTTACGGCTGATTAGTATTCCATTGTGTATATATGCCACATCTTCTTTACCCATTCATCTGTTGATGGACACTTATGTTGTTTCCATATCTTGGCTGTTGTAAATAGTGCTGCTGTGAACACTGGAGTGCATGTATCTTTTCAAATTAGTGTTTTTGCTTCTTTTGGGTATATGCCCAGGAATGGAATTGCTTGACCATATGGTAGCTCTATTTTTAGTTTTTGAGGAGCCTCCATACTGTTTTCCATAGTGGCTACTCCAATTTACTAACAGTGTACAAGGGTTCCCTTTTCTCCACATCCTTGCCAACATTTGTTATTTGTGGTCTTTTTGATGATAGTAAGTTTCACAGGTGTGATCTGAAAGATATTTTTTCAGAGGACATGTGCAAATGGCCAATAAGCACATGAAAAGATGCTCAACATCACTGTCTATCAGGGAAGTGCAGAATCAAAACCACACCCCCCCCACTAGGATGACTATAATCAAATAGACAGAATACAAATTTTGGCAAGGATGTGAAGAAATTGGATCCCTCACACGTGTGTGGGAACATAAAATGTCCCAATTCCCTCAGAAAACAGTCTGGCAGTTCCTTGAAATGTTAAATATAGGGTTACCACATGACCCAGCAATTTTACTCTTAGGTATCTATCAAGATAAATGAAAACATATGTCCATACAAAAACACATGCACAAGTATTCATGGCAGCATTACTCTTAATGGCAAAAAAATGGAAACCAGCCAAATGCGTATCAGTTGATGAATGGATAAATAAAATATGGTATATCCATAGAATGGAATGTTATTTGTCAACAAGAAATGAAATACCAGTATATTCTACAATGTGGATGAAACATACATCATGCTAAGTATAAAAAAAGTCACAAAAGACTATGTAATGTATAATTCCATTTCTATGAAATGTCCAGAATAGGCAAATCTATAGCAACAGAAAAAAATTAGTAATTGCCTAGGGCTGGTAGGATAGGGGGCAAATGGAGAGTGGGGGACTGCTAAAAGGCACTGGGTTTCTTTTGGGCTGATAAAATTCTTCTATATTTAGATTGTGGTGATGGTTGCACAACTCTGTAAATACACTAAAAACCATTGAATTGTATATTTTAAGAGGGTCGGTTATATAGTATGTGAATTATATTTGAATAAATCTGTTTAAAATGTAATCAAGAAGTTTTGAACAAAGAGTGAGAGTCAATTGCCACTCTCCTCTCAGCAATCATCCAAAACTGGGATTTGACAAATTAATGAATATTATGCCCTTTTTGACATGAAAAAGCACAGACTGGACTGAGCTTTAATACGTTTCTCCATTCCATACTCCAATACTTACTAATTAGACTTGGCATTCAAGAGGGATTTTTTGGCATCCCAACTACATGTTCTTAAATATATTTTAAAAATTTTTAAGTAGTTAGAAAGAAATGTGGAAAAAATGTCACAGTGATATCTCCAGATGTTGGAGTTGTTTCTGAACTTTCCTAATTTTCCATTTTGAGCAGCATGTATTACTTTATAATCAGTAAAAACTGTTATAAAGTTATTTCAAAATTTCATAATAAGTGATAGCAAATTTGTCATCGCTTCCTGAGGAAAAGTTTCCTCTGTCTGTGAAGGCCACAGAGCAACATTCCTTCCCAACTGTCCTATCACAAGTATTAAACCTGGCCATCAGGGTAGGCTGCATTGATCTGCAGGAGTCACCTCAAAATAAACCACTTTGTCATGAGGACTAACTTGAGCTGAAGGCGATTGAGAATCAACAGATTTGGGGGAATTCCCTGGCAGTCCAGTGGTTAGGACTCCGTGCTTTCACTGCCAGGGCCTGGGTTCGATCCCTGGTCAAGGAGCTAAGATCCTGCAAGCCACGTGGTGCGGCCATAAATAAATAAATAAATAAATATAAATATAAATAAAAAGATGGGAATTCCCTGGCAGTCCAGTGGTAAAGACTCCACCCTTCCACTGCAGGGGGCACGGGTTCAATCCCTGGCCAGGGAACTAAGATCTCATATGCCGCACGACATGGCCAAAAAATAAAAGTTAAAAATAAAATAAAATAGTAATTTTAAAAAGAATCAAGAGATTTGGGAAGTTTTCTGCCTTCCCCTTATTTGCCTAAAAGCAGGTCATAAATTTTCCCTTGAGGAAGGTGGCCCCCCGCCATCCCCAGAGAGAAGTACAGCTCTTATCATTGAAGACAGGGAGTCAACGCCAAGATGAGTTTGCATAAACAGACCTCGCTAAAATAGCCCTTATCTTCCATTAGTCCCCTCATATATTTCCTAGTCATTTTTTCACAATATTTCATCCCTTGAAGCCCAAACCCCCTTTCTTTTGTTACAAGGGTATATAAGCCCTTGAGCCTAACCTCTTTTTTGAGTCTTACTCCTTTCCTGTAACTCCCATGCATGTAAATATTAATAAAAATTGTGTGCCTTTTCTCCTGTTAATCTTTTGTTCTTTTAATTTGCATGGCCCCAGAGATGGAGGGTCATACAAGAGAGTTTTTCTGGACTTCCCTGGTGGAGCAGTGGTTAAGAATCCGCCTGTCAATGCAGGGGACATGGGTTCAATCCCTGGTCTGGGAAGATCCCACGTGCAGCGGAGCAAATAAGCCCATGCGCCACAACTACTGAGTCTGTGCTCTAGAGCCTGTGAGCCACAACTACTGAGCCCACGTGCCACAGCTACTGAAGCCCACACGCCTAGAGCCCGTGCTCCGCAACAAGAGAAGCCACTGCAGTGAGAAGCCCACACACCGCAACCCAGAGTAGCCCCCGCTCGCCGCAACTAGAGAAAGCCCACAAAGCAATGAAGACCCAACGCAGAAAGAAAAAAAAAAAGAGTTTTCTTCTTCAATTGTCCCTTGTGTTTTTTCAACTTAAAAAAATATTTAGTTGTATTTGCATAAAAATGCTTAAGCTCTAGAATTTTATCAGTATTGCTTTTTATTACTTTTACTTGTCGAGTATTGTATAAAATTCATTTGGTTTTTACGTGTGCCCTTTCTCCCTCAACTAGATTCCAAGGTTGAGGGAAAGACTATGTAATAATATAGTATGGGTATTCTAATTCCCCTAAAATAGTTCCTTTACATAATGTAGGTAATCAATAAGCAGTTTTTGGACCTTTCTATTATGAAACTATTTTTAGTAACAAAAAAGCATGCATTGTAGGTTGCTTTATATAAATGTCTTCAACAACTGTTTGGTTCTTAGCTACTAATCCAGATATATACAGCTCATTTATTCTATGCTGTATCACCATGTTTATAAATTACCCTTTGGTTTTTGTAGCTTATTTTTTTTTTTATTATCACTTTTTTTTCTTCTTCTTTTTTGACTGCTTTGGGTTTTTGTTGCTGCGCGTGGGCTTTCTCTAGTTGCGGTGAGCTGGGGATACTCTTAGTTTTGGTACACTGGCTTCTCACTGCGGTGGCTCCTCTTGTTTCAGAGCACGGGGTCTCGGTGCCCAGGCTTCAGTAGTTGCAGCACGTGGGCTCAGTAGTTGTGGCTCGAGGGCTCTAGAGCGCAGAGTCAGTAGTTGTGGCACACGAGCTTAGTTGCTCTGCGGCATATGGCATCTTCCCGGACCAGGGCTCGAACCCGTGTCTCCTGCATTGGCAGGCGGATTCCTAACCACTGCGCCACCAGGGAGGTCCCCTGTAGCTTATTTTAAAATTACCTTTTAATTTTTGATCTTTTGTAAAAGTCATCCTGTTTTTTTAAAAAAACGACATACTTAAGTTGCAAATGTGTTTTCATTTATGATAAGTCTTTCTTGTATCTTATCTTTCCATACCTCATTTACCCAAGCTTGGATTTGAGTAAATTCTTCTGATTTATTTCTTTAGCAGAATTTTACAGCTATTAGAATCAAAAGCAAACTTCCTTTTTAAAATTAAACATTGATCTTATGGAATGTATTTAATAGTAATCAAATGTCTTTAAGCAAACATTCCTCATAATTAAAGTATGCTGTTCTAAATCTTAACTGTCCTTAGGCAAACCCACCACATATGAAAAAGATTACCTTTCATCCTGTCTTCACACTGATCATTTAGTGAGATGAAGGGGACACGTGAGGTAATCTTACACTCTATCACTGAGTAGGCTGAGTAGAAAGGCTAACTCTTACAGATTTCATGTAAACTATCAGACCCAGACATGAGGGAATGTTTTTGATCCCCACCCCCTTCTCACTTCCCTCCCTCCTTACTTTCCTTTCTCGCTCCACCCCACCAGTCTATCTCTATCCATTCCTTCTTTCAGACTATCAGCTGATATAGAGTCAGTCCTATACCCACCCTGTATCAAATTTTAATGGATTATCTTGCCTGGATAAAGTCTAATATGAAAACTAAAAGAAGACGTATGATGAAGAAGACAGTACTGATGAGTAGCTGGCTTGTCAAGATGGCATTTGCCTTGCTGAAGTCATCACTTTTGTGCAGGTTCTTCATTTCAATTAATTTTGTCAATTTACTAAGAGCCCAGGCTCACTAAAGTAACAGAAGGTTGATATGTAAATGACAATACCAACATATTTAAGTACAATGAGAGATTTAACTGGCAAGAGGACTGGCTACTCTGACCAACTCAATATTGGATTCTTGGAGAGAAATGTATGAGAAACCAGATTATAATTGAAATTGTGGTACTTGGACACCAGGCAAGAAGTGGTCTGTTTTAGGAACATGTTGGCATTAGCCTTGACATTTCAGCAACTGATTACTACTGCACATTGAATCCTTAACCACAGCAGTCCAGAATATTGCCTACTGGATCACTAAACAGCCATTCTTCAGACCAACCCATCCCTTCTTTATATAGGCCGATATTATTGATAAGATAAGAGGCAGGTTCTTAATCTTCTTGCTGCTGGGCCAGGAAACATTTTATCTCTGAGACATCTCTGGCACATATCTAGTATCAAACATCTGACCTTATCTCATAGTTGTATCTCAGATTGATTCGGTGTTCTTCAGGCCTACAGTGATATGAGAGCAAAAAGATTGTATATGAACAGGACCAGCTACATACGATGTGGGCAAAGACAGAGACCCTTGTTTGAAAAGTATTGAGAATTTCAAGACAGTGACAGCAGAGCATCAAACCTGAGGGATTACTCAGGTCACACACTAATGAAGTTAGCCTGTATATAACAATCCTCTAGTGCAAGAGTCAGCAAACTACCACCCACAATCCAAATTCAGCTGCTCCCTATTTCTGTATAAGTAAAGTTACATTGGAATATAGCTTATGGCCGCTTTTGCTCTACAATAGCAGAGTTCTGTACACGCTACAGAGATGGTATGGCCCACGAAGACTAAACTATTTACTATCTGGCCTTTAAGAAAAAGTTTGCTGGGAGTTCCCTGGTGGTCTAGTGGTTAAGATTCCGTGCTTCCCCTGCAGGGGGCTCGGGTTCAATCCCTGGTGGGGGAGCTAAGATCCCACATGCTGCGCAGTGTGACCAAAAAAGAAAAAAGAAAAAGTTTGCAGACTCCTGCTCTAGTGTCTGATCTGTCAGTCCTTGCCCCATACTTGTTATTCAAAATGGCCTCTCAGCAGTCTCAGCTTGATCCACTCTCCCCCTAAGAAACCATGTGGGGCACATGGTGGGCCTGCAGCTCTAGATCAGAAGAATGTGGAGATTTTTGACCCACTCAGAGTCCACAGACTGAAGTGCCAAGAATTTCTATGGCACTGTAGGACAGCAGTGCCTGTGAATTCTCCATGGGGAAGCTTGCAAAGCTATCTGAACTCTTCTACCCAGACTTCTTGGGTACCTGGGATTTCTAACCATGGCTACCACAAAATCACTGCCAACTCCAAGTCAGAGAACTGGCACTTGCCTCGTGTCTTGTGTGTCCACTTCATGAAGAAATGGGCTCAAGCCCTGTTCCTCTTTGACTCACTTGAGAAAGCTGAATCCTCTGGTTCCATGTCTCATCCCCCATTTTGATTCCCCTGGATCAGGTACTCATATAATCTTTTTTTTTTTTTAAACACCTTTATTGGAGTATAATTGCTTTACAGTGGTGTGTTAGTTTCTGCTTTATAACAAAGTGAATCAGCTATACATATACATATATCCCCTTATCTCCTCCCTATTGCGTCTTCCTCCCACCCTTCCTATCCCACCCCTCTAGGTGGTCACAAAGCACCAAACTGATCTCCCTGTGCTATGCAGCTGCTTCCCACTAGTTATCTGTTTTACATTTGGTAGTGTATATATGTCCATGCCACTCTCTCACTTCGTCCCAGCTTACCCTTCCCCCTCCCTGTGTCCTCAAGTCCATTCTCTATGTCTGCATCTTTATTCCTGTCCTGCCCCTAGGTTCTTCAGAATGATTTTTTTTTTAGATTCCATATATATGTGTTAGCATACGGTATATGTTTTTCTCTTTCTGACTTAGTTCACTCTGTATGACAGTCTATATGTCCATCCTCCTCACTACAAATAATTTTGTTTCTTTTTATGGCTGAGTAATATTCCATTGTATATATGTGCCACATCTTCTTTACCCATTCATCTGTCGATGGACACTTAGGTTGCTTCCATGTCCTGGCTATTGTAAATAGAGCTGCAGTGAACATTTTGGTACATGGCTCTTTTTGAATTATGGTTTTCTCTGGGTATATGCCCAGTAGTGGGATTACTGGGTCGTGTGTAGTTCTATTTTTAGTTTTTTAAGGAACCTCCATACTGTTCTCCATAGTGGCTGTATCAATTTACATTCCCACCAACAGTGTAGGAGGGTTCCCTTTTCTTCACAGCCTCTCCAGCATTTTTTTTTTTTTTTTTTTTTTTGTGGTATGCGGGCCTCTCACTGTTGTGGCCTCCCCCGTTGCGGAGCACAGGCTCCGGACGCGCAGGCTCCGGACGCGCAGGCTCAGCGGCCATGGCTCACGGGCCCAGCCGCTCCGCGGCATATGGGATCCTCCCAGACTGGGGCACGAACCCGTATCCCCTGCATCGGCAGGCGGACTCTCAACCACTTGCGCCACCAGGGAGGCCCTCCAGCATTTATTTTTTGCAGATTTTTTGGTGATGGCCATTCTGACTGGTGTGAGGTGATATCTCATTGTAGTTTTGATTTGCATTTCTCTAATGATCAGTGATGTTGAGCATCCTTTCATATGTATGTTGGCAATCTGTATATCTTCTATGGAGAAATGTCTGTTTAGATCTTCTGCCCATTTTTGGATTGGGTTCTTTGTTTTTTTGATATTGAGCTGCATTAGCTGCCTGTATATTTTGGAGATTAATCCTTTGTCAGTTGCTTCATTTGCAAATATTTTCTCCCATTCTGAGGGTTGTCTTTTCATCTTGTTTATGGTTCCCTTTGCTGTGCAAAAGCTTTTAAGTTTCAGTAGGTCCCATTTGTTTATTTTTGTTTTTATTTCCATTTCTCTAGGAGGTGGGTCAAAAAGGATCTTGCTGTGATTTATGTCATGGAGAGTTCTGCCTATGTTTTCCTCTAAGAGTTTGATAGTGTCTGGCCTTACATTTAGGTCTTCAATCCATTTTGAGTTTGTTTTTGTGTATGGTGTTAAGGAGTGTTCTAATTTCATTCTTTTACATGTAGCTGTCCAGTTTTCCCAGCACCACTTATTGAAGAGGCTGTCTTTTCGCCATTGTATATTCTTGCCTCCTTTATCAAAGATAAGGTGACCATATGTGTGTGGGTTTATCTCTGGGCTTTCTATCCTGTTCCATTGATCTATCTTTCTGTTTTTGTGCCAGTACCATACTGTCTTGATTACTATAGCTTTGTAATATAGTCAGAAGTCAGGGAGCCTGATTCCTCCAGCTCCATCTTTCTTTCTCAAGATTGTTTTGGCTATTAGGGGTCTTTTGTGTTTCCATATAAATTGTGAAATTTTTTGTTCTAGTTCTGTGGAAAATGCCATTGGTAGTTTGATAGGGATTACATTGAATCTGTAGATTGCTTTGGGTAGTAGAGTCATTTTCATAATGTTGATTCTTCCAATCCAAGAACATGGTATATCTCTCCATCTGTTTGTATCATCTTTAATTTCTTTCATCAGTGTCCTATAGTTTTCTGCATACAGGTCTTTTGTCTCCTTACGTAGGTTTATTCCTAGGTATTTTCTTCTTTTTGTTGCAGTGGTAAATGGGAGTGCGTCCTTAATTTCTCTTTCAGATTTTTCATCATTAGTGTATAGGAATGCAAGAGATTTCTTTTTCTTTTTTTTTTTTTGAATTTTATTTTATTTATTTTTTACACAGCAGGTTCTTATTAGTTATCCATTTTATACATATTAGTGTATATATGTCAATCCCAATCTCCCAATTCATCACACCACCACTTTGCCACCTTGGTGTCCATACATTTTTTCTCTACATCTGTGTCTCTATTTCTGCCTTGCAGACCAGTTCATCTGTACCATTTTTCTAGGCTCCACATATATGCATTAATATACGATATTTGTTTTTCTCTTTCTGACTTACTTCACTCTGTATGATAGTTTCTAGATCCATCCTCGTCTCTACAAATGACCCAATTTCGTTCCTTTTTATGGCTGAGTAATATTCCTTTTTATATATGTACCACATCTTCTTTATCCATTCATCTGTCGATGGACATTTAGGTTGCTTCCGTGACCTGGCTATTGTAAATAGTGCTGCAATGAACACTGGGATGCACCTGTTTTTCTGAATTATGGTTTTCTCTGGGTATATACCCAGTAGTGGGATTGCTGGGTCATATGGTAATTCTATTTTTAGTTTTTTAAGGAACCTCCATACTGTTCTCCATAGTGGCTGTATCAATTTACATTCCCACCAACAGTGCAGGAGGGTTCCCTTTCCTCCACACCCTCTCCAGCATTTGTTGTTTGTAGATTTCCTGATGATGCCCATTCTAACTGGTGTGAGGTGATAGGAATGCAAGAGATTTCTGTGCATTAATTTTATATCCTGCTACTTTACCAGATTCATTGATTAGCTCTAGTAGTTTTCTGGTATCATCTTTGGGATTCTCTATGTATAGTATCATGTCATCTGCAAACAGTGACAGTTTTACTTCTCCTTTTCCAATTTGGATTCCTTTTATTTCTTTTTCTTCTCTGATTGCTGTGGCTAAAACTTCCAAAACTATGTTGAATAATAGTGGTGAGAGTGCAGGTGCCCATATAATCTTAATATCTGGGCTTGGGCCCCTATTAAGAACTTTAGGGGATCTGAGATTTTTACTCTATGTGCTAGTTATCTAGTTAGTCTTCCACAGTTTCATGGGTGCTTGTAGAAGACAGGAGACGCCTGTGTAAGGAGTGAAGGATAGTTTATTACTCACAGCAAGAGCAGTAGCCTGAGTAAGGCATTTTTGCACCATTTCCCCAAACCCCAATTCTCACAGGGTGACACGAGGGCCAGCTTATACCCATACATACAGTGGGTTCCTTTATAGAGAAGGCATCTTGGGCTTAGGGAACAAGAATTTTTTTATAAAGCACTATAATTCTATAAGTATATGTGCCCTTCCAGAAGGAAATATTTTTACTACCCTGGACAGTAAGCAAATTGTCCTTTGCTCTGAAGGGAGACACTATCTCTATCTTCCAAGGCAGTTTGCTAAACAAATATCCTTGAAAACACAGTTCAGAACAAAGGGCAATCAGTGCCCTGTGTGCAAGTTGTGCAGAAATGCAAGAAACTCTTGGAGACTTGTCCCTCTCAACAGCCCCTATTTGGAATTGGTCTTTTACAGTGACTCCTCCCTCCCACCCCCATAGCTAGCTGAGTTCCCCTTTTTCTGGGAGCAAGTTGCATTTTTAGCTGATGACTTATCCCCAGTTTGATACCTTCCCTTCTTGTTCATAGCTTAATAGCTGGCACTTCAAAGAAATATATACCCTTTCCACCCTATTGCCCCAACACTAACACAGAGCTAAATGCTCTCTCTTGTTTCATGACTCTTCAAGTAGAATTTTATCAATCGTGGTTGTCTGTATATAGCTATACAACTTAGGTACCACAATTTGTTTAAAGCACTTAGTCACTCCCCCATCCATCCTGTTCTTCTCAGTTTCCCAAGGTTGTGTGTGTATGTGTGTGTGTGTGTAATGATACAAAAGATTATGATATTAAAGTCAAGTGCCAGAGTATTCCAGCCATTGTGCCAAAAGTTGGGGTGGTTATTGGAATCATGCTTAGAATGTTCTGTGTAAGGAGCCTATAGTGCAAATGAGAGGCCAAACAAGAGTGGATAAAAGGGAACAGGAAGAGGAATCAGGAACTGACTCCAAACAAAATCACCATCCGGAGGAAACAGGATAGGCCTGTCCAGACACTGGAAACTATAATGAGGAAGGAAAAGCAATTACCAGAACAGATGGGCGGAAACAGAGCAACTAACAGAGGTGGAACCATGTTTATTTGAGAAAGTGTGTCTGGAGATTTGGGGGACTGAGTAGAATTTGTGCTTATTCCCCGTAGCTCCTGGATCGATGATGATATAATGCATAAATACTTAACAGGCAAGCATGCACTCCTGTAAACAATCAAGATGTTTCTTAAACCTTTGATTCCCTGTCCCTTGTGACTTCATGTGGGTTTTCTTTTTTTTATGGATGTATGTTTTTATTTCAATGGATACTAACTTGATTTATTTGTTTCCCAAAATACTTAAAATATTTGCATTCCTAGAGAATTGTACAAGTTTATGGCGATGATTAGAAAGGATATTACAACAGGTCTGTCCTAGAAAATATGTGACAGATGGTTGTGGAGCATTAAAAAAGAGAACTGTTAAGCCTACAATGCAATATCTCATTATCTGCTGTATTTTTGTAAAAGTTTGCAGAGTGAGGCGTATGTTATTGTTTCATCTCTTTTGATATAACTAAATTTCTTCAAACACATACAATTAAAAAATAGTCCACTCTTGAGTAAATTGCCTGTACATGAATAAAAATGCAACCTCTTAGATGAGTTTTGTGTTTCCCAGCTGTCCATGAGATTATTATGTATACTAAATTATATACTCTCTACTCTGCATTCCATGAGAGCTACAAATGAAAAGATTTAGCCCTTTTAAAATTTCTTATTGAAGTAAAGGCCTCACTAATTATTCATCAGCTATAAAAACTTTATAGGGCTTCCCTGGTGGCGCAGTGGTTGAGAATCTGCCTGCTAATGCAGGGGACACGGGTTCGAGCCCTGTTCTGGGGAGATCCCACATGCCGCGGAGCAACTAGGCCCGTGAGCCACAACTACTGAGCCTGCGCGTCTGGAGCCTGTGCTCCTCAACAAGAGAGGCCGCAACAGTGAGAGGCCCGCGCACCGTGATGAAGAGTGGCCCCCGCTTGCCACAACTAGAGAAAGCCCTTGCACAGAAACGAAGACCCAACACAGCCAAAAATAAATAAATAAATAAATTTATTTAAAAAAAAAAAAAAAAAACTTTATAACTCTTCCATATTTTGAGGCATTTGGATGCATAAACTAACTCTGATTTTAGTAGTTTATTCATCTAGTTGCTTTAACAAAGGTAGAGCACCTCTTTCATACCCTAAATTAAACATCAAGTGCAATGTTTTTTAAATGACTAGAATCATTGAAATTTACAGTGGGAAACCATTTAATTTTCTTAAGGTGAATAAGAAAACTGCAACTCAGTGATTGAGCAATAATCATATTCCCAAAAGATCTGCCCAGCTAGAAGTGCATTAAAACCAGTTTTTCAGACACTTAAGGGTCCATGTTCTTTCTATAACATGTAGACTTTTCTATTTGTGGTTCCTATAGGGAGTTGAATCTAAATTTATTCAATTAAGTAGTGCTTGAACAGATTTTTATATATCACTTATCATCTGACCAGTGGGCATTTCTTTTTTAATCAATTCATTTTGTAAAATTCAATATTTGTATATATTACAAAATGATCATCACAATAAGTCTAGTTAACATGTCACCATAGATAGTTACAATTTTTTTTCTTGTGATGAGAACTTTTAAGACCTACTGTCAGCATCTTTCAGATAAACAATACACTATTATTAACTATGGTCACCATGTGATATATTACATCCCCATGACTTATTTATTTTTTAACTGAAAGTTTGTACCTTTTGATCCCCTTCATTCATTTTGCCAACCCTTTACCCCCTACCTCTGGCAACCACCAATCTGTTCTCTGTATCTATGACCTTGGGTTTTTTTGTTTGTTTTCTTGTTCTTTTATATTCCACATATAAGTGAGATTATATGGTATTTGTCTTTTTCTACCTGACTTATTTCACTTAGGATAATGCCCACAAGTTCCATCCATGTTGTCAGAAATAGCAAGATTTCTTTCTTTTTTGTGGCTGAATAATATTCTATTATATATACATATACATATCACATTTACTCTAGGATTTTACTCTGTATTACTATTCCAGATGAATATTTAAAATCCTTCAATCATTCTTATAATAAAAAGTAGACTTTTCTTTGTGAGCAAGTCTATTTTTCAAGTCAAAATATAGAAAGCTGAAGCTCTAAACTGAATATAAGTTAAACTTAAATTTTATCATGTTAGGAGACCAACAAACCTGATGGTTTTTCAAAGTCTTTATAGAGATTGGTGAAAAAGACCCCACAGTGAATTAATTTTATTACTTAAGATTATAATGTCTCAGAGTGTCTGTGGAATGTTTATGAGCCTGAAATACTTAGAGATGTCTACATTTTATCATATTTTTCTCTTTTCATTATTCTTTTTTTTTTTTTTTTGGCCATGCCACATGGCTTACAGGATCTTAGTTCCCTGATCAGGGATTGAACTCAGGCCATGGCAGTGAAAGCCCGGAATCCTAACCACTAGGCCACCAGGGAACTCCCTCTTTTCATTATTCTTGTTAAACTAAGTGCCCTGGATACTTTAATCTTTTTTAGAATCACAAATCCTTCTTTGGAATCTTTTTCAGATGAAACTTCTTTATGTAGAGGGAACTCATGATGGAAAGTCTCTGCTCCTTAGTATTGGCAGCTACCAGGCTTTTTGCCCCCTTCAGTATGCAGGCTTTTCCCTAAAAATTCTGCTATACATGCCTTCAAATACTACTGTGTGATCATATTGCCATTATAAGGTACAATTGTGTGTCTTCCATCAGCACTTTTTTTTTTTTGAGGAACCTCATACTGTTTTCCATAGTGGCTATGACATCGAGGATAGTCATCAGTAGTTAGACTCATTAAACTATAATTTGCTTAAGAAATAATGAACCGTAATCTGCCTTCACTGATCAAGCTTGCTTTAATTATTTCTACAAAAACTTGCATGTCCTCCAAGCCTAAACAGTAAGGTGTTTGCCCAAGTTGTTTTTCAGCAACTTGGAGTCAGCTGCGTCTAGTTTGGACTTGAGCCAGTTAAGACTAGTTGAGACCATTGACCTTCCAACTGGGCATGCATGAGTGTCTGATTGGTGACCTTCTGATGTCAAAGAGCCAAAAAAAAAAAAAACCTCCACCCCCAGAACATGCTAACACAGCCATTTTCATCCCATTAAGAAGCTTGTGGCTTAGGTGCACCTGTTGCACCTGCAAAGATAACAATTACCTCACGTTTTTCTTATCTTCCATCACCTTTCCCCAAGCTCCCCAGGCCTCAGCTCTGTCCCATAAATACCCCGAGCCCCCAGCCTTGGGGGGAGGTGAATTTGATGTTTGGTCTTCCGTCTTCTGGCTTGATCACCTTATGAGTAAACCTTTTCTCTGTTGCAAACCTCAGCAGACTCTGCATTTGGCTTGCTGCACATCCAACAAATGAATCTTGTTCAGTAAGAGCTGTACCAATTTATATTCCTACCAACAGTGTACAAGGGTTCCTTTCTCTCCACATCCTCCACAGCATTTGTTATCTTTGTCTTTTTGATATTAGCTTTCCCAACAGGTGTGAGGTGATATTTCTTTGCAGTTTTTATTTGCATTTCACCTTTCATAAACTTGTTGGCCATTTGTATGTCTTCTTTTCCGAGAAACATCTATTCAGTTCCTTTGTCCATTTAAAAATCAGTTTTTTTTTTTTCTTTTTGCTATTGAATTGTAGGAGTTCCTTATATATTTTACATATTAATCCTTTATCACATATATGGTTTGCAAATATTTTTGCCCATTCTGTAGGTTGCCTTTTCATTTCATTGATTGTTTCCCTTGCTGTGCAGATCTTTTTGGTTTGATATAGTCCCACTTACCTAATTTTGCCTGTGCTTTTGGTGTTGTATCCAGAAATCATTGCAAAAGCCAATGTCGAGAAGCATTTTGTCTATGTTTTCTTCTAGGAGTTCTATGGTTTCAGGTCTTATGTTTAAGTCTTTAATACATTTGAGTCAATTTTTGTGTATGGTGTAAGATAAGGGTCCAAATGTCTTCTATTAGCATTTTATCTGTGGTCCTTAAACCAAAAACCCATGTTATAGTGGCCCTGAAGTAAGCTATGGGATTTTATAATTATATTTTATATTATTTATAAACTATCTTTTCCTCCAAATCCATTTACTATCTATAAGACTTCTTTATAGTAGTTAATATTTTGTGTTAATCAGTTCATATTAAATGTTTACACATATTTCCTCCTTTTCTCTTTCCAAATATTTCTTTATTATCATAGTCTTCCAACTCTAAGATTAGATTTTTTTTCTTTTTGAATCGTGCAGTTTTCTTTTTAAAAGTCAAACCTAAATTCATAGTCTTTGATAAAATTTTGAATTAATCTAGGTCAATTGCCCAGAAAATCATGGTAAAATACCCATAACATAAGGATAACCATTTAATCCATTTTTAAATATACAAATTCAGTGACAGTATATTCACAATGTTGTGCAATCATCACTGCTGGTAATCAGGGAAATGAATGTTGAAACAAAAATAAGACACAACTTTTCAACAAGCGTATTGGTAAAAATTAAAAAGTTTACTGTATCAGGTTTGGTAAGGTTATAGGAAAATGGACTTTGTCTTACATTGCTGGTGAAAGTGTAATCGGTAAAACAACTTTGAGGGTAATTTGGAAATTCATATTCCTCATGACCCAACAGTTCCACCTCTACGCACTTATGCTGGAGAAGCCCTAATATATATATACAAGCAAACTCATAAAAAGGTATTTATTGCATCATTTTTACAATGAAACATTAGAAAAAACTAACACATCCACTGGAAGAAAAATGGCTAAATAAACTGTAGCTATATATACTATGCAGCATTTTAGAAGATGGTAGCTTTATATATACTAGGTGATGTACATTTCAGTTAATCCAGGATAGCCCCAGTTTGTACTTGTTCCCCTATTCACACTCAACAGTGCCACAATGGGTAGCTCTCTAACCTATTTTGGGGTGGGGAAAAAAGGGCAGGAAACCTAAAGACACACAGACAAGGCACCACAAACTGGGTGGCTTAAAATAACGGTAATTTACTGTCTCATAGTTCTGGAGGCTAGAAGTTCAATATCAAAGTGTCGTAGGGGCCATGTTCCTTGTCAAAGCTGTAGGGGACTCCTTCCTCTTCCTCTGGGAATAGTTTTCTTAGCTTTTGGTGGCCTCAGGTGTTCTTTGGCTTACGGCAGCATAACTCCAATCCTCCATCTTCATATGATTTTCCCTGTGTATGTGTCTACCTTCATGTCCAAATTTCCCTTTTTATAAGGATACCAGTCATATTGGATTAGGATGCACTATAAGGACCATGATTAGCTGTATGTAAAGACCCTATTCCCAAGTAAGGTCACATTATGAAATCCTGGGGGCTACGACTTCAACATATCTTTTTTGGTGGGGGGATGCAATTCAACCCATAGAAAATAGTGTATCATCTATGGAAACACACAAAGAACAATGCCATACATTTTCAAGAGTTTATATGTATATATGCAAACACAGATGAAAATATTTAGAAACATACACACTGAACTGATAAAACGGTGTCTGCTGCTGGTGGTGGATATCCAGAGTAGATTTTAGCCTTTAGCCTTATCTGCAATGTTTACATTTTTACAAGAAAATACATTACTGAGGTAATTTTTAAAAATCAAATAGTTCAGAAAAGTTTTAATGAAAAACAGTGGAACCCTGCCCCATCTTTATTTCTTTGTCCCATTTCCAGAGGGTTCCCCTTTTAACTCTTAGCTCTTTCTCTTAGTAGTTACCTTCATTAATTTAAATAACATGCTTAAGAAAATATAATAATTTCTACCCCATAGGATTATTGAGGGATAGAAATGAATTATTACATATCAAGCACTTAGAACTGTGTTTGGCATATTAGTACCTTTTTTCAACTGAGGTATAATTGACATACAAAATTATATTAGTTTCACAAATACAGCATAATGAATCCATATTTGTATATATTGTGAAATGTTCACCACAATAAGTCTAGTTAACATCCACCACCATTCATAGTTACAGAAATTTTTTTCTTATAATGAGAACTTTTAAGATCTCTCTAAACAACTTTCAAATATACCATTCAGTATTATTACCTACAGTAGCCATGCTGTACATTACATCCCCAGGACTTATTTATTTTGCAACTGAAGTTCGTACTTTTTGACTCCCTTCACCCATTTTGCCCACCCCTACCACATTAATGCTTAAAATAGGTTGGCTACTAGTATTTTCATTGTACCACTGTTTTGTCATAAATCAATTTTAGACATTACTTATTGACTTTGGCTGTGTTAAATGTGGATTTAGAGCTTTTATATCATCTCTCCCCTCTCTCATCCTCTCAATTGCTTAATCTTTTCAACTACTGATTAACTCAGTTTGAAGTTCTAAGTTGTTCTAATTCTCCCATTGCTTCTGCTTCAAACTCACCAGTATGTAATAGACTCTTGTCAGAATTATTGCAGTAGGGAATTCCCTGGCTGTCCAGTGGTTAGGACTCTGCACTCTCACTGCCGAGGGCCTGGGTTCAATCCCTGGTCGGGGAGCTAAGATGCCGCAAGACACACAGCAAAAAGAAAAAAAAAAAAAGAATTATTGCTGTGAAATTTGGAAGAGAATCTGGTTGCCTTGATTGTGAAGTGGTTTTTTTCATTTCTTGCTGAAGCTCACCCTTTCTTGGCCCTTTCTTTTGTAAATTGAACTAAGCTATTACTATGCTTCTATTCTGTTTCCCTCCAGCTTATAGAGGTCTAGTGTCAGAGTGCTGACCTAACGGATACTGTGAACAATCAGTATTTGTTGATAGATTGAAAGCTCTGTTATTGTTATCTTTATAGTAATGCATGTTTTAGTCTTCCCAAGTTAAAAAGAGCTCCCTGAGAAAGCCTACTCACAGCCCACATGCATCATTTCATTCTCCTATGTGCTACTTAATGAATTTGGCTTTGCCAAATTAAGTGGTGTGTTAGCTTCCCTTTGGGTTATGATTTTACTCATGACTGTAAAACTGTAAACACAGAACAAAGGGTGTTGCTCGCTACCCAGTTATACAAAGATTAACTCACTGCAGTCGCTGACCAACAGTACACTCAGTGCTCCAGACAGAGGCAATGAAGATGATAACACGATGCTCTGTGCTTTGGACAAGCACTCCCCTTAGATAGTTAGATGTATATCTCAGGAAGAATTTTTGTGAACCCAGAGTCTTGCATCTTCCCACACATAGAAAAGCACTGAAATCATTAACTTGAGATACCTGTTCTTTATGACTAGTAGCATCCTTTCCTTTACCAAGATGTGTACCTGACTGCACATATTCCCCAGCCAAAACACATATAAACAAGCTTCTCTCCCTACCTCTTTGAAACAGCTTCCTCAGAGTTACTGAGTGGCTGTTTCCTGGGTTATAGTCCTCAGTAAGTTCCCTGAATAAAACTTAAACTCACAATCCTTATGTTGTGCAGTTTCCTTTAAATCAACATGACTTTAGTTACAACTACCATTATCCTGACCCACAGGGCTACCGTGCTTCCACGTTAACTTGCTGGAGCAAGAATGGACAAAAGCCTTTTTCCCTTCAGATAGAATTGAAACAGATGGAAATATTTTAGGTAACTCACAAAATGAAAATGAGCACAGAGTACAAGGAACATCAGTGGTCTTGCTGACAAAGAAGAGATATCATATTTTGCAAGCCAGGGTTTTACATTCCTTTCACATCCAGTCTGAGAGATTTACTGTATTTCCCCCTAATTGAATAGCATTAAGTGTCTTAAAATAGCCTCTCATACATAAGGTGATCTTCTTATAGTAAAGCTCTAGTAGTGTGATATTATAATGCAATAATCATATATCAGAATGATCCACAAAGAAAGGAAGAAGATATAGCACTTCAGCTGAGTATTACATGACCTGGATTGTACTAATCTTTCTTCCAATTATTCAGGTAGAACTCTCTGACTTTGGGAAAGTCAACTTTTCTGAATCTCAAATTTCCTTATCTAAAGAATGGGCATGCTAATATTTACACTACCTATCTCTCCAGGTTGTCCAAATAATTGTCAAGGCAACAATTTATTGCAAGCATAGTCAAAGTTTCTTTCAATCTTGTTCAAGGGAGCTTGAAGAAAGTCATTTCATAGATTTCTTGCATAGGCAATTTTTCTAACAAGAATACATAGCTAGATAACATTTTTAGGAAAAATAAATACAAGGAAAAATGTCTGGGTACAGTTTATCAGGCTCCTCATATGCAAGTTACTCCTCACAAAACTGGGTGGGGAGATCTAGTATGTATATAGGCTCTTTATTTTAAAACATTTTATTGTAGTTCAAATATACAGCTGATCCTTGAACAGCTCAGGGTTAGGGGCACTGACCCTCCACACGGTTGAAAATTTGTGTACAGCTTTACAGTTGGCCCTCCCTATCTGTGGCTCTACATCCTCAGATTCAACCAACTGCAAATCTCACAGTACAGAACATATTTATTGCAAAAAAGTCATGTATAAGTGGACCCATGCAGTTCAAACTTGTGTTGTTCAAGAGTCAACTGTATACAAAATTAAGGAGAATAGTACAAATCACCTTACTTTAGTGGGTATCAACACACAGTCAATCTTATTCATGTACACTCCTATCTACTCCCCTCCCAAACTGGATAATTTTAACGTGAATTCCAGATTTCACCTATAGATGTATAGGAGATCAGAACATGTCACCCCAAAATATGCCACTCTGGCATAAGGATTATTTTGAGCTGAAGACTCAAATGAGCTCTCAGCCATCCTCCTATGTTCCTGAAAACAACATAAATTCCCCTTTTTGGAGGTGCCTTCCCCGACTTCCCATATGAGGAAGAGAATAACAACCTTATCACCCAAGACAAGATGGCGCTGAAAAACAGTCTGCATAAGCAAATCTTACTAACTAGCCTTTATCTACCACTAGTTTCCTCATATATTTGCCTTCTTACAATTTGCCACCTCTTGAAGCTCCAAGTCCCTTTCCTTTGTCTTGTCACTTCTCCTTAAATGTAACCTCTTTTGGAGAATGGTATAAATGCTTCCAAGCCTAGCTGTTTCTTTAGGGGTTTTCTCTTTTTATGAAGTCCCTTCATGCCACATAATACTTTTATTTTATTTTATTTTATCTATTTATTTATTATTATTATTTTTTGCGGTATGCGGGCCTCTCACTGTTGTGGCCTCTCCCGTTGCAGAGCACAGGCTCCGGACGCGCAGGCTCAGCAGCCATGGCTCACAGGCCCAGCCACTCCATGGCATGTGGGATCTTCCCGGACCGGGGCATGAACCCGCATCCTCTGCATCGGCAGGCGGACTCTCAACCACTGCGCCACCAGGGAAGCCCCACATAATACTTTTAGCATCAAATAAATGTGTATGACTTTTCTCCTGTTAATCTGTTGTCAGTTACTTATGCAAAGCCTGCTGGAGAACCTATGAGAATAGAGGAACATTTTCCTCCACAACAGAAACCTGTCTGATGTTCTAAGATAGTCTCTCCCTTTCTCTTTCTTTTTCTCTTTCTCTGTCTCTCTCTCTTCTTCTTCTGCTTCTTCTCTCCATCTCTCTGTCTCTTCATTTTCTTGTCGATGTTGAAGAACCCAAGTTGTTTGTATTTGCACAGAATTTCCCATGTTCTGGATTTGGCCAGTTCCCTCTCCACGTTTGTTCCCCTGACATGTTCTTCAATTCTCTGAATTTCCTGTAAACTGGTAGTTAGAGGTAGGGGCTTGATCAGATTCAAGTCCGATTTTTTTCCTCAAAATAGTTTACTGGTCATACTATACATTCTCTATTGCATTACATCAAGAGGCATATAATAATTAATGTTCTCTCTTTTTGTGATGTTAAGACTGATCTTTGGTTTCTGTTGATACTGGCCTAATCTATTCATTATAAAGCTTCCCACCAACTTTCCACCTAATGGTTTTAGCAGCTATTGACAATCATTTCCTAGATCCATTACTTCATTAAGGGATGAGTGGTAATATCATAATTTTTTCAATTCTTCTATATTTATAATCTAGAATTCTTCTATAAGGAAGATTTTTCCCACATAATTTCCCTGAGGGGGGTGATAACTTTTTATTAGCTGTATAAAATATAAACTTATTATAATTAGGCATATTTCCAATATTTTAAAGAAGATGCAATTAAGAGAGTAGATGAATAAGAAGAGAGAAGCATTAGAAAAGTGATTAACAAAATCTGGAGATTAGTTACTAGATCTATTAGTTTGCCCAGCACAATACTAAAGCTTTAACTTTTCCCCCTTTAGTCTTTTCTATTTATTTATTTATTTCTATTCATTTTAATAGACTTTCATTTTTAGAGCAGTTTTACATTCGCAGCAAAATTGAGAAGGTACAAGAGTCCCCATATACCCCAAACTCCCCACACAGGTATAGCCTCTCCCGTTATTAACATCCTCTGATGAACCTGCATTGACACATCTTTATCTTCCGAAGTCCAGAGTTTACATTAGGGCTTGCTCTTGGTTGCTTTGACATTTTATTTATTAAAATCTGCTGCCTGAATTTTTAAAAGCTTGTTTTCGTCTAAGATCTTGGAAAAGCAGAAAAACACATATAAGAAAATAAAAATCACCTGCACCCTCACTCAGGAAAAGACCACAGAAATATTTTGATATACGGATTTCCAGGTCTTTCTGTTCTTCCTCCCTTCTCCCTTCTTTCCTTATTTCTACCTCTCCTTCTCCCGTTCTTTCTTTCTTTCTTTCCTTCCTTCCTTCCGTCTTTCTTTTTTCTTTCTTCCTTCCTTCCTTCTTTCTGTCTTTTGTAACAGTTTTTCACCTATTTTCATTTTCCTATGTTGTTTTCTGACAGGAGTATTTTTAGTGGCTATATAGCATTTCATCACATAGATACAATACAGTTTAGTTAAGCATACTCAGTACTGGTTTGTGGGTTGTTTCTGCTTTTTTGGCTGTTATAACTATTGCTGTGACTTGTTAAAAACTGTACCTATGCAATCATTTAAGTTTGTGCATGCTTTTCTCTGTAGCATAAAGTCCTAAGAGTAGAATTTTGGGGTCAAATGTATATAAATGTACATATTTCAAATTGAACTGATTTATACTTCCACCAGTGCACTATACATAATGAGATTATGTTTTTAGGGCTTCCCTGGTGACACAGTGGTTGAGAGTCCGCCTGCCGACACAGGGGACGCGGGTTCGTGCCCTGGTCCGGGAAGATCCCACATGCCGCGGAGCGGCTGGGCCCGTGAGCCATGGCCGCTGAGCCTGCACGTCCGGAGCCTGTGCTCCGCAACGGGAGAGGCCACAACAGTGAGAGGCCCGCGTATGCCCGCCCCCCAAAAAAAAAAAGATTATGTTTTTATAAAAAGAAATAGGAAAAAGCAACTACCAGTCATGCAGCTGACGGCTTGTAGAGGAGCTAAATCGATATTGCTTTCCATTTCCAAGGAATGGGTGGTCACCAGTGTAAGGGATAAACTGGATTCATTCATTGTACAATTTAGAACAAAAGGTATACTTGAAGCTCTAAGAAGTTCTGAAATCAAGTATTCCAATAGAAAGCGAGAGTCCGTATTGCAGTTTTTATTACCAAATCTCATCTGGAGTGATTCAATTCAAATATTTATGAGCAATGAATAATGAATCGAGTGTAATAACTAGTTATTTTTCTTAATGATTGATACTTATGTGAAAGAAGGCAAATATTCTCAGGGGATGAAGTGAGACTGGACCTCATGATTTCAACATGAATTTTTGTTTCCTATGCAACAAATTATGGTTTTGCAAGAACTTTTACTGTATTCTTATGTACTACAATACCTAGCACATAGAAAACACACTAAATATTTCTTGAATAGATTAAATAAATAAATAAACGATGTTTGGAGAAATAAAAAAGCAAGACCACATCTATGACTGAGGATGGGGATTCCTCTGAAGGTCATGGAATCTATAGTCTGTTAGGAAGAAGTCTGTCCTGGGAGAGAGAACAAGAATATAGGATATGGATGAAGGGAAACTGAAATCTACTCTGAGCTTCAAAGCATTTGATGTCTGGACTGTAGGCACTAGCGTGTTAGAGCTGGCTTGTACTGGCTAGCAAGAACCAATTACTAAAATTTTCAGGAATCTTGTGAGCTTGTGGTTAAATTGTTAGTAGCTTAAAATTGGCCATGGTCAGACTATTTACACCATGGAAATCAGTAAACACATAAATGGATACACTCCCTATTCCCCCAACCCCCAAGCCAGTTAGACCTGTACTAGCACATCACTGACTCCAGGTAAATGAGACAGACTCACAGTACAGTGACACCCTAGACATCCCTCATCTGCCTGGGGCAGTCTCACTGGACACCAATTTTCCTGAGGTTATTATTAGTAGCTCCCCTTTCACTGTTGAAAGTATCTAGTTTGGACAGTAAATATTTGGGTATTCTAGCTCAAGGGTATTCCCTTAAGGAGAGGTAGGCTGGCCCTGCAGGCCAGGTTCAGGGACTCCCAGTTCAAGACCCCAACTAGGACTTGGACCTATGGAGTTTGAGGAACACCATCTACAATTATCCTTTTGTTTAACATCTTTAATTCATTTCTCCAAACACTGGTGTTAATTAAAAATTCATTTTCAGAAACTTTATTTCTTTAATTTTAATGGGAAAAATTATGATGCCTTAAATCTCAACCCAAGGGCCCATATAATTTTGGCAGAAAAATGTAATAATTAAGTAATACAAATAATTGTATATAAGCAATAAACAACAATTTGAAAATATATACACATGATTTGTATATAAAATGAAATGTAATGAAAGTTTCTTGTACTTGCCAAAGGACGAATTAAAGACCTGGTGGTAGATGGTGGAGGAAGAAGAGGAGTCCTTCTGGGAAGGTAGTGAAGAGGATACAAACGGACGTTCATATGTTCAAGACCAGAGTCAGATGCACAGCACAATTACCTCTTCTTTCTTGAGACTGATGCTGGAAGCAGCTCCTTGATCAACTTTCCAGCATGTACGACTGATTCAGAGTTTTTCTTCATCTTCTCACCATTTACGAAAATTCTTACACACAGTATGGTGAGCTCCCCTTAAAAACGTTTTAAGCATTTTATTTTTTCTACCTTTTCATTCTGTTTACCACACACCTCTTTGTTCAATGGTTAGTATTCTTTTTTCTTCTTTCTGTACCATTTTCTTCCCACCAGTATTTGAACCATTTGGAGGCTTATACTACTTTGCACTTGAGATGCTCTTAAAAATAAAGTTATGACACAGAAAAAACCCTTTAGGACAAAATTAAGGCTAAACAGAAAAGCCCTTCAAAACAGACCAAAGAGTCTCTCTCCCTTAATGCACGTGAAATCATATGCAATACAAAAATCAAACATAGCACACAATTCAGATTTGTTCCACATGATGTTCTTTAACTAGAAACTGTTGTGTCAAGAATATTGGTGATTGGGTCTTTGTCTGAAATCGTAATGTCAAGGTACTGCTGCTTATAGAATATTGCTTTAGGAGGTTTTTGAGTGAAAAAAACAGTATACTGGAAGAATGAGTTGTCAGAAAAAATGACATTATGACTATTGTGGTGAAAAGCTGTAGACTAAAGAGTTACTGTGGGTTAAGAATGATAACTAAAGGGCTTCCCTGGTGGCGCGGTGGTTGAGAGTCTGCCTGCCGATGCAGGGGACACGTGCCCAGTCTGGGAAGATCCCACATGCTGCGGAGCGGCTGGGCCCATCAGCCATGGCCGCTGAGCCTGTGCGTCTGGAGCCTGTGCTCTGCAACGGGAGAGGCCACAGCAGTGAGAGGCCCGCGTACCACACACACACAAAAAAGAATGATAACTACAAAAAATTTAGCCTTGTACACAACAATAGTAATGATGTGCTGCAATTCCCTTCCGAAATCTTTGAAGTATTTAGTAAAGTCTTGTTAAATGCGCCAGCCAAGTCTTGGCGCTCATCATTGGGAACAGAAGGAAGTGTGAGTGCCCATGCTTCAGATCAAACAAGAGAGAAGGGAGAGGGAGTCTACTTAGAACATGCAAGTGATGAGACATCCTATAAACTTCTAAAGAAAAACAAAATCAGACTTCTCAACAGCCACACAGGAAGCTCAAAGACAATGGGGAAAAGCCTTTAGAATTATGACGAAAAATTATTACCAATCCTGAAAAGTTTTCTATGTTATTTTGATTTTTAAAAAGATAACATGAGTTCATAGCTTTCTGCTTACATGTATTCCTAACCACTCTCCACCCTGAAAAGGGATCTCATGGGAACAACGTCTCTGTCCTATTTTTTTTTTTTTTTTAATTATGATGAGATGATTTTTTTTTTTTTTAGATGTTGGGGGTAGGAGTTTATTAATTAATTTATTTATTTTTGCTGTGTTGGGTCTTCGTTTCTGTGCAAGGGCTTTCTCTAGTTGTGGCAAGCGGGGGCCACTCTTCATTGTGGTGCGCGGGCCTCTCACTATCGCGGCCTCTCTTGTTGTGGAGCACAGGCTCCAGACTCGCAGGCTCAGTAGTTGTGGCTCACGGGCCTAGCCGCTCCGCGGCATGTGGGATCTTCCCAGACCAGGGCTCGAACCCGTGTCCCCTGCATTAGCAGGCAGATTCCCAACGACTGCGCCACCAGGGAAGCCCCCTCTCTGTCCTATTTTTAATGTTATAATCATAATAATGTGTTACATGTTAAGAATTGAATGACTGGTTGCCCTAGAAAGTTCTGAGGTCTTCCTTGAGCAGCCCTACCCCCCTCGTACCTGCCTTCCAAGAAGAGTTTTTTCCCCTTTCCAGAACTCCAATGTCTTTTATTTTGTATCATGATTAATTGTCTCCTCATTGGAGTATGAGGGTTAGGAGCTCAGCTTAACTGTCTTGCTACAATTGCCGACACAGGACCTTGCCGTCACAGGACCTTGAACCTGGGAGGTGCTGAAGAGCTCTGTGTTGAATGTTTCTACATCTTGAGTAACCTTATATCTTTGGAAATCTTTCTAAAAACTTTTCCAGTATTTCAGACTCCCTCCCCAACACCATTCCTACTTCAAAGTAAAAAAAAAGGAAACGTTTTTGTAAAACCATAATTTGCTGCATAGGAAACAAAAATTCATGTTGAAATCATGAGGTCCAGTCACACTTCATCACCTGAGAATATGTGCCTTCTTTCACATAAGTATCAATCATTAAGAGAAATAACTAGTTATTACACTCGATTCATTATTCATTGCTCATAAATATTTGAATTGAATCACTCCAGATGAGATTTCGTAATAAAAACTGCAATACGGGGCTTCCCTGGTGGCGCAGTGGTTGGGAGTCCGCCTGCCGATGGAGGGGACACGGGTTCGTGCCCCGGTCCGGGAAGATCCCACATGCCATGGAGCGGCTGGGCCCGTGAGCCATGGCCGCTGGGCCTGCACGTCCGGAGGCTGTGCTCCGCAACGGGAGAGGCCACAACAGTGAGAGGCCCACGTACCGAAAAAAAAAAAAAGAAAATACTGCAATACGGACTCTTGCTTTCTATTGGAATACTTGATTCCAGAACTTCTTAGAGCTTCAAGTATACCTTTTTTTCTAAATTGTACAATGAATGAATCCAGTTTATCCCTTACACTGGTGACCACCATTCCTTGGAAATGGAAAGCAATATAGATTTAGCTCCTCTAGAAGCAATCAGCTGCATGACTGGTAGTTGCTTTTTCCTATTTCTTTTTATAAAAACATAATCTTTTTTTTTTTTTTTTTTGGTGGGGGGCGTACACGGGCCTCTCACTGTTGTGGCCTCTCCTGTTGCGGAGCACAGGCTCCGGACGTGCAGGCTCAGCGGCCATGGCTCATGGACCCAGCCGCTCCATGGCATGTGGGATCTTCCCGGACCGGGGCACGAACCCGCGTCCCCTGCGTCGGCAGGCGGACTCTCAACCACTGCGTCACCAGGGAAGCCCTAAAAACATAATCTTATTATGTATTAGTGCACTGGTGGACGTATAAATCAGTTCAATTTGAAATATATACATTTATATACATTTGACCCCAAAATTCTACTCTTAGGACTTTATGCTACAGAGAAAAGCATGCACAAACTTAAATGATTGCATAGGTACAGTTTTTAAAAAGTCACAGCAATAGTTATAACAGCCAAAAAAGCAGAAACAACCCATAAACCAGTACTGAGTATACTTAACTAAACTGCATTGTATCTATGTGATGAAATGCTATATAGCCACTAAAAATACTCCTGTCAGAAAACAACACAGGAAAATGAAAATAGGTGAAAAACTGTTACAAAAGACAGAAAGAAGGAAGGAAGGAAGAAAGAAAAAAGAAAGACGGAAGGAAGGGAGAAAGGAAGGAAGGAAGGAAGGAAGGAGAAAGAAAGAAAGAATGGGAGAAGGAGAGGTAGAAATAAGGAAAGAAGGGAGAAGGGAGGAAGAACAGAAAGACCTGGAAATCCGTATATCAAAATATTTCTGTGGTCTTTTCCTGAGTGAGGGTGCAGGTGATTTTTATTTTCTTATATGTGTTTTTCTGCTTTTCCAAGATCTTAGACGAAAACAAGCTTTTAAAAATTCAGGCAGCAGATTTTAATAAATAAAATGTCAAAGCAACCAAGATCAAGCCCTAATGTAAACTCTGGACTTCGGAAGATAAAGATGTGTCAATGCAGGTTCATCAGAGGATGTTAATAACGGGAGAGGCTATACCTGTGTGGGGAGTTTGGGGTATATGGGAACTCTTGTACCTTCTGCTCAATTTTGCTGCAAATGTAAAACTGCTCTAAAAATGAAAGTCTATTAAAATGAATAGAAATAAATAAATAAATAGAAAAGACTAAAGGGGGAAAAGTCAAAGCTTTAGTATTGTGTTGGGCAAACTAATAGATCTAGTAACTAATCTCCAGATTTTGTTAATCACTTTTCTAATGCTTCTCTCTTCTTATTCATCTACTCCCTAAATTGCATCTTCTTTAAAATATTAGTAGTGTTATCAAAGTCCAGAATATTCAGTCTTGAATAAAACCATGTCCTATCAACAGTCTAGTCTATGTCAAATAGCACCAAGATCAGTGTAGTTCCTTGGACAGTTTTTCCTCGCACATGAAGGGATGACCAGGCCTGCATATTGTTTCAGCAGTCTCCAGGGTTTATGTGATTTCCTGTGGGCAAATAACAACATAAATGATATAACTACAGATATGGCCCAAGAATACGCAGAAGTGATTGCATGGGACAACTGGAAGCTAGGAAATGAACATTTCTCTAAATGAGAATCTAAAGGAAACAGACTACACAATTCTGCCCAGCATTAAGATAAATGTTATAAAATTATGAGGAGCATATTAGCTCCTAGACCACAGCTCCATTCCAAAAAGGTCTTTACTTTGCATTTGCACAAATAAAGCAAAATTAGAATGGTTTTCCTGGAACTCAGGGATGATTGACCTTAATGTAAATCGAGTCTCTCCCTCTAGGAGGCAGATGATTGTTTACATATTTTAAGTGACAATTGTTTTCAGTGTCTACTCCTGCTGTTCCCTGTATTAATATAACTCACCTTCCTACATATCAAAACCAATTACTTTTCTCTTTCCTTAATGCCATCCCAAGGCTCTGGGCTATGTACTTGGCACTAGACTACAAAGAGAAGTCAACACAAATGCTGCCCCTGGGAAGCCCACACTTCTTTTGGGGAGAGAGATACAATTATATATATAATTAACTATAATCAAAATAAGATTGAGAAAAATAGAGGTACAAACCAAAGACAGAATTAATGGTTATGACACAAACTAAGGACATAAGAGTTATAAATTAATTTTCTGCTAGCCATTAGCATCTACATGCCATCTGCTATGACTGCTTTCGAAAATGCACATATACACTTTGAATTTTGCATCAGGCCTATGTATTTTCTGTTCAAAACTAGATAATTGCATTTTTTAAATCACAATTAGATTTTTTATAGAACTTGATAAGCTGATTATAAAATGTATGTGGATAATGATGTGATACCTTTTAAAAACTGCTTCCTGATTGTTTAAAGTTTCTGTGATAGGTCTTGACTAGAATATACACGAAAGTGCAAAAAAAAAAAAGTCTTTGTATTCTTATTCAGATTGCTTCTGAGAAGCAAAATTCCTTAAATACATTATGGAAGATAATAAAGGTACTTCTTTTTCTTGTGAAAAAAATGTATATGGAATAGTAGACATAGAATAGTCTAAACAAGGGGAGTGGGAGTGAGGGCAAAACAGGTGAAGGGAATTAAGAGATATAACCCTCCAGCTATAAAATAAATAAGTCACAGGGATATAATACACAGCATAAGGAATATGATCAGTAATATTGTAATAACTTAGTATGGGGACAGACGGTTGCTAGACTCATTGGGGTGATTGTCTCACAAAGTATGCAAATATCAAATCACTATGTAGTACACCTGAAACTAACATAATATTGTATATCAACCATATTTACAAATTAAAAATTTTTTTTAATAAATAAAAACTATGATCATATATGAGAAAAAAAGAAACTATGAATATATCTACTCAATAAGTTATAGTCATATAAAAGAAACAAAAGTATAAACAATTTAAAAAGAGAAATAAAAGGGAGAGTGGGCTTACCCTCTTAGATAGCAATATATATTATAAAGATACAGAAATTAAAATAGTATTCAGGGGCTTCCCTGGTGGCACAGTGGTTAAGAATCCATCTGCCAATGTAGGGGACACGGGTTTGATCCCTGGTCCAGGAAGATCCCACATGCCGCGGAGCAATTAAGCCTGTGTGCCACAACTACTGAGCCTGCGCTCTAGAGCCTGCGAGCCACAACTGCTGAGCCCATGTCCCACAACTACTGAAGCCCGCACGCCTGGAGCCTGTGCTGCACAACAAGAGAAGCCAACTCAGTGAGAAGCCCCTGCTCGCCACAACTAGAGAAAGCCCACGCGCAGCAATGAAGACCCAAGGCAGCCAAAAATAAAATAAATAAATAAATAATTAATTTAAAAAATAGTATTCAGGAACAATCAACAAAACGGTATCTGAAGCACACCCATGCATATGTGGAAATCTGATCTAAGCTACAGGTGGCATATCAAATGAGGAGGAAATGGATGAATCATTTAATGAACATGATTAGTACCACTGGTAATCCACATGGAAACAAGAATGAATTTGGTTTTCCCTCCTCTCATCCCCCCAACTAATAAAATGTTCATGTCACGGAGTTGTTACTATATTATGTGGTTGTTAAAAAGAATGAAGTACATTCATATGTAAAAATATGAAAAGATCTTCAGGCTGTAAAGTAAAAAGAGCAAGTTACAGAAAAAACATCTCTACAGCACAGTCCTATATATGTGTGCTTGGGTGCAGGGGAGGACAAACCTGAAGCCCCAAATACACATCTGTATATGAATACACATTTGTAGAAAAAGGGTGTAGAAGTATATACAACAAATTGCTACCTCTGTTACCATGAGGAGTCACGTTAGTGCTGGGTTTCTTATACATGGGAGGCATTACCCTTTATTCCAGACTTCCATAATTGCTTAATTTAAAAATAAATAATACTATGAAACAGTCACTTGGAAAAGCTTGTAAAAATTATAAATTACTAAAGAAGTATGTAATTATTTAGTAAATTAATCTGTTCAGCAAGCTTTTATGAAAAGTCTTTTAGCTGCTAGTATCGGGCTGTCACAGTGGTTCTCAAAATGTGGTCTGAGAACTCTGAAAGCTCTCTGATGCCCTTTCAAGGGAGCCATGAGGTCAAAACAATTTTTACAATACACTAATATGTTACTTGCCTTTTTTGCTCTCATTCTCTCATGAGTTTACGGTGAATTTTCCAGAGGAGGAGGGGGGTCATGAGGTTAATGAGACAGAAGAGGTTGGGTGTAATAGCAAGATTTTTTCACTATGTAGCTTTATTTTATTTTTATTTTTTAACTATATGAATATGTACCTCTTAAAATTATACCTTAGAAAGTAATATAGGTGAATACTTGTATAATCTTGAGATGGAAGGCATTTCTGAACATGTCACAAAATCAAAAGCCATAAAGAAAAAAGATGATAAATTTGACCATAAAAAGTCAACAATTCTGTCTAGAAGGAAAAAAAATCCACAAGATTAAAATACAAATGATGCATGGTAAAAAAAAATTGCAACATATGGTGTGAGATAAACAATGATTCTTTCAAAACAATAGAAAAAAAGATGAGCATGCCATAGAAAAAATAGGCCAAGGCCATGATCAGGCAATCACAAATGAAAAAGATACAAATGCTCCCTAAATATATGAAGATATGTTCTGTCTCAGCACTAATCAAAGAAATGAAGATAAAATTAATAATAACTTACCTTTTTTAGACATTCAGATTGCAAAGATTAACTAGAATAATGGCAAAAATGCAGGGAAATTGGTATTCACATATAACATCAGTAGGAATGTAATAGAAATTATTTCTGAAGGGCAGTGTGGCGATACGTTTAAAGATATTAATTGTGCAACACTTGATCTAAAAATTCCACTTCAAAAATTTAATCTAAGGCCACAGAGATAAATGAAATGCAGCAAAAAATCCTAAGTCAGATTACTAATTTCTGCCACATCCAACCTTCCTTTATCCTTTTATCCTGTTAGTAATAGAATCTCCACTCCCCTAAGTTTTAGGATACATGACTACTCCACTGAAGAGGACATTTCCCAGCTGACCTTGAAGTTTCCTGTGGCCCTGTAACAACATAATGGAAGTAAATGGTCGGTTTCTGTGTCACCTGATGAAAATTGCCAGTTCCTCTTTTTTTCCCAAGTGAAAACATGATGTTTGTCAGTCAGATCTAGCCATGTAGACAAGGACAACATTTTAAGGGATGGAAGAATAACAAACTAGAAGGAATCTGCTGTCTTGAATGAGCACAGAGCAGTGGTACATGTTATACGAAAGAGAAATAAACTTGCTATTGTTTGAGCCGCAGAAATTTCCACACCAGCTTAGCCCATAACTTAACTAATATGAGTTTAAATGTCTGTCAGTATAGTTTTTTCCCATAAATTTTGTTATAATGGAATCATAGGCAGTCATTAAAAGTGGCTTTATAAATCTATAGATGTCTACATGTATTGTTGGGTTTCTTAGTCTGCTTGAGTTGCTATAACAAAATACCATAGACTGGATGGCTTATACAACAAAAATTTATTTCTCACAGTTCAGGAGGCTGGAAAGTCCAAGATCAAGTTTCTGGTCAATTAAGTTTCCAGTGAGAGCTCTCTTCCTGGCTTGCAGATGGCCACCTTGCTAGGTCTTCACATGGCCTTTCCTTGGTGTACATGCTCCAGTAAAGAGAGAAGGAGAAAGCAGGATGGCATGCACTGCACTCTGGTCTCTCTTCTTATAAGCCCGCCAATTAGATCAGATTAGGGCTCTACTCTTATAATCTTATTTAACCTTAATTTACTCCTAAAGACCCTATCTCCAAATACAGTCACATCCAGGTATAAGGCTTCAATGTGTGAATTTGAAGGGAGACACAAATCAGTCCATAGCATTGCGTTTAAAAAAATTACTAAAATCATGTATATTGTGATTTCGATTATGTAAAATTACATATGTGTGGGTGTGTACATATAGAGTATGTTTACCTAGATAGAGTCTGAAAAGATGCTCCCCAGTAGCAATGAAATCTGTAGGTGGCAATGACAGGCATCTTTAGGCTGCATTAAGAACAAATTGTAGAACAGAAAAGCAGGCATAACTAATAGTGGTTAATTATATCACCACCATAAAAGCAAACAAAAGCTATGTAACAAATTAAGATTTGTTTCAAATAAATAGAGTTAAATTTTTTTTAATAACCCAAAAGAATGACACTTTTCAGAAGTAGAAATCTGTACAATGAATTATACTATCAAGTGAAATATTTCTTGAAAAGTAGAAATTTCCTGTGCTACTGCTGTGCTTTATGTTGAGTTGTGCCAGGATAAATGTTTTAGAAATTTTTTCTTAAGAATAAACCAGGGCTTCCCTGGTGGCACAGTGGTTGAGAGTCCGCAGGGCACACGGGTTCGTTCCCTGGTCCGAGAAGATCCCACGTGCCGCGGAGCGGCTGGGCCCGTGAGCCATGGCTGCTGAGCCTGCGCGTCCGGAGCCTGTGCTCCACAACGGGAGAGGCCACAACAGTGAGAGGCCCGCGTACTGCAAAAAAAAAAAAAAGAGCTTGACAAAAAAAGAATAAACCATGTCATCATCTTCAGAGTCCTTTCCATCTCCTGCTTTGGTCCAATCACTCATCTTTCACTATTTGCCCCTTCTTCACAGAGGGTCACAGATCTCCTCATTCTCCTTATAGCTCCTAGTTACTACACTTTTCCTTTTCTTCTCTTCTTATGTTACCTGTGACAGTTGTTGCTTTTTCCCTTTATTCTGTTTGTTTTCCTTCATTTGTTCCTTTATTATCTTCCTTGTTCTCACCCTCTTTTCTTTTTCTTTTTCTTGGTCCTCTTATTGACCTACAGTTTTTCATTGCTTTTTTCTTCTTTTCCCCCTCTGCAATCCCTAACCTCATAATAAAACCCAATACAGAAAAACAGACACATAGGTCAATAGAACAGAAATAAAACCATGCACTTATGGTCAACTAATCTACGACAAAGGAGGCAGAAATATACCATGGAGAAAAGACAGTCTCTTCAATAAGTGGTGCTGAGAAAACTGGACACCTACATGTAAAACACGAAATTAGAACATTCTCTAACTCCATATACAAAATAAACTCAAAATGGATTAAAGACCTAAATGTAAGACCAGATACTATAAAACTATAAAACTCCTAGAGGAAAACATAGGCAGAACACTCTTTGACATAAATTGCAGCAATATTTTTTGGATCCATCTCCTAGAGTAATGAAAATAAAAGCAAAAATAAACAGATGGGACCTAACTAAACTTAAAAGATTTTGCACAGCAAAGGAAGCCATAAACAAAATGAAAAGACAACCTATGGAGTGGGAGAAAATATTACAAACAATGCGACTGACAAGGGATTAATTTCCAAAATACGCAAACAGCTCATACAGCTCAACGTCCAAAAAAAAAACCCAATCAAAAAATGGGCAGAAAACCTAAATAGACATTTCTCCCAAGAAGACATACAGATGGCCAACAGACACATGAAAAGATACTCAACATTGCTAATTATCAGAGAAATGCAAATCAAAACCACAATGAGGAATCACCTCACACTGGTCAGAATGGCCATCATCAAAGAGTCTATAAATAATAAATGCTGGAGAGGATGTGGTGAAAAGGGAACCCTCCTACACTGTTGGTGGGAATGTAAATTGGTGTAGCCACTATGGAGAACAGTATGGAGGCTCCTTAAAAAACTAAATATTTATTTATTTATTTATTATCATATGATCCAGCAACCCCACCCCGGGCATATATGACGTCATTTATATGTGGAATCTAAAAAAAATGATACAGGGCTTCCCTGGTGGTACAGTGGTTGAGAGTCCACCTGCCGATGCAGGGGACACGGGTTCGTGCCCCGGTCCGGGAGGATCCCACGTGCCGTGGAGCAGCTGGGCCTGTGAGCCATGGCTGCTGAGCCTGCGCGTCCGGAGCCTGTGCTCCACGATGGGAGAGGCCACAACAGTGAGAGGCCCGCGTACCGCCAAAAAAAAAAAAAAAAAAAAGATACAGATGAACTTATTTACAAAACAGAAATAGACTCACAGACATAGAAAACAAACTTATGGTTACCAAAGGGGAAAGGGGGGGTGGGGGGCAGGGATAAATTAGGTGTTTGGGATTAACAGATACTTACTACTATATATAAAATAGATAACCAACAACAGCCTACTGTATAGCACAGGGAACTATATTCAATATCTTGTAATAACATAATGGAAAAGAATCTGAAAAAGAATATACATATATATACACATATGTCTGTGTATGTATATATATATATATATATCTGAATTACTTTGCTGTACAGCTGAGACTAACACAACATTGTAAGTCAACTATACTTCAATTAAAAAAAAAAAGTGCCTTCAGAGAGCAGGCAGACTATTAACATGTGGAGCTTCTCTCTGCCCCCAGATAGTCCCAGAACAGTTTGCTCAGGTATTGTTTCCAGTTCTTCTTTTTTTAAAAAAAAATATGTATATATTTATTTATTTGGCTGTGCTGGGTCTTAGTTGCAGCACACAGGATCTTCACTGCAGCATGCAAACTCTTAGTTGCAGCATGTGGGATCTAGTTCCCTGACCAGGGATCGAACCCGGGCCCCCTGCATTGGGAGCACAGAGTTTTAGCTGGACTACCAGTGAAGTCCCTGTTTCCAGTCCTTAAGCTGATTCACTCCAACTATTCAGAAAGGTAGTAAGTTGACTAGAGCCTCATGAGTGAATATTCAGTTTACAGCCCTCTGTGTTTCACATGTTCTTCAAACAAGGGGATGAATATACCCCTTCTCCTATTACTCTCTAGCCCGTACCCAACTTCTTTTCTTCTGCAGGTAACATTCTGAAAACATGATTTACCTGGAAGAAAAAAAACATTGGGGAGGGGAGGTGTTCAGGGAAATGGAAAATCACCTGCAAATATCTGTCATGGACCTTACTTACTCTTTTGCAGATGGCTCACAAGAGCGAAAAATTTGAGGAAAGGAACCATAATCAAGGCAAATAGTTGGAAAGGAGGAGAGAATGAGAGGACTAAAGCAAGGGGAAGCAAGCTCTAGATTTTTGGCCTCCATGAAATATGTGAGATATTAAGGGAATACAGAAGAGAAGAAATGGTTCTTAGCCTCAAGGAATTATAATCTAGTAGGAGAAATAACATGCCTTTTGTGTTGGGTGTCCCCAAGATCACCCTCAGTTTCAGTGATTTGCTGGATGGACTTTCAAGATTCAGAAAGTTTCTATACTCCCAGTTGCAGTTTATTACAGCAAAAGGATACAGCTTAGAATCAGCAAAGGGGAAAGGTGCATAGGCAAAGTCCAGGAGAAACCAGGAGCAAGATTCCAATTGTCCTCTCCCAGTGGCATCCCACAAGTAGCCTTAATTCTCCAATCAACTACATAATAACCGGTGCAAAATGTTGCTAACCAGGGAAATTCACTCAAGCCCTGATATCCAGGATTTTAATTGGGGGTAAGTCGTGAAGTCACGCAGCACCTGTGTGAATTATCTTAACTACTTAGTCTCCAGCCCCTCAGAGGTCAAACTGACACAGCATGGCCCAGGGCCTCAGGTATGCAAAAACTGGTGTTAGCCTTGTTAGTATAAACTATCAGATCAAACTGATAGAGTATGGCCCAAAACTTCAAGCTTACAAACATACTCTTATTAGGTAAGATAACAGTTCAGAGATCATCTCCCAGGAGGTATTCAAGGGCCAGTTCTTTCTCTGGAATATGTAGGATGATTGTGTAACCCACCCTCACTGAGTTAACCCTTTACTGCATCACCAAGTAGTATGCAGACTATAAACTTTTTCAATTAAAAAATTATTTATTTATTTATTTATTTATTTTATTTTGGCCTCACCTTGTGGCTTGTGGAATCTTAGTTCTCCAAACAGGGATCGAACCCAGCCCTCGGCAGTGAGAGTGCAGAGTCCTAACCACTGGACCACCAGGGAATTCCCTATAAAGATTTTTTTAAAAATAACAGAATTTAACATTTTTCTGATAGCAGAAAACTTAATCTAGTCATATTCTCAGTTACTTTAGGTTTTGTTTCTATTTTGGTTTTGGTCATCATTTCAGATTTTAAGTCAGTCAATACAATATTCATTCTCCCTTCTATCTAGGGCCAATTTGAAGATCCGAGGCCGTAATAGGGCCATGGCATATGTGGGAGAGACACTGGGTCCTTGGGCATCCTTGGTTTACAGTGGCATACATAGAATGTGCCTTGCCTCCATTGGTTCTCGACAGCTGACATCTCTCCGGAAGCCGCTGAGGTAATGCAGGACAGTCTTTGGTCCCTGCACACTGCATCCTCCTTGTCCTAACAATGAAGCCTCAAGTCATCCAAGCCTTTGGACTACTACTGAAGGGACAGCAATCTTTACTTTGTTCCTTTAAAGCTATAGGAGATTGAGCGAAGGGGTAATCTCAGACTCTTCTTGTCCAGACCTGTGTCACAACCTCTGAGAGTTCTACTCAAAAATAATTTTGTTAAACTTCCTTGGAAGTTCAAGAATTTCCATCCACCTTTTAAGGGGTGGGTGTGAGAAATCCTCACCAGCATCTAATGCTCTTGCTGTCCTTGCAGACTCCCTTCTCTTCCAGCACAGGCAACCTGTATCTCCTCTCTCAGAAGTGGTGATAGAAGTGGTGCTGGTGAAGTTTAGAAAATGACAAGCCATCCAATTAGGCTGAAGTTTAGAATGGGTATGGGAAAGCAGTAAGGATCAGGCAGGAAGATCGAATGAGGCTATCAGGCAGGGATGAAATTGTGGAGAGCCTTGGGTGCAGTGGGGAGCCAAAGAAATTATAGAAAAAGAGAGGGCAATAGAGAGAGGTGTAATTAAGGAAGAATAAGAGTGTGGATCTCTGTGAAATATTTTTGCAAGACATTTGGGAGGACAATATAGAGATAAGATAATTGTGATTAAAAAACCTAAAACAATAAATCCATTTTCTGGACTTAAAAAACCCCAGAAGCCGTATATATTTGAACAAAGTAAAACATGATTGTTTTAATTACATGAGACTAGGAAGTCTAAGAATATGGAAAATAGTTTTCTCTAAAACTGATTATCCATGATGATTTGAGAAACTGAACTATGGGTTGTATTAAATTGCATGGAATTCTCTCCAAACAAGCCTCCCCAATTTACCTTTTATTCTTTTCTTCTCCACTGCCATCATCTGAAGGAATACAAGGCACTTGTCTTTCGTCTGCTTGAATCCTGTATACCATCTCTACAATGAGTTATTAGCATATTAAAAGCATTACTTTTAATACAGAATTTGCTTTCCTACTATATGAAGATTTTCAAGGTACAGCTACAAAAACATAGGGTACAGAGGGAAGGGCATTTCAAAACAAAGGGAAAAGCTTGTGCAAAGCAGGGAAGAGTTAAAATTGCTGGAGCATAAAGTAGTGAGAGCTTCAGCTTGAGAGGTGTATGGGGATGAAATTTGGAGGGATAACAGGTGGGATAAGAAACTTGTTGCTCTGGGCTTCCCTGGTGGCGCAGTGGTTGAGAATCTGTCTGCCAATGCAGGGGACTCGGGTTCGAGCTCTGGTCCGGAAAGATCCCACATGCCGCGGAGCAACTAAGCTTACTGTGAGCCACAGCTACTGAGCCTGCGCGTCTGGAGCCTGTGCTCCGCAACAAGAGAAGCCGGATAGTGAGAGGCCCGCGCACCGCGATGAAGAGTGGCCCCTGCTTGCCACAACTAGAGAAAGCCCTCGCACAGAAACCAAGACCCAACACAGCCAAAAATTAATTAATTAATTAATTTAAAAAAATTGTTGCTCTAAAGCTTTTCCTGGACCATCCACATCACAATCAGGAGATGCTGCTAAAATTGAATATAGGGAGGGGTCCAAGGATCAATGTCTAAGTAAATTTGCCAGGTGATTCTTACGCAAACTAAGGTTTAAGAAACTACTACTATACAAAATAAATAGCCCTTGAATATCATTAAGAAGGAAAACTTCACTCTGGAGGCCTATGGAAATTGGATTTAAGGATCTGTTTGGGAAAGAGGCTGCTAGGAGAGGAATAATTTGGGAAAGGTAAGGTCTTGAGGGAGAGCTAGGATGCCTAGAGTTTGCCCTTTGGCCATTTTTAGAGTGAAAATATGTGTAACTTCTGATATAAGTGTGGGGTGGGGTTGGGGGGGATGAAAAAGAATATTTTAGAATTATTTGGCTATCAGTATTGACATTTATTTCTATTTCTTGTAATGATGCCATGTTTATGCAATAAAACACTTTCAAACAATCTTTATATATTAACTCCTTGGAAAATGAACCATTTTTATTCACTTAAAAAGCAAATCACTGACTTTAAAAATTAATTTCCCCTTTTTCATTGGGGAAACCCTTTAAAAATTCCCGACTTGCAAGAGAACCTCCCCTCTTACTCTTCATGCTCGCAATTCATCAGAGAAGAGTAAATTCAGGTGGCAAAATCCATGCCTCCTCCACAACATCTTTTCTACACAACATTCTCCCGTTTTTTATAATTCTTTCCTTTGCTTTTTACTCTCTCCACTTCGTCATCCTTCTACCCTCCCACCATATCTATTCCTCCTACAGGACCCCTGTCTGCAGTAGTAAAATGAGTTTTTCGTAGCAGTTGCTTAATTTACAGTGTCGGTTAGACACAGTGAAACCCCGCCCCATAGGAGGAGCTAACACAGGCGGACCGAATTAGGTGGTCGATCGTTAACAAATGAACCCTTAATCTTTTTAGAGGAGCCAAACACACACAAAGGCCCAATCAGAGGCCGCGGTTCCAGGAGCTCGGTGGGCGGGGCTGGGCAAGCTACCTCCCACCTCCCAGCCTTCCACAGCGGCCGTCCGAGCCTCGCGGGCTTCCGCACGCCCCGCCCCCCGACCAGGCGCGGCGGCTATTGGGCGGCGCACTCCTTGCAGTCGCCTCGGTTGCTGGGAGAGGGAGGGAGGGAGGGGGCGGGGCCTGAGGTGGGTCCGGGGGCCCGAGAGAAAGGCGGTTGGCGAAGCGGACGGGGCGCAGCCTCTCCGGTGCGAAGAGCAGTCCCCACTGACAGATCCCCTTCTTCCGGCCGCGCCACCCGGGAGGCGGATCCCCGGGGCCTGAGGAAGCTTCCTTGGCCCGGGCCTCCCTCCCTCTCCTACGAGTCACCCGGGCGGCCTGGGAGGAGAAGGAGGAGAAGGAAGTCGTCGGGGGTGGCGGCGGGCAGAGAACCTGCTCCTCCTTTCCCGGCAGCGGCGGCGGGGGCAGGACAATGGAGGTGGCTGTAGAGAAGGCGGCGACGGCGGCCGCGGCGGCTTCGGCGGCGGCCGCCGGGGGGCCCTCGGTTCAGCCGAGCGGGGAGAACGAGGCCGAGAGTCGGCAGGGCCCCGACTCGGAGCGCGGAGGCGAGGCGGCCCGGCTCAACCTGTTGGACACTTGCGCCGTGTGCCACCAGAACATCCAGAGCCGGGCGCCCAAGCTGCTGCCCTGCCTGCACTCCTTCTGCCAGCGCTGCCTGCCCGCGCCCCAGCGCTACCTCATGCTGCCCGCCCCCATGCTGGGCTCGGCCGAGACCCCGCCGCCCGTCCCCGCCCCCGGCTCGCCGGTCAGCGGCTCCTCGCCGTTCGCTACCCAAGGTGAGAGGAGGGTGCGGGCGCGGTAGGGGGTGGGGAGCCCGGGCAGGCCGGCGCCCTGGAGCGGCGCAGCGACCCGCTGTCATGTCGCCGCCGCCCGGGGTGCGCGGCGGGGGAGGGGCGAGGAGGGTCTGTGCTGCCGGCGGTGACATGGAGGGCCCGCGCGTTGTGCGGCGTACCGCGCGCCCCGCGAGCAACTTCCACCGGCGCTGTAGACTTGGCTGCGCTACTGCTGCTGCTCCCCAGCATTCTCCCCCCGGGTGCGTGGCCCATGCAACCCGCACTTTTGAAAACCTCTGTCGGAGTCTGCTGTAGTCTGTATCTCGGGTCCTTTGACGACTGCATCTAGTTAACCGCTGCCCTCTGCCTCCCCAAAGCTTTGTCCAGGTCCATATGATCCTAATCATCTTGTATGTACCCATGTTATTTGAGCTGGAGAGGGGGAGGGAGGGATAAAGATGAAGTGATGGTGACTTTCTTTGATGATTGATTACAGATTGGATGCCGTCTATTTTTCGTCTTGCATGTTTTGGGTTATTTACCTTGATGAGCCCCCAGTTCTCTCCTCTCCGATGCGGACAAAGGAACTAAGAGACGGTGTTTTGTTGTCCTTCTCTTTCGGAGATTTTATTTTGAGACTGTAAATGGTAAAGAGAAACAGAACAAAGTGATTTGGGGTGCCGCATTTTCTTGTATTTTGTGGACAGCAGCTGGAAATGTTGAAGTTACTGTTCTCTTTGTGGTGTTTGTTACTGTATAATGAGACTTTTGACAGGTAGTTCCCATTGCTAACGTTAACAGGTTTGAAACACTTAAAGTAAGCACAGTAAATTGTTTCTAGTAGAATAATTGAGGTTTTAAATGTTTATACTGCAAATATTTGAGCACCTCCGTTTAAAAAATACAAAGTAAGTGGAAGTAATTCGTTTTTAATATATACTGCCTTTTTTAAAGGGACTGGTTGATTTAATTAGAGATAAAATGCAGATTAAACAGTTGAGCTAGGTCAAAGAACATATGAAATTGATGCTTTTAAATAGGTTGTAGTGTTAGATTCTTGATTTAATTATATGTTAGGAACAGTGTCTAGTTGACAGAGACAGTTTTCCGTGGGTTTCTCTGTTTCTGCAGGTCTTACCAGGGGAGGTACTGACTGCCCTTTGTTTCTGTTTTTAAAGGATGTTTATATAAGGAAGAGCCTTGGAAGGTAGAGATAGTGTCTTCCACCAGAGCAAAGAATAGCCATGCATGTGGTGCAGTATAATAAAGATAGATGTCTCCTTCTGGAGTGAAAGGCAGGCATGCTTATTGCCCGTCATAAAAGATGAGGGTTCCCTAGGCTTAGGTTTCCTCTTGTGCAACACAACCCATTGCCTGTGCAAGCATCAACTGCCCCTCTTCACCTTGCCAGGTGGGAACTGGGCCTCTGGAAACCAGTGCAAAAATGTTGACACTTTGGCTTATATTATTACTGGAAGTAACAAACTGCCCTTTGTATCTGACCCACAAGTCTCCTGTCTTCAACCAGCATCCATGGTAAGCTACTTTGTTAGCTTACAAGTTGGGTAAAATCTTCACGCTGATTTGCTCTGACATGGCCCACCTGTTGGCAAGTTAGTACAGGTGAAACTTAAATTTTAGTTCTTAATTTTTAGACACGTTTAAGGGTTTCTTTTATTTATATTTTAAATGATTAAATGGACCAGTAGCCAATTAGGAACTAAATTTTGCATAATTCTAGAATTAAGATGTATTGTGTGCCACGTCATGACATTTAGATCTGAATGAATGAGAACGTGGGTAAAAAAGCTCTGATCCTCAACTCTGAGGCAAGTTTGCAATTATATAGAGTTCTCAAAATGTTCCAGTCTCCAAATATTTTTTATCTTTGTGTTTGTATTGTAAGCAAGTGTTCAGGAAAGCATTTAAATTGGAAGATAATGTTTTTGTTTTTATACTAAGAAAGAAGAAGCCTTTGTTAAATGATACTTTCACATACATCTCTAAAAAATAGTTAGGGCTATCTTCAATAAATTAAAAATACTATCCTGAGTCTTAATAACTTGAATATTTTCTCCCTTCCTCTCTCCTTGCAAACTTATTTTAATACTAGCTGTAACAAAAGTTTAGGCAATATATTTCAGAACTACACTTGACCCTTGAACAACACAGTTTGAACTGCAAGGGTGCACTTATACACAGATTTTTTTTCAATAGCAAATACTAGAGTAGTACAAGATTTGCAGTGGGTTGAATCTGAGGATGCGGAACTGGTGATAGGGAGGGCCGACTGTAAGTTATATTCGAAATTTCAGCTGCGGAAGCGTCAGCACTCCTAACCCCAAACTTGTTTAAGGATCAACTGTAAATAAATAGGGTTCATTTGATTATCTCTGTTCTTCATTCTCCTAATGAACTTGTGGGTACAGGCATCATAGGTCAAACTACAGTACCTTCAGGAGCTAAGCAAGTAATTGAGATGGAGAACTAAGAGCCTGGGGTAAAATAATAGGGAATGGTGGGGAGTGAAAGGAAAGGGGAGCAAACTGTACGCAGCTCCAGCAGATGGTCCTGTGATAGCGCAGGGCCAGGGTTGGAGGATCTTTTATTTATTTATTTTTTAACGAGAAGTCTGAAGTCTGGATTTTATGTAAGGTTTCTCTAGTATTAGATATTGGCAAGTAATTAAACACACACACACACACACCCCCCACACACACACACCCCACACCCCACACACCCCACACCCCACCCCCGTTCTGTAGGCCAAACAAAACAAGTTTTGTTGAAGCCACATGTGTTGCAATTATACTCTTTTAGATTTAGATAGGGGTTTTCAAATTTTAGCTCTACTAGAATCACCTGGTATGCTTGTTGAGAATCTAGATTTCTAGGCCTCTCACCCCAGACAGCCCAATATGTCATAGTTGTAGAGTTCTAGAGTATAATCATAAACCCTAGTTTTTTTTTGGGGGGGGTGAGTTTTTTTTAGCTCAAGCTGTATTATATTCCAAAGTACAGTTGATCAGAGAGGATTCTTTAGAAAATTAAAAATTCAAGGTGTAATGTTCTCCACAGTATCAGACCTAGTTTCCTTTTCTCTTAAGTACTTTTTGCTGCTCCCTTTGTTATATCCTAAATGAACTTTATAGAAAGCAAGTCTTTTTCTAACACGTATTTTTTACAAAATCAACATAATGGTTTGCCTGTTTTAAAGAAGAAACAAAGCTAACTTATAGCAACAAACATATAATTTGTAAATGCGTAGACACAATTACACTGGCCACCAAGCCTCCATTGAGAACATTGGTTTAAACTTTTGTAAGGCTACCAGTTGGAAGGAATGAGGGTGAGTGACCACAAGCTAAAGTTGGTTTACTACCTCAGTCCTGACTTTCATTTTCTAGTATGCAGTAATGTCCAGGAAAGGGGGAAGAGCTTAGAAAACATTTTCTTTAGGTACATATTGGTACATGAAGTGAGGAGACAAACTGATCTTGGAGAAATGTTACAACATTGTGCACTATTTTGTAGTGTGGATGTACTGTTCAGCCAAAGAGTAGCAAGCTCTAAGAGCTATTTTTAAAGAATACTGAGAGCACACTTTTGAAAGGGGTCAAGGGAGAGTAAAATATGAGTCCATCAGTTCTCTTTATTAACTGGCAGTCTGTAAGATATAACTATCAATTCTGGGAGCTGATTTCTTTTGGTTCTTGGAGAAGGGTATTAATCACATTTCGAGTACAATATATAATGACAAAGGATTTAAGATTTAAGATCTGTATACAATATTCACCTGTTGATGGAAGTTACTATTGATTTCAGTTTGGGGTTGTTATGAATAAAACAGTTATAAATATTTGTAGACAAGTTGTTATGTGAATGTTTTCATTTCCTTGGGTAAATACTTAGAATTGGAATTCCTTGTCTGTGTCATAAGTGTATGTTTACCCTGGTGTACCATTTTGCGTTCCCTCCAGCAATGTATGAGAGTTCCCATTAATGTCCTCACTAATTTGGGTGGTAGTCTTTAATTTTAGCCATTCTAATATGTTTGAAGAGGTATCTCATGATTTTAATTTTCATTTCCCTGACGCATAATAATGGGCATCTTTTCTTGTGCTTATTGGCTATTCTTACTTATTTTTGGTAAAATTTCAGTTTAAGGCTTTTGTAGATTTTTAAAACTAGGTGATTTGGCCTGTTACTGAAAAGTAAAAATTTTTTATATATGTCCAGTTTCCTGGCGCTCGTCTACATACATATAGTGCAGGTATTTTCTTCCACTCCTTTTGCTTGCTTGTTCATCTTCTTTTTTTCTTTTTTGTTTTTTTGCTGCACCATGCGGCATGTGGGATCTTAGTTCCCCGACCAAGGATCATACCTGCGCCCCCTGCATTGGAAGTGTGGAGTCTTAACCACTGGGCCACCAGGGAAGTCCCTCATTTTCCTTTTCTTTTTTTTTTAAACTTTCTATTTTATTTCAGAGTATAGCCAATTAACAGTGTGATTGTTTCAGGTGCACAGCAAAGGGACTCAACCATACATATGCACGTATCCATTCTCCCCCAAACTCCCCTCCCATCCAGGCTGCCACATAACATTGATGAGTTCCCTGTACTGTACAGTAGGTCCTTGTTGGTTATCCATTTTAAATATAGCAGTGTGTACATGTCCATCCTAAACTCCTTGACTATACCTTCTTATTGATGGTGTCTTTTGAAAAGCTGAAGTTTTAAATTTTATCTAGTTTATAATTTCTTTTTCTTTTATGGTTAGTGATTTTAGTGTTCTAACAATTCTGTGCCTACTCCAAGTTTACTTAGATTTTTCTCCTGTCTTTTCTTTCAGTACTTTTATAGTTTTAGCTTTTATATTTAGACCTGTAATATATTTTGGGTAATTTTAGTGCTAGGTAAGGATTGAGGTTCATGTTTTTAACCGTATGTTAAAGCACCATTTATTGAAAAGAGTACTTTCCCCATTATATTACTTTTGGCATTTTTGTAAAAAGTCAGTTGAACATATATGTATGGTTCTGTTTCTCTACTCTCTATTCTATTCTATTGATCTATTCATTCAGTACTAATAATTTTTTTTTTAATTTAGCTTTTTAAGCAGATTTTGAAATTGGACAATTTTGTTCTTTTTCAGAATTGTTTTGACTCTTTAAAGTCATTGCATTTCTTTACAAGTTTTTAGAATCGAATTATCAATTTCTACACAAAAGTCTGCTATAATTTTGATTGGAATTGCATTGAATCTAGATATCAATTTGGGGAGAATGATCTTAACGATATTGACTGTTGCTATCCATGAACATGTTTTATTTCCCATTTATTTAGATCTTTAATTTCAGTACTCTTATAGTGGTCTTGGGCAATTTTTGTTAAGTTTATTCTAAAATATTTTATGATAATGTTCTTTAACAATATTGAAATTGGTGTTTTAAAATTTTTCATTTCCAATTACTTGTTGCTAATATATTGAAATACAATTGGCTTTTGTATATTGATTGTATGCTACTCTCTTGCTAAATTCAGTTATTAAATCTAGTAGTTTTTTGTAGATTCCTTAGGAATTTCTACATAGACTATCATGTTACTTGCAGGTAGTTTTACTTGTTTCTTTTCATCCTTTATAATTTGTGACATTTTCTTCCCTTATTACACTAGCTAGGACTTCTGGTAGCATATTGAATAGAAGTTTAATTTCAGTATTAAACGAGAGGTGACATCCTTTTTCTTATTCCTGATCTTAGGGGTAAAACATTGAGTCATTCACCACTAATATGTTAGCTTGTTTGTTTTTTATAAGTGCCCATTGCCAAAATTAAGAGGTTCCCTTCTATTCCAAGTGTACTGAAGGTTTTTTTTAATCATGAATGAATGATAAATTTTGGTCAAATGCATTTTCTCTATCTATTAAAATGATCATATGGTTTTTCTCTTTTTTTTTTTCTGTTGCTGTGGTGAATTACATTGATTTTCAGATGTTAAACCAGTCTTGAATTCTTGGTGTATACCCCCCTTGGTCATGATGTATTATCCTTTCTGTGTACTTCTGGATTTGAATTGCTAACACTTCAAGGGTTTTTTTTGGGGGGGGTTGTTTTTCTTCATGGGGAACATTGGTGATTTGGTTTTCTTGTGTTTTTATCTGATTTTGGTATCAAGGTAATACCTCAAAATGTGGTGTGAGGTTTTCCCTCCATCTCTATTCTCTAAAAGAGTTTTTGTAAAATTGCTATTAATGCTTCCTTAAATACTTGACAGAATTCACCAGTGAATCCACCTGGACTTGGAGTTTTCTTTACGGGGAACGTTTTGATTAGGAATTCAGTGTCTTTAATAGAGATAGGGCTATCAGATTTTTTGTTTCTTCTCAAATCCATTTTGGTAAATTGTTTGAAGAAAATTATATGATTCAGCTAGTTTGTACATTTACTGGCATGAGTTTGTTCACAATATTTCCTTATCCTTTTAGTGGTTTCAGGAATTGAATGATGTCCCCTCTTTTGTTTCTATATGTAATTCATATTTATTCTTTTTCTTGCTTACTATTACTAAGGGCTTATCAACTAACTTTTGGCTTTGTTAATTTTATTTATTGTCTCTGCTTTAAAGGTACAATTTTTTCTCTAAGCAAGTGTTAGCCACCTCAAACAAATTTTGTGTCATGTTTTTATTAACATTCCATTAAAAATTTTTTAAATTTCTCTTGTGATTTCTTCTATGACCAATGGGTTGCTTAGAAGTGTGTTAATTTATAGGTATAAGGGGGATTTTCTAGATAGCTTATTTCATTGTAGTAAAAAAATGCTCTGTAGGGTTTAAATCTTTTGAAGTTTATTGAGACATTTTATATTCTAACATATCATCTATTTTGGTGAATGTGCACTTAAAGAATTTAAATTCTACCGTTGTTGGGAGTAGTGTTCTGTAAATGTCAATTAGGTCAAGTTGGTTGATAGTGTTGTAAAAAAATTATATTTTTATTGTTTTTGTTGTTGCTAGGTTTGGTTTTTTGTTTGTTTTAAAGCTGTACATATTTTAAATTTATCTATTTATTTTAGGCTGCATTGGGTCTTTGTTGCTGCGTGCAGGGGCCACTCTTCATCGTGGTGCGTGGGCTTCTCATTGCAGTGGCTTCTCTTGTTGCAGAGCACGGGCTCTAGGTGCACGGGCTTCAGTAGCTGCGGCACGCAGGCTCAGTAGTTGTGGTTCACAGGCTCTAGAGCACAGGCTCAGTAGTTGTGGCGCATGGGCTTAGTTGCTCTGCGGCATGTGGGATCTTCCAGGACCAGCACGTGTCCCCTGCATTGGCAGGCGGATTCTTAACCACTGCACCACCAGGGAAGTCCCTTTGTTGTTGTTTTTGTTTTTGTCTGCTTGTTCTATCAGCTATAGAAAGAAGAATGTTTAAATCTTCAATCATGATTGCTGATTTCTCTCTTTCTTGCTTTAATCCAGTTAGTTTCTGCTATAAGTATTTCGAAGCTTTGTCTTACTGATGAATTGCCTGCCCTTTTTAACACTACGAAATGTTCTTCTCTATCATTCATACTACTATTTCATGACCTATGCATTGTCTTATATTAATATAGCTACCAGTTTTCTTATCTTTGCATTTAAATTGTTTATTTTTCCATCCTTTTACTTTTTTTTTTTATTAGTTTCTGCTTTATAACAAAGTGAATCAGTCATACATATACATCTGTTCCCACATCCCTTCCCTCTTGCGTCTCCCTCCCTCCCACCCTCCCTATCCCACCCCTCCAGGCAGTCACCAAGCACCGAGCTGATCTCCCTGTGAGCTGATCTCCCTGTGCTATGCGGCCGCTTCCCACTATCTATCTACCTTACGTTTGGTAGTGTATATATGTCCATGCCTCTCTCTCGCTTTGTCACAGCTTACCCTTCCCCCTCCCCATATCCTCAAGTCCATTCTCAAGTAGGTCTGTGTCTTTATTCCTGTTTTATCCCTAGGTTCTTCATGACATTTTTTTCCTCAAATTCCATATATATGTGTTAGCATACGGTATTTGTCTTTCTCTTTCTGACTTACTTCACTCTGTATGACAGACTCTAGGTCTATCCAACTCATTACAAATAGCTCAGTTTCATTTCTTTTTATGGCTGAGTAATATTCCATTGTATATATGTGCCACATCTTCTTTATCCATTCATCCGATGATGGACACTTAGGTTGTTTCCATCTCCGGGCTATTGTGAATAGAGCTGCAATGAACATTTTGGTACATGTCTCTTTTTGAATTATGGTTTTCTCAGGGTATATGCCTAGTAGTGGGATTGCTGGGTCATATGGTAGTTCTATTTGTAGTTTTTTAAGGAACCTCCATACTCTCCATAGTGGCTGTACCAATTCACATTCCCACCAGCAGTGCAAGAGTGTTCCCTTTTTTCCACACCCTCTCCAGCATTTATTGTTTCTAGATTTTTTGATGATGGCCATTCTGACTGGTGTGAGATGATATCTCATTGTAGTTTTGATTTGTATTTCTCTAATGATTAATGATGTTGAGCATTCTTTCATGTGTTTGTTGGCAGTCTGTATATCTTCTTTGGAGAAATGCCTATTTAAGCCTTCTGCCCATTTTTGGATTGGCTTGTTTGTTTTTTTGCTATTGCGCTGCATGAGCTGCTTATAAATTTTGGAGATTAATCCTTTGTCAGTTGCTTCATTTGCAAATATTTTCTTCCATTCTGAGGGTTGTCTTTTGGTCTTGTTTATGGTTTCCTTTGCTGTGCAAAAGCTTTTAAGTTTCATTAGGTCCCATTTGTTTATCTTTGTTTTTATTTCCATTTCTCTAGGAGGTGGGTCCAAAAGGATCTTGCTGTGATTTATGTCATAGAGTGTTCTGCCTATGTTTTCCTCTAAGAGTTTGATAGTTTCTGGCCTTACATTTAGGTCTTTAATCCATTTTGAGCTTATTTTTGTGTATGGTGTCAGGGAATGATCTAATCTCATTCTTTTACATGTCCCTGTCCTGTTTTCCCAGCACCACTTATTGAAGAGGCTGTCCTTTCTCCACTGTACATTCCTGCCTCCTTTATCAAAGATAAGTTGACCATATGTGCGTAGGTTTATCTCTGGGCTTTCTATCCTGTTCCATTGATCTATCTTTCTGTTTTTGTGCCAGTACCACACTGTCTTGATTACTGTAGCTTTGTAGTATAGTCTGAAGTCAGGGAGCCTGATTCCTCCAGCTCCGTTTTTTGTTCTCAAGATTGCTTTGGCTATTCGGGGTCTTTTGTTTTTCCAAACAAATTTTGAAATTTTTTGTTCTAGTTCTGTGAAAAATGCTAGATGTAGTTTGATAGGGATTGCATTGAATCTGTAGATTGCTTTGGGTAGTAGAGTCATTTTCACAATATTGATTCTTCCAATCCAGGAGCATGGTATACCTCTCCATCTATTTGTATCATCTTTAATTTCTTTCATCAGTGTCTTATAATTTTCTGTATACAGGTCTTTTGTCTCCTTAGGTAGGTTTAGTCCTAGATATTTTATTCTTTTTGTTGCAATGGTAAATGGGAGTGTTTTCTTGATTTCACTTTCAGATTTTTCATCATTAGTGTACAGGAATGCCAGAGATTTCTGTGCATTAATTTTGTATCCTGCTACTTTACCAAATTCATTGATTAGCTCTAGTAGTTTTCTGGTAGCATCTTTAGGATTCTCTATGTATAGTATCATGTCATCTGCAAACAGTGACAGCTTTACTTCTTCTTTTCCAATTTGGATTCCTTTTATTTCCTTTCTTCTCTGATTGCTGTGGCTAAAACTTCCAAAACTAAGTTGAATAAGAGTGGTGAGAGTGGGCAGCCTTGTCTTGTTCCTGATCTTAGTGGAAATGGTTTCAGTTTTTCACCATTGAGGACGATGTCGGCTGTGGGGTTGTCATATATGGCCTTTATTATGTTGAGGAAAGTTCCCTCTATGCCTACTCATCTTTTACTTTTAACCTTTATATTTAAAGTGTGTTTCTTGTAGAAAGTGTATGGTTGTGTGTTGCTTATTTATCCAAGTTGTAAAATTTTGCTTTTAATTGTTTAATTCACTTACATTTTAAGTAATTTATTAGTATGGTTCAGTTTAAGATTACCATCTTTTTATTTATTTTCTCTTTGTTCCTGCTGGGCCTCTAGTATCTTTGCTACTCTCTCAATCCCTTAGCAGCTGCTCTCTTGTAGACTTCTGGTAAGTCTCACTCTGCACATGCATGGTAGACTTCAGCCAAGAATTTGGGGAAACCCTACATAGACTATTGGCACCCTTCCTCTGTGCAGTTCCCTTCTCTCCAGTGCTTATCTGTTTCACAGCCCAAATTTTCCTCTGGCTCCTAAGCTGTGTTCTGCTGAGCCTCTAGTTCCCTGTACCATGGTCAGGATATAGTCCCCAGGCAAAGAATCAAGATATTATAGGGGCTCGCTTCCTGAGTTTATTCTTCCCAGTTGCATATAGTTATTCATGTCAGGCAAGCTTGTCTTGGTATTAGTTTCTCTGTCCTGGTGAAAAGTTTATGTCCGAAGACCATTTTTTAATCACACTGCACTTTTGTCATATACTCAAATGTGGGTAATCAGCAAACTTTGGTTCTTAGATCCTTAGATTTGTCCCTTTAATTTTTCTTAGAGACCGCACCAATTTATCACCTAGATGCACACATCTCTCGTGGCTTCCTGTTACCTTGACCCCTTTCTCAAATTTTACATGCATTTTCAAGTATGCACTAGACCTAGTCTCTAAAATGGGATGTGTGCTGCATTATGAAATAAAATTCTAGTGAGGTGAGGGAAAACATTAGAACTTATTTGCATAAATTAAGCTGGAAAGTACTTGATGTGTAGATTGTTGTGGTCACATGAATAAGCATGTTAACTGGCTACACTGCACATATTGTACACAAAGTATCCTGAGGGAGGAGTCAGGGCTGCTGCAAGTCCAAAAGGTACCTTTGTGTGTGTTAGAAATAAGCGTGGCATATGTAGCCCCGGGGAATACATGGCTTAGCAAATGGAATGCGAATAATCCTCATTTGCCCTCTAAAATTAGGCAGTCCCTTGTGCTGTATCTGAATGGGTCTCCCCTCATCTACCCACCAAGTTTAAGTGTGCTTAGAGCCCTGGAAAATTGGGACCTAGAACTAGGAATAAATCTTCTCATAAAAGAAAAGAACAAAACTATACACAGCTGCCCTGGAGGTGATGGGATTTCTCTACTGCAGACTCCGTTGTGGTTTTTTTTCTCCCACAAATTGTAGCACAATTTGGATAAGTAAGTTTATGGATTTTCACATCTGTTTTTAACTAAAATGACAGTCACAAGATTGAAGATCATGGTAGGCCATTACCAGGACCCTAAGTGAAGTTAGGGTCTAATCTCCATTCCTAGAGAAGTTCCATATGGATGCCACTCAAAAAATCCCCTCGAGGGGGCTTCCCTGGTGGTGCAGTGGTTGAGAGTCCACCTGCCGATGCAGGGGACACAGGTTCGTGTCCCGGTCCGGGAAGATCCCACGTGCCACGGAGAAGCTGGGCCCGTGAGCCATGGCTGCTGAGCCTGCGCGTCCGGAACCTGTGCTCTGCAACAGGAGAGGCCACAACAGTGAGAGGCCCGCGTACTGCAAAAAAAAAAAAAAAAAAAAAAAAAAAATCCCCTCGGTTTCAGCAGTCTGGAAAGTCCCTAAATTATAAGATGTAGGGCACATGTGCAATAGCCATAAAAAATGATCACCCCCCACATCTATGGTCAATTAATATTCCACAAAAGAGTCAAGAATATACAGTGGAGAAAAAGTCTCTTCAATAAGTGGTGCTGGGAAAACTGTACAGCTGCATGTAAAAAAAAATGAAATTAGAACATTCTCTTAATGCCATATACAAAAATAAATTCAAAATGGATTAAAGACCTAAACATAAGACTGGATACTGTAAAACTCCTAGAGGAAAACATAGGCTGAACACTCTGACATAAATCGTAGCGATATTTTTTGGATCTGTCTGCTAGAGTAATGGAAAAAAAGCAAAAATAAACAAATGGGATCTAATTAAACTTAAAAGCTTTTGCACAGCAAACGAAACCATAAACAAAATGAAAGCACAACCTACAGAATGGGAGAAAATATTTGCAAATGATGTGACCGACAAGGGATTAATTTCCAAAATACACAAATAGCTCATACAGCTCAATATCAAAAAAACAAACAACCTGATCAAAAAATGGGCAGAAGACCTAAATAGACATTTCTCCAAAGAAGACATACAGATGGCCAAGAAGCACATGAAAAGCTGCTCAACATCACTAATTATCAGAGAAATGCAAATCAAAACCACAATGAGGAATCACCTCACACTGGTCAGAATGGCCATCATCAAAGAGTCTACAAATAATAAATGCTGGAGAGGATGTGGTGAAAAGGGAACCCTCCTACACTGTTGGTGGAAATGTAAATTGGTACAGCCACAGAACAGTATGGAGGTTCCTTAGAAAACTAAAAATAGAGTTTTACCATATGATCCAGCAATCCCACTCCTAGGCATATATCTGGAAAAGACGAAAACTCTAATTTGAAAAGATACATGCACCCCAATGTTCATAGCAGCACTATTTACAATAGCCAAGACATGGAAGCAACCTAAGTGTCCATTGACAGATGACTGGATGAAGAAGATGTACATATATACAATGGAATATTACTCAACCATAAAAAAGAATGAAATAATGCCATTTACAGCAACATGGATGGACCTAGAGATTATCATACTAAGCAAAGTAAGTCAGAGAAAGACAAATACCATATATCACTGATATGTGGAATCTAAAACATGATACAAGTGAACTTATTTACAAACAGAAATATACTCACAGACATAGAAAACAAACTTATGGTTACCAAAGGGGGAAAAGGTGGGGGGATAAATTAGGTGTTTGGGATTAACACATACACACTTCTATATGTAAACTAGATAAACAGCAGTGTCCTACTGTATAGCACAAGGAACTATACTCAGTATTGTGTAATAACCTATAATGGAAAAGAATCTGAAAAAGAATATATATATATTTTATATATATATATAAAACACTGAATCACTTTGGTGTATACCTGAAACTAACACAACATTGTAAATCAACTATACTTCATTCAATTAAAAAATTATAAATTAATTCTTTTTAAAAAAGTGATCCCAATTCTAATTAGAAGTGTAGAGATAGTTCCATTTAAGTCTGTAATCAGGGTTGGGTACTGTTGGCTTGGTTCTTACCCAGTTTAGGAAAATACAGAAAACTGAGCCCAGAGAAATCAGGGCTGCTCATATTTAATGACTTCTTCAGTGTTTTGTAGGGGGATAGATACTTGCATTCTTGACACCTGAATATGCAGTCAATGGTGGATTAGCACGCAAGGAGATCCATGTTCTATAGAAAGCTTGTAACCTTTGCTGCCTCATTTTGTGTTTAATTTTATCAGGTGTATGAGTTGATGGAGTTGTGATTTTTCCCACCAGGCTTAAATTACTTGAATCTTTGAAGTCTCATATTCAGCTGTGATAAAGATAATGCTAATTTTGCAAGCATAGCAGCATAGAATGGCAGAACTGATCCTTTATAGGCTCTTCATCAGTCTTATTATGAAGTTCAGCAATGATTAACTAGGTCTAACAAGAATTGGGCCTAAAAGTTTCAAAACTAATAAGAAGACTCTTTGAAATTGATTGACGTCCTCTATGTTAATGAACTGTGCCGTAAGTGTATATCACATCTTGGACCATTAGCCAGTAACGGTATGAAGTTTTCATGATTAACAATACATCTAAAAGCATGTATTTCATTCTTTACAAATATATTTATGTGATTTACTATGTACAAGACACACTAGTACTTTAGCACATGTACATAATAAATATATATGTAGGGTGCATGTTCAGATATTTGTTTAAAACAACACGTGAACATATAAATATCAGCTGAATTGCCTCAGTGTTTTTGCATGTTTACCTAGTCTTTAAAAACATGTTTCAAATTCTCTTCTTTGAAGTTGCAAAACAACCCTATTCCTCAAAGAACTACCGGAAGATCTTTGGTTATGGATAAATAGTCTCCCTGGGATCTCTTGACTATATATATTCAGCCTTAAGCATAACCAGGAAGAGAGCCTATGGCACATGAGATTCCTAGTGTCTGTCTGTCTCTGTACTGGTATATGTTGATTTACGTTTCTTCCTGTCCTCATCAATCTTCTAGACGTGCTGTTCAAGTTCTCCCACTTCCCTCACCCTTCCTTTTTGGTCTCCTTGTTGTCTTCCCTCTGTTTCCTTCCCTTCTACTCTTGGAAAGTAGAGTGTGGAGATCACCTAGGACAAACCTTTAGGAATTTTTTTTTTTTTTTGGCTGCGTTGGGTCTTCGTTGCTGTGCACGGGCTTCTCATTGCAGTGGCTTCTCTTGTTGCAGAGCACGGGCTCTAGGCACGCGGGCTCAGTAGTTGTGGCTCGCAGGCCACAACTCTTTGGGTAGAGAGATAGAAGGGAAAACCATATTGGGGTGGGTGGGAGGTAAAGAGATATAGATGGAAAAGTTTACCAACTCTGTTAAAAAAAAACAAAAAACAAAAAACAAAAAAGTTTGCTTCTGAAGGGAGGGAGGAAAGGGATAAGGCAGTACCTGGGGAGAAAAAAATAGGAGTTGAGGAATATTTCTTGTTTATTTTTTTGTGAATAGGAAAGGCTTAAGCATGTTTATTATTTATACAATTTTTAAAGGTCACTCTTCATTTACAGTTATTACAAAATATTGGCTATATTCCCTGTATTGTACAATACATCCTTGTAATACTATCTTACACTCAGTAGTTTGTACCTCCCACTTCCCTATCCCTATATTGTCCCCGACCCCAAGTGGTAACCACTAGTTTGTTCTCTATATCTGTGAGTCTGCTTCTTTTTTGTTTTTTCACTAGTTTGTTGTATTTTTTTAGATTCCACATATAAGTGATATCATACAGTATTTGTCTTTTTTTTTTTTTTTTCATGCTCAAAATACTTTTACTGATATGTACACAACCAAATGAGTTTTGAGATTGCTACTAGAGATGATGGGTCACCACTGAAAATTTTGGCCAGGGAAATGACATGATGAAAGGAGAATTTGGGGAAAAACAATCTAAAAGCAGTATAGGGGTTAGACTGGAAAGAGTAGATGTTGAAGTTAGAAAGACTAGTTAGGAGGCTATTGCAAGAATCTAAATATCAGCTAGGGTGGTGACATGGGGGAAGCAGAAAACCATACAGATGTTGTAAAAGAAGAATCTTAAATATTACGAATGAACAAATGTCAAAGAATAAGTGGAAATTTTGAGCTAGGCTGGCTGGGAATAAACAAGGGGAATCAGTTATGAGACGTGAACCACACTGTAATTGCCACTGACAAAAAGGCCCACATAAATAATGTAGAATCTACAGTATTATCTTCTTGAACAGGAGAGTTAAGATCCTGAAAAAGTCCATAGTAGGAGATACATAGTTGAATAACTTAAGACCTTATAGGAAAAAAACAGAATTGTGGGGCAAGGATTGTACCCAAACTTGTGAAAGCTGTATGAATTTTTTTTTCTTTTTTTTTTTTTACAGCTTACCCTTCCCCCTCCCCATATCCTCAAGTCCATTCTCTAGTAGGTCTGTGTCTTTATTCCTGTCTTACCCCTATGTTCTTCATGACATTTTTTTTTCTTAAATTCCATATATATGTGTTAGCATACAGTATTTGTCTTTCTCTTTCTGACTTACTTCACTCTGTATGACAGACTCTAGGTCCATCCACCTCATTACAAATAGCTCAATTTCATTTCCTTTTATGGCTGAGTAATATTCCATTGTATATATGTGCCACATCTTCTTTATCCATTCATCCGATGATGGACACTTAGGTTGTTTCCATCTCCGGGCTATTGTAAATAGGGCTGCTATGAACATTTTGGTACATGTCTCTTTTTGAATTATGGTTTTCTCAGGGTATATGCCCAGTAGTGGGATTGCTGGGTCATATGGTAGTTCTATTTGTAGTTTTTTAAGGAACCTCCATACCGTTCTCCATAGTGGCTGTACCAATTCACATTCCCACCAGCAGTGCGAGAGTGTTCCCTTTTTTCCACACCCTCTCCAGCATTTATTGTTTCTAGATTTTTTGATGATGGCCATTCTGACTGGTGTGAGATGATATCTCATTGTAGTTTTGATTTGCATTTCTCTAATGAGTAAAGATGTTGAGCATCCTTTCATGTGTTTGTTGGCAGTCTGTATATCTTCTGTGGAGAAGTGTCTATTTAGGTCTTCTGCCCATTTTTGGATTGGGTTGTTTGTTTTTTTGTTATTGCGCTGCATGAGCTGCTTATAAATTTTGGAGATTAATCCTTTGTCAGTTGCTTCATTTGCAAATATTTTCTCCCATTCTGAGGGTTGTCTTTTGGTCTTGTTTATGGTTTCCTTTGCTGTGCAAAAGCTTTTAAGTTTCATTAGGTCCCATGTGTTTATTTTTGTCTTTATTTCCATTTCTCTAGGAGGTGGGTCAAAAAGGATCTTGCTGTGATTTATGTCATAGAGTGTTCTGCCTATGTTTTCCTCTAAGAGTTTGATAGTGTCTGGCCTTACATTTAGGTCTTTAATCCATTTTGAGCTTATTTTTGTGTATGGTGTTAGGGAGTGATCTAATCTCATACTTTTACATGTCCCTATCCAGTTTTCCCAGCACCACTTATTGAAGAGACTGTCCTTTCTCCACTGTATATTCCTGCCTCCTTTATCAAAAATAAGGTGACCATATGTCCGTGGGTTTATCTCTGGGCTTTCTATCCTGTTCCATTGATCTATCTTTGTTTAGTATTTGTCTTTCTCTATCTGACTTATTTCACTTAGCATAATGCCTTCCAAGTCCATCCATGATGCTGCCAATGGCAAAATTTTGTCCTTTTTTATGGCTGACTAGTATTCCAGTGTGTGTGTGTGTGTGTGTGTGTGTGTGTGTGTGTGCGTGTGTGTGTGTATGTGTATACACACACACACACACACGCACACACACACACCCCACATCTTCTTTATCCACTCATCTGTTGAAGGGCACTTAGGTTGTTTCTGTATCTTGGCGATTATAAACAATGCTGCTATAAACATTGGGGTGCATATATCTTTTTGAATTAGTGTTTTTTTTTTTTCAGATCTATACCCAGGAGTGGAATTGCTGGGTCATATAGTAGATCTGTTTTGGGATCCAGTCAAGTGAACTATTGAATATACAAAAGAAGAGATTTGTGAGTGTGTGAGCTTCTGAGAAGGCAGGGTAGGATTGATCCAAGGCATGGTGGAGAGCTTAGTGACTGGATAGGAGAAGAAACGTTTTCTTTATTGTGAACAGGAGAGAAGGCAAGAAAAGGCATAAATATAGAAGGTTTCTTCTCTGTGTGTCCTCAAAGTGGGTGGCATTTCCCAGTAAAACGTAGTATGATTACAGACCATGTTTGCTGCTAGAGGTCAGAATTTATAGTGATACCTGTATGCATTCTCTGAAGCAGCAGAGTGTTTCAGGGTAGTGCTACTCAATGTGTGGCCCACAGACTATTAACATGGGTCTGAAATGAAGCAGAGTTTGCCACAGGAAAGTCTGGGGGAGCTAGGACAGCCTGGTACCTGAGGTTCTTGGAAATATTCAGTGAAAAGAACAGAGCCCCACGCTGAGAAGAAACTGCTGCAAATAAACACAAGTTGACTAGGATAGGAATTTAGGGGTTAAGAAGAGAGAAGTTTCAGATACATGTGGGAAGGGGGACTGGAGGAGGCAGATTTCAGAAAATATTAGAGAAGTGGTTACACTAAGGTACCATAGGTTTGAATACTTTGTGGTAAAAATGTAAGAGGAAACCTTAGAACTCTGAATCTAGGAAACAACCTCTACATAGGAAACTTCTCTTATAAATACAGGAAAATCCCTTAATATGAATTATGGAATCTACTGTGGTTTTACACCATTCAAAGATATTACATAAGAAAAAAGGACAATAGCCCTCAATAATAGATCTAAAGAAACTGAGATAGCATTGTACCTAGGTCTTAAAGTAGAGATATAATGAAACCTATTTCTACAAATAAAACAGTATGTTATGTAAAAACAACATAAGCCATAATTACAAAAGTTTAGAAATGAGTTGGCTGTGCTATAGGATGTCATGAAAAGAAAAACTGACAGTTAAGGAATAAAATTAGAAGTATTTCAGAAATGAAAATAAACCAGAAAGTTCTTGAATGAATAGACACTCTAGAAACTACCATAAAAGAAGTAAAGGATGGGGGCTTCCTTGGTGGTGCAGTGGTTAAGAATCCACCTGCCGACGCAGGGGACATGGGTTCAAGTCCTGGTCCGGGTAGATCCCACATGCCGCGGAGCAACTAAACCCGTGCGCCACAACTACTGAGCCTGCGCTCTAGAGCTCGTGTGCCACGACTACTGAGCCTGTGTGCCACGACTACTGAAGCCTGTGTGCCTAGAGCCCGTGCTCCGCAACAAGAGAAGCCACTGCAATGAGAAGCCCGTGCACAGCAACGAAAAGTAGCCCTTGCTCGCCTCAACCAGAGAAAGCCCATACACAGCAATGGACACCCAACACAGCCAAAAATAAAAAATAAAAGTAAATGAATTTTTTTTAAAAAGTAAAGGATGGAAAAAGACAGATAAAAACAAATCAAACAAGTAGAGAAGGAGATCAAAGAAATTCATAGAGAAAGTGACAAGATCTTATATTCACATACCCATAAATAAATGGATGTTTATAATATGAAGAGTGCTAAAACAACAGAACAGAAGAAATATTACAATCCGAGAAAATGTTGAAAGGATGATAAACATCTATATTAAAAGGGCTTAGCATGTGCCTAGTAAAATTGAAACAGAACAGGCACCACTGAAACGTGTTCTAGGGCTTTAAAGAAAAAGAAAACACTTTGGACAGCTATACAAAAAGACTACATCACTTATAATGGACAGAATGTCAGGTTATCATTAGACTCCAACATCAGCATTAGGGTCCAGAAGACCGTGGAGTAAAGATTTTAAGATTTTCACAGAAAGAAAATGTGAGTTGAGACTATCCAACCAACTGATTTTCAAGCATAAAGACCACGTGTAAGAACTTAGCAAGTATCGTTCTTATGTACCCTTACTAAGGATACCAGATTTGCTATATTTTCTTTAAATTTCTCATGTTAGTAAACTTAGTTTTTTTTTTTCTGACCCATATGAGTAAATTGTAAATACCATGACCCTTCAGCCCTGAACATGTCAATGTGTCTCTGAAGAATAGAGATTCTCTATCTCTTTCTAAACACTTAAAAGTGCTTTTAAGCTTTATTGAGATAAGATTAAACATACAGTAAGCCTCACGTATTTAAAATATACAAGTTGATGAGTTTTGACATATGCAAAGATAATCTTGTATGTAAGCACAGTATAGTTACCAAATTTAGGAAATTTGACAATGATACAACACTGTTATCTAATACGTAATACATATTCAGATTTTACCAATAGTCCCAATATTGCCTTTCAACAACAACAAAAAAAAACCCAGTTGTGGGTTTTTTTGTTTGTTTGTTTTTGTTTTTGGGTGGAGGGGATGTTGTGAGGATCCAAGATACAGATTGCCAGCACATTCCATAGAATACATTTGTGGACGAGTTCCAAAGACTGGATCTCCAACAAATCCCTCTGGTGCAGCACCAAAGTTCAAGCCTTCGCTGTGCCTTCTCCACCAAAGTCTAATATCAGCCCTGGAGGGAAAATACTTCCTCGGGCATTCTGTCTCAGCCTTAGAGGTAGTGGCTATTATGCCATATCGTATCATATCATGTCTGATATTATACCTGTATTCTTTAGAGTTCTCTCTGTGTCTTACTGACCAGTTCTTGTTAACCCAATTCCTTCATGTGGTTAACAATTATGTATATTAAACTTATTTTTTCAAACTCAATGTATGGTTCCTCTCTCCTTATTGTAACCAGACTGAAGCAGCATTTTGGGCATAAATGATGTGTCCTTTTCAGTGCTTTACCTTAGGAAGCTATGATCTCATTCTGTCCCATTATTATTGGTGTTGGCTTTGATCACTTGTTTAAGGGGGTGAATGCCAGATTTCTCCACCTTAAAGATGTCTTTTCTCCCCTTTGTAATTAATACGTAACATCCTGAGAGGTACTTTGGGGTCTGTGTGAATATTCTGTTCCCAAAAACTTTTTTGATGGGCATCCACTGCTGATTCATGCTTTCATCAGTTATTACTGTGATGTTGCAAAATGGTGATTTTTATATCATTCCATGCTTATCGGTTGATCATTTACTGTTTCAGTGACATTTTCCTTTTCCATTTATTTATCATTATGGGCTTATGAATTTTTTAATTTAATATGTTATAATCCATTTCTTTAGTTTTTTATTTTGATAATCAAATTGTTCCCATTTGGGTAGTACAAATCCTTCAAGTTGACATCTTGTCCTTTGACACACCCCTGTTGATTTTTGAACACTTCTTACTTTCTGGCAAAACAAAGAGTTTTTAGATTCATCTCATGTTGTTTGTATACCAGCCTTAGTTGTTCCTTCAAGTATCCCCAATTTCTTATTTTGATAAAGTCCAATTTATCTTATTTTAATTTTCCTTTTGTGCTGTATCTAAGAGATCTTTACCTAACACAAATGTTTTCTCACTGAAGTTTCATAATTTTAAGTTTTACTTTTAGGTCAATGATCTATTTTCAGTTAATTTTTATATGTGGTATAAAGCATGGATCCAAGTTCATTTTACATGTGGATATTTTAATTTTTCCACCACTGCTGCTGAGAACGCTATTCTTTTTGTACCACACTGCCTTTGTCAAGCGTCAATTTAATTGTCCATGTATGTCTGGATTTCTGGCCTCTCTGTTCTGTTCCATTGATCTATTTGTCTTTATGCCAATACCATGCTGTTGAGTCTGTATATTAATGTCTTATGCCAAGAAAACAACAGGGAAGATGTTCTGCAGGGAATTCTTATGTCTAACTGTAGAACTGAATTTAATAAGTGGGAGAAAGGGTGACAAAGTAGTATGTTCTTGTTATATGCTCTGACAATGTAGATATATTACAGTTATTCAAGAACTTAAGGAATATAGTTCACATAAATCTTTCCTGAGAAAGCTATTAGAGAATAAATTTCAGACAACCAAGAAATGATTTAATAGACTCATTGATTGCCTTATAGAAATTCACCAGGGCATCAAAGAATATTATTACTTTAAATAGATGCCGGGGGTTGCAGTGCAGAGATGGTATGAGAGGAAGAAAAGAGCTAATTTCTATATTGTTTATACTAGGGAATCAATAGACAGTATTTAAGAGAGAACTAAGGTTATATATAAGTATTCACATAAAAAGGGACCATTAGGACAAAAACCAAAACCTTTCTAGATACCAAAAGAAATATGGAAGGGGAAAAAACGAACAAAGGAAATAAACACAGTGAGATCATTTATATATTCTCTCTGACAGAATTGAGACCATATCAGGCATATCATTAAATGAGCTTAACTGGCTTCTTAAGAGAAAAAAGTATTTTCGGGTTAATTAACATAGCGAAAGCCACCTCTGTGCTCTATGCAAAAGATATAACCACAAAACTGAAAGACTCAGAAAAGTTAAGAATAAGAGGTTAGGCAAAGATATGCCAGACAAATGAAATAAGAAAACAGAGGTCACTATTTTGATGTTGCACAAGGTAGAACTCAAGCTAGAAATCATTAAAGAGGTAACATTATAAGGTTACAAGCTGCAAGTCTTAATGAAGATGTATTATTGGATACATGGATATTAATGACAACTTGATTTTTTTAAAACAGTTTCAGGAGAGTCAATAAGAATTAGTAAAAGAAGACTTAAAATCTCAGTTGAAGATAGGTCAAGTGGACAGAAATTTTATAAGGCTATTTAAGACCTAAATAGCACAACCAAAAGGAGGATCTCGTGGCTGTATATTGCATATGGGAGAATACACCATCTTTGAAAAAGCGTGTGGAGCATTGATGAAAAAATGATTTTTTGTTGACATATAAAGAAAACTCTCCAAAATTTCCCCCCCAAATAGATACAGCATTTTTGGACTAAAAATCAGTACAAAAAATTGAAAAAAAGGCCCTTCCACCTGGAAACTAACAAACATACTGCCAAACCGCTCTTGGCTTAAAGTGAAAATTCAAGTAGAATTGTTAGGTTACTTGACATGACACATCAGAATCAATACATTATAGCAGGGGTCAGTAAACTGTTTTTTTTTTCCTCTTTTTACAGAAGGATGGATAGTAAATACTTTAAAGTTTGCAGATCATATGATCTCTTGCAGCTTTCAGACTCTTCCATTGTAGTGTGAAAGTGGTCGTAGACAATATATAAACAAGTTTATCTGGCTGTTCCAACAAAACTTTATAAAAACAGGTGACAGACTGGATATGCCACATGAGCATCTGTGTTATAGCCAAAGCTTTTATCATAAGAAAATTCTTAGCATCAAACGTTTACATCAATGAAAATGAAAATAAGTGAATACTCAAAAAGGTAGAAAGACAACAAAAGAAAAGAATGCAGAAGGAAAGATTTAATAATGATAAAGAGTAGGTTTTAGATAACAGAAAAGGAGTAGAAGTAATACATTAAACATGACAATATGCTTATAATAGTAGAAGTACAATTTAAAACTGTACTGAAACACCATGTTTTCACTTAATAGAATGGCAACCCCCCCCCCCCCCAATATTTGGCATTATACTTTTTGGGTGAAACTGTGGAGAAAGTAAGACACTCAGTGGTATTGTTGGCGGGAATGAAAAATGGTAAAACTCCTAAGGAATGGAATTTGTCAACATCCAGCAAAATGGGAAATGCATTTCCTCACTGACCCAGCAATATTCACTTTTAGGAATACATCACAACGGTAGAATTGCAAAAGTATAAAATTATGTATGTGCAGGGTTGTAGCAGCCGTGCTTGCAAAAATGAAAAATTGGAGTGACTAGCAGTAGGTAACTGGTGGAATACACTCTGATGTATTACTGTGCAGACGTAAAAGAGGAGGGGAGAAGATCTCCATAGGCTGCTATGGAGTGAATTCCAGGATGTATGGTTGAGTAAAAAATGGCAAGATGCAGAAGACTGTAATGCTGACTTTGAAGAAGTGGAGTGAAGTTGTGTCAGTGTGCGTTTCTTACCCCTGTCCACTAAAATGGCCTAAAAGCAATATCTCAGTAACAATAAGAAATAAGAGAGAGGGAGAAAGAGAAAAAATTGCACTGGCCAGAAAGTTCTTTTGGGCTTTTCCATAATGAACTTTTTGGCCAACCCAATACATGCTTATATTTTTTAAAAAAATAATAAAAATCTGAAAAATGACTACCAGTGGAGGCAAGAGGGAATGGAGAAGGGATAGGCATGAAAGCAGACCCATTTATGTAACTTGCATTGCAGTATTGATTTTTGGAACAGTGTAAGAGTGTTATATAATAAAAACTAAAGTATTAGCCCCCTCCTCCCCCAAAACCACCCCGAAACAAATGAACACATGAATATAATCAACCAGGTACTTTTACTAACATAGTAAAGGATTTTTTTTCAACTGATTTTAAATTACAACATTGACTGTGCATCTCTAGTATGCTATTTCCCTAAACAGAAAAATTAATTTTATATTTCATTCTGTGGCTTATTTTTAGTTATTATCCTGGTATAGTTACTTGGAAACTTTCTATTTCATTGGCATAAAGCAAATAGATAATTATGTTAATGTCATCAGGCAAAAGAATTTGCAGGATAATGGTGAAGGAAAGTCCAGGATAGCAGCTTGCAGCATGCTTGAGGAAGACTGGAGCTGGAGTAAGGACTTCTCAGAGAAGGACACATCTGAGTAAACGAAAGTAAAGTTCATAGACCACTTGATACACTTGAACACATTGAAAGGGATTTGTTGGAAAGCGTGGGGCTGATTTAGTGATGAATACCTAAAAACTAAGCGAATTGTAAAATGTAGGAACTGTTCATTACTATGAACAAAATTGTTTGAGAAAGGAAATATAAATGTAATATGTTCTGTGGCTCAGTTGTGAATATTAGTAAAGGCTCATAATGGTTTGATTTAATGGAAAACTAACAAATAAATGTTAGGATGATAAAGAGGGAGTTTTGGATGGGGGCTTATCCATCATCTTCCATTGTACAGTTGGACAGGGGACTCCTGTTTTTTATAATAACTCTTATACAGTAATTTAAAAAGTACTTGGTGTCATGTATTAGTAGAATTAAAGAAAAAACTGGGAAGCATGATGATAAGTCAGGGCAAATTACATTATTTTAAAAGTAGAAAAAATTCTCTTAAAATCATACCTGTGGCAGTATTTAGTTAGTAGAAGTCAACTTGTTTAAATAATATTTAATTTGATTGTGGAAATGTCCATTATTTATATGTTCTTTTCCTATATATTCAATATGTGTTTAAAAGTACTAAGCTAAAAGTTAAAGCTTCTTCCTTGACTTTTTAAAGCTACCCTCCCAGACAAATTCTGTCAACTTTCCTTTTTACATCTGTCAAAAATCTTGTTCCCTTCTTTTTATCTTCTTAGTTCAGGCCTTCTCTGTTTCTTAGGGTCATTTCAGCTACTTCCTAACTGTTCTTGCTGCTTTCTCAGTTTTGTTGAATAGGTTCCACCCCCGCCCAAATTAGGACTTTTAAACTTTTTAAAGTTGTGAAGAAAACACATGTGCAGTTAACAGATTAAGTGAACACTCATGTAACTACCACCCAGATCAAGAAATGAGCATTGCCAGTACCCCGGAAGTTCCTTGTGTGTCCCTTTTTCATCACCCCTTCCTGTCCCATAGATGGAGTCGATTTGCCCGTTTATGTTAATCACTTCCTTCATTTACTTTATGGTAAATATAATTTAGCCTGTTGGGGACTTTGTGTAAAAAGAACAATTTTGTTATATTTCATTTCATTTCTTGCTATTTTCATTAAACATTGGACAAGTCATACATGTTACTGCATATAGCTATATAGCTCATTCATTTTTAATGCTGTGTAATAATACATTATACAAATATACCACAACTTATCTATTGTTGCTGGGCATTTGAAATGTTGCCCATTTTGGACTTTTTAAAGCAATGCAGCTATTAACATTCTTGTTAATGTATCCTGCTGTTCATATATAGGAGTCCTGAGTTTTGTTTTGTTTTACTGAAAAGCAGAATTCTGGGTCATGGAGTATGTAAATAGTCAATTTAACTTTTACCAACTTTCATATACCCACCAGCAGCTAACCTGTGTTCCTGTTGGCTGAGATGTGGATGCTCACCAGCGTTTGGTGTTATCCTTTTTATTTTTTGGCAATCTGATGGATGTTTCTTGTTAACTTCTCTGGATCTGATACGCATATTGACCATTTGGATTTCAGCTATTGTGAAGTGCTTGTTCAAGTCTCTGTCCCATCTTTATATTGAGTTGTTTATCTTAATTTTTTTTTTTTTTTTTTTTTTTTTTTGTGGTACGTGGGCCTCTCACTGTTGTGGCCTCTCCCATTGCGGAGCACAGGCTTCGGACGCACAGGCTCAGTGGCCATGGCTCATGGGCCTAGCCACTCCGCGGCACGCGGGATCTTCCCAGACTGGGGCACGAACCCGTGTCCCCTGCATCGGCAGGCAGACCCTCAACCACTGCGTCACCAGGGAAGCCCTAATAGCCTATTCTTTATTCCATTGGTGAGGGCAGGACTCCCATCATAAGAATGGCCCTAACCCTAGACAAATGAGATGGACAGTAGTGTATTAGTCACATATACTCACAGCCCTAGGGAGGAGGCCACTGCATGCCATTCAAGGCCACACAGGGACAGAGTGAACAACTAGGTACTGTGGGAGGCAGGCTTTGTATGCACTATTATGAAAGTAGGGTGCCCCCTGGTTCCCACAGGAGGATGTGATTGGCGTGTTTGAATAATTCTGTAAGCTGGCAAGGAACTGAAACCCGCTATTTAAGGGTAAGCAGAAACTGGTCCCTTTGATAAAAGAGTAATTGTTTGTTAGGGGATCTTATCTGTGGTAGTAGAATGGGGAGGGATACTTGCAGTTAGGCTCTCCCAATTCTGCCAGAATTGAGACGGAACAATATATAGGCCTTACACCACCTCATTTATTCCTAATATCCACAAAAGGTTTTCGGTTTTTGTTTTTTCCTTAATTGTGAATAAATTTTTTTTAATCAAACACTTCATCTAGTGAGGATAATTTTTTTCTTTATTATGTGGTGAATTCTAAGATTTAATTTTCTAATAATAGAATAACTTGCATTCCCAAGCAGAAGGCTACTTAGTGATGTTATATTATCCTTTTATGCATTGCAGAACTTGGTTAGCTGATATGTTATGATTTTTGCTTCTACATTTATGAGAGAGGTGGCCTATGATTTTCCTTTTTTATATTACTTGTATGAAGTTTTCTTTAGAGTTATGCACACTTCTCTAGGTGTCAGTTCCTCCACTGAAACAATTTTAAAAAAATACTGGAAAAAATTACCAGAATGAACTATTTCAGACTCTGGACCTTGCTCAAACACTTGAAAGAACCAGGGGAGTGCTTGATGAAGGGAGAGGCTGCTGCTCTTTGATAAGAGGGCTCCAAAACTTGGGGGTTGTATGTTTTGGTCAGTCTCACAGATCCTTTAGGGCTAGAGGGCTGGACTCTGTCATTTGCTGAGATATAGAGATGGTAACTCTCTCCCCTTTTGGATCCAGACATTTAAGGACATCTTAGTCAGGTTACTGGCTGGCTGCCAGATAGTATGGAACAGAAACTTCAATGACCACACTCACTAGGAATTCATACACACTTTACAAAATAGTTTGGAAAAGTCACAAATGGACTGCTCCGGCAATCAATGAGCAAAATTCAGCAATCCCTGAGGAGTGGGAAAATTAGAGTTCTAGAGTTACCATAATAAACAAGATCTTTTTGAGTTTATCTTGCTCGGAGTTTGTTGAGTTTCTTAGACATGTATATTCATGTTTTTCATCAAATTTAGGAAGTTTTTAGTCATTATTTCTTCAAATATTTTTTTCCCTGCCCTTTTCTCTCTCTCTTCTTCTGGGACTGCCATGATTTGTATGTTGGTACGTTTGACGGTATCTCACAGGTCCCTCAAGTTCTGTTCATTTTTCTTCGAAACTACTTTTGCAAAGCCTTCCTTCTTATGTGTGTTACTGACCTGTTATCTCAGCCTACAACCTCTTAGAGATTTCTTTAAATGTGTAGATTTATTTATTTATTTATCTTTGGCTGCGTTGGGTCTTCATTGCTGCACGCGGGCTTTCTCTAGTTGTGGCAAGCTAGGGCTACTCTTTGTTGCGGTGCGCTGGCTTCTCATTGCGGTGGCTTCTCTTGTTGCAGAGTACAGGCTCTAGGTGCGCAGGCTTCAGTAGTTGTGGCACGTGGGCTCAGTAGTTGTGGCTCGTGGGCTCTAGAGCGCAGGCTCAGTAGTTGTGGCGCACGGGCTTAGTTGTTCCACGGCATGTGGGATCTTCCCGGACCAGGGCTCAAACCTGTGTCCCCTGCATTGGCAGGTGGATTCTTAACCACTGCGCCACCAGGGAAGCCCCAAATGTGTAGATTTTAAAGTGTGTATACCTCTTTAAATGTTCTGATATGTGCTGCCAGAGAAGCAACTGCAGCCCAGGGGAGCTGAATAAAGCCAAGCATCTCAGCTGACCCTCAGAGAACCCCCATGCTAACTAAATCACGTAATCCCCTAATTTTTGAGTTCAAGATCCTGTCCACCTGGCACTAGCCAGCCACTTCAGGGATGTGGGCTGCTGTCCCCACTTTGCAGCAGAATTAAGGAATTGGGCATGGTAGCTGGTTCAAGCAAGCAGCCCTCTTACCAAAGTACAGCAGCCCCTTCCTTCATTAAGTTCTTCCCTGATTGCTGTAAACGTCTGAACCAGTTTCAAAATTCTGGAATAGTTGATTCTGATAGTTTTTTCCAGCTTAATGGTTGTTTTGGTAGAGAAACCAACCCCCCAAGCTGCCATTTTTTTAATGACATCCTTTGCTGCCATTTTTGCTACTTTAAAGTAAATCACAGATTTGGCATTTCATCCTTAAATAGTTTAACTTGCATCTCCAAAAAATAAGGAAAGTAACCTTGATAATCCCAATATCATTATTAGCATGGACAACTAAAATAGCTATTATTTCCTAGTGTTCTAGTACAAGTCCATCCTCACATTTACCCCCCAAAAATGTCCTTTAAGCTGTTTTTTTTGTTTGTTTTTGCGGTACGCGGGCCTCTCACCGTTGTGGCCTCTCCCGTTGCAGAGCACGGGCTCTGGACGCGCAGGCTCAGCGGCCATGGCACACGGGCCCAGCCGCTTCGCGGCATGTGGGATCCTCCCGGACCGGGGCATGAACCCGTGTCCCCTGCATCGGCAGGCGGACTCTCAACCACTGTGCCACCAGGGAAGCCCCCTTTAAGCTGTTTTGTTCAAACCAGAATCCAGTCAAGGATTAGCTATACAGCATGATTTTGGATATCATGTTTCTTAAGTCTTTCTTAATCTAGAATAGTTCCCTCTTCTATCTTCATTTCTATAATTTGTACTTGGTGGAGAGAACCAGTCAGTTAGATTATAAAATATTTTGCATTCTGGATTTGTGTGGTGTTCCCTCATAGGCTTTTTAAGTCATTCCTCTCAACTAGTAGTTTAGTTGATTAAATTCATGTTAAACCTTGTTAGGTAAGAATACTCCATAGAAGATGCTATATACTTTGTATATAGTAGTTTGCTAGTTTTTGTATTTGAAAAAAAGTATTTTTTCAAAAAGAACTTTTGTGGATAGAAAAACAGAGTTACTTAGAAGGATAAACCACAAACATGGTTTAATAAAAATGGTTACCTGTAGGAAGTGGGGTAGATGGAATGAAATGGATAAGAGGGATAGGGATGGGAGTGAAATCTGGTATACTTTCTAATATAGTTTTTGACTTTTGAACCATGTAAATATTTTACATATTCAAAAATAATTATATTCCAAAATAAAAAAGTAAACTTTTAAAACTGAAAATATTATTTCTTTATCTAAAGAAACAAAACAGCTTGGAATAGAAGTTGTGAGAGTGGATACCCTTGCCTTCTTCCAAATCACACCAGAAAGCATTTCATCATTAAATATGTTAGGTGTAGGATTTTCATACATGGTCTTTATCAGGTTGAGGAAGTTTCATTCTATTTCTAGGTTGCTGAGAGGTTTTTTTTTTTAATCTTGCATGAGTGTTGAAATTTTCAAAGATGATCATATGGCTTTTCTCCTTTATTTTGTTAATATAGTGAATTACTTCAATTGATTTGAATGCTCAGCCAACCCTTCACTTCTGTAATAAACTCTACTTAACTGATGTATTATCAATTTTATGTGTTCTGAATTTGATTTTCTGATATTTCATTGATGAGATATTGGTCTGTACTTTTCTTTCCTTGATTTTAATATCAGGGTAATATTGGCCTTATAAAATGAGATTGGAAGTGTCCCTCCTCTATTTTCTAAAAGAATTGTTTAGAGTTAGTATTATCTTTAAATATTTGATGGGATCCAGTGGTCCCTTTTAGGTCTAGACTTTTCTTTATGGGACAGGTTTTAAGTATGCATTCAGTTGCTTTAATTGATATATTCAGGTTTTCTGTTTCTACTTGAGAAGATTCTGATAACTGTTTCTTTTAAAGAATCAACACATTTAGTCAAGTTGACAATATTCCCATACTTTTTTAAGCTCCATGGAATCTGTAGAAATGGACTCTTTTACTTTTGATTTTGGTCGTTTTTTTTTCTTTTTCCTTGATCAGTCTAGCTAGAGGTTTATTAATTTTTCCCACACCCCCAAGAACTGGCTTTGGTTTCATTGATTTTTTTTTCTTTATTGCCATTTTCTTTCTTCTTCATTGTATTCTGCTCCTTATAATTTCCTTCCTTCTACTTTTTTTTTTTTGGTGGATTAATTTGCTCTTCTGGCTTCTGGAGGAGAATGTTTAGACCATTGGTTTTTAGACCTTTCTTCATTAATACATAGGTTGGTTGGAAGTAAGTTGTTCAGTTTCCAAATATTCGGGGGTTTTCCAGTTCTCTCTGTTACTGATTTCTAAGTTTACCTCATTGTACTCATGGAACATATTTTGTGTGTTTTTAGGTCTTTTAACCCATACTTGGTTTATTGCCCAACGTATGTTATATCTTGGTGAATATTCCATTCACACTTTAAGAATATGTATTCTGCTAACATTAGGTGTGCTTTAAACATCAATTGGATCAAGTTATTTGATTCTTTTGTTCAAGTCTTTTATGTGTTTACTGATTTTCTATCTATTGCTCTATTGATTACTGAGAGGAGAGTTGAAATCTCCAACTATCATGTGGGTTTGTCTGTTTCTCTTTAGAGCTGTATCAGTTTTTACATGATGTGTTCTGACATGTTAATTAGGTAATTGAGCATTTAGGATTATATGTCTTGGTGAGGAATCAAGCTCTTTATCATTATACACTGTCCTCACTTTATATCTGGTAATAGTTCTAGTTCCGTAGTCTGCTCTGTCTGATACTATTATAAAGTCCTCAGGGTTTCATATGCTTATTATTTGAATGTGTATCTATTTCCATCCTTTCATTTTTTTAAACCTGTGTGTGCATTTAAATTGAGTTTCTTGTAGGTAGCATCTAATTGGGTCTTTTGTTATATTCACACCCATATGCTTAAGTAGCAAGCCGTCAATGGTATTGACAGGACCACGGACAGAGCACTATTTTGCATTACATAGATCCTCTCCTTTTTCTCCCATGGATGTTGAAATATAGTTGCCTGACTGGTGGTGCTCCATCTCATGGTCCTATCCTTCAACTCACTTACGTCTGTGATCCACAGTGTGTAATAAGAGGCTTTGAAGCCACATACGTCTCTTTTATGGAGATGGGCAAAGAGTTGCCAGCCATTCCTAGTACTTAATTTCAAAGCATAAGCCCTGCATTATGCTTAGGTTTAGACACTAAAACTTCACAAAGGAGATAACAAATCATATTTACATCTCAAAGCCCCAAAACTGTAAATATTTAATTCGTAGAATAAAAAGAATAAAACCAGATCCTAGTAAGTTTAAGTCCAGCTACTTTTATAAATGTGTAATTTATGATCTATCATTAATCTCTTATATCAGTCATGTTTTTATGACCTTATAATTAAACATCTTTCATGATTTCATTTGGCAAGCACAGAAACTTACATATAACTTTCAGCAGTCCTTTTCCTTTAAAATACAGATAAATATAATACTGAATTGTTAGTTCTTTCAACTTGATTAATAAATAGTTGATATCCTTGTTTAGCTTGTTCCCAGCACATATTCTGGCAACAGCAAAGAGAAGCAATTTGTAGCATTTGTACTAGTCTGTTTGCTTTACTTTTCTCTTGAATTAAAGTTGACTCCCTGCTTGCCTTTCCGATTTCAAATTTTCCCTTTTCAAAAATGGGAATTTTATTATGTTTCTGAAGTATCCCCACCCTTTCCAGGATAGTGTGTCAAAGAATCACTTTCTTCATATAGGCATTCAGGTATTTACTGTATAATATGCAGTGCCTTATTTTTTCTTCTACTGACAAGGTACATCTTGAGCTTGGGAATGAAGTATGGGTAAAGTTGCAAATTTGAGATTTACCAACATTTGGCCTCACTGTTCCTTGTTAGGCTGAGGTACCTCTATGACTCAGAGTTCATTTGTGTAAGTCTTAGTAGATGATTTGAAGGAATGAGGTAGGTGAGGTTGTGCTGGTCCTTTCAGAAGGAGTCAGCTGTTACCTGATTTTAATTGGGGGCATAGAGTATGATGTACAGGTTTACCAGGTACCAGCCCAGCATCGTTAGGCCCTTTTTATACATTTATTAATATAATCCTTATAACAGTTCTGCCTCAAATTTGTTCTGTTGAGCATGGAATATTTAGCACTATAACCTGAGCACAGTAAGTTCTCAATATGGTAACCATTATCATGATTATCATGTACTGTTACTTTACAGAAGAGGAAATAGAGGCTCAGAAAGATTGTTTAGGGGATATAGAACAGTCAATAAAGAGGAATAATATAGGTCTATATAGCTTTAAAATCCATGCTATATCCTCTTTATTTAAATAGTTTCCATGTAGAATGTACGTAAGATGTGTACACAGAATTCAAATTCCAGAGTTGCCAGTTAGTAGTTGAATGACCACAGGCAAGTCATGGTGCTCAGTTTCCTGATCTGTAAAATGGGGATAATACTTAATGCACTAGAACTGAGTAGCTGCTTACTAGTCCTCAGGCTCTCTTTTAACCTTAGACTGGGCATGAGATTTCATTGGCTTGCATCCTATTTATCTCCATGTGCTCTTAGGCCTTCGAAATGGTTTGGTTCAGGAAAGATAGATGGGCTTGAAATTAGTATTGGAGGGGAGCTGCTTATTCTTTCCTCCATCCTAGGCATAGCCTAGCCACTATCCAGAATTTTGTGTTAATCATTCCCTTGTTTTTCTTTACAGTTTATCAGCTATATATGCTTTCTTATATATTATTTTTCAACTTTGATAGAGTATAATACATATTCTTCTGGGACTTTCTTCACTTAACATATTTTTGAGGATTCAGCCATCTGTAGTTTACATGCATTGATTTTATTGCTGGATAGTGTTCTATTATTTGAATATACCACAGTGTTTTTGTTCTGTTGATGGACATTTGGATTGTTTCTATTTGTGGACTTTTCTGAAAAATGGTGCTATGAACATTGTTGAGCATGTTTCCTGATGCTGAAGAGTTTCTCCATGGTGAAACTGTGGATCACAAGGTGTGTGCATCACTAAGGGAGTTCATTCACTCATTCACCAAATATTTATTGAGTACTGCTATGTGCCAGGTACATGTTTAGGTGCTTTGGAATATCTGTGAACTAACCAGACAATTTACATTTTACTTGGGATAGTCAGACAATAAACAATAAATATAAATAAATGAAACTGAAGGATAACTAGCAGAGAGAAAAGAATTAGAGCAGGATTAGGGGAATCTGTTGTGCAGGAAGGTGGATGGGGGTGCAGGCATCATCAAAGGTAACATTTGAAAACAGACTTAAAGGAGGCTATGCACCATTTAAAATTTTTTCAACCCACTAAATAACAGAAAAAAACAACCATGGCCATTAAGTACACAGTGATGAATGATTGAAGAAAATATCTACACACTTCTCACAGAATTATTTTTCTTTAATCAGATTTTAATCACTCTAATTTCTAGAAGGATATATTCCAGATGCTGATCTCCACCAGTCTGTATAGAGGAACTTTAAATGTGCTCAGACTGGAACAGAAATTACATTTTCCCACTAACTTTTTATGGGTAACAAAGTATTGTTGAGCTAGCATTTGTTTGGGTTTAAATTCATTTAGGTCAAACTCATCACCATACATAAACGGGATTCTTTCTTCTTTTTTTAATGTCTTTATTAGAGTATAATTGCTTTACAATGTTGTGTTAGTTTCTGCTGTACAACAAAGTGAATCAGCTGTATGTATACATATATCCCCATATCCCCTCCCTCTTGAGCCTCCCTCCCACCCTCCCTATCCCACCCCCTAGGCTTCACAAAGCATCCAGATGATCTCCCTGTGCTATGCAGCAGCTTCCCACTAGCCATCCATTTTACAGCAAATGGGATCCTTAATTCGTGGACTAATATCCTATCTGTCAAAATGGTGCAATCTGTGAACCCATGGCTTTCTAAGACATTTTTGTAAAGTGTGGTAGTACACTGCACTCTGGGGTCAGTCAGCCGTGGGTTCAAATCACAGCTCCACTAGTGTGTGACCTTGGTCAAGTTAATCAGATTCTCTGATCTCCATTTCCTCATTTGTATGAGGATAAAGCAGTACATATAAGGAGAGCACTAAATAGATGTTCTTTTTAGGGGTTTTTTTTGACTTTTTATTTTGAAATAATAATAGATTCATGGGAAGTTACAGAGAGAGCCTTTGTACCCAGTTTTTTCCATTGATTACTTCTTATATAATTACAATGCAATATCAAAACCAGGAAATTAACATTGTTACAATAGTGAGTATAGGTTTAATGCAACTTTAGCACATGTGTAGATTCATATAACGTCACAATCAAGACGCAGAACTATTCCAACAACAAAGCTTTCCCTCTTGTTACCCCTTTATAGTCAAACCTACCCTCTCTCCCCACACCCCATTGTCCCTAATTTCAGGGAAAGTAGTAGTCTGTTTCCCATCTCTATAATCTTGTCATTTTGAGAATGTTATGTAAGTGGATCATTCATAAGACCTTTGGAAATCAGCTTTTTAAAAAACTCACACTAATGCCCTTAAGATCCATCCAGTTTGTTGCATATATCAATAATTAGTTCCCTTTGATTGGTGACTGTTATCCCATGGTACGGATGTACCACAGTTTATTTAACCATTAACTTATTTACAGAGATTTAGGTTGTTTCAAGTTTTGGGCTAATATGAATAACACTGAATTACAATATTTGTGTTCAGATTTTTGTGTGAACCTAAATTTATTTCTGCCCAGGATTGAGATTGCTGATTCATATGATAAATGTTATGTTTAGCTTTTTTAAGAAACTGCCAAACTGTTTTCCACAGTGGCTCTATTATTTTACATTCCCAGTGGGAATATATAAGAGATCTAATATCTCTACATTTTTTGTCAGCATTTGGCATTGTCACTACTTTTTATTTTACCTGTTTTAATAGCTTTGTGCTGGTATCCCATCATGATCTTAATTTGCATTTATTTACCTGATGGCTAGTGATGTGGAACATCTTATCATGTGCTTATTTGCCATGTGCATATCCTTATTGATGAAATGTCTCTTCATGTCTTTTGCCCATTTTCTTTTTTTTCTTTTTTTTTTTGTGGTATGCGGGCCTCTCACTGTTGTGGCCTCCCCCGTCGCGGAGCACAGGCTCCGGACGCGCAGGCTCAGCGGCCATGGCTCACGGGCCCAGCCGCTCCGCGGCATATGGGATCCTCCCAGACCGGGGCACGAACCCGCATCCCCTGCATCGGCAGGCGGACTCTCAACCACTTGCGCCACCAGGGAGGCCCATTTGCCCATTTTCTAATTGGGTTTTTGTTTTTTTGAGTTTTGAGAGTTCTTTCTATATTGTAGATATGAATCCTTCGTCAGATCTGTGGTTTGCACTTATTTTCTCCCAGTGTGTAGCTTGTTTTTCCATCTTCTTTATAGGTCTTTTGCAGAGCAAAAGTCTTAAATTTTGATGAAATAAAATTCATCCATATTTTTCTTTTATGGATTGTCTTTGATATGTCTAAGACCTTCAGCAAGTCCTACATCCTTAAAATTTTCTCCTGTTTTCTCCTGTTTTCTTCCAAAGATTTTATAGTTTTATGTTTTATATTTAAATCTGATCCACTTTGAGTTAATTTTTATATAAAATGTGAAGGTTAGTTTGAAGTCCAGTTTTTGCCTATGAATATCCTGTTGTTTCAACAATTTGTTGAAAAGTCTTTCCTTCCTCCAATGAATTGTTCTCATACTTTTTGTCCAAAATCAGTTGCGCTTACTTGTGTGGGGTTTGATCCTTGGTCCAGGAAGATCCCACATGCTGCGGAGCAACTAAGCCTATGTGCCCACAGGTCACAACTACTGAAGCCTGCACGCTCTAGGCCCTCATGCCGCAACTACTGAGCCCACATGCCTAGAGCACGTGCTCCACAACAAGAGAAGCTGTATTCTGTTCCATTCATCTGTGCATGTATACTGCCAATACTACCCTGTCTAACTCACTATATGTAAGTCTTAAGTTTGGATAGTGAGTCTTCTCACGATATTTTTCTTTTTTCAGACTTGCTTTAGCTATGCTAGTTCCTTTCCTTTTCCACATAAATCTTGGAATAATCTTGTGTATATTTACAAAGAGATCTAGCTAGGATTTTGATAGGAATACACTAGCCTATAGATCAATTTGAGGAGAATTGACATCTTTATTGTGAAGAGTCTTCCAGTCCATGAACACAGTATATCTCTCATCAGCATTTTGGACTTAATCAGTATAAAGATGCTTTTGCACCTCTGTCAAAAATCAGTTGGCCCTACTTGTATAGGTCTGTTTCAGGTCTCCATTCTATTTCATTCATCTGTGTGTCTCTTCTTTGGTCAATAACAGGCATTCCTGATTACTGTTGCTATATAAGTCTTGAAATTGGATAGAGTGATTCCTCCACTTTATTCTTCTTTCCATTATCGATTCAGCTATTATAATGCATTTGCCATTTATTTATTTATTTGTTTGTTTACTTATGGCTGCGTTGGGTCTTAGTTGCTGCACATGGGCTTTCTCTAGTTACAGCGAGCAGGTGCTACTCTTCATTGTGTGCGGGCTTCTCATTACAGTGGCTTCTCTTGTTGTGGAGCACGTGCTCTAGGCATGTGGGCTCAGTAGTTGCGGCATGAGGGCCTAGAGCGTGCAGGCTTCAGTAGTTGTGACCTGTGGGCACAGAGGCTTAGTTGCTCTGCGGCATGTGGGATCTTCCTGGACCAAGGATCAAACCCGTGTCCCCTGCATTGGCAGGCAGATTCTTAACCACTGCGCCAACAGGGAAGTCCTTCATTTGCCTTTTAATATAAATATTAAAACAATATTGTCTATATCTATACAAAAATATTGTTGGGTTTGTATTAGGAATTCTGTTAAACTAGTAGATCACATTAAGGATAATTGACCTCTTTACTACATTAGTTATCTCTATCCATGAATGTTGTCTCTCCATATATTTAGATCTTTTTTGGTTTCTTAATTTTGTAGTTTTCAGCATACAAGTAATATACATGTTTGTTAGTATTTCATTTTGTTTAGAGCCGATTTCCATGTAGTTAAAAGGCTGTTCAAATTATTTCATATTTGTTTGTGCCTTTTGAGGAATTGGTCCATTTTACTTATGTTGTCATTTTGTGTGAGTAGTGTTAATATTTCTCTGTCATTCTTTTGCTGTCTGTGTGGTCTATAGTGATATCCCCATTTTTATTCTTTATGTTTGGTAAATTGTGTCTTCTCCTTTGTCTTTGTCAGTCTTGCAGGAGGTTTGTTAATTTTATTGACCTTTTTGAATAATGAGCTTTTTGTTGAATTGACTTTTCAGTTTTCAGTTTCGTTCACTTCTGCTCTTATATTTATTATTTCCTGCCTCCTGTGAGGTAAAGGTTGAAGTCTAAGTTCCCCTTGCTGCATCCTTTGATATCCTGAGAGGGAGGCCCTCCTCCTTACTGGTCAATGGTGTGGAAGTTGATGCTCCCACCAGGCCTCTGTTGATACCTCCGTGGCTAGTAGGGGTATGGGTGCCTACTTACTGCTTCCCATGTGTTCTTCATTGACACATCTAAGGAGTGGGGATATAGGGGCGAGGGAGGTTACTGGTAAATAGTGATAAAAGTCCAGACTTTCCACTACCCTTCAGCATGGAGGTGGAGGGGTACCTCATTACTGTCCTGGAGTTACAAGCTCAGGCTCCTCACATAGTCTCCACTGACACTGCTGGGGGCCTCATTACCACCCAGTGAGGACCAAAGCCCTAACTCCCCACCAGGCTTCTCTGACACAGCCAGCAGGAGATGGTTGGGGCACCTGGTTTCTGCTTGGCCAGGGTAGAAGTCTAGGCTTCCCACTGGGTCTTTGTTGGTGGGAGAGGAAGCACATTTTTTTCTGTGGTGTTTTGCTGGAGTAGTTTTCTTTCTTGCCAGGCTGCCCTTTTCCTGTCCTCTGGATAGAGGGAGCAGGCTTTTGTGGACTTTTTTTTTGTTGACACCTGTTGATATTTCTGATATGGTAGCTTCATGAGCACCTACTTTGGCATATATGAGGCTAAAAGAAGACCCAGTGAACTCACCATTGTCATTCCTTGGGTTCTGAGGTCTCTAGACAGTCTGCCTCCTGTCTACCTTTCTCAGTTTTATGTAGAATGTCTAGAGTCTTTAGCTGTACTTATCTGGAATAAGGAAAAACATGTTTACTCAATCTTTCTATTTTGTGAAATGCATTGTCACATTTTTACAGATTTTAATTACTAATTTCTTGTCAGTGCTATGTGTCAGGTATATCTTCTCCCAATCAGGGGCTTATCTTCTCACTTTCTTCATGGTAATCTTTTGTCTAACTGTAGTTCTTAACTTCTTTTTTTTTTGCTGTACGCGGGACCGGGGCACGAACCTGTGTCCCCTGCACTGGCAGGCGGACTCTCAACCACTGTGCCACCAGCGAAGCCCATTGCTCTTTGTTTCTTGATTGAGAAATTTATTCCACCTCTAAGGTTACACAGATACTCTCCTGTATTTCCTCTTGAAAGTTTTAAAGTTCTTAATCTATCCTATCCAAAATAATTTTTTTTGAATTTTATTTTATTTTTTTATACAACAGGTTCGTACTAGTTATCTATATTATACATATTAGTGTATGTATGTCCATCCCAATCTCCCAGTTCATCCCACCACCCCACCCACCCCCGCTTTCCCCCCTTGGAGAATTATTTTTTGAATTAAGGAGAGATCTGATTTCATCCTCCTCCCACTGTAGCGAACTGTAGCACCCCTTTTCCACCAGTTTCTAGTGCCACATCTGTCTTGTGTTTCTGGTACATATATTCTGTTCCATTTTTGTTTATCCTTTCATAAATATCACACCATCTTAATTACCATAGCTTTAAATATTTACTGTGTTATTTGTTAGACATGTTCCCCCAGCTTGTCAAAACTCTATTGCAATCCCTGTTGGTATTATTATTAAAAACTGCATTGAATGTATAGACATGTCTGGGGAGAACTGGCATCTTTACCATCAAGAACATGGTGTTTTCATTACTTAGATTTTTTTTTAATGATTCTAAATATAGCTTAACATTTTTCTACACAATGGCCTTATACATTTTTTTTTTTTTTGCGCTATGCGGGCCTCTCACTGTTGTGGCCTCTCCCGTTGCGGAGCACAGGCTCCGGACGCGCAGGCTCAGCGGCCATGGCTCACGGGCCCAGCCGCTCCTCGGCATGTGGGATCTTCCCGGACCAGGGCACGAACCCGTGTCCCCTGCATCGGCAGGTGGACTCTCAACCACTGCGTCACCAGGGAAGCCCGCCTTATACATTTTTAAAAATTTACTACTAAGTACTTTTTTTTGTTGCTATTGTAAAATAGTTTTTTTAATTAAAATTTTTGTTTATTTCTTGTATATACAAATGAAATTGACCTTTGGATTACTTTGTGTTCATTCTTATGCATTTCATTTTGAAAAAAATGTATCTGGGAACCTCATTGCAGTCTCCTTGGTACAAATTGCTGCATCAAGTTTATATTAAATTTTTAATTTAATTAAAAATTTAGATTTTAATTCATTCACAATTATTAATTATTTATTGTTTTACCAAGCACTATGAAAGATTCACGCTCCCCCCACCCAAAAGGAACACTATTTGCACTTGTTAACAGAAGGAGATTGGTGTTTCTGAATCGAGATTCAGAACAAAAACAAACATAAACAAGATGGGTATGTCTGCATTCCACTTTCAGAAATCCTGATTCCATAGGTGCAGAGAGAACCAGACTCTCATTCTTTTCAAGTCTCCGTATGACTCTGCACATCTCTATTTGAAAAACACTGTGAGCGAAGTTGCTAAACAATAAAAAGAATAGTCAGAAGGATATTTATTTGGAAGGGTATCTCATTTAAAATTATGAGCATTTATTCATCATTTAATAGACTACTGTGGGACATATACACATACACACCACATGTATACACACACGTGTGGGTGCACACACGCATCTAAAACCCCTATATATACATAAATTGAATTGCTTTGTGTTAAGTAATAGGTATGAATTTGAAGAGAGTGGACATTCACAGAATCCATTCACAGTTTGGATGAGATGTGTTGGGTTAGGACTCAGTATGTTTGTATTAAAACTTAGGATGTGAGCTCATGGATATAAAGAACAGAATTGGTGGTTGCCTGAAGTGGGGGGGGGGCAAAATGGGTGAAAAGGGTCAAAAGGTAGAAATTTCCAGTTATAAAATGAGTAAGTCATGGGGATGTAATGTACAGCATGGTGACTATAGTTAGGAATACTGTATTGTATATTTGAAAGTAGCTGAAGGAGTGGATCTTAAAAGTTCTCACCACCAGAAAAAAAAAGTTGTAATTGTTCATGGTGACAGATGTTAACTGAATTTTTGTGGTGATCATTTTGTGATATATACAAATATCAAATCATTACGTTGTACACCTTAAGCTAATTTTAATGTTATGTCAATTATACTTGAATTTAACCAAAAAAAACTTAGAACACAATTTTTTCTTTCCCAGTGGGAGTCATTCGATGTCCAGTTTGCAGCCAAGAATGTGCTGAGAGACACATCATAGATAATTTTTTTGTGAAGGACACTACTGAGGTTCCCAGCAGTACAGTAGAAAAGTCTAATCAGGTAAGTGTATTAAGTCTTGAATCTTTTGCCTCCTCTTAATGAGGCAGCCTGAAATGCTGGAGAACTTACCATGCATTTGGTTGGTTTGTCTCAAACATATCTTTTAATTAATTTCAGATGCCCCCTTCACCTTGCTTGGCTTTCTTTTTCCTTCCTTTTAACATATTTGCTGGATAAACTGGGTTGTTAGTCCAGTAGAGTTAGCCTTATTCTGAATTTTGCTGACCTCTCCTTAAGTCATTTAACATGCTTCCCTGTCTCCTGTATTTTGTGTAAACTGGTGATAAAAATGTAGAGGCTGTTTCATAAGAATACTTTCATCCATATGTCTGTGTGTATTTCAAGCAGGAAGCCTATGATGTCTGGTGGTCTTTTTCCTGATGTTTGTGGTGTTAATGAGCACTGCCAAGATTCCATATTTCATTAGGACTTTGAAAAATGGTGACATTTTCATTCTATCATTCCCCTTTATTTCTCAACTGGAAGAGAAAGAAAAAAGCTTCCTCCTTCTATTCTTAGGTTATACAGGAAAGGTGGTTAAATGCTTGATTCTTTCCCTTTAGTTGCTAATTATTAGAGTAGTGACTTAGTTTCTTAGCATTCTTCAGAGGTGGCTAATGAGTGGTGTGTATGTGTGTTTATTGTTATGAACTCATGGATTTTTAACATAAAATGTGTTGTAGTTATTCTTATTGGTCCTCAATTTGTGCCATCTTGGCAGTGAGGATTCCTGAGCCCTTCTGATACAATCACAGTGTCACTGTTATCTCCCTTGCTTTCTATTTTGACAAGATATTGTTCATTTTCTGTTCTACACCTGGAACCAGCAGGTAGTTGGTTCTCCTAGGAGCCTTGGTTCCTTTTAGTCTGAAATGGTATTTAGAGAGCACAATACGGATACTAGGGGTGCTCATCACCATTGAGTTGGTCATTTTTCTAGGGCTTTCAGGAGAATGATTTAACAGATACTTTCTATTTTTAAAAAGAGAGAAAGGGAAAATATAACAAGTATATATTGACATTTTGAAGTTGAATCTAGCATTGTAGATGTTCACAGAAAACTCAAGCAAATAGGAAGCCAACTAAGACGATCAAGTCCCTTTTTCCTCTGGCATTGCAGTCTTCCTCCAGCACCACCTATTGCTAGAATCTAATGTGGAACCAGCTCATTAGGCATAATTGAGCCTTGCAGAGTAAGAGTATAGAAGAATAGAGTTAGTACTGAAAGTGGAAATTATAGCATTATCTCTGTCAAAACAGAAAACAAGAAGACAATAATTACTATATGTGTGTTCTGGAGATATTCATCAAATCATCATGTTTTAAAGTTACTTGAAATAAGTAATTCTTCTCTGTATGGTTAAGCCACCCACTTGATAGGCAGGTTCATTAGTTTCATTTTGCTTTTGTTTAGGGCTTTAGTTTTTTTTTTTTTTTATTTGAAATTTGTTTAACTACATATAGAACATTCATATACTGGTTCTGAAATAAAATCTATGAAACAGAGTATATTCAGATAACTCAGACTTCTATCTCCATCTCACCTGCCCCTCTACCTTATTTTTTCTCTACCTTATAGCTAACCATTTAATTTCTTTTATGTTTTATCCTTACACTTTTAATATTATTTTATAATCTAAGTGATTTTATGTTATTTTTAAGATTTAAGCAAATAAGTCATCCCATCCCATCCCATCCTCATCTTTCCTAGGTAAGCAGTGGTATGATATGCTTTAACACTTGCCTTTTTCCTTTTACTTTTTATACTAGAGGTCCTTCCTTAACATTATGTATAGAAATCCCATACTCCTTTTGCTGCATAATGTGGAGATTAAGTTTTAGGTGACATACTTATAGAGGTGATAGTTGAAGCCGAGGGAGTATGTGAGACCAATCCCTAGACCTAACAAAAATCTACAGAATCAGAGGAGAAAGAGTAGTGGTGGGGTCCAGAGAGGCAATCTGGGAGATAAGAGAATCTGGAAGGGTTAAGGAATCCAAATGATTTCTAGGAAGTAAGAGTCAGTGGCATCAAATGATGTTAGAAAGGTAGAAGACAAGAACTGAGAAAGGGCAGGTTTTTGTTTATGGAAATATCATCCAGGTATTTGGAATTTGGCTAATGTAAACCACTGACTGAGGGGAAAATTTTTTTTCCCAACCACAAATGATATCATGAGGACTGCTTATGTGTTGTGTAACCTTAATACCTGTTCTCAGAGAATAGTGCCACCATCTACACAGTTATATAAGCTGGAAAAAAAGGTGCTATCTCTTTTTCATTTCATATCCAGTGCATCCTCCAAACCAGTCAGTTTTACTTCCCAAATCTCCTTCATTCATCTCCACTTCTACCACTGCAAAGGGCTCCTACCTATCTGTGTGCAGAAGCACTTGCCCTTTTTCTAATCTCTTCTCTACATTGCAGGGACAGTGATTTTAAAAATGCACATCTGGCCATGTCACTTACTTACTTAAAAGCTTTTAGGAGACTTCTGGAGACAAAGACCAAAATTGTCATCTGATCCTTCTTGATCTGGCCCTTGCCTTGCCACCAGCTCCTTCTGTTGCCAGTTTTCCCCTTGATCTCTCCGCTTGAGTCCTACTGGCTTTCTGTCACTTCTTTGAACCTGCCATGTTCTTGCTGGAGGCTTTGGTACATGCTGTTCTCTCTGCCTAGAAAGCTTTCATCAGTAATTGATGACTCAACTTTCTTATCTTGGTGCAAATATGATCTCTTTAGAGAAAGCCTTGCCTGGGTAATCTCTCCTCTCATTTTCCCCAACCATTCAACCCCACTAAAAACAGATCACTTTCCCCCATCATATGTTCTTCTAGCTTCTCATACTTTTTCCTTTATGGCACTTCTCAATTTGTAGTTATGTATTAGTATTATTGTTTCAATAATGTTTGACTTCCTCACAACCACTCAGTAAAATTTATGTTATTACCCTTATTTTAAAGATGAGCATTCTAAGTAACCTGTCCAAGACTACTCATCCAGTAAGTAGGGGAACTGGGATTTGAACCTACACTTCATCTAGGAGACTGGGTGTCATAAGGGCAAGGATTGTGTTTGCTTTTTCTGATGGTTATATCCTCAGCAGTTAGCATAGTGCCTAGAATATTTGATATATTGAACTAAGGGCAATGTCCTTATATTTCCATTTCATATGTTTATAATCTAAAACATAGTGTCAGTTTAAATTTATGAACAGTTAAGAAGATAACTGATAGAGTCAAGTATAGTTGGTATATCATTTATGTAGGATTAGTCATGTGACCGACCACCTTTTCTTTATTCTCAAAAATTGATGTGACGTTTCTTTTATTAGGTATGTACAAGCTGTGAGGACAATGCAGAAGCTAATGGGTTTTGTGTAGAGTGTGTTGAATGGCTCTGCAAGACATGCATCAGAGCTCATCAAAGGGTGAAATTCACAAAAGACCACACTGTGAGACAGAAAGAGGAAGTATCTCCAGGTAATAAATTAATTTTTAAATTTCGTTTTTCTCTATCTCTCCCAAGTCATTCTTTCTTTCCCATGCTAACTTGTTTTGATACACTCATAAGCATTAAATATACTCTTGTCTTTTACTACAAGGAAGTCTGTATTATGGCTGAATTTGAATACTTGTAAATGTTGGTCAGTATGAATAGATACAGAATTCTGCTTTATATTTATACTCACAACCCTCCTTCTCCTATAAATGCCTTAATTTGGTATGAATGTACAACATGTGAAAAAGTTGCCTTTAAAACTTATTTTTGGGGCTTCCTTGGTGGCACAGTGGTTGAGAGTCCGCCTGCCGATGCAGGGGACACGGGTTCGTGCCCCGGTCCGGGAAGATCCCACATGCCGCGGAGCAGCTAGGCCCGTGAGCCATGGCCGCTGAGCCTGCGCGTCCGGAGCCTGTGCTCCGCAACGGGAGAGGCCACAACAGTGAGAGGCTCGCGTAACGCAAAAAGAAAACAAAAACAAAAACTTATTTTCTATATACACTATTGATACTATGTATAAAATAGGCAACCAATGAGAACATACTGTATAGCACAGGGAACTCTACTTAATGCACTATAGTGACCTAAATGGGAAGGAAATCCAAAAAAGAGGGGATATATGTATACCTGACTCATTTTGCTGTACAGTAGAAACTAACACAACATTGTAAAGCAACTATATTCCAATAAAAATTTAAAAAATTTTAAAAACTTATATTCTCTCTTATCTCTTATTTTTAAGATGATAAGGGGTGGGCTTAAAAAAAGTTTTACAACTCTTTTCTCTCTGATATTCTTGTAGTAAACCTGTTTCATGATATTTGTTATGTAGATAACCAAAGAAGCTTTGCTTTTTATGTATTTAATTATGGTTTCTGGGTTCTTATTGTGTTGCTTATAATGTAAAGCTCACTAATAACATTTTTTGTATAGTAAAATATGTGTAACTTAAAATCTGACATTCTAACCATTTTTAAGTGTACAAATCATTGGCACTAATTGTATTCAAAGTATTAGGCAACCATCACCACCATTTCCAAAACTTTTTTAGCCCTTCCAAAAGAAACTGTACCCAATAAATAATAATCGCCCATTCTCCTCTCCTCACCATTCCCTGCTAACCTCTAATCTACTATCTGTCTCAATGAATTTGCTTATTCTAGATATTTCATACAAGTGGAATCATATGGTATTTATCCCTCAATGTCTGGCTTATTTCACTTACCACAGTAGTGTTTTCAGGTTTTATCCATGTTGTAATATTTATCAGCATTTTGTTGATTTTTATGGCTCGTTAGTATATTTCTGTTTAAAAATGAATCCACTGCTTTTTATTCATTGAGTCAACCAGTGTTTGTATGCCTATTCTATATTCCAGGAACTTTGCTAGATTAAAGAGATGAAAAAGTGAATAAGATAGGTACTTCCTACCCTCCAGGAGTTATTAGTATGATGAAGACTATGAACAAATTAGCAATCATAGTTTAGCCTCATAAGTTCTGTAGGAGCACATGAAAGGAGTACCAAACTCAGATTTGGGGATTTACATTGAAGGCCACATCTGGGACTTCAAGGATGAATGGAAGTTCATCACATAAATGAGAAGGGTGGGGAAAACTGAAGCACACGCACAAATTTTCAGAGGGGGAATGTTGAGTGTAGCTGGAGAGAAGATGCAAGAAGAGGAGAAGTAAGAGATGAGGCCAGGAAAAGGGGGATATAATTTCTGAGAACACTGATGAAGAAGAGACACAAAAGAGAAAAGGCCAGGTATATACTCAGGTAAATTTAATAGATTAGTTCTAGAAAGACTTCTGTTTTTCTTTAAAGTCAGCCATCTATTGAAAAAGAGAACAGAGGAAATAGGACTGAAAGGTAAGAAATATGGAGGATATTTGAAATAACTCCAGTTGAAAGAGAGCTCTAGCTTTGGAAATAGGATTGCTTGGTAGCATCAAGGTTACATTTGGTATAGTCCTTAAAACTTCCTCTATCAGTCCTCGGCAGTCTGATATAGTTATAGAGAAGAATTGAACTATTTAGGGTTGGGGTTTAGCCGGATCAACATTCTAGAAGTTCCACAGGATAAGAGATGTGGATATAGGCATGTGTTGACATGAAGAATTTGGGGATTTTAACTGTATAAAGAAAGTGAAGTTGACAGTGTCAGTTGACAGGGCGAAAGAAATGGTTACGGACTAGAAATATCAGTGAGGTACAGTGAGAGTAGTTTAACTAAGAATTGGGAAGTTAGAAAGTAGAAGTTATTAGAGTGGGATATTTGAATTTATGATTAGAGAAATGGAACAGTAATGGACAATAAATCTAGGGTGGGACCATGGTGTGTATGAAATGGAATAAGTAGCTAAAATGAAGTACAGGTCTCTAGAGATGAAAAGGTCTGAAGTCTTTATGTGGTACTCTCTGTGGACCTCTGAATCATCCAGGATGATGATGAGACTAAGGGCTAGGAGGATGACTATGATTCAGGATTGAAGTTCTTCATGAATAGAGGAAGTCTATAAAGGGATGACATGATGTCATAATTATCTAAATCAGAAGCTCTATAAATAATTATTCCTGAAGAGCAGGTACAAACCAGGATGTCCCAAGCCAACTAAGGATGTATGGTCACCCATCATCTGTGATGCCCAGATGATATGAACCTCAAGGAGAAGGGTGCAAGGAGCTATGACAATAGTAATATTGAACCATTTTTGCTTTGCTGGAATTAATTCCATTTGGTCTTGATGTGTTGTGCTTTTAGTATTCTTTTAATACATTGCTAATTTTCTCTATCTGGTTGTTTTCCTATTTTTGTTCAGAATTTTATATAATTTTCCCTTTTTGATATGACTAAATAGTAGTTTACCTTTTTGTTTTTATCCCTAAATTTATCTAATTACCCTCGATATATTTTTTAGTTCATTAATTTTATTTTTAATTCCTCTCAGCTTACCTTGGTATTGTTTAATCAGTCATTGTATTTATTTGTATTCTAATTTTTCTATTTAACATTGTAACATAAGCATTGCCCAGTTTTATCTCCACTCTAGATAACTATTAAGAAGTTATGTGGATGACTACAGTGTAATAGTGTAAACTTTATGATTATCTCTGTGTTAATGGGTATCCTCTGTTAGGAATTTTGCAAAAGTGGGGAAATAATTGTTCTACCACCTCTTTTATACATTTTTATTAGATTTTTCTGCATTGCATTAAAAAAAAAAACTTTCACATTTGGAATACAAAACATTCCAGTTGGTTCCGTTCACTTATCTGGGCTATTAAGATTTTTTAATTTCATAAAACATCTTTTTAGCTACACACTTTCTTTTTCTCCTGAATTAATTTTAATTTTTACACTGAAAAGTGGAAAGCTCATTTATCTTTTCCTCCAGAAATGCAAAAAATACTTAATATTTTATTATCTGTAAAACCTGCTGGGAATGGTGGTATCAGTGAAACTGTAGCTCCTTTATATCTCAGTGGACTTGAATTTAAATGAACAATCTAATAATTATTTACTATTCCGTTATGTTAACTTTCTTCTTTTGCCTCCCATTGTCTCTACAGAGGCAGTTGGTGTGACCAGTCAGCGACCAGTGTTTTGTCCTTTTCATAAGAAGGAGCAGCTGAAACTTTACTGTGAAACATGTGACAAACTGACATGTCGGGACTGCCAGTTATTAGAACATAAAGAGCACAGGTACCTGCATCTTTCCTACATACATAGATTTATAATACAGCTTTATGAGGACTAGACGACTGCTGGCACCTCAGCCAAATGGCCATCTGCAAATAATGTTTTGTTTGGCCATCAGTATGTTGGCCTAGTTCAAGACTTTTCAACTTTGGTGCTGCTGCCTTTGTTGTGGGGGCTATCTGGTACATTGTATGGTGTTTAACTGCACCTTTGACCTCCGTTTACTAGATTTCAGTAGCATTCTCCCAGTTGTGACAACCAAAAAATGTCTCTAGACGTTGCCAACTGCCCTAGGCAGCAAAATCACCCTAGCTGAGAACCACTGGCTGACGCACTTTTTAAGACTATATGGAATTAGGGCCTCCCTGGTGGCGCAGTGGTTAAGAGTCCGCCTGCCGATGCAGGGGATACGGGTTCGTGCCCCGGTCTGGGAGGATCCCATATGCCGCGGAGCGGCTGGGCCCGTGAGCCATGGCCGCTGGGCCTGCGCATCCGGAGCCTGTGCTCCGCAACGGGAGAGGCCACAACAGTGAGAGGCCCGCATACCGCCAAAAAGAAAAAATAAATAAAATTAAAAAAAAGACTATATGGAATTAGTTGCCAGCGTTGTAAATAAGATTTTACATTTAAAAAAACATTTAGATCTCTGGCTTTGGTTTTGTTTTTTGTTTTCTGGTTTTTTTATTTTGTTTTTTAAGAAAATTGAATCTGTTTTAGCCCTAGGTCCCATATATTCAACACTTTCATGTCAGTATTTGACTGGAATTGACTTTAGTCCTCTTTAGGATGGGCATGCTCTTCTAATTCATCATAGTTCCTACCAAAGCTTACTTTTAAACCTGTCCTCCATAGGCATTTGAATTAGCAACAACTGAATTAAACAGTAAGATTCTGATAAACTGATACAGATATAATTGGTTGAAAAGGGTCTCCCAATAATGGCAGACTAGGTAATTTGGACCAGCCATACCAGTGAGGGTAACTAGAAAACATGGAAAAAATACAGAAATCATTGATAAGATATTTTTAGAGCTTGATAATAAAGAATTATTGGACCAGGATTGGGTTGGATTGGGGACAGAGAATGGTACAGGCTTTTTTCCCCTTGGAAGCATTTGCCTAGAGGTTGAGGGGTGCTTTTAATATGCTCACAGGGCTGAAAGACAGGGATTGGAGTTCAGGGTCACAGGGGTTAAAGGCTTCTTCTTGCCTTGAGTTGGGATTCTGAAAGCCTACACTATTATGGTAAAGATGAACGAGCTAGTAAATATTACAGTTCCTCACTGGAACTAAAGTGCAGAATCAGATCTTCTCAGTACCCCAAGTTGGATTAAATTGAAATCTTATTGCTTGTGCCCCAAGGTACCTGGTAGAATAAAATGTAAATCCTCCCTGGAGGAAGAAAACATCATCCTAGACCTCAGATTTATTTAATAATGAGTTTTACAAAATGGTTCAGCACACAATTAGAAATAACCAAATATGCTAGGAGATAAGACAATGTGAACAATGTCTAGAACTTACATTACAGTAACTGAAATTAACTCAATAGAGGGTTTAAGAGAAGATCTGACATGCCAGGAAATGAGAATTAATGAACTCGGAGAAAATTAAGCAAACATCAAAATGAAGCATGATAAACAGAAAGATGGAAAACGGAAGAGGGATCAAGAAGATGTAACACAGGGTATAATTGAGGTCCAAGAAAGAGAGAGAAGAATGGGAAAGAAGCAACATTTGAGGGCAGAATATAATGGCTTAGAACTTTGTAATACTGAAGAAAGACATCTAGCCCATATTCAAGAAGCCCCATAACTCCCCAGCAGGATAATTAAAAAATAAAGTAATATTTTTGAAGTGCAAAAAGAAAATACTATAAAACTAAAATTCTATACCCAGTGAACATATTCCTCAGAAATGAAGGTTCATAAGAAAGACATTTTCAGACAAAATAAACTGGGAGAAGTTATCCGCAGTAAACACTCACGAAAGCACACATTAGGCAGAAGAAAAACGGTAGGTGATGCATGATGGAAAGAATGGCTAATATGATAAGTATGAGTAAATCTAATTGTTGACTTAAACAGTAATGTCTTGGTGTGTTGTGTGTGTTAAATATCACACAGACATGTTAGGAGGATATGGAGTTCACGTTCTAAGGTTCATGCATCACTTAGGAAGAAGGTAGGAAACTACAAGTTATTCTTAGATGATAAGATCTGCATTTTTTAATGCATAGAGTAGTCACTAAGCAAATAGTAAAAGTCAATATGATTATCAAGATAACAGAGGGAGGAAGTAGAAAAATTAACAATTAATTAGTCTAAACACAGGCCAAAAAAGAGAATAGGAACAAAGAACAAATGGGATTTATAAGTTGGTACATCTCTAAATATATTTGTAATTATAATAAACGTGAATGGATAAAATGTTCCAAATTGAAAGATTCCAGGCTGGATAAGAAAGCAAATAGAGAATCTGCTACTTGCTTTTTGTGAGAGAAACATCTAAAACCTAAGTATATAAAAAGAATGATGAGAAAAGCTATGCCATACAAACACTAATCAAAGGTAAGCTGCTATATCAAAGTACATTATTTGAGATAAAGAGAGAAACTTTATAACAATAAAAGGCTCTTTTTATCTAAAAGATATAATAGTTCTAAAGTTATATTCCTCATAGCCTTACAACATATAAAGAAGAAAGACAGAGACAAATCCACATAGTGGGAAATTTAACATATTTCTCTCAGTAATCGACAAAACAAGCAGACTAAAACTCAGTAAGGATATTTCAGTAAGAGTCAAAAAACACAATTAGCAAATGACCTCATGGACATTAGGACACTGCACCCAATAATACACATTATTTCCAGACATAAAAAAGGAAAAAATCAATTAACCATATGCCAGGGCAGTTTTACATTTCAGAAGATCGAAATCATATAAATTCTTGTGTAAACTCAATGCAGTCAATCTAGAAAACAACAAATGAGAAAAATCTCCATATATTTGAAAATGAAGAAATGTAATTCATATCAAAACGCAATGATGTATGATCCTGGACTGTATTCTGGACTAGAGAGGGGAAATGATATAGAGGACATTATTGAGACAAATCACATAATTGGAGAATGGTCTGTAGATTAGATGAAAGTATTATCTCAATGTCAGTTTTCCGGTATTTAGTAATTATACTGTGGTTACATAGTAGAATGTCCTTGTTTTTAGGAAATGCATACTAAATATTAAGGAGTTAAAGGACTTTGCTGAGGAAATATTTGAAAATCTTTGTAAAGATATATGTGAGATCTCTGTGCTATTGCAAATCTAACTTTGAAATTATTTCAAAGATAAGCAGTTAAAAATAAATTTAAATAAAGCATCAAAGAAGAAATTCCAATGAATATTAGAAAATATTTTTATCTGAATGATAGTGAAAATACTATCCTTGACGTATCCTGCTAAAGCCATGATTAGAGGAAAATATATACCGCTAATGCATATATTAGATATTAAGGATAAAAAGTAAATGTCCTGGGGCTTCCCTGGTGGCGCAGTGGTTGAGAGTCTGCCTGCCGATGCAGGGGACATGGGTTTGTGCCCCGGTCCAGGAAGATCCCACATGCCGCGGAGCAGCTGGGCCCGTGAGCCATGGCCACTGAGCCTGCGTGTCTGGAGCCTGTGCTCCACAGTGGGAGAGGCCACAGCAGTGAGAGGCCCGCGTACAGCAAAAAAAAAAAAAAAAAAAAAAAAAAAAAAGTAAATGTCCTAAACATTTATCTCAAGTTAGAAAAAGCAGCAAATTAAACCCAAAGTAAGTAGCAAAAAGGATACGATAAATACAATGCAGAATCAAAGACAAAAATTGGATCTTTCAAAAGATTAACAAATCTCTTTATGAATGATTAAAAAGAAAACAGACTCAAAAAACCAATGCCAGGAGTGAAAAGGGGGGGCATCACCACATTTTCTACAGGCATTTAAAAATATGAAAAGGTTTTTTGTCAATAGATTTGAAAATTTTTACATGAAATGGGATAATTCTTAGAAAATACACTTACCAAAACTAGCACAATATAAAATAGAGAATCAGAACAGTCCTTTAATTTAGTGTAAATCCCACAAAGAAAACTACAGACCCAAATGATTTCACTGATGAATCTACAAAATAGTTAAGGTTAAAACAATGCCTTTCCTATACAGTCTTGTCCATAGAACAGTAAAGAATGAATTCTCTCCAACTTGTTTTATGAGAAATCAAAATAGAAAACTATAAACCAGTCTTACCTATGAAATGAACTTAAAATTTCTAAGAAATACATTAGGAAACCAAGTCCAGGAGCATTGTGATTTTTGGATAATATAATCACAACTAAGTTAGCCTTATTATAGGAGTACAAAGTTCATTTTACCTTCGAAAATCATTCATGTAATTCGTCCTGTTAAAAGAATAAAGGAAAAATTATATGACCATCTCCACAGAGGCAGAAGAAACAGTCAAGAAAAAATGTATGTCCATGATATACAATCTTAGCAAACTAGGAATAAAAGAAAATTTCTCAAACCTGATAAAGATTATCTATGAAAAGAGCTAGAAAACATCATAATGGAATATTGTAAATTTTTTGCATTGAGTTTAGGATAAACCTAAATAAAGATGACCAGTTTGATCATTTCATTTAATAATTACATTGTATTAGGGTCCCAAAGAGTGTATAACAAAAAAAAATTTACTAAGATAAAAAAACTTGCACCTAAGAAGGAATTTTAAATGTCATTATTTACAAATGATATGATTATGTACAAAAGAAATCCAATAGAAATATTATTAAGTGTGTGTTCCCCCTTTTTTCTAACTCTGGCAACCCTACTTATAATACTTACTGATTTAATTACACTCACACTTTTAAATCACATTATGTAAAATAATGTATTTTGTGCATTTTATGAAAAACTTTTAATAAAACTTTTTATGTATCTTACACATCATCTGTTTCTCTAGAGCTCCTTTGGAGTCATCTTACATAGTTTGTCAGAGGTTGTTATCTTAACTTTCAAGTCAATTTTTTTTTAAATTGAACTATTTTATGATATTGTTGCTTGAAGCTTTGTCACATGCAAGGCATAACATCAGGAGTTTTGCCCCCATCCCCTCACTTCCCCCCATTTATTAAAAGCATGCCATATTTGTTATTTGTGACCTGTAGCACAACTACCTGTTATTTAAAAGTGATCTTCAAAATATTTGTTTACAAAGCATCAAACTTTCATAATTATGAAATTGCAAAATAGTTAATAAATCTACATAGATATTTATCTATAATTACTTTTTGCCAGGTCCGCCAAGGGAGCCTGTTAAGCTTGTAAAACTGTGAATGATTGAATGTGTGTTTTTCTCAGATTTTAAAAATTATTTAAAGAGTGTCCATGGACTTACCTGGTGGCGCAGTGGTTAAGAATCCCCCTACCAGTGCAGGGGACACGGGTTCGAGCCCTGGTACGGGAAGATCCCACATGCTGTGGAGCAACTAAGCCTGTGCACCACAACTGTTGAGCCTGCACGCCACAACTACTGAAGCCCACATGCCTAGATGCAGCAAGAGAAGCCACCACAATGAGAAGCCAATGCACCGCAACGAAGAGTAGTCCCCGCTCGCCACAACTAGAGAAAGCCTGCACACAGCAATGAAGACCCAACACAGCCAAAAATAAATAAATAAATAAATAAATTTATTTTTAAAACAGAAATTAAAAAAATAGAGTGTCCATGATTAATATCTGTAAAGACTCCCCCTTTAAGAGAGAATCTGGGTGGGGGAGCCTGCCTTCTATGGATATATTTGATATTTTTTAAAGATTATTATTTATATCCTGTATACTCATAAATAGTTTCCTATTAGTTATTTGTTTGCTTTGGGGCTTTTCCTCATTTTAGGCAGACATTTGTGTGAAATAAATTGCTTATTATTTTTTCAGATATCAATTTCTAGAAGAAGCTTTTCAGAATCAGAAAGTGATCATAGATACGCTAATCACCAAACTGATGGAAAAAACAAAATACATAAAATTCACAGGAAATCAGATCCAAAACAGGTAAATTTGTATTTATGGTATTACTTAAATCATCTATATATAATGTGTTAAGTATATTAACTTTAAGAACAGACATTTTACTTAACTCATGGTGAAGTACATCCAAGTAAGCTGTCAGATGGGTCTAATAACACATAGTTGATAAGACTTTTCCAGAAACTTTGGATTTCTGGGAAGTTTGGAAAGTTCTTTTCAGCCATGAAATTTCAAAACTATTATGGTAATAAGCTACATTTAATAACAGCTCATCTATCAGGTAAGTATTAATAATTTTTAATTATTTTGTGTTTTCCAATTATCCAAGAAATGCCAGGATTTAAAAACAAAACAATTTTTATAGTACTGTAAAATATTTTAACACTTAATTAGATAGATAATTGCTATTTTAAGGATTGCTAGACTTAGAGATGCCTCCCCTGAGCTGTCAGCTTTTAACTGCAATGAGGCAGAGATCATAGAACACCAGGAGACAGGGCTTGTTGAACTGTTTCACATACCTTTTACTCCTTGTCAGATACAATACTTTAACAGCTTCTACATATTGCTTGTTATACTGTTTGTCCTCCAAGGGAGTAAATCATCAACTGTCCAAAGGCTCATGTCCTAAAATTCAGTGATTGGAGAGCAAACCATTGACCTCTGTGGGGAGGAGGGAGTTTGCCTAGTACCCCCCTTTGCATCCCATTTGAGGCACATGCTGACATTTTACAACACCTGTGAAATCCCATGTCCCCTTTCTTTTGTTGTTTTGCACATGAAAGTAACATGTCACTGCTTAAATAGATAGAAATGCTTATTAGAAAGAGCCTGAATAAGAGAAGCCTTGCAGGGGCTTTGAATGTTGTTCATAGGGAAAAGTATATCAGCCTTTTTGTAGTTCATCTTCCTTAAGATGAGTCGTCACAGTCTGTTACTCTTATCATTTTTCAACATGGCTAGGGTGGGGCATTTGGTACTTTTTTCCAAGGAATTCCTTGGCTTACCTGCTTTCCTTAAAGGAGATTTTAAACATCATTTAACCTTTTCTTGACTCCCTGGTGTTATTATTACATCTATTATACATTGTGATAATAAAAGTTCTGTTGTGTGTCTTTTAGTTTCTATTATTCTTTTGTTATCAGCTCTCATTTCATTTTACCTTTCTCTTTCACATGAGAACTGTAGTTGACCAAATACTATCTCCTTTGTCATATTCTAATAACAGTACTGTATTTTTGCCAAATTGATGTAATTGGTGGGTTTAAAATTTTGTATCTGAGTAATTGAAAATATATAATGAATATTTATGGAATGATAAGGGTAGATAATCTCTACCATCTAGTGGCAAACAGTAGTAATTGTAAAATAATTTTATATAAACGATCCACAGTTGATGAAATTCACCCTTTTGACTTTTTTCTTACTCTTTCACTGTGTATATGGTATGACCTATGGGCCAGAGTTTACTCTTTTTTTTTTTTTCTTTTAACATATGGATATTCATTTGTTCCAACACTTGTTCTGTTTGTTGAAAAGATTATCCTGTTGCTATTAAACTGCCTTGGTACCTTTGTTGAAAATCAGTTGACCATATATGTGTGAGATTATTTTGGACTCTCTTTCCATTGTGCTTTTCTTTCTTGCTAATACCCCACTTTCTTCATGACTAGAGCTTTTTATAGTAAGTCTTAAAATCAGATAGTGTGAATTTTCCAAATACTTTTTTTACCTTTTTTTTAAAGTAGTTTATGCTCTTTTTATAAAATAATACATTATGTTGTGGAAGGATTTTAGTTTTTGAATTGTGGTAAAAATTAAAGACTCTTTGGATTAGGTGCTAATTCTTTGTATCTTTATAGCTACTTGATTATAGAAGGATTAAATTTACTGGACTGACTTTGCTATTAATTCATCTTTATGCATGTGCAAACATGGCATTACTTGTCCCTTTTTCATCCTGTTCTACCATCATGAGGATTTAAATTAGTTGGTTTTTTTGTTTGTTCGTTTGTTTGTCTGTTTTGAGATTGTTTGCTTCCTAGACCTATCTGGTTTCCTTGATCCTCTAGCCAATATTGATGTCAAATAATTATCTTGAAGAATTTCCAACATTGGTGGGGGGGGGGTGATAAATTAAGAGTTTGGGATTAATATATACACACTACTATATATAAAATAGGTAACCAACAAGGACCTACTATATAGCACAGGGAAATTATACGCAATATTTTGTAATAACGTATAAGGGAAAATAATCTGAAAAAGAATATATATATGTATGTATAACTGAATCACTTTGCTGTCCACCTGAAACTAATACAATGTTGTAAATCAACTATACTTTAATTAAAAAAAAAAAAAAGAATTTCCAACAGAGAATAAAATCCCTGCCCTCTTCATCTTAAGTTTTGGAAGATATGCAGACAGAAGAAATGAAGCCTTTTATTTATCTCAGAATGTTTGATGGTGGATGCCTCATTATTCTTTTTCTGCTTTTATAAGATATTCTGGTATAATGCTATGTATTTTTTTTCCTGTCCATCTTGATCTCCATGAAAATAGCATTCCCATTTTCTCTAATCAAAGGAAAAAATGTATATGCTGGTTGATAAAAACATATAGTTACTTGGCTGCTTATTTCAAGACAAATGTATTATTAAAAGTAGCAAACTACTATTATTGTCTTTCTGCTTTTATTCAGATATAATGAATGGGTAACAGTTCAGATGACTAAGATAATAGTGACACATTTAAGCTTTTCTACTTCTTAGTTGCAGTGAGTACAGTAGAACTCATTCAGTCCTGGTTTTCCTTATCTTGTTTATAAATCATTTTTTTGTCCGTCCTTTTAGGCTGAGAATTTTTCCAGGTGTCATAATCTTTCCAAATAATGTTTTCTTAAGATGTGTTCATTCTCTTGCAGTTTTATACATTTTGATTTTAATATTGAATTGACTATGTCTTTTGGAAGAATTAATATTTCTTCTATCTCATCTTCAAGAAAGTCTATTTAAACTGAAGGACCCTTAGAAAAAGCTGAGCTTTTAAGATGAAAACTTTTTGGTCTAATTTAGGGCTTAGAAAATCAATATTACATATTGTAAAACAATTCTTCTGCCTTAGATTTTAGACTTCCCCCTTTTGTTTAATTTTCAGGATAATTGAAGTAAATCAAAATCAGAAGCAGGTGGAACAGGATATTAAAGTTGCCATATTTACATTGATGGTAGAAATAAATAAAAAAGGAAAAGCTCTACTGCATCAGCTTGAGGTAAGTTACTGTTAATGGGACAGTATGTTGTAGTGATTTAACGTAGTATTTTCTCATGTATTTGTGAATTTGAAATCACAGCCTTTTTCATATAATTGTTTACATTTGATTCAGTAATATTTTTCTCCATTTTCAGGCTCTACCTTGTAGCTGACAGTTTACGCCTTTATGATACAGTAGGAATGTCTTAATCCTATTGATTACTTCAGAGCACAAAGCATAATGCCTTGCTTGAAGGAGGAGCTTAGTAAATATTAAACAGATGTAAAGAGATGAATCTTTTCAGAGATTCATTGAATTGACAGCTTTAGGTCACCAAAAGAGTGCAATTGAGCAAAGTTTTTCAGAAAGTTACATTAAGTTAGTTATATTTAGTTCTCAAATATATACATTTAACCTTATGAGAAATTAGGTAAAAGGATGTGCCTTTTACCTCAGCAGTCTTAATTGTGAAAGCAGTACTCAGGGAGAGATGCTCAAGGCACTTAAGATAGTTGTTTGTCACTGCAGGTAAGAAAAATATTACTAACTTAATCAGCTTTCTTACATTCATGAAGGTCAAGATCCAGAGTCAGTGTTTGACTCAAATAACATGAGGTTACAACTTCTACATGGTATCTTAACATAATATTAATTGCATGATATTTTGGTATTCTTTTAATATATTGGTGCAAAAAGAATTTAACAGTAGAGATGCAAATTAAGAAGAGAATAAAAGAATCCTGATGTTCGAAGATTTTTTAAAAAGCCTTATAGAAAAAATTTAGTTCAACATCTTTATTTTATAGTTGACAAAATTATAAGGTCTTGGGGCTTCCCTGGTGGCGCAGTGGTTGAGAGTCCGCCTGCCGATGCAGGGGACACGGGTTCGTGCCCCGGTCTGGGAAGATCCCACATGCCGCGGAGCAGCTGGGCCTGTGAGCCATGGCCGCTGAGCCTGCGCATCCGGAGCCTGTGCTCCGCAACGGGAGAGGCCACAACAGTGAGAGGCCCGCATACCGCAAAAAAAAAAAAAGCATATATATATGCTTTCAGTCTTCATACCCAGTCTCCCGGTTCACAGAATCCTTCTTTAAGGCGAATAAATGTAGTCAGTATTTACTAAGACTCAAGACCCAAATAGTTTGTTACTATAGAAGACCAAGAAACTTGGGCTTCTGATTCTCAATTTGCAACATCCCTAAAAGTCAACAGAATTTCTGTTCTTTCTAGAATGTCTCCAAAGTAACGCTTAGTTTTTACAGAGGTCAGAAATAGCCTAATAAGTAAATTATCTCTGGACTTAAAATTAGATATGACAAAGCCACTGATAGTCACTGCAATGACTTAATTCAGTTTAGCATATGTGTATTTTCCAAATTTGAAACCAACTAGGGCCAGGATCTAGGTTCATTTTCTCTATTGAGGATATAATTTCATATTGGAGTGTAGCAATGTTACTTTTAAACTTTTTTTTAGAGCTAGTAGAACGTCCTGTTCTCTCCTTTCCTTGCCAGGTAAAGGAGATTTGGGGTTAGAGACCGTTAAAACAGCACAGGTTCAGTGGGTTTTTCTTCCACTTTTGACTAACCTGTGTTCTTGCTTGTATACTTCCCTTAGAGAAATTCTATAGTCTGCTTTTCTGTAGTTTTTTTGAGAGTGCATTGGTACCATTAGTCACTATATCAGTTGGTTCCCATGGTAATTTTCAATAGACAAAAATTACATGCTTCCTTTTTTTACTACACACAACGCATAAATGTTGTCTACCACGTGGCATGACTTAGCACAAACTAGTTGCAATCAGGATAAGAATGCCTAAAAGGTGAAATCATGTGCTTGAGTAAATCATGTGATCTGGTAACTTTACTTGATTGCTGGATGGTACATCTATTTTATTTGTGAGTATTGAATTTAATGGGCATTTACTGTATTATAGCTAATCCACGGTTTTGTACCTCTTTGGATACTGGAAGATGCATGAACAGAAACCTGCATCCCAAAATATGTACAACCAGACCACGGGCCTTGGAGAGAAGGGGCAGGCAGCAGAGGCAGGGTGGCGTCGGTGGTGGCTGCAGCGCTGGGGGCACGGTTTTTACTTCAGTGAGAATGAGCCTTTGTACCAAGGGATAAGTTACTATCACCTGGGTTCTTAGAGGTGGTGGTTATTCTAATTGGGTAATCTGAAGATGACCATTAAAATATATGTTACATGCAGAACTAATTTTTTATTTTTTATTTTATTTTTTATTTTTGCGGTACGCGGGCCTCTCACTGTTGTGGCCTCTCCCGTTGCGGAGCACAGGCTCCGGACGCGCAGGCTCAGCGGCCATGGCTCACGGGCCCAGCCGCTCCGCGGCATGTGGGATCTTCCCGGACCGGGGCACGAACCCGTGTCCCCTGCATCGGCAGGCGGACTCTCAACCACTGCACCACCAGGGAAGCCCTACAGAACTAATTTTGAAACTATTTTTTTTCAGAGTCTTGCAAAAGATCATCGAATGAAACTTATGCAACAGCAGCAGGAAGTGGCTGGACTTTCTAAACAGTTGGAACATGTCATGCATTTTTCTAAATGGGCAGTTTCCAGTGGCAGCAGTACAGCATTACTTTATAGCAAGCGACTGGTAAGACGAACGAAGTGTGGCATTTAACATACTGTCAAAATACAGAGAGAAACAGTGGAGTTATTAGAATGCTTAAAATTTAGAAATGTTCATTAGTCTGTTTGTACTTAAATGCTTTTTACCTTTTTCTAATGTTTATCAATCAAAATATTTTGGTTTTCAAAAACCTTATATTGCCATGATTGAGGCGTATCTTCAATTTTAATCTACCATCATCCCTCCTGTTTTGTTCTTTTCCAAGTTTTCTCTGTCTTAGTGACAGTTGAACTTAATACTAACAATAATGATAAGAGTAAACATTTCCTGATCACCCGTAGTGTGCCAGGCACTAATCCTAAGCATTTCCATGTAACATTTTATTTAAACATTTATATCATTTTTATGAGATAGGTATACCTATCCATCCATTGTATGGGTGATGAAACCAAAGCACAGAGTTAAGTAACATGCCTAAGGCCACTCAGCTTGGACACCTGAACCCAGAGGCTGTGTTCCTTTTGTCTGTACTACGTTGTTTACTCTGTCAGTGATATATGGTGCTGGATATTTCAACCCCATTGCTAGAGAAAAGTGGCTCTCATTTGTTCAGCTGTTTTCAGAATAGTCTAGAACCTTGCTACTGAAAATACGGTCACTGCATACTAATCAGGTGGTTCAGTAGATGTGGAGTGAGGCCAAACTCTGTAGTTCTGCCAAGCTCCCAGGTGATGCTGCTGCTGCTGCTCCGTAGACCACACCGTTAGTAGCAAGGATCTAGAAGACATTCAGCCGTGGAAGTCACACCATATAAGCATTCTTAAAAACTCCTGCTTTACTCTTATTTTATTAAAGATTCCACAGAGATTTACACTTTGAAATCAAATTATGACATCCAAATCTGTTTTCTGTTCACCCACTCAGTTTTGTGAAAGGAATTTTCTATGACCATTTTGTAATAAGGAAATGCACTTCAGGATAAACTTCTGTAAACTAGGTTCAAATATTGAGTAACTTATTAGAAAACTGATTTGTAACTATTCCTAATCATGAATTGTATTCAACTCTTAAGATTTTTTTCTTTCATAATTATCAATGATGTGGTCAATCTTGAGTCTTTTTTTTCTTTTTCTTCCTTTTTACTGCTTCATTGGTCTAATGAAAAACAGCTTCTATACAGTACATACCTTCTCTGTTACTTATATTTTCCTGTAAGTCAAACGAAACAGGGATAAAAGGAGAAAATGAGAGAATTGTCTTTTTTTCAACTAGACCCATTATGAATATTTTTATTTGTATGTGTGTAAGAAAACATGTTATTCACACAATCAGATATTCCATCTCCTTATCAGTTTAAGAATTTGTTTCTCTGATTTTATTCTATGATTTTGTTTGTGATTATAATACAAAGAAAACAGTAAAAACTCGAAGATGGGATTACTTAATCTGCACAATGATCTCTTGAAATAGGAGAGAGGAAGATTGTTCTCTATATTATACACAGGAGAAAATAAACACAGTGAAGCGTAAGGAACCAGTATTACCAGCTTCCTGATTTACTAAATTGTGTTTTTTAATTTTTAAAAGCCTGTGGAACCCAAGCGCATCACTAGCAGCAGATATAGCTAGCAAAATAATTTACCTATAGTGAATGCAGAGCTAAGGCTTGTGATTACTTTTAAACATTTAGAAGGATTTTTAACCTCAGAAAATTGGAAAGTCACTATATTATGCAACTCTGTCCTTTAGAGCTTCTATGCTTCATAAATATAGCCATGTTTACTAAGGTTTTTTTTTTTTTTTTTTTTTTTTTTTTTTGCGGTACGTGGGCCTCTCACTGTTGTGGCCTCTCCCGTTGTGGAGCACAGGCTCCGGACGCGCAGGCTCAGCGGCCATGGCTCACGGGCCCAGCCTCTCCACAGCATGTGGGATCTTCCCGGACCGGGGCACGAACCCGTGTCCCCTGCATCGGCAGGCGGACTCCCAACCACTGCGCCACCAGGGAAGCCCCTAAGGTTATTTTTTAATGATGGCTTTTATATGCTTAAAAATTAAAAAGAAACGTCTTACTGGCCTGAAATTTCAAGCTTAGCTTGTAATTCTTAGTTCGTTTTTTTTTTGCTATAGGAATTATAATCAGTAAAAGACCAAACCCATTGGAATAGCAGGATCCTTTCAGAAGTCCAGTTTTAAATATATTTTAAAACATTTTCACAGTACTTCCTTAGGATTCTTCTGTCATCTGTTAAACATTGAGTTTATCCTTATATTATTTAGAAGGAAGGCAAGAAATACCGACAGAAGAGACCAGGAGAGTAAAACACAGTTATTCTTTTTACTAGCAATAGATATTTCTATAATACTAGTGATTAGGAAGCTGTTACGGTATAGGTAGTAAAAGGGAAATCCACAATCCTTTTTACTCCCTTCCCCCTGTCCTCCCATATAATTAATCTTCAAAGACTTTCTTTATGTTTTCTGAATATCTCATCGACAATTCTTTGCTTTTAGTCCTCAGGGTTCAGAATGTCATGATCTTTTGCCTGGGTACTGTTACCCTTTCTTAGAATGCTTTTTCTTTCTCTTGAGTAGATCCTCATCTTTGTAGAGACTACCAGGTTCAGTTTAGATGTGTCTTCCTTTCCTTTTGGCAGCCTTCCATGACCAACACTGGGTTGGATTACCCTTCTCTGTGTTTACAAAGCCCTTATGCATATATCCATCATACTATTACTGATTTTTATCTACTCTTATTACATTTACATATTTTTCTGTGAATTTCATTAGACTTTTTACTTCTTAAAGGGTAAAAATTTTGTGTTACCCAGTGCTTGATATATAGGAACCCAATGAAAGATTGATGGTAAATAAATAAGGTAGCAGATAACATCTCTTGTCAGAAGCTATAAATAAGTGTAGACAAAACCTTATGTTATATTTTACAGGACTGGAAACTCGAATACTAAATTTCTTTTTTAAGTTTATTTTAACTTGAGTAGAAAGGAGATAGTATACAGTATTGCCATCTGAAAAGCTGTTTTGACATCTTCCATAGTTTTTTAAATAATTTTGTCCTTTGCTTTTTGAACAGTAGCTAAGTTTTCAGTGTGAAACCTGACTTTAAGTTCAGATACATCTGAAGGGATCAACAAGTATATTTAATTAATCCTTATTTATCTTTTACAGTAGCCAGGGTTTATGACTCCTCATAGGAAAGTTTTTGCCATAATTCTTTTCTTAGCATATTATGAGCATGTTTTATAATGAGAAATATTAGAAGATGCAAAAAAAAATTAAGAAAGGTAGAAAAACTTAGGCAAAAGAACATTGTGTTGAGTGCTGTTTGCTAAACACTGTGCCATGTATTCTACATAGTCCCAAAATAAATACGTTTTTTTACACAGAATTTATTATAGCTATTTAAGATAATTTAGCAATTGAATGAAGCAAACTTATTTATTCAAAAATTATTTATTGAATACCTGTTATGTATCAGGTGGCATTCTGAGTACTAAGGGAACAGAAAACAAAGCAAAATCTCTGCCCTCAAGAAGTTGCATTTTTAGGGACTTCCCCGATAGTGCAGTGGCTAAGACTCCACACTCCCAATGTAGGGGGCCTGGGTTTGATCCCTGATCAGGGAACTAGATCCCACCTGCCTGCCACAACTAAAAGTTCGCATGCCACAACTAAGGAGCCTGCCTGCCACAACCAAGGAGCCCATGTGCTGCAACTAAGGAACCCGTGAGCTGCATCTAAGACCCGCACAACCAAATAAATAAATAAATATATTTTTTAAGTTGCATTTTAATGAAGAGAGATAGACAATACCAAAATAAGTAAAATATGTAGACCATTGCATGGTATTGAGTGCTCTAGAGAAAAGTAAATTAAGGGAAGAGTCTGGGAGCATTGGGGTAGGATTGTGATTTTAGATATGGAATTCTATCTAAAGAAGGTGATATTTGAGCAAATACCTGAAGAAAGTGAGGAGGCAAGCCATGCACATACTCAGGGAGAGTATTCAGGCAGAGCACAAGTACAGACAGCAAGTGCAAAGACTGAGGTGGGAGTTATTTGTGATATGGACAGCAAGTAGGCCTAAGAGGGTGGAACACAGTGAAAGAGCAGACAGTAGGATGAGTAAAGTCAGAAGTACTGGAAAGCCAAATAGTATGAGCTTTGTAGTTGATTATGAGGACTTTGGTTTTTAATCTAAGTGAGATGAGAAATCATTGGAGGGACTTGAGGAGAGGAATGACAATATGATTTACAGTTTAACACAATTACTCTGGCCGCTGGAAAAAAACTGTAGGTGGTTGAAGGCAAGGGAGAAATAAGGGAGACTATTTATAACCTTTCTGCAATGAGGTGGCTTTTCCAGGATAGTAACAGTAGAGTTGATAATGGGAGAATTGGTAGGATTGTCCATATCTTTTAATGATAGAGCCAACAGGATTTGCTGACAGGTGGAACGTAAGGCATGAGGAAAAGAAAGGAACCAAGGACTAAGCAGTAGGAAAAATAGTGTTGCCAATAATTGAGGTGGGGAAGATCATAGGACAAGTAGACTTGAGGAGAAGGATCAAGAGTTCCCTTCTAGACATATTAAATTTGAGGTACCTGTTAGAGAATCAGGTAGAGATATTGAGCAAGCCATTGGATGTGCAAATTCATAGAGGGGTCCAGGCTTGAGATATAAATTTAAGAGTTGGATAAACGATGAGACTGGATGAGATCACTTAAAGTATGTGGGTGCAGGAGAAAAAAGCAGTTGCAAGACTGAGCCCTGGGACATTCCTGGTGTGGGAGATGTGAAACAACCAACAATGGAAACTGAGATGGTACACTGGGACGCAAACCTATTCTCAGCGGCCTTAAAATATAGCAGCTGGTGAAATAAGGGGGAAACCATGAGATCATAGTTTGTTCAAAGCCAAGAGAAGAAAATGCTTCCCTGAGGGCCAAGTGACCACCTATGTGAAAAGCTACTAAGCCTAAATGGTTTCAGGGAAGAATGGGAGGAGAGGAATGGGGGACATTATAGATGAGTCTTTTGAAGAGTTTTGCCAGAAAAGAGAGCAGTTGATGGTGGGAGAAAAGGAGCCAAGAGTTCTGTTTTTAGCTGGGAAAAGTTAAACATGTTTATGTATTAATGGGACTGATGCAGTAAAATGGAAAGCTTGATGGATACAGGAGAGGGGAGAAAACTGCTGAGCAGTGTCTTTGTGTCGGCAAGAGGGTGTTGGGCACTATTGCACGAGTGCAAGGATTGGCTTTAGCTAGAAGCATGGCCAGTTAATCCACTGTGATAGGAGGGAACGCTAATACTGGTCAGTGGTGGAAGTTTGTGGAAGTTCCCTGATTGTTCCTGTTTTTTCAGTGAACAGTAATCAGGACCATCAGCTGAGACGGAGAATGGGGGAGGAGATGCTGGAGATATGAAAAGAGAAAGGAGGTTTGAAATAGTCGTTTAGGAGAGTAGGGACGCGAAGGACCAGAGGCCCGTCAACCTTAGGGCCCTACCTAAAGTAAGCAGGCTGTGTTTGAAGTTTGGTCAGTCCCTTTATCAGTCCAATCATAGTGAGTCAAAAGTTAAATTTAACCAGTGTTGTTTGTTGGTTGTTGTTTGGGGAAAAGGTTGAGGAGAGGGAAGGAAGTATGTGTAGTTTGACATGTGAGAGAAAGAGGTGTTGAAGGTATATACCAGGAAATGATTATGAGGATTAACCCTGGGATTTGAGCTGGATAAGGAGAAACTGAGGGCTAGGGTAAGGGTATTGGTAAGATGAGGTCGAAGGACAGGGAACATTTTACGAGCAAAGGTTTATAGGACCTTTAGGGTTTGTAGGATTATTGGTATCTGGGCACTAGAAGGGAGTAAGCTGGAAAGAAAGATCATCTAGTTGGATATAAAATCATCAAGAATTAAAACAGGAGTAATGTTGGCGTTGGTGATGGTGAGCCAGGAGCTAAAATCTTCAAGACTGAGGGAGAGTGACTGAGTATTCACTGAGGACTGCAGTGTGGAGGAGATGGGGGTGTGGTGTGATGACCCGAGATTCACAGCATAGGAGCAAGGAGAGCCATCCCACTAGTAGGCCTAGTTATGAGCTGAACTTATGTTTCCTGAGCAGAGAGTAATTTGTATTTTCTGTAATTCATTAGCCACCTAATCTCAACTCTGCATCCTTCTTTGAAAGAGTAAGTAAAATAACTAAAAGAGCAGAATTTGTGAAAATTTTTTATTTTACAAATACTTGGTTGGTGCTTCTGTGAAGTTTAAATAATTCAAAAAACTAACTTTAAGCTAGTTAAAGTTAGTTTTTTGTATTCAACAGTATAGCTAACTGAGTTGTACCTCAAAACTTACATGTTTTGGAAGGAAAACTGCATTGTATGTCCACTTTTTTATAACTTATATATATATATGATTGCTTATTTTGTGTTAGCATACATTTGATACAGAGACCATTTTTTGTGTATTTATTGGGAACTTAATAAATTATTTGCCTAATAAAGATTTTTTTTTTTTTTGGCGGTACGTGGACCACTCACTGTTGTGGCCTCTCCCGTTGCGGAGCACAGGCTCCGGACGTGCAGACTCAGTGGCCATGGCTCACGGGCCCAGCCGCTCCGCGGCATGTGGGATCCTCCCGGACCGGGGCACGAACCCGCGTCCCCTGCATCGGCAGGCGGACTCTCAACCACTGCGCCACCAGGGAAGCCCGCTAATAAAGATTTTGATGTTTAGTTGTCTCTCTGCTTTCTTCTAGATTACATACCGGTTACGGCACCTCCTGCGAGCAAGGTGTGATGCTTCCCCAGTGACCAACAATACCATCCAATTTCACTGTGATCCTAGTTTCTGGGCTCAAAATATTATCAATTTAGGTAGGCTGTTATGTACATTTTCTCAAAGTGCCATTTGTTTCTGGAACTCTTAGTGATTATGAGATTATTGAAAATGTATTCCCTTCCACCCCCAAAGTGTGTTTATCATCTTGTTTTAAGTACATGGAATTTTCACTAGTATTTCATTAGTGTGTGTATATGCGTGACACATGCATGAATATAAACACACATGTAAATATGTGGATGATATGAAACATCCTTTATATTGACTCACAGGGTGTCTAGATTTCTGGATTTAGGAGGTTTTTTTTTCTTTCCCATTGAATCTTGCTTGTACTGTTAATTACATACTTATCAGAATGGTTGATAAAACTCTTGACTTATGACTGCCATTAATATAGGATTTTTTATATTTAGAATGTTTTCTGTTAAAACAGGACTTCTCATACAATTATTGGCTTACTTACTCTTGAGAGCCAGTCATCAGGCACCTAATGGTTCATTTGCTTTATCTAGCTAGGGAAGACTTCTCATTTCTTCTTTTGCCTTTTATGTAATTATTATATAATTTTTAACCTCCTAACTGAAGTGCACCATACGTACAGATAAGTGCCCAAATTTTAAGTACTAGAGTGCACTGAGTTATCACAAAGGGAGACTACCATTATGGTATCATTTGGTAACATCAAATATCCTTGCAGGCAGTACTTGCTACATTATGTGCTAGTAGAAAAAGTCTTCAGTTTTTGCCTCCTTTCTTAATTTCTCACAGGGAGACTGTAGAAACAGAAATTTAAGAATTCCATATACATTCTTCATCAACCACCAGTATTCCCTTTGATGACAGTTTTTGGGCTCATTGACTTTGTTTCAAAATCTTGAAAGATGGTTGCTCTCTCATTCCCTAAGCTAGATTTTGGGTAAGAAAGCAAGAAATGGCTGGAGAGAGAGCCAGTGCTCTCAGAACACACCAGGAAAGGAAGAAATAGGCTTACACAAACCTCATTCATACATGGGAAGAACAGAAGGAATGGTAGTATGGTGACCCTTTGAAGGAAAGGTCATAAGTTGACTCCTGCAGCTCAGTCTAGAAGCACATATTTATTGATTGATTGATACATAGCAAGCAACTGGAATCATACACACTCTCACCTATGTAACTAAAAAGAAGCATCTTAATACAAAGCGTGTGTATAAGTTAACTATCTCCTACCCTCCACCATACATGCAGCTATATAGAGAACCTATCACAGTTATATATCCACACAAATAGTCATATGTAGAACTATATGTACTTATAAGCATATTATTTAAAACATAGACCACATAATGTAAACATAAATAAAATTAAGAATATGTGTAACTGTATACACATAAATGGATATATAAGATATATATATATAGATAAGTCTACAGCAAAAACAAAAACATCTGTTTGTGAGGAGTTTGTAAAACAATATCCTTTACTGTAGGACTTCTCAGAGCTGTCCTATACAGCTCTGTAAATTGCCATTTACAATGAGATTTACATTTTAAATCTTCTAAGGAGACAAGTTTCCCAAACTTGTTTATTTATGGCTTCTGAGAAACATGTTATAGAAGACTGCAAGGGAAAAATGTTGATTTGGATGAATATTCAGTTAGCGTCTTTGTGACTTTGGGTAAGTTGTTCAATCTCTCTGAACCTTAAATCCCTTATCTGTACAGAGGACTTTAACAATATACATAGACCTACTGTCGCAGTATCTAATACAGAGTAAGTATTTAATGAATGATAACTATTTTTTAGGATGCATATGTTTATTAAATCAGAAACATTTAACTGAGTCTCTGCTGTTGAAGAAATCAAGCTTTGCCTTATACTTGGACCACACCTGTTAGAGGTACCTTTAAACTCTAACAGTATAGTTATAAGGCAGAGTATTCTCCATCAGAGAACTAACAGTATACTCTGTGAAGGTGTAAAGAACTTGAGAGATAACTAAATCAGAAATACTGTGGTATTGTTTTTAGATCCAATGTCAGGTTTGCTTGTTTTGTTTTGATATGCAACAGCAGTCCTCAAAGTAGGGTCTGAGGCTCCTTCAGGTGATGACAGAGGCCTCCCGTTTCCAAGTACATATCCATGTATGGCTGGATTTTCTTCATATATTTAAACAATATATTAGATAATACAGAAACAGGTATGAGAGTTCAGCTATTAAGCCAGACATTTAAAGAGATGTTCGAAAATGTAAAATAGCGCCACTCTTCACTACATTTTTTTGAAAATAAGTATTTTTTCATAAAAATGTGTTATTATGGCTTGTCACTTTTAAATGAATTAGTGAGGAAAAATGTTTTTAATTCTCATTTTTAGTTTCGAATATGATAAATTTTGATTGATAGAACCTACATAAACAGAAGCTCTTTGGGGTTTCTATTTTTAAGAGTATAAAGGGTTCCTGAGAGAAAAAGAAGTTCCTTGGCAATTCTGAAGATCAGTAAAAATAACCCTACAAAATATGGTATTTCACTACCAGAAAATATTTAGAACTTAACCTTTTCTCTTTAACTAGGTTCTTTAGTAATCGAAGATAAAGAGAGTCAACCACAAATGCCTAAGCAGAATCCTGTCATGGAACAGAATTCACAGCCACCAGGTGGTTTATCTTCAAACCAGTTATCCAAGTTTCCAACACAGATCAGCCTAGCTCAATTACGACTCCAGCATATGCAGCAACAGGTAATGGCTCAGAGGCAACAGGTGCAACGGAGGCCAGCACCTGTGGGTTTACCAAACCCTAGAATGCAGGGGCCCATCCAGCAACCTTCCATCTCTCATCAGGTAAATTTGGAAGCAGGCCTGTCCTAACTTAGATAATTATAGTACAGTTGTATTCAGCAGCTCCTAAAATAACCAAGGCATCTTTCATCCATGACTTAAATATATGAATTTATAAAAATTTATCACATTAAGGATCCCTGATTTAACTCTAGATTTTAGCCCTTCTCAAAAAGGAATTAATGGTTTATTTAATTGGGACATCTATTCTCATCTGCTCTCTTTCATCTTCAGATTATAAGAGGATAAATGATTCCATTCCTAAATAACCAATGCATATGATTGATGGGAAAAGTTGTGTACCTGTAATTCATGATTCTTATATTAGTGCTTCAGGACGACTAATACTTTAGGTTATCTGTTCTGTGTAAGGATGCAGTGTTTAGAAAACCACATTGCATCTTAGAAACTAGGACAAAATGAAATAGAAAAGGGCAAGGGTGTGATTCGTTAGAAGTCTACCATTTTCAAACTTTATTTCTGAGCAAATGTTCCATGAACCATTCTTATTTTAATCCATACAAATTGTTATTTTCAGTTACTTTTATTTATTAATTTATATTCCCTATTTCTCAGAAGAATTTGAACTGATTTACAGTAAATGACACAAATGAAATGGCAGAGGGATTAGTAAGTGTTAAGAATACTCAAATAAAGCGTGCAGAGCTAGGCTAAGGGTTATGCTAAGGGTTAAGGTCATTATGCTTGAGAGCAAGACCTAGCTCAGTTTTTTGTCAGCCAGACAAAAAAGAAACAGGAATAATATCTATATTATTTGATTAAAAGGAGCATGCCATTAGAGTAGAAATTTTTTACTAGTATTTTTCTAGGACTAATAGGAATATATAATGTGGTTCTTTATGAAAAAAGCAATTAAATGGCATAATAGCATTTTTTGGTAGCAGTTTTACAAAACAGATGATTTTCATAGGACTCTTCTTTCAACCCTGAATAAAAGTTGTGGGCATATGTAGATACTGATTTTGTTAAATTGCTTCTGTGAAGGCCTGAGGTGTGATGTATTTGAAGTTTATGGCTGTCTAGTAATTTGATTAAGAAGGCATGTCAAATCCAGGAGAATATTAGTATGACCAGTTGATTATTCCTCTTGAACTTTGTTTTAACCCAGGTTTTAAAAGGAAGTAAATAACAAGCAATTTAAGAGGTCTTTGTTTGGTGAGGGTTCAATGGGAAAAGACATGTACGCTTTCGATATCAGGAGTGCAACTGGCAGCGTTGAGATTTTGTTAAGAAAATTGAGGAATAATTTTGTCACTACCTCTGCAGGCTGCAGGGTGACATGTTGCAGGTAGACTGCAGGGCACCCAAATTGTTCTGAAGATGAATGTGAAGAGGAAAAGAGAGAGAAAATAATTACTTGTCGAGTGATGAGTGCTAAGCATTTGCATGATTGTTATTTATCTTAAGTGTCCGAGAGATGTTAAAGGTGGTTTTTTATTTAATACTTAACCTGAAATAAGATAAATCCATCATTTGTATTAATTCCCTTTTCACTAAGGAGGGAAGAACTGAGGTGTTTTAATAGATACTACGTGACTTGGTCACATTCTCAAACAGTTTTTTATATAAGCAGTGACAAACCAGAAGTGACCTTGATCGAGCCTTTAGCCTGCTTATCTCAGAAATTTGCTTTTGATCTTACTATTTCTCTCTAGGATTTACTGCTATATGATATATATAACGTACAGTCTTTATTATGCAGCCTAATTTTCCCACTTATCAATACATTTGACCCTTGAACAATGCAGGGGTTAGAAGCACTAACCCTCCATATAGTTGAAAATCCACGTATAACTGATAGTTGGCCCTCTCTCTCTGTGGTTCCTCCATATCCACTGTTCTGCATCTGAGGATTCAGCCAACCACAGATTGTGTGGTACTGAAGTATTCACTATTGAAAAAAATCCATGTCTAGGTGAACCTACACAGTTCAAACCCATGTTGTGTTGTTCAAAGGTCAACTGTAAAGTAATTTTCTCACCTTTTGGTCATTACCTCACACACCGCTCTTCTTGTCTCCTCTCAGTGGCTCCTGAGCTTCCTTTCAGTACTCTCATCTCTCATTTTATCTTTTCTGTACCAAATACCCACTCCTACATTTTTCACTCATCAATTTTCCCTCATCTGTAAACTTTCACACTGCCGTACCCACCTGCTTTCTTAGTTTTCTAACAGTTTATTTGCATACATATGTGGGAAAATATCTGTCTGTAAGCAGGGTGTATGTGTACCTCTTTGTGGGTGTGTTCAAATCATACTCTACATCTATCCAATAGGACCCAGGTCAATTTAAAGGCCTGCTTCTAAAAATCACTTATACAATAGTTCCCTGTTTCTTCTTCTGAAGATTAGCAGTGTAATCTGAATGATTAAAGAGTTGTGTGATACAGAGCTAGAATACATAGTTATGTGACTGAGTGGTACAAACTTGATAAACATTATGCATCTCTGTTTATTGAGCGGTGTACGGTATACTCTGTCATACTCTAATGGACAGGTCTAAGTTTGTTAGATCTAAGTATGTTATTTTATACATAATGGTTGTCACTCCCGGGCTAGATTTACTGCTCTGGAGATAACTCTCATTCATATGTATACATTAATTTCCTAAACAGTGGGTGGATGTTAGAAGGACATCTGCTATGCTTCATGGTTATACTGACCTAGAATAAAACTAAAACCTGTAATAATAGAAGTATTTAGAGTGAAGGTGAGGATAGTGATGATTATATGTCAGTTTGCTTGAGCTCTCAATTCTCTATTCTCTCCCTTTTTTCCTTCTTGCAAATTAATTGATTCCATTTAATTAAAATAGCACTGTTTTTGCTATTTCTTTTATGCTCATAACTAGTTGCTAGTCTTATTCTTTCAAGTTGCTTTTCCTGTCACAGGGTTCTTAGAAATTAACTCAATCAACTATAACAGTTTGGGAGAGGAAAGAAAAATCACCTTACATCTTACCACACTGGGATTCCTTGATGGGAGAGTCAACATCCAGTCCCACACTGATTTTTCACAGAGTACAGTACTCTGGCATCAAGTGTCATTTCTTGACTGAATCAATATATACATCTCAGGGCAGGGGTATGCAAAAGACTTCTATAACTACTTTTGTTCTCCCTTAAGGATCATTTTGGGTGCTTTTCCACTTTTTAAAAAATTGTCTCTTTGATTAACTTAGAAGTTTTCCACTATGATTCCCCAGTTCTTCTCTGTTTGTGTTTCTATGATATAAAACCCTTCAAGTCACAAAACTTTAATAGAAGAATCAAAGAGAATTGCTGTGGCTTCAGGCTTACGCTTCTATAAGATTTTTTCATTTTCTCTTTTTCTCTAATATTTTTCTGTTCTTCACCCAGAAGAATAGAATTTCAAGAATTTCCCTTGATCTTGAAATAGTGTCTAAATCTACTTTTCATTGGGTCTGTAATTGCTGTTCACTCTTGAAAGTTATTGACGGTGAACCCAGTGCCAACTAATTTTCAAGAGAGGGGAAAGAGAAGTAATTTACCCAGGAAAGGAGATGAATTCCAAAAATGGGAGAAGGAAAAGAACAAAAGGAGGGCAGAGCTACACTTTATGGCTGTCTGCCTTCACAGTGTCAAAGTTTAAGATGTTGCTCTTTCAGCCTTTATAAATTTCACATTTATTTTTCCCACCTTGAGTGTGGGAGTTAATAGTTCCCTTTCTGAGAAGTTCTTATTCATATGCAGTTAAGATAGCCTGAAAATAAGTATTTACTTTGCAATAAGTTGCCAACCTTAGAGAGAATTGGGTAGTCAAGGTGAGACTGGCATATACGGTTACCTTTTTCTAGAACACTGGTCTCAGTTTCTAGGGCTAGCATTTATTGAGCAAACTAGGCTTGCCTTCCCAGCCCCTACCTGCCCTATAATCAACCAGTGTTGTCCTTGAAGGGTGTCCTTTCAAAATCTATTTGCTTTTAGAGAGACTCATCCTCTGAGCTGTAATTAGTACCTTAACCCCCAGCTAAACACCAAAACATGTTTGGGTAATGAAATGGCAGACTAGTTTTGGATTAAAGCCTTAGTGCTGCCTTTAATGAGCCGTGTGACTTTTTTCAAGTTATCCCAGCTTTTTAATGTTTAGTGTCCTAATATGTAAAATGAGGAGAGGGTAATAATGAGATAACATATGTAAAATGCCAGTCACAATGCCTGGCACATAGTTTGATCTCAATAAGATCCGATTCATTAATTTTTAAATGTTATTAATATTCATCTGTTCATTATTTATGTTTTACTGCTTGGCGCCAGAGGACTTGAGTTCAAATCTCAGCTCCATTCCTCCTATCTTTGTTAATCTTGGACAAGTTATTTAAATTCTCTATATCTCAGTTACCTTTTTGGTAAAACAGAGGTAATCTCTACCTTAGTGGATCATTGTGAAGCTTAAATGGGTTAACACATGTAAAGCACTTAAAGTAGTACCTGACGTGTAATAACTACTCAGTAAATGTTAGTAATTATTCTACCATCACATTATTTTAGGAAGATTGAAGAGGGCAATTCTTTGTAGAATATAATCATCAGGGACTTAGAAGAATACCAAAGACAGATTTTCCCTACTTCCCAGTGTGGCGTAGATCTAATCCTAGTTTAACCTACTTGCAGCTGGAAAATCCTCTCCCAAGGATCTTTCCTAATAAAACTTCTTTTCTTTAAATTGCTTATACACATTCTGGAAGGCTGTCCCCTCCCCCCGTACCCTTACTGTAATTTTAATAAATGATTCATCTGTGACAGAATTGCTGTCTTTCTGTAAAAGTTATAAAATGGAGTTCTTTACACTTTGTCTTTCAGGAGATGATTGTCACTGAGTTGGTTGAATTTCTTTTTTTCCAGCAACCTCCTCCACGTTTGATAAATTTTCAAAATCATAGCCCCAAACCCAATGGACCAGTTCTTCCTCCTCATCCTCAACAGCTAAGATATCCGCCAAACCAGAATGCGCCACGACAAGCAATAAAGCCCAACCCCCTGCAGATGGCTTTCCTGGCTCAACAAGCCATAAAACAGGTATATATATTTACTTCTCCACAGTTGCTTATTCTGCTTCTCTCTACTTCCAAATCACATTGAATTTATGGATAGAGCAATGGTGATAAAGAGCAAGAGTAAGCTTTTTCCTTTTTTAAATAAATGTGGATTACAAAGTTTATTACAGACTGCCCTATAGAGAGAGGCAAAGCTAAGAGAAAGGATCTTGATGCTTTGTAATTAACAAGAGAAATCAAGCCACTTCTACAGAAGTGAAGGATCAGGATAATCGGTGAGTCATAGGTATGAATTTTTCATTGTTAATGTGTGTAGCTTTTAGGTGAGTGCATTAAATTTCCTAAGACAGAATTATTCTAACAAATACAGATTGCATACTTAAAGAGAGACCAATAAAAAAATCTTCAAAGTGTTTCAGGGAGACTTCTTGGACACAAACCTTAGTATCACACAGTTTTAATATGTAGTACATATACATCTGATAAAGTTTAATATTTAAGGTTATATATTGACTCTTAGAAGGTTTAATGTTTAAGTTATAATTTATATTTGTATTATATAAATTTATAATATATATTATATATATTATATATATATATTCTTAGTGTTTTTCAGGTAAAAATATTTTTTAGGTATTACACTGTTTTAAAAAGTTCTCCCAGTGCTTTATCTTCTCCAAGTACTTGTGTCAAGCCTTTCCAGCTTACGACTAGTAGATTGATTTCAGTTTAATTTTTTTGCCAAGACCGAAATAAAGAATATGATGCTATTCCCATAATTCTGTGACATTCATTTTAATCAAATGATTTGAAAGTAATATTCTAAAAGTACATATACTAAGAGTGTGTGTATATGTTTATAATTTGTTTAGTTTTGATAAAATATTAATACTTTCTAAAATAATATTTTAATTATTTTCAATAAAATTTATACCTATCTCTGTTTCATCATTAGAGGTGAGATGAAAAGGGACCAGACTGCAGTTTGGTCTTAAATTCTGTTTATTTTCCTAATACTTCTGTGGCCTTGTACAAGTGTACTCTTTAAAATCTCCTTTGCCCCCACTATAGAGTGAGTGAGTACCTTGCAGAGTTGTGCTGAGACTTAGTGCTAGTGTATATAAAAGCACCTGGCACATTCTGGGTACTCAAATGTTTCCTCACGTATTCCCTATGTATTATTTTTAATGGGTAGACATGCACTCTAAGAAGGTTTTTAAAAATGTTTCCTGGTCAAAAGTCTAAACATGAATGAATAAATGAACAAGCTAGGATAAAAGATAATGGGGAATTTGTTTTAATTGATAAGAGTAGCTTAACAAATTATAGTATACTTGTACAGTGGAAATGCTTTTTGGCTATTAAGAAAAGGCAGTAATCTATATATGATCTCCAAAGTATATTACACGGCAAAAAACTTTGTCGGATTTTTTTGTGAGTTATTCTCAATTTTGTGGTTTTGTTTTTGTTTTTTAAATCTCATATATATAGACAAAACCTGGAAAGATACACATCAACTGTAACTGCTTATTCTGGGGAGGGTAGGAGGAAGATAGAGAGACACAGACAGGTGGATGGATACGAGGGGTGGGTAGGTGGTAAAGATGACATTCATATTCACAGGGTTTTTTAGTTTTTTCAGTGGAGCATGTAAATTAGATTTTTCAAAGTTAGAATATTTCCATCACTGTCACTCTATATTGTGTAGTCCATATATAAATGAAACTGAGTTTGGGAGTTTTTTCCCCTGTATAGTCTTAAGATACCTCTTAGTGGCTTTTTTCCCCCCAATATTTTATTATAAAAATTTTCAAACATAGTAAGTTGAAAGAGTTGTATAGGGGACAGATTGCTCTATTTGCCTTCTCACTTATTATCCATATACCCATTTATCCATCCATCTGTCAATCAAACCTTCTCATTTTTTGATAGGTTTCAAAGTAAAGTATAGATAGCAGCATGGTTCATCTCTGTATACCCTATAGCAGCATGGTTCATCTCTGTATACCCTATAGCATTCCTTTATTAATGTGTTTATTTCAGCCTCTAACATAAATGACAAAGAGTTTCCTCAGATGTTTGTTGATGCTTAATTACCTGTTTGTATATGAGAAATGGGTGTTTAGAGAAAAAAAAACCCGAAAGCCAGGGTGTGGGGCTAACGTTTGATTGCTGAATTTCACTCTTACATGAGGGCTGCTAGGCGTCTTTATTAGGAGAGTTACTAATGTCACTGTTTATAGGTAGTGGTCCAATTCCCAAAAGATCTTTCTGTTTCATGCCTGAAATGCAGGACCTGGCTGCTCATTGAAGCCAGCTGGGGGAAGAAGATTGTTAGCAGGCCGGAGGCAGAGTGGGCAGGAACCTCGGCATTCAGTGTGTGTATGGTTTCTTACTCGTCATTTTCAGTGCAATGCTTCTTTTTTTTTTCTTAATTAATTAATTAATTAATTAATTAATTTAGTTTTGGTCTTTTTTGCTGCACGTGGGCTTTCTCTAGCCGTGGCGAGCGGGGGCTACTCTTCCTTGCGGTGTGCCGGCTTCTCATTTCGGTGGCTTCTCTTGTGGCGGAGCACAGGCTCTAGGCACGTGGGCTTCAGTAGTTGTGGCACGTGGGCTCAGTAGTTGTGGCTCACGGGCTCTAGAGCGCAAGCTCAGTAGTTGTGGCGCATGGGCTTAGTTGCTCCGTGGCATGTGGGATCTTCCCGGACCAGGGCTCAAACCCATGTACCCTGCATTGGCAGACGGATACTTAACCACTGTGCCACTGGGGAAGCCCAAGTGCAATACTTCTGCCTTCAGCTGAGCCTGATGCTCGTCAGCCCAAAGACTGTTTTACCTATTCTAGAAAATTAATTTCCAGCCTTCTTTTGCAGAGGTGGAGGTAGTCCTTATTATCTTGGGGTAGCTACAGGTAAAGTAGGAAACGAACGTGAGATTTCATCCTTCTTAAACATACTCTCAACAGACCATCCTGTTTTTAGCCCCAGTTTCACCTCTTATGCTTCTAATTCCCAAGCTCTTAGGGGTTCTGCAATATATACTGATTTGCTTCTCTATTTTTCCCACTGCCAGCTTAGATTTCAGCTTTATCCAATTGACTATGACTAATTCATTTGCTTTTTGTCCATTTGCCTTCCAGCTTCCAAAATGTGATTTCTGTCTTCTCCCCTGTTTTCTTTGTCTTTATAGGTCAATGCCTTTTTTAAAAAAAAAATCCCTTAATTGTCACTTTACTTTCAGGTGTATCAGGTGGGGACAGAAGAAAACGTATGTTTTCAGCCCTCCATCTTTACCTTGAAGCTGCTTTGTACATGTTTGTATTTCTTTTCCAGTATGTGTAAGCTTTCCAAGATTGGGTGCTGTGGTTTTCTCGTGAATACTAACTGTTGTCTTCTGGTAAAAATCAGTTCTTTTTATTTTTTATGTTTGGACAGGATTCATGAAAATCATATATACTTGTGTCCTCTCCCCTTTCCATTAAAATTACAGTTGAATTCAAATAGCAGGCTGTGTCTTTTACTTTGTGTTGTGTCTGGAACAGGGATTAGCTGGACATTTTATGTTACAGGCCTGCTGATAGACCACCTTCCTTCTTTCCTTCTTGCTACCACAGTGGCAGGTCAGCAGCGGGCAGGCCACCCCCTCCGCTGCCAACAGCACGTCCTCTACTCCTTCCAGCCCCACCATTACTAGTGCAGCAGGATATGATGGAAAGGCTTTTGGGTCGCCCATGATTGATTTGAGCTCACCCGTGGGAGGTCCCTATAATCTTCCTTCTCTTCCAGATGTAAGTATACATAAAATTTATACTAAGAACCTGTTTCGAAAATTTTAAGTAAACTTGGATCTGGTAAAAGGCATGGGTTTGTTGGATTATAGGCTGTGCGTTTGTGTTTAGAAGTTGTTTTTATCCTTTAGAAATATGGTAACAGCAGGAATAATAAAAAGATTAGCACTTGAACATACCACAGAATGTCTTTCAGGGCACTGGAGTTAAAGTGTTTGTAAATGAATGATTATGGTGATGGATTATGGAATCTAAGCTGGGAAGGAAGGGGTGAGGACATGGGAGGAGGTACTGGAAGGTTGAATTGCTGGAATGTGATACATTACAATAGAATAAGGTTAGAGAGGGAGTCTAACATTTAAGACACCAGAAGAGGTGGAGACAAGTTTAATAATAGAAATGTACCCTGAGAAAACCATAATTCAAAGAGTCATGTACCACAATGTTCATTGCAGCACTGTTTACAATAGCCAGGACATGGAAGCAACCTAAGTGTCCATCGACAGATGAATGGATAAAGAAGATGTGGCACATATATACAATGGAATATTACTCAGCCATAAAAAGAAACGAAATTGAGTTATTTGTAGTGAGGTGGATGGACCTAGAGTCTGTCATACAGAGTGAAGTAAGTCAGGAAGAGAAAAACAAATACCGTATGCTAACACGTATATATGGAATCAAAAAAAAAATTAGTTCTGAAGGGCAGAACCTAAGGGCAGGACAGGAATAAATACGCAGACCTACTAGAGAATGGACTTGAGGACATGGGGAGGGGGAAGGGTAAGCTGGGATGAAGTGAGGGAGTGGCATGGACTTATATACACTACCAAACGTAAAATAGATAGCTAGGGGGAAGCAGCCGCATAGCACAGGGAGATCAGCTCGGTGCTTTGTGACCACCTAGAGGGGTGGGATAGGGTGGGTGGGAGGGAGGGAGATGCAAGAGGGAGGAGATATGGGGATATATGTATATGTATAGCTGATTCACTTTGTTATAAAGCAGAAACTAACACACCACTGTAAAGCAATTACACTCCAATAAAGACGTTAAAAAAAAAAAAAAACAGACTCAATGAGCTAATGCAAGTAAAGCCCAGTGCCTGGCACAGGAAAAGCTCCCCTCAAATAAAAATCATAATAATAATAATAGAAATGATAACATTTACTAACCAGTGCAAAATTACCTCTGATTTCATTTTTATTTAAATTAAACACATTTACCCTCTAAGCTGTTTGTCAGTATGACTTTTTTTTTTTTTTTTTTTTTTTTTGCTGTCCTCGGGCCTCTCACTATTGTGGCCTCTCCCGTTGCGGAGCACAGGCTCCGGACGCGCAGGCTCAGCGGCCATGGCTCACGGGCCTAGCTGCTCCGCGCCATGTGGGATCTTCCCGGACCGGGGCACGAGCCCGTGTCCCCGGCATCGACAGGCGGACTCTCAACCACTGCGCCACCAGGGAAGCCCTAGTATGACTTTTTAAAAAATCTTTTTCAAAGGCAGAAAATATAACATTGAATAAACAAATCTTTATACATAAGTTGATACTTGTTTTACCTTTTCTCATCTTATAAGCTTAAGGTAATCACTCATACAGACATTAAAAACTTTTAAGAAATCTTGTAGGATGTGAAGGAATCTAAAATTTTGTATTATTTAGTTTGTTTTTCAAGTTACTGAGATCAACTAATATTTCCTAAAAGTTGCATCATTAACCTTACCAGAGTTATTTCATTTTTAAAATAATTGTTTATACTTTAAATGGGTAGAGTACATGTATTTTTCATGCATAGGCGATCGATAGGAAGCTTTTTTTGTGTCATTCCTATAATTTTATTTTAGCTTTTAGGATTATTCCACAATGTAAATAACTTTTTTTACATTAAGATCTAACAAATTTAGTTATTCCAGTACTTTTTGCACTCTCTGAAAAGTATTGGCCAGGGTAGTGCCCAAAGAATATTAAACATAAATAACCCTGTGTACTTCCTCCTTCCCCTACTGAAAGAGGACCCACAGAAAGTAAATTTTCCTCTGCAGTCCTCAGATACAGATGACCCTTTGTCCACCAGCTTTCTCAACTGAAATTCCTCATCTGAACCACAGAATAAAGAAACTGATTTGAGTGACTATTTCCTCAGTCCTCCCAAGGATGGTTCATAACTAGAACCATTCTAGATGCAGAGTTGAGAAGTAAATTCATTATATACAGTCTATGCCCTCGGACTGTAGGACTTAATTCTCTTGGAGAATCTTGATTGAGAAAAGCTGGAACTATTGGATTTTAATCACAAAAACATTCTTGGGGAATAAATGGTATATTTAAGCATTAAAAAGGGGGGTGGGTGAGGGTTGGATTGAGAGTTTGGGATTAGCAGATGCAAACTAGTATATATAGAAATGGGTAAGCAACAAAGTTCTACTGCATAGCACAGAGAACTATGTTCGGTATCCTGTGATAAACCATAATGGAAAAGAATATGAAAAACAATATATATATGAATAACTGAATCACTTTTCTGAACAGAAATTAACACAACATTGTAATTCAACTATTCTTCAAAAAAAGTTTTTTTTTTTAGTATTTGCATCTAAAGTATTAAAGTCTTATTCAGTAGAAATTTATCAGTATTTTAGCTTAGCAGTCAATTAGGAAAGCAGTCAAGTATTTGTATACCTGTTGCATTAAAGCAGGAATCTCTAAGGGGTCAATTTTTTCCTACCAAACATTAAGAATGTAGGGGCTTCCCTGGTGGTGCAGTGGTTGAGAGTCCGCCTGCCGATGCAGGGGACACGGGTTCGTGCCCCGGCCTGGGAAGATCCCACATGCCATGGAGCGGCCTGGCCTGTGGGCAATGGCTGCTGAGCCTGTACGTTCAGAGCCTGTGCTCTGTAACAGGAGAGGCCACAACAGTGAGAAGCCCATGTACCAAAAAAAAAAAAAAAAAAAAAAAAATGTATTTAAGTGAGGTTAGTGTTCTGAAAATGTGTTATGCGTAGATTTGTTTCATCAATCTAGTGCATACCAGAGCATCGGTTCTCAAAGTGTGGGCCAAGGACATGGGGGTTCGTACAACCTTTTTAGAGGCTCTACAAGGTGCTCTCTGTGTAAGACCAGATTTTCTTCTTATTCTTCAGCCAAAAGCACACATCTCAGCAGACTGAGTAAGATACAAGTTTCCAGTTGGCTGTTACTAAGCCAGACAATAAAGAAATTTGCAAAATGTGAAACTATGCTACTCTTCTCACCAAGTTTGCTTTTTTTTTAACTGGTACCTTTTATTATTTTTAAATAAATTAAGAAACATTATTAGAATTACTTTTTATAATTTTGTTTTAATTTTTAAGGGTGTAGCACACAATACTCTTTTCTCCTGGCTCATGACTTCTGAAATAGTGTGACTCAGTATATTTACTAAGGTGAAATATTAAGAAGTGTGAAAGCTTTTTTTCAAGGTTGATTATGGGGAAAGTATGGATCAGAACTTCTCAAATATGATATTTACATGTTTCATTATCTGATAATAATTAAACTATTAAAGTTTTCTTATAAATTTAAAGTAGCTTTTAACTTGCAAAGTCACAATGCCATGAAATAATTTCTTATCAGATTGACTGTTCAAGTACTATTATGCTGGACAATATTGTGAGGAAAGATACTAGTACAGATCATGGCCAGCCGAGACCACCCTCAAACAGAACCGTCCAGTCACCGAATTCATCGGTGCCATCTCCAGGCCTTACAGGTAAAGTGGGCTTTTTAAAAATATTATTAGTGTTTTTTTTTCAGTTTTTATTCTATTTATAATAATTTAAAAAATAATCACCCTACGCCTCCTCCCTTTTTCTGTTGGATGATTAAAATGGGTCTATGTTTTGGGTACTCTTTAAAATTAATGTACTTTCGAAGTGGGAAGCAAAAGTTAAACCTCTGTACATTTTCAATTTGAACAGAACTTATGGGCACTATAGTGCTCCCAGGAGGAAATTAGTATTGTACTTTCTCTTTTTGATAATTTGCCTGTAGTATCATCTCTTTTTGCATGGAATTTTCCTAGCATCAAAATTTATCAGTGGCAATCACTCTTTTTGGTGGTTTTTTCGCTATTGTGTTCAAGGATTTTGGACACAACTACTTACTTCCTCCAAGAGAGAAGCACTCTGACTAATGCTACTCGCAGAGACCTTGGCAAATTAGATGCCTTAGACCAAAATAAGGAAAGAGGAAATTTTCTTATGCCATTCACCAGTCATACAAGCATAATTAAGCAGTTGTCGAATTTTAAAGGAGGTACTTATTTAAAACATAAACAAACTGAAAGGAAATTGTTGACAAAATGTGGTAGAGAAACTTTAATTATGTAACAAGTTCATACAGATTAATAAGGAAAGTACACAGTATTGCAAAAGGACATGAGTAGATTATTCCCTAAAGAGGAAATACATTTAGTCAGTAAAACAGGGGAGAGGAGGAAAAATGGGTGGTTCCATCTCACCAGTAGTCATTATAAAATCAAAAAGACATAATTTCTAACTATTGAATAAGCAAAGATTTAAATAGTAAAAATACTCATTGATGAGGATATGATGGGACAAACGCTCTGATACATAGCTGGTGGGAGTGTAACTTGACGAAACATTTCTGGAAACCATTTTGGCACTATTACTAAAGCTAACGTTTATCCAGCACTAACTCTGTGTCAGGCAAGGGACAAAGTATCTTCTATGCATTGCTTCAGTGTCTTCCGTTCATTAGCCTCTGTGGGGCTTTCTCTCTTGGACTGCTTTTATACCAGCCCTGCCAACTTTTTATTGTCCTCTGTAGCTTTTGCTGGCACTAGTGTCCTCACTAAGCTCCTACCCTGGTTACTCTAACATGGGACATTCGACAGTGTTTGGAGACATTTCTGATTGTCACACCCCTGGATGCTAAGTATGTAGAGGTGCTATGGCATCTAATAACTGTAGAGGCCGAGGGTGCTGTTCAACATCCTTATGATGCACATACAGCCCCCCACATCAAAGAATTATCTGTCCCCAAATGTCAGTACTGCTGAGGTTGAACAGCCCTGCCAGTTTAGGGGGACTTCAGACTGTGCTGGGAGTTCAGCAACTACTCTTGTTTTATATAGTTTCATTATGTGTTTCCAGTTTCAATGTAGTACTAAGTGAGAACATTCGGTAGGAATTAAATACAGTTATTAATTCATTTTACGAATGTGTATGATCTCAGGACCTGTTACTATGACAAGTGTACACCCACCAATACGTTCACCTAGTGCCTCCAGCGTTGGGAGCAGAGGAAGGTAAACTGACTTAACTTATTCTCTAGTCTATAAAATCTGTAACTAGATTTCTCTCACCAATGTTCAGCATGCTTTGGTACTCAGTACATTTTAAGCAATTTCCCTTATTTTTAACTTTTAAGTTAAATGTTTAATAATTATTTATATTATATGTTAATGTAATAAATCAATGGGTTTAGTAGAGTACAATTTTATCTTTAAAGATACAAAAATGTTTATTTGTTGAAAATAAGAAAATACATTTGACTTTAGTATAATAGCAAGGAAAAAACAAAAATGAAGTCTGTGTAACACACTGCACTATATAGTAACATGCACAAATAAAAACTTAGGGAAAACAAATAATAATTTTATACTAAAATTGGTGTTCTGACATTTCTAATAACCAAACATTGATTCTGTTTTACACTTGTTGAAACTGTATTTTAACTTACTGTGTTACACACCCACTCATAATGCTTGCAAATTTCTCCTAGATAGTGAACCCAATTCTTACTTTCCTAATTGTATGGAAGTAGCATACTCTGAAGGGGAAAAGTTTGCCTTTAATCCTATGAGAACATAGTAGCTATCTGTAAACGGCTTTTTTTTTTTTTTTTTTGCGGTATGCGGGCCTCTCACTGTTGTGGCCTCCCCCGTTGCGGAGCACAGGCTCCGGACGCGCAGGCTCCGGACGCGCAGGCTCAGCGGCCATGGCTCACGGGCCCAGCCGCTCCGCGGCATATGGGATCCTCCCAGACCGGGGCACGAACCCGTATCCCCTGCATCGGCAGGCGGACTCTCAACCACTTGCGCCACCAGGGAGGCCCTAAACGGCTTTTTTGTTGCACTACATTTTTTAAAATAGCAGAACACCAGTAAATTATGAACCTAGTTAATTATCTTCACACTTTGTGACAGTAAATCGTTAATGTGAGCCGAGACTTCTCTTTGTCACTGACTAGAGAGGAAAGGAAAATCCTAAAAAAAAAAGATGCTAATTCTAAGATAGTTCTAAGATCTGGCTGCCCAATTTTAGAGCCTCAGGATATTGAAGTCAGTTTTAATTCAGGTTTTATTTAAATTTATTTAAATACCTTTCCAGGTATGTAATGTAACCATTTTGATAGGTTAATATGTGGAACATTTTTATACATAAATGAAACTGTTTTGCATACAGCAGATGCATTTCAGTTATGTATCATTTATTGCTGATGTAACATAGTTACCATTGCTGTGAAGATACAGCATTACTCCGAAAAGCTATAATTATACCTTGTTTTAAGATACTTAAGGTAGCTTTCTTAGATTTTTTTTCTTACTTTCTTTCTTTTTTTCTTATACTTATAGCTCTGGCTCTTCCAGCAAACCAGCAGGAGCTGATTCTACACACAAAGTCCCAGTGGTCATGTTGGAGCCAATCCGAATAAAACAAGAAAACAGTGGACCACCTGAAAATTATGATTTTCCTGTTGTTATAGTGAAACAAGAATCAGATGAAGAATCTAGGGCTCAAAATGTAATTATATTATGATTGCAATACTACTCCTACTTGAGGGATAGGATGAGAGAAACTTTAAATAGCTCGTAGGAGAGAAAAACTATTATATTTAAATCTTTCAGTAGATCAAAACAAAAAGATGGATGGCAAACAGGGAGAAGAGTTTGAAAAGTCAGAGGTTAAATGAGGAGGTTGGGCATTTGAAAGAGAGAAAAGAGTAAAACACATGGAAGGTAATTGCCAAAGCAATAATACAAGGAAACTTCCTGTAACTGAAGGGCATGAGCATCTGAATTGAAAGGGCCTACCAAGTACCAGAACAATTAAATGAAAAAAAGACTCAAGTCATATCCTCATCGATTTCAGAATACCAGTATTCTAAACAGGTTCTAAAAGCTTCCAGAGGAAAAAAACACCTTACATAATGGATCAGACATCATAGTGTCACCAAGTCCTCAACACAGACTCTCAAAGCTGGAAGCCAATAGAGAAAATATCAATATTGTGAGGAAAGATATTTTGTAGCCAGGATTCTGTACCCAGGCAAATTATCAATTATGTGTAAAGATTAAATAAACATTTTTAGACATGCATGCAGATTCTCAAAAACTTAATTCCATGCATTCATTTGAGAAGATATTTGAGGAAGATATTGAGGAAGATATTTGAGAATATGCTTCATCAAAAATGAATTAAACCAGAAAGAGAAAGACGTAAGATCCCATTTCTGGGATCTAACACAGAAGAGAGGCAAAGAAAAGGGTAGTTAGTCCCCAGTACAACAGCTCCTCCAGTACACCCTGTAGGAGGAGGACAGAAGACTCCATTAGGAATGTATGTGGCAGGAGAAAAATGCTTTGACAGTATTGAGAAACGTTTTATAACCCTGGTGGGGATTGTGAGAATGACTTAGATATCTAGAAAAATAAGCAGATGGACTAAATTTTAAAATATGGTAATTATGGACTCACAGGAAAAACAAAAGTTAGACAAAAAGAAAGTGTAGTCATAGTACATTCTGTGGTTATGCAATGAACAGTATATAGTCATAATGATATAAACAAACACCTGAATACAAATTTAAATAAAAACAAGATATAATCAGGATATAACATGAATATGCATTTGACCAAAAATTGATTTTTCAGGATATTTAACCAGTACAGCAATGATACTGACCAGCTGGAATAGATGCTGGCTATAAACAGTTATACTGGCGCCTACCAACTAAAAAGAAATCAGTGTTTAATAAAACTATGTTCAGAGGATGGTATGAATGGTGTGTGTAAGTATAAGGAGGGTGTGGAGAAACAGGAAGGAAAAATCTGATCTTCCATAGAAGGGAAAATATATACATTTAAAACTGAAAATATGTTTAAATTTGAAAATCTGAAAAATTATAGTATAAGCATACTGTTTAGAAGTATAGAGGTAAAAAGCAGAGGAAAAAGCTAAATAATTTGAAAATAATTGCCTCCAAGGAATGATATTATATACCTGTGCTTTTAACTAAATCTACATTTATTACTTCAAAAATTTTTTAAATGTTTAAAGGAGATAATAGATTTTGTTATTAATTTGAAATTTTCACCATTCTAGGCTCAGACATAACCTTTAGGTTCATTTTAAAGTTATTAATGGCACTTGCAGAGGTGAAATTACTACTAAGAATTAAAGCAGTATACCTTTTTATGAATGATAAAAAATCTATAGTAGGCCTGTTTTGTGTTTGGATATACTTTGAATTAACAGCTTCAGTAAAGTGTATTTATAGTTCACGTGGTTGACTTCTACACTACCCACCCGTTCCTATAGCCATCAGCAGATTCAGAGATTTTCCCTATGTTATCCACACCCTGTTACCTCATCTTCTGTTTTGAAGATATTTTTCAGGAGGGGTCCATGTCTTCTTTACCATTAGGGACAGTTAGCAGTAAACGTATTCTGGTCTCATGCAGATTCACAGACTCCTTTGAAATGACCAGGTGCTCATGGGTGAGCAGACTGCAGTCCAGAATTGCAGTAGTACTAATGAAGGGTGGCGGTTTAAGATACCCATATGCATATGTTAACTCTTTCCACTGCAGACCAACTATCCAAGAAGCATACTCACCTCCCTGCTCTTAAATAGCAGTCAGAGCTCTGCGTCTGAAGAGTCTGTGTTGAGATCAGATGCCCCTGATAGCACAGGAGATCAACCTGGACTTAACCAGGAAAATTCCTCAAATGGAAAGTCTGAGTGGCTAGATGCCTCGCAGAAGTCACCCCTTCACGTTGGAGAAACAAGGAAAGAGGATGACCCCAATGAGGACTGGTGTGCAGTTTGTCAGAATGGAGGGGAGCTCCTATGCTGTGAGAAATGTCCCAAAGTATTCCACCTCTCTTGTCATGTGCCCACATTGGCAAATTTTCCAAGGTAAGATGGTGCTTGCTTTCCTTTCTTACGTTCTTTCATTATAAATAATAACAGCAATAAACTTTTGATGATCACTGTAACATAAAACCTTTGTAAAAACCTAAATAGAAGTCCACTTGGCATAAATGCATACAGCAAAACTTTCAGCACAGGGTTTCCCATACCCTGCCTCCCATTCCCTGTGCTTCTCTCAAAAACCTAGTCTGTTATGACACGAAAAAAAAATAACTGGCCCTTTAAATTATTACAAGGGAAGTACCATAAAGTGTTATCCTTATGCACAACACTGCCATAATTTAGCCCTGGCATCTTATTTGCCAGGCATTGAGCTGTATTGTTGACAAATATCTTGAGTAAATTCTCAAACAAACCCTATGAGATGATGATGGTCATAGAGAAGAGCCATTGGGTTGATATCTTAGTTCTTCAAAGGCTGTAGGTTTTGTTTGTTTGTTTGTTTAAGTGAGCCTTGTCCCCAAGACTTTTTTTTTTCATTTTTTTAAATTTTTTAAAATTTTTTAAATTTATTTGGCCGTGCCGGGTCTTAATTGCAGCGTGCAGGATCTAGTTCCCTGACCAGAGATCGAACCCAGTCCCCCTGCATTGGGAGCATGGAGTCTTAACCACTGGACCACCAGGAAGTCGCTTCCAAGGCTGTACTTTTAAATATTTATAATTTCAAACTTAAAGTTATAAGAACAGTACCAAGAGTGCTTCTTTTTCTTAAATCATTTGGGGGGAAAGGTCAGTTGTGCCTCCCATCAGCCATAGATTAATGTGTGTGTTTATTTTTTTATTTTGTGTATATTTCATGCCTCCTTAACTAGGCTAACATTTACCACTTAGGCCTGTGAACTCTATTTCTGCTTGCAAGCTCACTCAGCATGGGGCCACATACATAGCAGATGTGTGCTAAATCCTCAGTGATTAACACTGATGCCAAATAAGTAATTCTGCATAATAGATGGCATAGAGGGAGGTGGGAAAGGGAGGTGGTGAAGAGAGCAATGATGCATTAGGAACTCAGCCAGATACTTTATTCCCCAACAGTGGAGAGTGGATTTGCACTTTCTGCCGAGACTTATCTAAACCAGAGGTTGAATATGATTGTGATGCTCCCATTCACAACTCAGAAAAAAAGAAAGCTGAAGGCCTTGTCAAACTAACACCAATAGATAAAAGGGTAAGTTTCCAACCTAGACTGTTAAACAGTTGTTTTGGTTAGATGCCTTACTGTAATGCAGATGTGCCTTCATCAAAGAAGTGTATATTCAGTCAAATTTTATACTGACTTTTCTCTTTAGTATTCTTTTTCCACAAAAATATAACAGTCTTAAATAATGGCAGATTATTTATGTGGCCTGGACTTTTAAATTTAGTCTGCCTTTAGTCAATTTCGGGTTTGATTCAGATATGTTTTCTTCCTCAGAATTTGTTAAGAATTGGCACCAAAGAGATGGGTTTTTCTGTTTACTCTTCCTGGAAATAATTACATTCTTTCACCAAATGGTACTAGATTTATACCTCAAAGCTAGCTAATATATTTAACTGTAATTAACATTTAAAGCTACTAAGTCAACACTTCTTTATCACTAAAGAAGCTCCTTTGCTAAATTATTAAGTAGAACAATCAGTATGAAAGTTGTCATGCAAGAGAGAGCTGAAACATGCACTGCCACTGCTACACAGTGTTTATCGGGGTAAACTTGTAAGCAGAGAAGTAGCAGAGTACATGATGGAACCATCTGCATTCAGAGAGGGGTCCTTAGGACCCAACACACCATGGCAGGGGCTCCACCTCTGGATCTCAACATATGGATGTTCTTCTATTAATTTGTGTACTATTAATAATTCAGTACACAAATTGGAGAGAGAAGTGGAAATATATTTTTAAAGAACTTCAGATAGGTTTCTAGTGATACTGCTTTTGTTCCTGTAATTATAACGACTGCTCTCATATATGACATACACCCCAAAATGTCAAGCAGTACACTGTAGTAAATGATTGAAATGGACAGCAAAGCTCCAAGTATCAATATTTTTCTTGTATTCATCTGGTTTTAACTTTTATTCTGATACTTTGAGACCTGTAACGTTGTTGCTAAAAATTAGCCGTGACTTCATTATTTCATTATATTTTCATTTTATTTATTTATTTATTGCTTAGAAGTGTGAACGCCTACTTTTGTTTCTTTATTGCCATGAAATGAGCCTGGCTTTTCAAGACCCAGTTCCTCTAACTGTAAGTATGGATGTTATTTTGTGCTTTTCTTGTACAGTGGGATGATTTTTCTGAAACTTGATTTATGACAATCTAGTTTCTGTACCATTTTTCAATAGTAAGTTTCTTACATTAATCCAAATCTTAAAGCTTATTAATACATACTGCATGCTTTAATCTTAAGCACATTTTAAGGTTAACAAACTGGCCCAAAACTTCTTTTCTGATATATTCTTTCTTCTCATCTCATGTATTTTACCTACTATTCTCTGGGGTGATTTCTATCAATTGTTTCTCTCTCAGGGGTTTTAGGTATATATCCTAAAGCTGTTGGGATCAAAACTTGCCATTTGAGATAAAGACCTCTCCAAATCTCTGTACATATTTTGATTTATAGGGTAGACTTTAACAGTAGAGGAAGAGGTGTGTGTTTGTGTGTGTTTACCATTGACTTCAAAAAGCTTCATATTTAAAATTTGATGTGACTTCAGTGCATAATTTTAGAGCGCTGGAAATGGCCTTCTACTCAAAATGTGTTCTTCTCTGAGGTCTGAAATTCCTTTAAAAAGCTAATAGATTTGTTGAACAGTTCAATAAATTTAGAAAATTTAATGCAACATTAGAAAAGAAAACAAGCTTAGCAAGTACATTGAGCTGATAAACAGTGAACTTCTGTCCTGAAAACAAGTTTTGAGAAGCTGAGATAGGAAAAAGGAATACAGTTGACTCTTAGAACAAGGCAGAGGTTAGGGGCACCGACTCTCTGCACAGTTGAAAGTCTGCAAATAACTTTACAGTCAGCCCTCTGTATCTGCAAATTCAACCAACCACAGATCCTGTAGTAATATAGTATGAATTTAGTGAAGAAAATTCATGTATAAGTGTACCTGCACAGTTCAAGAATCCACTGTAAATAGTTTTTAGGGGGAAGGGCCCTTTGTACCCAAAAGAGCCAGGGCAAAAATATGCCTGTAGAGACTTTATTCATTTAAAAAGTTAACCTAGAATTCGGCACTTTTTATGATGTTGCCTTATAGTTACATTTGGCATTAATAACAGCAGCAGCAAAATAGCCCCCTTTTTCTTAATATATATCATCTTATTTAGTCTTTACAAAATCCTATGAGATTGGTAGAATTATTTCTATTTGAAATATGAAGAAACAGGTTCAGTGAAATGACTGAACCCAGTAACTTACCCAGGAGAATGCTAGTGAGTAGCAGAGCTGGGGTTCAAACCCAGATTCAAAGCCCACTTGCTATAACACATGCAGCAAAAGCTTGTCAAATCTTACCAGAAGTAATACTTTTTCTAGTGATTGCTTTTTGTTTAATAATGAAGGAGAATAGTAAGAGGGAAAATGCGGTAAGTTTTTTTCATTAAAAATAACTGGTGAAGATTTTTGATAAAAGTAACACTAAACATTTACCAATGTGTGGAAGCATTTAGGCACTTGTAAATTTTGCTGAATAGATTTCCTTATCAATGACAAAATAGAACAGAGAAAAGCAATGAGCACAATCTGAATTTTATACTACTTCTTATAGGATTTATATAGGACCAGGTAGAATTTATTTATTATAGCATCTCATATCTTTTGAAAGGTGCCTGATTATTACAAAATAATTAAAAATCCAATGGACTTGTCAACCATCAAGAAAAGACTACAAGAAGATTATTCCATGTATACAAAGCCTGAAGATTTTGTAGCTGATTTTAGATTGATCTTTCAAAACTGTGCTGAATTCAATGAGGTGAGAAGAAAAAAAAATAATAGCAATGTGAAAGTAATGTTAAACCAGACACCTTACCAACAAACGAGGAGGTCAAGATATCTATCTGTGGTAGCATAAATAACCAAAAGTTCGAGTCTGTCAGGGAATGAAAGAGGTAATTAGGAAGACTTTATCTACATGTATATTCAACGATTTATTATATGGTGACAACTTGAAAGCAATTTAGAAAATATTTTTATATAACCCAGAAGCACCTTTATTTCTTGAAATATGGCACTTCACCAGACTTTAGTCTTTGTGATGTTGATATTAAAATATTAAGAATGTGGTTTAGATAGTTCTTAATTAAGAATTTTCCCAAAAACTTTATCATCTGTTAGTTTATCTAAACATCTATCAGACTTACAGCCTTTTGTTGATAGTTTGTCCTTTGTATTGGCTACTCATTCCAGAGTTCCACGTTTCATTTAATTTGTTCTAAATGTACCTGTTAGATGATTCTCTGATTATGGCATCTCTGTGATATCTCTTTGGTAATCCAGATGAGTCAAAGCTTTTTATTTACTTCTTATCTGATCTTCTCTAGATTTTGTCTAGCCCCAGACTTTTGTTTACTTTATATCAAAGCTATACATAAACATTTTTTCCAAAATAATCCGCTGATATTCATAATCTTCAGTTAGAAGGGAACAAAAATGTGAGAAATCCACGACTTTTTTGACTATCTAAAAATTTTTTTTAATTCATATTTTTATTTTTATTCAACAGCCTGATTCAGAAGTAGCCAATGCTGGTATAAAACTTGAAAGCTATTTTGAAGAACTTCTGAAGAACCTTTATCCAGAAAAACGGTTTCCTAAAGTAGAATTCAGGAATGAATCAGAAGATAATAAATTTAGTGATGACTCAGATGATGACTTTGTACAGCCCCGGAAGAAACGCCTCAAAAGCATAGAGGAACGCCAGTTGCTTAAATAAGCAACACCACTGGCGTGTGCTGGTTTTTAGATTTTTTTTTGTTTTCAAAAAACATTTTGTCAGTAATTTAACATCATTACCAAGAAGAGCTTGTGACCACTTTAAGTTTTCAATGTTTACTAGACTCTGATTTCCTTAATAACCCATTTCTTTTAACCTTCTTATTAAGAAAGAAAGAAAAAGAGGGAGGAAGGAAGGAGAAAGGAAGAAAGAAAGAAGCATCAACAACAAAATAAAAAGACATTCTCCCCACTTATTGGATTTCAAACTGCAGTCTGGAGTGATAGCAACTATAGAAAGGAAATAGACTTTGTTTGAACTCTAAGTTGAAAATTTAATGTGGTTTGGATGTGTGCGTTAATCCATTTTTAGAAAATACCACTACTCGTTAACTATGGACCAACCATGAGTTAAGTATACTGTACGTAAGAGCAGTACTCCAATGAATATGAGTGGTAATAAGAGTTCTATCCTAGGATGCCCACTGGTGCAACGAAAAAGTAGATTAGATGCTATTAAGAAGGCACCCAATAGTATATTATGTAAGATGGCAATTGTATTAAAGAAAAAGGAAAACAGATGTTTTTGTTTTTGTTTTTTTCTTGTCTATAGAGGTGTGTTTGGTATAGCAGGTTTTCAAGCCCATTTTTCGTACATTTCTAAACCTACCTTCTTCCACTGAGGAAGTAAGTGTACTCGTTTGGTTTTGCTGTGTGTCTATGTGTGGTTTGTTGTTTGCTTTTTAACTGTGCAGGTGATCCTTTTATAACAAGACTCATTGTTTGCAGTATGGCTTTTAGTGGAGCTATCCAGAATATGCAATACAGCATTGTGTGCCGTATTTGATGTAAGGATTCTTCAACTTATACCCTATTGGGCATTAAATATAAATTCCCCTGAAAGGGACCAGTTTTTGTGGTTTTCATCTGTCTTCATAAATTGGAATGAAATGTGTTGTGGAATTTGGGAGCAGGCAACTGGAGGAAATCGAGTGAAATTTACATTTTTTTCTGAAGCATCTATTTCCCATTCTTCAGAGTCAGAACCTCAAACTGAATCTTTTCATCTGACTTAATTCTGGACTTCATTTTCATTCTCCTGATAGAGATACAAAAGACCTACCTTCTGAGGGCAAGCATGTTCTTAATGGGTCAGACCTAGCTAGTTTACTGACTTTCATTTATTCCTTTTACTTGTTGGTCAGTATCAAAGAAGGAAACTAGGTTAAGATAGAAGAAAATTATTGTGCCATTTGCTAATCTAACATTTGACAGTATATTTATATGTGAACTTTTTTCGTTTGCCAAAGTAAACCTTTATTTATAAAACATTAATTGGCTGAGGAAATATTCCTCTCTAGGCTGATAGAATAAAGATATAGCTGACTTGAAAGAATTTTGTCCTTTGGATAGTGTCATCTTCCATGAATTAAACCTAGAGGATTTGCTTGTATCCACATGGCATTAGTTCTTAAAATGGACAATTTGAAAATATCCTGTGACTAAGTCATTGGGTTTTCAGATACTGCTAAAGATAAAATGAGAAAAGAACTTACTGGCAAGAGCATCTCACTTTCTTTGTAGACTTAGGTTTAGTCCATAATATGTCAGTTATGTAGTAAAGGTTAAAAAGTCTTAATCACTTTTCCAAATATGTGTTTCAGGGTAGTTGTTGTTGTTGTTGTATTGTTTTGAATATGTGTTTGACATTTATTCTCCAAAGACTTGAACAAATTTTGATAATAGTGCATATACCACCAATTGTCTTCTTTTGCTCCAGCATTTTTAGCACAGCAGCCGTGGAGCTTTTCCTAATAAGTTTATTGTTTTTATCTTAGAATACTATTCTTATGATAGTTTTTTCTTCGATATTTGTCTCCTGAGTTAAAGCAGGGCACCGCAGGTAAATTTTGAGGATGATCACAAAGGGAAGTAGCACTTAAGAGAGAAAAATTATAATTTCATAAATGCATCTGAGCCAGAATTTCTACTAATGTACCCAAAACTTTCACTGTTATTATTCAGTGCCATATTAATCTTTTCAAACAATATTTTTCTTTCACCTTTATCATTTTTTTGCAGAATGAAAGGCACTTGAAAACTATCTTTCCTGTAATCATACATAATATATACCAAAAGTGTTTCTCCAAGTAACATTTTCTTAATGGTCTTAAAATTAAAGTCCTATGACCTTATTAACAGGTGCCTGTGTGTCCAGGTGGATCCCAGCAAAGTAGTCCTTAAATTATAATAGTAGTAAGCTATAAGATGAGCCTAACTATACCTCATGCCCATTTGGAGAGCATTCCTTTCAAAAGGTCAGTGCAATTCAAGCAACCTTGACCTAAACTTTAAAAACTCCAGTGTTTACCTCTGATCAAAAACTCCAGGAGATTACCCTCTGGATTTAGAACCAATAGCCTCATGTCATATCTGCAAGACCCCCCCGTGCTGAATGGGATCACATGATGAGCAGGCCATGTGGCAGCTAGAATATACTCAATGCTGGGAAACTCATCAAAAGCTTTCCCAGGTGCCAAGCATCTGATCTTCCCAGCAAAAAGGAAACCCAGTACACAGTTAGTGACTTCCATGGCTTTGGTAGAAGTATAAATGGATAATGTATACCATTTTAAATTCAAAATACTATTGTACATCAGCACCTGGCAATGCAGTTATTTTGTCCTTTGAATTAACAGGCCCTGCTTATCTTTTCTGAATGAAAGCATAGGAGATTGGAAGGTCCTGAGAGGAAACTGTCCTCTTCCCTTGGTAGCTTTACTTTCTTTTCCAAGCTAAAGAATAGGCTCCACATTTTACTACTACGCCGTAGTGTAGATGTAATACAACTTAGGAATGCTTTCAAAAAGATTCACTCCACAGTCAAAAGGGTGAGTATATAGCCGATTGCTCTATTTATGAATTTGCATTTCAATTTTCTATGCTGTTACAGTGTTTAAACTTTTAAATTGGGGTTCCATGGAGAGACTAGTTAGACAGTGGAAGGAGGGACTCCTCCTTTTGTTGAGGCCTGATCTACAAGTGAATGTGAATCCCAACAGTAGGTTGCTGCACTGAAGCAAAAGGTTTTTAGGTTTAAATAGAAGGTATATTTATTTTCTGTTTATCTGTATCTGTTAAGAATGAGAGAAATTGAGTGATCTGATTGACCATTAAAATTATGGACATAACCATGAGTTCAACCATCTAATTATTGAAATAGAGGCCCTCATTTTAAATAACCATGCATATACATATTTTTTAAAGTACTGTATAACCTCATGTAGCTTAAGAGTTCATGTCTTTTTATTTATATCGCCCCTTCATCTTTGGTGTGAATTTTTGGTGGCTCATGCTCTTGAGTGAGAATGATGCTAGCCAATCAGATCACAGGTTTCTCTGCCCATGAAGGTTTCGCTTATCGTGAAGGATATCTGATACAGTAGTCTTCATTGTTGGTTTTAATTTGCGGGAGTCAACTGGTGCTTCTGATTTGAATAAAAATCAGCTTTGATGAATTTTTACTGTGAATATTTTACCACAACAAGGTATTCTTAATGGAAAAACTACTGTATGTCATGCAGTAGAATATTAACTAGTTCGGGTCTCCATTACTGCCTTTGTATGTTCCTCTATAAAATCAATACATATAGGGATGATCTACTAGTCCATAAAGTAATAGGAAAACTTTTTTTTAAAACTCTAACACATGGATTTCACCAGCTTTAATAAGCAAAAAATTAATTTAGCAAACAGGAAGGAAGAGGGTGATAGATATATTCAATCTAGGAGTCCCACCCTCCCCGAAAGGAGAATCAAAGATGCCATGAAAAATTCTACTTGTCTGAAACCTATTGGAAGAGGCAGGACTTGGGGGGGGGGTAAGGGGGGGACACAAAAAGTGGGGAATTTACAAGTCACTTTGAAAGTTTGCCTATGTTAGTTTCACCTATAAAGTTTGGAAAGTTCTGATTCTCAGATAATACAACTATTTTAAAAACTCTGTTTTGAATATTTTCTAGATCTTACATTGATGGGGGTGGGAAAAGCCTTCTCTTTGATTCTTAAATGTGTTTTTAACTAGAATAATAGTCCTAATTTGAGCCCTAGAAAAAAAATCGTTCCTTAGAAGTTACAAGTTAAACATTTAGCAAAATTCTATCTTTCCCACATTTTCAAATGTGGTGTGGAAGAAAGGCTATTTTAATATCGTCTGCCATATATGAGCATACTTGTGAATGTGAATTCTTTACCCATGTCCTCTACTGCCTTTAATCCAAGACAAGTGAGCCAGAAAATTCAGTCAGAAAACAGTGGCTGAAGCCTAGTTCTCACTGAGGGGAGGGGATAGAATGTAAGGATCAACCAGGGTTAAACAAATGTCTCAGCCTTGGAAGGGGAATGTACTGATTTGAGAAGTGACATTATCCCGAAGAAAATCAGGCCGTTCTTAATAGGAAAGACAACAAGCTCAGTGAGCCACCAGGTCCCATGCTTTGGCAATGATGCTGGTTCTCTAATCTGATTGTTTAAGGCATTTACTGATAAGGGTGTATGTTAGAAAAGCCCAAAATACAAAAATTCCAGAATAAAGGTTTTGACGTTCATCTTACAGGAGGATTTTTTTTCTTTTTGCCACTATAGACTGTGCTCTGAAGAGACTTACAGAAATCAAATTCCCTTCTATACATAAAACTATGGATTCAGACAAATTCCACCTCTGTCCTATTGCAGAAAGCAAAATATGCTTGTATAGAGATTCCAGTTGTTACTGTTTTTAATACCTCAACCAGTATTGTCTTTTTTTTTTAACATCTTTATTGGAGTATAATTGCTTTACAATGTTGTGTTAGATTCTGCTTTATAATAAAGTGAATCAGCTATACATACACATATATCCCCATATCTCCTCCCTCTTGCGTCTCCCTCCCACCCTCCATATCCCACCCCTCTAGGTGGTCACAAAGCACCGAGCTAATCTCCCTGTGCTATGCAGCTGCTTCCCACTAGCTGTCTATTTTACATTTGGTAGTGTATATATGTCCATGCCACTCTCTCACTTTGTCCCAGCTTAGCCTTCCCCCTCCCTGTGTCCTCAAGTCCATTCTCTACGTCTGTGTCTTTATTTCTGTCCTGCCCTAGGTTCATCAGAACCTTTTTGTTTTTTTTTTTGTTTTTTAAGATTCCATATATATGTGTTAGCATACGGTATTTGTTTTTCTTTTTCTGACTGACTTCACTCTGTATGACAGACTCTAGGTCCATCCACCTCACTACAAATAACTCAATTTCATTTCTTTTTAATGTCTGAGTAATATTCCATTGTATGTATGTGCCACATCTTCTTTATCCATTCATCTGTCAATGGACACTTAGGTTGCTTTCATGTCCTGGCTATTGTAAATAGTGCTGCAATGAACATTGTGGTACATGACTCTTTTTGAATTATGGTTTTCTCAGGGTATATGCCCAGTAGTGGGATTGCTGGGTTGTATGTCAACCAGTATTGTCTTTTAGTGGGCTGCGAAACCAATCCAAAAAAGTTCTTACAAGTAAATGACTTAAAATTTGTTGACTTCCATTTCTACTAGTGCCTGATACTATTAAGGTAAGCAATATATATGAGTTTATAAAGGATTTCTGAAATTTAGTGTTTGAATTAAATTATGTTGATAAAATTTGCTATAGACTAATGTAGTGTCTTCTAGGAAGCCTGGGTACTAGACAGTATTAGACAACATTGTAAAGTATCTTAAGCCTGGATACCTCCACAGGTATTGAAAGTTCCTGAAATCCTTGGGAAGGTGCTTAAGCATCAGTTTTATCAGTGGTTGACCGTGGTTTTCAATCACTGCTATCCTTTGGTTTTAATTATAAATTGCTGCTAACGTCAGCTTTGGGGTTTTGAATTAGTTTGTCATGGGTTGTTTAACCCTACATGTGTAGCCTAGACATCTTTGCATCAAAAATATTTTAGCCTAAGACTTTCTAATAACTAGACTAAGACAGGTCTGCAAACTATTTAAAATGATTAAAGATGACAATTTAGGTAATCCAAACAAACTTCATTTAACATTTCATGAAGAGGGCAGTCTCCATTTGCAGGGGTTCGGAGAACAGCAAAACAGGGTGGAAGGCAGGAAGTTTTTATGGGGTAAAGAATAAGGAGCAAGGCAGTAAGTACAGAGACCAGAGTTTGCTTGGTATTTGGTGATTGGCTGACTGGATATACAGCGTTTCTGGTCAAGCGGAGCATTTATTGGGACATGAAAGTTATTAAGTTTTTGGTTTGCCTAGGTGGCACCCCCAGCAGGAGTGGCTTTGTCTTGGGCCTAGAATGGGCCTAGTACCACCTTTTGATCATCATCTTGACCATCTACGTTATCTTCAGTTTGCTTCTTTATATCAGGGAGAAGATCTTCAACTAAGGTAAAAATTAAAAGATTCCTATGTTCTAGATTTAGAGTTGTTAGGAATATTTTTTTCTCCCCTCTGGGTACATAGTTTGATTTTTAGCTTGGGGGTGGGGGAGAGGAGAAAGCCTAAAAAGTTTCTGTCTCGCTCTGAATATCAGCTTCTAGTTCAGCCAACTTCTGACCATAAAGTTACTTAAAAAAAAAAAAAATTTCTTTCAAATACCTTATCAAGTTTCAGACTGGACAAACAGTAACTATTCCTGGCAGCACTGAACACCACCAAAATATACTACCCTCCCAAGATCTAGAGCCACTCCCAGAGATAGCCAAAAGAATGAAGTACTTGGACAGTTCCTCAGAGCTGGCAACAGTTGGTAGGCTGCGAATGGGATACAACCCACATTTCTGTCTAACCATATTTTGGGGCCTGATTGTTGAGCTGCCTCCATACATAAGAACCAACAACCTGCATGTGCCAGCAGACAGAAAGCCAAGCCAAGTTCTCAGGACACAAGAAGGCAATAGCTATCCCTGGGAGAGAAAGGATCAATAACCAATGAGTTCCCAAAATCAAATTCCCAAGGGTTTGAATTTGGAAAAGGACGGACGTGAAATTTCTCTCTTGACCAGCAACTACAGGGTTCAGGAAGAGCTGACGTTGGTAGGAATTCTCACCTCTGGCTGTGGCTTCTGCCAGTTTCCCCCGAACCCCATTCTGCAGACCCCAGAGAGTGGAGTTTACAGTGAAGAGTGTAAGTTCTGGTATGTACAAGAATTTGACAAGGTTTTCCATGAGTTTTAATTTTAGTTTCCGCTTGGCTGTTTCAGGGAATAACTGATAGGAATTTATCAGAATGCTTCAGAGTCCCATCAACCCTGGGAGGGACCCACATGAGGGCCCTCCTTTGAGAGTAGATACGGAGGTATTCAAGTTCAGGGGAGGGGGATGGGTATTATTATCTTAGGTTTCTGGCCTTGGAGCTGCTGCAATTTGAAAACCAACTTGATGAATTTTTGGTTTTGGTCTTGTCTCTTCAGAATGGAAAGGCAATTCAGGTAAGAGGATTAGTAGAATGTGAGTACTTGGGTAAAGGAAAATAGAGAGGAGTTTTAGGAGTCACGTCGGTCTTTTTTTTTTTTTTTTCTTTTTGCGGTATGCGGGCCTCTCACTGTTGTGGCCTCTCCCGTTGCGGAGCACAGGCTCCGGATGCGCAGGCCCAGCGGCCATGGCTCACGGGCCCAGCCGCTCCGCGGCATATGGGATCCTCCCAGACCGGGGCACGAACCCGTATCCCCTGCATCGGCAGGCGGACTCTTAACCACTGCGCCACCAGGGAGGCCCCACGTCGGTCTTATAGTCGTTTCGCTCTTTAATTTTTCATTAGCCTTTTGCATTGAATCTTTCAATGAAGTTGTTTTGGAATTTTGAAGCCTTTTGGAATCTAATGCATACCAATTAAAATAGGTGTCCCATTCTGGTTGATTTGGAAACACTTTCAAGTGTGGTTCTTAAACAATATGTCTAATTGGAATGTTCCCCATGATAGCCATTGTAATGCTAGGTTGTCTTAGTGAGATTTGCCATTTTTGTAGATGTCTACAGCTTCCAGGACCACAATTATTAGACAAAATAAGCAGGTGTGCCGGAAGGTGGAGTGCTCAATTCTTTGAAACTCGAGGATCCCGATTCTTAGGTAAGCATTGGATGTTTGAGAACCAAATTAATACCTAAGAGAGGTGTACTGCTAGGTTGGGGATTTTGTGGTATTTTACAGTGTACCTTGTTGCACAGAATTTTTCTTGAGGTTGTCAGGTGGCCCAGTGTCAGTGTAACCCGTTGCATGACCAACTTAGCACAGGAGTCTTAGATTTAGGTGACGAGTACTTTAACATCTTTTAAGTGTTTGATCCATGCCCACCAATTTTGCAGCTTTGGCTTCAAGATTCCCATTAGCAATTGATCTATTTAATCCTTAAATGAGAAGATTTCTTTATGAAAGTGGCAGTCACCCTAATGACTTTAATAGTATGACTTGTGCTACTTAGATTTTGTTGTGCCATTAGTTCAAATAGTACTAATTTCTTGTTTTGGTTTTCCAAGTCTCCCCGTGCTGTATGCTGTGGACTTACCTTTATGCTCCCCTAAGTGCTGCCACCCACTGTAGGCTCCCATTATAGCTGTCCTGGAACTTTTCTGGGAAATATATATAAACATGTGTGTTAGTGTGTGTGAATACACTTTGTTTTTCCTCACATAAAGTTGGTTTGGATCAGAGCTGTGTGTGGGGGATCAGAGGCTCAAATCCAAAAGTGGCTTGCCCTCGGTTTTGATGAGAAAACAATGAATGCAAAGGGTTCAGTGAGTCGTTCGCCTGTGCATCTTGTCCCACAGGCCATAAGCAGTCAGCTTTGGATTCCATCTTCATCACCAGAGACTGTTAAAGGTGATCAAAGAAGACAATTTAGGCAGTCCAAACAAACTGACACTTGATGAAGCAGGCACTCTCCATTTGCAAGGGCTCAAAGAACTGCAAAGGGGGGCTGAAGGCGGGAGGATGAAGAATAAGGAACAAAGAGGTGAGTAGAGAGCCCAAAGTTGGCTTGGTGTTTGGCCAACTGGATATACTGTGTTTCTGGTCAAGCGGAGCATTTACAGGGACATGAAGGTTATTTAAATTTTGGTTTGCTGAGGCCACACCCAGGCAGGAGTGGCTCCATCGTGGGCCTACAACTTATTTCAACAAAACTATGGCCTGTTAGACAAATTCAACCTATGGCCTGCTTTTATACAGCCTGAGAGCTAATAATGTTGTTTACATTTCTAGAGGCTGGCGGGGGCTGTTGACAGAGACCATATGTAGCTCAAAGTCTGTAGTGTTTTCTCTGGCGCTTTATACAAAAGGTTTCCTGACTTTAAGCCATTTGTGCCTGTAGTTCAAATAGGAATGCTTTGCACCCCTATTGCAGCAGGGGTATAAACCTGTCATACGCTTAGCTTGCTAGTCCAGGGACACTTCATCATGGTAGCAGCAAATTCTTTTTCTTTCCACTGCAAAATGGGAGTGGAAGGAGTTAGGGGAAGAAGTAGGTGAGTCAAGTCTTTGGGGATCCCAGTTTCAGAAGTCTCTACAGTAAGCCCGAACAGCAATAAAAGACTAAATCAAAATGTAAAACCTGTGTGAACAGGTATGATATCATGCATGCAAGTGGTTGCTGAACAAAGGGCATATGATTACACTAGGTAGAAAAGCTTGATGTACTCTAATTTTTTTTTTTATTGCATCCTGGGAATCAGATTCCCCCTATAAAATTAATGAAATTACAGTAGAAACAGAGACATTCTCTGGGGAAAAAATAATTTATTCCCAGCTTCTTTGGTTATTATATACAAAACTGCAATGAGTTTAAGCATATTATTTTATGAATATGCAATTTCATTATAAAGTATGGAGGTCACAATTTACATATTCTAATTTTAATTGTGAATTTGATGACTTCTATTTGTTTTTTTGGGTTTTTTTTAAACATCTTTATCAGAGTAATTGCTTTACAGTGTTGTATTAATTTCTGCTGTGTAACAAAGTGAATCAGCTATACATATACGTATAATCCCATATCCCCTCCCTCTTGTGTCTCCCTCCCACCCTCCCTATCCCGCCCCTCTAGGTGGTCACAAAGCACTGAGCTGATCTCCCTGTGCTATGCGGCTGCTTCCCACTAGCTATCTATTTTATGTTTGGTAGTGTATATATGTCCATGCCACTCTCTCACTTCGTCCCAGCTTACCCTTCCCCCTCCCCATATCCTCAAGTCCAGTCTCTATGTCTGTGTCTTTATTCCTGTCCTGCCCCTAGGTTCTTCAGAACTTTCTTTTATTTTTACGTTCCATATATATGCATTAGCATACGGTATTTGTTTTCCTCTTTTGGCTTACTTCACACTGTATGACAGACTCTAGGTCCATCCACCTCACTACAAATAACTCAATTTCGTTTCCTTTTATGGCTGAGTAATATTCCATTGTATATATAGGCCACATCTTCTTTATCCATTCATCTGTCGATGGACACTTAGGTTGCTCCCATATCCTGGCTGTTGTAAATAGTGCTGCAGTGAACATTGTGGTACATGTCTCTTTTTGAATTATGGTTTTCTCAGGGTATATGCCCAGAAGTGGGATTGCTGGGTCATATGGTAGTCCTATTTTTAGTTTTTTTAAAGGAACCTCCGTACTGTTCTCCATAGTGGCTGTATCAATTTACATTCCCACCAACAGTGCAAGAGGGTTCTTTAATTTCTTTCATCAGGGTCTTATAGTTTTCTGCGTACAGGTCTTTTGTCTCCTTAGGTAGGTTTATTCCTAGGTGTTTTATTCTTTTTGTTGCAATGGCAAATGGGAGGGTCTCCTTAATTTCTCTTTCAGATATCTCATCATCTGTGTGTGTAGGAATGCAAGAGATTTCTGTGCATTGATTTTGTATCCTGCTACTTTACCAAATTCATTGATTAGCTCTAGTAGTTTTCTGGTAGCATCTTTAGGATTCCCTGTGTATAGTATCATGTCATCTGCAAACAGTGACAGTTTTACTTCTTCTTTTCCGATTTGGATTCCTTTTATTTTTCTTCTCTGATTGCTAAAACTTCCAAAACTGTTGAATAATAGTGGTGAGGGTGGGCAACCTTGTCTTGGTCCTGATCTTAGTGGAAATGGTTTCAGTTTTTCACCATTGAGGACGATGTTGGCTGTGGGTTTGTCATATATGGCCTTTATTATGTTGAGGTAAGTTCTGTCTGTGCCTACTTTCTGGAGCATTTTTATCATAAGTGGGTGTTGAATTTTGTCAAAAGCCTTTTCTGCATCTATTGAGATGATCATGTGGTTTTTCTCCTTCAATTTGTTAATATGGTGTATCACATTGATTGATTTGTGTATATTGAAGAATCCTTGCATTCCTGGGGTAAACCCTGCTTGATCATGTTGTATGATCCTTTTAATGTGCTGTTGGATTCTGTTTGCTAGTATTTTGTTGAGGATTTTTGCATCTATGTTCATCAGTGATATTGGCCTGTAGTTTTCTTTGTGACATCCTTGTCTGGTTTTGGTATCAGGGTGATGGTGGCCTCGTAGAATGAGTTTGGGAGTGTTCCTCCCTCTGCTATATTTTGGAAGAGATTGAGAAGGATAGGTGTTAGCTCTTCTCTAAATGTTTGATAGAATTCGCCTGTGAAGCCATCTGGTCCTGGGCTTTTGTTTGTTGGAAGATTTTTAATCACAGTTTCAATTTCAGTGCTTGTGATTGGTCTGTTAATATTTTCTATTTCTTCCTGGTTCAGTCTTGGAAGGTTGTGCTTTTCTAAGAATTTGTCCATTTCTTCCAGGTTGAATGACTTATATTTGTTTTGAAACGCTTAATGATACCACCTCAAATTCAAGTCTTAGATACAAAATTTCAGTCCAATTTTTGCTATAAACCTCAACAGACTTGATGCCAAGGAAGGAAAGCCACCTTCCCCCTACCCATCTCTCCTAGATATACATTAAAGTTGGCAAAGTGTATTTTATAAAAGTCCTCTATTGATCTCTTCCCTGAGACAATATATACAGCTAACCTACTGCATTCTCATGTCTTATTTTTCAAAAATACATATTTCTTAACTACCAAGTAGTATACTGAAATTAAACCAGGTGTTTTTATTTATTTTTTTATAAATTTTATTTATTTTTGGCTGTGTTGGGTCTTCATTGCTGTGCACGGGCTTTCTCTAGCTGCGGTGAGCAGGGGCTGCTCTTCGTTGCAGTGCACAGGCTTCTCATTGTGGTGACTTCTCTTGTTATGGAGCACAGGATGTAGGTGCACAGGCTTCTGTAGTTGTGGTACAGGGGCTTAGTTGCTCCACAGCATGTGGGATCTTCCTGGACCAGGGCTTGAACCTATGTCCCCTGCATTGGCAGGCGGATTCTTACCACTGTTCCACCAGAGAAGTCCCAAGCCAGGTGTTTTTAAATGTGCCACAGCTCTTTGTGAAGATAAAAATATATTTTTCTTCTTTGGTAGACATAGGTTTGCAGGTCTTTATTTAATTCATTTAAGTTGCTGGAAAATGAGTAATTTATTAGATAATACATTTAATTTTTTTAAAAGTCTTCTCCATATTCAACTATCTGGCACTAAAAACTAGTAACAGAAGGTTCTTTAATAAGCTTATAAGGAATTAAGGGTCTAACATTTACCTTTGTGTACCTGAGAGTGCAATAGTATTCTAGTGCAATACAGACATCATTCAGGAAAAAAGTCACATTATAAATACTTCTTTCAAGAGTTTTTTGATTATTTACCGGGTTCATCAAAATAAAAGAGCTTTTTAGAGTCATTCTAAAGAGGAATTACTACTATTAAACTATTGACCAGGTTGGTTCATCCAAATTATTAGGGATGCTGTCTGTGCTGTTGAAAGTTAAATTTTTTGGCATGTTTTAAATATTTCTAGAAGTTTTAGTGTATCAGTCACCAGACAGTTTCATATGTTAACTGCTCACAACACTGAGATACACACAGATACCTTTTAAGATTTGCCCAAAGACATATAGCCATTGTGTGGCAGAGCCATCAAGGGCTACATGCCCATACGATTGTATTTATTGTATCTGCATGTTAAAGTGGTAGGGACTGATTAATGTCTTGTAAATATACATGCAAAATAATTTCACTGCACTCCTAAAACCAAGTCCCAGTCAACAAAAGAGGGAATGGTCTTCGTAAGTGGATAGGGCTTGAATTGGAAATCCATAAAGCACGTGAGATGAGACAGGTTTCATTTTATATGTATTGTTACTACTTAAAAACAGCCACCATCACAGAAAATTAGCATAAGATTTAGCATCACTTACTTTTGCAATCTAATTTAAATTCCAGTCCGACAGTATGTAGTGTGTTCCTTTATACGAGTTACTCAACTTTCCTTTTGCCTTAGTTTTCTCATCTGTTTGAAGCATGTGATAATCCTTTAAAAGGAATCATTTGAATCACCTAATTCAATCCCTGGCTTCAGGTATTCAATGAATGGGTCACCTCTCCAAGTAAGGAATCTAAACAAAGCCCTAAATTTATAATTACATAGCAGGTTATCTATCTGTGATTAAAATGAGTATTACCTTAAAGATTAAAACTTAGGGGGAAAACGGAAAAACACATTTTGGATCTAGGGCAAGCAAAAAATATTGAGACTGGTGTAAATCGGGGTTTTTTTTAGTTTTGCTCCCCCCGCCCCCTTTACTCGAAAATACTTTCCAACTACTCACAGACATTAACAAGTGTCCCTGGTTCACTATAAATAGGATATGGGAGAGAAGGCAAGCCAGTTCAGCCAAAGGAGCACGATGACTTCACAGTCCCATTTAGATGCGGCAGCTCAGATCAGACTACAGTTAACCCTTGAATAACATGGGTTTGAATTGTGCGGGTCCACGTTTACATGGATTTTTTTCCAATTGTAAATACTCTAGTACTATACAATCCACGATCCGTGGTTGGTTGAATCCACAGATGCGAGTAACTGTGGAGACCAAAGGCTGCCTGTAAGTTATACTGGCATTTTTGACAGCCTGGAGGGTTGGTGCTTCTAACCCCCCTGCTGTTCAGTGGTCAACCGTGTACAGCTAACCCCAACTGTTCTCCCCCTTTTCCATGTGGGCGTGTGCACGCGCACACACACACACCCTTGCATACCAGCAACAAGCTTTGCATTTAAGGCAGGGAAACAACAGAGCCACCAGCTGTACTTTGAGATGGAGCCAACCTTAAGGGGGCTAGGAGAGGCCATCTCTGATACAGCTTTGCCCTCGGGAGCATACCTTATACTTCTGGGATATCCTTTTTTATGCACTTTGTGTCTGTTAGTATTGGATGACAACTGGGGCATTTTTTGCCTCCAGTCCTACCACAGGCAGCTGATAAAATTGGGGGAAAGGTGGCTGGACCAACAGGAATGACTCTGTGATCCTAAGGGCAATGCAAATAGCTGTTTCTGATCCTCTGGCCACATTTAGCTCTGCAGCAATGCTTACAAACAGTAAAGTGGGGAGGGTAGAAAGCTGTGGTGTCAATAATATCATTCATCTTAGTCAACTTTTACAGGAAGGAAAGGTTTGAAGTGAATAATCGGTTTGCTGCTCAAAGTTATATGCAGGAACACTGGATACCCAGTTTTTCTACTGGAACCCGCTAAACAGATGTACCATTGTGTTAGCACAGACTTGGGCATCATCCTCTGCTTAAAAGAATTTCCATACTCCAAGCTTATTTCCTTTGCTCAAAAGGTGTTAGTTGAGAATGCTTAAGAGAGGCCTGCATCACTTACCTGTAGGGCCCATCCTTTGGTCTCAATAGGGAGAGTAAATGCAGAAATGGCACACACAACACAGACAGATGAGAAAAGACACAAGGCTCCCAGAAATGATGCACTCATGAGAACCTGCAAAGCACGAGGAATGACTAAATAGATTGTGCCCCAGTCACTTTTAAACTGACTTTTATGCTAAAGGGAAAATAAGAATTCACTTCACCAAATACGTAAACAAAGGGCTTTGCAGCTGTTCTGTAACTTGTGCATTCCTGACATCCTAGGTCTATTATTTATTTGGGCCAAGCTACTGTAGGCAATTTTGTGCGACTCTTCCATGAGCTGCGAGTGACATTAACGTGCACTGGTCAAGTCAGACTTCTCCCTGCATTCACCCCTCAGGCTTCTCCAGAGCAACCCAGCACCTGGGGAAGATGGGAGAGCTGCCTGTTTTCCTACCCCCCTTCCATACCAATTCAGCTTGTTTAACTTGTAACCCTCTCCTTTCCTGCAGCACCCCCTCTGCCAAAAGTCTGCTTTCCCTCTTCAGTTCTGACAAGATCAACCAGGAGGAAGTCTTTTGGGAATAGATGTAATTTCCTGGGCTCTGAAATGATAACATGTCTTGTCTGTGTTCATGATGCTTCCTCGGTCACAACCAATCAAAACTTACCGTAGAAAAAATGGACACCATTCTCATCCTGATACTGGTTAGTTTACACCAGGGGTCCCCAACCCCCGGGCCACAGACCGGTACCAGTCTGCAGCCTGTTAGGAACCAGGCCGCACGGCAGGAGGTGAGCGATGGGCAAGCGAGCGAAGCTTCCCCTGCCGCTCCCCATCGCTCGCATTACCGCCTGAGGCGTCTCCCCCACCCACACCCCCATCCGTGGAAAATTGTCTTCCACAAAACCAGTCCCTGGTGCCCAAAAAGGTGGAGACCACGGGTTTAGACACTCCATCTCACACATCAGTTTCCCTAGGACTTTGCCCAAAGTTAGCAAAAAGCCAAGCACGTGGTAGTTGTCAACTCACCTCACAAGGATGGTTAACTGAAATGATGAAGGAACAACGAGGCTCTCTAGAGTCACAGAACATTGCAGTTTGGAGACCCAGACGCTCGTCTAGTCTTTGGTCTAGTCCAACCTCTTCACAGATAATCCTAGAGTAAGGAAGGGCCAAGTGACTACTTGTCCAAAGTCACAGATCCCTACTGCCATCACCACCACTAAGGTTCCCCTAAGATACACAGTTTGAGAGCCCATCCTGTGTATAAGGCCTACTTGACCTTTTTTTTGGTTTTTTTGTCTGTGCCGCACGGCATGTGGGCTTAGTTCCCCAACCAGGGATCGAACCCACACCCCCTGCATTGGATGCGCAGTCTTAACCACTGGACCACCAGGGAAGTCCGCCTACTTGCCTTCTAAAACAGTAAATCATTCCACTTGTCAGGCAAACAGAACCCATGATATTAACCACATTTACTATTTTGTAGTTGACCTAGCAAGTGAGTTATTATTTTCTGATTTTATCTCCCCAAATAAAATATGTTACAATTTTTGGCAAACAGGAGTTTTGGGAAACCAGGATGATAAAAGGGAAAAGGGGTAGAAACCAAAGGAGACCAGGCAGTCTGAACCATGACCAAATGATGCCACAGTTAGGCATGTGTCTAGGTTCTGCCACTTCTGTTTTGACACCAAACTTCTCACCACCACCAGGTTGAATTCTAAACTAGCTCTACTTCATGTTCTTTGTACCAGATTCAAAGTCTGAAATGGTGCGAGAGCCTGATGGTTAAGTTTAGGTCATAAAACTTTGTGCTCTACCAACTAGGATCAGGGAGAGCAATTCCCTCATTTCTTTGGCTTCCCTACAGGGGTTTACGGCTCTGCTTCCTAGCAGGACTCTAGCAACCAAGTCAGTGTTACTGGATATTCTTTCAATAAACTCCTTTCTGGGATGTCCCTGGCGGTCCAGTGGTTAAGACTCCGCACTTCCACTGCACGGGGCACAGGTTCAATGCCTGGTGAGGGAACTAAGATCCTGTATGCTGCACAGCGTGGCCAAAAATAAAATTAATTAAAAAAATAAAAAATAAATTCCTTTCTGCCTAAGTTAACCAAAGTCAATTTCTACTGTTTGTAAGCAAGAACTCTGAGTGATACCTAATTATAAAAATCATCCGGCCAAAGAGGAAATGCAGATGGCTAACAGGCACATCTGCATGTTAGCAGGTGCTCAACATCGCTAATCAGGGAAATGCAAATCAAAACTACAATGAGATATCACCTCACACCTGTCAGAATGACTATAATCACAAATAACACAAATAACGTGGCGGGGATGTGGAGACAAGGGAACCTTTGTGCACTGTTGGTGAGAATGTGGCCACTGTGGAAAACAGCATGGATATTTATCAGAAAACTAAAAACGGAACTACCCTATGACCCAGCAATTCCATTCCCGGGTATAGATCCAAATAAACCCAAAACACTAAAAATCAGCTGGGAATTTCGTTAAAATGCGTATTTTCAGGCACCACTCCAGATTCACTGTATCAAAAAACAGATCTATAAATCTCTACTTCTAAAAATCAGCCCAGACCAGGGACAAAGAGGGATATTACACAATGATAAAAGGTTCAGTCCAACAAGAAAACAGTCCTAAAGGTTTATACGCCAAAGAGCTTCAAATTACATTCTTTCAGAAAAAACTGAAAGGAGAAACAAATCTACATATAGTTGGAGACTTCAATACCCCTCTCTCAATTGACAAACTACTAGACAAAATCAGCAGTATATAGAACTTTATGACACCATCAACCAACAGGATCTCATTGACATTTATAGAACACCCACCCAACAAACAGCAGAATACACATTCTTTTCTGCCCATGGAACATTCACCAAGATAGACCTCGTTCTGGGCCATAACATTAACCTCAAAGGATTTAATAGAATTGAAATAATAGAATGTGTTCTCTGACTCAAATGCTATCAAAGCTAGAAATAAAGATGACAGCAAAATCTCCAAACACTTCTAAACAATCCACAGGTCAAAGAAGTCTCAAGAAAAATAAATAACATTGAATGGAATGAAAATACAGCATATTAACTTTGTTGGACACAGATAAATAGGAACAAAAAAAAAATACTTAGGAATAAACTTAAGAAATGTATTACATATATGAAGATATTTTTCATGTCCTTACTAAGGGACATGAAAAATTGAATAAATTTGTTTAGTTCTTAGAAAAATGCAGTGTTGTTTTAAAAAATGGTTCTCAAAGTAATCTGTAGTAACTCTAATGGATTCTCAATCAAAATCCCAGTAGTATTTTTGAGTCAATCTCGGGGGGAAAAACTGATTCTAAAGTTAATTTGAAAGCATTAACATGTCTAAAAAAATCAAGACACTTCTAAAAACGTGCGGGTGAGGGAATCTGGGGAAGTTATTCAGCTAAGAGGCACTAAACAAAGTTCCAATCATCAGCGATATGATATCAGTACCAAAACAGATCAGTAAAACAATGAGTCACAAAATAGATCCAAGAATTTATGGAAATTTGGTTATTATAATAGGGGCATGTTAAATCAACCGAGAGGAGCCAGACAAAAGGATGATTAATGGCCTGGGAACAACCGGCTAAGCACTGTTTTGTTGCTTTGTTTGCTTGTTTTGTTTTGTTTTTGTTTTTATTGAGCTCTAGGGGATGGGTTGGGAAATACATCTGCAAGTTATGCCCTACTAGGGAAATGTCCATTCTCATTTTCCTGGGAGAGGTTTCAGAGCTTTTTCTTTTTCTTGGAGCTGCTGCTCTTGCTGGCAGCAGCCTCTTCAGGTCCACTGCTGAGTGGCTCCTCCTTGGAAGAGAATTTCCTCTTTTGCCTGGGGACCTTGTTTCCTGACTCTTGAGGGTCACTAACTGGTTCCTCTTTGGGGAAAGATTTCTTCCTCTTGGTGAGACTTCCACTGCCAGCTGTTTCCTCAAGATCACTACCAACCAGCTCCTCCTTGGAAAAAGATTTCTTTTTGGGGGGGTTTGGAGAAGGACACAGATTGGTCTTCATTCCATTCTCCTGAGGAGCCTCCTGGGGCTTTTGCTTTTGCTTCTTTTTGGCTCTTTCGCTTGTCCCCTCACATTCCTCCAGGGTCCTACTGCTGTTTTCTGAAGGTGCCAGAGCAATCGCAGCCAGCCTTTTCTTTTCCTTCTTCAAGTGTTTCTTCTGTTTCTCCAGCTTCCTAGTAATCTCAGCAGCCTCTTCCTCTGCCTGGCCAAAGAAAAGTGCTGAAAAGGCTTGAAGACCTCTGGTTCCCCAGTTCTCTCTCTTGGCTTTATTGAATCAGGCTCATTAAATCAGTTTGTTTTGTTGCTTTTTAAAGCTGGACCTTTACCTCAGGTCTTAAGCATAAGTAAATTGTGAATAAATCAAAGAATTTAATGTTTTAGATGAAACATTGAAAGCCTTTGAACTTTCAGTGTTTAAGAAACATTTTTAGAAATATGGATTAATGAAGGCCACTAAGCATGACCCAAAACACTAACTCCTTAAGTGAAAATAATTGGTAAGTTGACTACAAAAAATTTTATATTTTGAATGCCAAAAACTTTGATAGTAACATCATAAGGCAAACCATGAACAATGAAAAAATATCTGTAGTATAATAATAAATAGCTAATGGCCTGAAGAAATTTTAGCAAATCCCATAAATAAGCAGTTTACCAAAAAAATACAAATGGATAATGAACAGATGAAAGATGCACAGCCTTACTAATAAAAGTACAAATTAAGGATGAGATATGATTTATTGTCCACCATATCAAAAAAGGTTTTAAAAAGGCTTTTTAGAGATGATGGAAAGAAATAGGGATGCTTGTTTAAGAGTGTGTTAATATATCAAGGAGTATATAAACTTTTTAAAAAGATCCATTGTAATTTAAAATATGTACACCCTTTGACCTCAAAATTATTCAGTAGGCTTTTTCTACATAAGAATGCTTTTCCTGGGCTTCCCTGGTGGCGCAATGGTTAGGAATCCGCCTGCCATGCAGGGGACACAGATTCAAGCCCTGGTCTGGGAAGATCCCACATGCCGCGGAGCAACTAGGCCCGTGCGCCACAACTGCTGAGCCTGTGCTCTAGAGCCCGCGAGCCCAACTACTGAAGCACGCGCTCCTAGAGCCCATGCTCCGCAACGAGAGAAGCCACCGCAATGAGAAGCCCGTGCACCACAACGAAGAGTAGCCCCCACTCGCTGCAACTAGAGAAAGCCCACGCGCAGCAACAAAGACCCAATGCAGCCAAAAATAAAATAAATACAATAAATAAATTTATAGAATAAGAAAAAAAGAATGCTTTTCCTTAGACATACTCTGTGGTCATTCGCACATGACTCTGCCCTATTGTAGAGGCCCTCCCTAACCACCTGATATAGCAGACTGCTCCCATCACCATCTCCTTCCCCTGTTTTATATGTGTTTATATCAGTAATCATATTGAACATGTTAGCAAACTGTTTGTCCCTTGTCTATTCTCCACTAGAATGTCACTTCAAAGAATCTGGGGCCTGGGTTTTCACAGTATCCGGAACATAAGAGAGCTCAATGACTAACATAGTTGCACAGTTACAAAGTTGTACGTAATGTTCAGTTCCTCGTTGTTTGTAAAAGCAGAAAGAAATAACATTAGAAACAACTTCATCAACAAGGTAATGGCTATCTAATTATACACATCCCTACAATGGAAATCTATGCACCTACATAAGAGAATGAGGTTGATCTCCACATACTAACATAAAATGATTATTAATGACAAAAGGCAGTTGCAGTATGTAGATATATATGGTATGTGTGGATAGACGGATGGATGGACAGGTTTGTGTATGTGTATGTTTGAACATGGGCCTATCCACACGTGTACTCACACACACGTGGATACATAGTGTAAAGAGGAGTCTGACTCTACTTGATGACTGTGGACAGCCTTTAAGCCTCACCCTTCCCTCTTCCCCTTGTACCCCTGTTTCTGAACAAACTGGTAAGAAAGCCTGGATGCTTCATCCTTTGGTACTGGCAGGAGATTCAAACCACACAAGCCCCTGCCCTAGCATGGAAACGCTCAAATCTGGCCTCAAGAAAAACCCCAGCCAATCTCCTTACCTGCTCTCTCAGGCCATTTTGGATCTGCCTGAGAGGGCTACCCTGCTCTCCCAGAGATCTCAGCTATGTAGTTAAACAATAAACCTTTCATACCCTCTTGGTATGTGACATCAGTCTTGACATCTGACCCCCAGTTTTTTGGGGGGGTGGGGAGGAGTGGAGGGAAGTTCCATCTGTCTCTGAAGGTGACCATAACAGGTAGATATATAGATAGATGTTGATATTTATTAATTAAGTCTATCTATGTATTTGCAAGCCTCTAGTATAATATGTATGTAATAAGCTTATAGATACACACATACAACTCTGGTATATTACTGATAATAACAGATATACCAAGAGAGACATAATATATATGCATAAAAAAGCATCTGGAAGAATATACCCCAAACCATTAAGACATACACTGGTGGTTATCCCTGGTGATAGAATTACAGAGAATTATTCCTTTCTCAGTTACACATTTCTGTGTTTGAAATTTTACTAGCAGGTAAGAGTACAAGATGGGGGCCTCATTTCTACAGCCCCATAGTACATGTTGAGGATTTTGGTCTTTATTGTTGAGGAATGGCAAGGGCAAGATGATAAAGTTTAATCACAAGAACAGTGTAAGATCTGCACGGATGCGGTGAGGAAAATGAGTTGAAGGAGAGTAAGAGCATACAGAGACCAGGCAGGACGCTACCTTAGCCATCCAGGGAAAGGGGATGGTAGTTCAAACCAGAGTGACGCTGGTGGTGGAAAAGGGGATAAGGTTAAGGATTCAGCATCTATTATTAGGATGTTAAATCCACATGGTTTGGGGACTGGCTATGATGATGAGAGAGAAGGGAACAGCAAAGGACAGTTCCAGGTTGGGTAGTGATGCCATGCACTGATGGAAACTGTGAAGAGGAGTGGTTATGGGGAGAAATGTCATGATTTTTATACTGGATGTGGTGAATTTAAGGTGAGTTTGAGACATTCAAGCAGAAATGTTGAGGAGGTGAATGGATGTATGAATCGCAGCTCAGAAGAAAGGCCTAGACTAGAGATATAAAAATGGGAGTCATGAGCATATAGTTGGTGATTTATATCATAAAAATGGGTGAAATCACCTAAGTGGAGAGTAAAATATGAAAAGATGAGGATCTAATATTGAGCAAAAAGAATCCTCAGTGGGGGGGGCAGGGATGAATTGGGAGAACATACACTAATTTGTATAAATTAGGTAAATAATAAGAACCTCTGTATAAAAAAATAAAGAATCCTCAATAATAAAGAGTAAAGGAAGGTGTACCACAGAGAGGTTGAGAAAGAACAGTGGAAGATGCAGGAGGAAGACCACAAAATGCAAGGTGACGATGCCGTAGGAAGGGGTCAGAGCACGAGGGTGGGACCATCAGAACCGTATGTGAAGGAGAGGTCCCGCAAAATGGAGGGTTGAAACGGCATTTGGATTTAGAGACGTGGCGCTCACAGAGACCTTATCAAGCATTTTGTTGGAGTCAGGAAGGTTGCAGCCAGTTGGAGCGGGTGGACGAGTGAGTGGGGGGAAGGAAATGAGGACAGTGAGGAGGAAGAACTCTTAAGTAGTTTAACAGGAAAGAAGAGGAAAGAGTGAGTCAGTGGAGTTCACATTACAGTTTGTAAGCTATGGAATCTTAACATTAAAATGCTGACCAGAAGGATTCAACACGAGGGAGAGACTGAAATCACAGGACAGATCAATGATAAACCTGAAAAACTCAGAGACTCAAATGAAAACCCATCAGAATGAGTTCAGTAAGCTGGCGGTTTGAAAATCAATAGGCAAAAAACTTAATAGCCTCTCTAAATACAAATAGCTAGTTAGAATGTTAGACTAGAAGTTATAATGAAAGAAAATCATCTATTTGCAATAACAATGAAAAGCCTTAAAATGCCTAAGAATAAACTTAACAAGATGTGCAGGATCTATTTGAAGAAAACAAAATCCCAGCAAGGAACACAGAAGAAACATTGAACAAATGGAGAGAAGAACCTTGTTCTTACATGGGACGACAACACTAAGAAAAAAAGTCAATTTTTCCTAAATTAACTGATACCTTTAATGACTTAATTAAAAATCTTAATAGGATTTGGGCAGACAAGGGAGGCACATTGCAAATGATTCTAAATCTTATCTGAGAAAGAATAGCAACGAGGTGGAGCTTACACAACCAGTTTTGAAAATGTACTATAAACCCCATCTGACTAATGAAAAGAATATGACAATGATGAAACCACACAGATCAATGGACTAAAATAGCAAGGCCAGAAACAGACCAAGTGACTGTGGGAATATAAGCAGACATTTCTAATCCATGAGTAAAAATATAGGTAAATAAATGAAATAAATAGTTAAATAAATAAATAGTATAGGGACAACTGGCCTGCCATATAGGAAATCATAAAGCTGTTTCCTGCATTAGACCTCACACTTCGATACTATGATGGCCTGAAAGAGGGCACATCAGGGATTTCTGGGTCAGAATTTGGGATGCATTTCATTTTGAGAAGATTGATTAAGTTGTACACTTATGATATGGCTACTTTTATATGTATGTCATATTTCAATAAAAAGTTTGCACACCTTTTCCCCCAAAAAAGACAAGGCCAGGGAAGGACTGGAAGAAAAGAGATATGTACTCACAGAATTCTAATCATGAATATTGATACATTTGAGTGTCTATGAACCTTAAGTTTCTGTACAGAGAAAGAGGACCATAAACAAAAGGAAAGACAAACAAGAAGTTGGGAGGAACATTTGCAGTATGTCAGGAAAATGATTAAAATCCTTTATATATATGAAGGACTCTATCAATGTATTAAAGACAAAATTGAAAAATGGACAAGGACCTGAGTGAACAAGCTAAAAAAGATAGCCAATTAAAATATGAAAAGAACATTCAGTTTCATTCCTAATCGAAGAAACGTGAATTACAGTATCAAAGAGATACCATTTATTGCCAGTAGTATTGGCAAAGATGGAAAAGACAAAACTAGTTGGCCAGTATGTGAAGCAGCAAGGCCTGACATGCTGGTGCAACCTTCCCAAAGAGAATTTTAGCACAATGTATCAAAATGGAAAATAAGCAGACCCCCTGACCTACCAATCCAATTTCTAGGAATTATCCTAAAGAGATAATTGCATAGTTGGATAAAAATGTAAGCACAAGGATGCTTATAACTGTTGTTTATAATAGACAAATATCAAATAGTCTAGACATTTAACAATACAGAACTGACAAAGTTCTTGAAAGTAATTTTTGGAGTATACATATGACATTTTTCAGCATGAAAAAGGGCTTGACTTTTATTTTTATCAACATGAAAAATGTCTGTAACATATTGTTGCATGCCAAAAGCAGGCTATAAGAAGTCCATGAAGGTTTGGGTTCAAGATGAACCCACCTCCTCTCATGGACACACTGAATCTACAGCTACATACAAAATAATATCCTCTAAAAGAAACCCCAAAACTAGCTTAGTGACTCCTACACATCAAAATGGGTGGAAGAGGCTGAGACACAATCTTACCATGAACCTGCCCCCAGTTCAGTGACACACAAAAAGAGGGGAACTCACAACCTTGAGCTTCTCCATGAGGAGTGACGGGTTCAAACCCCACATCTGGCCCCACAACTTTTAAGACCTGCACCTGAGAGAGGAACCCTCAAAACATCTAGTTTTGAAAGCCAAGAGGGCTTGCATCCACTACAAGACAAGGCTATAGCAAACTGAGCATTGTCCTTAGAGGGCTCCCAGGGACTCACCTGACTACCCACCTGGGGACCCGTGCAGAGTCAGCCCACTGAAACACATCCAGTCTTTCTGTGAAAGAGGCTTACTTGCTTATTTTAAACCATCACCTTGTGGGGCAGGCATCTACTTTAACATACATCCAGGAGCCTACTGAAATACTCTGCAAAGATGAAGGCTGGCAGGTGCCATCTTTGTGCTGTCCCTCTGCCTTGCTCCAAATCTCTGGTATCTCCCAAAAAGGAGTTTGTGTACATGTATGGTGTCCCAATTTTTGTGGCTTCTGCCCAGGGAACACCCCTTGATCACCTGGCTCTGGTGGCCAGTAAGGTTTATGTTTATGGGTCCCGCAAGACAGTAACAGAGAAAGAGTTGTGAAATACCTACACCCCAGGGCACAGAAGCAGAGAGCCAGCAGACTGAAACACCTTCTTTCTGGGAAAGAGGCCTGTAAGCTTATCTTCATAGCTGCAACCTGGGTGGCAGGCTTCTAATTAAACACACATCTAGGCACCAACTATAATCCTCTCCAGAGACCAGAAGACTGCCTGGTACCATCTTCCTGCTCTCCCTCTGCCCACTCCAAAAGTAGTAAAAATAACTATAAGTACAATAATGTGTTAATGGATACACAGGATAAAAATATGTAAATTGTGATATCAAAAACAAAGTGTGGGTGGGGAGTAAAAATGTAGAGCTTTAGAAAGCATTTGAACCGGAGCTGCTATCAAATCAACAGTTGTATCTCTAAAATGTCTTATGTAAGTCTCATGGTAGCCACAAAGCAAAAACCTAGAGTAGATACACAAAAGAGAAAAAGAAAGAAATCCAAGCTTAGCATGACAGAAAATTGTCAAATCACAAAGGGAGGGTAAGACAAAAAGAAATGAACCAAGGAACAAAGAAAACAGTCAGAGAAATGGCAATAAGTATATATCTGTCAATACTTACTTTAAATGTAAAAGGACTAAATTCTCCAATCAAAAGACAGAGTGACAATGGATTTTTCAAAAAATAACAAGACCCATCTATATGTTGCCTACAAGAGATTCACTTCATATGTAAGGACACACACAGACTGAAACTGAAAGGATGA